>NC_080065.1:98165882-99385650 GCF_949987535.1 Balaenoptera acutorostrata | reverse complement strand
TATTTATTTATTTTTTAAAAGATTTTTTGAGGTGGACCACTTTTAAAGTCTTTATTGAATTTGTTACAATATTCCTTCTTTATTTTATGTTTTGGTTTTTTGGCCCCGAGGTCTGTGGGATCTTAGCTCCCTGACCAGAGATCGAACCCGCACCCCCTGCATCGGAAGGTGAAGTCCTAACCACTGGACCGCCAGGGAAGTCCCACTACCTGAGTTTAAATGCTGCTCTCCCGATTACTATGTATGTGGCTTTCACCAAGTTACTTAGTCTCTCTGTGCCTCAGTTTCTGCTCCCATAAAATGGGGATAATAATGGCTCCTCCTTTATAGTGTTACTGTGAGGATGAAATGAGTTTATGCATGTAAAGCACTCAGTGTCTGGACCGTGATAAACACAGCCACCCTGCTGTTGACTGCTTTATTACTGCTTTCTTATGCCTCAGTAACATCTTATCATTAGCAGGGTTCTTCAGAGGTTTCCTCTGAGGAGAGAACGAGCAGAGACTGCCCAGTCAGCTCTCCACTCAGAGTTAATCCATCACATTTTGACACACAGTCTGACTCTCTCTGCCTGCTTATTGTGATTCCAGAGTGGCTTAGTTCTTCTGTTCTTGGGACAGTTCCTCTTTCTCCAGAACGATCTGTTTACTCACGTTTCTGTATACCCGCCCTGCCCCACTTACCCGGAGAGAAATATATATCTATATTTTATAAACAGATACATACTTAATTTTAGAAAAATGAAAAGACCCAAATATGTCAACCTCACCACCACCACACTCAGCCCTACGCCACGGCCCAAGATGGGAGAAAAAGGCAGCTCTGCTATGTTCCTAACTCTCCTTAAATGTAGGAGGCACACAGGAGACTGTTTTGATTTTTCTTAGCATTTCCCCCTCTGAATATAATGGCTTTTTTTTAAGGCTACAACAACAGAGGAGTAGAATTAAAAGAGAATTCTCTAAGGTAAACCTGTCTTCTTTTGGCCACTTGGGTAGCAGTTCTGCAAATAACGTTCCCAAGCCCCACATAACATCCTCTCCCTACCCAGAGCCCCCTACCTCACAGCCCACAGAGCAGGTGGGAACAAAGACCATCTCCACAGAAGGCGCTGGTGAAGGACCCGGGTGGAGGGAGCTACCTTGCATTTGCCCATATGTCTGTCTCCCCCCGGGTACCTCTGAGCACTCCTCAACGGTTTTCCCCAATCCGTGTGGCACAAGACACTCCAGACATTTCCAGATAATTGCCCACCAGCTCCCCAGGAAAACAAAAAGAAAGTAGTTGGCACTTTCTTTTCTCTGTCCACCCAAGCTGTTCATGCAGGGAAAAAAAAAAAAAAAAATTTAAAGTCTACAAGTTGAAAACGGCTTTTAAACAAGCCAGTACCCACATTAAAGGAAGACCGTTTAATTCTAGATCTACAGCTAGAAGATCAAAAATAGGAATAATTAAAACCTGAGATGTAACTGTTAAGAAAGGCGTTTTTATCCTCTTTGCCAAGTCCTTAAACAGGTAAACCACACAGTTAAAGAAAGCACTAAGACCTGAAAATCCCAATGGGAATTTTTTTTTCTTGTTTAAGACATGATGAATTCAGTCTTCAGAGACCACGGAGCAGGGTCTGTTAAGCTCCCTGAACTGTCAGCTGAATAATTATCTAGCAAAGCCTGTGTGTAGGTGACTCCCTTGTGATTCAGCTCCTTTCCTGTTTTGAAACAGAAGGTTACTAACCTCTGGAACAAGATTTGGCAAAGCCAGGGAACGTCAGCCTTATGCAAACAATATTTCCTTTTTGTGGCCTTCCTTTTCATCCTATGATATTTGACTTTTAAAAGTCTTATACATATACTGAACTCCACTCAAGTTCACTATCCAAATGCTCCAGAGAGAAGTGTAAAACTTAAAAACGAAAAACAAACAAACAAACCCTCCCTTTTCCAGAGCGGCTGGAGCCAGATAAACTTTATGTCAAATCCTATGAACAGCCTGACAATGTATATTCCGAGGAGAAGGTGAAGCAGACACATGAAGGGTCAAACTCAAAACAAGAATTCTGGAAAAAATCTCATCACTGCCAAACCTGTTGCTTTTATATATGATTACAATTTTAAATTGTGGTTTTCAAATATCTGTCTGAGGGCTTAGATGTTATTGTTATAAAGCCTCCACTTGGGAGCTGGCAGCTGTGGTCTCCTTTTCACCTACAAGGAACCTTCCAGCCAAGACCATATAAGTCATTATCCTAACTTGACTGAAGGAATGAACTCGAGATCAGGTGCCAAACCCGAAGGGGAGCAGAGATTGTGTTGGGCTTGCTGGTGTCCCCAGAAGAACTCTGTCAGGCAGGGATGTTGGCTACACCTGACCAGGCAGGAGATGTGGGATTTTCGGAACAGAACACAAAAACTCAGTTCATTGTTGTCAAGGAGAAAAATCAACAGTCCACCTGTTCCAGAGCTGGCCAGCTTCCCTCAACTTAGTCAAACAGGATATTTTGTTGTTCTTTGCTCTAAAACCAGGAAACCTACTACTCTTGCAGCTGCTGCGGCCTGTGTCATCTGCCAGACGTCCAAATGGGCCTGAAGTAGTCAGGTGATTTCCTGCTTAGCTCTCGGGCGGGAGTGGAGTTGAGCGCAGGGCAGCGATCAGCTGTGCTCTCTGGATTCCTGCCGCCAGCAGGAAATCACTTACTACACAGTCTCCATTATCCGCGGAGACAAAGGCAGTTGGGAAAAATGGGCACATGCCCAAAGCAGTTGTAATTGTTCCTGATGGGACCTGATTTCTAGACTCATCCGCCTGAACTGTGCCCCGGGCACCGGAACCTGGGAGGTATGCCATCAACATTCACTGGGCGAACTGACCCGTGAAGAAACAAGCCTACAGGAGCCGTGTGCCACCAGGTTTCCCCCTGGAATCAGAAGTTGTTAGAATGTTTTAATTTAATTTTTTTCAGGTCATACCAGCCCTAGAAAGGCGTATGTTTTTATGACTCCCCAACAGCTCAAGACAAGCGACCAGCTTCTTGGGAAAAGTCTCTATCCTGACAAGGGTGCCTCCAAAGTTCGGGGTTGGCATTCATCTGCTCTTCACCCAGGTTGCTTGATTATCAGTGTTCCAAGAACCTTAAAAGTCAAAGTCTCTTTCTCTGTTTCTCCCCCAGCACTTCAACTGACCCCCAAGGCGGGCCCCGTTGTCTTGGGAGTTCCCAGCTCGGATGTCAAGATCAGGCCTTGATTAGTCTGCAAGGCCACTTTCAAATGCGTGGCACACACATATAAACCCGTGAGAGCTTGACAGCTGCCGTTCTTGATGCCAGCCCACCTCTGTAAGGAGGAAAACGGCACATGAACTCAGTCCTCAAGAGATGCTGAGAAAGTACCTCAGTGTGACCAGAGGATGGATGTCCCTCTAAACCCCCTGCATTCTTGGATGAGGTTAACTCCACGGCTCCGTGATCACTGGTCTTTCCAAATCATGTTGCAGCCAATCCATCTTTCCCTGCTGCCTAAAAATCAGCCCAGGGCTATCTTCACCCCTGCAACCCCTTTCTAGAAACTACAACCATTGTATGACATGTTTGAACCAACCAGTGAATAAATGGCCAGAGGTCATTTTGAGGATTAGCTTTCAGTTCTGCAAAACCTATAAATCAAATTAAAAACCAGAAAATACAACAGCTTGGATTCATCAGGGTAAGGGGTTAAAATAATATCTAACTTTGACAGGTGGATGGAATTGTTACTTTCAATTGTGCAAAATCTACACAGGAAAAAGCAAACCCATGGTCCTGATGAGAATTCATTGGTCAAATATGACAGTGTGTGGACCCATCTCACCCAGACATGTCCCATCATAACTCCCTCTACACAGATATCTAAGCAATTCATCAGTGAGGTTTCCCTAAGTCTTTAGGAAATTGTTTCAGCTTTTTTTCCCCATGTACATCTTACACACTTTTTATTCAGTTTATTCCTGGGTGGCTTAGAGTTTCAAAAAGGTCATCTTTTTTTCTCACGACATTTTCACAGTTGCTTATTAATGGGGTATAGTCTCTGGCCAACTGGCTGAATTCTCTTATTAGTTCAAATCATTTTTCAGTTGATTTGCATGGATTTTCTAAATAGACAATTATATTATCTGCAAGTAAAAATAATTTTGTCCCTTCTTTTTCAATATTTATGTTTTCTTTTTACTGTTTTATTCCATTAGCTAGGATGTTGAATAATAATAGTGTAAATGTTATGTCTTTGCTTCTGATTCCAAACTAGTGATTCACCATTGAATATGATGTTTGTAGAGGGGTTTCTTTCCTTCATTAAAATGGGGCAGTTTTATTTTAATTTCTATTTTGTTAAGTGGTTTTTAAAATCATAAATGGGTCTTTGTTGAATTCATTAAAATTTTTTTTAATCTATCAAGATGATGTTTTCATTTTTCTCTCTTAATTCTTGATCAAATGAATTACATTAATAGATTTCCTCATGTTGAAATATCCTGGCATTCCAAAGATCAGTCCTACTTGGTTAAGATGTATTATTCTTTTAGTACACCAATGGATTTAATTTGCTAATGTTTTATTTAGGATTTTTGTATCTTTGTTCATAAAAGTGATTGATCTATAGTTTTCTTTTCCCACGATAGCTTTGTTTAGTCTTGGTATATGGTTATGCAGGCCTCATAGACGAGTTGACAAGCTTTATTCTATGTTCCAAAAGAAGTGCTATAACCCCTAAATTATCCGTGCCTTCATGATCTGAGCTTTATGACTAACTTCGACCAACTGTTAAATGTTTCTGTAATTATTTCTCTCTCTTTAGTTAATTTTAGAATTTATATTTACCAGGAAACCACCCATTTTTTAATCCAGTTTTTCAAATTTATTTAATGAGGTTGAGCACAGTATGCTTTTATGTTTCAAATCTCCTAAGAGAATATATGTGCTTTCTTATTTCTAATGTTTCATTAATTTCTTCCTTTTCATAATTGGAAGGGCATAGCCTTGATTAGTTTTCCTTTTTTGCTTTTACTCCATTAACCCCTGCATTTTCACATGTTTATTAATTCTTTCCTTTTACTTTTTTGGGGAGTTACCTTATCATTTTTTATCTAACTTCTTGATTCATAAATTTAGTTCATTGAAAAAAAATCTTTCTCATTGTCTAGTTCAGACATTTAAAGCTATAAAATGTTTTCTGATATCATTTTGCATGCATCCCACAAACTTTTTGTTTAATGCTGTGCTCACATTTTCATTTATTCCCAAGTAGCTTGTAATTTTAATACGATTTTTCTCTTTAACCCAGGAGTGACTTAAAACGCTGTGCTAAAATTTCCTGGTAGATGTATCTAGAATATTTAAAGAACTCCTACAAATCAATAATAAAAAGACAACCCCTTATAAAATAGGCAAAATTTGAACAGGCAACTCACAAAAGGAGATATCTGAATGGCCAATAAACATGTAAGAGGTATTCAGCGTCATCAGGGAAATGCAAATTCAAACTGCAATGACATACCACTTGACATCCACCAAATGGCTGCCATTTAAAAGATGTAAAGTATCAAATGTTGGTGCGAAAGTGGAGCAAAAACTCTTGTACATAAAAGAAAGTATAAAATGGTACAACCACTTTGGAAAAGAGTGGTTGTTTTGGGCAGTTTCTAATAAAATTAAACATACCCCTACCCTACAAACTAGAGATTCTATTATTAGGAATATACACAAGAGAAGTGAATGCATGTGTTCAGAAAAATTCTTGTAGAATAATGTTTATATTAGCTTTGTTTACAATAACCCCAAACTGAAAACCAGATTAGCAAACAATAATATATTCACACAAAGAGATACTATATAGGAAATGAATAAATAAGTAAGGAATGAACTGCTGCTATACACAACAAACAACATGGATACATCTCAAAAACATTATGTTGAGTAAAAGGAGCCAGACACAAAAGAGTACAAGCTGCATGATGCCATTTACATCAAGTTTAAGAACAGACAGTCATTGTCTCTGGGTTGAGGAATGACTGGAAAGGTGTGTGAGTAGTCTTTTGGGAGTGGTGGAAATGTTCTAGATCTTGATCTGAATGATGGTTACTTAGGTATACACATCAAAATTCTTTGAGCTGTACACTGAATACTTATGCATTTAACTGTGTAAATTAAACTTAGAAGAACAAGGACAACAAGAAAAATGTGTTTTTTTGCCCTCCTCCTCCTATCAGTTTATACTATTATTGCATTTGGCCAGTAAACTTATTTAAATACAGTCAGCTTATTAATATTTATTCAGATTCTTTGAATCCTATTAGATAGTGCATTTTTGTTATTGCTCCATGAATATTTGAAAGAATATGTTATTCTGTTAGAAATAATGTTTCTAGATACAGCTTGTATTTTGTTATTCAAATATACTATTTTTCTTTTAAAAATGTTATTTCTATTTCTGATAGAACCATGTTAAAATTGTAGACTTGTCACTCATTTCATCCAGGAAACATTTGCTGAGTTCCTACCCTTTGAGGGACTATACATTAAAGGTTGAGAGCAGAGGGTGTGGAGCCAGAGAGCCTGGGGTTGAATTCTGGATCTGCTATCTACTACCTTTGTGACATTGAATATGCTACTCAACTTCTCTGTGCCCCAGTTTTTATGTCATTAAAATGTGGCTAATGTAGTAACTGCCTCATGTGTTTGTCCTGAGTATTAAATGAGTACATGTAAAGTCCTAGAAAAATGCTTGCGTATAGTAAGAACTTAATAAATTTCAGCTATTATATGACAGGAACTATGTTAAGTCCTGGAGATACTGTAATGAAAGGGAGAATATAAGACATGATCTGAGACCTCATGGAGCTTACTTTGTAGTGGAGGATTCAGACTTTTTGTCAATAACACAAATAAATGTGTAATTACAGCTGAGATAAGTGTAATAAAAGAGAGAAAACAGTATCATAAGAGCATATAACCATGGGACATGATCTATTTTGAGGGAGTGGAGAAGACTTTCCTAAAGGAGTAATATTTGGGCTGATTGGAATCTGGTTATGCCTTTAGGGTACAAAAGGACTTTTTAACAAGTTACAATAAGTATAATCTATAGAAGATGATTGCATTAAAATTTAAAATTTGTATAGTTCAAAAATACCATAAACAAAATGAAAAGACAAATCAAAGACAAGGAGAAGATACTACTATCCAAATTTATAAAGACCTAAAAACCAATAAGAACAAGCCAAAATGTATAAATGTGTGGCCAGATGACAGGAACAAGCCATTCAAATAATAAACTGGAATAGCAAAAAAAAAAACCCCAAAACAGAAAACCCCACACATATAAAGATGCTCAATCTCATCAGTAAGCAAAGTAACATTAAATACAATAATAATGAGATAAAATTTATACCTGATACACTGGCAAAAATTTTAAAGTCTAACAATATCAGATTTGGCAATGGGAACTCTAACACGACTCTAAAGGTAAATTAATACAATTAATTTGGAGAGCAATGAGGCAGTATCTAGTAAAACCAAATAGGCACATACTCTTTGACTCGGAAATTTCACTCCTGGGTATATACCCTAGAAGTAGTGCTTTCCAACCTCTTCATATCATGACACACACTGGATTTTATTTTACCCAATCTGTGAATCTCTGTCTTTCAATAGGGGAAATTTGATCCATTTACAAGTATCATGATTACTAATATGACTGGATGTATTTCTACAATCTTATGTTTTCCATGTATCCTATTTTTTTTTAAAATCTTTGTTAGTTTTCCCTTTTTTTTTTACCATCTGTTTTAATTGATTTTGAATACTTTGAATTTTTTCCTCCAGTAGTTTGGACATTATATGTCCTATTTCTATTTTTCCGTTGATTATCCTTGTAATTAACACACATTTAAGTATATGTTTTTCTAGGAATCTATGGTTATGTTAATGTCGCTATAACTTCCCTGAAAATTTACCTATTGATTTGATACAATTCCAATATTAGTCTGCTATCACTTTATTCTCCATTCAAAACGCACCATCTTGAAATCATTTGGGACTTTAGTTTTAGTTTAGTTATAGTAATAATTTTTTACTTTGTTCTGTCAAAACGTTTTTAGATTTAACTATTAATTTTACAGGTTTATGTGTTTACCACTTCCCTGTTACTTGTTAATACTTAAATTCATTTTTCTTCTTACTAGAAATATTCAAGTACATCTGCTCAGAGAAGGTCTGTAGGTGGTAATCTCTCAAGTCCTTGCATGTCAGTGATTTTATTTTGTCCTTCAACTTTAATGTTAGCTTGACTCAGCATAAATTTGTACTTCTCTGAAGCCATTCTCTTTCCTGCAGTTGAAAACCAATGAATTCCCCTAAACTGCTAGGTGAATTTTTTTGGTCTACTATTGCTTTTCCTTAGATTCCAGTTTAACAAGTATTTGTTGAGTGCCTACTATGTGCTGAGTACATCTCTACATGCTGTGGATAACGGTGACTAAGTGTGCTGGGTTCACTCCCCACCACTGGGCCCATATCTCCTGTGCTTCCCCCAGTTACTGGCTAAGGGGCCACCCTCCTCAAGGATAGCCAATGCCTAGGCTAGTCAAGAGCATGGTGTGGCCTGATATTAAATCAAAAACAACAGCAACAAAACTGAGCTATGCTGATTCAGTTCTCATTCTTATGCATGTGAATGGGGAAGTGCCCAAAGAACAAGCTGTAAAAATAATGCTGCCTGCTCTTTGGCCATCTGCCCACCAAGGGCAGAGCTCAGGGCATCTGGTACCTCTGATAAATGCTCTGACCCAACTCTGATTGACTAACCACGTCTTTCTCACTATCACTTTCTGAGCGATGACATTTGGGAGAGGAAAGACTAGCTTCTTGGCAAAGTGATTCCCCAAAGAAAGAAAATAGGGTTGGGGGTGGGCACTTATTAAATCACCCAGAGGGCTTTTTCAACATGCACATTCTGGGTCTCTACCCCCAGAAAATGAGATGTGACCTCTTGGGGACAGGGGGAGGAGAGAGCAAATACACATGTTTTTAGAAAGTGTTTCAGAAAATTATCATCTATTTTTTATGTATGACCACTCTGCCACCTTGGAGTTGACAACCAGTGATGCTGTCTAACCTTGCCATTTTATAGATGGAGGAACCATGACCCAGAGAGAGGAGGTGATTGATTTGTCTAAGGCCACACAGTTAGTTAATAGCCGAGCCAGGATGAGACATAAGACACTCGATTCCTAGACCAGTGCTTCTTCTGACATTCCCTATAATTCAGCTTTGACACCTGCTCTTCTGGCGATCGCCATCAACACCAGCACCATCATCATCATCTCCGCCAAACACCCTACTGGCCACTTTACGTAAAGTTATCTCTCAAATTTGCAGTAATCCTACAAGGCAAGTATTATCTCTGTTTCTCACTCCCTGTCCATGTTCCCAACCTTTACATACTATGTACCCTGACACTTGGGATCTGTCATCAGCAAGTACCCTGTATCTTTCATCCTTTTTTTAAGGTCGCTTCATATCTTGCCCTAATGGAAATTTGGCTGTCCCCTGCAAATACCACCTCATCTGCAGCCTCTTGAGTGGAGGTCATTCAGGCCCCACCTCCATTCTCGTTTCTAAATGCTGGGGTGTAGGGGTGACTATATCCCAGAGGGCTCAAGGGTGGGGTAGGTGTCCCATTGTACTTGCAATTCAGTTATCTTCCCTCCTCCTTCAAAACCCCCAGACCCTTTGAAATTCATGCCAGCCTTTAACACCTACCATCTGTCCTTGCTACTATTACCTCCTAACCTACCCTCCTTCTTTCCTTAATGACTTAGCACCTGGCTCTCAACCCCTGTTCCTGTCACCATTCTTGGTGATTTAACAACCTTGTAGAATAGTGACCCATTCAATACTTTGCCTTCTGAGTCCCACGACCTCCTCACCTCTGACAGTCTTTAATCCCTATGCCATTTGATCCACACTCTCATGCTTGTGTCCCCTCACCCTGGCATCACCACTCTCTGATATCAATCCATTGATCCTACCATCCACCTTTGTATCTTTGTAAAGGTACAAAATGTATACAAAGACTATATCTATCTATATCTGTCTATCTATCTTCTCTTTATATCCTCACTTGCCTCCACGTTCTGCTTAATTCCATGGTTTACCATTATAATTACTGCTTTGTGAACTCCCTTATTTTTCTTGCCTTTCTCTTTTCATCAAATTCATCTGGCAAAAAGTTATTCAAGATTAAATTCATATCCACATATTTTGTGATTACACTGAGATGCTCAAGGCTGTGGTAGAAAATACAAAAGAGCCAGGGCGTTTACCTTGAGCACACACCCAAATAGGAACCCAGCACACTTGGCAGTTTTATGCTACTTCTGTAACGTTCCCACGTTTCCATTCTGTGAAGATTGTTTCACACCTCCTTCTCCCTCTTGAAACTTTATACATGGCTGTCTTAGCCTGAGATCCCCTAAAAGCTGTGCCTGAGATACAGGCTTACCTGAAGGTAGTTTATATGGGAAGTGATCTCAGGGATCCAGAGACTGGCCCTGAAGAGTGAAACGGGAAAAGTGGGGAAAGCAAAGACACATCACTGGGTTGGCTGCCCCCATGGGCAACAGATGATCAGTCCTGTGGGAACTGCTGTGGAGCCTGATGGGATGTAGCTCAGATTTCTCTGCTCAGGGAATGAAATGGGTAAGCATTTATCCATAGGCTCCTGTCTTCCATTGGTCAAGCGTGGCCCCTCACACTAACTGCCCCACATCTCCGGCTATCACTGGGTTAGCGCCCAGTGAATTCGGGGACATTCACACAGCAGCTCCAGGGAAGCCCTGGGGCGGGATACTGTCACACTGCCACTGAGCTGAGCTGTTTTGAAGCCTGTACAGACCTGTTCCCTGCAACAGTCAGCAAAGCAAGGAGCGAGGCTGAGAGGATTTGAACGAAGGCACAAGGAATGTCCCTCACACCTCTCATATCTGTCACGGACCCTCTAAGTCCAACTGGGTCTTATTAAGTCTGCAACCTCTGACAGGACTTAATGCGAGAGTGAGCGAAACAAGCTCTGGTTCCCTGCCCCAGCTGATCTCAAGGCCATGATTGATACTCCTCATCTATTTCTCCCACCCATTTTCCATTTCCCTCATTCTCTGCCAGCACTTCACTGCTGTAAGTTGATTGCTATAGGCAGTGACAGACACCTTTATCCCCCAGGAGGTCTGATCCTCAATGCCTTGCCCTTATCAGGTCATGGTTGCTGAGTTGCCTGTTCACCATAGTTGTTGGGCAAGAAAGCACTGAAAGTCACTTCCGTATATGCCCTAGCTTCAGACATAGACCCCCTGCCCTCCCTGGCTCGCTAGCAGCCATCCAGCCTCACGGCAACGGGGGCCTAGGGCAGCAGGAGGAGTACGAGGGCATCAGCCCTGGGGAGAAGGGAAGAGGGAAGAAGGTGAGAGGCTCCAAAAGTTCTCCATAGGAGTGGGATGCGTGCCAAAGCCCTTCCTCATTAACTTCGCAAAGAAGGGCCTGTCTTTTCCTGAGCACTTACTGTGGGGTCAGGTGGTTTAGGTGACTTGTTTTCAGGTGAGGGTGATTTTATGATTTCCGTTTTCATAGGGGCAATAGAAGCTCAGAGCAGGGAACTAACTTGCTGAGCCAGAGCTCATAGCCAGAACTGACTGCAAAGCCCCCCACTCCGTCAGCCCTGTGCCTCCGCTCTGGGGGGCTGAGGCCTGTGGGGAGACATATGGGCACACTCCTTCCAAACACCAGGGAGCTCAACCTGATTGACGCGTGTAAAATTGGTGAGACGCGACCAGCCACAAGCTCGCTCCCTGAGGCCTCTTTTCCTCCATCCTTTCTCCACCACGGTTCTTTCTTTTCTCACTGTTCTTTTGGGAGTGGGGTGTCTTGGGCAGACCAACCAGTGTGATTCCTTCTAACCCATCCAGGGAACACACCTTTCTCCTTCTAGTCACTTTCTTCCCGCGAGCTTCCCCGTCTAAAACACCCAGCCTGGGTCACCCTTCGCAAGGCTGGATGAAGTCCAGAGGGGTGGCCAGCGAGTGCTGCGGCCGCCTCCTTACGTGAGGGGACCTTGGTCTGTGCTGGGAGCAGTGACACCACAGCAAGGACAGCGGGCGGGCAGGGCAGGGAGGGCTGCAGGCAGGACCCAAATGACAGACTCGCTCTCATCAAGGAGAGGCAGGGACGGCAGCCGAGTCTCGTGAAAGCGGCGGGGGCAGGAGCAATCGGCTGGAGGGGCCCTGAATCTGGAGATGTTTGGAGAAGACAGCAGCCGCCGCCAGGGCAAGCTGTCAGGCCTCACCTCGCCAACTCCTCAGAGCTGGTCAGAAATAGACCATGTGGATTTCAAGAGCGTCCGTGAGGGAACGGGCCAGGGCGGCCCCGGTTCCTGCGTCCCCTCCTCCGCCCCTCGGGTTCCCCACTGACCTTGCTTGTGTCAGCGCCTCGCGTGTCCTTCCTGACCCCGCAGCCTCCTCTCCTCACGCTCATTCTTGTACTGTTTGGTAGCCCCCATGTCACTGTCCTTCCAGAGAGCAGCCGGAACAACTCCCAGAGCAGCTCCGGCAGCCCCAAGGCAATAAGAGGGAGGGCCGGTATTCAGCGTGTGCCTTCCCCCGCCAGGCACCAGGAGCTTCCCCGCTGTCCTGGAGGCAGGAGAGCACAGGCTAGGCGTGCAGGCTCTGGGTCAGACTCCTTGCCTGGAGTCTGGGCTCTGCCACTTCCGCCACTTCCGCCACTTCCTGGATGTGAGACCACGGACAAGGCATTAGCTTCTCCCTGTTACCAACCTGGGTCCTTGGACTCTTTAATCAATAGAAATTGGTAAAAAGGCCAGATGAGAATTTTAGGCAAGACTTTACTGGGGCTTGTGCTGCAGCACAGGAAGCAAAAACAAGAAACAGGTGCCCTCGCTTGCTCCTGGAGGGGAGCTGCTTAGGTCCTTAAATGAGGTAACAACGGGGGGCGGGCCCGTGGGTTGGGAAGGAGGCGTAGCTTAGGTGGTCTGCCCACCCCCTTGGTGGTACCATGCGCAGTACCCTACTTTTGCTCCTGGCACCTAAGAGACGGCGGTTGGCTTGTGGCCTTTGGGTATCCTATTGCTCATAACTGCCCCAACTGCGCAGGCGTGCAGTTATTTTTAGTCCCTTATGGTTTCTTTGTATTCTGTTGCTGGAGAAGACTTTGTCCAGGTGCAAGCAATCTGGTAGCGGGTCCCAGGTCCCAGCCTATGCCGTCTCTGCCTCAGTTTCTTCCTCCATAAAACAGGGATGCTGATGGCGATGACGACACTACTTCCTCCTAGGGTTGTGCGGACTGAACGTAGTCACACGTGTGGAGTCTTAAGAGAGGCGCAGAGCTGATATGTGTTTTCAGTCATTTCATTTACTCTTCGGAACAATGTGATTTGTCATGTTTTACAGAGGGGAAACTGAGGCTCCAAAATGAATAGGCACTTACTGGTTGACATACATCAAGTAGGAGCCCAATTTGAAACCCAAACTTCGTGACTCTAATGCCTGTGCTCATTTCGGTCTCTCAAAGTCAGAGACACAGACAGGCAAGTAAACGGGCCGAAGTCCCCCTGCTGTGGCTGGGCTGGCCCTGGACCCTTGCCAGGAATGGGGATTCCAAGTGGTACTGCTTCACTTTTACTTCTACCTGGCTTTCTGGATCCAGACCAGGGTCTGGAGCCAAAATTCCTGCTGCAGAACCAGAGGCCTGACTGCAAACTAGATGAAAGCAAGAACAGAGACACAGGTGATCTTTCCTGGCCCTTTCTTTCTCTCCTCCTGGCAAGCAGGGCCTCTGGTACCCTGGCCACCTGCCCAGAAGCCACGGCCCCTGTGAAAGAAAGATAGGCCACTTGTGAGGCTTCCACTGAAGTAGGAGTTGCAATCTACTTTCAGAATCACATCAAAGTCCTTCCCTCGGCCTTCTCGAGGCTCTGTTTCTGGACAGAAACCAAGCGCAAGGATGGAGGTTGTGGAATTTCTGCTCTGTGCAAAGGCTCCAACCAACCACATTCCTCACGCTCTCCCAGATCTTGTCTTTCTCCTCGGTTTACTTCTTGCAGCCCCATGCTAAGCATTCACTTAACGACCCTGCTTCTGCTCCCTCCCCAGCCAAATGGGTGCCGGATGCACCTTGGACAAAATGGGGAAAAGAAACTTAGACAAATCGGCAGAGAAAAAAACAATGAGGCAAAGCAAACAGAGCTGAAGAGGCGGTAGGCAAGCCAAGTGCCCAGGAGCCCACCTGCAACACATTTCCAGGAGCCCCTCGAAACCATCCTCTTCTAATGAGGACCGTATGGAAGCCCCTGCCCAGTGAAGGGAGGCTGCGAGCATAGCAGATCAAGACAGCCGCCTGACAAAGGCTGGGAAAGTGGGAAGAGGTGAGTTTGCCTGTGCTCTACCCTAGAGTCTCCAGGAAGGACGTAGGGCCCGTAGCTGCTGTAAAAACATGAGCACTCGGTGCCAAGAAGTGACCAGAAAATTGGCCCAGCTCTTTTCCTTATCTTGCCCTCTAGACCTCCAGCTAGAGCCGGGAGTTGCCATCACTGGAACAGGGAAGGGTAAAGGCCAGGTTTGCAATAATTCTTCCTTTGGGAGGCCTGCTCAAATCACGGAGCTGGAAATAGCAGCTGCCTCCCTGGGGGAGGGGGGAGGTGGGAGGCGGGAGGCGGGAGGCTCCCTGACAGCCTGATCAGACATCAGGCATGCCTGAAGGGACTTCTGCCAAAAGCAAACACCTGGAGCCCTCAGTAGTGTGGGAGCAGAGCTGAAGGCAGTGTTCATTCCCCCTCCACCAACATCACAGATACGAAAGACAGGTTTGAAGAGCCGCCTCTTACCTCACAAGGCAGGACAGTGCCAGGAGGCAGTGCTCAGAACACAGCCCTTGGGATGAGACAGACCTAAGCGCAAATCCCAGTTCCACCACTTATAAGAAGCTGTGCAACCTTGAGCAAGTTGCTGAACCTCTCTGGGTTTGTTTTCTCATTTGTAAATTAGAGATGTACACCTAAAGTTGCTAGGAAGATTAAATGAGGTAAGTGCATATATGATGTTGAACACACACCTGGCACAGAGCTGGGGCTCAATCAACGGCAGCAGGTTTGTGCTGAGCTTTTTAGAAGGACCTAAACACCTACTGAAACAAGGAGGTCGGAGAGAGAGGAGTGAATATGAAGGATAAATCTGCAGTTGTGAGGTGTGAGGAGACGAAAAAGCTACAGTTGAAAAAACACAGGAAAGTGTTGATAGAACTACGTCATCCTCGCCCTCTTATAAAGAGAGGAACAGAACTTTGCTAGCTTATTAGCAGGGGAAGCGTTCTATTTAAAAAACCAAAGCAGCCCAAAGTAGACATCAACTGTACTTGCATTTACATGGTGGAAATGATCACCTAGCTCTGGTTCTTTCCCATCTCCAAAGACTTGCATGATCCCTGAGCTGGCTCCCCACCCCTTTCTCAAGCCTTTGACCCACAAGGGCTGCCTTTCCTCTTGCCTGTTCACTCCCCCTTTGTTACAGAGATGATGCCCCGTGGAAGTGGTGGATTCCACCTGGAAAGGAAGGTGTCCCAGGGTCCTGCAGGAGGCTCAGTCTCATGGCTCAGTCTCAGGAGCTGGTCTTGACAGCCCAAAGATGTGGCCGACATCCATGGTGGGGCCAGAGGAGGTCACAACCTCTGTCCGTAGGTCTGACACTCCCCCACCCCTCGAGTGTGGCCAGCATCCTCTGTGAACCACTCCTCAGAGCCGACCAGAGCTGTGGACCTCAAGCACTCTCAGGGAGAGATGGAGGGGGCAGCCGCATTGCTGAAATCTAGGCAAACCAGGACAAGTGACAGCACTTGTATTGGAGGATTTAACAGTGTAACAATGAACCTCAATCTGGAAAATTTAGCTTTTCCCATGCACCTATATAGTCCTATAATGGTCCAAGGGCAAGGGAATGAATGGGCTGGCTGAGTTGCCAGAAAAACGCCAGGAGATGAGTCAATACAAATTGACAGCCAGAGACTAGCCCCTGAATGACAGAAAGGCAGCAGGGAGTCCAGCCTTCGTCCTCTGTGTCCTAGGACAACATCACTGGTACTGTTCTTCATGGCATGTGATCAGGTGCTCTTCTCCACCCAGAGGGCTTGGGCTGGTGGAGAGGGTACCAGCTTTGGAATCAGGAGGCCCGAGTTTGAATTGGAGGCCAGCATCTTCTGTGTGGCCTCAGGAATGGGACTTAGTGTCTTTGGCTTCAGTTCCTCATAGTGCTCAACTTTCTGCAAGGAGTAAGTAGCGTAAAGTATATACAGAGCCTGGCTCAAGAAGCGCAAATTCCCTTCTCCTTGTTTTGGGTTCACAGACCAAGCTTGCAGGGTCTGGCCAGACTTACTGTGCTGTCCTTTCATTCCTCAAGCCCCCTGTGCTCAAACACCATCCCTGATTGCCTCCTTGCCCCCCCAACCTACATATGCAGCTCCTGTTTCCACCGGCAATCGCCTCTGCCTAGCTCCCCGGTCTCCACAGCAATGGGCTGCCCAAACCACACTCCAGTGGACAGCCTGACAGAATGTATCCTCTTCATCCCATCCTGAATCACCCAAAAGCAGCTACTCAGAAATTAGGAACAAAATATTATCTCTGGCCAGGAGCAAAATGGAGCAAAAGTCTTTTTCTGCAAGAACCCGGACAGGATAGTAGGAAGGAACAGCACGTCCGTTTTTCAGGAAATGTAGAGCATCACGCTGCTCTGAGACGCAAATTGGACTTCAGATCTCCCAGACAGTGGCTTGGGTTCAGTGGGAAAGAAAGACTGACAGGGTAAATCTGCAGGGAAATATAAGTTGGCTTCTCTGATGAACAGTAACCCAGAAGCTCTGTCTTCCTTGTTTTCTCTTTTTGCATGTCCATCCCGAGGCCAAAGGAGAAGTCACTTCCTACCATGTAGAAAAGAGTCCTGCCTTGGGCAGACCCTGAGAAGGGCGCTCAGGTCCTAAACCACTTCGGCCTCTAACACCTACGTCACTCACCCTAAACTGACCGGATGAAGCACAGTCACATTTGTATTTGAAACGGGCACATCCTTCTAAATCCTTAAGTTACTCCAGCGCTCAAGGCAGAATTTTACCAAACCTCTTGTAAAGCCCGCCACCTGTTTCAGAACAGCAGCTGATGAAGACAAGCTCCGTGACATCACGGAGCAATCCTTGTCTGGGATCATGTGTCCAGCATCTGCCCCAGTGCCTGGCACCTCGGAGGTGCTCAGTGAATTCTTGCGAGACTGAGCTCCCCTGGTCTGCGGTGGATCCGACTGTGAGGCAGACAGTTCTGGGAAAAGAGATAACACAGGCAGCCATTTTCAACTCTGCTCCATGGGGCTTCAAATCCAGAATGACAGGCTGCGTCCCAGAAGAGGTGTAGAGGTAGGGGACTGAATAAATGCAAGGAGGGGAGAGGAGATCTCAACTACTAGAGCGTTCACTTGTTTAGAACCGGGAGAAGTCCTTGAAAGCCCTACGTGAAAAGAGAAACACTTGATAGCTTTATAAAAACAAAAAGAAACAGTCATGCCTCAGACAATGGGTTTTAGATTCTTTCCATGCATAAAAAAAAGGGAAAGGATGATCTCAAATTTTAGAATTTCCAGTAGAATTACCTATCAACCTAGCCTATCCCAGCTCTTCCAATCCAGCTGCTAAGAACGAAGAACAGAACCCCGCCCCTTCCATGCGACATGGGATGCTACCCACCGGCACTCAGCATGGCAGCACATTGGACCTGCCCACCCCACTGGTGAGGGGAGCCCGTTCCTGCGCTAGGAAAAGCTGAGTCCCGAGGCATAAGTGCAGCCTCCCTTCCTGATGCCAGGCATGCAGCCAGTTTCCCAACTGGCCCTCCACTTTGGTTTCTGATCGGGACTTTAATTCTCTGCTGATCCCAAGTTAGCTAGCTGGGGCTCCTCCCTCTTACTAAGAGTTACCTGCACTAGGACATGTGTTTGACAACATGTATTTGTGAGCAGCATGTGTTACAAGGAAATTCTCGCCGACTAAATCTGTGTGGAAGGTGGAATGTCTCTGTTCTTAAAAGCTATGAAATAATACCACCCTAACTTGGCAGGGGGAGGCAGACAGCAGGTGATGAGGGAAGAAACACAAGCTACAAAGCCAAGGCATGAACACCATGTCTGAGCAATAAACTCTACAAGAAAGTCTCTATCAAATGCCCAACATGGGCGACATGCCTGCAGACTGAGTAGCTGCCATTAAGGGAGCACGGGGCTAAAATGAGATTGATTTTATCCTGACTCCCATCTAGTGCAACATTTTCCAGACGTACCTAACTCTTCCTAACAACTATGTTATAAAGTAGTGCTAATTTTAACCCCTAAGAAGTAAGTCAACATGGATATCAAGCAAGATTTTAGTAACTAAGAACGCATAGGTACAAATGAATGCTTTCTGACTAACATCAGCTGTTCCTCTTAATTTATGTTTTTCCATGTATCATCTCAGAAACCCTTATATTTTAAAATCCAGTTCTCGTTTCTCCATAACTATCCACAGACAACTTGTGGCTTCAGTATTGAGAGTTCTCTGTAACATCCAGAGGCTCCCTTAGCCTGTTTTTTTTCTGCCCCCATGAAATGTAGGTGGCAAAACAAAAAACAAAAACTACACCAACAACAACCCAGAAAAATGAGCCTCGAATCAACTCCAATCAGTTGCTGTTCAACTGCTTTGATCTCCCCCTGATCAGCGAGTGTCACCTGCCTCCACTCCCTGGTTTCTGCAGCTTAGTTTTAATAGCCTAACCTTACCCTTAGACACAGTTCTCTAGCCTGCCCCGCTGCCTCCCTCTGATTTGGCAGAACAATTAGGACCTGAACTGGCTGAGGCAAAAAGGTAAATCTTTTGGAACAGAAGGGAAAGGGAGGGAAGAAGCTGACCCTCAGGGCTGATGGAACAAAGCACTTGAATACATCTAAGTTTTTCCTTCTCCAATTCCTTCTCTGATCCCCGCTGGTGTTTAGTTCATTTTCTAAGATCAGCTTCCTTCACATGGTTGGAAATTGGCCATCTGCCACTCCCACAATTCACATCTTTCCATCAGAGAGGGATTAACCTCATTCTATAGCACCAATTTAAAAAAGAAAACGCTGGGGAAGGATTCTGATTGACTTGTTTTAGTGCTATGGTCTGAATATTTGTGTTCTCCTCCTCCAAATTCATACGGTGAAATCTGAACCTCCAAAGGTGATGGTATTAGTAGGTGGGGCCGTTGGGAGGTGCTTAAGTCATGAGGGAGGAACCCTCATGAATGGCATTATACCTTATAAAAAGAGGCTCCAGAGAGATCCTTAGCCCCTCCCACCATGTGAGGACACAACAAGAAGTCTGCAGCTTGGAAGAAGCCCCTCATTCAACCATGCTGGCACCCTGATCTCAGACTGCTACCCTCCAGAAGGGTAAGAAATACATTTCTATTGTTTACAAGATACCCAGTCTGGTATTTTGATACACCTCCCCAAACAGACTAAGACACTCAGGTATGTGCCCATCTCCATGACTACTGGGTATTATGATTGAAAGTACCAATAAAAGCATATAGGTGGAGTGGAGGATAAATTCTCCCAAAGAAACGGGAAGTGTTATTCCAAGATGAAAGGAAGGGTGATTACAGGCAAAAGAAAAGTGATGTCCACTATACCTTCCCTGATGACAGTCTGGTATCTCTCTAAATATACTGCCTAAGACTGTTGTGGCTCAAAGTATACCTCAGACAACTTTCCTGTGCCTACTCTTCCCACATTGACAGATGACATTCTCACCATACTGTCTCAGCGCTCACAAGAAGGATGATTTACATAAGCAGAACACTCTTTGACATAAATTGTAGCAATATTTTTTTGCATCTGTCTCCTAAAGCAAAGACAATAAAAGCAAAAATAAACAAATGAGACGTAATTAAACATAAATGCTTTTGCACAGTAAAGGAAACCATTGACAAAATGAAGAGACAACCTACAGAGTGCAAGAAAATATTTGCAAATGATATGACCAATAAGGGGTTAATATCCAAAATATACAAACAGCATATACACCTCAACATCAAAAAAATATCTGATTAAAAAACGGGCAGAAGACCTGAACAGACATTTCTCCAAAAAGGAAATGTAGATAGACAACAGGCACATGAAAAGATGGTCATCATCACTAATCATCAAAACACTAAAATTAGAACTACCATATGACCCAGCAACTCCACTCCTGGGTATGTACCCAAATAAATCAAAACCAACAATTTGAAAAAATACATGCACCCCAACGTTCATAGCAGCATTATTTACAACAGCCAAGATATGGAAGCAACTTAAGTGTCCATCAAGAGATGAATGGTCCCAACAAGGACCTCCTGTATAGCACAGGGAACGCTGCTCAATATTCTGTAATAACCTAAATGGGAAAAGAATTTGAAAAAGAATAGATACATGTATATGTATACATGTACACCTTTGCTGTACACCTGAAACTAACACAACACTGTTAATCAACTATACTCCAATATAATATAAAAATTTTTTTAATAAATAATTTTTAAAAAGAGATGAATGGATAAAGAAGATATGGTATGTATATACAATGGAATACTACTCAGCTATAAAAAGGAATGAAATTTTGCCATTTGCAACAACATGGATGGACTTGGAGGGCATTATGCTAAGTGAAATAAATCAGACAGAGAGACAAATACTGTATGATATCACTTACATGTGAAATCTAAAAAATACAACAAACTAGTGACTATAACAAAAAGAAAGCAGACTCACAGATATAGAGAACAAATTAGTGGTTACCAGTGGTGAAAGGGAAGGGGGTAGGGGCAATAGAGGGATAGGGGATTAAGAGATACAAACTATTATGCATAAAATAAGCTACAAAGCTATATTGTACAACACAGGGAATACAGCCAACATTTTACAATAACTATAAATGGAGTATATAACCTTTAAAAACTGTGAATCACTACAATGTACACCTTTAACTTTTATAATTACATACTATACCTCAATAAAACTATACTTCAATGAAAAAAGGATGTTTTAAAGCCCTCAGTTGTTCATTATCTATGTGTGCACGCATACACACACACACACACACATAGAGTTGTATTTTAATGCTGTATTATAAAAACCCCACAAGATATTATTATTGTTTATACAAAGTTCATTTAGGTTTACATATTTTCCCCTTTATTTCCTCTTTAGTCCTTCTTAGACTTTCCAACTGGGATCACTATCTTCCTGCCTAAAGTACGTCCTTTAGAATTTTCCTTGGTGTGAGTATACCAGTGTCAAAATCTCTCCATCTTTTTGCTTCAGTTCTAGATTTTATGTTTGTCCTTATTTCTTCTTTATTCTTGAAGAATATTTTAGGTGGGTATAGAATTCTATGTTGGTAGATTTTTGTTCTTTTAACATATTGACTTAATCATTTTACTGCTTGTTAGCTTCCAGGTGGCCACCAAAAGTCAGATGTCAGTCTGTTGTTCCTTTGATACTAATCTGTCTTTTTTCTCTGCCTGTTTTTTAAGATTTTCTCTTTGGTTTGATTTTCTGTAGTTTCATTATGACGGGGTGGATTTCCTTTTATTTATACTGTTTGGCATGTGATGAGTTCCTTGAATATGTGGGTTTGGTTCTGGACAATTATCAGCAATTATCTCTTTAAATTTGCCTCTATCCCATTCTTTCCCTCCTCTCCTTCTGAGATTCATTTTTACCTTATTTTAGGTCTTCTTACTCTATCACTCATGTCTCATCCTTTCTTGTATTTTCTTTAATTAATTTATTTTTTGGTCTTTCTGCGCTGTAGTTTAGATAATTTCTTTCAATCCATTTTCTAATTTACCAGTTCTCTCTTCAGTTGGGTCTAGTTTCCTAATAAACCCATTTATTAAATTGTTAATTTAAGTTATACCGTTCTTAGTTCTAGACATTCTGGTTCTTTTAAATATCTACTGTATTGCTTTTTATAGTTTCCTGTTTCCTGTAGATCAAACTGACTTTACTACTAAGCCTAAGAGTTTTATATTCTGTGTTTGATAATTCTAATCTTTTAAATCTGTTTATGTCTTTGAGCTGGTTCTTGCTCAAGGTATCTTGTTTCCTTGTATGTTTGTTTATCTTTGAAGAATGCTGGCCATTGTGTTTGAAAATAAAGTTGTTAGAAATAATTTGAAGCCAACTTAGATGAAGTCACCTTCCTTCCAGAGAGGATTTTTGTTTGCTCTTGCTCATCACCAGTCTGGAGCCACCGTAATCTGAATTCAGGGCTTTAAGGTGTCTTGGATTATACAGGTGATGTTAAGCCAGGCTGCCAATCTGAGAAGAAAAGAAAGGGGGGGGGGAAGGAATGAAGGAACGAAGGAAGAAAGGAAGGGAGGAAGGAAGGGAGGAAGGAAGGAAAAAGAAAACAAAAGAGAAAAGAAGAGAAGGAAGGAAGGAAAGAAACTGAATAAAGACAGAATTACCGTTAGTGCATCCTTACTCTGAGAATAAAGCCAATCAGGACACCAGCCTAATAGGTATATGGAAAAATGAGTGTTAGACTCCCATCTTGAGCTGCAAACCCTTGTCTTTAACTTCCCTTCCCCTTGTCACATGCGGTCATCAAAACTACAGCTCAGTTAGCAGTTGTTTCTTAACATATCAGCAAATGCCCTCAGAATCAAAGTTGCTTTGAGTGAGTCATTTAACTTCTTCCAAGATTTTGGCTTGGTAATTCCTCCCTATCTAGTTGGCTCCTTAGGGCTTTAAAATTGTGACTTTTATATTTTATCCAGAGTTTTTGTTTTCCCAGTAGAAAAGTTGATTTACATTTCCTAGCTTGCCATTTCAGGAGTTATTATCTTATATGTTAATAAAAAATATCAAATCAGAAAATAGGGATAAAGAAAATAAATAATCTGAAATACCACTCTCAGAGATAGCCAGCATTAAAATTGGAGTAAACATCTTTTCAGAATTCTATGCATACAAACATAAATTATTCTACATAAACATAAACCTACATTACTAGCTAGTCTGTAACTTTTGCTTAACATGATCATTTTCCATTGTGATATTATCATCTATAATGTTTACATAATAATATCTAACACTTATTGAGTACTTATTATGTGCATGGGCTTTCAATGTATTAATTCATTCAATCTTTGTCACACTTTCTGAAATAGCTTTTATAGATTATGAAGCTATTTTAGAGGTTTTTAAAACATTTTATATATTAGGAAACTTAGGCAAAAAGATGTTAAATGATGTGATCAAAATCATACTAGTAGAGCCAGATTTAAACTCAGACAATCTGACTCCAGAGCCTATGCTTGCTTATAAGAGATACACAGTGCATAGTATTCCACTGTATGGATGTACTTAATTTATCAAACCAAGCACCTCCTCATGGATATTAAATTATTCACAGGGCATTTCTTTTTTTTACTATTATATAAAAATAGCTTTTAAAAAATCCTTCCCATACATCTTAATGTACTTGTTTATTTATGTCCTCAGAGAAAATTCCTACAAAGAGATTGCCCTATCAAGGGTATATACATTTAAAATTTTAAATTTTGGTACATATTGCCAGACTGCATTCCAGAAAGGTTTGCCAATTCACAGTCCCTCCACAGTTTATAAAACTGCCTTATGCATTGTCGTCCTTTTTAGCACCGAGTTTTGTCAATATTTTCCTTCTTTGATGTGCTGAGCATTATTATTTACATTTCTTTTCAAACTGTGCTATTGAACTCTTACTGTCTAGTGAGCTATCTGGATTCCCTTTTGCTGATTTCCTCTATACAGCCTTGGCTTTGTCCTGCTTTTTTCTCTTCATCAGTTTGTCCCATGGAAAATTCAAAAATTCTTTTTGGTTATGTTTCCTTTCAGAACAGAAAGCAGTCTTTCAGGATGCAGGATTATTCAGAATCTCTCCTAAACCATATTTTCTGCTTAGGATACAGCGACCTGAGTGACTAAGATGCTAATTTCAGAGCTGTAATTCTTTTCCCTCTTTATGCTGCAGAATCTGCTCACTTCACTTCTTTTCTCTTCTTTCTAGTCAAAGAAGCTGAGTGATTGGCAGTATCTCGACAGTTTTTTTCCAAGCCCATACAATCTTCTATTTACAGTGTGCAGGCTTTGGAGAATGCAGATTTAAACCTGTTACACTATTAAAGGTGACTAGCATAGTCCATCTGTTGGGCTGCACCCTGCAAGCCCTGTGCTTGCCCAGCCTCAAGACCAAAGAAAGAGCCTGGAGTCAGCTACAGAGACATCAATGGTTTAACAGATAAGGGGAGCTCACATGTCTGAAACAACGTCCTGGAGCAACACCCCACCGTGTGTGGCAGACAGTGGGCAGGATACGGCAGTAGTCTTCACAACTGGGGGAGAGGGAGGTTGCCAACTATAGGGGGAACTGATATCAGGTCGGCTCATCAGTTACCAGGGAAACCAGCGGAGGACCATGCCCCTCACCACCCCTTTAATAAACTATCAGATAGAGGGGAGATGGGTCTGATCTAAAGATTAGAACAGTCACTAGCTGGGGCAAATATGTAGGCATTTGCTGATTAGGCTCCATGATTTAGGGGGAAGGTCAGCCATGTGAGTGGGGTGTAGGTGAAGCAGGGACAGGTCCGGCAGGGGATGTTCAGAGAGCAAGACAACAGCCATCTTGGGTGGCCTGATCATACACCATCTAAGAGCTATGTTACAGTCAAAGAATTTCAGCTTAGCCACCAAAACAGAATGTTCAAGGTAGCCTACTGGACTTCCTTCCTTCCTTCCCTCCTTCCAGCCACACACATTTATCATTTCTTGAACACTACGAAGATAATACATATTTCAGAAGATTAATTCTTAAAATCCCACTTTGTCTTCCTTCTACTTCTCTTATATATTCCATATCCCTCCCCCTTGTATTTCTCTTCCAAAATTCCTCCCAACATCTTGCCTGTCACCTCTTCTTCTTTCCCCCAAATCTGCATCTCTAAAGACCAAAGAATACCTCTAAAAATGGCAGAGACTGCGTTGGAGAGCAAGGAAGAGGAAAGAAGTGAGCAGAGGAAACTGAAAAACAAGATTCCTCTTCTAAAGGAAATGGAAATGCTGGGAAATGGGAAAAAAATACGTGCTAATAATTTTTGTCCTATCAGAAACACAAGTGCACAGTGTTTTAGTATGTGTCCAAGTACTTTCTGGTCCTTTCTTTCTGACATGCTGATGGGCAGGAATGATGATGTACAGGTAAACTCTGCTGCGGGGATGGGAGTGCTCAGGACAATGAAGTGATCAGGTGCGATTTCTTGCCTTGGGGAAGAGAGGAGAGTCAGCACAGCTCTCACACTAGTTGTCACTGCTGTTACAGGGAGCAAATGCCATGGAAGCAAACAAACAAACAAAAATTAGAGATCAGAGAAAGGGGTCTCCAAAATTCCTGAGCTCATCATGTTCTAAACTATGTCCTTTGGAACACTAGGTCCACATTTAGGTATTTAGAGAGGGGGGAGGGAGGAGGAGGAGAAAGAAACTATAAAGAGTTAATTTTCCTTACTGCAGGATCACTCAGAAACTTTAATATTAATTACATATCTCTACGAGGAAGAGACCATGAAATACAGCTTAATGTTTCTTTATTTGACCACAGAACTCTTCTCTTTCTGGAACCCCTAGTTTTTACAAGATACTTTGGTAAGAGGGGATATATTTGTATTTTTGCCTTCATTTTTATAGATGAGATGTGTTGTAGTGTCACACGTTTTATTTAGTAACATTTTTGCCTTCATTTTTATAGATGAGATGTGTTGTAGTGCCACCCGTTTTATTTAGTAACAATATACAGAGTGACTGTACAATAGGATGCAAGGTATTTCTTTATGTTTAAGATACTGTTAAACATTAAAAATTTAATATTTTCTAACAGATTATTATTTCTAACAATTATTCTTACAGATAATTATCAAGAAGATACTGAAAATCATATCAAGATGAGAGTGAAATTCCATAATATTATCATCCAGAGATAATCCTCTTAACACGCCACATATCTTGTCCCTGTATGTGTATGTGTACGTAAGCATGTGAATGTGTACACATTGCTTTTCAGAAAAATTAGGGTCATACCTTGTGTGAAACTCTGCATCTTACTTTTCTATTTATAATGTTTTGACTATGCTATTAAAGTTTTTCAAAACTTTATTTTAAATGGCTATTCCTTCAGTTGTATGACTGGACCAAATTTATTTAACTGTTTCCATTTCAATGAACATCTAGGTTATTTCTAACTTTTCACTTTTATAAATAACACCATGATGAGCATCATTTGTATAAATCTTTGTTTTCATCTCTGCTTATTTTCTCAGGATAGATACCGAAAAGTGTAATTGCTCTATTAAAGGTAAGAACTACTTAAAGATTTTGATTACATATTACCAAATCGCTTTTGATAAGGACTATTCCAGCTCAGTATTATCAAGAGTGTATAAAATAGCCTGTCTCACAACGCCTCAGTAAGTGTTTTTATGGCATTGAAATTTAAATTTATTCATTTAATAAGAAATACTGTGCATAAAGCAAAATTAAAAAAATTTTTTAAACACAGTGAAATTTCCCTCCCAGTCCTATCTTCCAGGCATCCTCTTCCCCAGAGGCAACTGATACTCCTTGTGAATAGGACTTTGTTAGCAAATATATGTAAATACATCCTCTTCTCTCTCTCTCAAAATCTTATTTCAGTTAACAATATTGCATGGATCTCATTCCATGTTAGGACATAAAGGATGTTCTCATCTATTTTAACAGCTGCTTTACATTCCATTGTATGAGATGTACTACATTTTAAAAAACCAATCCACTATTGACAGACATGTGCTAATACAAAAAAAAAAAAGCATACAATTTCACATGTGTGCAGAAATAACTAGGCCATGTACCTAGAAGTAGGATTGTTGCTTCAAAAGGTGAAAAGTTTATTAATAACTTTGCTGGACTTTAATAAAGTGCTGTGTGGAGATTGTGCTATTTATATTCAAAACAACAGTAGTATGAGAGAGCCTGTTTCCCTACACTCTTACCTGGTGGTGTGTTGGTAAATGATTACCAACTGACTTTCAGGGAAGAAAAAACTTGATTTGTAGCATATGCCAATTTCCATGATATAAATAATACTTTCATCATCGCTGATTTTAAGCTATCAACATGAAGTCACTATATGAAGAGTTGGGAAGAGATGTCCATTATCAGCTCTTACACTGTCCTCACCCACACAGCGTGTTAGCAAACATTTCAATCTTCATCTGACAGTGAAAATTAATATTGTGCATGAGATTGAGTATACTTTCATATATTTAAGAACATTTCCTTTTCTAGGAGCTATTTATGTCTTTTGTTTATTTTTCTATTGGGTTAGGGTCCTTTTCTTGCTTATTTGTAGAAGCACTTTATATATAATGGTTATCAGTTTCTTCTATGGTTGGAGTAGCAAATATTTTCCTTGGTTTATTTACAGTTTGAATTTACTTATGATGTTTTTGCCAGGAAGAAATTTTTACTTTCCTATAGTTATATTTATCTCTTTTTTTAAATCTCCACGAGTTGCATGTTGTGCTTAGGTTTTCTCTATCCTAAGGTTAAAAACATGGTGAAACACATATGATTTCTTCTCGCATTTTTATAATTTTATTTTTTACACATAAAATCATAGAAACTTTTTCTTTCCTCTGTTTCATTTTGGGTGGTGCATCATCTACACGTCCATTAGGTCAAGTTGGCTGATAGTACTGTTCAAGTCTCCTATATATTTACTGAATTTCTTTTGTCTGCTAGTTCTATTAATTGAAATCTTCAACTTCATCTGTGGATTTGTCTTTTTCTCTTTTAGGTTCTATCAATTTTTGCTTCATTTTTTTTAAAGGTCTGTGATTAGGTACATATACATATAAGACTGTTACTTCTTGTTGATATTTTGAATCCTTGATCATAATGTAATAGCCTTCTTCATTCCTGGAATAGTACTTGTCCTAAGCCCACTTTATCTTATATTAACATAGCCACTCTAGCTTTCTTTTCATTCATGTTTATATGGGATATCTTTTCTCTCCTTTTACTTTTAATCCATCTCTGTCTTTATATTGAAAGTGTGTTTCTTGTAAACTGTTACCAAGTTGGTTTTTATTTTTTATTTATTTTATAATCTGTTTTTTAATTTCAATGTTTAGACCACTAATATTTAATGCAATTATCAATACAGCTGGGTTTATATCTACAATATTCCTGTTTGTTTTCTATTTGTCACATTTGTTCTTTGTTTCTTTGTCCTTTTTTCCTGCCTTCTTTTGGATTAATTGAATATTTTTTAGTATTTGCTCTAAGGTGTACCATCTATATCTCTAATTTATCACAGTCTACCTTCACATAACATTGTACAAATTGGCATATGATTAAAGAATCTTACACCAGTATGCTTCCATCTCCCTCTTCCTATCCTTTGTTCCCATACATTTTACTACTACATATAAGCCCTACAGCCCACTGTTGCTATTTTTGTTTTAAACAGTTATATTTACAAGACAGTAAAAATTAGAAAAAAAATTTCTTTTATATTTACTCACATATCCATATTTACCATTTCCAGTGCTCTTCATTTGTGTGTGTATGGCAGGGGGGTTTCAAATTTCCATCAGAAACCATTTCACTTCTGAAAACCTTCCTTTAACGGTGTTTTCTAGAGCAGATCTGGTAGCAATGAATTTTCTTAGCTTTCATTTGTCTGAAATTCTTTATTTTACTTTCATCTTTTAATGATGTTTTCATTAGGTTTAGAATTCTAGGTTGACAGCTCTCTCCCTCACTTTAAAGGTATCATTTGAATGTATTTTTGAGAAATCTGCTGTCATATTTTATTTCTCTATATGTAATGTGCATTTTTACTCTGGATGCTTTTTACCTTCACTTATATATTCCTTTTCTAATGGAATTCCTTCTGTAATTCCTTCAATTATTTACCCTTCTCTAATGTTCTTCCTTTCTTTATGTAAATTCAAGCTTCTGACCTATACCATATTCCTTCTCTCCAAAGAACTTATTTTAACATCTTGTGCAAGGCAGGTCCACTGGCAGCAAATTCCGTCAATTTTTGTTTGTCTGAGAAAGCCTTTATTTCTTCGTTTTGAAGATATTTTCACAGGACACAATTCTAGGTTGGTGTTTTATTTCTCTCAACACTTTAAATATTTCACTTAATTTTCTTCTTGCTCACCTAGTTTCTGAGGAAAAGCTGGATATAATTCTTAACTTTGCACCTCTATAAGGTGTTTTTTTCCTCTGCTTTCTTTCAAGATTACTTTCTTTATCTTTTAAATTCTGCAGTTTGAAGATGGTTTGCCTAGGTGTAGTCTTTTTGTTTGTTTTTTTGAATGTGTGGATTTGGGGGGAGGGTTGTTTTGTTTTGCATTAATCCTGCTTGGTGGTCTGTGAACTTTGGATCTGTGGCTTGGTGTCTGACATTAATTTGGGAGAAATTCTCAATCATTATTTCTTCAAATATTGCTTCTGCTCCTTTCTCTCTTTCTTTTCCTTTTGTAGTCATCCCACAGTTCCTGGATATTGTTTCATTTTTTCAGTCATTTTTATCTTTGCTTTTTAGTTTTGTGATGTTCTATTCATACATCCTTAAGCTCAGAGATTTTTTTCTTCAGCTGTCCCAGTCTACTAATGAGCCCAGGAAAGGCATTGTTCATTCTGTTACAGTGTCTTTGAATTCTATCATTTATTTTGATTCTTACTGAGAATTTCTATATCTCTGCTTATATTACTCACCTGTTCTTGTCTCCTTTTTCCATAAGACTCCTTAGCATATTAATCATAGTCATTTTAAATTTCCAGTCTGCTTATTCCAACATTCCTTCCATAACTGAATCTGGTTCTAACATTGCTTTGTCTCTTCAAACTGTTTTTTGTCTTTTATATGCCTTGCAATTTTTTGTTGAAAGCCAGACATGCTGTACTGGGCAAAAAACCCTCTGGTAAACAGGCCTTTAATTATGATGTGGTAAGACATGAGGAAAGGGGAAGGATCCTATAGTTCTGTGATTAGGTCTCAGTCTTTTCGTGAGCCTGTGACTGTGAACTTCACAAGGGCTTCTCAGTTGTTTTCCCCTCCTAGGTGGGACAGGATGGCTAGAGGGGGCTGGAGTTGGGTATTTTTCTCCCCCCAGGTTGGTTAAGCTCTAATAAAGCCCCAATAATTTAGGCTCTGGTAAAATATTTTATCTTAAGGGCAGACTTTGTTGAGAAGAGAATGTTCTGGCATATCTGAAAATGGTTACTTTTCTACTCCCCTTACCAGAAGCATGAGGGATTTTTCTCCAATATTCACCATGAGAACCTGGTAGGGCTCCTGGAGGTAAAACCCAACCAGTATGTTTCTTCTGCTCGAGGTTTATTGAGCTTCTTGGATCTGTGGGTTCAACATTTTTGCCAAATTTGAAAAAAATTTGACAATTTCTTCAATTTTTTTTTTCTGGCAGGTAATTCAGTTACTCTCACATTAATTTGATCCTTTTGAAGTACCTTTTAAAAGTTCTTTTTAAGAGGGCTTAGAAGAGCCCTTGTTTAGAGCTCTTTTGCCCCCCTTCTAAGGCTTGGCCCTTTTGAGGTCTCTACTAAATGTCTTTTAATTCAACAATGTCTCTTTACTCTTGCTGGATATTAGTCAAAACTCTTCAGTCCTGTGTGAGCTCTGGGAATTGCTTATTTTACAGTTTCCTTGTAATTATTTTACTTTGTCCAACTTTGTGGGATGTTTTCCATTTCTCTCCTCTTACATTCATGTTTCTCTTTAATTCTTTGAACAGAGCACGCACAGATTGTTAATCAACCAAAGACTCACGAAACCCCTATGTGCACTTCTATAGCAATTAATCCTTCAGGGACAGAAGCAGAAGCAGCTTTATCTATGTTTAATGGGGATAGAAGGAGATGCAGAACTGTCCTTGCCCTCAACTTCACATTTCCCTAAGATTCAAGGGACCAAGGGTTATTTTTAATAAATGTTCTCCAAAATATTTATGTCTTGAAGATTTAGACCTAATTCCTAAAAACAAGCCATTCAGGGCCATATCTAAGTTGCTTTATATCCAACATTAGTTCTCTGGCCCTTGCTCTATATAAAGCAATGATTACATGGTGAAGGGGGTTAGTACTTGAGCACAATAAATGTCCCAGCTTTTTAAAGTTATGTAAAATCTATTGTGCACTCTATGCCTTTGTGTATAGGGCTTAGACTTTAACCTCTATAATGCAGTTGGGTCAATTCCCACCACTGTGTGACAATGAAAATATTTAGGGGTAACAAAACAACACTGCTCATCCCCTCCCCTTGCCTCCTATCACTCAGAACAGAAATGCTCACAAGGACTATATTATTACAAAGACCTCTTTCCACATCTCCAAATGTCTCTTGGGTTATCCAAATCTTCTTATGTCAACAACCAAACAGCCTACTCTCCTCTGACCTGTGAACAGCTCTGGCCAGGGCATATCAGGATTTTGGAAAGAGAATCCACTGCCAGAGAGACCTCAGCAGCAATTCTTAAAGCTATTTTGTCTAATAAATGGCACAGAGCCAAATCCTGATAGCATACTCAGTCCTGATCTCCTTTCTGCTGAAGATAGAGAAATTGGGAAAATGGTATTTTATGAAATGAGATAGTGGAAAGGAAATAGATTATACATAATCACTTTAAATGTTGGTATCAGCAGAGCTGGAAAAATCCCCTGGCTAAATCCCATGGTGAAAATCCGCTAATTTTGAGGGGATTAAATCCACTGACTAATTTTGGATGGGCAGATAATGGAAGTATCCATTCTTACAGTTAAACCACTCCAGGGAAGGAAACTTAATTTTTAAGTCTCTGGCAATGAGTGCAAGTAGAATTTAGTATTTTTTAAGCTACACAATTGGGACTGATACAATTTACATTTCTATAACCTCTGCATGCCAGTTGTATTAACATTTTATTCAGATACAAATTCATAATTTAACTATTATTATTTGGAAACCATTAGATAGTAATCTCCCATTTACCTTATCAAAAAAGAACCCAGGCATGACTGTATCTGGTTGATATAATAATCCCTATAAAAGATTTCCTTTCCCATTTTCAACACAGTGGCAAAACTCTGAGAATAGTATTAATGTTTAGCAGAGGATAGTGGCCTGTGGGGTCAGTTTCAAGCTATGAGAAGTACAAAACTTTCTCATTTCTCTTGCTTACAAGTTTATGCCTGCTTAGCTGGAGAGATAGAAAATTGGCAGCAGATACCGCCAGGGAGGAGAAACAAAGGATATCTCACTGAGCATATTACTAAAACTCTTCCCTTAGCAACTGCTAACAAGGGCCTCAAAAATGCAGAAAAAGCTGCGATGAGGAGTTGGGAGCTCCTTTTGGGGCAGAGTTGTGTTTCATTTTTACTCTGTATCCTCAGTGCCTAGGGCACTGCTGGATAGAGCAGAAGCACAGCACGTGATACACAATCAGTGGTAGAGCCCTGGGGAGCCCCCTGTCTGAGAAAAAATGTGCTGCTCCCTCTTTCCTTGCTGAAGTGATGGACAAGAGACAAAAAGTGGACCCGGATGGGTCACTCACTCTTCCTCTTCTGAAAGACACGTTTTCCCTCATAGACTCATCCTTTACCTTTATGGTCAAAGTGTGAAGTCTTAATTGTTTTTACCTGCCTTCGTGTCTTGTGTGAGAACTGGGATATTTCCAGAAGAGGGAACAGCATGAGGTAGGGAGACATGAGATTATGTAGAATGTTTGTGACAGTATTGTATGTCTCTCTCTTTCTCTTTTCTTTCCTGTTTCGGTTGTCAAGAGTGAGTGCAGAGATTAGAGTGAATCATAGTCCTATGTTCATGGCATACTATCATAATTGGTCTGTTCAGGTTTCTCTCGTTTCATTTATACATCTATTACTTTTTCCCATAGACTGGCTTTTAGCTTGTGACATACTAAGCCTCCTGCTGATAACAGATAACCCCTGTAACAAAAGGCCACATACTTTTTTTTGGAAATCATTTGTATAAAGACATCTGAGGGGATTACAGGGGTTAAGATTCTGGAGAAAGACTGAAGAGAAATGAACTAACCTTCTGTAACTTCTTTTTCTCTGGAGGCATTTGTTGATTTCAGCCAAAGGGCAAGCACCTGATTCAGGCTTTACCTGAGCAGAGTGAGAGAAACCAGAAGAATTCTTTGGCAGTTGCACAGGGCTGGAAATCTGAGTGGCCTCAAAACACCTCCAGTTTTTCCCAAAGACTTCTGCCAAATTCTGAAGTTTGTGAGCCAAAAATCCTAAGCAGAAAGGTTTTGAAAAGCAGAATGGACTTTGGGGTGCTCTCACAGTGATGAAGAAACAAAGAATAGAGCCCAAGACTTACCACGATGGGAGGGGGATCAATGACCATACCACAAAAGATTTAGAGAACAATACCCTAGGAGTAGGGATGAACCAGAGGTAGACTGAGACTGACAAAAATCTCAAGTAAGCATTTTCTTAGCGCAGTCCCTGATTGGATTAAGCCATCAATCTCCGTTCTGTAAGCCTCACAAAGGAAAAGGTAAATTAATTCTAGTGGAAGATAATATCATTTGAAGCCTCAAAAATGTTTAAAATCTACAATGTCTAGTGTACAAAAAAATAAAACTAGAGTTGAGAAACAGGGAAGTGACTGACAATCAAGAGATAAAACAGTCATTAGAAGCAGACTGAAAAACGAACCAGACATTGAAGTTTGTAGACAAGGGTTTAAAAATAAATAAGATTAATATAAAGATAAAATGGGAAGAATGATGGAACTACTGAATGGAAACAATGAAGCATTATAACAAACAATTTGAATCTCTATTTAAAAAGACTCAAATTGGCACTCTAGAACTGCAAAAAAATATCTCAGTGGCTCTATTTTTAGTTTAGAAGGACTGAGCTATTAATAAACCCCATCCTCCATCAAATAACAGCTATACGCCCTGAAAAAAAAAATAAAACAAAGGGGAAAAAAATAAAACAAAGGGGAAAAAAACTATCTGAAGGCTCTGAAGATTGAAAAACACAGGCCTGTTATAAAGGAGTTGAAACTTAGAAAAGTGGTCAGCACAGAATGAATTCCATTTGTGTCACTTTACCCTGAGGGCAGACCACAGACATGGTGGCAACATCGCCGGGTCACTAAAACTCCAACAGGAAAAGCCATCAACATATTGTTGAGAGAAAGCAGGGCTAGATGCATGGGAAAACCACAGCCACTGAAGAACGAAGAGGGAACCTTAGAAAGGAGAGAGTTGGAGAGAATTACACCTTAATTCTGTGTGTAAACTTAGCCCAAGTCTATGACTGATCAATGTATCACGCATGCTGGGGAGAACTGGTAGGAGCTTGTAGATAAAACTTAGAGAACTAAATTGAGAACCAAGTCACCACCCACCCCAGGCAAGACAGTATGCAATTTGAGTCTAATTATTAATGAGTATGATCCCCTTTGTTCCAGCTCTTGAGGTCAGAATGAGCTCAAAATCATGCTTCAACTGGGGCTGTCAGGATTATCACAGGATCTGAATCATTAACAGGAGTCTGTTGAGGCTCTCATGAATTTAACTACCACCAGTTGTGGAAAGTGGGTTCAGAAATACAGCTTTAGTCATTAACTTATCTGTCATTTCCCAAACCCCTACTACTTTTCACACTGATCTGGCTCTCTGTACTCACCAACATGCCCATTTCTTACCTTAGCAGGATATAAATATGCAATAGAGACCTGGCCTGAGCTCGTAGAAAACACTATTTCAGTTCCTGGACTGTGGGAGGGAGATATCCCACAGAGTCTTGAGACAGGCACCATGCTTTGTGTGCTGCCAGATCCCCAGTAGCTAGCACAGTGCCTGACCCAGGGTAAGCGTTTGCTTAATAAATGACCACTGAATTGAATTTATCTGAGGCCTTTGGAGTAAGGTTCAGTGACTTCACCCCAGTTCCCTCCAAGGACATATTTTTCCTGCTATCTGTCACCCATAATTCCTGACTGGGAATCCCTCAGGCTTATGTATGTAGATGAATAGTGGCTATATGGCTACCAGGGCCTTCAAATACTTTATACATATAAAGGAGGAGCTCCAATTATTTTGAATCCTTGCCCAAGATTCTAAATTCTTGCTGGAATCCACATAAATTGTGTTCCTGGGTTCAGGCCACATCTACTTTCCAACAAGTGAACAACAGTATGTATTAATCAAAGTTATGCCTACTGGATTTTCCTGCCATTTGTGTTTCAAGGTACCTTGAGTGGGACCATTATACTGTAGCTGATCTATCCAGCATTTGCAGCTGCCAACATATCAAGCAAAACCATCTGCAACTGGGTCTGAATTTTAATTTTCCCTCTCAGGTACCTGGTCACAGGGAACTTTCCATGAGGCTTCATGGATGTGGTGGGCTCTGGCCTCATAAACATCACTTCCATCCAATAATGGAATGCTTCTTGGCCTGCTCACCATTACAGATAGAGCAGATAGTATTCATGGAGGGGGGTGATTTGGATTATATGGTCACTTAGTGCCCTATGTCCAAAATCCACCAAAGCCCAGCAAAGAGCCAGGAGCAATGTTTCAAAGGAGAACAGTTACCTGTTAAAGGCTTTGCTCCAAAATCTTAATGGCCTCACCACAGAATCGAAACAATATTCCAAGTTGCTGCAGATACCACAAGCCCTTCTGGAAGCTGCTGGGTCACAAGCACCAGTGCCTGGACCCACTGGAGAGCCCCTTTTTCCTTAAGATCTACTCAAACCTCACATCTTTTTTGCCACATGGGAAATGAAGGCTAGATTATCCACCAAGTAGAATAAGAATGTGCTTAGGGGGAGAAAGAGAGAGACAGAGGAAGAAAGGGCTATTGATTTATTCACCTTCAAAGAACTTATCTTGATATTTTGAAATCTGGAAATTTACAAAGAAATTCTTAATTTTAACAAACATCCTAATTGTGCCTTTTCATAAGCTGGAATTTTATTTTGGATTATTTAGTAGGGAAGCAAAATCTTCTCAGTATTTAGGTCATCTAAAGGTCTTAATCAGGTAGCTATTGAATGGGTTACAGCAGCCACCCTAATGAGAAATACTTTACTTGCAGAAGCCAAAGAAGCCCAACAAGCATTAAGCTGCCTCTTTGATGGATTGGGACACAAGATTCAGCAACTTATTTGGCAGGTACCTGACAACTAACGAGATTCCCACATACTTAACTCCCTATACTTTCATGGATGTAGCTCTTTCCCACTGACATGTGCATCTTTTCAACTTTTCAAGCAGTAAGCAGCCTAGTTGAGGGTTCACAAATCCTCTACAGTTTACTCCAACGGACAAGTATTTTCTGTGTGCAGCATGATGGGAAAAAAAGTTTGGGAGGCACTGAGGTTAAGTGATGTATTTTAACAAACAGCAACGTTTGGTAAAAAGAGTTAACATTTTGTTAGGGGATATACTGAATTTTGCTCTAGCGTGCTCTGATCAGGGAAAATTATGTATTTCCGAAAACACATTCTGAGTAAATAGTAAACAATTTTGTAGAAAATACTTTAATAATATTTAATCTAGGGACTTCCCTGGTGGTCCAGTGGGTAAGACTCCATGCTCCCAATGCAGGGGGCCCGGGTTCAATCCCTGGTCACAGAACTAGATTCCGCATGCAGCAACTAAAGATCCCATGCAGCCTAAATAAATAAATATGTTTCCAAAAATAGCTAATCTAATTCTTAAGGAAAGCCTAAGCCCTGTGCCTATTCGGCCGCCAAACCCATCACCATTCAGTGGGGAGAGTCACCAACCCTAAAGCACAGGAACAGTTAATCAGGCTCTATAAAGTTTGTCCCTATAACTTAAGGCTTTTAATGATAGAGAATGTCACTTAAGGAGAAAAGAAATCTTGACTATACTCCTTAAATCCTCTAGTCATGCAGCCTTGTATTTTGGACCCAAAGTGTCTTGCCACTTGACTGAGGGGCCAGAGGGTGGGGAGAGTCATTTTACCTCTGAACTCCCAGAACAGCATCTAGAACCACGATGTTTACAGAATCCTTGATCAAACCATAAACAGACGTTTGGCCTTTTCGTCCTGGGATTCACTTCCTGGATCTTTAAGATTCAGTTTTCAGTTTCATCTTTTCAGTTATCTCACCAGCACCGACACATAAAAGGTGTGTTTTTTCTCTTTGAGCGTTCTCTAACGCAAAGAATTATAGGGGGGAAAGATCACAGTGAGATTTACAGTGCTAAAGCAAAACAGCCAAATAATAAGTGACTGCACACGCCCCTGTTAAAAATGTGACCTCTGGGGGTTGGAGGAGGATAGTCACACAGGCCCTTCCCATCCGTCTGTGTGATTCCCACAATGCAGGGAGAGCCTGGCAACCTCATGGAGGTCAGAGAAAGGAGACACCAAAGTGCCTTCAGTCTCATTTCTCCCTCCTGGTTCCCCTCACCGGAAGGAGCTGAGAAGATATTATGCTGAGCACTTTCTTCCAAAGTGGTACCTTCTCAAGCCTCAGACACTGTCAAGTGGTCACAGAGTAGTGGCTTCTTTATGTTCTTATACTCTCAACTGTAGGACCTGGTCAGCCCTGGGTACCTTTTCCTATGGGGAACAGGCCCCAGAATCCTTTTAGCTGTATTCAAATGAAAGCTAACCGATAATCTTTAAAAACAGTACACTATACCGAGCTTAGCCTTCACTCACAGACTCTGGGAGACAGTGGAATAAAACTTTATGAGGCCCTTCTGTGAGAAGTCAGCGAGGCACACACTTCCTTGATCTAAGAGCTCCGGTGGAGTGTGTGCTTTACTGCTTTTTGGTCTAAAATAGAAATTTTCAGAATGTTTTTCATCCTAAAATCCCTCTGCATTGATATTAGGGTTACTTATTTCAATGTAAATTATTAAAATTTCAATTTTTTCAGCTTCAAGATATAGAGAGCAAAAGTCCTTGGACTGAGGTAGCTGAGTGAAGCACTTTCCTCAGGCACAAAATTTAAGGGGACTCTTCAATCAAGGTAAATCATATTATAATGCATTATTTTAAAAAATCAAAATTAATGAAAAAATTTCATGATGAATAAAATATCAAAATTTTAAATAAAGACAGATCAGTAAAAGTGCCATTCTGAGCTATATTGGAATGTGAAGCAAATGAAAAACTCAGCAATATTTTGTTCATCATGGACATATGACGTCTCTTCACAATGTACCAAGAGAAAGTAATGGTTGGAACCAGACTCAAGTATGATACATGTTGGAACTATCAGACAGGAAATTTAAAACATCTATGGTTAATACTGTTAAATGCTGTAATAAAAAATGTAGACACTATAAAAGATCAGATAGATAATTTCAACAGACAAATGGAAACTATAAGAAAGAATAAATGGAACTTTAAGAAATAAAAAACACAGTAAAAGAGATGAAGAATGCTTCCAATAAACTTATCAGTAGACTTGACACAACTGAGGGGAAAAAAAAATCAGTGAACTTGAAGATAAGTAAATAGAATTTATCCAAATTGAAACACAAAGACAAAAGAGAATGGAAAACAAAAACAAAAACAAAAATCTAGAACAGACATCAAAGAGCTGTGGGACACTATTAAATGGTGCAAAATTCGAATCCCTTGAGAAGAAGAGAATGGGACAAAGTAAATACCTGAAGAAATAATGGCAGGATTTTCCAAAATTAATGACAGACACCAAACCCAGATCCAAGAAGCTCAGAGAAGACTAAGCAGGATTAAAATAAAAACTAAAAGTCCCAGACCCAGGCATATCATAGTCAAACTGCTGAAAACCAAACACCAAAGAGAAAATCTTGAAGGCAGCCAGAGGAAAAAAGACACATTATCAATAAGGAAACGAGGATAAGAATTAGAGTCAATGTCTTATCAGGAACCAGGCAAACAAGAAGACAATGGAGTAAGATCTTAAGTGGGCTGAAAGAGAAAACTGTCAACCCAAAATGTGCTATGAATTGAGCACTATATACTAATCCTATACACTACACAGTGACAAAGTTGGGTTTGTCCCAGAAAGGTACATTAGGTTGAACATTCAAAAGTCAATCAATGTAATCCATAATATCAACAGAATAAGGGAGAAATAAAAACATATTTTCCTCTTAATAAATGCAGAAAAAGCACCTGTCAAAATTGAACATTCATTCACGATAAAAATTCTCAGCAAAGAACTTTCTCAGTCTCATGAACGGCATATACCAAAATTTAAAGTTAACATCATAGTTAATGGTTGAAAGATAAGAAAAAAGGCAATGTTGTTTGTTTTCATCATTTCTAGCTAATACTGCCCTGGAGGTCATAGCTAGTACAATTAGAAAAAAATTGTGGAGATCAGAAAGGAGGAAGTAAAACTGTCATTTTCCCCAGACTACATGATCACATGTGCAGAAAACACGAAGGAATACTCAAAAAGCTACTAGAACTAAGAAGTGAGTTTATCAAGGTTACAGGACGCAAGATTAAAATACAAATATCAGTTGTATTCTTATATATTAGCAGTGAACAATTAGAAAATGGAATACAAAAAACACCATTTAATATAGAAGTAAAATTGAAATCCTAAGGAATAAATTTAATAAAACAAATATAAAACTTGTACTTTTAAAATGACAAAACATTGCTGAGCAAAATTTAAGAACTGAATAAATGGTAATTCACTACTGTTAAGATGTGACTTCTTCCCAAATTGATTGATAGATTAAATGCAGTCTCAATCGAGATCCCACTGGCTTTTTTTTCCTTCGTAGCAACTGATAAGTTCATTCCAAAATTTAGAGAGAAATAGAGGACCTAGAATATTTTAAACAGTCTTGAAAAATTATAATGAAGTTTATTTCATGACTTATTATAGAGCTACAGTTATCAAGCAGTGTGGGTGGGTTTGGTGTAAGGATAAACACGTACATGTTTCGAACAGAGTCTAGAATAGACCCTCATAATCAATGGTCAAGTGATTTTGACAAAGGTGCCAAGATAATTCAATGAGGAAAAGATATGTATTCTTTTCAACAAATGATGCTGGCCAAACTGGATATCTATTTAGAGAAGAAATGAACTTTGGCCCTTACCTCACATCATTTATCAAAATTGCCTTAAAATGAATTATAGATTTAAACATAAAAGCTAAAACTAAAAAACTTTAAAAAGAAAGTACAGGAGAAAATGTTTGTGAATTTGAAGAAGGCAAAGATTTCTTAGGACGCAGAAAGCACGAACCATAATAGAAAAAAATTGGTAAGGGTAGACTTTTAAAAAATTAAGCCCTCTGCTTTTGGAAGGCAAGCCACTGACAGGGAGAAAATATTTGCAATAAATATGTCTGACAATGGAATTGTTTCCAGAAAATACAAATAACTCTTATTAAAAAGACAACCTAATTAAAAAGATGAGCAAAATATTTGAAAGGACAATTCTCAAAAGAAGATATATGAATGGCCAAACAAGCATATGAAAAATTGCTCAATATCTTTAGTCACCATGGGAATGCAAATTAAAACCACTACGTACCTAGAAAAGCTGAAATTAGAAAGACTGACAATACCAAGTGTTGGTGAGGATGTGAATCAATGACCATCCTCATAGATGGATGGTGGGAATGTAACATGGTACAATTATTTTGGAAAACAACTTGGCAATTTCTTATAAACAAACACTTCCCATATAATTCATTAGTTCCTAGGCATTTCCACAAGAAAAATGAAAACATGTGCTCTCCCAAAGACAGACACAAATGTTCACAGCAGCTTTACTCATAATAGCCCCAAACCAGAATTAGTCCAAAACCCATCAATAGATAAACAAACATTCTGTGGCATATCCATGCAATGAAATACACTTCAGCAATAAAAAGGAACAAACTTTGCATATATACAGCACCATGGATAAATCTAAAAAATATACTGAACAAAAGAAGCCAGACACAAAAGAGTACATACTGTATACTTTCCATTTACATGAAATTCTAGGATAGGCAAAACTAATCTATAATGACATAAAAGGAATCAGTGGTTGCCTGGATCCAGAGGTGGAAAAGATTGACTGCAAAGGAGCACATGGGATCTTTTGGGATGAAGGAAATGTTCTATTTCTTGACTGTAATGGTGGTTACATTTGTGTATACATTTGTCAAAACGTATTGTACAATTAAAATAAATATATTTTATTATAAATAAACCGAATTTCAACAAATTTGACTAAAAATATAAATCCTAGTTATTTTTATACTTAGTTTTCAGACAGACAGCTAGATCTCAACATCCAGAATGACACATTGCAATGGAATAAGCTATGCCATTCTAAGGCCTGAACTCTAGCCAGCTGCTGGACCAGAGGCCCGGGACCACCTTCCTTTCAGAAACAGTAACATCCCAGGTCTAGAAGTCCACTGTTCTCAATGTCTCTGTTTATAGAATCCTATCCTAGCTGCTAGAAGAGGGTGATGAAGACTTGGCTAACAAAGAAGTCCCATGAAGAGCTATTGTACTCCTAGAGCTTAGCACATGCCTCTTGACTGAATAAATAAGACAAAAGTAAAAGAAGAGTACAGGCATACCTCATTTTATTGCACTTTGCTTTATCGTGCTTCACAGTTTTTTTTTGTTTTGTGTTTTTTTTTTTTTTTTTTTTTTTTTACAAATAGAAGGTTTGTGGCAACCCTGTGTTGAGCAAGTCTATTGGTGCCTTTTTTCCAACAGCGTTATTTTAAAATAAAGGTATGTATATTGTTTTTTTTAGACATAATGCTATTGCACACAATATACTACAGAACAGTGTGAATGTAACTTTTATATGCATTGGGAAACCAAAAAATGTGTGTCCTTTGCTTTACTGTGATATTCACCTTACTTTGGTGATCTGGAAGTGAACCCGCAATACCTCTGAGGGATGCTTGTATTCCCGGAGGAAACCTTAGATCTCTAGAGCAGTACATATGCAAGGACTGAGAGAGTCAGGGGTGGAGAGAGAGGGAGGCAAAACAGTGGCCTTGAAGGAAACCATCAAGCCAGGAAGTGCCTCAGTACTGGCTCTTGGAGCAAGCCCAGGTTATGAAGCGTACAACCAGATGCACAACCCAAGCATTTGTAAATCCTGGCAGTGTCCTTCCTCACTGATTTCACTGGGCCGGGTAAATAGAGCCGTCCTCACTGTAACAGAGTCCCTAGTGAGGAACATTTTATTTCCTGGGTACCTGCAATTCCCAGCAAGATGCATCTCCAGCCTGGGCCAGCCTGTAAAGTGCAACTCGCATTTCACTGTTACTCTTTGCAGAGAACCTGGCCTCTCCCAGGACGCTCACAGGCAGGCCTATTTTCTCTGGACCCACGTGTCTCTTGCTTCCCACCACAGAGGTGTATGCACACCCGAAATCAATTAATCAGCATGGACTCCTTCCCAATGACAGCCAACAAAGACAGTCTAAACATGGCTTGACTCACACAGCTCTTGCTATATCCACATTCCCCCTTGGCTCATATGTGACCCATGTGTTGGTGAAAAATTAATGACACAGTATGTCACATATGCCCATACATTCACTGTAGGATTCAAGCTAGAAGTCATGCTTTGGCGGAAGCTCCAGAGGAGCACGTGGAACAGGCTCTGTGGGCGCTCCCTCACTTAATAAAAGACTCCATACCTTGGCTCCCTGGACAAACACCTGATCAGAAATAGCAAAATGTCCTGCTAAGTAAACCAACATGACAAAGGAAGATCTTTAGGACAATTAAGCAGCAGATGTTGGAGAGGAGTGATGGAGAGGCTTTATGTGCGGGTGTAAGACCACCTCAGAGAAACCAGTGATGCCTTGAGGAGGGTAGGACAAAGAACATTTTGCTTTGCCCCAAAAGCCTGGGATGCTGTGGATTAACAGGTGGCCAATTACCTTCACAGGAGTCGAACCCCAAACTCAACATACTTGACAGACCGCTAGTTGCTTTTCCAAAGGTAACAGCATGAGCAGGAGAATTTTTTGGATTCCCCAAACAGACTCTTCTGAACTACTAGGTAAGGGACAACCATTTTCGGGGCATTTTCCCCCCATTTCCCAAGATGGCAGTTTGTGTCGCCACCCCTTCCCACCCCACTTGAAGAAGCAATGCAGTGTAATGGTTAAGGGTTTGGACTGAGGACCATGAGACCTGCTCTCTGCTCCTGGCTCTACCAAGAAGGGGCCCTGTGATCTTAGGTAAGTCACTTACCTTCTCTGAGCTTCACAAGTGGTTAGACCACTTGGTACTTCCCTAGTTCCTTCTGGGTCTTTTCATGTTTTCAGTTTTCCAGAATGTTCTTTAGCTTGTCCTCTTGAGGCAACCATTTACTTGGTCTCCCAGTTAAGGGTCAATGCTGCTGTTTGACCTGCCCTTGGAGCCAATGCCGTTGTTCCCAAATGACATTTGATCAATTTCATTGAACAAACGAGTGGATAACCACATGCATAAATAAATTCAGGCTCCTTCCTGCATCTCTGTGGGCTGCTATTACTTCCATCAAACAGGGGTGTTAAAATTAACTTCAACTGTGCTCAGTTAATCAGTCCTTATTCAGGACCTTCTATTTGTCAGGCATCAAAGTAGGCAGGTGCTTGCAGTGATCAAAGACAGATGACAAGATACGGCCCATAAGACACTTTAGAAACTTTAACTATCTCCTGTACCTTGTCTGTGACCGCACACCAACAGTTGGTGAGTATGTCAGTCAGGGTCCAATCAGGAGACAGAAACCAAACAGTGATTTAAATAGGGGAAGTTTAACATAAAGAATCATGAGGGGGCTTCCCTGGTGGCGCAGTGGTTGAGAATCTGCCTGCTAATGCAGGGGACACGGGTTCGAACCCTGGTCTGGGAAGATCCCACATGCCGCGGAGCAACTAGGCCCATGAGCCACAATTACTGAGCCTGCGCGTCTGGAGCCTGTGCTCCGCAACAAGAGAAGCCGCGATAGTGAGAGGCCCGCACACCACGATGAAGAGTGGCCCCCGCTTGCCGCAACTAGAGAAAGCCCTCGCACAGAAACGAAGACCCAACACAGCCATAAATAAATAAATAAATTTAAAATAGATCTGACCTATTAAAAAAAAAAGAATTATGAAGCTGTGATAAAACAGTAACTCTAAGATATGAGAACGTTATAGGGTACCACAGGTTTGAGAGAGAACCCAAGGCAGACTGAACTTGGAAGGGGATCCCCCCACCATCTCAAGGCTGGCGTTCATACCTGGTTGGAGAAGGTAGTTGAAGTCTACTGGATGGAAGAGAAATTTGTTGCTTTTCCCGAGACAGAGCTGGTCTACAGTCACTGGGAGAGCAGGAAGCAACTCTCTGGCAGGTAAGTAAGCTCCAGCCAGTGACCAGATGTGTCCAGCTGCAGAAGGAATGCCACTGTTCGTAGGAGGCTTGGGACACCCACAGTGTCAGAAGGGAAAACTGGACGGGCAGGGGGCAGGGGTGAGTCACTGTCGGGGAGCTGGTGTGTGGGCACACGGAGGAACTGGACAGGACACGCAGTGTCTGTGTTGGGAGAGCCAAGGGAGAGCGCCCAGCAGGCTAGGCCAGGCTGCAAGACTGCCGAAGGGCTGGGTGCTCTGGAGCCCTAGCTGGGGCAGAGCACCACCAGATGCCCTCACACCCACTGGAGACCAATGGGGCAGCTGGTGGGACCTGCAGAAGCCTCCTCCTCCTGCACCGTCCCCGCCCCCCAGTGCCCTCCACTGAGAAAGCTTAACGTGGTGCTCTCTGGAGAGGAGAACTTGAAGGAATTCCAACCATTAGTGCAGAGCAGGAGGAGCCAAGAGGCAAAAATGGACATCAAAAGAGCCTTAAACCAGGTGTCAGAATTCTGAGCACAACCTGTGTAATCTCAGGCAAGTGACTTCGATGTCTCAGTTTCAGCTCATTCATCTACAAAATGGAAATACTACTTGTCCAGTTTACTAAACAACAATACTGTGAGGATCAAGTACGATGAGGAGTATGAAGGGCTTTGTAAACTGTAAAGTGCTTCACATTTCCAATGGGCATGGCTGTTAGCTGTATTCAGTATTCCATGTGCTGTCTCTCCAAGCTGCACGACGTTCCCCTGGTTTTAAGGCCAAAGACATGAGACCTTGTCTTATTTCTTTTGAATCCCTGACACCTAGCACACGAACTGGCACAAAGCAGTCAGTTAATTAGTCTTTATTAGCAGACCTGTACTCTTTTACTTACTGACAGTCACATTAAGTGAGAAGCTGAAGCTTAAGGTAAAGATGTGTCTGACCAAGCAGGGACAGACCGTAGCTCCTCAGAAGTGGTCCCACTGGTATTTCCCCATCTTTCAGCCAGAAAGCTGCAGAGGAGTCAGTAGGGAGAGCCCCTTGGCCCCCTGATCAGCCTCTTCCTGAGGCCCTGGGGCAATGCCTTTATGGTATTATCAACTCAAGGAGCTTCCAGAGGACCTCACTTGCTGGCCTATTAAACAGCTGGTGGATAAACAGATGTATAGATGAATGAATGAAAAAGCAGAGTTGCCCAGCTAAGGTCTTGCCCATATGAAAATGATAACCATAGGGATACTAAAATCCATTTTTTGTTAAATATAACACCTTAAAACACGCACACGCACACAATCCTTTGTCCATTCCTTTCTCCATTACTCCCTTAAAAAAAAATAAATAAATGAAGAAATTGGGTATACATGCAAAGCAACTGCTAATTTACTCATTGATTGATTGTATTTTTGGAGCAGAAACCTCACAGACTAGACCAGAGCTCTGTCTGGACACTGTGGGCATTGCTATCTGAGGTCTGAATCTGTCTGAGGTGTCTCTCTCTGCATAAAGGGTAAGCTCCTGGTGGTCTGCGGCGCCCACTCTGCCTACCCTGGGACCGCTACAGATTCATGTGGGGGAGGAAGCTGGGAACAACTGGAGGGGATGAAAATTGAGGACATGCTGATTGGTCTGGGAGAGGAACTTCCTGCCATCGGCCTCTCCTCTCCCACAACAGCAGTCCTGAAGAAGCAGAAAAAGGCAAGCAAGTTTAATTACTCTGAACATATCCTGGGACATTTCAGAGCCCCCTGCATGGAACTGAAATGTTGCATGTTTTTTGTGGTTTTTTTTTTTCACATACACACACTGTATTTTATTTTTACAAGAGATAAATAAACTGACACCAAGTATTGTGTTGCATGTTTTTTAACACTAAACGTCACTAACGTAATTAGAAATTTTTTGTCTCCTGCCTATAACGCATTTTAAATGTAGAGGAGGTTCAGCCAGTAAGCACTTTCATAGATTTGCGCAAGGTAGTGGTTAATTGAGGCAGAAACAACTGGCATTGCAAAATCAGTTTGCTCTGCTTTTGATTCACACTGGTATGGGTTAAATACTTCAGGGTGAAACTAACATATGGAAGAAGCCTTTAATTCAATCATTCCCCTGCCTGAAGCAAATCCTGTGGGTTTCATATGATGTGAATCAGCCTCACTTGCAGATAACTAAACACATTTAGAAAAGGAGGCACAAAGGTAGCCCTGAAGTGGCTTGGACATCTGTTACTGGAGCACGTAAGGGTAACTTGATCAGTCAATTAATATCTCGTCCTCTCTTCTTCTCAGTTTCCTCCTTAGCTGTGTTGCTTTGTCAACGCTTAGCCTGGAAAGAGAGGAGGCCGGTTTTCGACCGTTCTTTTCCTTCCACAAATTCAGCAAATGATCAAAAGACAGAATCATGTCAGTCTATCACTTCTGATAGAATCAGTCTATCAAAGGTACATTCCATACCTCTTTAGCTTCCTAAGGAGCTTGAGGGAGAGGCTGAAGTTCAAGTTCTCGGAAATACAGAGGAAGTGGTGAACATGAGGTCAATTTCCATCCTCCCTTGAACTGGTCTCATTGGTCTGTTGTGGCCTTTGAAACTGACCTAGCAACGGCTCCCTTCTGTTTTCACAGAAGTGTATATTTTGTTTATTAAGAATGTCAAGCTGGTCTTCTTCAGAGAGAGTCAGTCACTGATTTTAAAGCCTTCTTCTGTTACTCAGTGCCCATTTGAGAGTTGAGGTATGAATGATGCCGTTGATATTTTTGTCCATAGCTCTCTACACATGTTTACCACTGAAAAATAAGACAGATTTGCTAAGAAAAGGGACAGAGGAGAAATTGTGATTGCATTTAATGGCACTTGACTAGAGAACCTCCAAACGCTCAAATCTTGTCCTGACAATCACTCCTCAACCCTTGACATTCCCAAGGGAGCTGCATACAGAAAGACTGATAGCAAATGAGAAAAAAAGTAACACTGTATTATTACCTTTCAGAGCTTGGTCAGGCTGGGTTAAGAGTGCGGGGTTCACCCTTAAGGCCTGAGAAGGAGCCTCCTACCCCACACACATCAGCTTCAGCTCAAATTCTGGATCATCACTAGTCGCTGCCAGCCACATGGCACAGAACTAAAGCAGGGATGCTTTTCTGAGGCAGAGAAAGATGGCGAGGCTCTCTTCCCCTGGTGCTTCTTGCAAGTCCAACCCACGGAGCAAAAGCAGGGAGTGCAAGAGAGGGTCACCCCTGCACAAACGTGGGCTTTTTATAGCACTCTGCTCATCGGTAAACATCAACCAATATTCTATAATTAACCAAACAGAATGGCAGATCATTCTCCCTTAAAAGATGCGAGGGAGTTAGAAAGGGAGACAGTAGGAAAGTAGGTAAAGAAATAGAAACATTCCATCCCCTATGAAACATTCACCCTCTCCCCACAAACACACTCTATTTGAAATCCTATACAGAGAAGCTTATGAAATAGACGTGGCTTCTTTAGGAAAGCCTGAAACACATGTAATTTAGTCTTAGAAAGCTGATGAAATAAGGAGTAATTATTTAATTACAGGAGGATTTTTTACTTCTCAAAAAACGTTATAGGGTACCACAGGTTTGAGGTAGAGAGCCCAAGGAAGGCTGAACTTGGAAGGGGATCCCCCCACCATCTCAAGGCTGGGGTTCATACCTGGTTAGAGAAGGTAGTTGAAGTCTACTGGATGGAAGAGAAATTTGTTGCTTTTCCCAAGACAGAGCTGGTCTACAGTCACTGGGAGAGCAGGAAGCAACTCTCTGGCAGGTAAGTAAGCTCCAGCCAGTGACCAGATGTGTCCAGCCGCAGAGGGAATGCCACTGTTCATAGGAGGCTTGGGACACCCACAGTGTCAGAAGGGAAAACTGGAGGGGCAGGGGGCACGGGTGAGTCATTGTCGGGGGGCCGGTGTGTGGGCACACGGAGGAGCTGGATAGGACACGCGTTTTTTTTTTTTAATGCATTTTGCATTATCTATGTGAACTTTTTCAGATTTTTGTCCAGCCTGTATATGCGTGCTAACTTGGAACAATCAGTGTCATGTAAGGGGAGACTTCTTTCTAAAACTTTGTCATCGAATTACCCACATCAGTAAGGAAAGCCTCTTTGTAGGCAGTGTGTATATGTGTATCTTTAATCAAGACAACTTTTTCAATAGGAAATTAAAACCTGGGTAATGAGCTCACAAAATCTATCCATACTTTACATGCATCTCAATATCAGGATGTCGCTGATGCCTTTCTGGAGCACTCCATTTGATCCTGTCACAGACATCGCCTCTGAATTTGGTAGGGGCGTGATTGTTTTTCAGACTTTGTAGCATCAGTACCAGAAGCATATCTAGGTCAACTTCATGACCACCATAAATCTCCTCACAGCAGTGGGAGAACGTGCTCTAGCATTCTGGATAGGAGAAATCTGGCAGGTTATCAGGCTTTTATTCTACTCGTATATATCTCCTTTCATTGGTGAATGAAAGGTTCAGTGACTTTAGGTGATCCTCCCCAGTGGATCACCTAAAGCCATTTGAAATCTAGGTTTATGATGGTTTTGTTTGTTTTTAAGAATTCAGATGGTACCGTGCAAATAAAAGAAGCAGAGGGAGAAAAACTATTAATGTACTCCATTAATTCGTTCAGCCAATATTTCTTAAATACCCCGATGTTCACAGGACTACTTACATCAGCACGTAATAGAGAGGCTGGACTGCAAAGTGAAGCTCATGGTCTGGGATGTTATGAGTCACTACTATCTCTGATCATGTGGAAAATTCCTGTGCTCTGCTGCCAAAGCAAAACTGCATTCCTGGATGGGGAGAAACACTGAAGCTTCCAACGCTAAAGTGTGAGAGCAGCCTGTTTCTGGGGACAGCTTTTTGCTTTGTTCATACGTAGCCTGGTTGAACCTGCAGGAAGAATCTGAACTGTGGACTAGAAAGAGAGCACAAAGAAAATCTGTTTATCTCAGAAGGAAGGAGACATGGGGAAAGACCTTGAGACATCACTGAGCTCCACGCCTCACAGCAAATCTACATTTATTAAAGATGAGAAAAACCTTATTATTGACTTTTCCTTAAACAATGCAGGAAGGATGTATTGTGTTCTTTAATACTCAGTTTCAGAAATAAATACAACTATTAAAAATACTATTAATTGCTTTCCCCTTCTTTCCTTTACCTAGATTCCTTTGAAGAAAAAAAAATTTAAAAACCCAAGTCATTTATAGAATGAGATTCTCATACTCCCATTAAAAGACAGCCTCTTCAATAAGTGGTGCTGGGAAAACTGGACAGCTACATGTAAAAGAATGAAATTAGAACACTCCCTGACACCATACACAAAAATAAACTCCAAATGGATTAAAGACCTAACTGTAAAGCCAGACACTATCAAACTCTTACAGGAAAACATAGGAAAAACATTCTTTGACATAAATCACAGCAAGATCTTTTTTGACTCACCTTCTAGGGTAATGAAAATAAAAACAAAAATAAACAAATGGGACCTAATGAAACTTAAAAGCTTTTGCACAGCAAAGGAAACCATAAACAAGATGAAAAGACAACCCTCAGAATGGGAGAAAATATTTGCAAATGAAGCAACGGACAAAGAATTAACCTCCAAAATATACAAATGCTCATGCAGCTCAATATCAAAAAAACAAACAACCCAATTAAAAAATGGGCAGATGACTTAAATAGATATTTCACCAAAGAAGATGTACAGATGGCCAAGAAGCACATGAAAAGATGCTCAACATCACTAATTATTAGAGAAATGCAAATCAAAACTACAATGAAGTATCACCTCACACAGGTTAGAATGGCCATCATCAAAAAGTCTACAAACAATAAATGCTGGAGAGGGTGTGGAGAAAAGGGAACCTTTTTGCCCTGTTGGTGGGAATGTAAATTGATACAGCCACAATGGAGAACAGTATGGAGGTTCCTTAAAAAACTAAAAATAGAGCTACCATATGACCCAGCAACCCCACTACTGGGCATATATCCTGAGAAAACCATAATTCAAAAGGACACATGCACCCCAATGTTCATTGCAGCACTATTTACAATAGCCAGGACATGGAAACAACCTAAATGTCCTACAATAGAAGAATGGATAAAGAAGATGTGGTACATATATACAATGGAATATTACTTGGCCATAAAAAGGAACAAAATTGGGTCATTTGTAGAGATGTGGATGGACCTAGAGTCTGGCATACAGAGTGAAGTCAGTCAGAAAAAGAAAAACAAATATCGTATATTAACGCATATATGTGGAATCTAGAAAAATAGTACAGATGAACCTACTTTCAGGGCAGGAATAGAGATGTAGACGTAGAGAACAGACATGTGGACACTGGTGGGGAAGGGGACGGGGGGACGAATTGGAAGATTAGGTTTGACATAAATACACTACTATGTGTAAAATAGCTAGAGGGAACCTGCTGTATAGCACAGGGAGCTGAGCTCGGTGCTCTGTGATGACCTAGATGGGTGGGATGGGGGGTGGGGTGGGAGGGAGGTCCAAGAGGGAGAGGATATAGGTATACATATAGCTGATTCACTTCATTGTACAGCAGAAACTAATACAACATCGTACAGCAATTTTACTTCAATAAAAAATAATAAAACAGATCTGTTTTGAAAAAAAAATCAAGTCATTTATAGAATGAGATTCTCGTACTCATTAAAAGAAGCTAAAAATGACTGAACTCTAGTTTTACTAAGGGATTATTATATATTCATTATTTTTCCTGCTTTGGAGATTAAAACAGTTTCTCTAATCCTGTAGCATCCTCTTCCTTACCGTTTTATAGCCTGGACCTGCTTCAACTTTGTCTTTGCAGACTACTTCTTTTGAAATAAAAACTAATAACTGTCTATTTCAAATAAAACAAAGCAAGCTATGAGAATAGCCATCACTTGGATTTGGATCATAGGTCTTCAGTCAGTTAGTACAACCTCACACTTCAGACAAAAGCAAAAGACCTTTAATAAGATTCAAGAGTATGTATGACAGGGGAAGGTGGGAGGGAGGGGGATGGAAGCAATGATAAAATCCTTGAAATTCTCCCAAATTATAAATGCCATTAAGCTTTACTATAAAATCCCTCAAATTAATGTGTTTCTAATTTTAGCATTAAATGAGGCTGGTGTATTGAGTAGAACTATTTGCATAATGATGACAAAAATCAAAGTTTTAGAGAAGCAAAATTGACTCATTTGAAACTTAAATTCTAATTCCTAAGCAGCTTCTGACTAATGAGCCTGAACAAGTCAGAAATGTCCTGGCCCTCATCCGGCCCCAAGATGTTGGGGGAAATTTACAATGTACACCTACGTTTTCTTAAACTTTCCCTTCCAAGTAGCAACACTGGGGGTGGGGATTCATATATCCTCTCAGTAGCTCTGAGATTTCAGCCTGAAGTCGCAGGCTGCAAGCACAGTGTTTTGGTTTTTTTTTTTGAAGTTTCCCATTCTCTCTTTAACTTTTATATGTATTTCCAACTATATGCTGTAAAATATTCATCTCTCTTTAAAAATATACATGCTCTAAATCACTGGCTAATTAAAATGTTACCCCCATATTAGTTAGGCTATAGGCTACGCTGCTATATTAAAAAGATACCAAATATAGTCGTTAAACAAGATGTTTTATTTCTCATGTAAGGGTCTGGAGGCAGCAGCTTTGCCAGGGGCCTATCAGCAGTACTGCTCCATGAGGATATTCAAGGACCCAGCTTCCTTCCATCTTGTTGCTCTCTACCCCTTAAGGCATTATCCTTATCTGCTCAGTCAAACCTAACTTAGCTTCAAATCTATGTTTCAGTCATAGAAAGGGCAAAGAAAAGTGAAGATGAATATAATTTTCACTCACGTTTCACTGGTGAGACCTAATCATATGGCTGCAGTAGCTACAGAGCATGGAAAAATATAATTTCCAATTGGATGGCCATGTGGCTGGCAAAAATTAAAATAAAGGTGATGCTACAGAAATATATACCACACCTATCTTATGGATTCATGTATCTACCAACTGCTATATTCCTCTAGAGGTGCCCTAGAGCAGCACGGTATAAGGAATGGGTCTGCAAACATTTCACGTAAAGAGCCAGGTAGTAAATATTTTAGGCTTCCTGGGTATATGCTCTCTTTTGCAACTACTGTTGTGGTGCAGAAGCAGCTGTAGACTGTATTACTATAAGTAAGCGAAAGAACATGGCTGTTGTTTTAGTTATCTATCACAACATAACAAATGACTCTAACATCAGAAGTTCAAATCAACACACATTTATTATCTCACAATTACCATGGGTCAGGAGTCTGGGTCTTCACGTAGGATCTCACAAGCCTGCAGTCACAGTCAGTTGGAGTGTGTTCTCTTCTGGAGGCTTGACTGGGAAAGAATCCACTTCCAAACTCACACAAGTTGTTTGCAGATCTATTTCCTTGTGGCTGTAGGGCAGAGTGCTTAGGGCCTCAGCTTTCTGGTGGCTACTGGTTGCACTCAGCACCTACAGGCCACCCGTAGTTCCTTGTCTTGTGGTTCTGTCCAGGCCCTCCTACAACATGGCAGCTTGCTTCTTCAAAGCCAAGAGGGGAGAAAGTCTCTAGAGTGAGTTTGGTAGCATGACAGAATTTCACATAATGTAAGTCACGGCAGTGACATTCCATTACCTTTGACAGATGATCGGGAGTCTGTCCATCAGAGCTGTGTTCCAATAAAACTTTATGAAAACAACTGGTGGGCTGGATTAGGCCCACAGGCCATAGTTTACAGACTCCTGGCATAATAAATAAGGTGTAGAAGCCATTGTTTAAGGTAAGAAAAGATAAAAATTAATTGAATAGAGTCAGAGAAAAAGAATCCTCAGAGCCAGAGGAGCTTTGTAGAAACACAGTCATAGAAAAAATGCATTTCTGATTCTGGTCCTATCCCATAATACACCTATTACCTTGTTATAGAAAAATTAAGAATGGGATAGATGAGCATTATGCTCAGATTTATTTATCATAAAATAGAGTTGTTATTGGAACTCTAACTAAATTCAAAGTGAAGGGGCTTCATAGCAAGCTTTCTCCAATTTTAGTTCAATTCAAACCTTACCTCGAATAATTTCAACAGAAAACCTGGTCATTTTCTTAGTGATTATGAAAATGACAGCTAACACTTACGTGATTATTGCAAATCAGGAATTATGCTAAATGTTTAACATGAATGACCTCATTTAATCTTCATAACACTCCCATGTAATTTAGATTATTATTATTCCCACCACAAAGATGAGGAAACTGAGCTTTAGCGAATTAAGCAACACAAAAAGCAGCAGAACTAGTATATGACTCTTAGTCTGTCCTGAGGGTCCAGACACTTTTAAATTTTATTTGAAGTGTAATGGGAAGTCTTTGAAGGGTTTAAAGCAGGGAGGTAGTGTAATTAATATGATTAAAGTTTTAAAAGTATTAGCTCTGTGTGGAGACTGGACTGAAGGGGGGCTAGAGGAAGCAAGGTAGTCCAGGGCAAAGATGATGGTAGCTTGGAAAAGGTAGTATCCTAGAGATATATTTGCAAGCTATTTAGGTGGTAGAAGTGGCAGGCTACCTCTCTAATTGAAAAGCACTCCACTATTCCCTTGTTCACGACACTCTAGCCACACTGATCTTTGGTTCCTGAAACGCGCTAAGCCTTTTCCAATCTCTGAGATTCTGCATTGGCCATTCTCTCTATCTAGAATGCTTTTCACTGTATTCTGCTATTGCCTCATTCTAACTCATCTTACAGGACTCAGCCCAAATCTCACTTCCTCAGAGAGTCTTTCCTTGATGCACCATCTAAGTTTCGTCCTATCTTTTATTTTCTCTTAAGAGAATCCAATTATTTTTCATCCCATACTTATTCACAATTTATTATATTTTGCTTGGTTTTTTTTTTTTAGCTTTTCATTTTTTAAATATTTTATTTTATTTACTTTTGGCTGCATCGGGTCTTCGTTGCTGCGCACGGGCTCTCTCTAGTTGTGGCGAGCGGGGGCTACTCTTCGTTGTGGTGCGCGGGCCTCTCATTGCGGTGGCTTCTCTTGTTGCAGAGCACGGGCTCTAGGCACGCGGGCTTCAGTAGTTGTGGCATGCAGGCTCAGCACTTGTGGCTCGCGGGCCCTAGAGCGCAGGCTCAGTAGTTGTGGCGCACGGGCTTAGCTGCTCTGTGGCATGTGGGATCTTCCTGGACCAGGGCTTGAACCCGTGTCCCCTGCATTGGCAGGCGGATTCTTAACCACTCCGCCACCAGGGAAGCCCCTAACTTTTCATTTTATATTGGAGTATAGTTGATTAACAATGTTGTATTAGTTTCGGGTGTACAACAAAGTGATTCAGTTATACATATACATGTATCTATACTTTTTCAAATTCTTTTCCCAATTAGGTTGCTACATTTTGCTTGTTTTTTAACTGACTGTCTAACACATTACACTTCAAGACGCCAGGAACTATATTAATTTTGCTCATCACTGTCAACATAATGTCTAGCATACACACAGTTCCTGGCACCATAGGCAGTCACTGAATATTTGTTGAGGAAGTAAATGTCTGACTTCAGTGCTTTTACGCTTAAACACTGTGCAACTGTTTTTCACATTCGCTGATTTTAGAAGAAATTTTTCTCTTCTATCCCTCTGGAATTATCAACATAACATATCCCAAGTAATTAGTGATGCTTCAATCTCCAACCCACTCTCACTCCACACTCTTCCCAAACCCATTCCTAGATTTTAAAAAATGTTGAGAATAAAATGTACAGTAGGAGGAAGAGGGTGATGAAGTTGGCTTGAGGCAGGTGAGTTCTCATTTATTGTTGGTAAGAGTATAAACTGTTATGAACCTTTGAGAAAACAATTTATCAATATGCAAAAATGGCCTTAAAATAAATGTAAATAGGGACTGCCTTGGTGGCACAGTGGTTAAGACTCTGCACTCCCAATGCAGGGGGCCCGGGTTCAATCCCTGGTCAGGGATCTAGATCCCACGTGCATGCTGCAACTAAGAGTTCACATGCCACAACTAAGGAGGCCATGTGCTGCAACTAAGGAGCCTGCCTGCCCCAACTAAGACCCAGCGCAACCAAAATAAAAAAAATAAATAAATGTAAATAAATAAAAACATACACAAAGAGGGGTGTGTGTGTGTTTGAATTTACATGAGATATCTGAAAAGATATAAACCAAATGTCTCTAACTAGTTAGGTAGGTATTTCTAGGGAGTAAGAGAGCAAAATAGACTTTTTAAAAAACACTTTTTAAAAAATATAGGCAATTTTATATTTATAATAAAATCCCATTAAAAGTAAAAACAGAAAATAAATCTTCATACTTTTGGCATAATAATCCCACTTCTAGGAACCCGTATTAATAAAGTAATGAGAAATGTGGTTTAGGGTTTATTTATAATGATCTTTACCAGTTGAGTTCTTTAGTATTTTAAAAAACTGGAAATAATCTAAATGTCCAACAATAGATTGAATCAATAAAGTGCAACTCATTCAAATGAAGGACTACTTAAAGATAGTAGAGAAAGATATATGAATAGGAAAAAAAAAAAAAACCTTCAATAAAATCTACCAAAATGTCATTAATGGCTGTTTCTGGATGTTGAGAATCTATGATTTTAGGTTACTCCTTTATGACTTTTTTGGTGTTTCCTACTTAAAAATAATCACATTTTATAATTGGAGAATTGCAAATATTATTTGTAGTACTCCTTTCTAACAAGTAATTTATATTTTTATTCAATCCTCATGACAAGCACTCATACAAAACATGTTTATTTGCTAAGACAGTAGGTTTCAGTTCCCACTTATGGCTCCACCCACCTTATTTCTATGAAAATGTAACACACACCTTAATAATCTTTGGGAATGATATCTTCTTTTACTTGTGTATCGTAACAATGGTGGTAGCTTAAGAAATAAAATTATCTGGAATTAAATATATTTCAGGGATAATTATGTTCTTAGTTAGAATTAGACCTACTACTTACTTGTCCTTCCTTCAATGCCTTTGGTCAGACTTTCCTGAACTAGACTGATGGAGAGAAAACTATTTACCACTATTTTAAGCTACAAATAGGAAATTTCATTATGAAGTGTCACATTTAACTTAGATACCTACACTGGGAGTTAAGTTGGCATCATACCAATGAAAACTTCTACCTATTCATATGGTCACTGTTGGGAAGGCCCAACAAATTCAACTTGAAATGATGTATGTTTATTTGTACATAAGAAGAAGTCTGAAAGAATATTTACCAAAATGTTTACAGTAGTCAGGTACTTTCCTCTGGGGACCAGCAGAACAGAGCGTAAAAATATAAGACAGATCCCACAAGCTACATATGGAAACAAATCCCATTATATTATAAACACGTCTTCTAGATATCCTATCAATGGAAGTTTGAGTTTAAAAACTTTTCAAATCAACCAAGTATGGACAGCCACTATAATATTTACATTCTGAAATAATCCAAACACCTAATCCTTCTAAGCAACAACATACAAGCACATGTATAAATAAGTAAGGGCATAAATTCCATATACTGAACATTTATTTGGGAGACATTTAACATTCATATTACTCAGATACCTCATATAAAGAATGTGATTTAAATCCAATGGTTCTGTTTAACTATAGGATATTTCTGAAATCAAATTATTTCATGTGAAGTCATATTTGAATCTCTCTCTCTCTGTCTCTCTGTTCTCTCTCTCTCATTTTCTCCCCCCCTCCCCTCTCCCTTTCTCTTCTTTCCTCCCTCACTCTGTCTTTCTCGCTGGAAATAATATAGTGTAGACATTTCATTCATAAAAAATTCAACTGGTATTATTTTTTGCAGGCAACCATACTCACATTTATATAGATCCATAGCATAAAATACTGTGCACTTCAGTTCAACTAATTCTAAGACATAAAAATCTTCTTGACTGAAATTAACATATTTACAAAAAGAGAACATAAAATTTGTTTTACATTCCATTTTAAAATTTTAAGGATAATCATTTAGCACTCATTACAATTATTTTTATTCATGATCTGAATCTGTCTCCCACACCTTGAAATGAATCATTATTAATTTTCAGTACAAAAAAAAGCACACAAAAACCTGAACTGTTATTAAATCATTAAACTCAGAGAAAAAATTAAAGTGCACAGAGATGCTCATACTGGAGTTGGCTGATGTACTAGTACTAGCTCTATTTAAAATTTCTTTCCTATATTATTTCCCAAGCAAAATACACTCATTATATTAAAGGAAACAAATGCCATAATGTATTTAATTGAATGTGGCTACTTTCTTATTTTTATTAATGTAATTAAAGAAGTTCTGTGTTCTAAGGTACATATTACACTTTGTATCCATGGACCCTTCTTGATACATAAAAGTATCATCAAGTATGTAAAAAATAAATAGGTCAGGCAATAAAGCAAAAATAGGACAGTAAAAACAATATGATATTCACTTTTGTTCCCCTTAAAACAAAAATGTTCTTAACAATTGCTTGCTGTTGGCTCACAGAACTGGAGAATGTATATTAGAACTTCAGTACTCAAAACAATGATCTTCCTTGGCTGTTATTTGTATAAGAAGCAATAAACCGTGTAATTTGTAAGAAGAAAGCTAATGAATCCTTCAGAAAACACAACCTGGCAGTTTATCTTCAATGCAAAACAATGAGGTGGCAGGAGTGTGATAGAGAAACCAGTCTTTGAGAACATCATGTAAGGGAATCCAGCTGTGCTTGTATGGTCTCTAGCTATTTACAAAGACAAAAAAAAAAAAAGAGAGAGAGAGAGAGAAAGTTGGTGAAGCGAGAGAAATTCATATGAAGTGTTGTTTAGAAACATGCAAATGAAAGAAAAGAATGTAACTGGTAACTATGTATTTTAAATGCACTCACATAAGCAATAAATATACCACTTAGAAAATTTTTCTTTTTATGTGGATATTAGAATTCAGGCTTGCTATCTGTTTTCAAATCTGTAAAAGAGGATTTCTAAATACTACTGTTGAAAATGCACCCAGCTCTTTCATTTTAGATTTTTGAAGGGGGGAGGGTGGTAGAGGGGGCAGTGCATTTTCCTGGATTACAAAATCAGTATTTACAAAGAAACATGAAATATCCTCAAAGATAAATCTTTAAAGGCCTGGCATCTGCCTTTTCCCTTGGGCCCAGAAATTAAAATATTTAACATTACCTATCTCTAAAGTGCCAGTGTGGCTAGATACCACACCGTTTTATTATTTAATGCTTTACATTAAAACAACAATCCTACTGCTTTAATTAAAACCATATCCATTCTCTTCCTGATTTAGTTTGTCAGATTCTCTTCATCTTGGCAATGCTTCCTACTGTGAAACATAAGATGTTTATAAGGGAAATTTAAAGAACTCAGCTTTGTAATGGGCATTTAAAAATAAGAATTCATAAAGTGGAGGAAACATTGTGAAAAACCCCACATTATCAGAAATTATTTAAAAAATACAGACCTTGTTATAGAAATCAAACAATTCCTTGTGACTGAATTCCACAAGAACTTTCTTCAGGCTCTGTAAAGAAAAAAGAAAGAAAGAAAGAAAGAAAGAAAAAAATTTAGTTGTGTACAACTTACATTGCATTTTTTTTCCTCTCCAGCTAGTCTCAGAATATGCCATATTATTCTGAGTGGTTTAAAAAAAACGAACAAACCAAACTTACCTCCTCTACTCAACCCCACTGTTCCAAGAACTCAAAAATACATTTAATAACACTCCACTTTAGCAAAAGGTTTCAACTCTATAGGGGTATCTGTTCTTTAAGTTGACTCCACAAAGGTTAATAAAATATATTCCAACAAGAGAACAATTTCATTATGTATTTTTTCAAGACAGAGATAATACATGAGATTATATTTCATCTTTCTCAGCAGTCCATTTGAAATCTAGTAAATACCATTACACAAAGACACTGGAGGCAGCATATCTGATTGAACTCATCCAGCCATTAATGCCTCACATCAGCACAGCTGCTGCCTCCAAGCATTAATCTAACAGTTATGATCTTAACATGCTGAGATTGTTACCTTTTGTAATGTACAGACTCGGCAAAAGTTAACAATTAACCCAACAGCTTCAAAGCTAGGACTTAAACCTGCTCCTTCCTTTCACCTCAAATGCAATAGAGAAATCTTTATGGATGCTACAGGTGCTAAGTAATATTGTGTACGTATGCATGATAGTGCAGTAAAGTGCGACATTAACCCAACCCACCCCAATCCGCTTTTGGTTGATTTTGTAAACTGAGGAAACACTGTTTCTGAAAATTGTTCAAACATGTTTATTTTACTCAACGTACCTTTGGGAAGTGAAAGTTAATGGGGAGAGAATACCAAGAATGTGTCACCCGCTCTGACCATACTGTCATGCTCACGTGACATAAAACAGGCACCACAAATTGAAGAAGTGGAAAACTGCTGCAAACAGACATTGATTCATGCACTTAATTGCCTATGGTCATTTCCAACACTGTATTAATTCTATTTCTCAGTTTCTATGCTCACTTTTTTCTTTGTTTTCTTTGTTTTAATGATTTCCATTTCCATTCACAAAGCCAACATTTTCAAAACAAGTTTTCTCCTAATTTTAGGAGAGTCAGTGGGGCTCTGCTCAGAAACGGCACCTCCCTTTCCATGAAGCCTAAGCACAAAGGCTCGAATTCCTTTCTTTGTTTTCTCTTATACACCCATGTAAGTTTTAAAATGAAGGAAGAAGCATATCGGCTTTAAAGCCTTATCCTTTACGAATGATTAAAAAAAAAAAAACTATGAAGTTTTCAAACCACATTAGAAGAATCAGTTGGTTAACTGGCACATATCCTGAAACCTCCAAAGGCTGAATCGGCATTATCTAGCAGTGCTATATTTCCTTCCAGCAGTTAGAGGGGAATGATAAGCCTAGGTTTACCCTAGGGAAAAGCAAAGCAGGTTCATTTCTTTACCACCCCCTCCCCAGCCGAAAGTTGGGAGAGACTGAAGACTGAATCAGTATGTGCACAGCTCATTTGATGTACCCCTAGAGGTAGCAGCCAATCTAGGCTCTTGTTTCCTGTACTTCGCTTTGCTTTCTTTCAGGGTAGTGTTTTCTAAAATGTTACACTGAGGAAAGGGAAGGAAGGTAACTTAAGAAAAATACTTCCTTAAAATAACAATAGCTAAAATAATGTGTGTGTGCATAAGTGTGTGCATATATATGGATATGTTTATTTTACACACACACATACACACACACACACACACACACCCCTATCCATCCATCCATAACAGTAATCCCTCGATATCTGCGGGAGACTGGTTCCAGGACCCGCTGTGGATACTGAATTTTCCGGATGAAGTCCCATAAATGCCCCTCCAGATCTGTGGTTCCAAATCCGTAGATTCAAACAACCGTGGATGAAGTAGTGCCACAGTATTTATTGACAAAAATCCAAGTATAAATTGACCTGTGCAGTTCAAACCTGTGTTGTTCAAAGGTCAACTAAATTTCGTGTCTTACTTTACTGAAATACTTAGCCCCACGAAGGAAATAAAGCTGATACCTGATATAAAATTTCTTATGTTTGACACAATAACTGGTAGCTATTATCATTACCATTTTCCATTCAACTCATAATGACTTAGAGAAGACCATGAGAATACGGAAGGGTATGGGAGTGGTTTTAAGTGTTTCATGTCTATGTGTAGAGAGATTATCCTAAATTTTGAGCATCTATGTTTACCTGAGGGGTGGCCAGTGGCAGTTGTTTTTTAGGTGTAGGGAAGCAAGGATGGAGCTTAGATGTGTGGGATGAAAAGGAAAGGGGGTGCTGGCCAGGGGCCGACTTCCCGCATTGTCGTGTTCTGACACGGAACCCCACACAGTCTAAGAGTCTTAAATCCAAATCTGGCCTTCCAGGACGTTGTACAAAAGGACCTTACCAAGAAAAAAGTACAGTTCACATTTCATTTAAGAGTTTGGTAACTTTATGACTTTAAATTTAGAATGGGTGATGGCCTCCATTTTTACTCTTTCTTCAGGTCCCATAAATATTAGGAGTAGACCTGATCAAAATCTTCCCTGGGACTACAGCATTTTTTGGAGGAAAGCACACTCTTAGCTTTCCTTGAGAATATAACCAGAAAGTGACAAATTTGCTTATCAAATGAGAATCAACTCTTTAAACTTCATTGTTTACTCTTCAGAAAATGTATGGAAGGTTCAAATCATTATGTTGTACACCTAAAACTAATACCATGTTATGTCAATTATCTCTCAATAAAAAAGAAAAAAAGCCACCTGGGTGGTAGCATTTGGCTGGGGAGAAGGAGGACACCGTCAGGAGACCCTCAGATGCCAGATTCGATTGTTAAAAGGGACTCTAGCCAATGTGAATGATCTGGAAGCCTGGCTGGTGGTGGAACACAAGGGTTGGGGGTGGGGGAGAATAATTAGGAACAGCCCTTTTCTACCTTTCTTGGTAGGTTTCCTGGCAGTTCCCCCAGCTGAAAGGGGTGCATCCAGATTGCCCATGAGTACCCTGGACTGACAGGCTTGATCTGATTTGAAAAAAAAAACCAAGAGACTTGAACAGGCATTTCCCAGAAAAGGATGTCCAAACAGACAAAAACATATGAAAATATATGCTGGAAGGGGTGAAATTTTTCTAACTACCCTGGAAACTTGTCTGGCATTATTTACTAAAGCTGAATATATACACACCCTATGACCCAGAAATTCACTGCTAGGTATTAATATTGAGCTCAGTAGAAATGTACACATTTGGGCACCATGACATAGGTACTAGAATATTGATAGTATTATGATTCAAAAGAACTAAAAATGGAAGTAACCAAAATTTCTTTCAACAGAAGAATATATAAGTAAGTTGTAGTATAGTAATACAATGGAATGTTATACAGACATGAAAATAAACTACAGCCGAATACAATATCATGCATGACTAACAAAATAAAGTTGAACGTCGGGGCGGGGGGCACAGAAGAACATGTATGATTAATTTTATGCATATGAATATTTAAAAAAACAACAGAAAAGGTTTTAGAGACAAATGCTTAGGTGGTAAAAGTATAAAGTAAAGCAACAAAAATATTACCAGAAATACCAAAATACTGATCACCTCCGGGTGACTGGAGAAAGGAGGCAGTAATTGGGAGGAGGCATAAGAGAGGCTTCTGATTTCTTCTTATTATTGTTATTATAAATTAGGCAATAATTTATTTCTTGATCTTGGTGGTAGGTAAAAGGGTGTCCTTTTTTTCTGACAAATTATTGTGCTCTTTTTCTGTATGTGTGCTATATTTCCCCAATTAAAAATAAAACGGCACTGTTATGTGTTAAATTCATTCCTTTTTATTCAATAAACTTTAATTAAAGGCCTACAGGCCTGTTCTAGGTGCTACGTAAAGAGCAATGAGCAATAGAAATCAAAATCCCCCATATTCTAGTTGAAGAAAACAGACAATAAACAAGAAATGTAATAAAGACAATAATAACAATAATAATAAAATCATCATCATAATTCACAACTTACATATAGAAATGTTTGTTGGTGATAAATGCTAGGAAGAAAAATAAAGCAGGGAGAGGGAATGTGTGTTTGGGGGGTAGGTAGGTGAAGATTCAAGGTTAGATGGTCAAAAAGGGTCTCACTGAGCTGATAACATTTGAGTTAAGATTTACAAGAAGTAAAGGAGTAAAAAAACCCCACAGAATAGGAGAAAATATTTGTGAATCATTATCTAATAAGAGTATAGCACCCAGAATATATAAAGAACTCCTATAATTCAACAATAAAAAGACAAACCCATGTGGGTGGGCCCTAATCCAACATGACTACTGTCCTTATAAGAAGAGATTAGGACACAGACACACACAAAGGAACGATTGTATGAAGACACTGGAGGAAGATGGCCATCTACAAGCCAAGGAGTGAGGCCTTAGAAGAAACCAATCCTGATGACACCTTGATCTCAAACTTCTAGCCTCCAGAACTGTGAGGAAATAAATTTCTGTCGTTTAAGCCACCCAGTCTGTGGTACAGTTATGGCAGTCCCAGCAAACTAACGTAGGCCCCATCATCTCTTCTGGGATGGAGAGAAGATCTTTAAGAGCAACGGAAAGCCACTGGAGAATTTTAAGAATGATGTAATTGTATTTACATATTAACAAGTTACTTTGGGTTTTATTTGTAAATGGATTAGAGCTGGACAAACTAGATGTGGAGAAACCACTTAGGAGGCTATATTGCATTCGTCTAGGCAAAAGATAGTGACCTGATCTAATATGATGGCAACAGTGACAGAGAAAAGTGAAAAAACTTGAAAAATGGTTTAAGAGGTAGAAGAGATAGCATTTAGTGAAAGATTTGAGTTGGGGGAGGAGGTGAAGGAATAGGTGGAGTCAAGAATGACTCTCGAGTTTCCCGCAAGAGAAACTGATGGATGCAACTGAGATAGGAAACTAGAGGAGTAGATGCCAAGAAAGAGAATCAAAAGTACAGTTTCAGACACAATTAGCTTGATATGTCTGTGATATTTCCCTGAAAATATGTGAAATAAGTCTGGAAAGACAGAAAAGGAAATTAGATAAGAGATATACATTTGGGAGTTACTGATATATTGCTATTTAGAACTGAATGAGACTGCCCAGGAGAAGAATGCAGTATGAGAAGAGAGGGCAGCCTGAGACAGAACCCTTCGGAACTCCAATACTTAGGGTGTTTCATAAATGATGAGTATCAGCAGGTCCACAAATGTTTTCTGCATGGTATGTGGAAATGTATGGCATTTATGACATGAATCAAAATAATTTAGTAGGTTGGCACACAGGCAATAAAACTGGGTGGCTTGCCTTCAATGTTCCATTTTCCAGTAAGACCCATTAAACTCACTAATATTGTTAACTAAATATACACAGACCAGAAGATTTACTCTCTTTCTTCTGCCTTATACATGTAAGATTGCAACCAAGAACCCATTTAGGAAATTCATTACTTATGTTGTCTAAGCTGGTCTCATGCATTAATACCACACAGACTTTCTGCACCCTATCTGAAAACACTGCCAAGTGAAAATGAAAGTGCAAAGATTATCATTCTGCCAATTTTTTAAAAGAGAAGAAAGATGTATTTGTTCACCCATTTCTTTTATTTTTAATTTGTAATCCTGTCTGCGAGCACCTGGATAATGTTGCACATACCCATTAGCAAAATTCCCACGGAAATAGAATTTAGTAAGGTCTTCAGAGAGGTCTAACTTGATGAAAGCTGACAGTAAAAATATCGTCTGCTTTCCCATTAGTTAGAAATTAGGAACACATATACATTTTCCAAGAGAGAAATGTATTAACCTCATCACAAATTATCTAAGCAGAAATAACCTCTAAATAACATAGATATACACTAGATAAGAATTAAACCAAATATACATTGCTTAGCTTTTAAAATTAAGTAGGATATTAGAATTAGAAATCATACAATTATCCTTTCATCTAGAAAATCAGGAGTAGAGGATTCTAGTAAAAGAAAAACTACTAATCTCTTGTCCTGGTTAAATCTAAAAATAATTTGCTAGGGACTTAGAGAGGAAGTTTTCTCCTTTTCACTTACAGAAATGAAGGATAGATATAAAATTTAAATAATATTTCAAGTTCTACTGAATGGGTTTATAAAACAGAAATCATTAGGCACCATTTATTAAATAAATACATCTATAAATTATATTATCTACAACTGTACCTATATACAGTTACAGATCATTGCAAAAATATTCCAGTATTTCTATTATTATTTGTTGACTATCTTCACTATTATTGAATAGTTAGTGAAACTCTACTCATGTACATGAACATTAACCATTTCTGCCACCCAATAATATTCAGTTATTCAATAAACATCTAAACGGTACTGAAACAGAGATGAGTAAGCCATATACTCTTGACCAAAGAAAGATCCTTTTCTAGGTAGGCAGGTTGCCCTCTACAGCTAAGCTTCCAACTATAAGAAGAATGTACATGGAACAGTGAGAAAGAAGGGATTCTCTGCCCATTATCAGATCAATGGAATTAATCCTAGCAACAAAAGGGGTTACAACCAGCTCTGATTCAGAGGATGCTAGCTTGAGAAGGTGCAAGCAAAACATTCTAGGTAGAGGGAAAGAGCAAATTTCCATTTTTCTGCGAGGCGGTTGGACTATACAATCTCCCAAGGTTCTTTTCAATTGACTCAAGGATGTTGAAAGGCACACCTCTATAAGCAAAGTAAATTGGGGAACTGAGGGAGTTAGAGGACCACAAAATGCCAGTAAGAAAGAGCTTTAGCAATAACATAGTTCAACCGTCTTACTTAACCGATGAGAAAACTAGTCTTACAAAGATGAATGAACTCATATAAAGTATACAGCAGTGGAACTAGTCATTGTTCTTTCCACTGCATTATTACGGTAACTCAAGATAAAACAACACTTTCACCTGCATATCAAGCTAATTTATACAAAAAAATTTCTTCCCATGAATTTGCACAATTGCTTCCCTTCTCTAACTCATTATACAGAGAAATACATAAAAGCTTTGCTGAGGGTAAATAGTTTGATAAATATGGCGGATGAGATGCCAAATAGGAGATGTAAAATGTCAGGTTAAGGCCTTAAATTTCTCAAAAATTTTCAGACAAAAATATAAGCAACTCTCTTTGTCTCAGTTACATTAATTTTTTTAAAAAAGCTACTGTGAAAATTTCACAAAAGTTAACAATACAATTGCCATGTTTAAAATTCTAATTCCAAATATATAAACAAAACTGTTAGCCCAATGAATATACTACATTATACAGAGAAATGGAGCAAGAAAATTACTACTTTCACCTGAATATGGAGCTGATTTCTGTTGCTCCCTCAAGCCTACAATTCCAAAAGCTCTTCATTAAAACACTGTCTAGCCTAGCAGGCTCCAAAACCTCACAGGCATTGGCCCTGCTGTTTGAGGAGGGCAGTGGGCACACTGAAAACCCTGAGCTTATGTCAAAGTTTGATAGACGTTATAAAAGGACGACTGCAACAAATACAAGCCACAAAAGGCATTTCCCCAGGGTCAAATCAAACAAATTATAACTTGTCTTTTTTCAATCTTTGAGAAGTACATTTTGACAAAATGCTTATCTGTTTAAGAATACAGGCAGTACATAAACAGCAAAAGCAGATTTCTAGCTCATTAACATGGCACTCAAGACTTCCAAAACCTGGCCCATGACTCCACCTATGGCCTCATCTCCTAATACCCTCCTAATGTGCTGCATGCACCAGCAGTACCAGTAGCATTCTGCATACTTCAGGTCTTTGTTCATGCTGTTCCCTGTCTTCTCCCAGCAATGCTCCCAACTACTCTTGTGTGTGCATGGACATACACACATGCACACATACCAGCTATTTCATTTGGCTAGATCCTTTAACACTCAGCTCAGTTGACACTGCGGCACCCTATGCATACCTCTATCTTTGCCTTTCCCTATTATACTGTATGGAATTACTTACATTTGTTCCACTGATGGTAGGCTCTTCAAGGGAGGGGCTGGCCTTTATTTTCTTTATTGTAGTCTAATAGCCTAGTATGGTACTTGACCATAGTACTTAATAACAATATATGATTATTGAGCTTAATTTTTAGAATTAAATTTAAATATGTTCCCTCTCACCCCACTGGGGGAAAATTATTATATATGGAAAGTATCAGAATAAATGGATTTTTTCTGATGACAATGTTTTCAAAGTATTCTATAGCATTTGCCCCAATGCTGACAGTAGTTTTACAGGTCTTATAACTCTTGCTTATTACTCAGTAAACATGTAGGCTAAATAGGACAAAAATTAAACTCTAAGTATTGATTCTCTAGTTAGCTTGAAAAATGGCTTCTCATACTTGAAGGTGCCTGCCTCAAACTGGCGAAAGCTGAAGATTCGAGGTTTTGTACATACTTAGCTAAAAATACAGTAGCTGTGGCTGTCAACATAACAATAAACCACTTTTGGCCAGAAATCTTTATTCAATATAAAAACTGTGTAAAAGTGTGTATGAAATATTGTCACTAAATGTTTAATCTGGGATATATACTTCAGCTGTTAGAATACTTACTCCGTTATCTGTGTATGCTCTTTTCATTCTGGCTAAAATATTACTTTATTCTTGCGTTGACAAAACAATATGCTTGGCAGTCATATCATCACCATATTTTCTGTCCTTTTAAAAATTAACAGTGTGCTATGCATGAGCAGATCGCAAACTTGGAGCCAATCAAAATGCACCTTCTATAGTATTCATTAACTATAATTTATTATGTGTATGCTGATATGTCATTATGATTTTCAGCTTTGGTATTGAAATATTTAGCTATGGTTGCTGAATATAATCAGCAAGATAAGAGGTTTTGAATATGATTACATGGAGCTCCTTAAATATGGTAAGAAATTATGTTAAGAAGAGCACTGACAGCAATAAAATGGAGTTTCTTCCTGTATAAATATTATAAGTGATGCTATCTTTTTCTGAAAATTATACTTTATTCTAATTATAAATACTTATCTGATTACTGAAGCATTATCATTACAGATTTAGGAATAGCTGCATTACTTAACTTCTCAAAACACGTGTTAGTATCCTAGCTGAGGGATTCCGGGTAAACTACAGATATCAAATTGAAATCATACTATGTTTTCAATGCGTAGTTTTAAAGACTATGAGCTCAGTGTCCAAGTTTGGGTTTCTCCTTTGTTCATAAAATCACATTACTGTACTCATAGTAAATTCATAGACATTTGGATGGTGTGTGTGTACTTTCAAGAGCTACTATGTACTTTGCATCCTAAACTAAACAACCTAATGTAATTCACAGTGTTAAGAAAAAACCAATTAAACACATAAGTCGGTTTAATTTTTTTACATATTGTGCTGTCAGGTCAGTCTTCAAGGAAAAGAGAACGAATATGTGCACCTAAATGAGTGTTAATTTCACAATTTAGTTACAATTTACACTTCTTATCAGCTAATTGGAAGCTCTGTTTCTACAAAATAAAAAGGGTAAGTTCAACATTTGCTCCATGTTCTGGAGGGCACTGAATTTATCATGTAAGCGGCATCTGAAAATCCACTGTTAACCCGCAATATAATAATAGGAAACCCCCTATTTCACCCTCAACACATGTGGACCCAAAATCCTAAAGACAGGCAGCTATAATACTAATTTAATTATGGGTTAATTTAAGGCAGTAACCATCTAGAAGAAATTGTTAACTTGTAATCATGTTGTTCCATTACAAATTTTTAACTTGTAATGGTGACAGATGAAGATTGAGCTCATTTTTTCCATCCACGTTAGTTCCCTGCTAACCTAATTACCTGATTATAATTTGCAAATTCCTCTTGGAATCATCAAATGAACTAATAATGCATATTCTAAAAAAGAAATGGTTCTAACAAGTTGATATTTTTCTATAATTCTGAATACATCTGGAGCTCATAAATAAGATTTTCATACATACACTAGAAAACGTAAAATAGATAGCTAGTGGGAAGCAGCCGCGTAGTACAGGGAGATCAGCTCGGTGCTTTGTGATCACCTAGAGGGGTGGGATAGGGAGGGTTGGAGGGAGGGAGATGCAAGAGGGAAGAGATATGGGAACATATGTATATGTATAACTGATTCACTTTGGTACACAGCAGAAGCTAGCACACCATTGTGGAGCAGCTGTACTCCAATAAAGATGTTAAAAAAAAAAAAAGATTTTCATTTTACATTTAAAACGTAGTGTCTGGGGCAAGCTACTATGAATTCAGAACAGCACTGGGAGATAGTTCAGTCTGTACTATGGTACTTGAGTAAAGGGTGGAACGTAGGTTTAATTTGTAATTTAGGAAAAATAATGACATTGGAGAATTTAACTTACGCTTTTTTAACAGCCTTATGAGGATGATCATACACCATACAATTCACCCATTTGAAGCGTATAGTTCAATGGTTTTGAGCATATTCACAGAATTGTGCAACTATCACCACAATTAATTTTAGAGCATTTTCATCACCCAAAAAAGAAACTGTATGCCCTTTAGCTATCATCTACCAACCCTCCTGACTCCTTGTCCCAACCAGCAATCTACTCTCTGTGCCTATAGATTTGCCTATTCTGGAAACAACATAAAATTTAAATGGATCCCTAATGCACACTAATATTTAAGGAATAGGCTATAAAAAAAAGTGGAGCTTTGCAAAAACAAAACCTGAGGAATGCCTTGAGAAGTCGGATAAAAACTAGACAAATGCTATCACAGACCCTAGAGAAAGAGTTTTAGGAAGGAAGGTGTGATTCAAGTGTCAAGGCTCCCCAAAACCAACTGAGAAAAGGACTGGTAAGTTTTTATTTTAGATGACAAGGAGAATGCTACTGACATTGGCAGAAGTATTTTTGGTGGGTTGGTAGGGAGAAGCCAATACCGGTAGATTAAACAGGTGAGTAGAAAGTGAGGAATTCAAATGCATGTAGACCAGGGGCTGGTGAACTGCAGTCCACAGGCTAAACCTGGCTTGCTGTCCGTGTTCATAAATAAAGGTTTACTGGAACACAGACACACTCATTTGTTTATGAATTGTCTGTGGTTGCTTTTCTGTTACAATAGTGGAGTTGCACAGCCTGGAAGCTTTTAATAAATATTTACTATTTGGCCCTTTGCAGAAAAAAAGTTTGCTAACCCCTATTGTACACAAACATCTCAAATTATTAGTTCTACTTAACAAAAGTGACCTAATAAGCATTCATATTCCACATTATGTTCACTACTACCAGTTTAAAAGGACCTGCTGTTTATATGAAAGTGGAAGTAAGTAAAATCAGCTGTCTTGAATACAGCATAAATACTCATGTCAAGGTTGAAATTTCAGGCCCTCTTCACTATCATTTGATGCACTGCTGTTTTATAGGAAAGGCCTAGAGACAGCTGCAGAGGCTGTTAGATCTTTGGAATAAATAGAATACATCACTTAGCAGCTCACATTTATATAAATTTTCAAACGACAGTAAGGCCTTATATCATGCAAACTTCTTTAAGAGAAGAAAAATGTGATTTTAAAATAGGTGTTTTTTAAAAAGTAACTTGTGCCTCAAGCTTTATCTTTTTTCTAAAGTTTATTAATAAAAATGTTTTTTTGAATGATTAGTTCCAAGTGTTTTGTTTTAATGAATTATATATTCATACAAAGTCCATAAAAAAATTGTTTGCGTGTCAATTTTAAAACTCTAGTTCCTCTACAAAGAGAAATAAAAAGCCAAAGGTTTGAATCAGAAACATTAAAACTGGACTGTTCAGCTCTTGCTTGTTATATGTGGTCTTTGCCTAGAATGACTCATAACATAATAAAGCTACACAATTTGGTTTAATGTTTTGTTTCTGTTGATGATTAGAGAGGCTACAAGCCTCTCTAGCCTAGTCATTAATATTAATGAGTTTTCTGACCTAGGCCAAGTTAATAAAACAAACCTTTAAATAACCTATTAAAAAGTTGTCAATAATAATTTTGAACTTGAAATTGCTTTATAGAATTTCTAGCATTTTACAGTGCTAGAAAATAAACAAGGGTTTCAAATACATTTCCTAACCTGGATGGGAAAAAAATGACAGAATGGTAAAAGTATCCATCAAACATCACTTTTTGATTATAGGTCACATAGGGCTGCTTTAAAATCAGATAAAGGTAACAGGGAATTAAGACACAGATTATTCCACAGATGACTGGAATACGGCTTAATTTAAGAACAGGTTAAATCTGTGTAACCCCAAAGTGATTACAAGTAATTTTTACTTTCAAGTCACATCTGAGTTAACAAATATAAAATTGATAAGGTTGATGGGATTTACCCAAAATAGTTGTGAAAAAACTACTCAGTTGTGTCACGGAGTTGGAAAAAGTTAATGATTTTGTAAAAATACAGGGTGTTTGTGTGGAGCAATGTTATTTAAAGTGGGGTGAAATAATGGTTTAAAGGTTTCTCTTTTAGCCATTTATGAAGATACTGGCTTAAAATAAAAGTCTGTGGAAACCTGTAGAAGCAGCCAATGACTATGTCGCAAATCAGACCTCTTCCAAATAGACAAAGGCTACTTCTAGATGGGCCAGACTAATTGGAAACCAGTATTATTGGTAACAGAGCTAACTGATGCCCTTCTTAAAAAATGATCTTCCACGTGGGTGGCTTGGGAGTAAGAACCATATTACTGGTCATGCTCTCGGTTTGGTCTTGGTTTGAAATGTTAGCCTAGTTCATGGAGAGCACTTGTATTTATGCAGCAGGAACTAGATCTGAGATAGGCTCTCAAGCACACGAAATGCATTATGCAGCATTAGTAATACACCTACGCTTTCATTTGGGAATGCTTACCAAAACTATTAAACAAAGCAGCATCCCTTGCCCTTTCCTTCCTATTCCCCCTGGCCTAAGCACAAATTCCTCAAAAATTAGAATGTTGAATTTGCTCAAATTTCTTTTCTTCAGTCTCATTATTCTCTAGATCATTCTAAATACAGATGCCAAATTCAGTTTTTTAAAGTGCCACTTTCATCAAGTTGCTTTTCTACTAAAAATAGTATCTCCCCCATTACCAACAATTGAAGTTCTACCTCTTTTGGCTAGAAGTCAAAGCTTTCCATAAACCTCTCCCAGTCTACCTTTTCCTTTTTAATTATGAAATATTTAAAACATTAAAAATTTACAGAGACTAACAGAGCTGACACGCATGTAACCCAATACCCAGATATAATTCAGGTTAACATTTTGTCCTTAAAAAGAGTAAATAAAGAATACAGTTAAGTCTGCCACCACTCATCTTGTCTCCTTCCCTTTAGTAGAAGGATAAAGATTTACTAGAAATAAAAATACAAAGAAGGAAATGAGAAACAACAAACAAAAGACTTAAAAATGTACAAATATAATTCTTAACTACATCAAGATTAATGGTTTTTTAAATGCCCTCCAACTATTAACCTTAGATTAGAAAGTTGAAAATAAAGGGAAAAAATGGCAACTAATTATCTCTTTTACTTTCATTTCAAATTTGTAATAGAGGTAAAATTAGACCTAGTGTTTGAAGATGGGACTTGAATATGCAGAAATGGGATAAAGAGTATTCACTACTTCTCCCATGTCTATCCCTTATTCCTCTAATAAAAGATAAAGAACTAAGACTGACAAGGCACAGATCAGAAGACGTGAGAGCCCATTATCTTCTTTAATAACCTATATGCATGTAAGCTAAGATGGCTTACCATCTAAGGAACCAAAATAATGGTTAAAAATCATTCTCAGTACATAGTACATGCATGGAAAGTTGGGAGGGAGGTGATTATTAGGAAGAGGCTAAAATAGCCAAAAAGAATCAGTATATTTAGAGTTGTTTTTAGAAAAGGATAAGGGACAAATCTAAAATTAAAAATATATCGCTTTATTACATAAAAATCATAAAAAGTAACATGAAAATGCCTAAAAAAAGATACTGGACAAAAATATGGTACAGAATAACTCAATTTTTTCTAACTTAAACTAAGATTTTTAAATTTTATTTACTGCCTGAAATCCAAAGGTCAACATAACCTATGAAGTAAAATATGAAAATCATTAAGGAGAAATCACAGCCTGCATAATGACCTCAGTATAACTTGGTTGACAAACTGGGTTAGGAAATCACAGGTTTGGTGAGTGGCCCAAAATTTCTCCAAGTGTATCAGCTTTCCCCTGGCAGCCATGATAGAAAATCTTTCCTCTAGAAATACTATGTTCAGAGAATACTATTTCAGTGCTATGAAGTAAGGTATTCACATGTAACCATTCGCATGACTAAAAATGAAATTGCGTTTTGAGTGCAACTCTCTTTAATGTTGTACTTTAAATATTGTCAGGTCATGGAAAGAGATTTAAATGAAAGAGCATAATAGGAGGAGTTCTTTAGAAGGTATCAACAGATTTATTTCTGTTGCATCAACTCAGACCTATTACTTCAGCTTAAGAGGATATCTTCTAAGATTAGATGTAAAACATTAAAATCTATAAAATATTTTATAACATCTTTATAAGAAAGAGATGTTAAACCTTGTCCAGATTCCATTTTGGATAATCCCTTTCCATTGAAACAGTCTCCTATAGTTAAAAAAGAAAATATAACAATTCCATTTTTAAATAATCTATAATTTGAATCTATAATAATACCAGAAAATTGAGTTTTCAAGCTTAAATGAAAACCTATGCATATTTAAGGGTCTGTGTAAGCACGAAGATTTTTCTTTTCCATGTATTCAAATTAACTTCGGCCATCCTAGTTTTCATTTAGTTACAGAGTAAAATATATTTTAAATATTTGATGCAATTACTAAATATGCTCTCTGCCCAAGTTTTAAAAAGTCTCATGGCCGTTCTTCTCTTCCCCCTTCAGTCCATCCAATTCTGATCATGAACTCTTTTCCTAGAGTTTGGATCCTCCAAAGATTCTTCATTACTGGCAGAAGTTTAAATTCCCCAGGTTGCCACTTTAATCCTTCTACAATGCAAGTTGAATTATCTTCTCCCTGCTACCTCTAGAAGGATGCTATACAAATTTGCTTATTACTACCCTTGAACACTTCTGTATTTTCTCAAAATAATGCCTCTTTTCCCACTTCCCCCTTCAATGGGAATGTACTCCTCTAACTTACACATGGCAAAACCCTGCCATTCTTCAGGGCTCAGCTGAGGCACCTCTTCCATGAGGCCTTCCCCCATCTCCCAAAAGAAATGCATGTCTCCTTCTGAGCTCCAATATCTTCCACACTTCAGCTAGTAGTGCAGCATCTAATATATTCCACCTTGTACTGCATTTTCCTTGTGAATATGCCATCACTTTTCTAGTAGGACGCAAGCTTCTTTATGGTAGGATCTTGAGTGTCAAACTGCTTGTGTTTTAAACCCATCTTCACAAGTCACTGTCTTGAACAAATTATGAAATGTTCTAGGCCTCAGTTTCCTCATTTGTACCATGGGGATAATAACAGCACCTACCTGCCAGGGACAGGAGGATTAAGTAGGTATTACGTGTAGAAGCATTTAGGCCAGCTGCCTGACCTGGTATTCAGCAAGTAATCAATGACTGCAAGTGTTTACAATCCTTGTCATCATCATCATAGTCATCATTTTTTATGCTCCACATGCACCTAGCCCAGGGCCTTGAACATAACAAGTATTTAATAAATGCTTACTAAATTGAATATAATCTTTTTTGGCTTTTCAAATCAAGTGGAAAATAAAGCCGCATGGAAAATATTGAGCAGGGAAATCCAAAAACAAAATCTCTCTTAAATGTAACATTTTAAATGAGCAAGTAGTAGATTAATAATTAAATACAAAGAGTTATATAAATGTTGTCTAAATAAATTACTTTCCAGAAAAGATGTAACATCCTTTAGATCTAAGCTAAATGTGGGTTACGATTCTGAAAGCTAAGTATTTTCATACGTGTGGGTTGTCAGAGAGGGCCTTTCCATATACATTTACATATATTAATACAGTAGTTGACCCTTCAATGACTAGGGTTTGAACTGAGCGGGTCCACTTATACATGGATTTTTTTCAATAAATATACAGTCAGCCCTCTCGATCAGAGGGTTTCGTATCTGCAGGTTCCTCATCTGCGGGTTCAGCAACCACAGATGTGGAATCCGCGGGTACTGAGGGCAGACTGTGGGATTTGAGCATCCGCAGATTTTGGTAGCCACAAGGAATCCTGGAACCAATCCCCTGCTGATACCAAGAGACAACTGTACTATAATGAAGGTCCATCTCAATAGTACTATTAGAACTACATGAAAAATCCTGACTTTCCAAGGCAGTGAAAAAAAGCCAGTAAGTAGAGAATTATGTTTTAGGCAGAGAGCATGCAGAGGGTTGGTTTCCTTTCCCACATGACACTGCTTCACGCTAAAACTGCATCTTCCAGCTATTTTTGGATGTAATGTCTTTTGTGCACAGACTACCAAATAATGCAAAAGTACGTTACTGTTTTGTGAAGTAGATAAAATGTCTTTAATAGAATGAGTCTATTAGGTCCATTTTCACTGGTGACCTAATCCAGAGATTAAAACATAATATTAGTATCAGAAATATTTTCACTACTCTTTTTCATGAATATGTGACACAAAATGAATGCCAACTGCTCTGAACATAGTATCTTAAATTTTCAGGACATGAACTCATGTATGGGAAGTACTATGTGTCATTTACATAGTATAGACTTGCTTTAAAGAAGTAAATATTCTTTTCAATGGCAAGGCAAATAATTCAACCAAGTCTTAGACTAAAAGAACTGACCATGTTTTGCATTTAGATGACACATCTTTCAAGGAGCTGAAGACATTGTGCAAAATCTAACAGAAATGTTCTCTCTCTCCACCAAGCTCCTAACTAGGAAAACAAAAACAAAAACAAAAAAACATGCTAAGAAAGGCCAGTGAGAAATTAGCAATATGATGCAAGGCCCAGATCCAAAAGTCATAAAGGAGATCACAATGCTGTCTCTGTTATGTCAACAGGTGGGCCTCAAAACTGCAGGCTTCTGTTTTCAAATTAAACCTTGATTTGTCTTTTACATGGCACTGTAGCTAATGCCCTCTTATCTCCTGATAAGAGAGGAAACTGAGAGTTGTAGAAAATCAAATCTCTGAATGCTAAGTGCTATGGTGGAGGTAACAGTGATGTGAGGTGCTGTGGAACGAATTATAAAATGACAGAGCTAGATTTCAGTGAAGGAATATTCTGACTAGCTGAACTTTAGCTAAGCAGTAATTTTTTTAAATACTAAAGGGAATGAACTAGAATATTAAACAATATTATGGCTTCAAACATACATTGAAAATTTGACCTGAGTTATTGTTGAATAAATCTGCAGAATAAAACCCTTCTTTTCCCCCAGCACCATGTCCTGCATTTTAATCACTAGGATTCATCTAAGGAAAATGTACACCTGAGAAAGAAGGGCCAGATGGATCCTGAATGGCAGGAGGTGGTTTGGACCTGAAACAGTTTCATTTGATGTAGGGGCCTCACTGTTAGTTAAAGGCTCTCAAGCTGGCATTTTAAACAGGGTACAGGTTCACACTATGGATGACATCCAGCTCTCTCTAACTCTTCTTAATCGTCTCAGGAACTATGGTTTGCTGCAAGTCAAATACATCTTAGTGTTTAACACGTTTTTAAGAAAAGTCCTCAAAGAGCAAAATAGGAACTATTCACTTTCTAAAATGTGCACCTATAAATAAAAACTTGCTTATATTACTAAACTTCTATAAAACCAGAGAAATTTTTAGTCATGACAACCAAATAGGAAAACTTATTTCAAGTTTTTTCCTTTGCTAGATGAACTATTCCTATTACAGTCACTAAAGAAATAATTTCCAAAGCACTGTTTATTAATTTTACACTCATTTTAAAAAAGGAAAACAATGGCTCCTGATAATACATGGGACATACTAAGTGCAAGGTTGTAAAATATTTGACATAGAAATATTGCCAAATATTGTACAAACGGGCCTAACTTGTACCTCAAATTATTTTGGAAATGAGTAATGAAGTTATAAAAAATTATTTTCATTCTGCTGGTACAAAATGTAAAGAACAAAATTCATAGGTATTTTATCTTTAGCTTAGTTATTAGAGTAAAAAGACATGGGAATGCATAGACTAGGACCTGACAACCAATACTTAGACAATAATCCATTTTATAATGAGTAGAGCTACACATTTTCAAATAATTAACATTGAAAAAACTGGCCCTAAATTCAGTCTTAAACTCTAAGAAAATCGTATCTTAATTGTTAATGATGAAATCCAAGCATAATAATGTCTTGTTATAGTACTGGCAATTAGGAAACTGAAGGATTATGGATAAGATAAAAACACCTATGTAGGTCACTTCTACATCCTTTTAGGTCTAACTTTGAACCTTGTAATGATTTGTTCTCCTTAAATTTAATTTCAAAGGACAACAAAAAGAAATTTGTCCATAACATGTATTAAACTCCTAGTGGGTTGAAAAGTACATTAACTGATACTTGGACAGTTTTGAGGAATACAGAAATGTTTAACATAATATTTAGGTAAGAGTGGGCCAAATGAAAACATAGAAACCTAGACTAAAACTGAAAAAGATGAGAGGAAACACTGATTAGAAAAGCGATGTAGCATCTAGAAGTTGAAAGTACCAGTTCTTGAGTCAGACTGCCTATGTTTCAATCCTGGTTCCATCACTTTATAGTTGTGTGGCTTCACACAAAGTAATTCATCTCTCAGTTCCTCACTTTCCTTTTCTGTGAATGGGAATAATAATAGTAACTAATCTCAGGATTGTAGTAAAGATCATATGACATGAAAAGTGCTTGGCATAGTGAATGACACAAATTAAGTGCTCAATAAATGTTACCTAAAATTATTATAAAACTAAGGAAAAAAGAATATTTCTGAAGTCAAAACACTAAGAATGGCTAGCCAGTAATACCAAAGGTTGATGAGAGATCGAGAAGATGCAGAACAGGAACATTGAGCCTGTTGGTAAACCATAAACAGGAACAATTTTAGTTGATAAGTGAAGATAAAAGTCAGGCACTAAAAAATTAGTGCTGGTTGATAGGAATGAAGAAGCCAGAGATATGGACATACACAAAAGGCTGCAAAATAAAAACGAGAAAAGGATACACAGAAAGAAGAAGAGGCAAGAGTCAGGTGTTTTAGTCAATAATAATCAGAAAGATGTCAAATAAATGCAATGAAATGAAAACTTCTAGTCATGATAATGTATTTTTGGAAATACCCAGCTACAGGTTATACTGATCAATTTGACAAAAGAGTTTTACTAAAATATGATAAGAATACACTGTAACATCACTCTAACCTTACTAAAAAAATAAATATAAAATAAAAGCATTACCATCTCCCCACCCCAACAAGAAAATCCTCCCGATGCCTGTAGAAGAACTACTTAGTATTACCCTAGCAAGATCAGTAAAACCTTAAAAGGAAACAGCAATTGTCACATCAAGATTTTCAGAATCAGTAACTCCATAGGTACACCTCTGATTACTGATTGCATCCAGGTTTTCTATTCAATAAACAGTTTTGAACATTATAATCAACTTCTTTTTAATCAAAACTAGTCATATTGGTAAATTAGGTAGTACTGAGAAATATAATTCATTATGGCAGCTTTCTTTTTCAGTATGTTTTTTTTTTTTTTAAGGATTTTCTTTTTAATTAATTAATTTATTTATTTTTGTCTGTATTGGGTCTTCGGTTCGTGCGAGGGCTTTCTCCAGTTGTGGCAAGCGGGGGCCACTCTTCATCGCGGTGCGGGGACCGCTCTTCATCGCGATGCGCGGGCCTTTCTCCATCGCAGCCCCTCCCGTTGCGGGGCACAGGCTCCAGACGCGCAGGCTCAGCAATTGTGGCTCACGGGCCCAGCCGCTCCGCGGCATGTGGGATCTTCCCAGACCAGGGCTCGAACCCGTGTCCCCTGCACTAGCAGGCAGACTCTCAACCACTGCGCCACCAGGGAAGCCCCTTCAGTATGTTTTTAATCAGTTTTGGATGCAGGTGCACTTTTAAAAGAAAAGCAACAAATTTCTATGGGCTACTGATGTCTCTAAAGTAGGAACTGGTTTTGCTAGAAAAAAGTAAAAGACAAAAACGAAATCAAATTTTGTAAGTCTCCATGAAGCAGTTCATGTACAAAAGCAACCTTACTGACTTGTTAATAATTTCTAACTTTCACAAAGAGAACGTGTTGTTCCGCGTCTTCCTACTTTTGAAGAGCTTAATGAAAAAACATATAGTACTTACACCATAAGTAAACCAGAACTACGTAAATGACAATATTTCCTTATTCTAAACACTTATTAGCAAACTTTGTTTCAAAATACAATTATGAAAAATATGACATTCAAGCCTGGGGTCTAATTTAAAATTGCATTCATTTTCCAAAAATGTAATTAATTAAAATGAGGTTATAAAAAAATCAATCTGTCCATTTTAGCAGGTAGGTAATTTACTTGTACAGATTGGTTATTGCTTTGCATGACTATTAATATAATATCTGATTTTTGGTTTATACTGAATCTTGCCTGGAACAAGACAGTGAAGTTATTTTATAATCCCCATTAAAGTACCTAAGGTTTACTTCTTTTAATATTGCTAAGTTAAAATTTACCAACCAAAATGCTGACTTGCCATGCTACTTTTGAAAATAACATGTCTACTTTAATAAAATGGATCAATACTGAGTACTGAATATATCAAAATAATCCATTTGTTACTATGAAATAAAAATACCACTTAAGCAAGTTCTTCTTAAATAGGATGACTAACAATAAACACTGCCCAAGAAATTGCTCCAAAGTCAGTAGCTTCAATTTGTTTTCTTGGCGGGAAAAAAATGAACTCATGAAGAAGGTTAATGATAAATAAATAGCTTTTATAAACTCATTACGTACTATAAACATTCAGCACATTTTCCTTCTTTTAAAATGTTGATAAACCTCCATTAAATAGTTTCATCATCTTTTCAGTTTCTCTTAATTTTGAAATCTATACTTTTAAGAGAAAATGAATCATGATGGCAAATAAGGACACATTTACCTCTTCCCCTTCCCTTCAAATTCCACAAAAAATACATTTTTTTAAAAGAAGAAACATTAACAGTGCAGGAAAATAAGAAAGAATAACACTGCAGGCCAGAAAATCTGAGGAAGTTCTATAAACTAAAAATCAGAGATTTGATTAAAAAAGTAATAATAAAATGAAAAAACTGAATCTAAAACAAGCAAAGAAGAAGCTACTGTAGAGGCCCAGAGAAACATAAAGCTCATGCTCAACAAAAGCAGGTGTATATTTTCTCAAATGTGATTTATATCTATGGAGAGTCCTGGAGTGGACAGGGGGATGAGAGAAACAGAGCAAGATAGCAGGCAATTTATGGGAAAGGACTCCCAAACCCAGAGGACAAAATCCTGCAACAAGGAACACCCTGCCTAGCGGAACTCCCTCCTTTTGTCATGCAGTCATTGGATGAAGGCTTCTGTAATAAGAATCTTATTACCCCTAAGAGGGATGGCGTCTCACCTGGGCTGAGGAATAAATACTCTCCAGCCATGAAAACTCCTCCATCTATGTTTTCAACCGTACATACTAATAACCAAGAATCACCAATCATTTGAAGAAAAATTAGCAACAAAGCCACTGAATTTAAACTGAAGAAATACGATTCAGGCAGAGTAGAAGAAAAAGAAAACTTTAAATATAATTGACATTCTCAGTGAAATGAAAAGATAGTACATCAACAATAACAACAAAAGAACAGGCTATTTTGAAAAAGAGTTCTACAAAATTAAAAACATGCCTGATAAAAAAATGATAAAACAAAGCCTAAAAAAATGGACTGATAATTTAAAGGGACCAGCTAAAGAAAAAATTATTGAGCTAGACAAGAAGGATAAGAGACTCTCCATAACCCGATGCAAAATTAGGAAAACATAAAGAAAGAGAAATGGAAGGCAGATTTACAAGTTCCAGTAGCTACCTAATAGAATGAGAAAACTGAAAGAACTGGATGAAAAAGTAATCAGAGAAATAAAAGAAGAAAATTTCCTTCTTGGCTGAAGATAGATTCAGGGGCAGAGGCACCAGAAGAACAGTAATAATTAAAGACAGACACTGAATCACATCTTAGTGTAATATCAGGACTCTACAGATATACATTTCAAAATCTTTGGCTGCAGGGGGACAGACGGAGGGAGGGAGAAAATGGTTATTTACAAAGGTATGAAAATCATATTATATATCAGAATTCTTTTTAGCAAAATCAGATAACAGAAGTCAGTAAAGCACAGGGACTTCCCTGGTGGTCCAGTGGTTAAGACTCCGCACTCCCACTGAAGGGGGCCTGGATTTGATCCCTGGTCAGGGAACTAGATCCTGCATGCCAGAACTAAGACCCGGCACAGCCAAATAAATAAGTAAATATTTTAAAAATAAATAAAGCACAGTCTTCAAAATTCCAGGTGAAACTATTTATATGTAGAACTCTGTCAAGCCCAATTAGCAATCAAGTGAGAGATTAAATAGACATAGTCAGGAAAAGACTCAGACTAGTTCAACACCTTCAGGTATAATCTAAAAGAATTATTAAATGATCAATTCTAGTAAAACAAACAAAAAACAATGAGGAAGATGTAAAATACAAGAAATCGTGATGTCCAAAAGCAGTAAAACTAAATTTACTAAATTACTAAATTAAATTTAGTAAAACTAAATTTATATCATCATTGATGCATAATATTAAAAAGAAATAATCTAAAATAAAGTACAAAACTATTTTAGAATAACTGTCAGGGAGGAAGAAATACATATATACTAAAAAAAACTCTAGACATTTTTAGAAAAGAATAAAAACATTCAGTAAGAGAAAAGCTTTTGGATGTCCTCAAAATATTCCTTTCATTCATTTATACAAAGAGATGCCTGACAATGGAAAAAGGATCTAATTTCTGCATCTTTAGATTTAATATAAATTTGCTTTTCTCCACATATACCCATACTTGTACATCGATAAACCCTTACTGGTGTGTAAACATCACCACTGCACTGTTCCTAGAGGTTCTGAATGCTCTTTAAACCTAATTAGACAAAAATGGTTATACATAGTTTTGAATGTCCATATGGAATAGAACCAAATAATGAAATCAGGTATATGAATTTGTAACTCAGAAAGTTTCAGTACTAATTCTTGGAAAATTACTTCCCCCAAAGTTCAGATGACCACAGAAGCTTTATATTGGAGTTACATTATGTAAAAACAGTCCATACATGAGAATATTCAAACTATCTCTTACAATTTTCCAATTAGAACTGACCTGAACCCACCACAATAGTTTTCATTTTGTTCAGTAAATAGGTTTGATGTCTATTTTTCTCCTGAGAAGTTTATCTAATTTTGAAAAGAACTGGTATTTACAAAAAAGAACATGAAGTCCTAAACTGGCACCGTGATTTCAGGCAGAGGGCCTGCTGCTAAGAATGCTCATGAAAGTTAATTTTGAAGGTCTAAATGAGCCTTCAATTTACAATGAACTCATTAAGGGCAGACCAAGTGTCAAAAGCTGTTTCGTCTTCATTGTTTTGCTAAAATGCCCTCTTGTGCACATTCCTTTGATAAATTTCAGATGAAAATAAATAAATGTTTCTACAGCACAAGGCATCTGGAAATGGGTTAATACAGAAGTTTAAAATATTAAATAGAAGAAAAAAGGACTCGATCTTTCTACTCAGTAGACAATAATAAGCTGTATATTTAAAATATCTATAAAGGGTCTTTACAAGATCTAAAAAAACTTGTTTGTATCTTGTCTCTAATGTCAAAGTGAGACAGAGGGGGGGAAATGCCCATCCTTTGACTTCTTGAAACACAAAACCAAGGACCATTAATTAAGACTTTTCAGATCTCAATTGTCATAAGGATGCATGGGAATGGTAATTTCTATAGAACCCAAAGTACAAAATATGAAAGTCTTCTATAGATTAAAGCCAATATCCAAAATATACTTCAGCATAATCATGTCCATGCTATTGACCTTCAGGAACAGGTATAATATATTCTTCATATACTCAATAACTCCAAAATGAATAGAAGTTGGAAACTACCACTTGAAGTTTCCACTAGTCTCCAAGGTCAGTCTCATTCAGTGATACAAGATCATTTTGGACTTTACAACAGTATGGTTAACTTTCATTACATTTTAGATTTGTTCTTCTGATCATATATCCATCCAGAAGCTAGGCACAGCATTTAAATCAAGTAAAATATTATGGATTTGCCACCCTTGGGATATTTTTCAAATGCTTTTGGAAATTTTTATGGAAGGTAATTTCAGTCAGGCATATTTGGACTAATTTATTTAGCTGAGAATGAATACAAAAATAGTTCCCTATGCATATCCATGAAAATGTAAGGAAATAAGAAAAATTAAGGTTGGGTCTAACTGCAATGTTTCCGAACACTACAACTCAATTCACATTACTAAATGTTTTAAAGACAAGAAATATGTCCTTCTCTTCCACTTAATGAGATAACATTTCTCACTGCTTTAATAAAGCATTCTGTATCTCTTACAGGCAAAAAAGATACAACCCAAGAGGCTAAATAAACCTGAATTTGCAGTTAGCATATGTGTACATTATTAAATATCAGGGTGAGCTTATGCTATGATTAAATTCAAACTAAGATTATGAATAATAAAGACTAATTGTTCCTAAATCATATCCCACTAATACAATAGCAAATGAAAACACCTTGGGAGGAAAAAGCAGTTTCTGGTAGATTCCTAAGATTGGGCTACCAAAATGAATTACCCTTGAAAACAGAATTTGCTTCCATTTATGAAAAATCTGTCAAATAGGGGACAAATACTCAGCGAACAATCAAAATGATAATAAAAACATAACAGAAATTTAAGCATTTGTAATAATATGAGGGCTTCAGAAACAATAGACAAGCATAATAATGAAAATAGGTTTCCTCTGTCTTCTTGTCTACTTGGTAGCATTAACTAGAGCTCTGTGTACACTGGCATGTTTGGACATAGGCAAGCTTCACTTTAGACAAGAGCTGTAGTGAGCACGCAGGAAGCCAGCTGTCAGCCTGCAACCCTTCAAAGGCCAGAATAATGCAGACTTATTTGTAGAGTGCCAAGATGCACAACAGAAACCTTACTCCCTCCCATATGGTTCACTGCCTTTCTTCTGAGATGAGGCTCCGGTTTCTGGCCTGGGGATGGAGAAGTGGGATAGGGGAGCCAACTGTTCTGCTTTCAGGGACAGACCTTTAATTAATCCTCCTGTTTCAGCTCTACATCTTCCTGCCCTACTTCATACTTGGCAGATTCTCAGTCGAGAGGCTCTTTCAGGTTCACATAGGCGATCAGTTTCCTCTCACCTCCTCTGTAGCCTCCTCACAGCTTATTTCATCAGTCTTCTCACGCCCATCTTTCCTTCTCCCGGTAATTTCTTGAAAACTTACAAGTACTAGTGAGTCTCTCTGATTTTCTTTGCTGCATCAATCTATTATGTGCTTCTATGCTTCTATTTTAGTGATGTCTCATGAGGGATAAGAAATCAACATGTATGCGCAGGCCTCCATCTTATACCAGGTGGGACAACTTTCTAAATTTTTTAACCAGTCTACTACCATCTAGTGCATATAATTGTACACAAAAATCTTACCTGCTAACTTGTAGAACAGCTAACTTTCCTGAGATCTACACAAACTTTAAAACTCCTCAGCATTTCAATTTAATATAAATTGTTTATGGATGGGAAATCAGTTATTTTTATACCTGAAGGATAAAAAGTTACTATTATGATATCCAATGCTTAATTAAGAAAACCTAATCCATCTAGTGAATCTCAAAAAGATTCAGTTTCTGTTTCAAGTTCAAAGGATTCCTTACAAACTAAAAGATAAAATGTATTTTTTCCAATTATCTCAGCAACTGAATAATTATCAATTAGCTGCAAGATAATGAAAACTAGATGTTTGAAAGTAAGAATTTGCTTTTCTTCCCCCCAAAGAGGGCATGAGTAAAAAGGATCAACTACAATAGTTGGAAGTTTGGGGGAATATAAATTATTATTATTCATAAAATCAAATTTGAAAAAACAGCAATAATATAATCCTTAAAAACTGTGGAAACAGATATTAACTTTATGACAAACACACCACTGAGTAACAAATATGACTGTTAAGTGACTTATGTGAAGCACAATTAATTGAATCATTATGTTGATTTATTACTTTACTGCCATTGTCTATTGCTGGTTCATAAAATCAGATGTGGAACTGGTCTCAAGCCAAGAATTCCCAAAGAAACAAATATAATAAGAAGCACAAGTCATCTAAAGGCGGCTTAAAATCTGCACTGTATCATACACGTTAAGATTTTAATTAACTACAGAAAGAGAAAACTGTTCTTTAAAATTACAAAATAGTATAGTTTACTTGATGTAAACCCAATGAACGTCTCAGCCATGCTGGCATTATCTTTTAATCTTTTAGAATTCAAACTTTATGTAGTGGAGGAAGAGGGCCATAGTGAAAGTAGGGAGAGGGGATAAACTGACCTCAACTATCTTTTCTCATTTCAAAATTTTCTAGTCAATTTCACAGTCTCAATTTTTTATTTACTAATACTGTAATACTTTATTACCATTACAAATAAAAGTTGCTTTCCATTTATATGACAGTAACTTCAGAATCCTACATTAGATAAATGTGTTTAGAATTAAAACCCTACATTAAGACAAATGAACACTAGAATCTCAGACTCAGCAGTTTGCCATGGCCAGGTCGTCTGATTTACCCACATGTCTGACAGATGAAAGATACCAATGCTAGTGCACAATAATCACTGGAATAATGTTTGGGAACCTACCTGTTGTCATGAAACAAAAAGTAAAGAATTTTTCAATAAAAAGTAAATACTTACTTGTAATCATTCATATATTTGAAACAGCCCTAACCACAGGAGTCCTGAATATACTAAGGTAAATAGAATATGTGGTAAAAATTTTGACTTTAAAGGAAGAAGAGAACTGGTAACCATGCTTTGAAGTGAACTAGTTTAAATATTCCTTCACTAAAAACAATAAAAATTGCTAAAGACAGCATTACTGAAATTTACCACAGCATAAAATTGTAATAATGGATATTGTACTATTTTTAGTTTTTATTTTAGTGTTGTTTGAAAAGATCAGTGGGAAAGTAAAAAAAAATAAGATGATCTGCACAGCCATGCCACAGTAGTTCTCAACTTTGGCTCTAACAGAACCAACAGGGACCTCTATTAAAATTTTTCTATCCTCAGAGCCACTCCCAAAGATTCTGTGAATCTTGAGGCCAGGGCAGCTGTATTAAACAAAGCAAAATTTCATCAACAAAAACAAAACTGCATGAGGCTATTTTGATGTGTAGCTAGGATCTGGCACACCTGGCACAGCTTACTTTCTTCCCTTACCTTTCCCAAGTCTTTGTTGTAAAAATCTCCAGTCTTTGTCATCCAGTTTACCTAACTTTCACGTTATACTTTTTCTAACTATTCCTCATAGGGTCGCCTTGTAGTTCATCTGTATCATTGAAACTTTCAGTGTTGCCCCAAAGCTACACTGAAGTCAATTTATGGACTCTAAATTTTTATTTAAGGAGAATTCAAGGTCACAGAGGTATAACTGGTTAATGAATATTCTGACGGGAGCACACAGTAGTACAGAGAAGAGGGAAAAATACTGAGGTTTTAATCCTTTATTCAAGAAAAGCAACACATGACAAAAAGCATGAGATTCTGGTGAAAAGCTGTGCAGGTGAATTCAAAGACAGATCAGTTTATACCTGGCAGATTTCAGTACCCCAAAATGTGTTGGTTTGGAACTCAACAATCTGAAGGAAAAAAAAATGATAATCTTTTGAACAAAAGCAATCTCTCAGGGATTTCATCTCAGGGATGAAGACTTCATCAGTAATTACAGGGGATCTCTTGTAGTGGCCTTTCATGGTACCCCTCTATAAATAGATTACATGGCCTAGAAGTCGTTAGATGCATTGCGGTTCAGTTTGAAACTTATGTTTCCAATCTCTATCGTTTACATTTTTGAACATTTTTTAAAATACAATGCTTTTCGAACAGACTTCATTTTACTTTAGTAATTTGTAATTTCTTACTTATTTTGCAATTAGTAAGCTCACTGACTATCTTAATAACAACTACTGATCTTCCGATGCTAACATACACAATTTACCAACCTTTAGTCTGTGTATGCATATTAACAAAGTGCATTATACTCTAGAAGTTGCCCTTAGTACAATAAATTTTAACTACATCAGACTTTTGCCTTTGTTGTCCGCTCTATATCCAAACCTAAAACTTTTTACTCTAGCTCAAATGCATTAAAATTGCACCTCATCAGAATTCAATTTTTCTGGTAACTATGCAACCACCTTTTTTAAAAAAAGATTTATTTATTATTTATTTTGGCTGTGTCGGGTCTTAGTTGCAGCACACGGGATCTTCGTTGAGGCATGTGGGATCTTTCGTTGAGGCATGTGGGATCTTTCTTTGCGGCATGCGGGCTCTTCATTGCGGCGCGCGGGCTTCTCTCTAGTTGTGGTGTGCAGGTTTTATCTCTCTAGTTGTGGTGTGCAGGCTCCAAGGCACGTGGGCTCTGTAGTTGGCGGCACGCAGGCTCTCTAGTTGAGGTGTGCGAGCTCAGTAGTTGTGGCGCGCAGGCTTAGTTGCCCTGCGGCATGTGGGATCTTAGTTCCCTGACCAGGGATCGAACCCATGTCCCCTGCACTGTAAGGTGGATTCTCTACTACTGGACTACCAGGGAAGTCCCTGTAATCACCTTTAAAAACTATGGCTACGTAGTGGAGGTTATTGGGAAACCGGATGCTTAAATAATTCCAGGAAACCTATCTCATTCTTGATTGTTTTGAAACCTAATTAATAGTAAGATATTCTTTACATTGTTTTTCTTTGGACCTTACCTTCACATATAGGTTAAGGAAAAAGTTCATAAGATTTTATTTTTGACACAGAGGAATACTCCAACATTAAAAGGATAATAATTTTAGAGTCAGAAATAACCTCTTATTTTCTATTTGTTGGGTAAAGATTCCAAATTAAGTTGTCCAAGCTATGAATAGATTAGAAGGTCAGATAAACAGGTAAATCTGAGTTTGTTTTGAACTGAGAGAAGATTTCTTTTAAAATATGTCAATTCTTGCAGAAAACAGATAATATGTGATCCTATTCCAAAACACCACTTAAATGGTCTAAACTGGGGACTGCTGATCCCACATATAAGAAGCTTTCTGAGAGGGAGAGAAAGAGTTGGAGGATATTTACTGGGCTTAGTGACTAAAGCCATCTTAAACCACAAACTTATTTACTGGAAACCAGAACAATTCTTTTTTTAAAAAGTCTGTGTTTAGCTATTAAATAAAAAAGAAAGGAAAACTGTGCAATTTGTTTTCTTTAACTTTTCATGATTAGTTCAAGCCTTTTCTCTATCTGAGCAAATCTTATAAGAATAACAAAATCTTCAGACAAATATATAATGTAAGGAGATGTTTGTTAAATTTGAGAATTTAAAGTAGGGAAATAAAATGATTAAATACGCATTTTGGAAAAAATCAAGTATTTGCTGACGGTCACATGCCTAACTAATTTGAGACTATGATATTTCCTAAATTACAGTATGTGAAAATTGGGGGAATAACTTCTGCCTTATAGAAAACGTATTTTCTCAAATTGATATCAAGTGAAAATTTCCAAATAAAAGCTTTCTGACTGGATTATCAATGAGTTAAGTTTCCTACTTGACAGTTTAAGTAATTTACTTGACAATATTATTTGATTCTAAAAAGACTGACATAAAATGTAGTGTGTATAAATCAGAAAATGCACAATACTGGGTGTTTCATAATACTGGGGTGTGGAAAAGGACACGTATCTACTTACATACTTATCTAATTATTTTCTATTTTCTTTTGTTTGTTTTATGTAAAAATGAGTATACTGTATATATATGATACATATAAATAAATTATATGTATACAGAAGGGTGCATACACCTAAATTTTTATTGATAGGCTATATAATACAGGAAGGCTGGAGTAAAACAATAAAATTTTCCAACAATCACACTGGAAAATATTTCATGACATAAGAATGTAATTACTGCTTAAATATGGCACAGAAAGTAGAAACCATGAAGGAAAAGATTGAGAAATAAATCAGAGAAATAAGATCATATTAAAATTAAAGATTTCTTTTCCTCAAAAAATGCCTTAAGACAGAAAGCAAGCCACAGAGTAGGAAACAATAATTTCAACATATACAATCAACAAAGGGCTGGTATCTAGAATATCTACAAATAAGTATGAAAAACGGACAACTTGATAGATAAATGGACAAGAGACTTGAAAAAGCTCTCTATATAAGTGGGTATCTAAATAGTCAATACACATGTCAAAAAGTGCTCAACTCACTAATAATCAGGGAAATGCAAACTAAAAGCTCAACGTGATGCCTTTCTACAAACTCACCAGAATAGCTGAAATTAAAAACACGGACAATACCGAGTTTTGGAGAAGATGCGTAGCAACCACAACTCTCATACACAGCTGGTGGTAAGCAAATTCGTATAGTGACTTTGGGAAACTTGATTATCTACTAAAATTGAACTTGTGATCTAACAATTCCTAAGTATATGCTCAACAGAGATGCATGTGCATGTGCATCAATCATAGTACAAATTCAAATTTCTATCCATATGAAAAATGGTTAAACACACTGCGGTATGGTCATACAATGGAATACTATGCAGCCGGGAACAAAAGTACTGCTACACAAAACATGGAGAAATTGCACCCAAGTGATGTAGAGCAAAAAAAACCCAGAGAGAAAACTGTATATTCTGACTAATTCAATTTATACAAAGTTTATTAAAAAGGCAAAACTAACCCATGATATTAGAATAGGTGGGAGGGTGGTTAACTTTGGGGAGCAGGAAAGGGGCAGTGGTTAGGAATCAGTAAGAGGGTTTCTGGGGATGCAGATAACACTTTCCTTCTCCAATGGTTGGTGGTTACATAGGAGTGTTCATTTTGTGATAACTCATTTAACTGTATGTATGTTATATTTCTTTAAAACATATGGAGACCAAAGACTAACTTTAGCAGCTTTAGTCTGAAGACAAATTTACTATTTTCTTAAACATGGGCAAATTTTTCTCCTAACCAAAGAATCCTACTGACTAAGAAGAAGGGCAAAAATTATTTTAGTGTAATAGCTAAAATGTCCTCATTCTTTTAAAATCATCATTAGCAAATATATTAATTTTAATTTCTATGTAACTGTCACTGAAAACTTAAAAGGCTTCAAAGAAACCAACTGGGAAATAACAGTTGAACATGAATACTGGAGTAATTACTTCTGTACAATCCAGAAACTAACAGATGAAGATACAAATGAAATGTTTTTAACATAAAAGAAAAGTCAAGTTGTATTTAAAGAACTGTTTGAGCTATGTAGAAAGACAACTACTTCTGAACCGAAGGATACTACTTCACACTCCCTCCAAGGTAGAGAGGTTACCTTAATCAGTGATACACAACTGTGTCAAGCTAAAGAGCCACTTCATACTGAGCTGAATTGTATATGGGAGCTGGAGAGCCACAGACTTCACTGCCACATTGTGAAGGGCAGAAACCCTGTTTCTGACACCACATAGCATGTCAGGATCGTACACTATATTTCAGAAGTACAGGTTATATCTGCATATTTGTTTTGTTACCAGCAGCAAGTAAGCTTAAGCTGTCCTTTGTGATTTATCCATTGTCATACTGGTTTGAACCAAACTGGGTTAAACCAAAGCAACTCTGATCAGAAATGGAGGGCTTTGAGATGTTACAAGTGGGGGCCCAGAAGTAGGTATATATAATACTGTACACATACAAGTTAAATATCTCTGTCCTAAAGAAAGTATTTTTTATGTTAAAGTATCAAAACCATGATTAAAAAAAGATAAAAAATTTTTAGAAAAAAATTCAATCCATGGTGTTGGGGCTTGTACTTTCCACCTCAAAAGAACCTTAGCATAAATATTCAGAAATAACAATGCTCAGTAAGCTGAAAGAAACGACTAAAGCCAATCTGTTGATGTTGAACATTTCCGTAGACATCAAGTTATAGAATACTCTGTGTGCCATATACTGTTAAAGCTGCTTTACATATATTAATTCATTTAACCCTCAAGCAACCTATGAGATACACGATGAGACACAGAGAAGTTAAGTACTTGTGCAAGGTAACAAAAATGGCGTTTGAACCCAGGCAATCGGATTGTAATTCCATGCTCATAATGAAAGAGACTGGTCAACTCCAGCTAAAATGTATACCCGTATAAAATACTGAACACAGTCGCATTTATAACATTCATTCATTCAACAAATACTTACTGAATGCTTATGACAGGCCAGGCACTATTCTAGGTGCTCAGAATTCAACAGCTCATAAAACTAAAGTTCCCTGCTCTTGTGGAAGTTTGCATTTTGGTGGAGGCTGACAATTAATAAATAAGTAAAATACATAATTTGTCTAATAAAACAGATAGCTTGTCTGAAGCTATGTGGCATGGGACATGCTGGAAATACGGTACCCTGTTATTTCTTAGGGTGGAAAGGGAAGGTCTCATCGATAAGGTGAAATGTGAGTAAAGATGTGCAAGAAGTGAAAGGGTAAACCATGAGACTATCTGGGAGTAGAACGTTCCAGACAGAAAAATCAGCAAGTACAATGTTCCTAAGGAGAAACTGTGCATGGTATCTTCAAGAAACAACAAGGAGACAGTATGACTGGAACAAAGTAAGTAAGAGGGAGATTAGTAGATGATTAAGTAAGAGAGGTAGTAGTGGGACAAATTATATAAAGCCACTGTTAGATCTTGGCTATTGTTTTCAAATGGGGAGCCATTTGAGGGATTCCCACAGACAACCAAAACTTCAAAGAATTTTGGGGTTTAAGGGTTCTAGAAGAATCTGTGGTAACTGGAGAAGTGTTCTGTATCCACATAAGAGATAAAATTAATAAACAAAAAGAGGAGGATTGTAATCAGTGAGGTTACCATTTCTGAAGGGTCGGGGTCTCTACTGGCAGAGAGAAAGGAAGTGGCAAGAGGCTAAAATTTTCACTGGCATTGTGGTGGGGAAGAATGGGATCTGAACTAATATCTGTTATGGAAGCCAAAGTGACAGTGGAGGCAGACATAACAAAGCAAGGTAGGGAAATTCTCAGCAGCATCAGAGTAATATAATGAATTCCTCACAGAAATACTCACAGGGAAAGACAAGAGAATGTCCCTGGACACCAATACCAATCAACTAGCCAGCTTTGCTAGCTAACAGACACTTGCAAGTCAGGCATTTAAAAGACTTGCCTGCTTTGAAAACAAACAAAAAAGTACTAGATAGCGCTGAAAGGAAAACAATTTCAATTTTGTAATAATCATTAAAAGAAGGTCACATAAAGAGGAAAAAATACCCACAGTTCACATATAAATTCTCATGGTAGTAATAATCTAATGCATACAGTTTTGAAGATGGGTAAAATTATTACTTTAACACTGTAAAATGCATGGTAAGGAATGATATAAACTGCTTGTGCAAATATATTTGAAATGAAGTAAAATTCAGCGTTCAAATGTAGAAGCTATTGAAGTATCTGTCATGATACATTTAAATAAGGCAATTTGGCTGGAACTGCATTCATCTGTAAATAATTTACACACAGATCGAGTTATGAACTAGCTTAAAAACAGTATGAGTTCTAAAAACATACCCAATAGGATGATTTTGGCTCTAAGGTCAGATTTTTAAAGGGTCTCAGAGTCCCTTTTGTGAAGAGATCCTCGAAAGTGTAAATGGTTGCAGAGCACAGGAAGCAGCTGACGTGCAGCCTCAGGAGTGCTGGGGGAAGAAGAGCAACAGCTCTCCGAACCAGTCACTCAGAAAACAGTCTGGGTCTGAGCAGGCTCGGAGGCTCTGAGACTTTTCATTTTGCTGGAAAACCCTCACCCGGTCTATCCAACAGTCTACATCCTACCTATGAACTTCCACCTTGAAGGTACTATTTGTAAGAGGACACAGAAGTCAATCATTTCTATAACTGCAGATCTGTGCTTTTTCTTACATATTTTGCAGTTTTTTCCATTTGTGAAATGTGCCAGAATCTACTCATCTACTTTTTTTTTTTTTTAAACAAAGAACACTGATACAGTTAAGAAGAGAGAGTGTGGGCTAATAAGAAGAAGCTCATCAGTTAAAAACAGATTAAATGGAGAACAGGTTGATAATGAATACTTTTTAACTCCTTTGAGGAGTCTTTTTGGGTCTTCAGGGTTCAGAATTATAAAAGCTGTAATTCCCTTTGACTGCTAATTGTAGGACTGCTGCTTGTGTGTTAGATTTTGAGTTCCAATTTGAATCAGTTGCCTTCTTGGATAACTGTTAAGCTCTCACTTATATTTTTGGCGTATTTCACTATACTATTACACTCTGGGGTTAGAGTCACTGTTTCTTAGCTCTCACCTCTTCATCTATTATGATTTTATTGGAGATGCACTTTTAGAGTTCTTGCAAGTCTCAATTATCTTTGTTTGCTTTCACATTTCATGGACAGTTTTGCTTGGTATATAAACTTCTAGTTTCAAAATCATTCTCCTACAGAACCCTAACAACATTTTCTACACTATGCCCTAGAATTCAGGGTCACCCATGAGAAATGTAATACCAGTTTGATTCATGTTTTTACGTTGGTAACTTTTTTTTTTCCTCTTTGGAATCTCAGGATTTCCTTCTTTATGGTCAGGGGACTGAAATGCCAAAAGTATGCATTTACATGGAAGTATTTTATATTCATTCATTCTGCCTGGTACTTGCTCAGCCCTTCCATTCAAAGATTAATACCTTTCTTTAGGTCTTGTGATTCTGTAATTATTATTTCCGTAACTTCTTCTCTGTATTACACATACATCATTACCTTTGAACACCCTTCTGTGTTAATATTTCACACATTATGTTCTTTAAAAATAAGAGCAAATTTTATAGTTTGTTAGGAAGTGAGAGATGCTATTGAAAATGAAAAGGTAGAGCAGAGTAAGTTAGTTCAGGTGCTGTGGGTAGTGTGGGGAGTGAAGGCTGTGCTTTTTGAATACGATGACGAACGCAGGCCTGCCTAAGAAGCTGACATGTGAGCACTGAGGAAAGGCTACACGGCCATCTGAGAGACGAACACTGCAGGTAGAGACACAACTAGTACAAAGACTCTAAAGCAGAAAGTCCCTGGAAAGTTCGAGGAACAGTAAGATGATTAGTGTGACTGAAGTGAACTGTGTGAGGGAGAGAGAGTGGTAGAAAATAAGATCAGAGAGAAAACCTGGAGGGGGCCATATCATTTAGGATTTTGTAGGCTAATGTAGAGACTCTCCAGTCTGTAAAATGGGAAGCCTTTACATGGTAGAATAGTAACGGTTAAATCTGAGCATTTCCCCCTTTAATTGGTAGTATTACTAAAAAACAGATTTAATGTTCCAGTCATAAAAATTACATGATTTATTTTTACTTTATTTCTATCATAATCTCAGAAATTTTGAAAAAAACCAACACCATACCATGCTTTTATTCTAAATTGTAGATGTTACAAGAACAAAAATTTTATGCAATATTTGAGGCTGAAGTACTCTTAGAAGATATTTCCATCATATAAGTAGCTATCTCTAATCTAATCTGCTTTCTATTATATGGTCAAATTATTACTTAGCAAAGTTCATTTGGTCGTATTTATTTAAGAAAAAAATGGATTAAATATATTTTGCATTTCTCGCTAAGTCAGCAGTGATGTTAAATCTTACATCTCTTGATTTGTACCAATACCATCATCTCCTACTGAGAAGAGTTAGGATAACAGTAGAAACCTTGAGATTAAATGACAGCAAAGCTATGGGGTCAGAATATAATGTCTTAGTTGTTTCAAAGCAATTTTCTTGGTTGTAATCAAAGTAAATTTAATAAAACTAAAAACAATCTGCTCCTAGAATGTTACAATCTCCTGTTTTGAATAAATTCATATTATCTGGAAATCAATATGGCTCATGTTGCACACAAACAAGGTCTGAAAATAGTAATACCCCAGAGCTCCAAAAGGATGCCGTATCCTTGAACTTTCTGGCCAAAATGAAAGGCTATTTTCTGGAAGAAATGATGCTTCTGAGCAAGACATTTCTTCGAACACGATTTCCAGAATTACTTGCCACCACCATAATAGAACATTATCAGGAAATCGTCAGCCTGATTGTTCACAGCATTGGTGACATAGAAAAACTGCTCATATTTACTGGACCACATGACAATTAAGAACAGAACATTTTTATGATTAATAGGTTAAAAGGCAGGAGTTTTCAATGAACCCAACTTGAGCAACTTTCAAATCTTTGATGATTGTCCTGACCACTTTTAACTAGTTTAAAGTAATTTGAAAATGTTTCTAAGTTACATTTGTTAATAGTTACAAACCAGCTTAAATTCCCATTAAGCTTTATTCACGAAACCTCAAGATTCTGCTCTGAGAACCTCATAAGTAAGTACCCACTATACTGTAACCGGATTAGTAGTGTATTTCAACATTAATCTAACAGTTGGTTTTGAAAATTTTTTTAATGTGTAGGCTCCCTAGGAGTTCATATTCAACCAAACAATATCAACTCCAGTTAAGCCATAAAAACCCATTTCTACTGGCAACAATATGAAAACCAAAACTTATTACATGGGGCAAACTCCCAGAGAATGAGTCCAGCAAAGCACAGAACCAGGAATGTGAGGGGACTCTGCTTTGATAAAGTACCACTGAATAATACTTAAACCAGTAATCATTTCTGTCATTTACAAATATGGATCTGTTTAATGTCTTCAGTTATTTAGACTAACCATTTGGATGATCCTAAACTGCTTTGAAGCCTTTGCACTTAGCTTTCCAAGTTTTGGGTTTTGGTTTTGCTTCAAGCTTAAAGTAATTCTAGCATCCTATAGCAACATATTGCATCAAAAAGCTGATTTTTAATAAATATGTCTTCTATTGAAGGGATCAATGTTCTTCACTGTTGTCTCTTTAATTAAAGAGAAGGGAACAGCAAAGTTTCTTTTAAATGCCAGTCACAAACATATACTCAATTTGAATCATGGCTTTCAACCAAGAATGCTATACTAACATAACTCTTTTCACACTAAGTTCATAGTAGATTTTATACACTCGTAGTTAATCAACAATCCTCACAAGATTTGTTGGAGTTAATAACAAATATTTTTAAAAATGAACCTCTATTCTTCCCATCCAAACTCTTATTTCCCTTCAACTTTGTTTCATAAAAATGAGCACGGGAAGGACAGGCAGACAACAGGAGATTACTCTGTGAGCCAGGGTGTGTCCCTTCTTAGACTGTATAAAGGGAAGACAGAATGGCAAGGGGATAAAGCACATAAATGTGAGAAAGGAACTGAATACAGGTGAATGAAGAAAAATAGGGGAGGAAATGGAAGAGGTAACATGGGGATAGGAAGATAGGTAAGTGGAGAAAAACATGGGAAGAGAAAGGAGAGGTTAGGAGGGCAAAAAGAAAATAGAATGAAGAAGAGAGAAACGAATGGAAAGCCTTCAAAAAATATTTGAAGGTCCATCTGAGGTGGACCTTAACAAGCTGATAAAATTCTGATTAAATTGAAGTAACTTATTGGGAGCCACATTTGATGAAACTGCTTGAATTTTCAAATGCTAGTTCAAATGTTTGTTTTTAAAATGTTTCCTTTAATCCTCTCATTTATGTTTATAAAATAATGCTATGGACAGGAATTAAGGGCACAGCCTGAAGTGACTGTGATGTCCAAGAAGCACTACTTACAGGAAAAAAAGAAAAAAAAAAACTTGTCACATTTTAAAATTATGATAGATACTGACCACACTATGTATGAACTTAGAAAAGTGCAGTTGTAGCTACTACATTCTGCAACATATAAAATCCTAGATATGATTTCAGTGCTTTTAAGGCTACTACACTATAGTTAGAAGAAAGCCAAGAACCAGGTGTTCATGGAAAGCCTAATTAACAAAAACACAAATTTCAAATTTTACTCTTTTAAACTGAACTGGAGAATTTCTTCTATTCACTGCCAAGAAATAACACCTACAGAAGCGAAAACTTAGATACCTTCATTGTTGAAATAATGACTTTGAAGAAAATAGTTCAAAACAATAAAATACAAGAATTCTCATTTGTCAGAGAGTGTATGATTTTCCAAATATTCTGGTGTTTAAGGACTTAAGAAATAAAATATAGTTTGGCCAAAAATAAACTAGCTGATGTTAAAAAACTCTATTATGAAAAACTGCAACACCAAAAATTCCAGGTGAACAAGCAATAAGTTTATTAACTGTATTAATTATTGTATTTCATGTCAATTACATTTAGCCAAAAGTATAGCACTAATATATACCACCGATAGGCTGTGGAATCAGCTTGACCTTATTTTAAAGGTATCTAAGAGGCTCTAAGAGCTAGCAAAACCATTTTAAGAGTATGGAGTGACGGGGAGCAAACTGTATTTATTCTGGATTTGAACTACTCCAAGCCAGTCTTAGAAATAACCTTTAAAAAGAATAAACAGAGACTAAATACTAAAAAAAAAAAAATTTAATGCAATTTAAAACTGTATCTGGAATCATTAAGTCAAGTGGAAAACTGGGAGGAAGGCAATGTCAGTTAACATTGGAAAAGCTGTTTCTAAGGAGGATGAGTGTGTGTACACACATAATATATCTATACATCACATCTATATTTGGACTGATTCAAGCAACTTTAAGAACTGTTGATGGTGTGGAGAAATGAACATCACAGCTTTTCATATCAGTTTTTTTGGAGAAAATTATATGGTAGAGGTGGGGTTGTAAAAGAGGTGGACTTTTAAATTTTAAACTTGTATACATCACTGGATCTTAAAGATCCATACCCACTGGACACTTAATGATAGGATGTAACCCATGTTTATTGTAAGAACTAAATGCAATAACAAATTTTCACTAGCATTGTGATATATAACAAATTCATATATTTTATTCATTCAGTAAGTGTTTATTAAGAATCTACAATGCACCAAGAACTATGTAAAGTCCTCGTAATATGGTAAAAATGCCAATCTAGTGAATCAAACAAATGAATTTATTAAAATAAATTAAAATACAATGATATATGTCATGATAGATGTGCAGCGGGTCTGGAGGTACAGTGAAGAAATATCTAAGGAGAGACACAGAAGAGAGAAAGCTTCCCAGCCAAAGCTGAATCTGAAGAGTATATTAAGAGTTTACTACAGGACGAAGTAAAATTATCTCTGTTTCCAGATAACATAATCTCATATACACTTAACTCCAGAGATTCCACAGAAAAAACTGGATAGAACTAATAAAGAAATTCAGTAAAGTTGAAAGATAAAAAAAAAAAATCAACATGCAAAAATCAGTTGCATCTCTATATACTAAAAATGAACTATCCAAAAAAGAAATTAAGAAAACAATCTCGTTTATAATGCCATCAAAAAGAATAAGATAGTTAGGAATAAATTTAACAAAGAGGTGAAAGACTTGTATACTGTAAAGTACAAAACATGATGAAACAAGTTAAAGAAGACACAAAATAAATGGAAAGAAATCCCATGTTAATGGCTTGGAACACTTAGTATTGTTAACATGTCTGTACTACCCAAAGTGAGCTACAGATTCAATGGCATTTCAAAATACTAATGGCAGTTTTTATAGAAATAGAACAAACAATCCTATTATTCGTATGGGAACACAAAAAACCCCAAATGCCTAAAACAATCTTGAGAAAGAAGAACATGGCTGATGGCATCACACTTCCTGATTTCAATATATATGACAAAGCTACAGTAATTAAAACAGCATGGTACTAACATAAAGACACACATATAGACCAATGGAACAGAACAGTGAGCCCAGAAATAAACCCATGTATATATGCTCAACCAATCTTCAACAAGGGTACCAAGAATACATAACAGGAAACAATAGTCACTTCAGTAAACGGTGTTAGGAAAACTGGATATCCAAATGTGAAAGAATAAAACTGAACCCTTATCTTACACTATACACAAAAATCAACCCAAAATGGACTAATGACTTAATCGTAAGACCTGAAAATGTAAAACGACTAAAAGAAAGAAGAGGGAAAAAACTTCGTGACATTGGTCTTGGCAATGATTTCTTGATAGGACACCCAAAACCCAGGTAACAAAAGCAAAAATAGACAAACGGAGCTACATCATACTAAAAAGTTTCTGTACAGTAAAGGGAAGAATTAAAAGAGTGGAAACAGCAACCTACAGAATAGGTGAAAATATGTGCAAACCATATATCTGATAAAGGGTTAATATCCAAAATATAAAAAGGATTCTTCCAACTCAATAGCAAAACAATCAATCAAATAAAAAACAACAAAACCCAAAAACCTGATATAACTCATTAAAAAATAGGCAAAGGACCTGAATAGACATTTTGCTAAAGAATACTTACAAATGACATGGATAGACCTAGTGATTGTCATACTGAGTGAAGTAAGTCAGAGAAAGACAAATATCATATGATGTCGCTTATATGTAGAATCTAAAAAAAATGGTACAAATGAACCTATTTGCAAAACAGAAATAGAGTTGCAGATGTAGAAAACAAACATACGGTTACCAAGGGGGAAAGGGGTGGGGGAGGGATAAATTGGGAGATTGGGATTGACATATACACACTACTATATATAAAATAGATAACTAAGAAGACCCTACTATATAGCACAGGGAACTTTACTCAATACTCTATAATGACCTATATGGGAACAGAATCTAAAAAAAACTGGGTATATGTATATGTATAACTGATTCACTTTGCTGCACAGCAGAAACTAACACAACACTGTAAATCAACTATACTCCAATAAAAATTAATTTTTAAAAAAAGAATACCTACAAATGGACAACAGGTATATAAAAAGATGTAAACATCACTAGCCATCAAGGAAATGCAAATCAAAACCACAATGAGATACTACCTCACACCTGTTAAAATGGTTATTTTTTTGTTATCAAAAAGCAAAAGGTAACAAGTGTTGGTGAGGATATGGAAAAACTGGAACTCTTGTACATTGTTGGTGGAAATGTAAAGTGGTGTAACCACCATGGAAAACAGTATGGAGGTTCCTCAAAAAATTAGAAATAGAACTACCATATGATCCAGCAACAGAACTTCTGGGTATTTCTCCAAAAGAATTGAAATCAGGACCTTGAAGAGACATTTGCTCTAATGTTCACTGCATTATTCACAATAGCCAAGATGTAGAAACAACCTAAAATATCCATCAGTAGATGAATGGATAAAGAAAATGTGCTATACTCATAAATGGAATAATACTCAGCTTTAAAAAAAAAAAAAAGAAAGAAAGAAGGAAATTCTGCCACATGCAACACGGAAAAACTTTGAGGACAGTATGCTAAGTGAAATGAGCCAATCACAGACAGATACTGCATGATTCCACTTAGATTAAGTCTTTGAAAGAGTCAAACAAATAGAAGCAAAGAACAGAACGGTGGCTGCCAGGGGCTGGATGGGGAGGGAGACTCAGGAAATGGGGAGTTGCTATAAAATAAGCATAAAGTTTTAGTTATGCTAGATCAGGGGTCCCCAACCCCTGGGCTGTGGACCAGTACCGGTACCTGTTAGGAACGGGGCCGCACAGCAGGAGGTAAGCAGTGGGTGAGTGAGTGAAGCTTCATCTGCCGCTCCCCATCACTTGCATTACCACCTGAACCATCTCCCCCCACCCCCCTGATCCCAAGCCCCGTCCATGGAAAAATTGTCTTCCATGAAACTGGTCCCCAGTGCCAAAAAGGTTGGGGACCGCTGTGCTAGATGATTAAGTTCTAAAGATCTGCTATTCAACACTGTACCTACAGTTAACAATACTGTATTAAAAACTTAAAATTTGTTAAGAGAGTAGATCTCAGGTTAACTGTTCTTACCACAATTAACAACAACAAAAAAGGAATCTTCTAGACCATTACCACTGAGCAAGCAATGGAGAAAAAAATAACATAAACAGAACGTAGTGAGGCTGCTTTGCTACATGGCCTCCTTACACAAGCTAAGCAGATGACCGTGCTCTTTGAGACCTACTTTTTAAAAAATACAATTCAGACTACCTGGACATTGGAAAAATAAACTGTATTTAGAATATATAGAAGACACTGCAAAAGAGCCATTAAAAGGAAGCAAAGTATTCTTGAATTCATTTAGTGTCTCATGTATAAGTGATCATGTAGGTAACTGGTGTTTAGACTGGGCTAAAGGATAGTTTAAATAGACATCTTTTAAATTACTTTTTTTTTTCATGTTAAATAACCAAAAATCTCAAATACCCCAGGCTGTTACTTTATGTCACCACACAGAATTTCAAATCATACAGATATGCCTTTTCATTTGCTGGACAAATAACTGTGCTTGTATTTTGTTTGAGTATATATATTGTCATATTTTGTTCTCCAGCTGTTTCATATATGAATCATTTGTCTCCCAAATTACATGATAAACTTCTTTAGGGCAAATCATACTATCTTCTCCTTTTGTATCTATTAGCAGCTAACACTGTGTTGCGCTATAGAATTGCTCAATAGATGCTTGTTGAATTGAACAGTACCCTTAATCACTGCCATTCCTTTTCTCTGAAGTACAGTTGAATAGATTTAATGCTGTGGTATTGTCAGCTTTTATACTTCATCCTGCTTCTGTGACCACCGTGCTAGGAAAAGGCAAATTCAATCTTCACATTTGTTCAATCAATGCTGCTCCTACCAGGATTATCAACAACAATGACAATCAATGCTAATTCAGATGGTGAGTTTTATTACACACGAATACCTGTCACCTAGAGACTGAACCCAAAATATTATATTAGACTGAGTCATTATTAGTCTGTACCTGATTCAAAACAAATGATCAATCTTAAATAGAAGTTCACTACCTGTATCTTTCATTCTGTAAGTGGGAATAAAAAAAATAGTAAAAAGGGAAATAATTAAAATACTTTAAAAGTAGATAAATTATAAATGTCCTCTACATACTGGCATTTTTATGCCCAATGTGAAGGCAAATTAGTTTCTTATAAAGTGAAATTCTTCTACTTTAAACTGTAACATCTATAAGCACATATTTATTTTATACTATTTTACAAGAAGATAAAATAATCTACCTTAATCCTATCACAAGTTGGGGGTCAAAATCAAAAGTATGATTCTCAAATTAAGTTAATCTTTGAAATATAAGAGTATGTCTTAATACTTATTTACTGCAGTGAAGAATTTTTTCTTTGCAAATGCAGAAAGATTAAACTGAATTAAGAAGTAGTTAAAGCTTGTTTATAATCAAGGCTAAGTTATAGTATGAAACAAACAAGGAGATAGTCACAGTGATCCTAAAGGTCCTATTTTAACAAGCATGAATCAGAAAAGGAAAAGGATCAGAATCCAGACATAACTGTCATTCACAATCTACAATTTATGACAAATCACAATTTATGCAACCATGAAAAGAGTCATTTAAAATCACAGCAGGACTGTATTATCTCTTCAGGTTTAATTGAAACTTTGAAGAAAAAAAAAAAGCAGCGGCCTATTAAAGGTTCTTTGGCAAATCTATTTTGTTACATCTTTTATGTCTGTAATTCTTTCTCTTGAAGGAAGGGAAAAAATTACTATATATAAACATGAGAAATGTGATATTTCCTTTCTTCCTTTCTCTGCCTAAATTAATTTAAATTAAAATTAACATCTAGTTTGTGAGGTACAAAATCAACAACAATGAATAAAATTTTATTTTTTTTTTAATTTTAAAACTCTGGCCTAGAATATGAATAATGTTAGTATCAAATGGTGGTTTTGTGGCTTACATTATATCTCATTCCTCTTAACCCAGTTTTTAAAGGTGAATTGGAAGTGTATTTTTAAATCAAGCCACTACAATGACTGTTATCTACTTAGCTGAAAAACTCTTATCTGTACTAACCTCCAATAACAAAATTGAGATTTTCTTTCTAATTTAAGGAAACCAGGGGTGAGACCAAATTGAACACTTAAGAAAGAGCCATGGTGACAGTAACTGTATTCACATTTATTACTACAATGAAAAAAAAATCCTGCTAATCCTGATTCCTACAAAAGATTTTAAGTTCCAATGAAATGTAAGCACATGTGTATTATTCTGATGACATTTTATTCCCTCTCGCGCATTGCTGACATTTTTAACATGACCTAGTTGAGCTAAAATTACCATAGTAAAGAAGTAGCTGCATTGTGATAAGTGATTTTACCTAGACATGCTGTCTGGTTCCCACTGGTATACACAAACTGACATCCTTGGGTGAGGAAGACTAATTCCTTCTACTTGTCTTTTTCATGACAAAAGGCACTGATAGTGACTTTTAAAGTTTCTTGCTTATAAACTGAAAAAGTGAAAAGTTGTGAATGTTCAGCATCACCAATCAAGTCAGAAAACTAAACCTAATAACACAAGGTTAAAAAAAAAAAAAATCCTGAAGCCAACACCTTGGGATATGAAGATAACAGAAAATGAAATCACATAAATGGGTGGTCTTAGTATCTGGGGTCACATGCCCTACTCCCCGCAAGTAATAGCGGACTGGCGGCTGGGAGGCATATGAGACAAAACATACACGTGGAATTTCAAGGACAGTACTATTCTATGTTAAATTATCATGGAGCATGAATTGAACAACAAGTCTTTGCAGATAGTACCAGATTAAAGATGTAAAATAAAGGTGTCTTTCAAAGATACTGTGGAAGACAGAAAAAGGGAAACAGAAGAATATCTATAATGAACTGCTGGAGAATAAAGAGGATGGGTAATTACAATTTACCAGAAGTTATTAAAATTATTAGCAGGAATAATAATGTCTGCTCAAAGAAATCCAAGTCACGTTGATTGAAAATGTGAAGCTCCATTAAGGAGAAAATTAGGTAAGCGGCTCAGCGGCCTGAGACAAAGAGAAAAAATTTCTGTCAGTGGGGTGAATCCAGTACTTAGTGATATTTTTTAAGTATCACTCTAACTTATGCCAAGGAGAAGTGAAATTGTAATACAGATAGAAACGGATCCTGCTTACCACTACTGTGAACCAGGAAGGCAAAAGAGAGTGACAGCGAGTCAGATAGAGTATGCATTAGAGCAGTAAATTTACCTAGACTTTGGCCCGGGGCACAGAAATAATGTGAATTTGTATGAAATGGAAGTGAAATTAGAGAAAATCTGAAAATAGTGTTTAATGTTTTAAACTATCAAGAGCAGCAATTTGCCTATATGTAACACTCCTATTATCATATGAGGGGTTATAACCAATCATGTAGCTACTACTTTTATGAATAAACACAGAATATAAGTGCGAAAGTTACTCTGGAATTCAAAGGTGCCTGGATGTCTGTAGCAGGATATTACAGTCAAGCTGGTAACGTATCTAAGCTGTGTGCATGACCTGACTTGCACAGGGGCTGGAAACCCAAGGGATGCTGACTTGAGAGGGAGGTTGCAGGGGAGGGGAGAGAAAAGACTAGGCTGGACCTATGGAAATGTCTGTGTCTGTGGACATATGTTTATGTCTGTGAACCCATAGCACAGGTTGTTTTCAGAAAGGACTCTGTGAAACATGGAGTCCAAGCACAGCTGGGGTGACTACGGTAAATGTAATGCCGTTTTACGCGCTCCAGATTTGCATCTGTGAGAGTAGCAAGGGACAGCATCTCTAATAGGGAAGCAGTTACACCACGTGTACATTACAGAGGTGGTGGTGAGGGTCTGCCCTCACGCGACTGAATGAGAAGACAAGAGTAAAGGAACAAGTAGAGCCTGTGTGCACTAGTGAGATGGCCCTGGGGACTACCAGAATAAACTGCGGGATACTTTACAGGAAGGTGGAGGCCTTGCATCATTTAGGTAGGACATGAGCCAAAATAACTGAGTTATTACCATTAATGTGACTGCATGTGGGTCTCCGGAATGGTGAGGCATGGAGAAACTGAGGTGCGGCATAATACATGTTTTGAGACTCTGGGAATGTTCTATTCTGATAGACGTGACAAAGTTAAGAATGATTTAGAAAAGAGTAGAGGTTAGGGGAAGAGTACATATCCTAGAATAGACTTATTACTCCAGAATGCTTAGAAAAGTAGTCTTCTCCCCTATGACCGTCTTTATAGCATCCTTAATGGTACTGGGGCGGGGGGCTGGTTTTCTTAATGATGATGACAACCATAACAAATGATATTTGCCTAGTGTCAGCTGCTGTGAAAAATATTTTATTATTCATTAACTCAAAGAATTCTCACAATAACGTTATGGGGTAGGTGCTGCTATTATTAAACTTGCTTGATTAATAATGGAACTGAGCTTAGAATTTACCTTACATAAAAGGTAAGTGGTGGTAGCAGCAGCTTAGGGGCGTTTTGGCAGGACCTCTGCCCCAGAACCATTCTGTATGGCAGCTCCTCGGAGAGTGCACAGAGTGGAAACCTGAGAGTATCATTAGCCAAGGCTAGAAGCAGCAATAAGGGCTACGACAATGAACCATGCCCTCAGTCTCCTTCTTGAGGCTAACCAGGAGAGGCGCAGAATTCAAGTACCCTGCATAGGGCTGTGTAGTACTTAAAGTGTTTCCATAATATGCTGGAATTCTCCAACTGTTCTACCCATACCAAGAAGAGTCACTGCTATTCAGAATAACGGCAGAAGATGAATTTCCTCAAATTCAAGTGGCTTGGAGTGAGGGTAAGAAATGAAGATCACTTAAGTCTTATCAGGCTTATCTCTTGTTTCCCCTCAAACGTTAGGAATTCAACATTCCACATCATGAATGAATGAATGAGAGTGTGGATCCCACAACTTCAAGGTCCTCCCCACAACCAAAACACATTAATATGCCCAACTGTTTGTACCCCACTTCAAACCCAACCATCACTCAGCTTCTAAAAAAGTGAAAGTTAGAAAACTGTTTACCACTTGAATTATAAAAACTCTTTTGTAGTCCATAGGAAATAGATGACATGAAACACTCAAAATAAGTAATAAATGAAAAGCATACATGACACAAAATGTCACAAATGAGAAAACCAAACACAAGATGGTCAAGCTAATTTATGCATAATCATTTAAAAATGATAAATCTTTTACCTCTAAGCAACACAAAAAATTTTCAGTTGATAAGTAGTCTGCAACACTAGCACTTAAATCTTTAAGACACATTTACAGTCTGCTGTTACATTCTGAATGCCATATTTAATAGTGGCAAAATAAATTTATGGCTACATTCAAAATGTAAGACTAGATGATAACATTTTACAGGTACTTTCAGTTAATTAATTACATTTTACAAGTTCCTTTCCCCCCCCCCCCACAGACTCTCTAGCTTAAGCCGAATTACTTGTCCAAAAAACTTTAACTTTTACTCAAGCAGTTGGTAAAAACCAAATGCTTATTATGAGCCAGACAGTGTGTTTAGGGTCTTTTTACTCTCATGAAATTTAAATTTTAGAAAAACAGACAAAAATACAAGAAAACAGGCAAAATAACTGCAAGCTGTTCACTAAAAAGGAAACTAACAATGAACTGGGATGGGCATGGTGCTCATGGTATGCCTCTCCAAGGATATAATATTTGAGTTGATAAAGTGAGAGAAGTTAGCTATGTGCAAAGCAGGAAAAAGAGTTCCAGGCAGATGAAAAAGGATGTGAAATAAACCACAGGAGAAAAACACTAGCATTTGAGGAACTACAAGGACATCAATGTGATTGTGGTCAATGAACAAGATCAGCCTGGAGAGCTAGAGAACTGGGCTCAATCAGACAAGGTATCATAAGCAATGGAAAAGAATCTGGATATTATACTAAGCACAACAGAAAGCTATTGAAAAGTGTTTTAAGCAGGGAGTAATGTGATCTAAATAATATTTTAAGAAGGTCAGCTTTAAACTGTGTATAAACTGCGTATAAATGGATTAAAGGGGCTCCAGCAGGAGTTAGGAAAGTTAAAGGATGATGATACTTTGAGATAGGTGGCAGGAGATATAAACAGATGAGGGTAGATTCAAGACAGAATTTGAAGACAGAAGCAATTAAGCTAAGAAATGAATGGGGAATACCAAAAAGGACTTAAGGAATAAATCCTAGGTTTCTGCCTTGAGTAATTTTAAGGTAATATTATACCAAAAGTTCTTCAAGACAAATATCCAAGTCCTAGCACACTCAAAGGGTCATTTAGAAAAAGAGCTAAGATTTAGAACAAGTATTTAAAATAACCCACTAATTAAAGAAAGAAGGATGAAAAGGAGGAAGGAGGAAGGAAGAAAGGGGACAAAGGAGGAAGGAAAGGAGGGAAGCAGATAGAGAGGGAGAGAAACAGGGAAAGAGAGAGAGTGGGAATCCCTGCCATCATTAGGGGCATTCCAATAACCCAACCATACCTCACAACACTAGATAAGGCATTGTACAACATGCCTAAACTGATTCTTGTTATTTACCTGCCCATCTCCATATTTATTTTCCATTTACAGATAATTTGCATAAAATAAGCATACTCTAAAATGAAAACTCATGTTGGAATTAATTTCTTCTACAGTTGTTACAAAAACCACACTTACAAACTTATTGATGTTCCATTCTAAGTAAAAGTTTAAAATATGAATTTACAGCTTATAAATACTCTGAAACCTGAGGGAGAAAAAAAGGAAGCTGTATGTGCTAATCAAACCTGAGTAAGAAAATTTTATAATTGTGGGTGGGATGGTTTCTTGAAAGGGACATGAAAGTTTCTTAAAAGTGACATTATTATAAGTTTTTTGAGGAGGGAGTAGAGTTAGATGTAGAAGAATAGTTAATGAAGTAAGGTTTAGGAGACCTGGATTCAAGAACTAGTTCTGATACTATATATTAATAATCGACTGAGTAAAGTATTACTTTACCTGTTTGTACTTTAGTTTTTCACCAATAAAGTAAGCAGGGCGTAGTACTAATCATTTGTTTCTCTTCCAGCTCTAAAACCCAACAGTTTTATGAAACTATATTTAGAATAGTTAACAATAGAGGTTAATATGTTAGAAAAGCTGGAGAGACAAAAGTTCCAGTTTCATCAGAGAAAGCACATTCCCACATGTAAATAGGGGTATTAATCCACATAAAATACAAAGGACAGTGACACATTTTTATTGATTTAAACTGGGAATAATTCAATAAACTGACTGCACATTAGTAGGTACAATGCTAGCCATTAGAGAAAATATAAAAATTGGTTAGATTACAATAGAAGAAAGTGTCCTACAAAACAGTGTGACATAAAATGTTCCTTTGAGAATAAAAATATTTGCACTGTCTTTTAAGTTCCCCAATAACATCACCAAGTTCAATGCCAAACTATTTCCCAACCAAATGCCTAAAACTCCGACAGATGTGAAGAATGAACAGTGACTTTAATTGTACTATTAAACACACACACATGCACACACCTGCACATGCACGTAAACACACACACACACACACACACACACACACACACACCTTACAGAAACTGAAGAGCCTATCAGCTAAAATGTAAATTTGCTTTCCCCTAAAAACAGTATAAACTGTCAACATGAACCTGGGAGAACTGAGGTATAAGTTAATAGCTAAAAACTTCACTTATATTTTACTGAATGTTTAGAGGCTTTTTAAAAAAAAGTACCATTAAAATCAACATAGATGAATAAGTTCAACTTCTGGTCATGGTGGATGACTGAAGTGGTCACACAAAATGCCAGAGGTAACAGTGATAAAATACAAGATTAATACAAACAAACTAATTATGACACTGGAAAGTATTCAAAAGCACATATAAGGCTGAAGAGAGTTTAATTTTAATTTTGAAAAATGAAAGTGGAATGGGTAAGAGTTCATGGCTTACTGGTCCCAAGGCACTGACCAAGCTCCATAGCTACAGCTACAGCTGCAGAAAATAGAGAGAAAAAAAAAAAAGCAGCCACACTGGCTAAAGATGTTAGAAATTAGAGTTTAGGGTGGAAAAGCAGCTGAAAATTTAAAGAGGAAATCTTGGCAGTAAGTCTACCTCAGAAGGCATGAAGACCCAAATTCAGAGCATAAGCTACACAAATTCCTGGCTGATGGCAAAATTACACATGAACATAGGAGACCCATGAAGCCTGATGAAAAAGTAGGAAGAGGAAAAAAAATCAGATTTTTATTTGTAATGCTATTATTAACTGAGTTAATTCATCAATCATTTGTAGCTTGAGTGGGAAAAAGATGACTGTGGACAGACTTTACTGTCAGAGAAGAGAGCCCAAAGTCACCAGAGCCACTATCATTTAGGAGGGAATCCTTAGAAGCAAAGAAACAATACAAAGCATGAACACCATCTTAGCCTAAATCCTTGGGCTAATGGCCAAATTTTGCAGGCACAAGGGAGACCTACAAGGGTTCAGGCTAAAAAAAGAAAACATTAGTGGGAAGCTATAAGCTGTATAATGCATAGGAGACAACATTTGTAGTTTCAATTCAAGGAAGCCTACTGGATCAAAAAAACAAGGACCTCTAAAGAATATGACAGGGACTTCCCTGGTGGTCCAGTGGTTGGGACTCTGTGCTCCCAATGCAGGGGGCCCAGGTTCGATCCCTGGTCAGGAAACTAGATCCTGCATGTCGCAACTAAGAGCCCGCATGCCACAAATAAAAGATCCCACAAGCTGCAACTAAAGATCTCATGTGTCGCAATTAAAGATCCCGCACACCACAATGAAGATCCGGCACAGCCAAATAAATAAATAAATAAACAAATAAATAAAATTTTTTTAAAAATAAAGAATATGACGGACCTCAGAGTTTCTTCACCATATAATCTACAATGTCCAGTCTACAACCAAAAATTTCTAGACATGCAAAGAAACAGGAAACGCTGCTTATGTTCAGGAAAAAAAGTGCACTCTGGTCTCAGATGCTGAATTTAGCAGATAAGATAATTCAAAGAAGCTATATGTAACTCAAAGAAGCTATGATCAAAAAATGTAACGAAAACATGCTGTTAGTGAGTGAATATAGAGGAAATCTCACGGGAAAAATGGAAGCTTAAAAAAAAAAAAAAAAAAGGAGACTCCAGACCTGAAAGTATAGTAATTGAAATAAAACATTCCCAAATGAGCACAACAAAGCGGAGATGGTAGGGGAAGAATCAGAAAAATTGAAGTTGGATTAATAGAAATTACCCAAGCCAAAGGTAAAACAAAAGAAAGACCAAAGTAAAATGATCAGAACATTAGAGATGTTCATATGAGACAATAAGAAATGATCCAACACATGTAATTGGTATCTTAGCAGGACAGGTGATAAAAGACAAGAAAAAAATATCCTTAGATATAATGGCTGAAAAATTCCCAAATTTGATGGAAAACAGTAAGTTAAGGCCCAAGAAATTAAATAAAATCTAAGCAGGATAAACACAAGGAAAATTTATACTAAAAAAAACAGTCAAACTGCTGAAAGGGCTTCCCTGGTGGCACAGTGGTTAAGAATCCGCCTGCCAACACAGGGGACACAGGTTCGAGCCCTGGTCCGGCAAGATCCCACATGCTGCAGAGCAACTAAACCTGTGCACCACAACTACTAAGCCTGCGCTCTAGAGCCCGCGAGCCACAACTACTGAGCCCACATGCCTAGAGCCCATGCTTCGCAACAAGAAAAGCCACCACAATGAGAAGCCCACGCTCCACAACAAAAAGTAGCTCCCGCTCGCTGCAACTAGAGAAAGCCTGCACGCAGCAACGAAGACCCAACTCAGCCAAAAAATAAATAAATAAATTTATTAAAAAATCAAACAAACAAACAAAAAAAAACTGCTGAAAGTCAAAGATAAAAACCAAATCTTGAAAGGGGCCAGAGAAATTCCATAAAGGGGAAAATGGTAAGACTGAATTCTCTTCAGAAACTATGGAGCCAAAGAAATTGAAACAACACAAAGTACAGAAACCAAGAATTCTATTTCCAGGAAGTCCAATCCTTCAATAATAAAAGTAAAATAAGGACATGTTCAGATAAACAAAAACAGAATATATTGTCAGCGGGCCTGAATAACAAGAAATGCTAACAGAAATTCTTCAGTCTGAATGACTAAAGGCAACTCAGGTCTACAGAAAAGAAGAGTATGAGTAAATATATGGGTAAACATAAAGAGTATGTAAAATTTTTCCTTCCTTCTCTTAATTAAAGAAAATATATAATTATTTAAAGCAAAAGTTATAACACTGTATGGACTTTATGTTAATAATAATGTATTAATATTGGTTCATCAATTGTAACAAATGCACTGCACTAAAGCAAGATGTTAATAATAGGAGAAGCTATGCAGGGAGAGATGGGATAGATGGAGACTCTGTACTTTCTGTTCAGTTCTTCTGTAAACCTAAAATTGCTCTAAAAATAAAGTTTATAAAAAATTTAATTACTAACATAAGGTAATATAATAGTGATTATATCGTGACTCCAACTTCTGAAGAATTGTTTGGTGTAATAGAAATCCTAGCATTAAACAAAATCATCTTTAAAACAACAACACAACAATAAAATGTATGTACTCTCAGACATATGTAAAAAATCCTAAGAAATTTCCAAAAACAAACAACTAGAACTAGTAAATGCATTTAGCAAAGTCACAGGGTACAAGGCCAATATTAAAAGTATAAATTGGGAGATTGGGATTGACATATACACACTACTATATATAAAATAGATAACTAAGAAGAACCTACTGTATAGCACAGAGAACTCTACTCAATACTCTGTAATGACCTATATGGGAACAGAATCTAAAAAAGAGTGGATATATGTATATGTATAACTGATTCACTTTGCTGTACAACAGAAACTAACACAACATTGTAAATCAACTATACTCCAATAAAAATTAATTTTAAAAAAGTAAATTAGAGGGCTTCCCTGGTGGCGCAGTGGTTGAGAGTCTGCCTGCCAATGCAGGGGACACGGGTTCGAGCCCTGGTCTGGGAAGATCCCACATGCCGCAGAGCAACTAGGCCCGTGAGCCACAGCTACTGAGCCTGCGCGTCTGGAGCCTGTGCTCTGCAACAAGAGAGGCCACGATAGTGAGAGGCCCGCGCACCGCAATGAACAGTGGCCCCCGCTCGCCACAACTGGAGAAAGCCCTCGCACAGAAACGAAGACACAACACAGCCATAAATAAATAAATAAATAAAAATAAATAAATAATTAAAAAAAAAGTAAATTATATTTCTATATACCACCAACAACTCAAAAGTGATATTAAGAAAATAATTCCACTCATAGGAGCTCTAAAAAAAAATCCTTAGCAATAAATTTAGCCATAAAAGTACAAGAGCTATTCACTGAGAACTATCCAACATCATTAAGCGAATTTAAAGAAAGTGTAAATAAATACATAGCTACATTCCATGTTTATACATTGAAAAACTCAAAATTGTTAAAGTGGATATTTTCCCCACTTCATCTGATAAAACATAATCTCTAACAAAATCCCAATAAGTATTTTTGTAGAAATTGACAAGCTGGTGTTAATTTATATATGGAACTGCTAAGAGTGTAAAGTAGGCAAAATAATTTTGAGAAAGAAGAACAAGGTCAAAGGAATTACACAACCCAATTTCAAAAACTTGCTATAAAGTTACAATAATAAAAACAGTGTGGTATTGGTCTAAAGATGAACATATACATCAATGCACCAGAAGAGAAAAATCCAGAAACAAAGCCTTTCATTTATGACAATTTGATTTTAGACAAAACAGCCACCAGGAAATTATCTGGAGGAAAGGATAACCCATATAGCCATCTAATTGTCCCAACACTCCTTGTTGAAGACTTTTTCCTCTATAAAATGCCTAGAAGAAAACATCCATAGGAGAAAACCTTTTTGATCTTGAGCTAGGCAAAAGTTTCCTAGATATGACACTAAAAACATAATCTGTAAAAGAAAAATTTGATAAATTGGACCATCAAAATTAAAAACTTCTGCTCTTGAAAAGACATCATAAAGAAAGCAAAAGGGCACACCATTGACTGGGAGAAAATATCTGCAAATCTGATAAAAGTACTTGTACCCAGAATATGTAAAGAACTTTAACAATTCATTAATAAGAAGACAAACAGCACAAGAAAAAACAGACTAAAGATTTGAATAGACGTTCCACAATAGAAAACATAAGATGACTAATAAGTACATGAAAATACTCCCAACATCACTGGTCTTTAAGGAAATGCAAATTCAAAACCACAATAAGACACCACTACAATTTGCTAGAATGGGTATAATCACAAAGACTGATGGTATCAAGTGTTATGGAAGAGGAAAAACTGAAAGGTTCCTACTTTGCTGGTGGGAATGTAAAATGGTACAGCCACTTTGGAAGAGTTTAGCAATTTCTTAAAAAGTTAAACATAAACTTACCATATGACCCACCAATTCTACTCTTAGGTTTTACCATAAAAGAAATGAAAACATGTTTCCCTATGAAGAATTGCACATGAATGTTACAGAAGCATTATGAATAACAGTCCTAGACTGGAAAAAATCCAAATGACCATCCACTGCTGAATGGATAAACAAAATAGGATATATTTGGACAATGGAAAACTATTTAACAATAAAAAGTAACCAATCACTGATATATTCCACAACATCAAGGAACCTCAAAAACATTATTCTAACTGAAAGAATTCAGACAAGACCATATATGATTCCAACTGTAGGAAATTTCCAGAAAAGACAAATCCATATACACAGAAAGTACATCAGTCGTTGCCTAGGGTTGGGTGCAAGGACTGACTGCAAATGTTCCAAAGGGAACTTTTAAGGATGATGCAAATATTCTAGAACTGGACTGTGGTGATGGCTGCACACCTCCATAAATTTGTAAAAATTTATTAAATTTTATACTCACAATGGATAAATTTTATGGCATGTAAGTATTTTTTTAAAAGAGTTTGATATGACTAGAAAAATTTATAGTCTCCCTACAAGTGAAAATATGGTAGTTTCAAGTATATAATTACTTTGTCTGATTCCCAATACAACTAAAATATAAAAATTCATGAACAATCCAATTCTTGTTTTTTATGTTTTTTATTCTATATGTCCTCTTAATATCAAACCCACACTGATTTCAAAAGGAGCCTCATAAACTAAAGATTCACATATAGTTTCTTAACTGATACATAAAATGTTAAAATAATATTCTCACCCATCTTATATTTAAATTTAAAAGATTACTCAAATCAACTATAATACTTCATTCACCCAGGCCTAGATTTTAATCACAAAAGCATAGAAATATCAAATAGCAGGGCTTAAAAATAAAATTTAATATTAATCCAATTAACAAATATTTATAGAGCATCAATAAGATACCAGGCAATGAAGGGCACTGGAGATACAATGATGACTAAAAACACAGATGGTTCCTTTGTACATGTAGTTTTCTAATTCTAGTGAACAACAACAAAAAAGCAATTTCCCTACCAAAGTCCTTATATAGATTAACACTTATTTGAACAGCAAGAATTTATGGACTGTTTCTCAATGAAAAAATATTGGTTCAATGTAAAAAAGGGTTGAATTAAATTCCAAACTCGTTTCCTTACAGGACCTGGACTGAAGGACAGAAAAGATCATAATTAAGGGAACAGACCTGGAGACGGAAGTTTAAAATGCTTTGCTCTTTAAAAAGTACAACAGTGGTTGTGTTAGTTTCTGCTTTATAACAAAGTGAACCACTGTAAAGCAATTATACTCCAATAAAGATGTTTAAAAAAAAGTACAACAAAATAGGAGGTTAATAGTAAAACCATTTCCACAGACTTATAATGATGTTTCTAATAAATGATTTCCTTTAAAAAATATGTAAAATGAATTCAGCACTTAGAAACATAAAAATGCTTTTAAGCAATTAGGCACGGAGCACCAATTAAAATACCTGCATTCTTATGGCTATGCTGAGTACCTTATTTTAATCAGATGATTTCAAGTGTTGCCTTTTGAATCATTCCAGTCTGGCTGGCTTCACCTCATCTCACTGCCTCCATTCGAGTGATCATGAACATCTTTTAGAGTTTCCTACCATTACTGTCTCTTCAGGGTTTTTGAACATGCAATTCCCACCGCCTACAACTCTCTCCAAACCCTTTCCCTCTTGCTGGCTCTGACTCAACCTTAACAGTTTCAGCTCATGTCTCAGCTTGCATCTTTCCTGAGGTTCCCTGGACTAGGTTAAGCTCCCTAAACTGGGCTTTGCACGCACCACGACCTTTCCCTTCTTAGAACTCCTAAAATTTCCAATTATAAATGTAATGTCTGATTCACCAATATGCTTGCAAATATATTCTCAGAGCCTAGGAAAGACTCTAACACCAGTTTGGAACTCAACTGTCATTTGCTGAATAAATTACATTCACGTAAAATATGGATAAGCATACTCATTTCTTGCTTCACATTTTACTTTGCAGAGAAAACTTTTTTCCTCTGGTATGTAAATTCAACTTATTTTACATTCCTTATTACTAAATAAGTAGAAATCCACTGATGTTTCTAAAGTAGTTCCTAGATTTCATTTCTTCACATTTTATCCTGTTTTTTCTTTTTAAGAAAAATATTTAATATAGAATATATGATTCCTTTAAAGACTGGCAATGTATAATTTATATATGGACAGTAAAAATACAGTAAAATGTGTCAACTTAAAAGAAATAAGAAACACAGACAAATAAAACTAAAACAACACAAAACACTATTAAATATTTTATATAGTCTAATTAAGAGCAATCTGCAGATACCAATCAAATAAAATAATCATAATGTAAAAAAAAAAGTCTAAATGTTGTTTTCTTTTGAATTCTAGTTTCTTCTGTGAACAAAAGGTCAAAATGAATACCCAAGATAATTTCTTATGAGTCTCTTTCTGTCCAGCCGCATGTTCCTGAATAGAAGGTTAAATTCACTCATTAAACCCTGTGTCAACTTTATGATTACAAGTAGACTCTTGTACTTCCATTCTACTATCCTACTTCTAAAAACATACTCCCATTTAACTAGATGAGTCAATGAGTCAATTTAATATCATTTGGAATATAAGAGTTTGATAGCCTGATGGATACAGAAACTATTAATTGTTAACCAAAATAATTCTAACCCATGTTAGAATTGTTTTTACTAAGAAAGATAGATTTCAGGATGAACAGATTTTCAAATTAAACTATTAAAATTTAATTCCAACACCCAAAACTAACTTTTCTTACGATCCACATAAACTGTCTTACTACTTACTCTTTACAGCTTTGGGAATATTTTCATGAGAACAAACAGGTTTCAATTGGACTTAACTATCACTAGAGGGTAAGTCATCATAATTTCTTCTTAATTGCGCTCTGTGCCCTCACCCAACTCCGTAATACCCCAGGGAGCGTTAACATTTTCTTTCTTCCTGTCACCACATCTCTATCTGGAATGATCACACACTTACCAGTGCTGGCTGATGCGCTGAGGCTTACTCACATCCACCTGCTCACTAAAGGACATGCACAGATCGATGGACTCAGCACATTTTCTCACAAACCTGCTACACAGTTTTTATTATTTTTTTTCTTGTTGAACTGTCTGTCTTCCTATCTAGTTATTTTTCCTCTGGTAAGAAAAATTGTGGAAAACAAACAAAGGTCTCCAAAAATTCACCCTTATTTTTCTTCTTGACTTACTACCCATTTAAACAAAGAATGGTGGCTAGAACTCAAACGTAACATCCAAAACAATCAGCGGGACCCCCTCAAAAATAGTTTACTAAATTGAAAGTACAAAAAAATTTTTTGATTTAAGAACAATTTTATAAAAACAGTAGCTATCTTGTTAACTTTCAAAATGCAACAATATAACTTTCAATCTATGCACAGCTCAAGGTCAAAAGATGCAGGTATCTATAATTTTTCAGTTAAACACCAGTAATTAATGCTATAAATCTAGGAACTCTTCTTCATAAAATTTCTAAGGAATCTTGAAAACACAGGCTCTGACCAGGAGTCTGACTAACCAGATGTGTAAACATGAGTAACAGTATAATCATGAATACCCTCAGCAGTAAGATAAAGTGATTGGTGTTTGATTAGAAGACAGTCCCTTTGAAATTGAGTTATTTGTAATGAGGTGGATGGACACAGAGTCTGTCATACAGAGTGAAGTAAGTCAGAAAGAGAAAAACGAATACCGTATGCTAACACATATATATGGAATCTAAAAAAAACGGTACTGATGAACCTAGTGGCAGGGCAGGAATAAAGATGCATATGTAGAGAATAGACTTGAGGACACAGCATGGGAAGGGGAAGCTGGGGCGAAGTGAGAGAGTAGCGTTGACGTATATACACTACCAAATGTAAAATGGATGGTTAGTGGGAAGCTGCTGCATAGCACAGGGAGATCAGCTCAGTGCTTTGCGACCACCTATAGGGGTGGGATAGGGAGGGTGGGAGGGAGGCTCAAGAGGGAGGGGATATGGGGACATGTGTATACATATAGCTGATTCACTTTGTTGTACAGCAGAGACTAACACAACGTTGTAAAGCAATTATACTCCAATAAAGATATTAAAAAAAAAAAAGACAGTCCCTTTAAAACAAACAAATGAACAAAAAAATTACAGACTACCATGGAATAGTAGGTAGATTAATGTTGCTTGAAAACATTAAAAACCAAACAAATGTACCACAAATTCAAAAATATAATTGTTCAGTTGATGATATAGATGTTTTAATGAGATAATTTAGTATATTGAAAATCTGGAATAACAGATGAATGTTATTTTTTCTTTAGTGTTTAGATAATGCTTGGGTTGCATATGGGTCCATAGATCCTCAGTAATATCTCCACTCTTCTTTTTCTCACAGAATCCAAAGCCACAGTTCAGAAACTTTGATCTACACAGATATTTTCCTATCATCCACTAACATTCCCAAAGTTTATGATTCTATGATGCCTACAATTCTTGTGATTCTCTTCCAAACAAGAACAAAATGGAATAAAAGAATCAAAAGGCAAAGATAAATATGGTCACCTTTCAGTCACTCACTCTTTAGTGGCTTAGCGTGCCTTTGCTTCCCAATGTGGGTTATGAATGTCCCATAACCCACATAAGCCTTCACTGCTGAAGAACATGAATGGAGTGGAATATGTTCAAGAAACTCAGTACCTGGATTTGTTATCTGAGACTGTAATACCTGATTATGTTTTATAGGTAACTATAGATGACTATTAAATGCACTGTTATGTCTTATTGTCTAAACCACCCCTTTCATGAGGTTTCTACTGCTAAAGAACCAACAATAGCTCCCAACTGTCTACACAGGAAGCTTTAGCTTTGATGTCTGGCTTTCAAAGTTAGCATAATCGGGGCTCCAGCCACACATTCAAACAAATTTGACATAACCTTATGACCAAAATTTGACAAAGACAGTATGAAAAAGAAAAACTAGAGGCTAATTTCATTCTTTAATTAAAAAAAAAAATTCTAAGTAAACTATCATCAAAATATTATCAAATTCACTGGTATATTAAAAAAAATCAGAACTAAGTGAGTTTATCCAAGAATAAGATGATGGCTCAACAATAGAAAAATAATCAACATAATTCATAACTTCATAAAATAAGAGGCAAATCTCATATGACACAAAATCCTAAGATTCCTTCAACACATGCTGAAAATTATCTGGTATTTTTAGTAGCTATTTGTTTTAGTTTCCTATGGCTGCTGTAACAAATTACCACCAACTTGACGGCTTAAAACAACAGGAATTTATTCACTCACAAAACCTGAAAACAGTTACATTAGGCCAACATCAAGGTGTCAGCGGGGCTATGCTCCCTCTAGGAATCTACTTCTTGCCTATTCCAGCTTCTAGTGACAGCCAGTATTCCTTGACTTGTGGCCATATCTGGTCTCTACCTTAGGGATACCATCAACTTCTCTTATATATGTCTGTGTCAAATCTCCCTCTTCCTCTCTCTCTTATAAGGACATTTTTTTTTATTGTGCTTAGGGCCTAGCCAGACAACCCAGAATAATCTCTCTATCTCAAGATATTTAACTTAATCAAAACTGCAAAGACCCTTTTTCCTTATAAGGTAACATTTACAGGGTCCACAGATTAGCACCTGATATCTTTGGGGACCCATTATTCTTTAAAAAAAAAAAAAAAAGCTTTACTCTCTATTAAGTTTGCTAGGGTTGCCATAACGAACTACTACAGACTGGGTGGCTTAAACAACAGAAGATTACTTTCTCACAGTTCTAGAAGAAGTCCAAGATGAAGGCGCCAGCATGGTTGGTTTCTACTGAGGCCTCTCTCGTTGGCTTGCACATAGCCGCCTTCTCGCTTTGTCCTCACGTGGTCTTTTCTCTGTGTGCATGTAATCCTGGTGTCTCGCCCTCTTCTTATAAGGACATCCCTCATATTGGCTTAGGGACCCACCCTTATAACCTCATTTAACCCTAATTAACCCTTTAAAGGCCCTATTTCCAAATACAATCACATTAGGGGTTACAGCTTCAGCATATATATTTGTGGGGAATAGAATTCAGTCCGTAACACTCTCTAAGAAGGTTCATGTCAAGGAGGACTCAAGGCCCTATTCAAGGCTAGCTGAAATTTTCTAATGACAAAAGACTGAATATAAGTTCTGTTTGAGTCTTTATTTCTTTACTACCCATGATTGGGCCTAAAGGGTTCTTACAATATCTATTCTTTCTTCTATCCTGTCTCGCCAAGAGACTACTTCCTGGAAATATGGTTCCACTTTCCCTGCTCTCTGAAAATGTATGCCAAACCTCGATTAGAGAAACTCCCTCCTACAGCTAGCCCATGTACTGTTCCTGAACTTTTGAATAAAGAACTGTTGGTTTTGTTTACCAAGTTGGGTTAATGTATTTAGAAAACTGTGTTGTGTTGTCATTAGCAAGTATCCTTAGAAACTGTGCAAGACAAAACTATTTTTGTGAAAATTTATAAACAACCCAAAATCTACATAGTAGTCAATATCTGTGAAGAGTTCACTATTAAGCGATTGATTTTGGGTGGTAGAATCAGGGTGATTTCTTTTTTCTTCTTTATATTTCTCTGTATTTTCCAAATCATCTATAATGGTCATCTGTTACCTTCAGAATTTAAAAACCCTTTCATAAAAATACATAAATCTGTGGGTTTTTTAAATGGCTATTTAATGATTCAGTTTACTCAAAAGGATCTTCAAAAGGATCTATTAAAATCTACCCTCTGTCCCCCATCCTTCTGAATTCTACAATCCCAATTTAAAAGTTTTCATCTTTTTAGTACTAAAGATATAGTACAGATATTATAGGATATAATAAAAACTTGAAAAAAATTATAATTTAGAACTGCTATGTTTAATTTATATCCACTTTGTAAAGTTCTATCTAGACGTGTAAAATTTACTGGTGATTAACTATGAAGTTTGTAAAAATTCTGGTAAAAATACAGGTCTTAGATAAAAAAACAAACTATTATTTTGGAAACTGTTCCTATGAGAACATCAGATTTGTCTTATATTTCTATTCAAAGCCCAAGAACAAAACTTTTTGGCTTATGTAAATATTACATACGTGCTACGTGCATTTTACGTGATCAACTTTTCCTCACTCTTGTAATGTATATCATTGAGAAGTAAAATAATCTTCTGAATCAACAGAACCACAACAGAAAATATTACTAATAAAAACTATGTAGAAATTCAAATTTTCTCCTCAATGTAAAATCTTCTGATCAGTTTGCTATCTATTCCTTTTCCAATAATAAAAACTTTTACATAATGGTTAAAAAATATAAATCTAAGGAAAAAGAATTTCCTTAAAGTTAAAAATGTTTCTTCTGTATGCAAAAACATTGTATCAAAAAATACTGGACATTGTGTTCTTTTATGATTAAACCTCTAATCTACTTGGAGAAAATTATCAGTGCTGTAATGGTCTGGGTTGTCTTACTTCAAAACAACTGTCCCCTTGATATCAAATTCTGTAAATGATAAGGCTTTTCCTTTCCCACAGGGACAACTTCAAGAGCAGCTTTTCTAGTCTGACCTCTATATTAGGAAGGAAAAATATTGTTTTTCTTCTACGTACTCAGTCTATCTTCTACTATTCATACCAAAATTTTCTTCACAAAGCAAATCTTCCTTTGAAAAAAACAAACACATACTCTGGATTGATCTAAATAATTAGGCAATATTAAAATAGTGATTATAAACAAATGAGAATAAGGAAAAAATCCATTTATTTTAAAATATAGTACTACACCTGCATAAACAAAATATTTAATATAATCTTCACAGACTCTTAAAAATTGCTCCCTTTTATAAAAGTTAGATGTAGTAGGACATGGCTTAATATTATTTTCTATCATATTCCCTTCAACTAAATGAACTTGACCATAATGCACCAATACTTGCTATAACACTTAAAATATGCTGAGGAATTATATTTAATGTAAGTAAACTTTCCTCATATACATAGATCTTTATAAAATGCTGACTATACAATATAAATTTTCATTTCTTTTTCTCATATTCCACAACACACAAATTTGTTATCATTCACAGAATTAGCTACTATTTTAAAATGAGGCTGATAGCAAAATGAGAGAGAGCAAAAATAGAATTATGGTATATCCATAAAATATACTCTCCTTCCCAAAAGGAGTGGAGGTATAAGAAATCTACTTCACTAACCTTTTATATAGGATTATATAAAATAGGTCATATTTCTCCTAAACAATCTTGCTGACAGGGTAGCACATATTTCACTGGGGACATTTCCATGTTATATGTATCAAGGCCTGGGGTCCTGAGGCCATAATTTAACCACAGATAAATGGGGAAATGGAAACACTAAAAAAGGAAAGGATAAGAGATTCACAGATATCAATGCAATTCAATTTAACAAATATTGAGCACCTATTATTCCCTGGTTTTGAAGGTCCCAAAGAACACCTTGAACAAGCTACTCTGTTTCAGTTTCCTCATCAAAATGGCAGTTATATTTATCTCATACAGTTGTAAAGATCAAATGAGGTAATATGTAAAAGTGTCTATAACAAGTAAACACCCCAAAATGGCTATTAATTCCAGGATTTTTATTAATTAACATAACCATTGTGCTTCCTTTCTTTGGTGACAGAATAAAAATTTCTTGTTTTCAAAAATTTAATTCCTAAGTCAGCAAAATAGCTCCACATTTGCTCATTAATGTAGGTGATAAATTTTATGACCTTGGGTGTTGGAATTTTCAAATAAATTACTCATTGTCTAGTTCAAAAATATTAATTAAGGTTAGACTGTAATTACATCTTCTAATCCTCTTGTTCATTTTCAACTCTCTCTACAGTTCCACTTTCTAGGAAGTCTGCTTCCCTTGGGCAACACAAAGGTCCAGGAAGCAACAGCTAAAGCTTTAAAGAAGAATTCTGACTCTATTGTCAAGTCCAATTCAAATAGGACAAAATATTCACATACACTCATAATAATCAACTATGGTTTAGTCTATATATTATACTACCATTTTCTGCATGATAAGATCCTATTTCTACAGAATGTGTTAGGGTTTAGTATTTCCATAAAAGCAGGTATTTTCTTTAAAAAAAAAAAAAAGGCAGGTGTTTTCTGAATATGAACATTTTAAATTCAATCCAAAATTTATTTTAAACTATTTTACTCCATAAAACAAACTACATGTAAAATATGAAAAATTTCTTCTTTCCCCCTTTAATAACAAATTCAGGTACATAAATAATAAAACTATGTAAAGCATCATTCACATTTTATCAATCACATTCACTCAGTGATACTGCATTTGCATTAAAATATGAATTCTCATCAAAAAGAAATACCACTGTATTATGAAAAGGCCACAAATTTTCTGGACTGTAAAATTAAAGTAAGATTGATAAGTAAACAAACATTGTATCCTCATTCCTCTAGAGGTACATGCTGTATATCAAGGAAATGAGACGGCAAACCTTTACTCTATGTAAAAGACTTCTGAAGAGGTTTCGAACCGATTGGTCCTTAACCTTTCTTGGGTTACAGACTTGATAGTGCTCACAAATGCTACAGACATCTTAGGAAAAAAATGTGTTTGCACATATACACAAAATGTAGCAATTTCAGGACTTTCATAGACCTTCTGAAGACAGAATCCATATAGGTTAAGAATCCTTATATAGACCCTTGATATTCAGTGACTATTTTCACAGTGACCCCAAAGTTCAGGGCTTGTGGTAATTTATCATTTTGCAGAGGCACACATTTGAATCATGCTAAAATAAAGCTGGAAAACGGATGTGAAATAGCAAGTCACCCAGATAGTGAGGGAGCCTGGCATTCACCTCTCAGTTTGACTCTGGCATCTTTACAATTCACTATTAGAAGAATAAATATCAAGAAGTGCTTTGGGGCTTCCCTGGTGGTGCAGTGGTTGAGAATCCGCTTGCCAATGCAGGGGACACGGGTTCGAGCCCTGGTCTGGGAGGATCCCACGTGCCGCGGAGCAACTAGGCCTGTGAGCCACAATTACTGAGCCTGCGCGTCTGGAGCCTGTGCTCCGCAACAAGAGAGGCCGCGATAGTGAGAGGCCCGCGCACCGCGATGAAGAGTGGCACCTGCTTGCCGCAACTATAGAAAGCCCTCACACAGAAACGAAGACCCAACACAGCCAAAAATAAATAAATAAATTAATTAATTAAATAAAAAAAAAAAGAAGTGCTTTGGTGGTAATCATTAATATATTCAGAAGGTCTCTGAACTTCTCATACTCAAAACGGTCCACTGTGCTTTCATATCCTAAGTCTCCTTGGCAAATTATATCATGCTGATTCTCTAAAAGAAAGCAGGCTTACCAAAGATAACAAACCAATAAAAGAAATAAAGTATATTATCTCCATAGACAGCTATTTATTAACATATTTATTTAATTCCCATTTTGTAGAAGGAACGCTAGTCATAGTGTAGTTTACAGAGATAATCTTCTAAGAGCATTCAGTGTTATGCACCAAGTTTATTCCTGAAAATACTGACCACAAAGAACCACGTGACGGATGTTTTATTATAGACACCCTAAAACAGGTAGCTTAAAGTGTCAGATATATTTACACAACTCTTTATTTCTTAAAATCATTAAAGTTCTAACATGGGTTTGCTGATAGCCTTTACTGTCTGTAGTAACTTCTATAACAATCTCATGTTAAAACAAACAATTGGAAATCCAGTTAATTTTCTTAAAATAAAGATTATTGGGATGATAAAATGTGATACATTCGTTATCTAATCTCAACGAAATGCCAAGAGTATTTCTTGAAATAGTGTACAGCTGGCATGGTTATTTTTTTAAAACTCAGAACTTCTACTGCACCTGTAACCCTGGCCTACAATTTTACGTCTTCCACTACCCATCTCCCCACCCCAACACCCTTTCCCCCATCACAACATGGCATTCCAGCGCCTTCTGTCATCGGAACTTCATTTCCAATCTTCACTCCCCTTGTAAGCCCCATTCCGCAAAAAGCCCCAGCCCCAGGCAACCAGAGCTACTACCACAGGCTTACATATATATACATATACATATATATATATATATATGTGTGTGTGTGTGTATATATATATATATATATATATATATATGTGTATATATATATGTATATATATATATATATATATATATATATGTGTATATATATATGTATATATATTCATTCCTACTCCTCACAAGATAGAAGGGTGGATGGGGACAGGATTATCACTTTTATTCATAGAACTTTAAGAGGAGAAAGTACAGTGGACCCTCCGTATGAGCAAGTAATGCATCTGTGGGTTCAACCAACCCCAGATCAAAAATATTTGGAAAAAATAATCCGGAAAGTTCCAAAAAGCAAAACTTGAATTTACCACGCACAAGCAACTTAGCACCATTCACATAGCATTTACATTGTATTCATAGCTATTTACACAGCATTTACATTGTATTAGGTATTATAAGTAATCTAGCGATGATTTGAAGTATACGGGAGGACGTGTGTATGTTACATGCAAATACCACACCTTTTTATACAAGGGACTTGAGCATCCACAGATTTCGGTATCCACAGTAAATCCTAGAACCAATCCCTTACAGATACCAAAAGATGACTGTATAGCTTCCAGCTTTTCAAACTGGAACACTGTCTGACTATACTTTTCTATCAAACCACTGCTACAGATGGTCGTTTCACTCTAGGTACTATTTATATTACTCTGAGTTACATTATGAATCAAATAAACTTTTGAGAGCTGAATCATAAACTTCAAATGATACTCATCAAATTGTTTTTCAGGAGAAAGAAGTTAGAATTAAAATATTGATGGTTTCCTGAATATGCTGTGTATGAAGGCACTGTACTAAGTAGTTTACACAGATTCTAATTTAATCAACAAAATGAAGTAGGAATTATCACTATTTAACAAGATCTAAGAAAACCAAGGCTTAAAAGGGTAAGTTAACTTGCCAGGGCTGGAATTCAAATGCAGTTCTGTCTGATCCAAGTCTGTGCTCTTAGCCACTACACTTCATTATCTTGTATGTGTATTTCAAGTTTTAAATATCACTGTATAATATAATCTTATTTCATGAATTGTTGAGTACGTGTGTGTGTGTAAAATGCAGTTACAAACAGATATGTATTGAACTTTCCTGACCTTTAAAATCCATGTATTTAAAGTTTTCCATATATTTGAAAAGCAACTGAAAAATTTCATCTATATATGTGATTTGAGCCTCACTGGAAATTCCTTTACACAAATTTATATTAATACACTAATGAGTAAAAATAGCAAGCTAAATAATAACCATTACCAAACTCTTTCATTTAACAACATGACCTCCTGGTAATCTATCAGGCAGCAAAACTGAAATTTTGCTTAGTTAATGGCAATTTCAAATAACATTAACTTTTATACTTCACCTTTCTTCCCTCAAACCTCTAGTTAAACCCTTGCAGAAGAAAGAAACTGTACTACAGTATTTTCTGTGTAGAGATACTTTACAGGTTATGATAATATTTCAGCCTTTCTATTTTCATTACATTAAAAATGCATACTACTGCTTTAAAATTTTATACAATTCTTGTTACTGTGCACTTCATTTTGCAACTTTCTTTTTTTCAATCTGCACTGATTTTTGAAATTTATCTATCTTGGCAAAATGGAAGTCTAATGTTTCCACTTTGACTGCTATATGATGTCTCACATTACAAAGAAACCTGCTTAATTATCCAGCTAGAATAGGCCATGATACTGTTTTACTTTGTCACTACTGCAAATGTAACAATCATCCTATTGTTACCGAACTCAGGTTCAGGCGCTCACTGCTCAAAAGCCAGTAGTCGAGAGGCAAATGTTGGTAGAAAGGAAAGTTGCTTAATCAGAAAGCCTGCAGTCTGGGGAAAAGGTGGACTCATGTCCCCAAAAAACAACTCTGAAGATTCTGCTCAGCCATGATGATTTTTAAAGGGAAAAGGGGGAAGTGATCCCAGTTAATCATTGAGACAGAAGGTTAGGTTCTGTGTCATTTTCCACTGCATGAAGGCTGACTGACTCCTAATGATCTTTCCTCAGATGTTATCTTGACCATGTGGTCTGGCTGCAGGATTGCTAAGGGGGCTGCTAGAGTTACAGAGCTAGTCATTCTTTAACTACTTAATTCTTCATTCCTACTTCTTTTAGTCTAGGGAAAGAATCAACAGGTTAGGCAAGGTACTGTATGCATTTAGTAGAACATAAGTCAGGAGTTAGGTTAAATGTTACCTCGTGATCTCATTTTTATAATTAAGGCTTAAGGGGAACAAAAACAGACAAACAGGAAAGGGGCAAAAGAGCTGCTTACAAATCCCCACCCATCGGACACAATTCCATTTCTACGGGATTAGGGGCCAAGGTCTGTCTTCCATAACTTCTTCACACTTACATAGGGTGCCGTATAATTAGAGTGGAAGATGGGTCTGTAGCACCTCTCTGCTGACAATTTTAGTTGCCTGTTATGTATACAGGCAGAACAAGCGACTTCCTCTGATGACCACAAAGATATAGATTATTTTGAGCAATAGTGTTAATCCCATTCTCTTAAGGCCAGTTCTTCAAATAGTGCTAGCTATAGATTCAGTACTGCTCAAGATGGAGCAGCTTATGTCATGGCTACAATCTGGTTATCATGCAGTTAGTTTTTTCCCTCTGATGGGAGTTATAGTATCTGCAAAACAACTCAAGAATGTGCACCAGACATTGAGTCTGTGACTGTATTATGCTAATCATTAACTGCTTAAGCCTGCTCTTTTGTGACTCAGGGATGACTGGGAGACTTCAGTTTTTCTACAAACAAAAGGCAGGGGACAAAGAGGAGCGTTTGTATTTGGGGTGGGGGCGGGGGTCCTGCAGGGTTCTGCTTGGTTCCACTATACATGTACAGTGTTGGTTCATGCTGACATCTGGAGAGGTGAACTGCAGAGCCATAGGGTTTGTGCATCTCGAAGATTACTAGGTGTTATACAATTGCTTTTCAAAGTGGCTGTACCAATTTACTTTGCCACCAGAAATGTATAAAAGAGTTCCCATTTCCCTATATAAATATTTGGCAAATACCAGACCTTCACATTTTTGTCAATTTGATGGTTGTGCCAATGCTATCTCATCCATGTTTGTTACCTGATATTCCATTGGTTCATCAGTGAAATTTATTATTGATATAAAATTTTATTTTTCTTAGGGCTGACACTGTATTGTGATAGTGTTTACATATTTTATTAATCATTTTCAACTTGCTGTGATTCAGAACATTTAAAAACTCAGTTTTTAAGTCTGGAAATAAACTCTCTCTCTCCTAAGGAATGTTCTAGTTTGCCATAAGTTAAGACAATGTCTGTTAAAAAGCGCTTGGCCTCTTCATCATAAAATTATCTGGTTTTGAGGATTCTATTAATTAAAAAGAAAAGAACTTCTAAGTTTTATGCTATAAAAACATTTGGTAACCTACCTAAGGAGGTGAAAGACCTGTATTCAGAAAACTATAAGACACTGATGAAAGAAATCAAAGATAACACAAACAGATGGAGAGATATACCATGTTCTTGGATTGGAAGAATCAATATTGTGAAAATGAGTATACTACCCAAAGCAATCTACAGATTCAATGCAATCCCTATCAAATTACCAATGGCATTTTTTACAGAACTAGAACAAAAAATCTTAAAATTTGTACGGAGACACAAAAGACCCTGAATAGCCAAAGCAATCTTGAGGGAAAAAATGGAGCTGGAGGAATCAGACATCCTGACTTCAGACTATACTACAAAGCTACAGTCATCAAGACGATATGGTACTGGCACAAAAACAGAAATATAGTTCAATGCAACAGGATAGAAAGCCCAGAGATAAACCCACGCACCTATGGTCAACTAATCTATAACAAAGGAGGCAAGGATATACAATGGAGAAAAGACAGCCTCTTCAATAAGTGGTGCTGGGAAAACTGAACAGCTACATGTAAAAGAATGAAATTAGAACACTCCCTAACACAATACACAAAAATAAACTCAAAAATGGATTAAAGACCTAAATGTAAGACCGGACACCATAAAACTCTTAGAGGAAAACAAAGGAAGAACATTCTTTGACATAAATCACAGCAAGATCTTTTTTGACCCACCTCCTAGAGTAATGGAAATAAAAACAAAAATAAACAAATGGGACCTAATACAACTTAAAAGCTTTTGCACAGCAAAGGAAGCTATGAACAAGATGAAAAGATAACCCTCAGAATGGGAGAAAATATTTGCAAATGAATCAATGGACAAAGGATTAATCTCCAAAATATATAAACAGCTCATGCAGCTCAGTATTAAAAAAAACAAACAACCCAATCCAAAAATGGGCAGAAGACCTAAATAGACATTTCTCCAAAGAAGACATACAGATGGTCAAGAGGCACATGAAAGGATGCTCAACATCACTAATTATTAGAGAAATGCAAATCAAAACTACAATGAGGTATCACCTCACACCGGTTAGAATGGGCATCGTCAGAAAATCTACAAACAACAAATGCTGGAGAGGGTGTGGAGAAAAGGGAACCCTCTTGCACTGTTGGTGGGAATGTAAATTGATACAGCCACTATGGAGAACAGTATGGACGTTCCTTAAAAAACTAAAAATAGAATTACCATATGACCCAACAAGCCCACTATTGGGCATATATCCAGAGAAAACCGTAATTCAAAAAGACACATGCACCCCAATGTTCATTGCAGCACAATTTACAATAGCCAGGTCATGCAAGCAACCTAAATGCCCATTGACAGACGAATGGATAAAGAAGATGTGGTACATATATACAACGGAATATTTCTCAGACATAAAAAGGAGCGAAATTTGGTCATTTGCAGAGACGTGGATGGACCTAGAGACTGTCATACAGAGTGAAGTAAGTCAGAAAGAGAAAAACAAGTATCATATATTAACGCATATATGTGGAATCTAGAAAAATGGTACAGATGAACTGGTTTGCAAGGCAGAAAATAGAGACACAGATGTAGAGAACAAACATATGGACACTAAGGGGGTAAAGCAGGGGGAGGGGTGGTGGTGGGATGAATTGGGAGATTGGGATTGACACATATACACTAATATGTATAAAATAGATAACTAATAAGAATCTGCTGTATAAAAAAATAAAATTCAAAAAAAATTTTGGTGCTTATGACAAAGGTTATTAAAACTATTAGAGGTATTAAAACTACTTATTTTTGTCTTTCCACACACACCTCAACAGAATTAATTATTTCATCCTCTGCTCATTCAAAGCACTTTATACATTAGTTATTTTAGTCAGCCTAATGTTAGTTTGTTGCTCCTTCATTAAGTTAGTTCTTTTAAGACTAGGATTGTCATGTTGTACTATCTTTAAGACATAAAACACTAGAGTACCTCCTCATGTCCCCTTCTAGTGCCATCCCTTCAAGGATAAACACTATCCTGACATCTAAAAACATAGATTTGGACTTTATATAAGTAAAATCACACAATATGTGCTCTTTTGCCTCTGGCTTCTTTCACTCAACGTTATATTTATATGATTCATCCATAGTTTAATACAGCTATAGTTTGTATATTCTCAATGATGTATTTTGTTGTATGACCATACTACAATTTACTTATCCATTCTACTATTCATGGGCATGTGGGCAGTTTATACATTGGAGCTCTCATGAATAGTATTACTACGAACACGGTTGTCCACAACATACATCTCCATTTCAGTGGGGTATATCCCTAGAAGTGGAATTTCTGAGTTACATGGTATAAGTATGTTCAATTTCAGTAGATAATGACAAATATTTTTCCAAAGTGGACTGCCAAAGCCTAATTTTTACATTGATTTATTCACTCATTCCCTAATTTTTAAAAATGTGTTAAGCAAAAATGTGTTACATGGCTTGCACCAAGTTCCAATATCTCCACAGCACTAATTCCTTCCTACATTCATTTTCCTGAATAACTAAGGTGTGCCAGGTACTGTTCTACATTTAGTGACCACTGGATTAATAAGAAAGACAAAATCCTCACCCTCATGGTGCTTACAATCTAATGGCGAAACAAACAATAAACCACAGGTGATAAGTTTTAAAAAAAGATATAATATCAAAAAGTGGAAAGTTCTATGAAAAAAAAATAAAGTGGAATAGAGGGAAAGAATGTGGAGTTGGGAAATAGAGTCTCAATTTAGATAAAATGCATGGGGCAGGTGTCTCTCAAAAGGTGAAATCTAATTTTGAAGTAGGTGGTGGTGAGAGTAATTACATTTAGCATATACTCTGAAAGTAGAGATAACAGGATTTGTTAATGGATTTGATATGGGGTGTGAGTACACTGATTATGATAGTTATTCATAAATATTTGGATGAATAACATTATCTGATAGTAAGTTTGTAGCATGATCTACTACTTGCCAACAAATGCACACTCATTTATCAGGTGGCTTTTAGGCAGTTTTCAAAGTACTGAGTACATCTTCTACAATAATACTTAGATTGTATTTCAAATCTTCCTCTGTTGTCATCCCAACAATGTCAATAATAACTTTGTAAATAAATAATTATTATTTTTCCTAGAGAAAAAGATTTATAAATAACACAAAAAAACATGAGCATGTCTGTATATGTGTGTTTATATATATGTATATACATAATCTTAACATCAAATGCTTAAGTTTAACAACGCAAGTGACTATATGAAAAGTTATCTTTTATTTAGTACGTCACTATTTCAGTGAATGAGTAGCTAACAATATCTTAAAGAAGACTGACAAATAGATCTGTCAATAAAATTTTTTTAAAGAACATAAAACCAAATACTTTAAGAGATGCCTTGAGGAAGTTAATTTAAAATGTTTTAATGAGCATACTATGACCTGAGGTAATATTTCATGCCCTTTGCTAAATCACCAATTGCTATTGTATTTTTAATGTTTACTTTTTTCTTAGCGTTTTCATTTGAATTTACAACCATTCAACAGGAGACAGGGAACTTGGGTTCAGATTCAGTAATACCAACACATACTAGCCAACACTAACCACATGAATGGAGAAATAACACATAAATCCCTTTAATTCTCCTAGTCTATTTTTTGCTCTCCAAAATGAGAACAGTAATACTTGCATGCTACATCCTTAGAACTAAAAATCATACAGAGTACTCCACAGCTTTTATTTTGTGTTTCCAAGAAATACTATTTGGAAAATCAGTCTTAACGGACAGATTTGTCACTTCAAACTGGCATCTTATGTGGTTAGCAGTCAGTTGACAACCTCTTCTCTTGTAAAACAGTGAAAATATTAAGGGCTAAGTACACAAAGCCTTAGTATGTACTTATCCAGAAAGTTTTACACTTGATCTCTAGTTTTTGTAAAGGAAGGAAGAAAATAAAATGAAAATGAAAATTTCCAGACAGAATTATAAGAAGAAAGGAGAGTAATTATTTATTAAATGAGTCAAAGTACAGCACATAATATGCAAACTGCAAAGAAAAAAGAAAAAAAGAAGACATGGCTTAATCATAAGGTGGTTAATAAACGTAATCTAATTGTAGAGCTTTGAATGGCTTCTGAGTAAGACTTGGAAGAAAGTGAATGGCTATGGGAAAGTAGTCAAAGAATCAAAAAGCAAAACAAAAGTAAAAATTTAGAAAATTACTATTCACAATAAAAGACATTCCCAAAGTTTAATCTAACAAATGAGCTACAATGGAGAAATAGTACACAGTTGAAACTGGAAAACACACAGTTAAAACTGTAAAAACTTAAGAATGAAAAAGGTAATTCATTTTACAAAGGGTTCAATAGAACTTGATACACCTCTGCATCTAAAGGATAAGATGGACAGTTCTGACAGTCCTGTTTGTTCTCAACCACGTAAACAGCCTGGGGAAAGAAAGCTATACTCTCCTCTACTGAGAATGGAAATTGTTTTCACTTATTTCAATTATTAAATGCCTACTGTGCAGATTGCTATGGTTTCTTCCCTTCTAGGTGTTTACAACAAGAGACAGATAATAAATAACTGAAAAGATACCCAGTAGTCACACCTCAAATAAGTAAATAAATAATCCACATTAGCAACATGTACAAGGAAGGAGTAACTGCACGTTACTGCACAGCGTGTAATGGGAGTCTTGAGTGTTACATGGATAGGAATGTCTAGCCAAGAGCTGTTAAATGAGGAAGCTTCCAAGAAATGACAGAATACCAGGAGCTTTTGAAGGAGAAAAGAAAAGGTGACCAGAGTGTATTCAAGAGGCTGTATTATACTAGGACTGGGAAAAGGCTACAAAAGCTAAATAAAAATATTATAACTAAATAAAGCTGGTCAAATCACTTTTTAAACAGGGTTAGAGATAGTAGCCTAGAAGTTTCTTCTCCTAACATGAGTGCTAAATGTTTCACATGCATTATCTCATTTAATGTAGAGTTGTTATTTTCATTTTAGCAAGAAGGAAATTGAAACAAATGATGAAGTGACTTGTCCAACTTCACCAGGAAGTGATGCAACCAAGAGTAAAACCCAGGCAGTGTGACTCAGGAATCCACGTTCTTTTCTGCCTTCTTTATTAAACTGTAACTCCATAATGGTCAGAATGATTAAGGTCACATATTGCCAGAGCTTTGTACAACTTCTGGTTCACAGTAGGTCCTCAGTAAATAATGGCTAAAAGAAAGAATGGGAAGCAGTGCTAAAGGTGTGATACAGAAAAAAGTACTGATATTTCCCTCTCTCTCTGACAATGTAATGTTCTGAAATCAATGGAGAAAACTTGGTGAATAGGACAGAACCCCTATTATCATCTTTATGCAGTCTCTTGAAGGACTAACAAGAAGGATCGAGAAAGTCAAGAAATCTCTAATCCTACTGATGTTCTTCCCTAATACAAAGGATTACTCATTTCAGTGGGTCAAGACTTGGATATACAGATTCATCTAAACTATTAATTAAAAAAAAATACAATTCACATTAATTAAAAACACAGCTATTGGGCATTTGTAATGCCTAAAAATTAAATGTTTATTTCAGGATTATAGGAGTAAAAAGACCAGGTATTCTAGACTGCATATAATAAAATGGATGTAGTAATGCAATAATTATATTAATAGATGTGTCTAATTCAAGTAACTCAACTGAAGATCAGAAACATTTGAAAGAGTACTTTTAGATTCTCTCTCAAGTTTGCTAACCTTAATTCTTAAAAAATAAAAAGGCTTATTAAAATAGGAAAAGAAAAAAGCTAGATTGTATCTTTGCAGTTATTTGGACACAATGTTTCTATTTATAATTTGGGGGGAAGGAAGGGAGAGGAGAAGGGTGATTGCTTCCTCACGCCTGCCAGCCCAACACCATGGGTTGTCCCTGCTTCTCAAAGGAAAGTCAAACCAAATACTCTACCATGGTTGGATTATATCCCTGATTCAAACATCTACCAAAGAGGTTTGCTCCTGGTAGTTTATCTCCCTTAGGGTGAATATAAATTTTATTTTTATTTCACCAATCCTATTTTCAGGAAAACTCCTCCCAAATATTCTCCCTCCTTTGAATATAGAGCAACTCACCCACTTTCTACATTTTTCCAGTGCTAGAAATCAATGATAAATGTGTGCATGGGTTCACCTACCCATAAGGGAAATGGAAACTGCTGTTTTAACTCTAAGGCTACTCAGTGGAACAAATGGATTAGGAAGTTTAAACAGGTCCATTGGCCATAAATTCATGATAAATCTGTAGAAAATGCCTTCATGAATTCTGCACAATACACAACCATAAGCCCACCATAACTAAATATGAAGTGTCTGGTAACTGATATCCTGAATGCTTGATGTGAAGATAACTCATCAACAAGATAATAACCTCAGTAAACAATCTCCAGAATTAAGAACAATGAAATTTTATTCAACTTTGTTTCTAAATTGCTTTTTTACTTTCAGATACTACCACATAAGTAAGGCATGTAAACAAACAAAGGAGGGAAAAGAATCAGTGGAGGGGGAATTCAAAGTGTTTTAGAGAAATAAGAAACACTCACAATAAAAGGAAGCAAATACCAAAAGAACTTTTTGGCCAACCCACTATAACTGAGCGAGTCAAGAAAACAAAGTAAAAACCAAACAGATGCTAAAAAATGTCTAAGCCAAATTAAGTCCTCTAGTTTTCTTAATATCTGTGATGTGAAGGCAAAAAAAAGTGGAATAACAACTTAGTTTCTTAAAAGAAGTCATCTTGATCTTATATTTTTGGTGGTTATTTATATTTTCCAAGGTATGAAATAGAATACTATTGAGAAAGGAACATAAATATATACATACAAACACAACACACACATATGCATGTATATATATATGTGTATATATACATACACACATAGGTGCATATACAAATACACATATATGCATATGTGTGTATATGCATATGTGTATTTTCTCAACAAATCATGTTAACTGAATATATAATTTTTTCCCCAACATATCATGTAACTGAAGGAAAGACTAGAAAAAACACCTAATGAAACAGAATGCTGAAATCTTTTCCTCCAGGTAAGGAATGATTACTACACTGCTTTTAGATGCCTGCAGAAACTCAGTAACACCAGATGCTACTATAGGTAGTATGGCTAATTAAGATTTAATGTACTTTTCTACTTCAACAAGTAAATGGGAGGAACTGCAGGGAATTATTTTGTATTGCTAGGAAAATCATATAATGGTCAGAAAAGTGAAAATAAATTTCCACGAAAAATTCTGTTTTCTTTCACATGTTTGAGGAACGTTTTCATTTATGAAGAATCCCCCTCCTCCCTTTACTTTGGAATTTAAAACTTACGTTGTACATTTTAGTCCTTTCAGAGTAAGAAGGTTTTGAACACACCAGATGTATGACCATCTAGGAAACTGATGTTTAATGGCATAAAAAGAAGAGCTGCTGGAGCTTGGCAGCCATTTTATTACCATCTGATTTAGCATCATCCAACAGAGATGACAAGTTTTATCATGCACCTTTAACTACTAAATTCACAAAACAAACAGAAGGTTTACCATGGGAGGTAGAGAGTGATCAGACTATATCCTCTAGTTACTCTTCCAGTAAAACAGCATGTGTTGTCTAAAATTGCTACGGGAACCTCAGAGCTCATAAGAAAAATCCAGTTCTAGTTGAATGTCTTCTTTAATATCCTATACTACAACCTCTATAGTAAATAAAAAGTTTACATGCAGACATCCATTATAAGTAAGATCAAATATTAACATTAAAATGGAATACAATGATGTTAAACTTTGCAATTTAATTATGGTGCTGAATTCTTATTAAGCATGTAAGTAGTTTCATTGCGTGATTTTTTGTTTGCATATTACAATTATTTTTAACATATTCTGTTATTCAAATGAATAAGAGGGAAGACAAATTTGTGCTCTAGTTCTCCTTCTGCCTGTAATATAAAGTAGAAATGAGGGTAACATTATTAAATATTTTCTCCTCAAAAATGGCAGGTATTTCTCTAAATATTCAACATAATCAGGAACCAGATCCAAAAGAAAAATTAATGAAGAAGGTACAGAAAAGAAGGAGTGGGGCTTCCCTGGTGGAGCAGTGGTTGAGAATCTGCCTGCCAATGCAGGGGACACGGGTTCGAGCCCTGGTCTGGGAAGATCCCACATGCCGCGGAGCAACTAGGCCCGTGAGCCATAACTACTGAGCCTGCGCGTCTGGGGCTTGTGCTCCACAACAAGAGAGACCGCGATAGTGAGAGGCTCGCGCACCGCGATGAAGAGTGGCCGCCACTCGCCAAACTAGAGAAAGCCCTTGCACAGAAACGAAGACCCAACACAGCCAAAAAGAAAAAAAAAGAAAAAAAAAAAGAAAAGAAGGGGTGAAAACACCTAAGTGAACATGAGATAAGAAACAGTAACTTAAGCCTCATTGAAACATTTCCCTATATGAACCACTCATATTACTTTTCAGAAAAATGTAATTTAGTGCAGTAGAAAGAGAATTTGATTGAGAGTGCAAATATTTAGGTTCTAGTCCCATCTCTGTCATTTACAGGCTGTGGAACTTCGGGGAAACCAAAAACCTTCCTAGCATTTGCTTTACAGACTTAAAACCAAACAGCAACTTCTCATTCTCTTCATTTAAATTTTTTTTTTAAAGTACATTTTTTTAAAAATTAATTAATTAATTTATTTATTTTTGGCTGCGTTGGGTCTTCGCCTCTGTGCGAGGGCTTTCTCTAGTTGTGGCAAGTGGGGGCCACTCTTCATCGCGATGCACAGGCCTCTCACTGTCGCGGCCTCTCCTGTTGCGGAGCACAGGCTCCAGACGCGCAGGCTCAGCAGCTATGGCTCACGGGCCCAGTCACTCCGCGGCATGTGGGATCTTCCCAGACCAGGGCTCGAACCCGTGTCCCCTGCATTGGCAAGCAGACTCCCAACCACTGCACCACCAGGGAAGCCCCTCATTCTCTTCACTTAATGCTGCAGTGTGGTCAGGGTGTCAGTTTATAACATTAAAATGATTTCCACAGCAACCAGTTGGTGTCAATACAGTATTTATAATTCTTTCTATTCAGTCAAAAGCAAGAGACTGGCTTCTAAAGGTGAACATCTACTAAAAGCATGCATCTCTACTACAGAGCAAGGAGAGAACCAAAATGTACTTGAAAATTAAACTGCTCCTTCTAAGTTTCCTCTTCTCTCTCCAGCTGTGACTAATATTAAAGCCTTTCTTTTTAAGGGTAACAATGGACATTTCTGAGGATAACTTGACTTAAGACTATGAAATTAAGTTTTAATTGTAGCAGGCAGTATATATATGTGGTTTTAGATTTATATATACATGTATATCTATCTCAAGCTAACTAAGACTGTGTGTGAGAAGAGAGGAGAGGAGAGGAGAGGGGAGACGCATCTGAGACCACTCTCTTTACATCTTTGGTTGTCAAGCCTTTCACATAATAACCACAAAGAAAGCATCCACGGCTCTGGCTCTGGGCTGAACTGACTTGAGAATTAGGGCCTAGTATAACGGAGCAGGACCTTATGGGGCCTTCCCAGGACAGACTCCCTGCCCCATATCCTCTGCTCTAGCTCCTCTTGGAAGTACCTAGATAATAGTATCTGATGCACATTTCCTGTGTTGTTCTACAGATGCTAAAACCACCACCAAATGTAAGAAATTAACTACTTGATGATCATGAGCACAGAGCCCCCAGACGTACTGGTGCCTAAGGACTGATAATGTTAACCCCTGTGATACCGCCCATGTTACCTCACCATCAACCAATCAGAGAATTATGCATGAGCTGATCACATTCCCTGGGATGCCCGTCCTTCACCTCACCTTTAAAAATGCTTTGCTGAAACCCGTGGGGAGTTTGGGTGCTTTGAGCACTAGCTATCCTGAACTCCTTGCCTGGAGCCCTGCAATAAATGCTGCACTTCTCTTCACCACAACCTGGTGTCTGCAGATTGGCTTTATTGCGAGCAGACCCAAGTTTGGTTCCGAAACACTAGTACTTCAATTCTACCTCTACTACTAATTCAATATACAACATAGGCAAGTCATGTAATCTCCCTGTGCTTCAGTATCTGAACTGGATTCTACTCAAACGGTAACTGGCTCCTTCCATGGGGGCCTATGGTAATTTACACTTTACAGCACTTTCAGAAAGAAAAAGTAGCAGAGTTCTTCCACAGATTTTCTATTTCTATAAAAATAAAATTGTCCTCAACTCTACTTATAATTCTTATTGGCAAGAAAGATAAAAAAACCCAACTGTTTACATGAAATACAATGACATTTTAGAAAGTAAAAATTGTTGCCTAAGGTGTTAATTTCATATTATATCTGCAAAGCACATTACCATCAAATGAAATGACCTTTTTATGCTCTCTTCCAAAACTGAAGACTATGACTGTGAACTAGACTCTGCAAAATGTGGCAAACAATCCCACATATTAAAAATGCCACAAGTGTTTACTGCAGAAAACATAAAAAAGGATAGATATTTATTTGGCAGAAACAATTATCCTTTCTTGATTATATACTTCTGATAAAAGTTACTGACAATCTATAAAAAGAAAACCTTTATTATCAAGATGTTATTTTTGCACATGCTGAAAGAACAGGAATACAGGTATATTCTAAGTGCTTCTAAGCTTTATTTAGAAAATCATATGTCACACTAAAACAATATCCATTATTTCTTAGGTTTTGCTTAGTGTCTCCTTTTCCTGATAAATTTGAAAATCTGTGCTATCGTTTATATATGAAGATAAAAATTTATCATTTAGAGTACACTATATTATTTTCCTAATCATTATATTAGATTGTGACAAGCCATCCATACACACAGATTTAGTATTTCTGTGACTAATAATAGCATGAGGGATGTCTGAATAAAGTATCACCGTCTATAGTCATAAATAAATTTTCTTAAAGGTAAGCTAGTACAATATCAACTCCATAACTCTGACTTCTTAATATCATGATAATCACCTACATTCACCAAAGCAGGGATGGGAATGTTAACACAGTTGGCTATTAAGTTTTTTATACTAGAAAGTCATCATTTTAGCTATGTGTGTCTATGATTATTCATGCATGAATTTATTCTCATTAATAACAAAACAGCTGAATTCTGTGCCTGCTTACCATAACCACATTTCCTCATACTGAGTCAGTCAGCCCACCACTGTAAAGGGCCACAAGTTATGACAGGAGTTTTAAAGTGAAATGTTAAATATCTGACTATAAAAACAAAATGAAAACGCTTGAAATTTCATCTGTGGCTTAATTAGGCTCTAAGTTAAGCACCTCTCCCCACAACAAGTCATATGGCTATGACACAACTTCTTATAGCCATCAGCAGCCTCTGCGAATATATTTTATTCTGCTAGGATATACTTTAATTCTAGCATTTTATTAAATAGATTCTGACCCTTACTTACTTGATTGACCCTCATAAAAGGAAAAACTAAATATAATTTAAAAAACAACAATAACACAGAAAAGAGAAGCAAATTCCACTGAAGAATCACTTATGTTACAAAAATATATTTTCTTCAAGTTCAAGAAAATTTTCCCCATAGAACCAACATTATGAACAGCAATCAGACTTCCAGACTCACTTGTAAAATTTGATGTGAACCTTAATGTAGCTGAACTACAGAACCTTTTCAAACTCTTAATCCTAGGTAGTTGGGAAGCATTTGGGAACAAGGGTGGCAAGAGACAGTGTTTATTATTGTTATTACCAGTGCGAATCATAATATCCAGTAAGCTATTACTTACCAAGTACCCACTACATGCTAGGTATTGTGATAAATGCTTCACATATTTTGCCTCATTTAATTTTCATAGCCACTCAGTGATATAGGTATTATTTTCATCCTACAGGTTAAAATAATGAAGACTTGAAAAATTAAGTGACTTGCCTAAGGTCATATAGTTGGGAAGTGGCAAAGTCATACTCAGGTCCACATGGCTTCCAAAGTCCATGCTGTCTACCACTTTGCTACACTGCCAACCTTCAAAATACCTACTTTCCTTTCCAGAGCCAAAATTTGCAGTCCTTAACACAGGTGATCCCAGCTACACACTAGAAGAAACCTTTCTTATGTAATTTGCACTGGATATAAATAACTAAATCCTACCAGAAGTAGCATTTGCATCTTTTCAAAAGGAGGCAATTGAATTCAACTGAATTCAAGAATGATAGATTAGATAGGGAAACAAAAGCAAGCAGAACAGCTTGCAATGGGAAGTAGATCAGCCCTACTGGAAGAGGACTTCTATACTTGTCTCACTGGCATCTTTTCTTTTTTGGAAATATCACAACTCCATTCAGTGTGATACTGATAGAGCTATCAATCATGTGGCCGTCCATCCCCAAACCCTGGTGGCCATGAGAACCAAGCAAGGCCAATAGTTTTTGGGGTTCCCCCACCCCCCAGAGATTTTTTTAAATTGTCACTGGGGAAAACAACAGTCATTCATACTTATCTGAAGTCTGGAACTATAAGAATGATAGACATTTGGACACATGCAGTCCATAGAGAGTACTTGCTGGAGAATAAAGCCATCACAAAAGAGTAGTAAAACTGAACAATGTAGAGACAAAGCCGTGGTGATACTGCTTGAACCCCTGCATCCCACCATGACTGAGGTTAGAGATTCACCTCTTGTTTCACAGTAGCTATTTGAGCCAGCAAATTTTGACTAAGTTAATTTGTGTTAGATCTCTGACGTTCACACCCAGAAGAATCCTGACTAACATAGGTTTTTGAGAGTTTGCTCTTGAGGGCATCTTCCCCCTGGAGTGCTTTCACTGGTTCTTTTCTTTATCCATTCCAAGCAAGAGGGAAATGAAGATAATCAATTTCAATTTCAGACCAAGAATGATTGGTAAAGGGAAAATACAGGGATACTGAATGACGTTGGGGCAGTTAAAGGCAGTATTAATAAATATACTTTCCTACTTAAAATATTTATGTACAAAAATCTGGAAATAGCATGATTCTCATCCATACGCTCATATTTTCAGTCACGATGTTTGACAGAAAATCACAATGTTTCAACATCAAAACTTCAGAAAGTTATATAATAAGGCAATAACAGTATAAAATGTAGGGAAGTGCTTATTACAAATCAAATACAATTCAGCAAATGTTTGTAATGTGTTTAATTTGACTTTTTAAAATACACGTTTTACATGACTATAATATTCTTTTTAAGTTTTGTTTCTCATCTTGGGTTTTACAGATTTAAGTCATACAGAAAGTAAAAATGCAGCTATCTTAAAGTTTTATAGAATTCAAGGTTTCAATTCTCATCTCTTTCTCGATTAATTCTTCACCTTCAAGTATTAGTTGCTTTTCCTTGTTAATATTTCATGTATAAAAGGTATATATAACTAAAATATAAATAAAAAGCTAACCTTTAAAATGTGGTGGCAATAATCCATGATGCCAATTCAAGATGATTTAGCATTTACATCCCAAAGAAACTAGGACTCTTGGTTGCCAACAACAGAAACCTACGCCCTAAACTAGCATAAGCAAAAAGGTAATGTATTGGCTCAAAGGATTAAAATGTATAAGTAGGAATGGCTTCAGGCATAGCTGGATTTAGGCTTCAAAATATATCATCAGGACTCAGTTTCTCTCCCTCCATCCTCTCAGTTCTACTTTCTGCTTTGTTGGCCTCCTTCTCAGGCTCCATGTGATGTGTGAGGCTGTAGTGCTTGAAGCTGCTACAGCCATCTTTCTATCAGTATATACTGATATATACTCACCCAATCTGCACCAATCCATGTATGTAAGGAGACACAATGTGCTGATTGCTTAGGTATAGGTCACATACACCATCTCTGAGTTGGCTGGTGGGTGTGGCCTTACCCTACGAGCAAGGAAGGGGTGGATTCTTCAAAAGAAAATCAAAGGGATGTTTTCCATAATATCAGGAATACATGCCCAATACAAATTATATCTTTTCATAATAAAAATTATATGAACAAAAAATAACATCTACAAAAAAATGTTTTAAGTTTTTTAGAGTGGAACTATATGAACAATTTCTTGAAAATAGTATTCTTAATTAGATGTTCGTTGTTTCCTTCTGATGCCACTACTGAAATAATTAAAACCTATAATTTCCCCCTTTCAAATTCCCTTTTACAACGTTAACTGAAATTCAGGGTTTTGACAGCTGTAGCTACCAAAAAAAAAAAAAAAAAGGATATATTTCCAGATAGTTAGAGATTAAGCCCAATTACTGCCACTAATAATTGTACCAGTCAGAGTTCTTGGTTGCAGGAGCAGGTGCAATCTGTTAAGTTAAGCAGAAAAGGACACATAAACGAAGCTGAAGAAACAGACTTAGGAAACAAGCTGGAACTAAAGAGCACTAGGAGGCCAGAAATGCCACGAAAATCATGCTGAAGGAAAGAAAAGTTGTCTTAGGAAGCCTCTGCTGAGAATGTTGGCACCACTACCACTGCTGGTACCAGTGCCTCATTTGTAACTGTCCCCTATTCCTTTGTATTGCTTTTTTCAGATGTGAAGTTTCATGCAGAGATTTCTAACCAGTTGAGCATAAATCATGTGCCTGAACTCAAGCTGTATCAAGAGGTATGAGAGGCATGATCGCAGCATTATGGCTTCCACAGTAGAAGTAGGACTTCAAGCACTTAGAATAAACCCTAACATATAATAAGCCCTTAATAAATATAATTTATTATTCTCATAAAAGCATGGTTTAAGTAATTATGTGGCAAATAATGTTTTTACCATGATACTATATGAGCGATAGATCGTTTTCATTAAAAAAAAAAAAAACGCAACAAAGATATTTCCCAAATCACAAAATTATTGGTAGAAAATAAGCAAAAACTGATTATTCCGAATCAACTCTTGGCTCCAATTCCTGCAGAAAGAATTCCTTAAAAATAAACTCCATCTCCTTTCCCCCCAGATATATCCTGCCTCTACCACATAATTTAATTCAAATGGGCATACTAAGGCAATCAATAAACAGGAGGCAATCAAAGCTTGACCTGCTGGGGTAGATTATGGCAGGTCATGAACAAGTTACTTCTTTCTCCACCATAAGTATAATGGGTCAAGTAGTCAGTCACTTACTGCAAAGTAAGTAGTGATGTTCATCTAGGTTAGTTTCCATTACAGCTACTGGAAACTGAAAGAGTCAATATTCTGTTGTAAACTGACAGAAAGACGTGTTATCTCACTCATAAAGATTCCTGTCCAGACTAAGGATCTATATACTTAGAGGGAAAAAGCTGTCACTTGGCTCCTATATTACCACACTGCTTTTTTGATTGCAGGGTAAAGTCCATTATTACTCTCTTAGAATTCTACCCAAGACACAGAGCTATAATTTAAAGAAAATAAAGTATAAGATATAAAGGAAGTATTTAAGAGGAAAATCTGGATTACAATGTACAGTTGTTGTTTTAATTAAAGTACAAGTACTTGGAAGCCAGCAATTTTATTCATAAAAAAGCTTTGTTTAAAAAAAAAAAGGCAGAATTTAATTACTACCATATGTTTTCTCAACTCAGTTAAATATAAACTACATTCATTTCTAAATTTCTGTTTTGAGTTTGAATTAGAATATGCTGGGAATATAGTTACATGTAAATGTTAATACGAGAAGTAATTAAGAGATCATTTAATCTGCTTCCTAGTGGTAAACCAAATTCTGTCATTCTTCTTTGTCATATTCACAGGTAGATATGTAGACGGGGATTTTTTTTACAGCACTAAAGTAGCTCTATAAATGATATAAAGGTTACTTTTAAACACTAAAATATCTTCAGAATTCCACTTAACACTCTTTACTAATCCATAAAACATGGTAGCAATCTCTGTACATATGTGCAATATTTGACTGTACTTAAATGCACATACCATTATTATTTTGTGTAGAAATGATAAATCTACAAAATGAGTACAATGTCACTGCTCTCTGCTCCTTTATATATTCATTAATTTACCTTATACTTTTAGCTGTACTTTCAGCTGTCAAATTGTTCTTCATTATAAAAGTTTCGTAACATTTTATTTACTAGAGTATTAGGAGCTGAGAAAAGTCTAATATATTTAGGTAGAAAACAGAATTTCTGGTGTCTCTTTTGGATATATGTATTCCTTAACTGTTTTTAAAGTGTATTTTATTTTTAGAAAAACATTCTTTGGAAAATTGATAAAAATCTTTTACCTATATTTTAGTTTTTCATTTAGGGGCATACACTAAATAGTAGTCAATAAATATGTGATTTAATTTAAAATGCCATAAGAAACAAAATATTCAGCTTCCTAATAAAAAACTTTGAGATTATTACATATTTCTAGTTTTTTTAAAAAGTAAAAAGCAGAGGATGATAAAGAAAAAGTGTATATGCTATACAGCTATTATGCCCTATTGAGTACACTGCTTAATAACTCTAGTAGAGGAACTAATTGCTGCTCCTCCACTTAAAACTTATTATTATACACTACCAATGAAAAGAAGCTTCATAAGGTCAAAGACATACTGATCTACAGAGCTATGGAGAAATAAAGTTGTTCACTTATTCAGTCATTTCTTCAACAAATATGTCTTGAGCTCCTTACAAGTATCAGGCCCTATGACCAATGAAATCCCTACTCTTTAGAAGCTAACACTAAAAGACATGGGAAGAAAGACATTAAATAAATTACTACAAATGTGACAAGTTCTATGAAGATAAGGTATAAAGTAGGAAGACTAAGGCATGTCAGGTCAGGTCAGGGAAAATCTCTTGGGAAATGACATGTGACAACTGAACAGTATGTTCGAGGAGTTGGGGAAATCGAGGAGAGTGCTTTCTAGATAGAAGAAACAGAACCTGTAAAAACCCAGAGACAGAAGAAAAAACCAGGTATATCTGATGAAATGAAGGGAGTGCATATGACAAGAAAAGGGGAAATAGAATGATATGAATGTAAGGCTGGGGATATGAGACTCTCTCATAAAGTAATGAGAAAGCTGTTAAGCATTATTAAGCAGGAAGGTAAAATAAATTTACAAAAGCAGAAACAGTATTGGAATGGTCTAAAGACCATGAAAATAAACAACTTGTTTAAAAAGTTTGTGAGAATATGAGAAAGAGGGAGGCATCTCAAATAGCAGATGGATTCATTTGTTACTTTTATTTGATGCTGGATTCTTTTGAGCATGCTTAAGTGTTGATGGTAAGAAGCCAACAGAGAGGATGATGGAGGAGAGAGAAGTCACTCGGACAACGGAAAGAGAAGGAACTCAGAGCTCAAGAAATTATTAGGCAACTCATCAGCCAGTGTGTTATTTTCTCCAGCAATGCTTAATGCTTGATGGCAGAGTAAAGTCAGATAGACTTATCCCAAAGCACAGTTCTTGCTGGTGGGTTCAGGGAAGACTAGGACACTGAAAAGAGAGTAAATGATGGATTAGAGTCTTAGATAGATACAGAAGAAAACAAAAATAGTAAAGGTCAATCAAAGAGTTCTCAATAAGGACAAATAGGAGAAAGTAATCAGAGGCAAGATGTCTGTTTTTGTTATTTCAAAGTTGGAAAATTTCTGATCATGGCCCAAAATGTGCCTCTGTATGGGCAGAGATCAATCCTAGAGCTAAGCAGGTCAAGGAACTTTTCTACCAGGAGTGCCTTCTTTGCATAGGACCCTTCTTCTGTGATGTTTTGTTGGCTGAGAACTCTACCAAGAAGACAGCCTGGAAAACTCTTCCCTCCTCCCTGCCCCACCAAGGCTAAGGAGAAAGCAGAGTGGGACCCGAGAGAAAGGGAAGTCAAGGAATAGTATGCTTGAGCCTGCTCTTGGTTTTCCAAACTTTCTTGAAAGACACCGATCCTTTTGTTCAAACAATACTGTCCACATAAATACAAAAGCTAAAACAGAAAAATATAGGTGGAAGTAGGACCAGGGGCCCGTTAAACTCCCCTTGCCCATCCTCCATCTTCCCATATTGTTGTATCTAGCAGCCACCTAGGACCTCAGAGCACAAACTGACTTTTTATTCAAAGTGAACAAAAAAGTAAAAACTCTATGCCTTCTTAAAACACGCATCCTTGTTGGGATCATTATGGATCACAGGTTAAGACAATATAGAGATCTATGGGCACAAAGCTCTAGCAAATCATGAAGAAACTTTTTTTACGTCTTCCTTTCTATACTTAGCGATAGGATCTATTTGTCTTTGGAGAAAAACTTAATGTGCCAAAAGTTTCATTAGGCATTTTGTGTATATATTTGCATTCAACTCCCTCAAAATTCTGGAGAATAAATCATATTATTTCCATTTTGCAAAACAAGAAGTTGAGGCCCAAAGAGGTCAAGTAACTAGCCCACAGTTACAAAACTATTAAGTAAAGGTGTCAGAACTCAAAGCATCTGCTCCTAAAGTCCCAAGTCCATTATATCACATTGCCTCCAAGTTCATAAATGTTACGCTGTCCCTCTATTACCATTTATATATAAAATTCTCTGGCTAAAAGCCCATAAAATGTTTTTGCATAAAAAACATTAAAAACAGCTCAACCCTTGAGAATTATCATATAACTTTTTAAAAATAATAATAGCACTTAACATAGTCAAATCTCTGCTCAATCTGTTTCCTTTTGGTAAATAATGATCCTCTCCACTGCTGCTAGAATAAAAGATGATGTTGCTTCTTTAGTGTTCCTTATGTCCTATTCTACATCTGCATGATTGATGAGGTTCTAGCCTAGAAGCCAGGGTAAAGCAGTATTACTAACCCAGAAAGGTTGGCTGGAGATCAAACTCCAACCACTAAAATATGTCTACATAAAACTAACAAAGGTCTTGGAAACAAGTATTTGAGAAAACAATCACTGAGTAACAGGATCATGAGAAAAAGGAGCCCAAATTAATTTTAAGTATTGTAGAGGAAAAGTTGATTTTAATTAAGAGCTTCAGGAAAAAAGTCAGATACATAAATAAGCAAAATAAAGGAAGTATGGATACATAACTAGGAAGTAAATACAAAAGAACATGCCAGATTTTTTTAAGAACAGAGAACTATGGACCAGATAGAAATATCTGTCATTTTTCTACATGTGACTAGAGTAATAAGTACATCTATTAAACTTTCAAAAATAATCCAAGTAAAATGAGGTCCTGGCATATCTCATTATTCATATAACTGTTTCCAATATTCTTTTACAGTATTTCTTCTCAAAAGCATCATGAATTCAATCCTTTCATATTTGGAACTGAGGGACAACACAGTCAACTGTAGATTATTAGCCGTAAACAGGAGACTGATCAAAATGATCAAAATTCACACAAATTCGAAAAGGAATTTTTATTTGGCTTAAAATAATATCAGTCTCTTCTGTAATGCATGGAAACACAATCTCAAAAATGTTCTAGCCCAGGGCTTCCCTGGTGGCGCAGTGGTTGAGAATCTGCCTGCCAATGCAGGGGACACGGGTTCGAGCCCTGGTCCGGGAAGATCCCACATGCCGTGGAGCAAACTAGGCCCGTGAGCCACAGTTGCTGAGCCTGCGCGTCTGGAGCCTGTGCTCCGCAACAAGAGAGGCCGCGACAGTGAGAGGCCCGCGCACCGCGATGAAGAGTGGCCCCCACTTGCCCCAACTGGAGAAAGCCCTCGCACAGAAACAAAGACCCAACACAGCCATAAATAAATAAATTAAAAAAAAAAATGTTCTAGCCCATTTCTGATCAACACTAACACTATTTAGGTATAGCCCTGCTACTGTACAATACTTGAATGCAGTAATGGGAGAGAGATCTCCTCACATACCACAAATGAACTGCTTTGCAGATTATCAGCTTTCCAGAAAAAGCAAAACTGAATGTAAAATTCATATTCATTCATTCATTTATTCATTCAAAAACTATTGACTAAATGTTTACTATGTGTCTGGCACTGTGGTAAGTATGATGAATACATAAGTGGCAAACAAAACACCAATGTCTATTTCTTCCAAATGTAAACAAAACCGTATTCTCTCAGAACAGAGCTTCCTTCTGAAAGAAAGCCACAAGTTTAAATTGAACACTACTTGGAAAGTCTTTACACTTTTTAAATTCAAGGAGGCCTATATAATTCAGTTTCATAAGGATACAGAATATTTAAATCCTTCCAATGGTCCCTTAGAGATCTGGGAAATATCACATTAAAAATAAAAACAAGGTTGACTTTGATTTTAATGAGCTAATTTTCTATGTAGTCATTGAAATTCTAAGGCACTGAGCTAGCTAAACCCAGATTTTAAAAACTATTTTAGGCATTTAAATTTTATTCTCAAGGAGTTTGCTAAGATTTTTAGGTTTTAGGTCCTAGAAACTGCTTTTTCCTTTCAATTCTGACACTGTCCCTTTAGTAACCCCTATGAATACTAACATTTCATATTTCAACGATAATGTTAGATATTCTATGTCCGTGGTAATTATTTTCTATATTCTCTGAAGAGCCAACAGCCTCTCTCACCAACAATCTATCTTTATGATTACATATTAATTTATTATTTTCACTTCCCATCTGGACAATCTGCCTTTTTTCCATTTGATAAAGAATTTTAATCTTTTACTTGACTTTCTAACTTTTTAATCTTTGTGGGTACCAATATTACTTTAAACAACCCCAAAATTAGGGGATCTCCTAATCTTCTTAGTAATAATGAAAGTTTCCTCTCTGTGTAATCTTAATCTTACTGTGTAATCTTACTTTAATGTAGTAATGATTTTAATCACCTTCATTGACTGCTTCTTTGACCAAACTCTCAAAACACAGCTGAGCTCCCCCTGACCCTACACACACACACACACACACACACACACAAACACGCACGTTCTTCCCATTTCCAACAATACTATTCATCTATTTACATAAACCAGAAAGCCAAGGATTGCCCTTAATTTCTCTCCTCTTTCTCCCTCACCTCCCCCCTGCCTCCCTTCCCCAAACTTATAAGCAAGCTAGTCTACTTTCAGTTCCTAGAATAAAGATTTTTCATCTTGCCTTATCATATAACTTTTTAAAAATAATAATAGCACTATAAATATAAATATTTATAAAATATTATATTTTATAAATATAAAATTAGAAGGCCACTCTCATTAGAAGGCCTATAAATATTTAACTAAGATAATACTCCCGCCTCCTCCTCTCAATAGACCTAGTTCCTTCTCTTATTTGGGTTTCAACTTCAGTGTCATCTCTTCAGAGACCACCATACCTAACAGAGTCTGGTCTCTGATACTCTCTATCTTCTTTCCCTTGTTTGTGCCCTTCATATGACGTACTTCAACTGGCAACTACATAATTTGCCTGTTTACCTATTTGTCTATATATGGCCCCCAGGAGAATGTAAACTCCATGAGAGCAGGAGCTAAGTCTGTCTTACTCTTTATCTCCAGTTCTAAATATGCCTAGCACATATTAAATATTTAGAAAACATTTATTGAATAAATGAATAAATAATGGAAAGTTCAGATGAAAAAATGCTGAGATGCCGGCCAGTTTCATAACACACTACCATTGTGGTAAATAAGACCATGGATGCCAGAAGTTAAAGATCACTTTCTTAAATTAAAAAATCTTCCTTCTCATTCTCATCTGGATAACTTCAAACGCGTCTGTCAAGATCTGTAACAGTGGCTCTCAAAATGTGTTCCTAGACCAGCAGCATCAGGATCACAATCCTTCTACACTCTTCCCTTCATTCTCTGTATTAAACTAAAATCTAGTCCTATTGCTTTTCTCCCTAGATATGCCTCGTGGGTTTGAATTTTCTACTTCATTCCTACTACGACAACCTGATAGCTCAATCTATCCTGCCTTTCCACCCCCTGGTATTACCTTACTTCAATCCTTCATGCTCACCGTCACAGAATGATCTTCCCAAAATACAATTTTATCAAGTCATTCTGTTTGAGAAATCTATAAAAGCACTCCAGGGCCTACAACATAAAAAGTACATGGTTTGCAAGGATCTCCTTAATCTAACCCCAGGTTACTAACAATTCCTACTATGTGCCTTCCACTCTCATTAGGCTGCTCCCTTTATTCTTCCCCAAGGCTTCTAAGCTCTCTCCCTCATGGAACACCAGCTCTTCTCCCTACCACCTGTTCATATCCTTCAACATCTCACTTCTTCCACGTGTCTTGAATCAAGCCCACTCCACATATGCTCATAGGTGCTTACAAACAGAAAATACTCCACTATGGTCAGGAAACGTGGGTTCTAACTCTGCTTCTGACATTATCCAGTACTGTGACTCTGGGCAGATTTTTGAGGTAACAACTAGTTGCAAACTCAGCAAGACACAGCACAGTGTTTGATAAGTAGATCCTTAATACCTGTGACTGACTAACTCTGACAACTCCTCTGTCTATATCAAGCAAAATGAATAAAGCAATACTCTTTTAAGTAATAAAACCTTAAAATAATTTCATAATTTTCAAAATCATGAAATCAGGGTATGAGGGGAAGTTTATTTTTTTCCTTTCCTTTTCTTCAATTAATTTAAGTAGCAAAAGATAAAACAGGATCTGAGAATTTCTTTTTAGGAAGCCCATAAGAATATATTTTGTAATGCTTAGCTATATTCAGTATTTCAGATAATTACTCTTGGAAAGAGTGGCAAACTCTAGCTCAGCTCTTTTAGGAACTTTTATAGCAAAATACTGTTCGTTTTTATATTGGTTCCCTTTCTGTTATTTTATTTTGTTTCTGGGATTATAAAATTACATAGATAAACAGGAAGCCAGAATTACATTTAAAAACATGCTTATTGGACTCCAGGAGGGCTCACACCAAGGAGTACTGCCCAGAACTTCTGCTGCCAGTGTCCTTGTCCCCGTGGTGAGCCACAGCCACCCCCTGCCTCTGCAGGAGACCCTCCAGCACTAGCAGCCGTGTGACTGACAGGGTATTGGTGTTCCGGCCAGGTATGAGGCCTGAGCCTCGGAGGTGGGAGAGCCGAGTTCAGGACACTGGACTCCCAGCCCCACGTAATATCAGTCGGCAAGAGCTCTCCCAGAGATCTCCGTCTCAACACTAAGACCCGGCTCCACTCAAGGACCAGCAAGCTCCAGTGCTGGACACCCCATGCCAAACAACTAGCAAGACAGGAACACAATCCCACCCATTAGCAGAGAGGCTGCCAAAAACATAAGTTCACAGACACCCCAAAACACACCATCAGACTCGTTCCTGCCCACGAGAAAGACAAGATCGAGCCTCACCCACCAAAAAACACAGGCAACAGTCCCCTCCACCAGGAAACCTACACAACCCACTGAACCAACCTTAGCCACTGGGGGAAGACACTAAAGACAACGGGAACTACGGACCTGCAGCCTGCAAAGAGGAGACGCCAAACACAGTAAGTTAAGCAAAATGAGGAGAGAAATACACAACAGATGAAGGAGCAAGGTAAAAACCCACCAGACCAAACAAATGAAGAGGAAATAGGCAGTCTACCTGAAAAAGAATGCAGAGTAATGATACTAAGATGATCCAAAATCTTGGAAACAGAATGGAGAAAAAACACGAAACGTTTAACAAGGACCTAGAAAAACAAAAGAGCAAACAAACAATGATGAACAACACAATAAATGAAATTAAAAAGTCTCTAGAAGGAATCAATAGCAGAATAACAGAGGCAGAAGAACGGATAAGTGACCTGGAAGATAAAATAGTGAAAATAATTATTTCCACTATTCCACAGAGCAGAATAAAGAAAAAAGAATGAAAAGAATTGAGGACAGTCTCAAGAGACTTCTGGGACAACATTAAACACACAAACATTCGAATTATAGGTGTCCAAGAAGAAGAAGAGAAAAAGAAAGGGACTGAGAAAATATTTGAAGAGATTATAGTTGAAAACTTCCCTAATATGGGAAAGGAAATAGTCAATCAAATCCAAGAAGTGCAGAGAGTCCCGTAAAGGATAAATCCAAGGAGAAACATGCCAAGACACATATTAAACAAACTATCAAAAATTAAATACAAAGAAAAAATATTAAAAGCAGCAAGGGAAAAGCAACAAATAACATACAAGGGAATCCCCATAAGGTTAACAGCTGATCTTTCAGGAGAAACTCTGCAAGCCAGAAGGGAGTGGCAGGACATATTTAGAGTGATGAAAGGGAAAAAACTACAACCAAGATTACTCTACCCAGCAAGTATATCATTCAGATTCGACGGAGAAATCAAAACCTTTACAGACAAGCAAAAGCGAGGAGAATTCAGCACCACCAAACCACCTTTACAACAAATGCTAAAGGAACTTCTTTAGGCAGGAACCACAAGAGAAGGAAAAGACCTACAATAACAAATGCTAAACAACTGAGAAAATGGTAATAGGAACATACATATCGATAATTGCCTTAAATGGAAATGGATTAAAGGCTCCAACCAAAAGACACAGACTGGCTGAATGGATACATAAAACAAGACCCGTATATATGCTGTCTACAAGAGACCCATTTCAGACCTAGGGACACATACAGACTGAAAGTGAGGGGACGGAAAAAGATATTCCATGCAAATGGAAATCAAAAGAAAGCTGGAGTAGCAATTCTCGTATCAGACAAAATAGACTTTAAAATAAAGACTATTAAAAGAGACAAAAATGGACACTATGTAATGATCAAGGGATCAATCCAAGAAGATATAACAATTGTAAATATTTATGTACCCAACATAGGAGCACCTCAATACATAAGGCAAATGCTAACAGCCATAAAAGGAGAAATCGACAGTAACACAATCACAGTAGCAGATTTAACACCCCACTTTCACCAATGGACAGATCAACCAAAATGAAAATAAATAAGGAAACACAAGCTTTAAATGACACATTAAACAAGATGGACTTGATATTTATAGGACATGCCATCCAAAAACAAGAGAATACACTTTCTTCTCAAGTGCTCATGGAATAGTCTCCAGGATAGATGATATCTTGGGTCACAAATCACGCCTTGGTAAATTTAAGAAAACTGAAGTCATATCAAGTATCTTTTCCGACCACAATGCTATGAGATTAGATATCAATTACAAGAAAAAAACTGTAAAAAATACAAACACATGGAGGCTAAACAATATGCTACTAAATAACAAAGAGATCGCTGAAGAAATCAAAGAGGAAATCAAAAAATACCTAGAAACAAATGACAATGAAAACACGATGGCCCAAAACCTATGGGATGCAGCAAAAGCAGTTTTAAGAGGGAAGTATATAGCAATACAATCCTACCTCAAGAAATAAGAAACATCTCAGATAAACAACCTAACCTTATACCTAAAGCAATTAGAGAAAGAAGAACCAAAAAAACCTCCAAAGTTAGCACAAGGAAAGAAGTCATAAAGACCAGATCAGAAATAAATGAAAAAGAAATGAAGGAAATAGCAAAGATCAATAAAACTAAAAGCTGGTTCTTTGAGAAAATAAAACTGATAAACCACTAGCCTGACTCATCAAGAAAAAAGCGAGAAGACTCAAATCAACAGAATTAGAAATGAAAAAGGAGAAGTTAACAACTGACACTGCAGAAGTACAAAGGATCATGAGAGATTACTACAAGCAACTATATGCCAATAAAATGGACAACCTGGAAGATATGGACAAATTCTTAGAAAAGCACAACCTTCTGAGACTGAACCAGGAAGAAATAGAAAATATAAACAGAACAATCACAAGCACTGAAATTGAAACTGTGATTAAAAATCTTCCAACAAACAGAAGCCCAGGACCTGATGGATTCACAGGCAAATTCTACCAAACATTTCGAGAAGAGCTAACACCTATCCTTCACAAACTCTTCCAAAATATAGCAGAGGGAGGAATACTCTGAAACTCATTCTACAAGGCCACCATCACCTTGATACCAAAACCAGACAAAGATGTCACAAAAAAAGAAAATTACAGGCCAATATCACTGATGAACATAGATGCAAAAATCCTCAACAAAATACTAGCAAACAGAATCCAACAGCACATTAAAAGGATCATACATCATGATCAAGTGGGATTTATCCCAGGAATGCAAGGATTCTTCAGTATACACAAATCAATGTGATACACCATATTAACAAACTGAAGGATAAAAACCATATGATAATCTCAATAGATGCAGAAAAAGCTTTCGACAAAATTCAACACTCATTGATGATAAAAACTCTCCAGAAAGTAGGCATAGAGGGAACTTACCTCAACATAATAAAGGCCATATATGACAAACCCACAGCCAACATCGTTCTCAGTGGTGAAAAACTGAAACCATTTCCACTAAGATCAGGAACAAGACAAGGCTGCCCACTCTCACCACTATTATTCAACATAGTTTTGGAAGTTTTAGCCACAGCAATCAGAGACGAAAAAGAAATAAAAGGAATCCAAATTGGAAAAGAAGAAGTAAAACTGTCACTGTTTGCAGATGACATGATACTATACATAGAGAAACCTAAAGACGCTACCAGAAAACTACTAGAGCTAATCAATGAATTTGGTAAAGTAGCCGGATACAAAATTAATGCACAGAAATCTCTTGCATACCTATACACTAATGATGAAAAATCTGAAAGAGAAATTAAGGAAACACTCCAATTTACCACTGCAACAAAAAGAATAAAATACCTAGGAATAAACCTACCTAAGGAGACAAAAGACCTGTATGTCGAAAACTATAAGACACTGATGAAAGAAATTAAAGATGATACAAACAGATGGAGAGATATACCATGTTCTTGGATTGGAAGAATCAACATTGTGAAAATGACTATACTACCCAAAGCAATCTACAGATTCAATGTAATCTCTACCAAACTACCAATGGCATTTTTCACAGAAGTAGAGCAAAAAATTTCACAATTTGTATGGAAATACAAAAGACCCCGAATAGACGAAGCAATCTTGAGGAAAAAAAAAAACGGAGTTGGATGGGCTTCCCTGGTGGCGCAGTGGTTGAGAATCTGCCTGCCAATGCAGGGGACATGAGTTCGAGCCCTGGTCTGGGAAGATCCCACATGCCACGGAGCAGCTGGGCCCGTGAGCCACAACTGCTGAGCCTGCACATCTGGAGCCTGTGCTCCGCAACGGGAGGGGCCGCGACAGTGAAAGGCCCGTGCACCGCGATGAGCGGTCCCCACACCGCGATGAAGAGTGGCCCCCGCTTGCCGCAACTAGAGAAAGCCCTTGCACGAACCGAAGACCCAACACAGCCAAAAATAAATAAATAAATAAATAAAGTAGCTATAAAATAATCGAATTCAAAAAAAAAAACGGAGTTGGAGGAATCAGGCTCCCTGATTTCAGACTATACTACAAAGCTACAGTAATCAAGACAGTATGGTACTGACAAAAAAACATTAATATAAATCAGTGGAACAGGATAGAAAGCCCAGAGATAAACCCACGCACCTATGGTCAACTAATCTATGACAAAGGAGGCAAGGATATACAATGGAGAAAAGACAGTCTCTTCAATAAGTGGTGCTGGGAAAACTGGACAGCTACATGTAAAAGAATGAAATTAGAACACTCCCTAACACCATACACAAAAATAAACTCAAAATGGATTAAAGAGCTAAATGTAAGGCCAGACACTATAAAACTCTTAGAGGAAAACATAGGCAGAACACTCTATGACATAAATCACAGCAATATCCTTTTCGACCTGCCTTCTAGAGAAATGGAAATAAAAACAGAAAGAAACAAATGGGATCTAATGAAACTTAAAAGCTTTTGCACAGCAAAGGAAACCATAAACAAGATGAAAAGACAACCCTCAGAATGGGAGAGAATATTTGCAAATGAAGCAACGGACAAAGGATTAATCTCCAAAATATACAAGCAGCTCATGCAGCTCAATATCACAAAAACAAACAACCCAATACAAAAATGGGCAGAAGACCTAAACAGACATTTCTCCAAAGAAGATATACAGATTGCCAACACACACATGAAAGGATGCTCAACATCACTAATCATTAGAGAAATGCAAATCAAAACTACAATGAGGTATCACCTCACACCAGTCAGAATGGCCATCATCAAAAAATCTACAAACAATAAATGCTGGAGAGGGTGTGGAGAAAAGGGAACCCTCTTGCACATACTGGCCAGTACCATACTGCTGGTGGGAATGTAAATTGATACAGCCACTATGGAGAACAGTATGGAGGTTGCTTAAAAAACTAAAAATAGACCTACCATATGACCCAGCAATCCCACTACTGGGCATATACCCTGAGAAAACCATAATTCAAAAAGAGTCATGTACCACAATGTTCATTGTAGCACTATTTACAATAGCCAGGACATGGAAGCAACCTAAGTGTCCATCGACAGATGAATGGATAAAGAAGATGTGGCACATATATACAATGGAATATTACTCAGCCATAAAAAGAAACGAAATTGAGTTATTTGTAGTGAGGTGGATGGACCTAGAGTCTGTCATACAGAGTGAAGTAAGTCAGAAAGAGAAAAACAAATACGGTATGCTAACACATATATATGGAATCTAAAAAAAAGAAATGGTTCTGAAGAACCTAGGGGCAGCACAGGAATAAAGACGCAGACATAGAGAATGGACTTGAGGACACGGGGAGGGGGAAGGGTAAGCTGGGACAAAGTGAGAGAGTGGCATGGACATATATACACTACCAAATGTAAAATAGATAGCTCATGGGAAGCAGCCGCATAGCACAGGGAGATCAGCTTGGTGCTTTATGACCACCTAGAGGGGTGGGATAGGGAGGGTGGGAGGGAGACGCCGCGGGAGGGGGTATGGGGATATATGTATACGTATAGCTGATTCATTGTGTTATACAGCAGAAACTAGCACAACAATGTAAAGCAATTATACTCCAATAAAGATGTTAAAAAAAAAAACATGCTTTCTTTGTATCCCTTTAACATAGAGTACCTGAAACCCATAAGTCTCTCGTCCAGGTGCATTACAGAATTATCATGTATCTAATGCAACTGAATGATTAAGACATACAATATTACATTTTCAAACTCTTAGGAATCAAGATGTTTCTGTGAATACATTCTAATGGCTGATTTCATCAACTGTACCTGACCCCTCCTGAGAATAAGTCAGGGCAAACTTTGTGTTAAAATCTTATTATCGAACCAATCTTCCTTAAGGTTACTAGAAAAAGCAGAACCAACTACAAAAGGCCTTATATCGTCTAGAAAACAAACTTTACCAAAGAGGCTGTATTTCCTGGTACTATAATTTTAAGCGCTTCTTAGGAATTAGAATGGTACAATTTTTTCAGAGACAGGAACTCAAAAAAGGGGTACCATCACCCATATTATATTTACGTGCCAATTTAAAAAATTATAAATTTATGTGCCAATTTAAGAAATTCTAAATAGGCACACATAGGTGTGAGTAAACATGCATATGCAAACATAAAAACATACATTTTAGGATATCTTTGGGTAGTGCAGCATAGAGTTTGCTGTATATTATACTTTATTGTATTTTATTTAATATGTGATAATTTTACAGTAATTTATAATTATTTCAAATATTTGACATAACCACCTACTTTAGCAAAATATTTAAATAAGGTTTCTTTAGGCTTTCAAACTTACTAAGTAATAACAGAATCTTAGATGTGGAAGAGAACCTAGAGTCACAGATCTAACACAACATCACATAGTGAAGAGCTCAATAAATAAATATTTATCTACTTGATTTTTTTTTTTTAATTTTATTGATTTATTTATTTATGGCTGTGTTGGGTCTTCATTTCTGTCCGAGGGCTTTCTCTAGTTGCGGCAAGCGGGGGCCACTCTTCATTGCGGTGCGCGGGCCTCTCACTATCGCGGCCTCTCTTGTTGCAGAGCACAGGCTCCAGACGCGCAGGCTCAGTAATTGTGGCTCACGGGGCTAGTTGCTCCGCGGCATGTGGGATCTTCCCAGACCAGGGCTCGAACCCGTGTCCCCTGCATTGGCAGGCAGATTCTCAACCACTGCGCCACCAGGGAAGCCCCCATATCTACTTGATTTTTAATACTAGAAAGATTAAAGGAAGATAATCCAAAAAGAGGTGGTTCCTAATTTCAACTCCATCATTCATTTCAGCAGTTAGCTCCTTTTCACCTCATTTTCTTCATCTCTAATTTGCTCTACCTATCACATAGCAATATACTTTTAAGCATTAGGGAAATCAAAGAACTATAGAAATTAAGGTGTTTTTTTTTTTCAGGTATAAACACACGGAACCCAAATAATTATCAATTATAGTATGTATCCTTCTGAATTCTATTTTTTTTAAGTTATGGTAGGTGATTATGTTATTTGAATAAAAAACTATTTAAAGCCAAGAATGCATGGATATAGTTTATTTATTCATCTAACAAACACCTAACACTTACTATGTGCTGTAAATACCAAGGGTTAAAATACCAAGGGTTAAAAGATGGATAGGGTGCTATGCTTGAATGTTTGTGCCCCCTCCAATTTATATGCTGAAATCTTAACCCCCAAAAGTGATAGCATTAGTAGATGGGGCCTTTGGGAGGTGCTTAAGTCGTGAGGACAGACCCCTCATGACTGGGATTAATGCCTTACAAAAAAAGGCTCCAGAGAGATCCCTAGCAGCTTTTGCCGTGTGATGATACTCTGATACTCAGAAGAGGGCCCTCACCCAACCATGCTGGCACTCTGATCTTGGACCTCTACTCTCCAGAACTGCGAGCAATAAATGTCTGTGTTTATAAGCCACCCGGTCTGCAGTATTTTGTTATAGGAGCCCAAATGCACTAAGACATAAGAAAAAACTCAGTTCCATTGTGAGATGAGACGTACATAAACAAATAGATGCATGTTTAAAGCAAAATGGTCACTTAGCACTAAGGAAGCCTTGGGCAAATAAGGAAAGAATAGATGGCATTTAAGTCTTAAAGAATGAGTAGATATTTTCCAGATGGCAAAGGGAGTAAGGGACAGCAGAAGGGACAAAATATGCAAAGGAGAAGAAAATGATATTTGGAGACCTCTGAATTTCTCACCTATCATAGCTTAATAATTCTTTATAGTAAACTTCCCCTGTTTGAATTACTTTGTGGTTTCTGTCTCCTGATTCAACCCAGAGAAATAAAGACAACAGTGGTCAAAAATAAATAACCTATTACTCAAGAATGAATAACGTGAGAACTAATAACCAGGAAATATTTTTTACAAATAATAAAAGGAGGAAATGAAAGTAAACCATCTATTAAGAGTACAACACAGGACCTAAACATCAGAAAATAAAGAATTTAAGACTTCAGAAGAAGAATTTGAGATATACAATGAAGTTTAAAAAATACTGAAAAATAACCATAAATAAAATTGAGTCCGAGTAGCTAGAAATGAGGAAATATAAAATTAAAGCCCTCAGAATAACACTGGCATGTTGCCAATTCAATGAATATTATGTTAAATACTTTAGGTTCTATTTATTAAAGCCCAGAGTAGAACCATGAAAAAGCCCAGAAAGCCAACAAGGTCAAGGTAAGATTCAAACGCAGAACAGCCTGCTTTCAAGTCCATTTTTCTTTCTGTTGTTGTTTTTTTAAAAATTGTAGTAAAATATACATAATAAAAAATTTACCATTCTAACCATTTTTAGGTGTACAGTTCTGTGGCATTAAATACATTCACATTATTGTGCAATCATCACCACCATCCGTCTCCAGAACTTTTTCATCTTCCCCAACTGAAACTCTGTACCCGTTAAACACTAACTCCTCATTTTCCTCCTCCCCTAACCCTGGCAACCACCATTCTATCTACTTTCTGTCTCTATGAATTTGACTACTCTAGGTACCTCATATAAGTGGAATCATACAGTATTTGTCCTTTTGTAACCGGCTTATTTTACTTATTAGGACAATGTCTTCGAGGTTCATCCACGTTGTAGCATGTGTCAGAATTTCATTTCTTTTTAACGCTGAATAATATCCCATGGTATGTATATACTATATTTTTATCCATTCATCTGTCGACAAACACTTGGGTAGCCTCCACCTTTTGGCTATTGTGAATAATGCCACTATGAACATGGGTGTACAGATACCTGAGTCCCTGCTTTCACTTCTTCTGGGCACATACATAGAAGTGTAACTGCTGGATCATATGGTAATATGTTTAACTTTTTGAGGACTCACAATGCGGTTTTCCACACTGGCTGCACTGTTTTACATTCCCACAAGCAATCCACAAGGATGCTCATTTTTCTTTTCATGCTGCCATTTAATAAACCCCTAATTCTGTGCCATGTACTGTGCTATGTTTTCACAATAAGGACATCTACTTAAAACCATTCATTCATTCAATTCATGTGTAGTTATTTACTGAGTAACTACTACATGCTGAGTACTGTTCTAGCCCCTGTGACTACTGCAGTGGAAAAAAAAATGCCACTGCCTTAATGAGTTTATATTTCAGTGGGGTGATAGACACAAAAATAAGAAACAAGTATATATCAGATAATGATAAGTTCAAGGAAGACAAATAAACAAGTTAAGGAGACAGAAAGTAATGAGCAGGTGTTTCGTATGGGGTGGTAAGATATTCCTCTTTGAACGATGACATTTAAGAAGAGGCCTGAGGGGGCTTCCCTGGTGGCGCAGTGGTTGAGAGTCTGCCTGCCAATGCAGGGGACACGGGTTCGAGCCCTGGTCTGGGAAGATCCCACATGCCACGGAGCAGCTGGGCCTGTGAGCCACAACTGCTGAGCCTGCACGTCTGGAGCCTGTGCCCCGCAACGGGAGGGGCCGCGATAGTGAAAGGCCCGCGCACCGCGATGAAGAGCGGTCCCCGCACTGCGATGAGGAGTGGCCCCCGCTTGCCGCAACTAGAGAAAGCCCTCGCACGAACCGAAGACCCAACACAGTGAAAAATAAATAAATAAATAAATAAATAAAGTAGCTATGAGAGCACCCAAGCCCTTACATTAAAAAAAAAAAAAAAAAGAAGAGGCCTGAGGGAGGTGAAGGAAATAGCTATGAGAGACTGAAAAGAGCAAAACAGACTTGCTCCCCAGCGAACTAGTCCTCCATATCTGCATCGGCAGGCTGTATTTTATCTTATCTGCCATAAAATACAAGTATTAAAAAATAAAAGTTAATCTACTATTTTAAATGGTTTAAATCAATTTCAAACTTTTAGTAAACATTTAGATTTTGACCACTTCTTTATAGAGAAGTTAAAAAAGGACACGTCAACAGACTTAAAGGAAGATTGCTAGTTTTGATAAACACTGAGTCAGAGTGGCTACTCTTTTGAGGGTAAGCAGAATGGTTGGGAAAGGGTTCCTGCAAATACAGACAAGTGAGAGAGACATAAATTATCCAGGTAAACTCTGGACTCATCCTTAATGACTCATTATCTGTCACACTTTCTATCTAACCAACAAATCCTACCATCTTTATCTTCAAAGTCCCCGAATCCCCCTTGCACCACCTGTACCACTGTCATTTTGGTCTAAACCACTTTGATCTCTTGATTGAATTATTATTAAAATCTACTAATTGGTTATTCTGCTTCTACCACTGCTTTTCTACAACTTCTTCTCTGTACAGTAGCCATAGTTATCTTTGTAGACTGTAATTCAGATCATCCATCTCTTCTGTTCAAAATTCTCCACTCAGTAAAATTCAAGGTTTTACCAAGGCCTATAAGGCACTACAGGATTTCACACCCTCTACCCGTCTTACTACTCTCACCGTATCATCTGAAACTCTCTTCCCAAACACACTCTACCCCACGACAGCAGTTTCCTTGATATTCTGGGACTACTACAAGCACACTTCCATCTCAGGGCCTTGACACTTGTTCCTGCTTACTAGACTGTTCTTCCTCAAGATGTGCACACCTCTTTCAGGTCTCCAGTTAGAAACTACCTTATTGAGAGAAACGCCTTCCCTATCTCAAATAGTACCCCATTATTACTCTGTCTCCATACTCCACTTAGATTTTCTTCAGAGCATTTATCACTACCTGATAGAATATACACTTGTTCAATCTGTTTATGCTCTTTCTCCACCTACCAGAAAAAAACATCTAAGAGGACAGGGACTTTGCTTTGATTACTACTCTATCCCCAATAGCTAGAAGTGCCTGGCACATAGTATACTTTCCATAGATGTCTGTTGACTGACAGAATGAATGAACGAATTCTTATTACTAGTGTTCTGATTGTACTCATTGCAGGGGAGGGAAGAGAAAGAGTTAAAATGTATTCACAAGGAAATTAATACCCAATACTTTGGCTTCCTCAGTTAGCACATACAACTGTATTTGCATTTGTACAAATATATCTACAGAAGGTGGATGATTTATGAAACTATAACTCCTCTACCGAAAACAAAGAACATACTAGAACTTTTGGAAAGATCTCTGATCATAGCTAGAAAGGTGAAAATTAAAAGCTACCAAAAGTGAAGGGCAAACACCAAGTACTTCACTATCTAGGATGCAAATTAGTTATTTTTTAAGCTACTCACAGTGTGATGGCAGAAAATAACCACTACTCTTTGAATATGAATATATCTATACTAACTATATAAATTAAATTGCATGATCCAGCCCACCAAAGCAAAGTAAAAAGTTTAAATGCTAAAAGTCAGGAAACTCCAAAGTTTATACTCCACTCTAATATTAACTTGCTTAACTTGGCTTACTTAGCATTTAAAAGGAACGTATAACAGGAAAATTGAAAATTACTATAGTCAAAGAAATAATGTTGAAATATGATTCTATAGGAAGTATAACCTAGGAATTTCCTGATTTCTAAGAAACAGAGTTTAATACCGAAGCTTTTTTCACTTGTCAGGTACCTTTAAAAGGGAATAAATGGGGACAAGAGACAGCTGTTAGATGAATTAAAATTATAGGACTTTGTCTTGACCTTAACTTATTATCTAAATATTTTCATTATATATTAAAAGAAAACATGAATGCAAATGTATTTCATTTACACTATTATGAACCTCAATGAAGAATACAATAGTGTCATAATTTTAGATAGTTTAAATATTATAAGCTTTACAAGAGCAAAAGACAAAGATTTGACCATATTACATAAAATTATTAAAGGCGTTCTCTCATCCTAATTCAAACTAGGATGTATTACTCTATTACTCGAGGTTTTACAATAATAACACTGAAATATCATTAAACAATTTTTCAAAAAGTTAAAAAGCACAGAGAGTTCAAGCTCCAAAGCCTCTCTATTTCAAATGAGTGAGGTAAATTAGTTTATTTTTAATGTTAACCCACATATAGGCACAGCCAGGACTCAGGAGCGCAAGTCCCTGCGCACCTCTTCTCCATGGCTCCTGGCCTAGTCCAGGGCTGCGGCTACAGAAGAAGACACCCCAGAGACATGGCTTCACAACACAGAACACTGTAAGTAAAGCTTTTCTCCAAATGGGAACTCAGCTCTGCTTTCTAAGGTATCAGCCTAAAACTCTGTAGGACTGAAGAAAAAGCACTTAAATATTTCCTACCTAGGATAGATAACCATAAAGCAATTAGTCAGTCTGAGCAAATGCTTCAAGTTTGAGGGAAGTCCTATGGTTTAGTAGAATCAAAAAGCTAAAAAGGCCTTATAATTCAAGGTAGCAAATTTAGAGGGAAAAGAGGCAGTATCAATATTCCTACAAAATATAATTAGCATCAGAATAGAATTTTTCCTCATATAATCTCTCTTACTCTCCCTCTCCCTACCTCTCTACCTCTTACCCCCTTGCTATCACTGAGGTAGTGTAGATAATATCCTTCCTCCTCCTGTAATAATCAAAACCTTTTCTCTACTTTCCTCCCCACCTCCATCCAGCCTTAGATATCAACTTAAATCAGATTTCTCTCTATAAAAGTGCCAGCTGGTAAGCCAATACAGGATATTTCCTTAACATTTTACAGACTTCTCAATATGTAACATATAAAGTGGCTGGGCTAAGAGATGTATTTTTCCAGTTTTGGATTTTTCTTCTGTAAGCTCTAGATATATCACTAAGAAAAATCTTTTATTTTGGGCACCAACCACTAGCAGCTGAATTTAGATAAAATTCACAAAACAAAGCACAGCATTTTGGTTTATTTGCATGAGATGGTGCAAATAAAACTTTATGGGACTTTCCCCAGAGGACTTGGTCATAGAGAATTACAATTATTTCTGGGAAAATGGGCATGTTTGGCCACTTATAGAGTCCTAATCTTGGAATTAGGAGGTCTGAGTTCAAGTTCTTAAGTTTGTAAATAATAATAAAATAGAACTGCACATCTTTATTTAAAAAATCTCATCTTTGTATCCTAACAGAACTGCACATCTTTATTTAAAAAAACCCTCATCTTTGTATCCTATTATAGTTTTTAACATATTTTCCTCTTAAAGAATCATGACCAATAACAACCCTGGGGAGCAATTATTACTGCCATTTTACAGAGAAACAGACTCAGGTCCACGGAGCTAGATGTACCAGAGCCAAGCCTGAAACACAGAAATCTTTTAATGTGCTGGCTTTTTCAGCCAACCATACAATGTCTAAGTATGACACAAGGGACACAGAATAGCTCCCAAAAAGCAAAAAATGATATGCTTAGCGAGTTTCCCACCAAAGTTTGCCGCTCTTAGCAGTACAAGTCCCCAAATCCTAATTTGATTTAAAAAAAAAAAAAAAGGTACAAGGTGGGGGTCACCTCTCTGAGACAGATACATGGTAACCAAGTGTTATGGACTAAATGTTTATGCCCCCCAAAATTCACATACTGAAGCCCTACCCCAGTGTGGCTGTATTTGGATGGGGCCCCTACAGAAGTAATTAAGGTTAAGTGGGGCCCTAATCTGAAAGAATTAGTGTCCTTATAAGAAGAGACACCAGAGAGCTAACCTGCTCTCTCTGAGCATACACACTGAGAAAAGCCCATCTAAGAACCTAGTGAGAAAGTAGACGTCTACAAGCCAGGAAGAGCGCCCTTACCAGAAACTAAATTTACTGGCACCTTGATGTTGAACTTCCCAGCCTCCAGAACTGCTAGAGATAAATGTCTGTTGTTTAAGCCACCCAGGCTGGGGTATTTTGTTATGGCAGCCCAAGCAAACTAATACACTATGTACATCAGACCTATAAGAACAGCTAATTATTAATTTATAATAAGTACACTTACCAAAAATATGATACGGTCAACTGTATTCCTTGTTAGAACTGTGCCTGGAGCCAAGAAACAAAACCAGGGGAGTCTGATGAACAGGATATTTTAATGGCCTGAAATATCCTTCTCACCACAGGCACTCCCTCAACAATGGAACCAGATTATTCAGACTTTTCTGAGTTAAATTTCCTTTCTTCATGGACTGCCAATTCTGGTCCTTGTCTCAGGGATCTCTTTGGGATTCAACAGCACAAGGCCATTTGAGCAGCTTCAGAGGAGCACATACTTCTTTAGATATGTTGATAAATTGAAAAAGCTATAACTACAGACTAAGATAAATATTGACTTTATCAGTGACTTTTCATATGTTAGCCATGATTCATTTTGTGTACATACAAGATAAGTCTCAGAGGGACTTATCTTGTATGAAGCATTTTCTTCATTTCCAAGTCTTTAGGGGGTGCTTTACTCTAGCCTCCAAGGACTTGAAATAGATTCCAGGGTTCAGACTATAACTCCTGTTCACTCTATTTTACCAAGAGCACATTATAGCTTATTAAGTGGCTGTATGTCAAATATCATATTTGATCTGTACAACACAACCCCTTCTAAGAAATATATACACTTTCCTCTCTCCAAAATTATAAAACTGAGTCTTAGTAAGTGGCAAAGCCCAGAACCACACTCTTTTTATTTTCTTTTTTTTACTTCATATATTATGTGTAAATAAATGAAGTATCCCAAAATTTCCTTGAAATAAAGATATCTGTGGTCATTTGTAAACCATGACAGTTAGCTTCTATAATTAAAGTTTAAAAAGCTAGATGGGTACTATTTTAGCTTAACATTTTTATTTCATTAGCAGTTATGGCATGAAGATTTGACAATGTGGGCATGCTCATTAGGACTTATTCCAAATTGATGAAATTTCATCAAAGATCTATCCAAAGCTTTGAACAAACAATTATCTACAACCCACACTTACTTGGAGGTAGAGCAAAAGTTAACCAGTAATTTGAAATACAGACTAATCCAGAGTTTGTTTCTATTGGTGAGGGAGAACAGTTACACAAAGTAATCTCAATCACCCCGTGTAGCTATAAACCCATAACTTCAGTGGGGGAAGGGGAAGAGACTAGGCTTATTTACTCACATACAAGACATAACCAGAAACTTACACATAAATTTCATTCAAATGGAAATTGGGTGGGGTATTTTTTGCACATCATTTAGTTTTTAAATTAAAATAAATATATCATTTAATGTATTTTTAGAAAACATAAAAAGTGCTCTATACCAAAAAATGGTTTTAAAAAGTAAAATAGCACTATTTGGTGAAAGTAATCTGACTAATTCAAGAATGTAATGCCACAAAATAAATCCAACCATAAACTATAAATTATTCACAAAATAATCAAGAACTTCTCACACTGATTTGAGGATTTTTTTTTTTTAATTACAAGATGCTTTCAAGAAAAAAAAAGCCAACATTTAAAAAATAAACTTTAGGAAGATACTTTTTATTTTTAACATCTTTATTGCAGTATAACTTCTTTACAATGGTGTGTTAGTTTCTACTTTATAACAAAGTGAATCAGTTATACATATATATATATCCCCATGTCTCTTCCCTCTTGCATCTCCCTCCCTCCCACCCTCCCTATCCCACCCCTCTAGGTGGTCACAAAGCACCGAGCTGATCTCCCTGTGCTATGACGCTGCTTAGGAAGATACTTTTAAAAGATTTAAGCAGATCTAGATAAGAGGTACTAACAGATATGTTTTATCTTTTGACATTAAAAGCATTTGTATATATCTAGTTAACTGCTGTATTATTTAAAAATTTCTCACTAAGGTAAATTATTATTTCCCTTTAGCTTATTCTTTAAGTCAAAAGATTCCCCTTTTCTTATTTGAACCTCTAAAGAAGTGGTAAGGAGTCCTAAGGGTGGTAGAGAGATTTCTAGGAATTAAGGGGGGGAGTACGAGCAGGCCAAATTACTAACTATGCCTGGCTCCCTCATTCCAACAGGAGTTGCTCAAGTTTTGTCAAATATTTACACACACACACACACACACACACACACACACAGAGAGAGAGAGAGAGAGAGAGAGAGCAGACAGAGAGAGAGAGCGAGGGAGGAAGGGGTGGGGGGAAGCTGAATGACTACCAGGATAAAAGGTCCTGCATCTAAAACAGTTCCAAAATTACTGCTCCAAATTAGATCCTAGTGATAATTAAACACTGATTGGGACATGTACCAGTATCTCTTCCAAAAGACTTATGCTTCTTAACTTAGTCTCACAGATTTGACAAGAGATATTACCAACTGTCCTTTCAGACATCAAGGTGCACATTTTTGCTGCTCATTAAACTGCTGTGTTATCCATGCTTTAAAGTCTTTAAAACAAAATTAGTTCTAAATTAACCAAGTTCAATTATGGAGAATGATGAATATACGTACTCCATCCAGCTGGGCTGGGGCATGGTTACCCTCCACCTCCAACCAATATATTCTTTCTTACAGCAAAGAAAGTTATCAAAAGCTACTGGGTTAGATCACAGCCTATATGGGTATCTAATTATAGAGACAACAGCTACCAAAGGTTACAGCGCATGCTCAATTAAAATGTTAAACATATATACACTGTATGTATGTAAGATACAAATATATCTTATATATTACACAGTTGACACCATATATGTGTGTGTGTGTGTGTGTGTGTGTGTGTGTGTGTGTGTGTGTGTGTGTGTATGTATGTATATATATGTCACTAAATGAGAGCTGGTTTGCATATGTTTGGTCCAGGTAAATTATTTTACACAGAAATCTCCAGATGTTTAAAGCAATTTGAAAAGGTTTTCTAAATATTTCAACCCAAAAAAACATAGTTGCTCATAAACGTGGAAAAGGTATCTAGATCATCTATTCCAAGTATCTACACCAAGAAATATTTTCTTAGGCTGATTTTATCCAACTGCCATGGCATCAACTGTTGTCACTGTAATTCAGCTAAAGCAAGGGAGTTCAGTGATTACATATATTCTGCTTCAGAGTTATAAGGTCATTAATGTGACCCTGGGGAAATCATCGTCCTTTTTATTAAATTCTGAATTTATAAGAATAAGGATTAAAATGTTGCATAGAAGGCAAAAGGGAAAATAAAATATTTAAAATCACTGGGTCCTCATAAAGTTGTCTTAGTCATAATAATAGCAACAAAAATAAAAGACAATTATACTAGCTATCTTAAGATCTGGTCTGATTATCACTTACTAACCATGACTAACTGTGCTAGTCACTTAACCATCTTACCTTCAGTTTTCTCTCATCTATTAAACTTAATAAAATATTAATATGCATAGTACATACATAGAAACATCGACGGCACAATGTGTGAAAACACTTTAAAACAAAAAAGAACACATTTTTGAATTATTATAAATTATTGTTATAAGTATAATGAGATTGGAAAAATTTTTAATACTTTTAACACTTTATTAAAATGTGGAATGTAAAAATGGTGGATTCTTCACCACAGTATTTTGTTCATTGCCTGATTCACTTTACTACAACAATAAAATTTTTAATCTTTCAATTTTTCTCTAAATTTGATTTATTTTTCTTTGTTTTATGACTCAAACATTTTATTAACTCCCTTTTCCAACATTTTCAAATAATTTAAAATCAATACATATTTATTAAATTCCAAATATGTACAAGGCACTATGTCATATCCCTTTACTAAGAGGCTCATCAAACTGTGGATTGCCAAGCCCCTTTCCTTTCTTCATTTCTTCCTCTTGGATTTATATTCAATTTAAATGGTAACTTTACTGAGATTCCCTCTATCCCCAACCACTTAAGAAAGAAGAGAAGAAACTAAATTTATTCAGCTCCTATTATACTCATGGCACTACATTTACACTTACATTATCTCAGTGAATCCTCACAACAACCGTAAGAGATAAGTATTTGCATCCCATTTTAGAGATAAAGAAGATAACGATAGCAGAGAAAAAATTTAAACCAGGTTTGCTGAATCCAAAGCCTATGATCTTTCCATTAAGTCAGTACTTTCCAGACTTTTAGATTTTACAAACCAGAACAACACTCACGCACATACCCACACACAATTGGTGGTACTCACGTGGCTGGCAACATTTTACTTTCTAAGAAATTATATATTTTTTAAGTCCTACTATCTACCATCAGCATTATTTTATAAAACAAAAGGATATTAACATTAAAAAAAAAAAGGAAAGACAATATCAAAAGAAAGACAATCTCAATATCAAAGAAAGACAGATATTTTCACCACAAAACAGGTCCTCCAAGCGGCAAATGAGAACAAATGCACTGAAGCACGCTGTTTCCCATAAGAGAGAAGTAGAATACAGAACCTAAAACACTCTATTTACTCCTTCTAATTTTAGTACTAAGGTGAAAAGAATGCATATTTCCTTGACTAAAGCCATGGGCTTTCTCAAAGTTTTATATATATGCTGAGGCTCTGAGGACAAAGACAACTTCAGAAGCTTAAAAATAAGTTAAGGAAGCTTCTGGTATCAACAGATCAACATTTCCAGTATTATTATGTATTTTCACAGATAGCAGTCATTCTTTAGGCTTTTCCTTCAAACAAAATCTTTATATCGATGCAATCAAAAGAGTGGTTAAAGAATACAGATCTATTACCTCACACCTGAGAGACTCATCCGTCTTCAGTTGCTTTCCTGTCTTTCCAGCCTTATCTATCACATATTAATTAAAAAGAGCAAGGACCTTGTCTTTCTCATGTTTCTGATGTAGGATCTGATATTAGGATCCTAAGTTACTATTTTAGGGTCAATTACAATGAATTTATTAGCTCAATGTCAGAAAAAGTGTAAAACATTAGTAAGTGTGAATTTGAGCTAAAATTTCTAATAAATCTACATTTTAAAAAATTCACAGTTTGTCTTCCAACAGTGACCAACAGGAAAAGTCATAACAATTCTGAGACACATACAACCTAAATACTGTAGTCTCTTCCATATCTCTATTTCTAATTTCATCTACTTACTAGGCAGAGGATGGGTTCAAGAGTCTAGGATGGGAAGCAGACAGACAGAAAACTTGCTATTTGCTGTCCAATGGCACTTGGAACTGACCTCTAAAACTCATTAACATTTATGAGCATCTAATGTATCAGGCATAACATTAGGTCCCTGCTCCATCACTATTCCATCCTGAATTGTCCTAAAAGTCTTAAGAATGGAGCGTACTCACTAGACACCTGAAGCTTCTAAACGATCACTTGGCAATAAAGTCCAAAGTTTTATGAAATAACTCTTTTAGGCCAACATATTTGGCAATCCTCTCTTTTAAGGATTAAATAGTATCCTGATTGATCTACTGTACTTTATATGGTACAGTTAGGTTATGTATCTACATTGCTCAAAGATAAAAAAATGAAAAATAAAAATAAATATTCCTGATTTTGTCAATGACTCCCTGTCATAATACAATATTATTGGAACAATCTACTCATACAGTAAATGAAACGCCTTCTGTTTTTTTTTTTTTTTAAAGCTACAAGGGAGGTAAATGAAGTATCTTTGTGGGCAATATATTTAGGTTTCAATCTTACTGAATTTAGTCATTGTGTATACTCTTCCCTTTACTCAGATTATCCACTCCTTTTTTCACTCACTTTTTTTTTTTTTTTTTAATTTATTTATTATTTATTTATGGCTGTGTTGGGTCTTCGTTTCTGTGCGAGGGCTTTCTCCAGCTGCAGCAAGCGGGGGCCACTCTTCATTGCGGTGCGCGGGCCTCTCACTATTGCGGCCTCTCTTGTTGCGGAGCACAGGCTCCAGACGCGCAGGCTCAGTAGTTGTGGCTCACGGGCCTAGTCGCTCCGCGGCACGCGGGATCCTCCCAGACCAGGGCTCGAACCCGTGTCCCCTGCATCGGCAGGCGGACTCTCAACCACTGCACCACCAGGGAAGCCCTTCACTCACTTTTTAAGGCCTAAATCAAATATGTACTCCACTGTGGACACTTTCCTATGAATCTACATAAAATCAATACCCTACATTGTACATTCACACTGCACTGTGAATAAACATCCATAATTCATCACTATTTATAAGCTTCTAGTATGTCAGGCACGATTTTAGGTGTTTAACATATTTCCCAACTAACTGCATTGTTTCCAAGTCTTTATCTATCATATCATTGTGAGTCTGTCCAGAAGAGGAACCTTAATACCCATTTTTATCCACTCAGCACCTATCACAGAGCTTGGGACATAATAGGTTTTGAATAAATGTTCATACTTTATTAAGAATACACATTTTAGGAATATTACTCAGCCATAAAAAAAATGAAATACTGCCATTTGCAGAAAACTGGAGAGACCTACAGAATATTATGCTCAGTGAAATAAGTCAGACAGAGAAAAACAAATACTGTATGATATCACTTATATTTGGAATCTGAAAATAATACAGATGAATGTATATGCAAAACAGAAACAGACTCACAGACACAGAAAACAAACTTGTGGTTACCAAAGGGGAGAGGAGAGTAGGGAGGGATGAATTAGGGGTTTGGGGTTAACTGATACAAACTTCAATATATATTACAGATAAGCAACAAGGATATACTGTATAGCACAGGGAATTATAACCACTATCTTGTAATAACCTGTAATGGAGTATAATCTGCAAAAATACTGAATCACTATGCTGAACACCTGAAACTAAAATGATACTGTAAATCAACTATACTTCAGTAAAAAAAGAGTACACATTCTGTTACCAGAAATATACAATTGTATTTGCCCAAAATATAAGGACTATAATTTGATCAGAATCTTCAAGTTTTGTTATTCTAATGCAAAATTTGATTCTTGATTTTCTTCAACAAGTGAAATTGATATAAATAGCTGCTTAGCATCAATATATTTTCCACGTCATATCCTCATTTCTGACTTTTTTTTCCATTTTAAATAGAAAATCAAGTGCTGAAATAATTTCGTCTCTAAATCAGGAGAGTTATTCACTGAATGATTTATTAAATTGGAGTCAGACAGACCTGTGCTCAAATCTCAGCTCAGTTACTTACTAGCTATATGATCTTGCTCAGTTTCTTCTTTATTGAATGGAGATAATAAGTGGTATCTATTTCATAGAGTTACTGTGAAGAGCAAATTAGATAATGTATTTTAAGCAATGGCACATACTAAACATTCAGTAAATATGCAGCTGTTGTCCCTATGATAGAGATTTGTCCCTAACCCAGCAATGATTACAGTCTTACTTTAAACCAGTGATACTCAAAGAGATGTGTCTAACAAAGAACACAAAAAATACTTGTGTGACTGATAAAAATATAACTTATATCCCACACCTCATTCTGAGATTTGCTGTTGGTGCAAGGACAAAGGAAGTAAGGTATAGGCACAGAGTTAGAAAACTATCCCCCAATGTCTTTAAAATCACAGTTGAAATCACTAAATATTAAATTTATTAAACCTTTTATGAGTCCATTCCCGAATCCATTTACTAACAGTTAAAATGGTGGATTTGTTAAAATGCCAAATTTGAATTTTCTATTTCCCATTAGACATATTTTATTAAATATTTGTTTATACAACAAGCTCTCTTAAGCAATAAATGCTTAATTAAAATAATTATATTGCTTTAAAATCCTTGTAAAGATTTAAGATGCAGAAAAAATATTTTCCCTCTATAATCTATTCCTAATTTGGTGTTTATTGGTTTATAAAATCAGAAGGACAATGCCCTGTCAACACTGCCACTGCCTGAAGAAAGATCTTTAACACTATCACCATGGCCAGATGTGCTCAGGGCTCAAAACTGCTCTTCTACTATGTCAACAAAGGTCTCAGTCCTATCTGCTGGTATAAGTTTCTATGTTTTACTGCTGTTCAACTTAGTTATTTAGCTCATCAATTTAGAACAGTCTGTTAAGTGTGAAATAAAAATACTGCAGTAGCCACCTATTCATTCATTAAAAATATAATAAGTGAAGGTCCACCGTGTGCCAGGCACTGTTTTAGGCATGTTTCTGCTCTCATGGAGTTTACTTTCTAGGACAGCGGAACTGTAAATAAACATATTAATAAATAATATGTTAGGAGATGACAGTTATATGAAGAAAAACAAAGTAAGTTAAGGGGGATAAAGAGTGACAGGAGAGATGCTACAATTATTTGTAAGGTGTTCAGGGAAGGCTTCTCTCTGAAAAGATATCTGAACAGAAAACTAACAGAGGGGAAATACCAATCTATGTGGATATCAAGGGAAGAAGCATTCTAGAAGAGGAAATAGAAACTGCAAAGGCCGTGAAGTGTTCCAGGAAAAACAAGGCAACTTCTATGGATAGGGCAGAGGGAACAGAGGGGAAAAGGTATCAGATAAAGTTAATTAAACAGGCAGCATGGGGTTATATCCAGTAGGATCTTACAGGCTATGCTAAGGCCTTTGGGTCTTACTTTTAGTTGTAAGTCCTTAGAGTATACTGAGCAGATAAATAACATAATCTGAATTATGTCTAAAAATTATGACTGCTGTGTGAAAAGTAAGCTACACAGAACAAAGGCAGAAGCAGGGAAACCAGAGGCACAAATGACAGATTCATGTCAAATGTAAATGATTAGCCACAGGAGAAATAAAATTTCCTGGACTTAATTAATGAATATGGTGACCTAGACCCTCTATTCCCTGCGACAAGACTGTAAAAGACGTTAGCACCTGTTACATGTCAAACACAACAAAATTGTTTGCTAACAGATTAGTCAGCCCTCAGGAAAAAAAAAATCATTGTTTGCAAGGCAAATGATATTTCATTGACAAAGGTCTTTCCATAATGTACATTAACCCTTAAATCTTTAGATGTGCATCCCCAAATCTCTCAGATTCATGAAAGTCAAAACTACAAAGAAATAGCAATGAATTATTCTACTTCCAGGAATGGGAGCCTAAGACCAACTCTCCCACTAAGGATTAACTAGCAAAACTTACCAAGAAAAAATTAAAAGCAAAAACTTAAAAACATTTTCTTGAAGGCACTGGATAGCTAACAACAAAGTAATGACTTACAGTTGAGGCTCAGGAGCAGCCCAGAAGTGAACTCTCTTTTGGAGCTACTTCTCCCCTCCTCCTTAACAAAAGTAGATATTCAAATAGCCAATAAAAGGGGAAAAAAGGAAAGCCATCTTATTAGGAAATTTAAGAAAATAAATATTGAAACCACAACAAAATACCACTGGACACTCACCAAAATAGCTGAAACTAAAAAGATTCATTACTAAGTTCTGATAACAATGCAGAACAAATACAACTTTTATACACTGTTGGTGTGAGTGTAAACTGTACAACTACTTCAAAATTAAACATACATATACTTTAGAAGACTGTAAAAATACCTTCAATTCTCCACCCTTTACTATAGAGATTACCTCTGAAATGTGACTCTGTAGCGTCTCTCATCCATAATTAGAATCTATTTTCCTACTCCTTGGATTTGGTCTGTACGTATGACTTACTCTGGCCAACAGAATGTGTTGAAAACAACCGTGTGCCAGTTCGGCACCTAGGCCTCAAGAAGCCTTGTGTCTTGCGTTTCATGCTCCCTCTGAACCAAGTGAACGAGCCCAGGTTAACTTGCCAAATGATGGAAGACGTGAAGCCCAGCTACCTGAGTCGCCACGGTGACTAAAGCCATCCTAAACTAGTGTGGCCCCAGCAAACTGCTGACACACGAGCAAGCCCAGCTGAGACCAGCCAAGCCCAGCCAGAAAACTACCTTGCCCACACACAGACCCACGATCAATAATAAATGGTTACTGTTTTAAACCATTGAGTTTTGGAGGGGTTCGTTCTACAGCAACAGCTAACTGATGACATCAGAAGTGAGGTACTGCCACAATTTTAAAAATAAAATATGTAATATTGGTTTTGGAACCAAACAGTGGCCTAAGGCTTGAAAAATGGTGAGCAAACTCTTAGCAAAAGCTGGAAAAGGGTAAGAAAATGTTCACTGGACGCTGAAAAAATGGGAATTTGTGCACGTAGTAACAAAATATGTGGCAAAATTGTGTTCTCTATAATACTCAGAAGATGAAAAAGTTACTTAATAAACATTTAGATTTGTCTGAGATTTCCAGGCAAATGTTAAGGCAGCTGGTTGTTCCCAGCTGTGCACGACTAAGGTAACAGGGCAACAAAGAGATGAGCTAAAGAAAAAAGTGATCAGTTTACAAGCAAAATTTAGAAGGAATAAAGAGGGGCCAGGACTTGTTGGGTTGGAAAACACAACTGCTTCTCATCTCCAGTCTCTCAGCTGGCAAAACATTCTCCAAATGTATAGTCTGGGACTGTAGACCAAATCAAGATATAAAACCCCCTCATTAATGTCTCTAAAAGAATAATGAAGGGGCCTACAAGACCCCCTCAGCTAAATAAAAGGCCTTCTATGGTCTTAAAGGAGTTGTCTCACAGAAGTCTGACACACCCAAAATAAGTCTAGAAAAAGAAGTGTGTCTCAAAAACAGTTATAAGTTTGACTTTTCGCATATAATAACACCCAGCAATTCTACTCCCAGGCAGATACCCAACAGAAATGGATGATCATATGTAACAAGAGGCATGTACCAGAATGTCCACAGCAGTAATACTCATAATAGCTAAAAACTGGAAACAACCCAAATGCCTATCAACATTGTAATGAATATGAATATAAATTTTTAAAAACTGTACTGAATAAAATGTGTTCTTTCATATAATAATATGCTATACAGCAATGAAAATAAACTATATCTATATGCAACAAAAATGAATAGCAAAAACATAATTTTGAAGCAAGCAACACAAGAAAATAATATAATTCCTTTTAAATAAGGTCAAAAATAAAACAGTTAAAACTAAACTGTGGTGTTTAGAGATGTATGATTAAGGGGTAAAAATATAAAAACAAAAAGAAAATATTATCATAGAAGGTAGACTACATGAGAGGGAAAAGAAGGGGAAACTATTTAGAAGAGGCCAAGGAGAGTTCTGGCAAGCTGGCAATATTTTATATCTTGATCTGTGTGGTAGTTACACAGATGTCAGCTTTGTGATTAACTGGACATTTGTGCTTTATGCACTTTTCTGTACATACATAATTTAACATGTATAAAAGATGTGCATCAGTGAGACCAAAGGACTGTGGCAGCCAAAGAACTAGGAACATGTCCAGGTTCAAAAGCACTTTAGACAGAACTATTTTGTTTAAATGATATGCTCTGCTGAGATTTTATTCAATTCATGTAATCAGAGCAACACTGATTTATTCTGTCAGCCTGTTTAAGACTAAAGGGGAAAAGAGGATTCCCTGTATTTGCTTAATGATTCAATAAAATCTAGCAGGTACTATATTATGAGATGATCTGTCACCGTCTCTCATCAGGAGCACCATTCACTTTCAATAATAGTTTTGTTTTTTGTTTTTATTTTAATTTTTTTTATTTTTGGCTGCATTGGGTCTTCATTGCTGTGCGCAGGCTTTCTCTAGTTGCGTCGAGCGGGGGCTACTCTTCATTGCGGTGGCTTCTCATTGCGGAGCATGGCCTCTGTGCACACAGGCTTCAGTAGTTGTGGCATGCGGGCTCAGTAGTTGTGGCTTGCGGGCTCTAGAGCACAGGCTCAGTAGTTGTGGCACACGGGCTTAGTTGCTCCACGGCATGTGGGATCTTCCCGGACCAGGGCTCGAACCCGTGTCCCCTGCATTCGCAGGCGAATTCTTAACCACTGCGCCACCAGGGAAGTCCCTCAATAATAGTTTTGTAAGATGTGTGCTCAATAGCAATTCAAAAAGTCCTGATACAGTATTATTCCTCCATCATTTATCTACTTCTTCAGAAGTTCCTTGTGAAATTTTACTGTGATGAGAAACGTTTGAGTAGAATTGCCTCCTAGCCCCATTACAGCTGAAAGCTAAGTCCTAGACTTTTTCTGCCAGGGAAAGACCAGAGATGAGAGAAGCCACAAGAGATGAGAGAACCTTCCCTCAAGGCTTCAGTATGTATCGCATTGACGATCAGCTTGACTTAGGTGAGAAGAGACATGTATAACACAAAATAATAATATGCTACACTTAGAACCTTCTCTTAAAGAAAAAGGCACCACTGTAAAAAAAAAAATGCTGAAAAATCATACATCATAACTTGTATTTGTCCAGTTCATATTCTACTGCTACACCATTTCTGAAATCTGTAACACAAAGTATAAAAGAGGGTTACAGATTGATTCAGTTAAGAAAATACTTTTCTTTAAAAATCTAAACTCATTAAACAAGAAAAAAAAATCAGCTTGAATCACTAGCTAATAATTTAATTAAATTTAATTTTTAATTTTTAAATTATATTAAAGAATGTACCAGTTGGCTGATGTCAGTATTGGATATACTATAAGACTGTTATAAATAAAACCTTAGATTTTCCCATAAATCTATAATTGTGAAATGGGCTACAGGTTTGGTAGCATTATATTTTGAAAGAGCATTACAAATCAGACAAAATGCAATTTTAAAATACAAGCTAAAATGTTGAGATCTGTGGTAGATTTAATTATCCAAATATAGACACAATATCTTTTATCCCACGGGCCCCTCTTTCAATATGACCTTAACACTTCTCTCATAGAGAAGTGTGGTCAATATCCCTCCCCCCTGAAGCTTGCAGACCTTTGTGATTGCTTCAACCAATAGAGGACAACAGAAATTATGCTATGTGACTTATGAGCCTAGGTCATAAAAATGTCATGCACTTCTGCCTTAGGATGCTCTTGGATTTAGCTGCCATTGGCAATGGAATCAGGTTAAAGCCTAAAGGGCACTGAGGACAGTGTTAGTGGAAGCCTAAAAGGACCAGAAGCGGTTGTTGGTAAGGGTTTAAAAGTACTGAAGTGTGATTGGAAGCTGCAAGAAAGGGGTTCCTTGTTTTATTTTGGAGGGAAGTTTAGAAATACTGTTGTTGGTAGAAAAATTGAAAATGGGAAATGTTCCTAATGAACTCAATGACTAAAAGTGCCACTGGGTTTCTTCTCATTGCATATAGGAAAGAGATGAGCTAAAGAATGAACTATTAGCTCCAAAAGAGCAAGGACTCGCTGGGTTAAATAAAAGTGTGTGAAGTTACAAGGACCTCCAGATGACAAAATGATTCTCAAATAATGAAATGGCTTTCAGGTAAAGATCAAATCCAGAGTAGGGCTGTAACATGCTGTGCTAAGACTTCAGAAAGAGCTAAGACAAAGCCTCATAGAAATGTTCAGATTGACAAAAGGTCTTATAAGGTATATTAGTATTTGTATTGCTATATAACTAATTACCACAAACTGAGTGGCTTAAAACAACATCAAATTATTAGTTTATAGTTCTGTAGGTCAGCAGTTCAGACAGGCTTGGCTGGCCTCTCACAAGGGTATAATCAGATGTAAGTCAGGCAGGGCTCTTATCTGGAGGCTCTGGGGAAGAATCTGTTTCCACACTCATTCAGGTTGGTGGCAGAATCTAGTTCTTGCAGCTAATGGTCCGTGTTCCCTGTTTCCTTGCTGTCAACCAGAAAACACTCTCTTCTCCTAGGGGTTGCCCTCATTCTTTCTCACCAATGTCTCCATCTTCAAACCAGCAACATGCAGAGTCCTTTGTACACTTCAGATCTTTCTGATTTCTCTTCTGCTACCAGCCAAAGAAAACTTTCTGCTTCTAAAGTGAAGAGCTGATTGGGCCAAGCCCACCCAGAAAAATCTCCATATCTTAAACCAACTGACTTGGGACTTTAATTAAATCTGTAAAAGATAATTATCTATTTAAACAAAAATAGTATAGTGTAAGGTTTATAACATATTTAAGAAAAATATGTGATAATAAAAGCAAAAAGCCAGGGGTTGGGAGGAATGAATGTATACTACTGTAAAGTTCTTATCAGTGCCTGGAACTTGACGCTAAAGGAAAAACACGTGCCCCCATTCACGTTTTAATGCATATTTTAATGGTTAATATTTTTGCAGAACATTATTGAGAAATTGAAATTCATAACATTTTAAGTTTAAGTATTTTATTTATATCAACAACAGAATGTTTTAAGTTTACTTTCCTGGTTTTATGGAAGCAAACTTATCAGTAATATTTTTAAAATCTACTTCTTTGTTTATGTTACTATCAATTGAGGGAAATGCCATGTTAAATAATTTCTCTTGACCAAGTGACAATCATAAGTAATTTTAAATTAACTTCAGTTTACTGAAACTTCTTTCACAGGACACCACTGTAACTGGTATTGTTTAAAAAAAAAATTCTCAAGGTCACTAACACATTTGGGTAAAACTGCACTAAGCAAATTTCAAAACAGTTTTAGAAGATCCAAACATCATGCTGACTTCATAGTATAATTACTGATACTGCATGCTGCTAAAACTATTTCAGATGAAATTCTTACAGGACTTAAATAATCTAACTTTTTTAGAACCAAGTCAGTGGCTGTTTTTTGTAAATAGAAGTATTCAGAAAATAACTTTTCTCTGGTTAAAACTACAAAATTTGAAGACATTTCATTTAATTTTTCATATCTTCATAATAATGTGAGATTAGGATGCCCATAATCTCTCTAATTTCTATTTTATATAAATTTCCCAATAATAATTTATACTCTCATCTGGTGATCTGTATATTTCAAACTTCTTTTCATTTTTATTTTAAAATTGAGCAGGTATATTCATAACTCTTGTTAAAGTTCTGCATTCATCAAACATTCAAAGTTATATTCTCCCACTTGTTGTAAGCAAAGGGACAGGCTTTTTATTAAGTATGCAGCTTTATTTTTAATCAGATTGTTTTATTGTAGAGCATTATTACCCTTTTTCACTTGGTTCAAACAGCTAGGAAAAGAAGGTCACTAGCATCAAAGAACAAAATTCAGTAAGGTCTTTTAATAGACCTAATCTTCCCTTAAACATTTTCTTCCTAAATTTATCCTAAAGATATTAGAGAGACCAAAAAAAAAAAAAAAAAAGAAAGAAAGAAGGAATTATCTTCTTTATGCCTTCTACTTTCACAACTAGTTCTACTTCTGGCAAAACTTAATAATGGCCTTATAAAGAGTTAGGCATTTCAATTTTCCTGCTCTAAACTGGAAAGACCTCTTTAAGTAATGAAGATATCAATGTACTGTACTGTAACAGACACTTTTACATTTCCTACCATATTTAATTCTCAGAAAAACCCTGGAAGGTTGCTATTATTGTCCAAACTTTCAGATCAGAATTTGAGCCTCAATCAGGTAAGTAACCTGCTCGAGATTCTTCAGCTATTTCCCAAGAGGTAAACAGTGTGATTCCAAAGCTTGTGTTGCTTTTACTACATACCAATGCCACCTTCAAAGTCCTTTACATTATTCTCTATTATCTGTCAAATGTAATACAGAGCTATTTTTTAGCTGAATGGTAGAAATAACTAGGAACCAGAGAAATGCTCTGTCCTAGGACACACACCTATTTAATAAGGTGTGTATTTAGTAACAAAGTCTAAACCTTCTCTACAACAATATTAACATGGGAGAGGTGAGGGGGGAAGAAATCATGAATAAAAATCTTCAACCAGACGTTTTGAAATATAAGAAAGTAAAATCACAGTTGTTTGCAATTTTTTTGCTCCGCAATTTATTAGGATAATTGATTTTTATAATTCTTATACTAATGTATGTGATATATTTTAGCGACCTAAAATGAAAAATTAATAGGTGATTAATGCTGCAAATATAAATAAAGGCAAACCCCTACTGTACAAAGCAGTATAAGTAGAGCGTACAAGAATGGAAGCCACGGGAGACAGTCATGTCTGAATCTAAATCCAATTAAAATAACATGGCTGGTACCAACAGAATCCAGCTCAATACAATTTGAAGGAAAATAGGGAATCATATTAGAATTCTTCAAATTGGCATTAACTAGGTCAATATACTCACATTCCTTCCTGTCAAATTTAAAAGTTAGGAACCATCATCTATACTATCTTATCCCCTCCTTTTTTCACTAGGACACACAGAATATTTGTTTACCTACAAGATTTTTACAAGAATATACTTCCCTGACAAATACAGAATACCAGTGAGTTTATATTTAAGAACCTTTTCTCTCTCCTAACAGGCTCTAATCCTATAAATCAGTAACAGATTGGTAATAGGCAGGAGGCTTTCTTAATGAACACACTAGTACTTTTAAATTCTAAGACAAGAGAACTTGAAGATTCTGAAGGCATAAATTAGTAAAACATAAGAGGGACCAAAGCACAAACAAGTCATCAGTTAATACAAGTGACATATTTAATTCATGTGAATTTAACTGTGAGTCAGTTAAATTCAACTATATATATGGACTTCAACTATACACTCTGCAAACAGAGATAGAATACTAATTAAATAATGAAAGCAATGAGGCCCACCATTCCCTGAATGAGTGTAGCTCCTGGAGTCAGTGTGAGTGTGAGACGGAAAATGTGAATCTTCTGTTTCCTCAGTCGATGTGTGCTGAGGCCTCGCGTACGAAGGTGATTCTAGGGCTAAAATACATACATGCACTGTAAATCTAAATGTTCAACTAAAGAAACAGCAAACTGTTCCAACAAACTTCTGAAGAAAAATAATACGGCTGAAATTGACTTAATAAGAAATGCTATGATGGGATCCAATGTGTTACTTTCCTAAGTGATTTCCTCTCCCTCCCAAGAATAGTCTTGTCTCTATGAGATCATCACCTTCTGCACTGACATTAGAGACCCTAAAACCCATCTCTCCATAAGATTCCTTATACGTAAAAGAAAAAAAAAGAGGACATCACTCTTTTTAATATTAATGTGCAAAAAGAAAAATAAGAAGTTTTATGGGAGAGCCTGGCAGAAATGAGAATTAGGGAAAACTATGTGGGCTAATAAAGGCAGTCTTTGTAGATTTGGGCCAATTTGCAATATGAATCGCTTAATGTAAGTTAATGAATTATAAACTGATAGAATTTTTTAATGTAACTTAATGAATTATAAACTATCTGATAGAATTTTTACATCAGAGTTTCAAAAATTACCTAAAACTATTTGTAAACCAAACTTCCCCAAAAAGAATATTGGAAGCGAAAAGCACCCTCAAGTAAACAGGTCAAGTTTGCCCTCTGTCAATATATACAATTGACTGGTAGACACATTATGGTCAGGAAATGTTTACACTTTTATGCAAGTGGCTATGGTTAAGCTGCTAAGTACAAATTTCAAGCTCCAAATTCAACATCCCACCAGCAATTAAACAACAGGAGAGAGAGAATTAGGTATAAAAAAAAGATAAAATATTTTACAATTTCTACTTCTTCCCACTTCTGAGGGAAATCATGTTTCCTAAGCCTAACTCACATCCCGGCGCTGACAAAAAAAAATGATCATGTTTGTACTTTACAACGTGGTTAACCAACAAGGCAGCCTGAGGTTGGGTGACTGGCCGGGCCCTCCAGTTCCCCCAGACACTGCTTGGCTGCCCCAAGGGCAGAACAGAGCAATCAATATTCAGCTAACCTGTTACCTACTTGCACTTCAGCTGAGCAGCTATCATCTAGAAAAATCCAGTACAGACTCTATTTTACTACCAGAAACTCCGTGATTCTCTAGTACTATGAGAACTTCATCACCCAGACAGCCCGGCCAGAAAAGAATAGGAAAACTCTCAATGCAATCGTCTATCAAGGTCATTCTCTCACTCCTCACACTTGGCAAACGGAAATAAATCACCTACCCTCCGGAGAGTTTCATGACTATCAAAACAAAATGTTTAAGAGCAAGATAAAACCATATAGACTATGAGAATAGGCACTAGCCATGGACCTCACTAAAGACAGAGGGCAAAGTAATGACTGCGGAAGCATAGTGGTTACTTTATTAAATTGTACATTATTTTCAGTCCTTCTGGGCAAATAAAAAAGTGACTTATTGTTTATTAATTTCAAGGGTCCAATGAGATGAAGTATAAAAGCACATAGGATACCTGGCATATATTAAATGGTCAATAAATGTTATCTATTATCATTACCTTCTTAATTGTTTAAATGTGGCAGTATCAGGCATAGTGGTTACTTTCGGTGCACTGCAGCTATCGAGACACTCAGCTTTAATGAGCTCCATCCACCTAGGCTGACTAGAATTCAGAAAAATACAAAGTGGCAGCACTTAGGAAAGAGACAATGAGGTATCTCAGCCACCTGCATATTTCATATAATATTATGAAGAAATTAGATGTCCCCTCAGCCTCCAAATAGGTCCTAATCCATATGAACTGACCCAAGGCAACTTGTGGGTTCACTTCTTAAATAAACAAAATTTTCTTATGAGAAATGTTTACCTTTTTTTAGGAATTACCATTAATTAGATCGCATTTTAAACTGTATTTTTAAACTTGTTTTTATTTTTAAACTTGTTCTTGTCCTATATAATATCCCCTCATCTCCAAAGATCTCTACGCTTTAGAAGCAGACAGCTGAAATACATAGAATTAGGTAGTACTTAATTCATAAATAACATGTGTACCATCAAAGAGAAGTATAAATACACTTATATGGCAGCAGTGTTATTATTAGTCATTACCATGCCAACCTAAAATACCTGAGGAGGTGACTATAATTTAACCTATAAACGAATACACAATACCCACTCTCAAAGCTAAGAAATCTATAAATTATATCTAAATATAAATTTATATATAAATCTATAAATTACTTATCTGTCTACAGCAAAATGCTTGATAAATTTAAATTGTTCAAGCTACTTTAGGTATATGCTTACAATGTTCATATTTTCTTGTACTTAGGAGTCAAAAGAAGTCAATATATATAAAAATCAGTTGAAAAGTAGAGAAAATACCCAAAATAAAATGAGGATGAAAATCTGAGCATCATTTACATGAGGCAGAAGAACTTTTGATTTCTCATTTTAAAACAAGACTATCGTAAAACTAGCAACAGATTTTTGGTAGACTATTTCTTCTATTATTATACATTAACAATTAAATAATATCCTTCTCCTCCTCTCTTAACTAAAAAGGATGATTGCAATATGCCTGCCTCATTGGAGTGTTTTGAGACTCAATATTTGTAGATTTTTGAGCCTCGTGGCTAAAAGAGTACATACAAAGTATTATAATCAAGAATAGCGATATAAAAACAAAGATGGTTTAAGATACTAGAAAATTACATTTATAAGTGGCACAATGCCATACTACCCCTGTGGACTTGTTCTTTCAGAGTACATACTCTACGAAAGGTCACTGTGGGTGAAAAAAAAATCCCACAGGGAGTTCAAGTAGCCTACAATGCAATACTAGTAATTAAGGAAGTGGTATTCTTCCTCTATATTCATTTGGGAATCATTTCTACTAATTAAGAGAAAAGGAACAGTGATTTGTTAAAAATGATGGTTACAGAAGATTCAATCTGAATTCCAACAGCCTGGTTACAAAGGAGAATATTGTAACACTGAACAATTTTTTTAATAAGGGCAAACTACTATATAAGCCATCAAGTCAGTACTCAACTATCTTCCAAAATAATATACTCCTAAAAATATTTTCCAGAATAAACTATGTTCCTAACACAATGTTGAACTATAGCACTGAAAATTCAAATTCAATTAACATTAAGTGCCTACTGTGTGAGAGTCATTCTATCGATAACAGGCACTGCACAGATATTTAATTCTATCAATAATCCTAGAAGACAGGTATTACTAGCCACATTTTCAAATTGGGAAATTTGCTGCAGAAAGATTCAGATTCTTGCCCACAGTCTAAGAATCTAAACTCAAGTCATCTCACTTTTACACTTTAAATCCAGTGTACTCCCTTTATTCTGTCAGACTAGGGTCTCATCTGGCTATGCCAATAATCAACTGACAAACCATTCAACCTCACTGGGCCTGAGTTTTCTCAGTAAACTTAGAGGGCTGAAATATTCCCTAAGTTGGTCTCCTTCATCCTCCTTCTCTCTCTCTCTCTCTCTCTCTCTCATTCTCTCTGTCTTTAAAATGTACTATTTTAATCCTTTTAAAGTATACAATTCAGCGGCTTCCAATACATTCACAATGTTGTGCATTAATTTCAGAACGTTTTCATCACCCCAGAAAGAAACCAATAACCTTTAAGCTGTCAGTCCCCATTCTTTCCTTCCCCCAGGTCCTGACAACTGCTAATCTGCTTGTTGGTTCTATGGATTTGCCTAACCTGGATATTTTATATAAATGAGACCATACAATATGTGACCTTTTGTGTCTGGTTCCTTTTACTAAGAAAAATATTTTTGAGGTTCATATACATTGTAGCATGTATCAGGACTTCATTTCTGTTTATGGCTCAATAATATTCCATTGTATGTGTATACTACTATTTGTTTATCCATTCATCCATTGATGGGCATTTGAGTTGTTTCCACCTTTTGGCTCCTGTTATGTACTGCTATAAACATGCATGCAGATGTACACATTTGAGTCCTTGTTCTCACTTCTTCTGGGTATATATCTAGGAGTGAAACTGCTGAGTCATTCAATAGTTCTATGTTTGAATTTCTGTGGAACTGACAAACTATTTCCTATAGTGGCTGAACCACTTTACATTTCCACCAGCGATATATGAGGGTCCTAATTTCTCCACATCCTCACGAACACTTGTTATTCTACTTTTTTTTGTTTTTAATTATAGCCATCCTAATGGGTGTGAAGTGGTATCTCACTCTTGTTTTGATTTGCATTTCCCTAGTGATTAATGATGTTGAGTGTCTTTTCATGTGCATGTTGGCCATTTTTATATCTTCTTTGGAGAAATGTCTATGCAAGTCCATTACCCATTTTTTATTTGAGTTGTTTGCCTTTTTGTTGTTGAGTTGTAGGAGTTCTTTACATATTCTAGACAGAAATTCCTTATCAGGAATTTGCAAACATTTTCTCTCATTCTTTAGGCTACCTTTTCTTTTTCTTCATAATGTCCTTTGATGCACAAGTTTTTAATTCTGATGAAGTCCAATCTATCTATTTTGTCATTCGTGCTTTTGATATTATATCTAAGAATCCACTGCCATATCCATCTAAGATCTCTTTTTGCTGGAAAATTCCATCAGCCTTTGCTCAATCCATAAATAACGTTGTATATGAATAATAATTCCATTTGTTTTACTGCTGATAATTATAAAAGGGTTATATTTGGAGTTACTATTATATTACCCTTACCAAGGAAGTGGCAGTATTTTAACTTTGGATAAAATGGCCCTTTAAAGATGGATAGGTTGGAACTCCTTGAGATAAAATGGAGTAACGCTGAAAGAAACTGCATTTTTGCTTGATTATAAAAAGAAAGGAAGAAGGGGAAAGAGAGGGAAGAAGAGAGGAAGGGAGGGAGAAGATTCAAATAAAAAATTCCCAAGCGGCCCTGGAACTAATGTGTCTGAGGTTCCTCTGTACCACAAACAACTCAAGGGAGCCTGCGGCTAGGGTTCCAGTTCTATAGCCAGATTCTCACTCTCCATCACGCCACCCGCAACATACACCATATCCTCACTTTCCAACTGATCTGATTTAGAATCTATGGTCCATCACTAAAATCACTCCCTTGTACACAAGGCCAATCCTTTTGTCCCTTTCTCCCTTCACCTGATACACCTGGCAAAGATGAAACGCTGATTAAACCCAATTATCTACCTACTTCACAGTTGCATCAGAGCAACTAAAAAGGATGAAGGAAAATGTACACCATTTCAACAGTTCTCATTTCAAATTCATGGTCACAAATCTCAAATGGGCAATAAGCACTGGTCAGTAACAGTGAAACAGCCTAAAATAACTAGTTTGTTCATTTTCCCAATATCCAAAATAACTGTTTCATACTTCCTCCCCTGTTCCCAAACCTTCTAGACCTACCCACTCTCTCAACTAATGACTGCATTCAGAAACAGAAGCAATCAGACACAGCTTCCTCTTCTACCACCAAAACTACCTACCCAATCCATTCTCTTTCTTTTTTGCTGTTACAACAAATAATGTGTTCCCACTCTCATCAAAGTCCAACCCTTTCATTTGTGCTCTGGCCCTCTTATCTTCTCACTTTCTCATGGAACTTATATCCCTCTCTGTCCTGCAGCATCAATTTCTCCCCACTGGATGTGGAATCGGCATACAAACCTCCTCTAATATCTCCAGTCACTGAATCCACATTCCCCTACACTGACTATTCCGTTTCTGTTTCTTGAAGGAGTTACGTATGTGGTTGCTTTCATTTTTTGCCTCGTTTTCTTTCCTCAATTTACTCCAATCAGGATTCTTTTGCCTCTCAATTGTAATTGAGACTACAATTACCAAGGTTATCAGAGAAGTCCATCTAACCAAATCCAACAGTCATATATATGTCTGTTCTTCTCTTTCCTGACCTCTCAACAGTATTCAATACCGCCCTCCGTCTTGAAACACCTCCTTCTCCTGCCCCACAAAGTGATCACCAGTGACCTCCATGACACTAAATTCATTTTTTTTTTTAAACTGCTATATAGTGATTATAAGTTCAGGCTATTGTGGCAGGTGGACCTGGGTTCAAATCTTGCCCATATTACTTTCTAATATCCAATTTAGGGAAAGATACTTATCCACTGAGACTAGTCTTCTTAATCTACAAGCTAGGGAAAATACTAGTACTTAATTCACAGCTGTGAGGGTTAAATTAGTATCTTTTTTTTTTCTCTCTTTTACCTCTTACAGCATGTAACATTATTCACCCCCCAAGAAATGCTCTCTTGCTTTGGTCGCTGGCTGCTCCTTTCCCAATCACTGTGATAAGCTCCTGTAGCTCTACTTGCCTTTTAAATTTGGGATTTCATCAGGTTCTATACTTCCTCCCTAAGTGACTAACCTCTTCCATCTCATAACTGAAATGATAATCAAAACCTTGATGATTTCCAAGTCTCAATTTCTAGTCTATAATCCACTCCCCACCTCACCGACTGCCATCCAAACAATCTCTACCTGGATATCTCAGCTACCTCATACTCAACATGCTCAGAAGATAAGCCCCTATCCTTTTTCATGTGTTCTTTCCTCCACCTGAAACTCCCCTGCCTGTTGCAGTCTCCAACTCCTTGCTGTCAGTTTCCACAGTTCCATGTATTTCCTCTTTTGTAACAGTCATAAACTTAAATATATTTACCGGCTTAATGTATGTATTCCCTTTTAGGCCATTAAGCTCCATGATGGAAAATAAAACCCGTCTGTGTCACAAATACCTTGCCTAGTACCTCATGCATGGTAAAGGTTTAATAAATGTTTCTTGAATTGAATTTGAGCTATTTTAAAAGCTTATTTAATTTATTGAACTTTAATTTATTGAATTTTATTTGTTCAGATGTCTAATTCATTGTTAACACTTTTATTTCAAAATACATAAGCCACTCACTTACATTGCTATCATTTCTAATCCATAAAAATACATTAAACAAAATTTAAAGGTACTTTTAAACATATTCTATTATGTTTGAGGAATTCTACAATTATCAATTGCCTCCAGATTTCAAAAAAGTAAAGAAGTTCAGAAGCTAGGAAAGAAAAGTTAGGGTGATATTGTTTGCCTACTTGGAAATTTCACAAAATTTTTGAAAAGAATTTTAGTAAAAAGATGATTTTTTAAATTATGAAATACATGAATGGAGTATTTTTTAAAAAGATTTTCTCCTGGGGCTTCCCTGGTGGCGCAGTGGTAAGAATCTGCCTGCCAATGCAGGGGACACGGGTTCGAGCCCTGGTCTGGGAAGATCCCACATGCCGCGGAGCAACTAAGCCCGTGAGCCACAACTACTGAGCCTGCGCGTCTGGAGCCTGTGCTCCGCAACGGGAGAGGCCGCGACAGTGAGAGGCCCGCGCACCGCGATGAAGAGTGGCCCCCGCTTGCCGCAACTAGAGAAAGCCCTCGCACAGAAACGAAGACCCAACACAGCTGAAAATAAATAAATTAATTAAAAAAAAAAAAAAAGATTTTCTCCTCCAAGTCGTTTTTATCATTTTCTCCACATGAATACTAACTTCCATCACACTGTGTATTAATATTTTGTTTTTACTCATCAAAGATACACAGTGTCTAAAACAATATTTTTGCTAGCTTAAAAGTCTTATTATGGATAAATGCAGACTTTCCATTAGGCAACCTAAAGTACAGAAAAAGACTTACTCTTCACATGCATACAAGGGGGTTCATTTTGTGATACCAAGGAGCTATACACATATGATTTGAACACTTCAATATACTTGAATACCTAAGATCTTTCAGAAAGTCATACTGATCACAAAACTAAAAAAAAAAAAACACACTAAATTGAGGAAAGACAGTTTTGTATTGCTCTCATTTAGAAAACATGACACCTTAAAGGATACTATCATTGAGAAACTGATCACAATGAAAAAGGATACAAAACAAAATTAAGAATCAGAAAACTAGAGCCACAAAGCCTTAGGATTACTTAAATAAATAAATTTGATTGCAAAGAACCAGGCTTTTTTTTCAAAGTATATGGGCAATTGTCTACCAAATAAGGGCTGTTTCTATTTACTCTAACTGCTAGAATATTTTATGAGATTGCTTCTACATGTTCTATAATAAAACACATACAACAAAAGCTTCTTTAATGTGTATACTAATGGAATAAAGAAATTATAAATGAGAGGGCTCTATAATCTTACAAAAATACCAGGGCTTTTCACTGGTCTCCTAAAATTATCCAAAATAATTAACTAGTTATCAAAGAACCTACTTTTGAGATAGTAATGTTACACTTTTCTCCAGAAGCTCATATCCTTTGAATGCCACCTCTGAGTGTGTGTGTTCCTAAAACGATTATGAAAAGCCCATTATCAAACTATAGTAAGGACCTTTTTTTTGGTTTACACCCTTTCACCCAGTAATTACACTCCTGAAGAATAACCATAAATTCCAAGGATGTTTTATTCATTCATTCATTTGTTCATTCATCATCCAATAAGTGTTTACTGAACACCTACCATGTATTTATACACAAAGATGTTTATCACAATATAATAGGAAAATACTGGAAGCAAACTCATTATGTGACAACAGAGGAACTTGTAGGAAATTGTAGTAAGTCATAGCCAAAATGTGATGCAGTCAGTCATTTAAAATATATTAGTGATGAGTCTGAATATGGAAAAGATCTGTTACAGAGTTAAATGAAAAAAGCAGAATATAAAATCAGAAGACTTTCAAAAGAAAGTAGCTATTGAACGAACACTGAAATAAAAGAGACTGCACAGTGGTGGTAAATCTGTGAGTTTTTCTTTCCATATCTATAAAATTTTCAAAATAAACGTATACAACTTAGGTAATAAAAAAAGAACCAGAAACATCTTTTTTAAAAGACAAGCAATATTCATCAATCATTTCATTTCAAAAGTAAAAACCACTGACCTGTCTTAAAATTCTTCTAAACCCTGAATAAAATTATCCCAAATGACACAAATAAAAGTATCTTGACACAGACCTGCTCATTAGACAAAGCTAATTTTATAAATTTCTGATCAAAATCAGTGAGTAAAAAAGCCCAAGACTTTATAGAATGTCTTTTCAGATCATAAGATAGTATACTGTAGAAAATGAATAATTGCTATTTATCAAAAAAGAAAAAAAAAGTTCTGACTGATGAATGAGACTATCTTCTCATACCACATCTAGTACTGAACAGTAATAACAAAAGTTCAATTCCTTTTCTTAAACCAAATGCAAACATCACTGTTTTTTAAAAAATCACTTATAACAGAGGTATAGGAAAAAAATGACTGGAAGGTCATATAACAAAACATAACAATGCTGTGGGTACTAGAATTACACTTGATTTTAATTAGCTTTTTTTCCCTATATTTTCCAAAATGTCCATTATAAATATATGCACAAATATTGTAACACAGAAAAATAAATTAAATTATCAAGAGAATATGCTGAAATATATTCACTATATAGATTAGATTAATAAAAATACAACATTTGTAAAATTTAGACCTGTTCATCAAAGCAGCTCAGAAAAATTTGAAGGTCCTTCCGAATCAGTCAATACAAACATTACCTTTAAGAAGATCAAAATACTTTAAATTTCTAATACAAAGAGTTCATGATTTGAACAGCATATGTGTGTTTTTCTCTTACTGAAAAACCTGTCATATATACAGCTAAGGATGTGTTTTTAATGATACACCCTATTTCTTTGTTCACGACACATCAACATCAATGATGTCATATAGCCCTTACAATAAGGTCTGTTAATAAATGCAGTGTCTATTGAACTGAGACAACATCAAAACATACAACTTTACTTACCACATAGAAGAATATATTAGCATCTTTCATTGACTTTAGTGTAAAATTGTTTCAATTTAATCAAAGAAAAAGAAAAGGAAATTTAGAATCCACGTAATTTTAGTTTTATGAAGAACAATAATAAAACAATCATTGCATTTTAGAAAAGCTTTCAACACCTTGAAACATATACACATATTACAGGATAACTGCTAAGTTATTAAATAAGCAAAATGATACAGTATCCTAGCAATAAATATAGCATAGGTCTCTGAAATAAAATTGCCTGACTTCAAATCCTAGCTCTGTTTATTAGTTAGGAATAACCTAGGAAAATAAACTAACCACTACATGTTTCCATTTCTCCATCTATCTATAAAATACAGATAATAATAAGAATTCATACCTGGAAGAGATGTTTTAAATATCAAAGGAGGTAATACCATATCTACATAGAGTAAGCAATTAAAAAAAGGCTTTTTTCCCCTTTTCTCAATCTAAATAGAATTTGTCATACATTTTGAAAATAAGAATGAAGACCTCTAATTTTAAAAATTGGTATTAAAAGTCCTAAGTTCACTCAAGACCATAATTACCCTTCTGCAACCTGAGCACAATCCAATGGAACACTTAGATAAATGTTTAGAAAGTTCTCTTGTCAAGGTGACTTTATCCCAGTTGTTTCAAAAGAAGAAGAAAAAAAGAATGAAACACAAGGATCCTTTCTTAAAGGATGAACAAAAAGAATTTAGAATCACTGCATTTACAAAATATGATTGTCTTGAACAGCAAATTTACTTTGGAAAATGCAAGATTAGTAGTAAAATTCAAATATTTTAGTGTTTTTAGGATATTCAGTTAAAGTGTTGATGCCATTCAAAATTACCAAATCTGTTACATATAAAATTGCTATTCTCTATAAATAAAGAAATTTCAACTGTCTATGACTAGTCTTGGAACCAGTTATGCTCTAACCTAACACAGCCATTCAACTATCTTTGGGATTACTGTATTCTCTTTTCTCATAGAGAAGTTAATACAGGTGGCAGAATGTAACAAAAAAAATCAACAGTGTAGAAAGCTTTTTAATAAATTTCATTTTGGCAAATGATCATATACAAATTAGCAAATATTGAAATCAGGATGATTTTATTTATTTGTTCTGTACATATCTGATTAATAGGCACTAATTTTGTTGATGGAAACAAGAGAACTCTATTGTTATATACAGATTAGAAATGTAAACACTTAGCATTTCCCACAACTACTGACTTCACAAATTATTTTGAATGTTATTTCAAATAACACTATGAGTGCCAGAGGTTAGGTAAGCAAAGAGCTCTACTGCCCCCTAATGAAGTAAAACAAAAAAAACAAAAAAGCCAAAAAACTCAGAAAACTTGTTTTGAGGTATGTGTGGAACAGGAAGATAATCTTACTTTGCTAAATGCAGTAGACAAACAGTAAGAAAATTAACTGAAAACAACTAGAATATCTATCAAAATACTACAGGAAAAGCTAGAATCAACCAGTTTTCATGATAAAATTAGTAGCAAAACAGGAAAGCCTCGAGACAGAAATGTTCTAACAGAAAGGAGGCCAGTACAACAATGTTATCTAAAGTGACAGCAATTAAAACTTCACTGCAGGCTACACTTTTCATGTGTATGTTGGAAGGGAATGAGAAGAAAGAGATTCTTAGAAACCATGCTTTTCAGCGAATTACTGTAAGTTTTCAGTTCAGCAGCTCAAAAGTATTGTAAATACTATCAAAATATTCTCTTACAATTTGCACTGACTCTAATCCTCTCAGAATTATTTTAATATATATGTACTTTCAGGATAACTACACTGTAAAACATACATTTGAAAGAATTTTACCCGTTTCCTGTTTTAAACAAATGTCAATTTCTTAAGCATGACAACTTTGTACTTTGATACTCTGCATCATAAACTAATCAGCGATAACTTTTAATCTTCCTTTTAATAAAATTTCTCCCTTCCTTTAACAAATTTGGTTTTTAAAACATGTTCCATACTCATGTTCCTTTCACCTAATATTCTAACCTGTCTAGAATTCCCGAATTCTCATTTCAGAACAGAGCAAATGTTTGGGGGAAGAGTAGTGTGTGGTCCTTAATAAAAGAAGTTATGTAAAAATTAACATCAAGGAATCAGATATAACAAGAGTACAAAGAATAGAATACCAGATCATAAAAACATGGAGAAAAAGTAAAGCTTCCCAGCAGCAGTTCACTGAGGGGAACAGAGGTATGGTAGATAACTGTTCCTTTATAGCTAGGGCACACGTCACTTGGAGAGGGCATGTTTCTAACCAGGTTGACCGTGGTTGTACATTCCATTATGTCTGCTGCTTACAATATATAAGAAATAGGGACCAAATCCACAAAATGCCACAGGGGAGATAGGCAACACAGAGAAAGAGGGTCACTTAAGTCTGCATACGAAATGAAAATATCCTTTACATTTGTGTGCTGCTGCGCCTCTTCCCAAGTGTCTGTTAATGAAAACGGTTCTCTAGCTCTGCAAGTCATAAGGGTAACCAAATGTTCATCTAAAATTTTAAAATAGCAACAGACAGAAAAATACAAATGTACTCAAGCCTATATCTCAAATGAGTTGGATCTCACATCTGTATAGATTTCCTGAATAATATGAATTAAAAACATGACTCTTTTACTTGAAGCATTACTCATTCATTCCTACTGCCTAAAGATATAACTGACACAGAGACATGTTTTGAAGACATAATAAAGAAGTTGGGAGGACTCAAGCATCCATCCCAAAGTTACACACTGCCAAAGTCATGATGCTTAAAGTATATCAAATATAGAGTCAAAATTGTATCCTTCCAAGCCATAAATTCCATTTAGCTACTCAGACTTAACATATGATAGTCACGAGAAATAAAGCAGTGAACGTATACCTGGAGAACGCATATATGTATGTGTGTATACAGGTGTGTGTTTTCCCTCATGGAATAGCCCCAGTCCACACCACTGAGTTCCAGGTTATTATCCTAAACCTAAGGGAATGTCTTCCCTAGTTCATCGGGAGAAAAAAAAATAAAGGACTTTCCAGGCTATCCTTTCCCTCCCCTATTCTCAGAAGCATACATATGAAAAATATGATCAAAAATTAAAGGGAGAGAGAATGAAAGAAAAGGGAAAAGGTTAATTTCATCAAGAAATAAAGTTAGTGGCAGCTTTGGTTTAAAACAAAGAGATTTACTTATTCATTAGCCCAAGAAAACTTTTATTGATGATGATGAAGATGGCAGCAGCCAGCATTTATAGAGCATCATGTACTTTACATACACTGAGTATCTGATCTTCATAAAAGCCCTGTGAGACAGATAATATTAGTCCTGTTTTACAGATGAAGAAACTGACACTCATAAAGATTAAGTAACTTGCCCAAGGTTAGACCGCTACTAAATTGCAGAGCATATATAATATACCAGTCAATTCGACACTTAACCATTAAGTTTATGTTCTTTTCTGTTGAAAATGTGTGAAATGAAATGATTCTTTGCAAACACTGTAATAAATTAATAAATTATATATGTTAAGATCCAATTCAATTGCCTAAAATTCTGTAGACATGTAACCTGAGCTAGGCACTGATGCCAGTTCTTATGGAAGACAGAAATGTACAAGACATAATAAACAGTGAAAGTGCTAACAAAGAAGTAATAATATACACATCCTTCAATGCCCATTATAAATAATAACATTTCTTCCATTCTTCTCTGATCACATACAGCCACAGTCATCTCTTCTTCTTCAGATCTTCCTACCTCATTCTCACCTCTATTTCATTTGTCTTAAAATGAGACAGTCTCATTTATTTAAGGAAAAAAAGTCACTCCCCCTTCTCTCTCTCTCTTAAAGATACTCAATTGTAGTAAAAAATATGTAAAAATAGCATTCAATGACAACTGAAATACACATTTCTCAATATGCTGTAGTAAAAACTATTCCATAGCAACTCTTTGACCTTTGAAAACATGTTCTAGTTTTCTTACATTAATACTAAAGAAGAAATCACCATGCAGTTTAAAACTAATCCAAAATTCTATTTTGTAATAGCTGAGATTTAAACACACACACAGACATACTATACATACACAAACAGAACTCAGGTCACCTTCATATTTCAGGCATTGGCTGGACAAGATTATTCCCTTTGCCATATGTATGCAGCTTAAAACACAAAACACCCAGAAACATCCACAATTATCTAAAACATTAAAATCATAATTTTATATGACTACTACCAATTTTTTCCACTGCAGAATTTAAAAGAAGACATTATAACATATTCTTGCAAGAAAAGTACCTTGTAAGACAACCTGTTTTTTCAAATAAATAACAAAGTGATATGTAAATCTGACATCAAAACTTGTCACAAAGACCTGTCATTTTGTTAATCTTTCTTTAATTTTAATTAAATTATGTTTAAATCTTCAATTCAGAGAACAAAGACCTTGCTAACAATAAAGTACAAGACCTAGTAAACAAAATACATCCTTTCAATGGGATACCCTTTCTTACCTTCGAATCCTCATTGCTCACTCCTAGCTGTAACACAGCTTGAGGAGATTTTAGTTTTGCTTGGGCAGAGTGAGCCATCTGAAGGTTAAGCTGCCATCCAACCGTCTCCAGCTACAAAAGACAAGCACAGATTGGAATCAGATGGTACAGAAGGAAGAAAAGAGTCAACTTTAAGCAAATCTCCAATCAGCAGGAATGAACATGGAGAGCCTGGACTTTGTGGAAAGTCAGTTTCAGGGCTCCTTTAACCTGCACACTCTGTACACTATCCCTTTGGGCTCATTAGATTGGCCACGTGCCACGCCTGTCAAATTCAACAGTAAAACTGGTCTTTAAATACACTCTGTTCTAAAAATAAAAGTTCTGAGACTAAGCAATGAACTACACTAAAGGAGTCAATGGTTTTTAAATAGTAAATTACTATTTTAAAACAGTATATTTTAGGGAATTCCCTGGCCATCCAGTGGTTAGGACTCCGCGCTCTCACTGCCGAGGGCCAGGATTTGATCCCTCCCTGGTCAGGGAACTAGGATCCCACAAGCCACGCGGTGCAGCAAAAAAAAACAAAAACAAAAACCAGTATATTTTAAAGCCAATGTTTTTTAAATAGCTATAAATTTTAACCAGTAAATAGCATATACTGGTGATAAGTACTTCAATGACCTCCTATTATCTTTCAAAACTCTTTGCAGTAAGTAGAACACGGTAGAACTTTTTTTTTTTTTTAAAGGGAAATTGAAGTGCCCAGATGGTAAGAGGTTCACACATTTAGACACAGTTAGTGAGACTGGAATAGAGCCAGGCAAAGAATTGATATATACTAGTGAGCAGGTGTTATCATGCTTTCCAAAGTATTCTAACTTACTATGGTTCCCAGTTATGACAGAAACTAATTAGAATACTTTCTTTGAATTTATTAATTAACAACAGCAAAATTGAATCAGGAAGGCAAAAACAGTAAAGACAAACTAAAACAGCTTAAGTTTCAAAATATTAAGCAGCATAAATGTGGCTTTACTGAACAGGACAGATTATTGGTTTCTCCAACCTTAAAACTATGAAGTTTTAAATCTAATTTCCAATAAATCTAAAGTATCAATATTTAGGGAAGTTTTGTGACATGTAATTGTCATATACCTCTGACAACATGACTCTAGTAATTGATTTAGTAAAACTACCTTAGCTACACTGGTAAGAATGGCAGCCTCACAACAATTTTTACTTAACTGGAATACTAATTGCTAACTTGAAAGACTGTTCAACAGCTAGAATCACAGCAGTGACTCAAAGCCAAACTGGAAAGAGAGCAATGAAAGTATTATCTATTCAAGAGAGGATGTGATGAGAAAATAAAGATACAATTCTGTACTTTCTGGCACTGAACCTTTTAGAGGTTATGGGTAAAAAGGGGGAAGATGTTGCAAAGACATAATCCATAATACCACAAGTAAAAAAATCAATTTAATGGTACATGTTAAGTAAGGATCCGTAATGTACTGATCTTTAGCACTGATTGCAGTAGTAACATAGTCTCTAATGGCAGCCCACTACTTTTTCAACAGTCACATGCAGTAGACCCTCCAATATAACAGGAAAGAACATGTCATAACTACTCTCATATATCCAAGCATTTTGACACACATCACCGTCTTAATTGAAAAGCACCCTCTAGGTATTTGTATGGACCTGTAAGACACTGTTTTGATCTCATTTAACTAATCCTATCCCTGTCCTTTAAGTACTTAAGATAAATGACAAAGATAAATATTAAGTGAATAAATTAAAATATGGTCCCACTAGGTCAGGCCTCTGCATAAATTAATGGATGCTCAGTCACTGCACAGAGGTGGAATGGGAGAATTGAGATCACTAACTTAAAGCTTATGCTTTAGTTCATGCTTACGCTGTCACTCACTAGCTAGGTGACCCTGATAGTTAAGTCACAATCTTTCAAGGTCTCAATTTCCTCATAAAAAATGGAAATAAATCTACGTGAATTATCTACTTTTCTGAGTTATTGGTAATATCAAATAAGAAAATGCATATTCAAATTGTTTTGGAAACTACAAAGCATTATAAATATAAGGCATTTGGGTCGCCTAATGTTTCCTACAGTATTTTTTTTTTTAATAGCTACTTTATTTATTTATTTATTTATTTATTTATTTATTTATTTTTAGCCATGTTGGGTCTTCGTTTCGTGCGAGGGCTTTCTCTAGTTGCGGCAAGCGGGGGCCACTCTTCATCGCGGTGCGCGGGCCTCTCACTATCACGGCCCCTCCCGTTGCGGGGCACAGGCTCCAGACCCGCAGGCTCAGCAGTTGTGGCTCACGGGCCCAGTTGCTCCGCGGCATGTGGGATTTTCCCAGACCAGGGCTCGAACCCGTGTCCCCTGCATTAGCAGGCAGATTCTCAACCACTGCGCCACCAGGGAAGCCCTCTTTTTTTAATAGTATCTTTTAAATATAGTTGGCACTCTATATCTATCTGTTGAATTGAAACAAATTAAAAATTTCAAGGAAAGGTAAATTTTTAAAACCATCATAACTAAAAAGAGTTCGTTGGTTGACGTTCTTAAATTCTAGAGCCTTTTCTATTGAATTTTGTGATTTAAAAATATTTGTCCCATGCCCACATGAAAGAGTAATATAAAAATTAAAAATAAAAAATCGCTAAATTCATATGTAGGTATACGCACATACACACACCCACACATAAAATTTCACAGAAAAAGATCAGTATTCAGAAAACTTAAATGAAGAGGGAATATAGGATAACTAGAATTATTTTTAAAAATACTTTACAGTTACACAGAGTAGTAAGAAAAACAAAACTAACAAAATATTTACAGTGAAACTAGGAGACAATACCAACACTACTTGAGATAGGTACTCTTATTATCCCCATTCTAGAGATTAAATATGAAAAATGTAAACAACTGGTGAATAGGAGTAAAGAGTATATGAAGATTCCTTATGCTATTATTCCCACTTTTCTCTAAGTTTGAAATTATATCAAAATCAAAAGTTACAGAAATTGATGCAAGTAAAAATCATCAATGGATACTAAATTTAAGTGGAGAAAGTTCGATTTGAAATGAACAGTGAATGAATGAATTGGAAACATTCTATGTACCAGTGAACAATAGAGGCACTGATGATTATACCTCAAATTTTCACCTTTTTCCTTTGGAAAAAAAATGCTGTAGAAGAAATGAAGAAGGTATTTATAATCTGCTCAAATAGGTTCATTAATCAAATCAGCAAAAATTTCAACAGGCTGTCATTTGGATGCCCTCCGGGAGATGCCAAATTTTATTCCCCATTTTTAAGCTGGCAGTGCCCAATTTACAAAATCAGATTCTAAAAAAGCTATTTGTTTGGGACTTAGAACAAATCTGCAAATATAATAAAATTATAAATGGTGATTAAATTACCAAGTAATTTAACAGAAGGAATGCAAGTGGTTCCCTACTTTTGTCCTAACTAGAGGAATATCTAAAACTCAAAAAATAATAAATTCCAGTCCTAAATGGCTAAAAATAATACCTTGGCATTAAGAAAAATCTTCAATTTCCGGCATTTTATATATGTGGTTTTCTTAACTATTATATACAATAGATATCAGCCTTAACTCAACAAGCATATAATTTGAGAAAAAGCCTGTTGCTTTCAGGACACTAATGATTCCCATCTTTACGTAAATACCACAAGTTGTATGCTGATGAAACCTACACTTCTTATCAGTAGAATCAGACTTTCATCCTAGTCTTCTACCCATTTTTAAATAATAATGGCACAATGATATAAAGACTGGCCTCTGCAAATGAAAAAACAAAAACAAACAAACAAACAAAAACAAGTTTACCATTAACTGAGATGAGAAAACTACAGGAACAGTTTCAAGAGGAATGATCCAAAGATCAGTTTATTTTTTTAATGTTAAGCTTGAGATGCCTATTCTATATCCAATGAAACTATCAAGTAGGCTAGAGAAAAAATGTTTTATTAGAAAATAGTTTTTAAACCCAGAAGCCTAGATGTGATTGCCAGGGAAGTACAAAAGAAAAAAGAAGAGGATCAGGGACTGACTCCTGGCACAATACAAAATTTAGAGGTTATGGAAATGAGAAGAAAGTAGCAAATATGACTGACTAAAAGAAGCAGCCAGAAAGGAGAAAAACCAGAAGAGCATGGACCTGACTTTTGTACCGTCACAGATGCTGGGGACATAAAAATCAATAAACTTACAATCTCTGTCCCAAAAGCTCCAAGTCTAGTGATGAAGACAAACATACACAAAAGTAATTTTGATATAACACATATGTAGAAAATCCTAAGTAACTGCAAAAAAGCTACTAAAACTAATGGCCAATTTTAAGAAAGTTATGGCAAAAGATTAATATGAAACATCAATAGTTTTCAATATACTGGAAACAAACAATTGGAAAATATTAAAAATGCAATTCCATTTATAGTAGCAACCAAAATCATGCAAATATACAGTCTTAGTCTGTTCAGGCCACTAAAACAAAATACCACAGACTGCACAGCTTAATAAGAACAACATTTATTTCTCACAGTTGTGGAGACTGGAAGTCTGAGATAAGGGTGCCAGCAAGGTTGAGTGAGGGCCCTCTTTCAGACTGCAGACTTCTTGTATCCTCACATGGCAGAAGGAGGCAAGGGAGTTCTCTAGGGCCTCTTTATAAGGGCACTAATCCCATTCATTAGGGTTCTTTCCTTATTACCTAATCACCCTCTAAAGGTCCTACCTCCTAATATCATCACCATGGGGGTGAGGTTTCAACATACAAATCTTGAAGAGACACAAACATTCAGTCTATAGCATAAGGATAACAAAATTTGTGGAAATCCTGGTCACTGGAAAAACTACAAACATTACTGGAATAAATTAAAGAAGATATCAATAAATGGAGAGATATACCATGCTCAAGAATTTAAAGATTCAATATTATTAAGATGTCAGTTCTTCCAAAAATGATCTATAGAATTTAGGACAATCTAATTAAATCCCCAGCAGGAATTTTTTAACAGAAACTGACAAGTTGATTCTAAAATTTAAATGGAAAGGCAAATGACCTAAAAGTGTCAAACCAATTTTTTTAAAGAGTTGGAGGAGCTATATTACCTAACTTGAAGAATATAAAACTACAGCAATAAAGACAATGTGGCATTGGCAAAGGATAGACATAAAGACCCATCAATTGACTTCTAACGAAGGTACCAAGGTAAATGATGCTGGAACAACTAGATATGTACATGGAAACAAAATAAAAAACAACCTCTACCTAACACCAAACACAAAAATGAACTCAAAATGGATCACAGACCTAAATGTAAGTGCTAAAACCATCAAACTTCCAGAAGAAAACATAAAAGGAAATCTTTGTGATCTTAGGATAGGCAAAGATTTTAGAGAGAGCCATAAAAGTATGAACCATAAAAGAAAACAATTAAGCTAGATTTCATCAAAATAAAAAATTCTCTTTTTTAAAAGTCACCATTAAGAAAAAGGCAAGCCACGGACTAATAAAATATGAACCATAAAAGAAAACAATTATAAACTAGATTTCATCAAAATAAAAAATTCTCTTTTTTAAAAGTTACCATTAAGAAAAAGGCAAGCCACGGACTAATAAAATATTCACAATACATATACCTGACAAAGGACTTGTACCCAAACTATATAAAGAATTCTTATCACAATAAGAAAATGAAATCTACCCCACTGTAAAGCAATTATACTCCAATAAAGATGTTAAAAGAAAAATAAATTTAAAAAGAAAATGAAATCTATACAAAAAGGGCGAAGATTGGAACAGATAATTCACAAAAGAAGATAAACAAATGGCCAATAAACATATAAAAAGATATTCAAAATCCTTATGTTCAACACCCTTATACCCATTAGAACGGCTAAAACTTTAAAGAATGGCAGCACCAAGTGTTGGCCAGGATATGAAGAAACTGCTGGTTGGAAGGTAAAATAGTATAACCACTTTGGAAAACTGTTTGGTAGTTTCTCATATAGTTAAATATACACTGACCCTACAACCCAGTCTATCCACCCCTAAGAAGTTACTCAAGAGAAATGAAAATATATGTCCATAAAAAGATGTGTACATGAATGCTAACAGATTTATTCAAAATTGCCCAAAGCTGGAAAGAGCCCCACTATCCATCAACAAGTGAATGGATAAACAAACTGTGACACATCCGTATGATAGAATACCACCCCGCAATAAAAAAGAATACCAACCCACAATAAAAAACAATTAAACAACATGGATGAACCTCAAAATCATACTCAGTGGAAGAAGCCAGAGGAAAGTACATGTGTATGATTCCATTTATATAAAATCCTACTAAACACAATCTATAGTGACACAAAGCAGATCAGTGGTTTCCTGCAGCCAGGGTTTAGGGAGGAAAGAACTGCCAGGGGGCATGAGGAAACTTTTTAGCACGATGAAAATGCTCTGTATTTTGATTATGACCATGATCTCACAGATACAATGCTATCAAAATTCACCAAACAGTGCAATTAAAAGGATACAGATTACACTATGTAAATGATAATTTAATAATGCTATTTTTTAAAAGATACAATATATTAAAGGCTGTAACAGAGGAATGTATAGGTGCGATGAGAGAACATCTTCAACCTCTTTGCCATCCTCTAGTCATGGGCAAGAACAGGAGGCAGTAAGTCTCAAAGGAACAAGCCACACTACTACTTGCCTCCCAGAGAAAGAATTCTATACTGTGACATCTATACATATACGAAGACAAGGTCAGGATCTTGGGGATGACTATTATGCAATACAGTATCCACATTACAAGAGGTATAAATGCTTTATTACAAATATCACAACTTAGGGATACTCTCTAACCTATACCCTCAAGTTTAGATGCCACAAAAGTCAACCTAGTGTCACTGCCAGGGTGGCATGAAACTTAAAATTATACTCCTTGACCCACAGGTTTGGCCAAAATACCTAATTGGTCTTCATATCCAAGTTATAAAGTGATGAGGGAAAACATCAATGAATCATCCTTCAGACTGCTTGCCACCTCTGCATACCATGAATATATGAAGACCATAGTACACGTTTGAGGACACCGAAATGTCATTCAACCAATGCTCTCACAGTTGGCAACACTCTGAAAAAGTACATCAATTCTATTTAGCAAGTGCACATCTTTGACGACTATGACGTAAGAGTAATTTTGCTAACAGCACAGTTCTTTGGCATTAGTAAAATCTTTATTTAATTTGTTAATGGTCTGGTTTTAGTCAATTATTTATAAAGCAGAGAATACATTTCTATTTCAAATTAGACTGATTAAAGGCCTCTTAGATCTAAAGTTCTTTAAATTGATTGCTGCATGAACAGCTAATGACATCACCTTTTTTCCCTGGAGAATTTCCATTTCAAACTAAAGCAATTCTTATTATACATATTCCCACTTTTAAAGAGGAAAAATGTAAATGACTGAATCTAGTATTCCAGCAAAACTCGAGTCGTGAAATAAATGAACCACAAAAGGCTTAAAGTACAACCAAAACGAAAACACAAAAGAACACTAGGAAATACAAAATATAATCCATACCCTCCTCTCTTTACTTTTCTTTCCTCCACCAATGAACGCAAATATCCCTCTTTATAAGAAAACCCTATAAACTGAACCTCAAAATAGCACAATTAGTAAAGCAGGGATATTGTGCATTTATTTAATCAACAACTATTTTTTGAGAACCCACTATCTACCAAGGGCCATGTAAAGTAGTGAAAATACAGTAGTGAATAAAACAGACAAAAATTCCTACCCTTGTGGAGTTTATAGTTTAGTAGTAGAGACAGACAATTTAAAAAAATGAACACGTAGAATATATAGAGAGCCAGATAAGAATAAGTATTATAGAAAAAAATGAAGTAAGAATGTACCATACAGGTGGAAGCACTTTTCACTATGATGATTGCAGCAAGGCTCACTGATAAGTGTGATATTTGCGCAAAGAGCTGAAAAAGATAAGGAAGCCAACCAACCACATGAACAACCAAGAGCTTCTGAGGTAAAGAGACTAGAATTATCCAAAGTGAGCCAGGTGGACGTCAACAAGATAGTGGATCAAAAGGGGTCACTGATCATGTAGGGTCTTAAAGGCAATTGTAAGAACTTTGACTTCCATTATAAACAACACAGAAGGGGCTTCCCTGGTGGTGCAGTGGTTGAGAATCTGCCTGCCAATGCAGGGGACATGGGTTCGAGCCCTGGTCTGGGAAGATCCCACATGCCGCGGAGCAACTGGGCCCGTGAGCCACAACTACTGAGCCTGTGCGTCTGGAGCCTGTGCTCTGCAACAAGAGAGGCCGTGATAGTGAGAGGCCCGCGCACCGCGATGAAGAGTGGCCCCTGCTCGCCGCAACCAGAGAAAGCCCTCGCACAGAAACGAAGACCCAACACAGCCAAAAATAAATAAAGAAAGAAAGAATTAAACAACACGGAAAGACTTTGGTGGATCTGGAGCAGAGCTGGGACAGAATAAGACTTACAATTTAAAAGAAGCAGTTTTAGAGTTCCTAATCTGATAATGGTAGGAAGGAGTTTATATCACATCAACTTCCCTTGCAAATAAAAAGTATAACTTCTAAACAAAATATTTTAAAAACAGTGATTTGAAGGCATTGGAGAATGACTAAAAGCAGAAAGAAGTTAAAGGGAAGGGAACCACACAAGGTGACAGATTCACAATTCTATAACTTTTTACATTTATATGACTTTTTCCCAAACCGTGCAGCACGGACTGGCTAAAACTCAAATACAAAGCCTCAGATTTGGCTTAAGGGGTCAGCAATCCCATTGCTAGACATTTACTCAAGGGAAATAAAAACATATGTCCACAAAAAGACTTGTACACAAATGTCAATAGCAGTCTTATTCATAATAGCCAGAAACTGGAAACAACCCAAAAGTCTATCAAGAGGAGTACAGATAAACAAATTGTGTTATTTTCATACAAGGAAATATTACTCAGCAACAAAAGAATTGCTGACACAAGTAACAACATGAATGAATCCCAAAAAACATTATGTTGAGAGACAGTAGACAGACACATTTATTTGAGTTCATTTATATTCAGTCTAAGAACAGAAAAAAAACAACCTACAGTGATGGAAATCTGAGTATGAAGGTGGAGGGAATTAAAACTGGGCACTTTCCAGGTAATGAAAATTTTCTCTATTTTGTTAAGGAGAATGATTAAATGGGTATATATAATTTCTGAAATTCATCAAACTGAACACACTTAAAATCTCTGCGTTTTCTGCAGGTAAATTATATTTCAATAAAAAAACAGTAAATGAATATAGCAGCATTTAAACCTCACAAACATTTACATTCAGTCAATTCCAGCACATGGAAAAACTATGGCTTTCACTTGATTCTTAACATGCCAACAACTAACGTAACAAATGAGGCAGAAATTTGACTTGTATATGGATGTAATTATAACAAAATACCTCTCCTATAAATGCAGATGATAATGTTAAGAAGCGTTTAAATCTTGGAAAAGCACTCAGATATGTATTCATAGTTAACGTATTTAGATTTAGCTATATGAAGTGTGCTTTTTCTGTTCTCTTTATAATAAAGCCATTCATCCATCCTTAGAATTCCAAAAGAAATGAAATAAGAATATAAGAGAAAATAATAAAACAAAAGAATACACTAAGTTTTAAAAATGTCAAATCTAAATTTCTTATATTACATATAAAAGACAGATATTTAACAATTAATGAAGTAAACAATTAGTTGTTACACTTAACAATAAAGTAAATCTTATTATAATGGCTTAAAGAGGATTTTTTTAAAAGATTGTTTAGGAACATTATTATCTTAAGAACGTTAGCCATCCATTTTTTTTTTTTTTTGAGTTTTGTGACCACCGCCCCCCCTTTTTAATTTCATTTTAATTCCTTGAATGGATGCAGGTTTCTTTGATTAGGGGCGGAATATTCATTGTTGGAAGGATGGGGTGGGATCTTTTTTCTTTTAATATTTGCTTTTTAAAAAAAAATTTATTTTTTATTTTTGGCTGCGTTAGGCCTTCGTTGCTGTTCTCGGGCTTCTCGTTGCAGTGACTTCTCTTGTGGAGTACCGGCTCTACGCACATGGCTTCAGTAGTTGCGGCGCATGGGCTCAGTAGTTGTGGCTTGCAGGCTCTGGAGTGCAGGCTCAGCAGTTGTGGAGCACAGGCTTAGTTGCTCCGTGGCATGTGGGATCTTCCTGGACCAGCCATCGAACCCGTGTCCCCTGCACTGGCAGAAGGATTCTTAACCACTGTGCCACCAGGGAAGTCCCTGGGGTGGGATCTTGATTGCATCTGGTTACATCAGCTTCTCTTGCGCATTGGTCTTTTAAAGCCACAGCACTTCTGAAAGCTGTTTTCCCTTAAATTTTTCCTTAGCGCCACGTGTGGAAGGTTGTATAGCAGCCACCCACAGCCTGTGCATTTTTACTGCTCATGCTCCGCCAAGCTCTAGCTCTGTGGGTTTTCTGGTTAGGGTTCTCTGTTTAGGTATCACGAAGTTTAATCAAGGTTTAATTTATGTTCTTGTTGCTGATGGCCATTCCTCCATGCTTCATAGTCTCATTAAGTGCAAAACAAGGAGAGGTGGCTTTGCCTGTTGCCTAAAGTCTGTGTATGAGGAGGCTGTCCTTGGGTCCAGCCCTGTCTTTCCTGCCTCAATTCCACCCTGAAAGAGTTCCTTCCCAAAATCTTTTGGGGTTATTCAGGGCCAAAAGTCTCATTCTTCTGTAACTTCTTCAAGCTGGCAGGGGCAGTCTTCCCTTGTCTGAACCTGGGAATGAAACTTTCCTCCTTTCTGGTCAAGGGGTCCCAAGATTTCCATAGAGGCCTCAGCAGTAGGCAGTGGCTGGAGTCCCTGTATGACCATCATGTTTATGTCAAATTGTTGCAACCTGCTCAGCTAGGAGATAATCCAAGACCAGTCTATTATCCATCACCACATTAGCTAGGGAATTAAGAGATGTTGAGAGTCTAGAGAGTGAGTCCCCTCTGGTCCTGGCCAGTAGCCATCCATTTTTTTTTTTTAATTTATTTATTTATTTATTTATGGCTGTGTTGGGTCTTCGTTTCTGTGCGAGGGCTTTCTCTAGTTGTGGCAAGTGGGGGCCACTCTTCATCGCGGTGCGCGGGCCTCTCACTATCATAGCCATCCATTTTTAAATGCAGGTTTCTCAAGAACATATGAGACATGATGAATTTTTACTACATAATGAAATAATAAATTTGCTATGTAACTGGTAAAATTAAGAACACTCTTAACAGGATGAAATCACAATACACACATTTTGAGCATTCAAAACAAATACAACTGTCACATTTATCTTTAAAATCTCCCTAACAAACATACAAGTGCATTTTAAGAAAAGGAATCAGTAGCCTTTAAAGAGCAGGCAACTCAGAGTGCTAAAGAAAAGCCTTAGGTATATTTCTCATAATCATACCTGTTACTGAGGAATAGGGTGAGCTTCAAATGTAAAAATATTTTAGAAAAAATATCATATAAAAAAACACAATTCTTTTCCTTAAGGTCTCAGAAAAAAAGAGATGTATCAATATGTCAGTAATATTTAACATGTAAGTTTTTACATTTTGTAGAGCAGGAATATACATAAAGGAACTCTAACCAGAATTTTAGGAGTAAAATTAAACATAGTATTCAAGTTCTGTCTGAAAGGGTATTCATAATTTAATAAATGTTGTAACCACACAGGCATTTTAACAAAAATCAAACAGAAAACCCTGTTAGAAGGACACTGCTAACATAGTCAACACTGATAAAAGAGGGAAGACTACCAATTCTAATAAGCAGTGGTAACATTTCAGTGTCCAAAGAGGTTAAGATAAAGTGTATTTAAAAAAAAAAAAAAAGTGAGACGGGATAAAATTTTTAAATCCCTTCAATCATATCCTGTAAAAAGCTATCCAATCAATTTTCAATCTGCCTCTCACTTATTAGATTAAAATAATAGAAGATGAAAAGAGGTGTTTTTAAAAACTGAATTAAAAATAAGTTCCTTTTGATTTTTTAACTTGTTATTTAATTGAATCTGACTCTCTTTGAATTCAGAATTACTTAAACAGGGCTTCCCTGGTGGTGCAGTGGTTGAGAATCCGCCTGCCAATGCAGGGCACACGGGTTCGAGCCCTGGTCTGGGAAGATCCCACATGCCGCGGAGCAGCTGGGCCCGTGAGCCACAACTACCGAGCCTGCGCGTCTGAAGCCTGTGCTCCGCAACGGGAGAGGCCACGACAGTGAGAGGCCCGCGCACCGCGATGAAGAGTGGCCCCCGCTCGCCGCAACTGGAGAAAGCCCTCGCACAGAAACGAAGACCCAACACAGCCAAAAATAAATAAATAAATAAATTAATTAATTAAAAAGAAAGAATTACTTACACAGATGTTCCACTGCAAGCACCACACAGTTTACGTGAACCTCTAAATGACTGTAAAACAGTCACTGCAAATACAACTTTTGTTCATTATATGATATATCACTGTCATATATTTTCGTTACAATTTAAATGACATGCTCTATTTTCATCCACAGCTATTTTAGTCACCATATCTTTAACAGTCATCAGGGCAATAAAGGAAGATAACATTATAGCTGCCAGAGGTACCATGACATAAAAGGAACAAGGCTTAATTAAGAGAGAGACCAATCTCGGACTTCCCTGGTGGCGCACTGGTTGAGAATCCGCCTGCCAATGCAGGGGACATGGGTTCGAGCCCTGGTCTGGGAAGATCCCACATGCCGCGGAGCAACTAAAGCCCGTGCGCCACAACTACCGAGCCTGTGCTCTAGAGCCCGTGTGCCACAACTACTGAGCCTGCGTGCCACAACTACTGAAGCCCACACACCTAGACCCCGTGCTCTGCAACGAGAAGCCACCGCAATGAGAAGCCCACACACTGCAGCGAAGAGTAGCCCCCACTCACCACAACTAGAGAAAGCCTGCACGTAGCAACGAAGACCCAATGCAGTCAAAAATAAATAAATAAAATTGAAAATAAAAAAAGAGCGAGAGAGAGAGCCCAATCTGATTCCCACCTCACCTTCACCATGGACCACTTGGGTTAACACAGTAAAGGTACACTTTCGAAAGTTTTATTTCTTTTTCAAAGATATAAAGCACACACACACGTATACACACACACACACACAAACTATGTAAACCACCCTGCATAATGCCTGACACAGAAAAATTTTGCTGCTAACATTTAGGTGGTAGTATAGCACAGTGGCTTAGGAGTGTAACTGTCAAATCCCAACTCTACCACTTATATAGCTGTGTGACCATGGACCAATTATTTAATCTCTCTAAGCCTCAGTTTAATTTTACATATAAACTAGAACTATTAATGGATTTTACAAGATATAATGCACTTAGTAGAGTTTTTGGCCCACCGTAAACACAAGAAATGTTTGCTATTATTATATGATCTTAATTAGCATTTAAGGTATTAAAAAATGTATTAGCTACCCTCTCACATACTCTGTATTGGCAAAAGATAATTTCCTACATTCTTAAGGGACCAACGTTGTAGGGACCAATTAATCATATCCAACTACTTTTTTGCATATTTTATATGACAACTGATCAAACTACTTCTTAAACAGAAGTTAACGTAATACAACATAAGGAAGAAATATTACTTTTTTTTTTTTTTGGCTGCATTGGGTCCTCACCGCGATGCACGGGTTTTCTCTAGTTGTGGCGAGTGGGGACTACTCTTCATTCAGTGCACGGGCTTCTCACTGCAGTAGCTTCTCTTGTTGCGGAGCACGGGCTCTAGGCACACGGGCTTCAGTAGTTGTGGCGTGTAGGCTCAGTAGTTGTGGCTCGCAGGCTCTAGAGCGCAGGCTCAGTAGTTGTGGTGCACGGGCCTAGCTGCTCTGCGGCATGTGGGATCTTCCCGGACCAGGGCTTGAACCTGTGTCCCCTGCATTGGCAGGCGGACTCTTAACCACTGCGCCACCAGGGAAGCCCCAGAAATATTACTTTTAAAAAAGCAACAAACTATCATCCAGAAAACAATAAAAAATGACATACTATTAGAGGTGAAAAAAGAAATATTTTTAACTATACAAGTATACTGTACATATATAAATACAAGAAAAAAAAACAGAAGAAAATTATATAAATATAAAAAATAGGCAAATATTCAAAGGCAAGTGGAGATTTTTTTCTTTTTAAATGATGATGGTTAAAAAAATTTTAGGGATAAAAAGTGGAAAACTTGGGCTTCCCTGGTGGCGCAGTGGTTGAGAATCTGCCTGCCAGTGCAGGGGACACGGGTTCGAGCCCTGGTCTGGGAGGATCCCACATGCCGCGGAGCGACTGGGCCCGTGAGCCACAACTACTGAGCCTGAGCGTCTGGAGCCTCTGCTCCGCAACAAGAGAGGCCGTGATAGTGACAGGTCCGCGCACCGCGATGAAGAGTGGCCCCCACTCGCCGCAACTGGAGAAAGCCCTCACACAGAAACGAAGACCCAACACAGCCAAAAATAAATATAATAAATAAATAATAAATAAAAATTTTTTTAAAAAAATGGAAAACTTAAAATCTGTACAGGATACAGGAAAAAGCAGAAATTAAAATGAAAAATGAAGCTGTGATGTGGAGGACACTTGAGAGCTCTTAGAATGTAGAGTTTAAAAAAAAAGAGAGAAATGAAAACAATACAGGGGCATTTTCTGGAAACCCACAGCTAGCATCTTTTTGTTTCTATTTTATACATTAGATCCCCAGAATTTATTCATCTTATAAGTGGAAATTTGTATTCTTTGAACAACATTGCCTCCATTTCCCTACCCCAGCCCCAGCCCCTGGTAACCACCATCCTACTCTCTTTTTTTTTTTTTTTGCTGTACCGCGCAGCATGCAGGATCTTAGTTCCCTGACCAGGGATTGAACCTGTGCCCCTGCCATGGAAGTGAGGAGTCTTAACCACTGGACCACCAGGGAAGTCCCTAGCATCTTACTTAATGATGAGAGACTGAATGCTTCCTCTCTAAAACTGGGAACAAAGCATGATGTTCAAACTTACCAGTCTTATTCAACATCATATTAGAAGTCCTAGTCAGTACAGTAAGGTAGGAAAAACAAAAGCTGAACAAACTGAAAAGGAAGAAATAAAACTATCTCTATATTCATGAACAATCTGACTTTCTACAAAGAAAATCACAAGGAAAACCACCAAAAACACTGCTATAACTAATTAGTGAGTTTACCAAGGTCTTGAATACAGTATCAATATATAAAAATCAATTGTTTCTATATACTAGCAACAAACAACTAGAAACCAAAATTCTAAAACCAGTACCATTTACAACAACTACAAAAAAAAAAACTTAGGTTAAGAGTGTTCAAATCTAACAAAATATGCTGAAAAATGAAAAACACTGATATAAGAAATCAAACAAGACCTAAATAAATGGAGATATACTCAATACTGTTAAGAAGTCATTTCTCTACAAAGTGAACTATAAATTAAACAAAATCTCAATCAAAATTCCAGAGGATTTTTTGCAGATATTAAAAAACCTGGTTTTCAAATTTGTATTAAAAGGTAAAGAAACTAGAATAGCCAAAACAATTATTAAAAAGAACAAAGTCAACAGATTAACAATACTTGATTTTAAGACTTACTACAAAGCTACAGTAATTAAAGCAGCATGATATTGGCATAAAGATAGACAAATATATAAATGAAACCAAAAAGAGAGTCCAGAAAGAGACACACAAATATGTCAAACGATTTTTGACAAAGGGGCTAAGGCAATTCAATAACAAAAGAATGTTATCAATAATTATGCTGAAACAAATGAACGTCCATATCAGAAAAAAAAAAAAGAACTTGGACCTGTACCCCATGGCTTATATAAAATTAACCCAAACTGGATGTTAGACTTAAATGTAAAACACAAACTATAAAACACTTAGAAGTAAACAAAAGTTTGTGACATTGCATCAAGCTACAAATTCTTAAGATACAAAACCAAAGGCAGTATCAATAAAAGAAAAAAATGATAAACCAAACTTGATCAGATTTTAAAGGTTTTACTTTGCAAAAGACACTGTTAGAAACTAAAACGGAAAGCTACAGACTAAGAGAAAATATCTGCAAATCACATATCTGACAAAGGACTCAAAGATTCACAAAACTCAACAGAAAGAAAACAAACACCTTCTACAAATTGTAACAACCAAAAAACAAAAACAAAAACAAAAACAAAAACAAAACCCATGCATTTCTATATGCTGGGATTTACACTTGTAATTGTCCTTTATATTTATATTACTATAATTCTTTATCTGTCACAGTGTGGAAATACAGTTACACAAAAGATCTGAACAGACACTTCACCAAAGGAGACATATGGATGGCAAGTAAGTACATAAAAAGATAATCATCATAATCTGTTATTAGGGAAATGTAAATTAAAAACACAAGATATCATTACAAAACCTAACAGAATAGCTTTAATACAAACAACTGACAATACCAAGTGTTGACAAGGATTTGGAACTACTGGAACGCTCATATAATGCTGCTGAAAATGTAAAATAACACCAATCACAAATATTTCCAGAAAATAGAAGAAGAGAGTGGAACTTTTCAGATATAATAATTTATGCCATACATACATATTGAAAAATATCTTTTGAGTAGTATATCCTATACCTTGTGGGGTGCAAGAATTCTCTGCCTGAATTTTTCAATTGTTTCTTGACCCATAGAAGACCAAGCATTGACAAATGCTTCTGCTTTGTCTTGTCTAAGATGAATGTTCTCTAACTGCTGCTGCAAAGCTGCTGGCTTCACGTTGTAATATACTGCCTATTAAAGAGGAAAAAAAAAATTACATATATCCCAAATGTTCATACAGAGACCTTGAACTGTAATCAAATACAACATTATTTTAAATGATTTAAATTTTAAAAATTTCATATTTCTGTTGCAGAGATTTTTTTATTATTTTACAAATAATAATATACTCAACCAAGGGCTGGAAGATTCAGAATTAAATGGTCTAAATTTTTCAAGCTAAACTGCTTCATTTTTGCCTGTGGTTTAAGTAATACTAAATCCACTTAACAGAAAAACTTCTTTGCTTTGGCTATGTAAATGGTATCCTAATTAAAAGTTCATTTCCTTATTTCACTTCATTATTTCAAATAAGTACACAGTGGTTTTGTTTCCCAACTATCAAAATTTTTCCAAGAAACACTTTCTCAAAACCACGTTCATCTACCGACTTCCTAGGTAATATATAATAAAAAATTGAAAACTTTTTTCACGGTGATACCTGTTGTTTTTTACATTATTCTGAAAAAACTTTCTCATAAACCCCAGGCTGCTCTGCCCTGTTCAGTTATCCTTTCCTTCTACTGAAGGTTCACCAAGGATAGGAACCATAATCATCTTTATGATCTGTAATCTGTATAAGGCTGCATGTAGTAGATGCCCAGCAGCTTGTCTTCCTAACGGTATCTATTCACTAGAATGCCCAGGAAGCTACAGTATTGTTTACTGTGAAATAAACAAACAACAGGAATTTATTAAGAATCTATTTTTATAGCCACTATGGAGAACAGCATGGAGGTTCCTTAAAAAACTAAAAATAGGGGCTTCCCTGGTGGCGCAGTGGTTGAGAATCTGCCTGCCAATGCAGGGGACATGGGTTCGAGCCCTGGTCTGGGAAGATCCCACATGCCACGGAGCAACTGGGCCCGTGAGCCACAATTACTGAGCCTGCGCGTCGGGAGCCTGTGCTCCGCAACAAGAGAGGCCGCGATGGTGAGAGGCCCGCGCACCGCGATGAAGAGTGGTCCCCACTTGCCGCAACTAGAGAAAGCCCTCGCACAGAAACGAAGGCTCAACACAGTCATAAATAAATAAATAAATAAATAAATAAATAAAAGAACGTGAATTTCTTTAAAAAAAAAAAAGCAAACTGGGCTATTCATTTCAGTAACAGTCAAGTGGTCTTAGTTTGCATTCAATTTCCAATCAGTTTCTCAATCTATTAAAAAAAAAAAAAAAACAAACTAAAAATAGAACTACCATATGACCCAGCAGTCCCACTACTGGGCATATACCCTGAGAAAACCATAATTCAAAAAGAGTCATGTACCACAATGTTCATTGCAGCTCTGTTTACAGTAGCCAGGACATGGAAGCAACCTAAGTGTCCACTGACAGATGAATGGATAAAGAAGATGTGGCACATATATACAATGGAATATTACTCAGCCATAAAAAGAAACGAAATTGAGTTATTTGTAGTGAGGTGGATGGACCTGGAGTCTGTCATACATAGTGAAGCAAGTCAGAAAGAGAAAAACAAATACGGTATGCTAACACATATGTATGGAATCTAAAAAAAAAAAAAGGTTCTGATGAACCTAGGGGCAGGACAGGAATAAAGACGCAGACATAGAGAATGGACTTGAGGACACGGGGAGGGGGAAGGGTAAGCTGGGACAAAGTGAGAGAGTGGCAATGACATGTACACACTACCAAATGTAAAATAGCTAGTGGGAAGCAGCCGCATAGCACAGGGAGATCAGCTGGGTGCTTTGTGACCACCTAGAAAGGTGGGATAGGGAAGGTGGGAGGGAGACGCAAGAGGGAGGGGATACGGTGTTATATGTATACATATAGCTGATTCACTTTGTTATACAGCAGAAACTAACACAACATTATAAAGCAATTACACTCCAATAAAGATGTTAAAAAAAAGAATTTATTTTTAGCCCAGCAATGTGCTGCATTTACATAAGATGCACAGAAAATGTGATCCTGGCCCCACACAAATTCAAAACCTAGTGAAGGAGACACAACTGACATACATGAAATAATGAAAAGACGAACAATGTGCTCTACCATGATGAGCCAAGCATAAAAGGAACCCAAATAAGGGGAGGATTGCAAGTATAAGGGGTCAAGGCTGCAGTGGGAGGAGATGTGATTTGAACAGCACAATGAACTTAAACAAAGAACTGAATTTAGATATAAAGAAGGGATGCAGAAGAACAGCTCAGTAGGAAGAAATAGTATGACAAAAGGTCCTTTTACAAATATTTCTTATCTAAATGTTTTATTTATCAACCTAGTCAAATAAATCCTCCAAAATCATTTATTAAATTTCTTAAATAAAATGTGTTCATTTTTCCAAATCATTTTTCCAAATTATTATACCAAGTAACAATAAATTTGAATCTTTTTTAACTGTCTCAAGTCAACGAAGTCTTGATTCATACTGTCAAATACTTAGGCTGCTCAACACTAAGACTGTTTTAGCAGAACGCAATACCATGGAAAAAAAATCACACATTCAAAATATTTTTACTACATCAAAATTTTTTGATAAAACATATTCACTGCTTCCATCTGTATACTTGAGAAAAATAAGATAAAATGTTATAGCTATCACAGCAATGCAAACATGTAGTAAACAAACCATGGTTAGGAAGTTTGGGGCAATAAAAATACCTGTTCTAAAATAAAAGATATTGTTTCAAGAACTAGGTGAAGATCTTGTCTCTCCAGAGAAAATGCAGCTTGAAGTTTTTCTTCCTCTTCTTCACTGAAACTATTCTCAGCCTACAACACAGAAAGCAATCTATTAGCATACACTCAGGTATTCAAAACTCAGATACTCAACAGAAGATTCATTTATTCATATGACAATGAGAACTTGAAAGAAAGTAAATCCATCCTTGAAAGAAACTGATGTGTCTGTAAATTTCAATATCTTAAAATCATAGTACACAGTTCATTATCTGGCTCTTGCCAAATAAATTTCATTTAAAAAACCCAGTATTTTCAATTCTATGATTTACAGGAGGTGGAAAACAATGGTAAATAACATAAACGATGGACATTTAACATATACACTAATATGTATAAAATGGATAACTAAAAATAACCTGCTGTATAAAAAAATATTTTTTTAAAAATGGACATTTATGGGCTTCCCTGGTGGCGCAGTGGTTGAGAATCTGCCTGCCAATGCAGGGGACACGGGTTCGAGCCCTGGTCTGGGAAGATCCCACATGCCGCGGAGCAACTAGGCCCGTGAGCCACAATTACTGAGCCTGCGCGTCTGGAGCTTGTGCTCCGCAGCAAGAGAGGCCGCGATAGTGAGAGGCCCGCGCACCGCGATGAAGAGTGGCCCCGCTTGCCGCAACTGGAGAAAGCCCTCGCACAGAAACAAAGACCCAACACAGCCATAAATAAATAAATAAATAAATAAATTAAAAAAAAAAAAAAAAAATGGACATTTAGGGCTTCCCTGGTGGTGCAGTGATTGAGAGCCCGCCTGCCAATGCAGGGCACGTGGGTTCGAGCCCTGGTCTGGGGAGATCCCACATGCCGTGGAGCAGCTGGGCCCATGCACCACAGCTGCTGAGCCTGCGCTCTGGAGCCTGCGAGCCACAACTACTGAGCCCACGTGCCACAACTACAGAAACCCGCGTGCCTAGAGCCCGTGCTCTGCAACGAGAGAAGCCACCACAATGAGAAGCCCGTGCACCACAACAAAGAGTAGCCCCTGCTCTCTGCAACTAGAGAAAGCCCGCGAGCAGCAATGACGACCCAGTGCAGCCAAAAATAAAAATAAATAAAATAAATAAATTTATTAAAAAAAAAAACAAAAAAAGGACATTTAGAAAAAACAATACTAAAAGGTAAAACCCCAAAATGTTAACAATAATTAATAGTAATTTCCATCTTTACTCACAACGTTATAATCAACTATATTCCAGTATAAGATAAAAATTAAGAAAGAAAATTAAAAAACATGGGGGGGGAAACACCTTCTCTGTAATAATACTATCCAATTATAATGGGTCCCAGCAACTCTTCTAAGAGCCCAAAGCAAAACCTCCATTTAAGAGAACAGCATTTTAAGATAGAAAATACCTGAGGGCTCCTTTCCTTTGGTAGCTCTTTCCTCCCCCCAACTCACCCCAAAACCTCTGCCAGTATATGACCTTACCTAGCCCTAAGCCCCTGTAGGCATTTAATAAGAGGGAGCCTACCCTGGAAGGATTAAACAGATAAAAACTGTTAACCTTGAGAACCTTAATCTATATCCTCCATTACCTAGCACCAGGATTCCCATCAGATAGAGAGGTGGCAACTAGTTTAACCCTTAGGATTATTTTATTAAAAGTCAATGGGTTGGGCTTCCCTGGTGGTGCAGTGGTTGAGAATCTGCCTGCTAATGCAGGCGATACGGGTTCGAGCCCTGGTCTGGGAGGATCCCACATGCCGTGGAGCAACTAGGCCCGTAAGCCACAACTACTGAGCCTGCGCGTCCAGAGCCTGTGCTCCGCAACAAGACAGGCCACGATAGTGAGAGGCCCGCGCACCGCGATGAAGAGTGGCCCCCGCTTGCCGCAACTAGAGAAAGCCCTCGCACAGAAACGAAGACCCAACACAGCCAAAAATTAATTAATTAATTAATTAATTAAAAAAAAAAAGTCAATGGGTTATGGGATGCAGCAAAAGCAATTCTTAGAGGGAAATTTACAGTGATACAGGCCTTCTTTAAGGAACAAAAAAAATCTCAAACAATCTAACCCACCACCTAAAAGAATTAGAAAAAGAAAAACAAACAAAACCTGAAGTCAGAAGAAGGAAGGAGCTAATAAAGGTCAGAGAGGAAATAAATAAAATAAAGATTAAAAAAACAATAGAAAAAAAATCAGTAAAACCAAGAGCTGGTTCTTTGAAAGGGTAAACAAAATTGACAAACCTCTGGCCAGGCTCACCAAGAAGAAAAGAAAGAAGACCCAAATAAACAAAATAAGAAATGAAAGAGGAGAAATCACAACTGATACTGCAGAAGTACAAATATATATATATATATATATCTCTATATAAAAATATATATATACACACACACACATATATATATTTGCTGAGTACTTATTATGTGCTACATAGACAGTTTATGTCCTCAGGAGTACTATCCTCTAGTTAGAAAGACAAATTAAAAACAAATAATTGTTCAAATAACTTCCCTTTCTAATGAGTTCTGCAAAAGTATGGGTTATTATAAGAGCATATATAAAGCGAGAAATTAAGTCTTTTTGATAATTTTAATATTTTCCAAAACTTACACATTACACACATTACTTTTATAAGCAATATATGAAAGAAAGAAGTTAGCCATCTGAGTATAACTTCTGGCTAGTCTCCTTTCTTTCATTTCCAAAATAATCTCCTTGATCTAAAGACTGTTTTTCATGTATGAAAAATATACACTATTAGAACTGCTTTCAAATAAAAATACTTTATCTACACATACCAAAAACAACTTTCCCTGTTGCTGCCTCTCCCCAACAGCTACATGGAGAAGTTTCAGAAGTCCATGCCTCAACAGCTTAGGATGAGGTACAACCTTACAGTTGCTCAAGTGAAGCAGCATTAGAACTCTAAGCTGGCATATTTTTGGTTTGGGGAGGCTAGTCACCAGAACTCCCAGTATCTACTACCTGTTTTATGACTGAGAAAAGCATGAACCCAATTTGGCCAAAATGCCAATCACTTACCTCAAGAGCAATGTTTTGATTTTAAAGTTCCAGAATTTCTGTGACTACCATACACCTTCTTGAAATAGTGACCTACAGTACCAGACTTTATCAATATGAGAAAGACAATAACAGTATTACTCATGTACAATCAATGAACCACATGTTGCATTAAATTCAATGGATATGTACAATTTAACTTCCAAGTTTGTCAATCTGATTCCTTTAAATATACACCAAACGAGGTATTTTGACAAAATAAAAATAGTGATTGAGCACGTAGAAAAATAAACTTCAGTGTCCCCAATATGTACAAGAAAGTGAGACTTTTTTTTTTAAGATTTTTTTTTTTTGATGTGGACCATTTTTAAAGTCTTTACTGAATTTGTTACAATACTGCTTCTGCTTTATGTTTTGGTTTTTTGGCCACGAGGCATGTGGGATCTTAGCTCCCCGACCAGGGATCGAACCTGCTTCCCCTGCATTGGAAGGCAGACTCTTAACCACTGGACCGCCAGGGAAGTCCCGAGACTTTTTAAAAAAGAGCAAGAAAAGGGATATTCTCAAGATCTTCAAGGGCATCATATTAATGAAGTGGTTTGGAGTGAAGGGGGACAAGGGAACATGTATCTCCCCCATCCACTGGTACCTGAAACATGCACCCTTAAAATAAGGTGGCGCTTAAAATATGTGAGCAGAACAACAAATGGAGAATAAAATACAGCCATAAAACAAAGTTCCAAATCCATAGTCAATATCTTGCTCCAACAACGACCCTGGGTAGATCAATATTAAATGTAAGTCACTCTATTTGCTTCCAGACAGCAGCAGGTTAACTTCTTCCTAGGTACCAAAAGTAACCCACACATATCTGGGTGTTGAAGAGAAAGTAAAGGAGATATATTCGTTTTTACCCTCTCAATGGGAGAAATTTAAGGCCCACGTTTATAAAATTAGAGAGCAAGTGTCTAAGAAACTTAAATTTTAAATGGAAAATGGATGTTAATTTTTTCTATATATTTAAAAAGCATATGCCATAAACATATATACACAGGCAGAAAGGAAAAACAGTATTTAAAAAGAATAACTGCTGTACGGCTTGACATGGAAAGATCTCTGATACAAGTGATAAGTGAAAAAGGTAAACAGTATAATGCCACTTATGAACACATTTATATAAAAACCAAAAATTTCTATTTATATATGCGTGCACATATGTTTGCACATCTGTATTTATTAATACTTGAAAAAAAGACCTGGAAAGATGAAAGCCAAATCGACAACAAAGGCTACTTCTAGGGAGGTGTGGTGGTTTTATCATATCTGCAAATTATTTTAACACTCCTCTGTTCAAAAGATGGAGCCTAATTTCCTCTCCCCTGAATATGAGCCAGACTTACTGACTTACTTCTAACCAGCAGAATATAGTAAAAGTGAAGGTATGTGATATCCAAGCCTAGGTCATAAAAAGGACAGCACCCCCCTCTCTTGGACCACTCATTCTGGAAGAAGACAACTTCCACGTCAGGAGCAAAGGCCCATGTGACAAGGATCTAACTGGTACCACCATCTAGCCATGTTAGAAGGAAATCCTCTACCCCAGACAAAACTTCAGGTACCAGCGGCCTCAACCAACATCTGAGAGCAATTTCATGAGAACCCCAAGCCAGGACCACCCAGCCAAGCCACTGCTAAATTCCTGACTTACAGGAAGCGTGAGAGATAATAAATGTTTATTGTTGGTTTAATCTGCTAACTTTGGGGGAAATTTTCAATTCAGCAATAGATAACTCACACAGGAGAGAATGAAGATGGAGGAAGGGGCAAGAGTTAGCCAAGGGGGGCATTTCAGTTCGTCCATGTTGTTTAAATGTCTTAAAACAAAAACTTCCTCATAAACTATTTGTGAAATTTAAAATGTTACTGAAACACTTCACTTACGCACTCTATTTTGAACTTTAAGGGCACAAAAAAGAACAAATCAAAAAATCCATCCTTCCAACTTTTTCTTTTTTTGAAGAATTTATTTTCTTAACATGCATGATGAGTGAACTCATCTTAATTCCACATACAGTTGAAATCAGGTCACATTCCTCAGAAAGTTATACCGATCTTCTATTCTATGAAGACAGTATACTATCTAAATAATTATGAAGGCAATTAGGTTTTAAAAACTCAGAGCACGGCTTGAGAGACAAGAGAGGCCTGTGGTCCGGAATCCAAGCTCTGACTCACATACACAGGCATACACACACACCAACACCACAATGCAAGAACACATGGTACTAGTAGTCTGCATATGCCATAATTTAAAATGTATACATATCATTTTAACCTAATAAACTAAGTTGTAAGAAGCCCTCCAGCTTATATTAAGTACAAAATAAATGCATTTTCAGGGATAAGCTACTCTTTTCTTTCTTTGTCCACATGGGTGAGGCCAATTCTTCTTTGAACAGGACTGTGCTGCACATTGCTAGGACATTTAAAGTCCCGGGGCATGAAATGCCGGCAGCACCCTCCATACATTGTGACAACAACAACAACAAAATCCTCAGGCATTTCTGTAGGCTGGGGTTTACAACTGTGACTGTCCTTTATATTAATATAATGAGACTTCTCTAGCGGTCATAATGAGGAAATATGGTGGTACTCACAAGTCAATCTATCAAATAAAAGAACTTTTATTTTAAACTTTTAAAAGCAATCTTTCTGAAATGTACGGCACCCATTCTAGGCTTCTGTAAACAAAGTATATTGGATTACACTAGATTCTTGCAATAAGTCAGATCATAATTACGAGCATCCAAGTTCCGTCCTGCAGTTAGTTTCCTAAAGAACTGCTAAGGTACACTGATGATTTTTCACTTCAGAAAAAACCCTCAGATTTCTTTGCTTTTGTACTTCTTGTGTCTGATTTTCGTAATTCTTCCATTTCAGTCTATACCCAGCAGTCGATCCTTGAAACTGCCCACATGCCCCATTACAGGAGCGCCTTCAACCCCCAGTTTGTTGTTGCTAGTAGGCCATGGCCAGAAATCCAGACACCTCATCTCGCAGAACTAGACATTTAACATAGTAACATCGATAGGTTTTGTGGGAGGGCCTAAGAGTCTCTGGAGCAAGGTATATGAGGGTTTTTTTTTAATTGCATGAGTTGTGACAGCTATTTTTAAAAACTTAGAGGCCACAAATGTTTGTTTTTAAGTTCACAGATAAGGAAGTTACTATGAGTTCCTTCAGTGTTTCCCAATGCAGACCCTATTAGCATGCAGGATGAGACAGTTCTTTGTACAGGGCTGTCCTACTCACTGCAAGACATTTAAAGGTACACATACACAATGGAATATTACTCAGCCATTAAAAAGAATGAAATAATGCCATTTGCAGCAACATGGATGGACCTAGAGATTGTCAAACTGAGTGAAGTAAGTCAGACAGAGAAAGACAAGTATTAAATGATATCGCTTATATGCAGAATCTAAAAACAGGATATAAATGAACTTATTTACAAAACAGAAACAGACTCACAGACTTGGAAAACGAACTTATGGTTACCAGGGGGGAAGGGATAGTTAGGGAGTTTGGGATTGACACGTACACACTCCTATATTTAAAATGGATAACCAACAAGGACCTACTGTATAGCACAAGGAACTCTGCTCAATATTATGTAACAACCTAAATGGGAAAAGAATTTGAAAAAGAATAGATCCATGTATGTGTATAACTGAATCACTCTGCTGTACACCTGAAACTAACACAACATTGTTAATCAACTATACTCCAATATAATATAAAAAGTTAAAAAAATAAATAAAGTTCCTGGGCATTAAATGCCACCAGCACCCTACACACATTGGTAACAAACCACCCAAAATTCCCAAGTATTCCTATATGCTACGATTGCTCAGGAGTAGGGCCAGTTCAAAGAAGACTCCCAGACCCATACTTAGGCGTGCCCATATTCTATACCTAAGCTTACTTTCCCCATGTTTATTTCTACTAGAGATTCCAAGGAACCAGTCTGGACAAAAACAGATATCCTCTGCCCACAATCCCATTTTACCAAGATCAAACTTGGTAAAATCAAAATGTCAAGCTGATAGCATTAAGAATAGCAACCAAATCCCTAAACCTCTTCACCAACTTACCTGCATGCGGTTTCACCGCTCTCAGGACTCTGCCTGTCCCAAGGCAAAGGCCAACTTGACAGACCAAGAGTACATAAAAGAAAGCTGGCAGATCTGAGATGTCACTGCAAACTCTTTGATAAGAGCCCTTATCACAACTGGAGTCCCTCTGGAAGAACATTCCCTAAAACTGTCCGGGTGGGTTGGGGGAGTGGGGATGGGTTGCCCCTTTCCTGACTTTCTCTCCTGACTTTCTGCAGGCAAGTAATCAAATACAGATGTTTCTGTCCTCAGCTGCTTCAGCTCTCAACAACCACACCTTCTCACCTCCACTCCCCACCTCTGAAGGCACAGCATTCAAACACCTCTGTGGAATGCTTTGGCCATTCAGTTACCCTAAGATAGATATTAATGTTTTCTCAACTCCAGAGGGTCAAAGACAAACTCCAGAAGGTCACGAGTTTCCTGCAGATGTTCCATCCTCCCACAGTATGAAGAACAAAAGATGTATATAAGTGTTTTGTGTCCCATATCACTTTGTATGTGTTTAAGAAGGCAGCCACCCACAACATTGTAAATCAACTATACTTCAATTGAAAAATACAATAAAATAAATAAAATAAAAATTAAAAAGAAGGCAGCCACCAACTCAGACAATCAAAGAAATTCTCTATCAACTGCCTGCATCATTCACTTTGGGACTGATTTATATACCGTTTCACACTCTTTCCTGAGGCTTACTGTAATGAGTCAGAGGGATGGATTCTGGAGCCAGACTGCCTTACTAGCTAGCTGTGTGACCTTGGGCAAATTACTTAACTGGTCTCTATCTCAGTTTCTTCATGGATAAAATAAGGATGACAACAGTACTTACTTCCTAAGGGTGCTGTGAGGATCATATGAGTTAACACCACAAAGCCATCAGAACAGCACGGGTCACAGAGGGAGCAATGGAACTGTGCATAGCAAACACCACAGAATGTAGCTGCCATTGTTACTGTGGTTGTTCCTCCTGTTTCTCCTTCTACATCACAAATTCCTTATGGGCAGGAATTCAGAGAACCTATATTCATTTTGTGTTTCCCATGGCAAGGAAAAGAATGAACTCCAAGAATAGCTATTGAGTGCCAACTGCATAAGTATCAATATATCAAGTGTAGGAAATATAAAGATGAGTAAGACATGATACTTAAAGTATTCAAGGTCAGAGAAAGACCCTGTAATCATGAAACAAATACTTAATGATGTAGTACTAAAGTGAGGTGAGGATGAACCGTTTTAGAAGCAAAGAAGAGAGGACGAGCTGCTGAGAGTAGGACTGTCAAATCCTTGGAAGATGAATAGTTTATTCACTAAAGAAGGGAAGATATTTCAGGTAAGGGAAAGAATATATTACACAGACACCAAGTGGAAAAAGTTCACAGTACGTTCCAGTAAAAGAGCATAGTCCAGGGTAACTGAAACACTTGCAAAGTGGGGAAAACACAGACTGCACCTATATTGTAACGTTATTATGATACAATGTTAAGGAATATGAACTTTTTCCCAAGAGCAATGGAAAGTCATTGATGGCTTTGAACACTGTAAAGATATGATCAACTTTTTTTTTTTTTTTTAGGAAAAAAATATTTGGAAAGATAAATGGAACAGCACCATGAAGAAGTGATAAGAAGGTAGAAGACTACAGACAGCGCTACCAGTTTGAAGGTAACTGTTGTAGTCCAAGGGAGAAATAATAAGGGTCTGAACTAGGATTACGAAGAGAACTTGGATTTGAGAGATACTTCAGAGGGAGAAACGGCAGGGCTTTGGGACTGGCCTCTGGCCAGGAAAAAGAAGAGGTAAGAGTCTGGGTTCTCATTTAATGGTGATACTTTGCACCAGGCAGAGCAGTTAGTGGGCATTCCTTTAACACATGTTGAATGGAATTAAATTTTATTAACCTGATAAAGAAGTTAACTAAGTAATGTTAGCAAGTTAACCAAGTAATGAATTACTAAGCATCAATATATCCAAGATAACCACATCCGTGAAATAAAAGTGGAAGAGAAAGATTAAATGAAAAATTACATACTGGTTGATAGCAAAACTACAGAGTTATTTTTAAGACAAAGAATGAAATCATGATATCAGAATTTTCCCAAAGCGTGTTCCACAGAGCCTTGGTCCCAAAATAAATACCATGATAAAACAGTTCCCTGGTCAAACACATTTGGAAAATTTTGCACACAACAGTCACGCTTAAATATTTACCATTAACACCACCATAAAATATACTCTGAAAAGTCCCATGATTTAAAAAAATTAATTTGAATGAAGACAGAAGTTCCCAAACTTTTGACCGTGGGATATTATATTTTCTAGAGACCCGGTGTTCCTGAGGACATGCTGGAGAACAATACCTCGCAAAAAAGTACTTCAAGTAGAAACCTAGAGTTGCAGTGGAATCACGAGAATATATTATAATCTACAGAAGTGCAAACATACAAACCTTCAGGTGAAGTTTTTGAAGAATTCGGGTGAGCAATCGTGGAAATCTTCCTATATCTATTTCATTTATCAGCGACACTGCTTTTTTCATGCTAAATAAATTCATAAAACAAAGTTTTAGAATGAGTTTTCCCCAAGTGGTACTGTAGTTACCGTAAGTACAGCTGCCTGTTAAGTTTTCATTTCGACAACTCTGCTTGCTACAAGGTAAGTCTGAGTAAAATAAAGAAAAACAGGTGATGGCCAGCAAAGGCAGGACGTTTCCAAAAGATGCCCCCAAAAGTACTTCTGTTGAAAAGGTCTATTTGGCAAATTTTCTCTTTCTTCTGGGCAAGGCAAACTACTAGGAGAAGCCTGCACTCTGTGGGGAATGGTATTAATTTAGGAGTGAAAGTTTATGTATCCACTTAACTTAAAACAGAACTTTGAGAAGAGTGGGAGGAGGGAATTGGCAATTACACCAAAAATAGAAAGAAAAGACTGCTGCATGGCAGGTAATGGAATAAAAAAAAAACAAACAAAACTACATACAATATCATTTGGGGTCACTGAGTACACAGCTGTTTTAAAACCCTGTTTCAATTGTAATAATCAACTTAAATTATGTGATAAGAACAATTCTACTGCACCACGTTGAATATGGTTTACTGATGTCATGTGTTACCCAGGACACTGGTGTGAGAAAAGGAACTGGCTGTCAGAACTCAAGTAATCAAAAAAGTTAAAACTTCAAAATGACAACTCTCTTCTTCAAAAAGACTCCTGTCCAATCTAGACACAAAGTTATTCTCCAGCCTCAATTATTTGCCTGTATACTTCCGCACTTTTCTGCATCCACACACCACCTGCACTATTATTTATTTTTCACTAAATGGAGTCATTTTTACTTAAATAATTTTATTTTAAAACATAAGTTTACATCACCACTATAGACAGCCGACCTTACTTACCTACCATAAACAGAAATGAACTAAATAAACAAATGAATTCAAAAGAAATCAAATGAAAACAAAAGCAATGTTACTAAATTCTGTCTAGATACTGTTACAAGCCAAAAACTCCTGGCCTGAGGCCTAGTCTATCTTGATTGAAAAGATATATTAACGCGTGTTAGGTATTCAAGACCATCCGGGACCAATGGGAGACTTTCTCATCATCAGGAGGTCTGAAAGAGAACTGAAAACGGAAACGGAATACCTTTCCACGTGATTTCAGTGTTACTCCAGGATGGCCTGGGTACCTGCGATACAGCCTCGGGGAACGGTGACACTGACCACACACTGTCGTACTGACCTCAGCTGCCCAGGCCCACTGTAAGCCCACGCAGGTGAACTACCGTGCAGGTGGACGCACCCGCAGTCTCGCGCGCTCCCGCGGGGCCCGCACCGCGACTCTGCCAGCCCCGCGCCCGCCCCTCCGGACACCCGCGGCCCCGCACCTGCCCCTCCGCCCCGGACCCCAACCCGCGCCTCGGCGACAGACAGCAGCAGCACCCTTACGCCTGCCCTGCCCGCGCTGCCCCCGTGCCCAGCCGGGGTTACCTGGGGCTCTCCCGCAGAATCAGCGCCGCGGACGCCGCCATCCTCGAAGCTCCCTGGCCCCGCCGCCAGGATCAGCTGTCTGGAGTCCAGCCAATGGCGGCGGCAGCGGCGGACGGCAAGCCGGAAGGCTCAAGCCGCGCAGGGGCCGCGCCGCTCCGGTCCAGCGGTCCTGGAGGGGCGAAGGGGTGTCGCCGTCGTCCTCCCCGCCGCTCCCGCCGTTCCGAGGTAAGGCTGTACATATATTGATTTATTTATATGTACATTTTTGCCTATTTTATATATATACGCATACCTGGATATGGTGTGGCTATTTTTATGTATTATGTAGGTAGTGTGTGTGTATAAACATATACTTTTACTCTTGCGTGCATATACACATACTTTTTTTTTGGAAAAAAAAGTTTAAGCACTGCCCGCGGTGTCTGGCCTGCGCTGCAGATGGGCAGGCGGTGGAACGCGCTCCCCGAAGGAGCCCAGGGCCAGCTCCACCCTGTACCCTGCGCCACCAGCCCTTCCTGTATCTACATCCCTGGAGCTCTGCAGTGCCCCACGCGGAGCCTGGGCTCTTTGTACTTTTATTCGTTCAATAGTGTTCTCTGAGCACCTACTGTGTGCCAGGCACTGTGCTAGACACTCGGGATACAAAAAGACCAAAATTCCTGCCCTTGAGGTTTGCCAGCAGGTAAATGGGCAAGTGTCCGTTGCGCCTTTCTTTGTGGTCGGGCACTGAGCTAGGTACTGCAGAGTAGCGGAGATGAATCGCCGCAGAGAATGCGATTAAGGACGTCTCAGGAGAATAGAGAGACAACGCGGGTTCAGGAATACCTTTGTCTCACTTAGAGAAAAACATGTAGTGCATTAAGGGGATTCAGAGCTGGGAACAGTGATAAGGCATCCGAGGTTGGATCAGGAAAACTTCCTGGGACAGGTGGCATTAAGAAGCCTTGAATGATAGGTTGTGGCATGTACATTTAGTCTGGTGAGAAATGGGGAGCCATTAAATGTTTTCAAGCAAAGAAATGTTTGTGAGAACTCTGTTTGTTTGTTTGTTGAAGATTACCGTAAGCAGAATGATTATTGGATGGGAAAGAGGTAAGCAGGAAAGCCAGATAGGGAGCTACTGCAATCACCTATGGAAAGCAATAAAATCCTTGGTAGTAAAATGGCATTGGAGAATGAAAAGATAGTGGATGAATTAGAGTTACATTTCAGCTGTAGAATCTTCAGGAGCTGAGAAAAGATTGGATTTAATTTTCGTACCCAATTATGTTTTACTTAAATTATTATTTACATTAGTTGGCATTCCTAGAGCAGCCCTGAAACATCCTAACTGAAAGGAGAAGCCAGATTGCAAATTAAAAGTGAATAATCCCCACATGGATAATTGAGTCAATTATACAGTGTATTGAACACATACAAATACATATGGTTCCACAACACTCCACACATTTCCCAATTTGTGCAGCATCTGAAAAAAATGTACGTGGATCTACATAAATTATAGGTGTCTGATACAAACACAGATTACCTTACCTGGCACATTAATAGAGTCCCAGTTCGCTCAACTTTTGAATCATTTCCCTTTTGTCTTGATTCATTGCCTGAAGTAGAGCCACTAACCAGGTAAAACTATTTTGAATCTCTAGGAGGAGGAGGTGAAGTTTACCTCCTCTTCAGTTCCCTTCAAAACTATAGCTGGGATTTTGAGCCAAAGAACCTCAGGGTGGTTTGAGCCCTGAATCTGTGTAACCTGGAACAAAGCACTCTACCTCACCAAGTTTCCTCTTCCTGATCTGCAAAATGGAGGTGAGAATAATGTCTGCTCCCCTGGGCTGTGGTGAGAATTAAACAGCCTGATGTGTATGTGCAAGAATCTCTCTACCTTCCCTTATAAAGCAAAGCACAGACTTCCAAGATTTTAGCAAAACGGTGTCCAGTGGACACAGAGGGCCTCTCACTATATTTCTCTTCATTTTCACTGATGGGATGATCACTTCTTTTTTTTTTTTTAATAAATTTATTTATTTATTTATTTATTTTTGGCTGTGTTGCGGTCTTCGTTGCTGCGCACGGGCTTTCTCTAGTTGCGGCGAGTGGGGGCTACTCTTCTTTGCGGTGCACGGGCTTCTCATTGCAGTGGCTTCTTTCGTTGTGGAGCACGGGCTCTAGGCACGCGGGCCTGAGTAGTTGCAGCACGCGGGCTCAATAGTTGTGGCTCACGGGCTCTAGAGTGCAGGTTCAGTAGTTGTGGCACACAGGCTTCGTTGCTCCACAGCATGTGGGAATCTTCCCAGACCAGGGCTCGAACCCATGTCCCCTGCATTGGCAGGCGGATTCTCAACCACTGTGCCACCAGGGAAGCCCTGGGGTGATCACTTCTTATTACTACTTTTTCCTATAAAGGCTTGATGCAGTGAATAATTTCAACCCCTAAATGAGACTATTACCCCAAATATTTCTGTAGTCTCTGGAGTATAGGCATACCTATCCAAAGCTACAAGTCCTTGTAGTTGTCTTCCTGTTGCCACCTGCTGGAGAGCAGGAAATGTACCTCCTGGAGGCATAATTCCATAACCACACTTTACTCCTAACCCCCAACTTGTCAACCCATCTTTATGATAGATCCAGAGCCCAGACCTGTTGCCCCTGATCTATTAGGGCTACTAAACATGCTCAGTGCCCTGAAGTTTCTTCCATACCCTTGCCTTTATTGCAAACTTCTGCCAAATTCACCTTTTTTTATTTTCTGTGTTAGTCTGGGTTCTCTAGAAAACAACCTGAGTTGCATGCTGGTGTTTCATTGGGGCCTGTAATTGTAGGGAAGTAGGAGTGAGGGCAAAGGGAAGGAAAGGAGGAATGAAGGGAGGAGGAAAGCAAATAAAAGGTGGCATGTTATCCAAATTGTTACAGCTTCAAAACCCAGCTTATTTCTCAGAGAGACTATTTCAAGTTGCTGTGTCTTGCAACAGCAAAGAGATAGCAGGAGGGGGAAAAATTTTGTCTGCAAACTCTTTCCAATCTGCTGTCTTTTTTTGGTCCAAATTTGTCCTATGGTTCACGCCTCCCCTGAGCTCCTGGGGTGTGTTACCTGGCACCTCTAGGCGGCCACTGGGAAATCCAGAGCTTCCATGAGTCGGGTAGAGTAGGAACTGAGTCTGCAGCTGTAGAAAAGAGCCCTCGGCTCAATCCCTGCCAACACCCATCTCAGATGTCTCCTCCCCAATCCCTGCCCCACTAAGGCTGGCAGCAAGTGACAGGAGATTTAAGACCACGGGAATAATTCAGCATTCCCAGGGGTCACTTTACTGGGAAAGTCAAGCAACGGGCTGAAGCCTGGGATGCAGCGGGGTGAGCATATCTGGGGAGGTACATAGCCTGAAGACAGTTTTACTCCTCAAGTGGAATCTCAATACAAGAACTGCTTGGGCCCTGAGTGCTTCAGCTCTTAATTGATGCAGCTTTTTCAATTCACGTGTGCCTAGTTGTTTTACCAAAGTCTATCAGAACACAGGTTGGAGTGAGGTTGGTGACCACCCTCCACTCTGTCTTTAGAACTAGGTGTGAACTTTGTCCCATTTGGAGCACCTCCTTTTTGTGTTTTTTGTTTGTTTGTTTGTTTGTTTTTGATATGGACCACTTTTAAAGTCTTTATTGAATTCCTTACAATACTGTTTCTGTTTTATGTTTTGGTTTTTTGGCCGCGAGGTATGTGGGATCTTACCTCCCCAACCAGGGATCGAACCCACACCCCCTGCATTGGAAGGCAAAGTCTTATCCACTGGACCGCCAGGGAAGTCCCTGGAGCCCCTCCTTTTTGATGGGTTCCTTCCCAAGGGCCCCATGGCAGTATCCAGCAATGTGGCCTCAGTCTGCACCCGCCTTCTCCCTACTAGGCATGATTTATATGTTTAACACGCAATGAAGTAGAGCCAAAGTCTGGGCCTACTTTTTCCAGAAGTCTCCTCCAACGCTTAAGAAAACCCTGGGTACATCAAGGAACCCAGCCCAAATCCATTCCTCAACATTCCAGCCACAAATGTAAATGATTATCTTTGGAGGAAAGGTAACACCTACTCAGCCATCAGAACGGTATCTGAGCCCCAGGAATCTAGTCCAGCTGAAATGACCTTTTAAGTAAGCTCTTGATATATACTGTCAAATTGTGGTGGTGGGGGGGTGCCGGGTGTAAAGGATTTTATTACATACCCAGATTATTCTGGCAATGGGTTAGCTAAGTATCTGGCCCAGGACCCTAACGCTATGAAAGTCTGCAGTCTTACAACTCACCCTGAGTTTCTCAGGTGAGCTATCAAAGGTAGTTGAGAGTCACATCAGGGCAGAGGACTGGAGCTGCCTGCCACTCATGGCCTATACCCAGACGACTGGCAAATACAAAAGTCACATCCAGCTGCTTTGTCATGCTCGCTTGCAGAAGCCATTGGCCCAGTTTTCCTCCTTCCCTCCACCTCCCCGTCTCCACACCAGCATCAGTCACACTTTCCAGCCCTGTTTTTAGCTCTGTTGTCAGCACTTACCTCATAAGTGTGAGTGAATCAGTTGGGATGTAACTGAAGAACAGCCTTCTACGTGGTAAACGTGTAATTGTTCCACATTTTCTCCCCAGATTCTCAGGGGAATGAAGTTTTAAAATCACATATTCTAATTTATGAGTTGGTTATGTGAATGTTCCTGTTTAATGTGAGATACATTAGGAATCAAGAAAGCATAAACATAAAGTCTTCTCTGAGTATTTGCGTACCAGGCTGTGATGTGGAAAGGAAGCAAGAAGCTTAGAAAAAAAGAAAAGAAGGAACGGTATCAAGGGTGCAGGCCACATTTGTCCATACAAACAGTATTTATGTTCACCCACCCTTAACTGAATGGAGGGTGGGGAAGGGAATGGGAGGGAAACTTTTATTAAAATGTAACAAAAATATACTTTGTGATATATGAACAGATCTCCGTTCTAATCTATTCTCCAACTTAAAGTTGAAAACCATCTCAAATTATCACCCTTCCATTTTAATTTGTACCTAATTTCCTTCACTCAACCTCTCAGAGGCCCGTGCCATTAACAGGACTGATATTTACACGTAGGATGTGTGAAACATTGAATGGTTTCTTCAGTAATTTTCACCCGTGAGCACAGTTTGAAAAGAATTAAATGGTGCTTCCCTTATAGACATGTCCACGGAGGCACAATTGCAGATTCCTCTTTACCCAATGACTAGGAAAGGAAATAAAAACAGTAAACACCACAAATAGGCAACTGGAAAAAAGAAACCTACCTGTTGACAGCAAACAAAGGAAGAAGCATAGCTTAACAACACACTTGGAAAAGCATCTGCCAAGAAAAAAAAGAATGTCTGCTTTGGCTAAGCTGTCTCTTAAAGGTGAGCCCCGCACTGCTGAAACAGTACTAGGAAAAGAAGGCGTCCACAAAGCCAGGAGAATTCTCCTACCCTGCACCTTAAAGAAGAGCAGAGGGCTTCCCTGGTGGCGCAGTGGTTGAGAATCTGCCTGCTAATGCGAGGGACACGGGTTCGAGCCCTGGTCTGGGAGGATCCCGCGTGCCGCGGAGCGGCTGGGCCCGTGAGCCACAGTTGCTGAGCCTGCGCGTCTGGAGCCTGTGCCCCGCGACGGGAGGGGCCGCGATAGAGAGAGGCCCGCACACCGCGATGAAGAGCGGTCCCTGCACCGCGATGAAGAGTGGCCCCCGCTTGCCGCAGCTGGAGAAAGCCCTCGCACGAACCGAAGACCCAACACAGCCAAAAATAATAAATAAATAAATAAATAAATAAATAAATAAGAAAATCCTTTAAAAAAAAAAAAAAAAAAGAAACCGAGTTTAAAAAAAAAAAAAAAAAGAAGAGCAGAAGTGGAGGGGGGTAAATAGTCAGCCCAAGGGGAGTCACGGGACATCCTTGGAGAATGTATGTCTGTGAAGGCAGGTGCAGGATGCCACGGAGGGTGGAGGAACCTCCAGGAGTCAATCTTTTGGTGCCCCTGGGGGAGGGGAAAAGTAGAACAGGCGGAAAAAAACAAAACTATATCTAATATGCCAAATGATGAATGTGGAGCTGGAAATCTGAAGAGAAAATAAGAAAAGCTATCCTGAGGAAAAAAGCCAGTGGAAAAGGTTACATCAGAGCTGCAGTGAAAATAGCCTTTCTTCCACCCCGAGCTCCCCACCTCATTGTTAACACTGGCTGAAACCCATGGGCACCCCAATCCTTCCCCCCATGCTACATGGAAATGAAAGACTGAAATAGGGGTGTGAACAACCAGGGCTGACCCAGGAGGAATCAGAGGCTCTGCGGTGCCACAGTTAGTGAAGGTTTGTCCACCTTCAGGGACTGGGCATGCCCCTACCAAGTGGAGTGAATCCTGATACAGAACAGTTAAGGGAACCTCAGAGTTGAGACAGCGAAAATTAAATCCACCAACAAGTGCTCAGTCCCAGCTTCCCTCACTTAAGCTTTTGTAGGAAGAAGGAGGAGGGGGAGAGGGAGGGGGAGGAGGAAGGAGAGAAGGGGGAGGAGGGGGAGGAGGAGGAGGAGAAGAAAAGTAGATAGAATGCAATTCTGAGCCACCGGGATGGAAAAACAGATCTCACTCAAACAGGCAAAGGAAGTAAGGTGATTAGGCACTACATCAGAGACAACAGAGGTCTGGCCAGAACTGTCCACGCTAAACATAAATAGGATGAGAAGAAAGGGCATAACAACTATGCAATCATCCTACAGAAAAAGAGAGGTATTCAGCATACAAGAAACAGATGAAAAGTTCAGCCTGGAATAAAACATAGCCTAAGAGACACAAGAAAATGCCACGTGATTGCTCAAGATAAAATTTAAGACGAGGGGCTTCCCTGGTGGTGCAGTGGTTGAGAATCTGCCTGCCAATGCAGGGGACACGGGTTCGAGCCCTGGTCTGGGAAGATCCCACATGCCGTGGAGCAACTAGGCCCGTGAGCCACAATTACTGAGCCTGCGCGTCTGGAGCCTATGCTCCACAACAAGAGAGGCCGCGATAATGAGAGGCCCGCGCACCGTGATGAAGAGTGGCCCCCACTTGCCACAACTAGAGAAAGCCCTCGCACAGAAACGAAGACCCAACACAGCCATAAATAAATAAATAAATAAATAAATAAATAAATAAATAAATCCAAAGTTTAAAAAAAAAAGAAAAGAAAAAAAAAACCTAAATTTATAAATTAAAAAATTTAAGACGAAAATAAATTCAGTGGAACAAGAGCTAAAAGACAACTTGATGAAACAACAAAATTAGATGTAAAAGGCATGGCAAAACCAAAGAAAGAAATTGAGGACTAAAAGCACACCATCTCCTAATTAATAGGTAAATAAGAAATGGAAAGAAACAGACTAGATACAATTGCAAATTGAATTACTGATAGAAAGAAACGGCTATTTATAGCAAAGGCAAAGGAGAGAGACAAGCACAAAGTAGATACTGAGAACAAAGAAAAGCCAACCTGAGGATAACTGTGTCCCCAAGACAAGAACACAACAAAAAGACACAAAAAGACATTCATTTACTGTAATAAAGAGTCTGACTCCATTTCGATGTGACTGCGGACAGATTTCAAGCCCCCATCACTCCCTCTTCCCTTCTGCCCCACATCTGGGCAAAGTGATGAGGAAGCCCGGTTGCTCCCTCCTTAGTCCCTGGCAGGATGTTCAAACCACACAAGCCCCTGCCTGTGTGGGGGAACCCTCATCCCGGCCCTGCTCCCTGAGCACCATAAGACCCCAAGCAGGTCACACTCCCTGCTCTCTCCAGCTGTTTTCTGACCTGCTGGGAGCCTGTCCTGCTCACCCCAGAAAGCCTCATGATATGAGCAATAAACACTTTCATAGCTTCTTGGAGTGTGCGTGTGGTGCCACCAGTCTTTTTTTTTTTTTTTTTAACATCTTTATTGGAGTATAATTGCTTTACAATGTTGTGATAGTTTCTGCTGTATAACAAAGTGAATCAGCTATACGTATACTTATATCCCCATATCTCCTCCCTCTTGCGTCTCCCTCCCACCCTCCCTATCCCACCCCTCTAGGTGGTCACAGAGCACCAAGCTGATCTCCCCATGCGATGCAACTGCTTCCCACTAGCTATCTATTTTACATTTGGTAGTGTATATATGTCCATACCACTCTTTCACTTCGTCCCAGCTTACCCTTCCCCCTCCCCATGTCCTCAAGTCCATTCTCTAGTAGGTCTGCTTCTTTATTCCTGTCCTGCCCCTAGGTTTATCAGAACCTTTTTGCTTTTTTAGATTCCATATATACATGTTAGCATACAGTATTTGTTTTTCTCTTTCTGACTTACTTCTCTCTGTATGACAGACTCTAGGTCCATCCACCTCACTACAAATAACTCAATTTCGTTTCTTTTTATGGCTGAGTAATATTCCATTGTATATATGTGCCACATCTTCTTTATCCATTCATCTGTGGATGGACACTTAGGTTGCTTCCATGTCCTGGCTATTGTAAATAGTGCTGCAATGAACACTGTGGTACATGACTCTTTTTGAATTATGGTTTTCTCAGGGTATATGCCCAGTAGTGGGATTGCTGGGACATATGGTAGTTCTATTTTTAGTTTTTTAAGGAACCTCCATACTGTTCTCCATAGTGGCTGTATCAATTTACATTCCCACCAACAGTGCAAGAGGGTTCGCTTTTCTCCACACCCTCTCCAGCATTTATTGTTTGTAGATTTTTTTGATGATGGCCATTCTGACTGGTGTGAGGGGATACCTCATTGTAGTTTTGATTTGCCTTTCTCTAACATTAGTGATGTTGAGCATCCTTTCATGTGTTTGTTGGCAATCTGTATATCTTCTTTGGAGAAATGTCTATTTAGGTCTTAGGCCCATTTTTGGATTGGGTTGTTTGTTTTTTTCATTTTGAGCTGCATGAGCTGGTTGTATATTTTAGAGATGAATCCTTTGTCAGTTGCTTTGTTTGCAAATATTCTCTCCCATTCTGAGGGTTGTCTTTTCGTCTTGTTTATGGTTTCCTTTGCTGTGCAAAAGCTTTGAAGTTTCATTAGGTCCCATTTGTTTATTTTTGTTTTTATTTCCATTTCTCTAGGAGGTGGGTCAAAAAGGATCTTGCTGTGATTTATGTCATAGAGTGTTCTGCCTATGTTTTCCTCTAAGAGTTTGATAGTGTCTGGCCTTACATTTAGGTCTTTAATCCATTTTGAGTTTATTTCTGTGTATGGTGTTAGGAAGTGTTCTAATTTCATTCTTTTACATGCAGCTGTCCAGTTTTCCCAGCACCACTTATTGAAGAGACTGTCTTTTCTCCACTGTATATCCTTGCCTCCTTTATCAAAGATAAGGTGACCATGTGTGCGTGGGTTTATCTCTGGGCTTTCTATCCTGTTCCATTGATCTATATTTCTGTTTTTGTGCCAGTATCATACTGTCTTGATTACTGTAGCTTTGTAGTATTGTCTGAAGTCAGGGCGCCTGATTGCTCCAGCTCCATTTTTCTTTCTCAAGATTGCTTTGGCTATTCGGGGTCTTTTGTGTTTGCATACAAATTGTGACATTTTTTGTTCTAGTTCTTTGAAAAATGCCATTGGTAGTTTGATAGGGATTGCACTGAATCTGTAGATTGCTTTGGGTAGTGTAGTCTTTTCACAATGTTGATACTTCCAATCCAAGAACATGGTGTATCTCTCCATCTGTTTGTATCATCTTTAATTTCTTTCATCAGTGTCTTATACTGTTCTGCATACAGATCTTTTGTCTCCTTAGGTAGGTTAATTCCAAGGTATTTTATTCTTTTTGCTGCAATGGTAAACGAGAGTGTTTCCTTAATTTCTTTTTCAGATTTTTCATTATTAGTGCATAGGAATGAAATCTATACACAGAGATTTCTGGCATTAATTTTGTATCCTGCTACTTTACCAAATTCATTGATTAGCTCTAGTAGTTTTCTGGTAGCATCTCTAGGATTATCTATGTATAGTATCATGTTATCTGCAAACAGTGACAGCTTTACTTCTTCTTTTCTGATTTGGATTCCTTTTATTTCTTTTTCTTCTCTGATAGCTGTGGCTAAAACTTCCAAAACTATGTTGAATAACAGTGATGAGAGTGGGCAACCTCGTCTTGTTCCTGATCTTAGAGGAAATGGTTTCAGTTTTTCACCACTGAGAAGGATGTTGGCTGTGGGTTTGTCATATATGGCCTTTATTATGTTGAGGAAAGTTCCCTCTATGCCTACTTTCTGGAGAGTTTTTATCATCAATGAGTGTTGAATTTTGTTGAAAGCTTTTTCTACATCTACTGAGATTATCATATGGTTTTTATCCTTCAGTTTGTTAATATGGTGTATCACATTGATTGATTTGCATATATTGATGAATCCTTGCATTCCTGGGATAAATCCCACTTGATCATGGTGTGTGATCCTTTTAATGTGCTGTTGGATTCTGTCTGCTAGTATTTTGTTGAGGATTTTTGCATCTATGTTCATCAGTGATATTGGTCTGTAGTTTTCTTTTTTTGTGACATCTTTGGTTTTGGTATCAGGGTGATATGATAGTGGCCTTGTAGAATGAGTTTGGGAGTATTCCTCCCTCTGCTATATTTTGAAAGAGTTTGTGAAGGATAGGTGTTAGCTCTTCTCTAAATGTTTGATAGAATTTGCCTGTGAATCCATCTGGTCCTGGGCTTTTGTTTGTTGGAAGATTTTTAATCAGTTTCAATTTCAGTGCTTGTGATTGTTCTGTTTATATTTTCTATTTCTCCCTGGTTCAGTCTCAGAAGGTTGTGTTTTTCTAAGGATTTGTCCATTTCTTCCAGGTTGTCCATTTTATTGGCATATAGTTGCTTGTAGTAATCTCTCATGATCCTTTGTACTTCTGCAGTGTCAGTTGTTACTTCTCCTTTTTCATTTCTAATTCTGTTGATTTGAGTCTTCTCACTTTTTTCTTGATGAGTCAGGCTAGTGGTTTATCAGTTTTGTTTATTTTCTCAAAGAACCAGCTTTTAGTTTTATTGATCTTTGCTATTTCCTTCATTTCTTTTTCATTTATTTCTGATCTGGTCTTTATGACTTCTTTCCTTGTGCTAACTTTGGAGGTTTTTTTGGTTCTTCTTTCTCTAATTGCTTTAGGTATAAGGTTAGGTTGTTTATCTGAGATGTTTCTTGTTTCTTGAGGTAGGATTGTATTGCTATATACTTCCCTCTTAAAACTGCTTTTGCTGCATCCCATAGGTTTTGGGCCATCATGTTTTCATTGTCATTTGTTTCTAGGTATTTTTTGATTTCCTCTTTGATTTCTTCAGCGATCTCTTTGTTATTTAGTAGCATATTGTTTAGCCTCCATGTGTTTGTATTTTTTACAGTTTTTTTCTTGTAATTGATATCTAATCTCATAGCATTGTGGTCGGAAAAGATACTTGATATGACTTCAATTTTCTTAAATTTACCAAGGCTTGATTTGTGACCCAAGACATGATTTATCTTGGAGAATGTTCCATGAGCACTTGAGAAGAACGTGTATTCTGTTGTTTTTGGATGGAATGTCCTATAAATATCAATTAAGTCCATCTTGTTTAATGTGTCATTTAAAGCTTGTGTTTCCTTATTTATTTTCATTTTGGTTGATCTGTCCTTTGGTGAAAGTGGGGTGTTAACGTTCCCTACTATGATTGTTTTACTGTCGATTTCCCCTTTTATGACTCTTAGCATTTGGCTTACGTATTGAGGTGCTCCTATGTTGGGTGCATAAATATTTACAACTGTTATATCTTCTTCTTGGATTGATCCCTTGATCATTACGTAGTGTCCTTCTTTGTCTCTTTTAATAGTCTTTATTTTAAAGTCTATTTTGTCTGATATGGGTATTGCTACTCCAGCTTTCTTTTGATTTCCATTTGCATGGAATATCTTTTTCCATCCCCTCATTTTCAGTCTGTATGTGTCCCTAGGTCTGACGTGGGTCTCTTGTAGACAGCATATATATGGGTCTTATTTTGTATCCATTCAGCCAGTCTGTGTCCTTTGGTTGGAGCATTTAGTCCATTTACATTTAAGGTAATTATTGATATGTATGTTCTTATTACCATTTTCTTAATTGTTTTGGGTTTGTTTTTTTAGGTCTTTTCCTTCTCTTGCATTTCCTGCCTAGAGAAGTTCCTTTAGCACTTGTTGTAAAGCTGGTTTTGGCAGTGCTGAATTCTCTTAGCTTTTGCTTCCCTGTAAAGGTTTTAATTTCTCCATCGAATCTGAATGAGATCCTTGCTGGGTAGAGTAATCTTGGTTGTAGGTTTTCCCCTTTCATCACTTTAAATATGTCCTGCCACTCCCTCTGGCTTGCAGAGTTTCTGCTGAAAGATCAGCTGTTTACCTTATGGGGATTCCCTTGTATGTTGTTTGTTGCTTTTCCCTTGCTGCTTTTAATATTTTTTCTTTGTATTTAATTTTTGATAGTTTGATTAATATGTGTCTTGGTGTGTTTCTCCTTGGATTTATCCTGTATGGGACTCTCTGCACTTCCTGGGCTTGATTGACTATTTCCTTTCCCATGTTAGGGAAGTTTTCAACTATAATCTCTTCTAATATTTTTTCAGACCCTTTCTTTTTTCTCTTCTTCTTCTGGGACCCCTATAATTTGAATGTTGGTGTGTTTAATGTTATCCCAGAGGTCTCTGAGACTGTCCTCAATTCTTTTCATGATTTTTTCTTTATTCTGCTCTGTGGTAGTTATTTCCACTATTTTATCTTCCAGGTCACTTGTCCGTTCTTCTGCATCAGTTATTCTGCTATTGATTCCTTCTAGAGAATTTTTAATTTCATTTATTGTGCTGTTCATCATTGTTTGTTTGCTCTTTAGTTCTTCTAGTTCCTTGTTAAATGTTTCTTGTATTTTCTCCCTTCTATTTCCAAGATTTTGGATCATCAGTCTTAATAGCAAACCAAATTTGGGGTGGGGAGTCCATCTCCTCTCTATGAGATGATCACAACAAATATACACTAGAAGACAAGTTGCCTACAATGTTGGAAAAACTGAATCTGTACTTTGATGAAAGAGTAAATTGTTTTCTGGAAGAACCTGATATAGAATGATGATGCTAGGACAAATTCTTGTAAAATTATCAAACTCCTAGGATAAAGAAGAAATTCTTCAAGCATCTAGGTAAAAAATGTAAGTCACTTACAAGAGGAAAGAAATTAACAATTCTCAGACTCCTCCATAGCAATGTCTACAAAGTTTTGAGAAAAGTACATTCTGTCCAGCCATGATGCTATTCAGTTATTAAAGCAAAAGTCAGATATACTCAAATATGATTGTAGTTATAGTTTTCATGAGTTCTTTTTGGGAAGACTGATAGTTAAAAACAAGCCAACCAAGAGATTAATAAAAACAAAGAACACAGGAATGGAGGTGCTATGGCATGTAGTGAACATTAAATCCATTTAGAACCGAGATTTAGTAAAAATGGGAATTATGCTTATGAGATTAAATATAAATATTTTAATATTTGAAAATGTAAAATTTATATATAGCTAAGAAACCTAATTTAAAATGCACAAAATAAGTGGAATAAAGTTTTAGGAGTACTGATTTCTTAAACTTTCATGGCACAGTATCAATAAATGCTATCTTAAATGAAATACATCACTTAAAAAATGAATTGACTGTAACTTCTTAATCTTTTCTTGATCTTTCCAAGGGTAACAATCTAGAGAGCTGTAGTCTGAATACGGCTAATGGACTATGGAAATATTTTGCTTCCTCATTTTCTTTGACCTACTCAGTGATGACATAGGCAATGTAATCAGAGAGATTTTTTCTTTTGAAAACAATAGCAGCAACTTGAAATCTATAGCATGCTTCATGAATCGTATTGTCACTGCTCGTAAAGCCACTTGAGTTTGTGACCCCTGTCTTAGAGGAATATTTTAGGAACACACATAACTTTGTTAAAGAAACAACTTATTTTTTTAAAAAGCAATTTCTTCGCTTTCTTTCTTTTCTCTTATCCACTTTGATAAAACTATGTCTATATAGCCATATATAGGTGTTATAGACTGCATACAGTTTGAGATCTAGAAAAATATCCATATAGAGATTACCGGAATTAGGTTTGGCTAGTGTTTACAGTATTATCTCTGGTTGCTAAAATTTTCTATAATTTTTTACCTTCTACTTTACTTCTCTGTACTGCTTGAATTTCCAATAATGAGAATGTATTATTTTAATAAAAACAATAAAATCATTATTCAAAATATAATGAAAACAAAGTGAATTAGTTACATGTTCAAGTTAGTTTTTTTATATGTATTAGGTACTAAAGGAGGTTACATATCAATACAAATACTTTGGGTGACCCAAATATTAACACCATTCTCAAGGTAATTTGTATATAATATTAATTTATTAATCATTATCAAAATTTACTTGTTTTTTTTTTGTGTTCAAGGAAAGAAAAGCCCAAAATAATTTATTAATATCCCTGCATTTGAAAAGAATGCAATCATATATCTCTTCAGTGTAACTGCCCCTCTTTTATTTACACAGGATTTTTAAAGGTTTTTTCTTTATCGTTTGCTTCGATTAGCAAATTGATGAGACGACATAGTTACTATCCCCCAGGAACTGTCAGCATAGCGTCAGTAAAGACAAAGCATAGTATCAGTAAAGACAAAGCCAAATAGCCAGAGAGGCCCCAGTCTGCTTCATTAGAGCCACAGGTAACAACATAAGGTTTGTTTGACCCTTCTCCCCGTTTCCTCATTGTTCCAACCACCTGCCTGCCCATTCTCAGTTCTAAATCTGGAGTCGAGGAGGTTCTCCTTTGTGATTTGAATAAACTATGGATTTTAGTTAATAATAATTTGTTGGTATTGGTTCATTAATTGTAACAAATATGCTATTTAATCTAAGATGTTAATAATAGGGGAAACTGAGTGTGGGGTACTTGGGAACTTTTGTACTGTCTTTGCAAGTTTTCTGTTTTCTAAAACTGTTCTAAAAGAGAAAGTTTATTTTTTTAAAAAAAAACCTATTAACTATTTGCAACTTTTTAAATTATAAAGGCAATACTGCTGTCAAAATGACACATATAAAACTTAAATATATCATCATCTCCGTGGTTTCTCATAGCAGCACAACTAGATCACAGGGACCGTTGGGGATGCTGTGCTGTGCAGCCCATACCCTCCTCCAGGAAGGAGGGCTATATTCCCCCAGCTGCTGGGAAGGTTGCTGGCTGACAGCTCTAAGCTGTCAGTGTTCTTCAGGGATCTCCTCACCTAAAGAACCCCACCCAGCTCAAGGTCACATACACTTCTCAGGGCAGCCTGTCTCCAATTTCTATAACGTAAATGCTCCCACCATGGCCTGTTTCAAGCTACCAATGTTTTGTCAATGAATGCACACTTGGGAAGAGATGTATGCAATCTCTCCCCTCCAGAGCTAGTAGGAGCCAACTCCAGCACACCACTGTGTCTCCCTGAAGTCAAACTGGGACAATGTCAAAGAACCATTTCAGCTCCAGAGCTTCCTGGGGCCAGCTGAGTGCTTGGTCTGACTGCATCACAGCCCACTCTCCCCCTCCATCAAATCCTGCTTTCTTCCCACCCCTTTCCAGGTGTTGAACTCAAGAGCCCTCCTTAACCAACTTCCTGCATGCTAATTTCAGCTCAGATTCCACTTACTGGGGAACCTAAGTTGCAACAGGGATTCTTACTGGACAAACTGATCAAGATTATTACTCAATGACTGCCTCAGGTACTTGAAGACAATTATGATGGTGATGATGATGGTAGAGGTGGTCATGGTGATGGGAAGACAAAGGAAAGGAAAAGTTTTTGTCTGATAGACTCCTGAATTTTATTTGAACAAGGATTCAGGATATTTGTCAGGTGGGACTGAAAAAATAAAAATGATAGCCAAACATCTTAATGAAAAGAATTTATGTTACCATCTAGGAAACCCAGAGGACCTTTCATAACCACGCCAGCTTTACTTTCACATTCCCCTCAACACGTGATCCATGATGTCACTCATCTTCAACCAATGTGCTTTTATCCAGCATCTTCTTTGTGCCAAGCTCTGTGCTAAGAATCTGGTGTCCAAAAAACACAGTCCTCCTCAAAAGGAAGTTACTAACTAATGTGAGGTCTAAAAAAGGACAATACAAAGCAAAAAAGTGCCAGGATTGATGTGAGCACAAGGCAGGGTAGATGCTCTGAATACACAACGATAGCCACCATTTATCAAGCTATGCTTACTGTGTGCCCGGCATTGTTTTAAATGCTTTGCAAGCATTGTTTCATTAAATCCCACAACAATCCTGTCGGCAGGTCCACTCTCACAGATAAGAAAACTCACAACGAGAGTCTGAGTGGCTTTCCCACAGTGACTCAATGAGTGGTGGGTAGAGCCATGATTTGGACCCCATGTGCTAACTCAAGACCTAGAACTCCTAACCACCGTCCTGCTGAGGGATGGAGAATGACTGAATCTAACACGGAGTGTGTGATTGGGCTGAAGACAGAAACTCTGTAATGAAAGAATAACAAAGAGACCACAAAAGAGACTGGGAAAAAACACTCAGAGAGGAAGGAGGGGAAAGAAACAAGGGTAGAGATGATTTCAAAAAGCAGAGCATGGTCAGCAGAGTCAAATACCAAGAGAAGGTCAACCAAAATAAAGATGTAAAGGTCCTTGGGCTTTAACCATGGTGTGGTCCTTGGAGATCTTGGCAAGGGAAGTTTTGGTTGACTAGGGGGTAGGCGGAGCTGATCACAGTGAGTTGAGAAATAAGTAAATAAGTGACAGAGAAATGGACACAGTGAGTGTTGAATATTATTTCTAGAAGCTCAGCTGTTCGGAAAAGAGGAGGGGTCAATAGACAGGTTTAAAGGGAGACCTTTCTACAATAGGTTTTGCTTTGGTTTTTCTAAGAAGGGAGCATGGGTAGCTTATGGCTGTTGAGTTGACTTGCCTAGCTTCTCTTCCACCTTTTTTGTAACAGCCCCTGATTTTATTTGGGCTAATCCCCTTCTCCCACTCTATGCTGTCTTGGTGGGACTGCTAATCTGGGAAGGTTCTGACCTACTGTAGGACCATTCAGCACTTTCCCAGGGACTGATTGACACCAGGACAAAAAATGGTTAGAGTTGATTCACCCACACAGTGATGAGTCCGGCTCCTGGTTAAAAAACCTACATGTGACTTTTCAGGCCTGACCATGGGCCATTACAAGAGCTCTCCCTGGACGCCTCATGGGAAGGCTGCCCTCCCCACACTGGTGCACAGCCAGGGCACTGTAATCTCTGAGGGGTGTTGCAGTCAAGGACTCGGGCCTCTCAGACCTGCGCTTTGCACATTTGCATTCATCAATTCTTGGTGTCTTTATCTGAGGCCTTGGGCAGACCTCTGCTGAGCCCTCCTTATCGGGAAGAGGAGGGAATTCTGAAGACATCTTTCCCCACTCTGACTCAATACCCAGTACTCATCCACTCCTAGTCCTCACCCCCTGGCCTCCCCATCCCAGGGTCCATAAAACCGCAGGAGCATTTTGTTCAGGGCTTGTCAACTGTAAGATGCCCGCCATGACTGCACTGATCTACCTGACCCTCCACCATGGGGAAAAAGGAACGGGGTTGGGGGGGGTGGTGCATCGTTTGGTTTTAGCCTCTTACTTATACGATCGCAGTAAGTGATTAAAGACTTAACTCATTCCTTTTTGGCTCTTTGACACCTGACAACTCAGCTCCTTCTCCCTGCTCAGCTAAGCTCCCGGCAACTGGTCCTGAGGACACTGTCCACCGTGCATTGCTCCCCAGCTCCATAGAGCTGTCCTGGCACCTGCTCTTCCCGAGGTGAGCTCTTGCACATTTCCTAACATGGGGTGAGCCCTTTTTTGGCTTAAATTAGCCAGAACTGTTTGCAGTTGAAAAACCTTAGCTGACATAAGCATGTCTGTATGCTGATCACGGAAAGCCAACAAAGACTAAGAGTGCAGAGATATAGAAAAGAAAGAGGAGAAATAACAACGATGAATAGAGTGAGGCTCCTGAAGAATCAGGGGAAAAGGGATCCAGAGGTCATTCCAACTGACTGGTCCTTGACAGGAGAGAAACTTGTTTCACTGAACCTAGAGACACGGAGGCAAGAAAAGGATAGAGATTTGTCTGAAGACTTGGGGCAGGGGAGATAATCAGGATGTCAAAGTTATTTGTGTTGGGTAACCTCTATCATTTCTAAGAAAGAGGAAACATTGCTGAGAGGATGAAGAGGTGGTGAGTTTAAAAGGCTAAAGGTGGGGAAGTGGGGGGGTGGTGGTGGGATGAACTGGGAGATTGGGATTGACATATATACACTAATATGTATAAAATAGATAACTAATAAGAACCTGCTATATAAAAACTAAATAAAATAAATAAAATTCAAAACTTCAAAATAAATAGATAAATAAAAGGCTAAAGGTTACAAGGTTACCGTGGCGACAGCTGAGGAGCTCATTTGACCAAAGGATGCATTGCCATGGGAACAGGCAACAGCATCAGTCTGCTTAACTAGTACCTTCATCACAGACAGCTTGAGAAAGAGACATAAAGGAATTACACATTTTATCTGAAATATTTTCTAAACTTGATGTTTTTGCTAAAATGTAGCCTTTGCTTTCAGTTATAACTTTAAAGAAAAAAAACACCAGAATAAAAATGTACTTACGAAACTTGAAAGATTGTCAAAAATTTGGAAGCATTAAATTTGCAATAAACTTTGGGGGGGAAACCCAAATCTATTTCAATAGCGGTGTCTTGGTTTTGTTCTCTAAAACTTAAAGTACATATGAATGGCCAGCTGAGGGAGCCAAAACCATGCATATAGCTTTTCTACAAAGCTTTTAGGAAAGTGGATTATTAAAAACTGCAAATGCAAATAAACTTCATCTTCCAAGAATGTATGCAAAAATTAAAGAAATAGTATAATTTAATGCTACTCTGATGCCAAGTACATTAGAGAAAATTTCAAAGCTACAAGGGGATTCTGAATCTCAAGTAGTTCAAAAAAGAAGCATTCCTCCCTCCCTCCCTCTCTCTGTTTCTCTCCTCTCTCTGGGGCTGGTTTGTAGTGACTCCCCAAAGCTAGGTCATTTGTATTCTATTTAAGTGGAAACTTTCTGTGAGTTGTATCAACACTTGTTCAGCTCCTGCTGCAGGGAGCATACTTGTTACAGGTGTGTTGACAAGAAACAGGACAAGAAGCTCTGGCTCAGACCTCTTAAGTCAGGCTTCAGGCATAACTTAGGAAAGAGAAGGGACGCATTTCTCATGGAAGTCTGTTAAAAAAAATTGCTGCCACTAAATAGAAGTGTCTTTCCATTTTCTGCATGATACCTGTGTTAGGGTATCTTGTTTATAAGCAAGAAAATCCAATTCTGACTAACTTAGTGGGGAAAGGAATTTACTGAAAGGATGCTGGTTTGTACTATCCTTTGAATAGTTTATAACTAAAATTTGGGGGAATATTTTATAATGAAAAATGATAATAAGAGTTTATTTTGAACAAACTTATGTTCATAAATTTGAAAATTTAGATTAAATGGATAATTCCTAGAAAAAATATAACTCTCCAAAATTGACATTAGGATAGAATAAAATAGAATATAACTGTTTTTACAAATGCATGTATTATTAAACACTTTCTTATAAAAACCAACCAACCAACCAACCTCAGACCCAAATGGCTTCACTGGCAAGTTCCAGCAAATATTTAAGGAATATCTGGAAACCAAAGTCATCTGAAACAAAGCCTTCCAGAGAAGAAAAAAGAGATAGTAATCCACAACTCCTTTTGTGAGACGAGTATTACCTCGATATCAAAGACCACAAGGGATTCCACTTCCAGAAAGATGGGGTAGATGTGATAGGGACAGAGTAAAGGGACAAATTAGGTAATTAAGTAGTTAATCCCCCTAGGGGATTGTAAGTAAAGAAAAAAGTATGGGAAACCCATGTAAGTTAATGATCACTCAAGAAAGCAGGTTTGCTTAACCACACCACCAAGCAGGTCTGCTTAGCAAAAAAACCATCCAACAGAAGCATCAGACATGCTCCCAAACAATAGAACAATGGTGGCATGAGAATCACATCCTGCCCAGTGAGCTCAGTAAGTTAATGACCCCTGGGACATGCTCTCTGCACACATAAAAAACAATAATTTATTGAAAGGTGATATTTCAAAGTGAAAGACTCTCATTGTACTGAAACCTAAAATAATTTTTCCATAGTGCCATGGCAGTCCTGGCTTGACGATGTAGGGAGAAGAAAACTCCCCTGCCCAACCTGGAGGAGGAGTTGATGGTGGAAGCATGACATCTACTCAAGAATGAGGAAGATGGCCTTTTCCCTATCCCTACATTTCCTTTGATTATAAAACTGTATCCCACTAAGTTCTCAGGGTGAAGCACCCTCTCACCCACCCACTTGTGAGTCTCACAAGTGTCCCTATTCTAATAAATCAGTTCTTATTTACCACTTTGCCTCTTGCTGAATTCTTTCTGCGCTGAGACTGGAGCTCCTTGGAGCCCCCCCCAGAACGCCACCTAGTGGTATCAGACGTACTTTTTTCCATTTCTTTCGGTAAGTACAGGTTAAAAGGTTAGACATGATAAATAAAACATAAGATGACTCTGAAAAATAGAGAGAGGAAGGCGGACAGGATAGGGACCTTGGATATGAGGAATGACACAGTTTAAGTAGCCTGGGTTTTCTTTCTACTTTATGTATCCTAGGTTAAAAAATTTTTTTTTCTTACCCATTGTATCCTTGGCACCTAGTAAAGTAGCTGGCAGATAGGAGGTGCTTGATGAATGAATGAACAAATGAATGGTCACTAAGTAGTATATCTATTAAGCATTCAGGGCCATTGAATTCACTGTCAAAGGAAAACAAAGTCAGTCTCTGATCTCTTTGAATTTATTATATCTGACCTAAGCATCGGCCAATTTTAAAAGAAGCATACAAAGTGTGGCGGGAAATTCTTCTGAAACTACAAACTATAAACACAAAATAAACTGCTCGTTAGACATGAATAGTGATGATAAGAGAGTCATATCCCTTGCACAGAGTGAAAAAAAATTATTATGGAAAAAGCAGAATTTCAGAAAATCTGTGAATATGAAAAAGAATATTCCAAATCTAGGATTAAAATATAGATTATGGAAAAGAAACAAAGTATGAAAACTGCTTTGGCTAGATAATATATTTGGAGTACTGTTCGAACTAACCTGAAAATTGTAGTCTGCGGTTATAGACACCACAGAGAATGAAGGAAAAAGAAACAGTAGAAGGGGAAAAAGCAAGATGTAGGGATATTCTTTTAATTATTTTATGCAAGATGTAAGCTAACGTAAAGCACTCAATGCCTAGCATATACTGTGTCCATAAATACTAGACAATCAAGAAATCCACACATCAATGGCACCTGCTAGCAGAACCACTTTGCTGTGTTTCCGGGGGGCACTGGAGGCAGTGCAGCCCATGTGAAAGGCACCCCTGGACATGTGCAGCCAATAGCCTGCGTAGCCAAACACTGCAGACCTGCTCACGTAAGTGTTTACGTTTCCGAGGCATTATAGAACTGCAATCCATGATAGCCACAAAATATCCAAGTTGGCAGTGTTCACTTTCCAGGAAAAGCAAATAAATATATAAAGGAGAGCTTAAATGATTTTTCTATGAGCTAGCATCCCAAGGTTCATACCTGTAATGGATCCAGGATACTGTATTGGGGGGGCGGGGGCGGGAGGTGCCTAAGGATTCTCTCAGACGCTGTATGGATTCTTTCTCTTACAAATCAGACTCAGATAAAGTATTCTGCAAATTGATGTGATACGGCATCCCACTTGTAAATCCTTGTGTAAAGGATTACTGAGTGACTTGTTTAAATCCTTCAGTAAATAACAGTTTATATTTAAACAACCTTCTGTGAAATAGCTTTCCTTGCAATTTCTATACATATTCATGAAGACACACTGTCAACATTGAAAGAAAGATAGCCACGCAGAAAGAGAAAAAAATCCGATAAAAAAAAAAAATCCGATTACACTAAGACAATTTCCTTAATGTAATCAGATAGTACAGCTATATTCCTTGTTAATCTGAATTTAGTTCAAATAACTAAAGAGCTTTGTTCACTTTGTGATAGAACTAGACACTTACAAAATAAATTTCTGACAATTCACATAAATTTATTTTTGCAAGAATCATTTTAGTGCAGGAGCCTTTTTAAAAATGAATTGAATTGGCAGTAGATCAAGATGAAATACACTGGTTTATAAAAAAGGACTTCATCAAAGGTTTTACTAGGTTTCCATAAAAGTAGTATGAGGTGTCTGCTTAATAAATATGTGAATTTATTTTATTTTTTGCTTTACTTGGAAAACTTACCAACGTAATTTGCCAACACATGTTTTAAATGAGATCATTTTAAATCAGATCCTCTCATCTAATGTTTAAGACAGTAGGAGGAGACAAAAGGGAAATACACTTTAATGTCAATTTGCCTGATTATTCTTTAATATGAAAATAAGACAGCTATGATAAGGCAGTGTTTCTCAAACTTACCTGATCATGAGACCTACTTGGGGGTGCTTGTTTTAAAGTATGGATTCCCAGGCCTAGAGGTTCTGACTCCTGAAGTTTGGGATGGAGCTCAGGAATGCATACTATTAAAAGCACCTGGATGAGCTTTACAATCAGGCCAATTAGGGACATACTTGGTGTCATGGAAAGAACACTGACCTAGTCTTAGGGTTCAAAACACCAAGGTTGCCAGGGCTTCTGTTTGTCCTTAACAGAGTCATTTGAATCTCACTGGGTCCAAATTTCCTCAGCTGTAAGAAAAACAAACAAAACAACAACAACAAGACTGTTTTTAGTCTATAAACCCCATGAAGACCAGGACCAGCTGAGTTTTACTCACAGCTCCATCCCCGAGCCTGGCACAGAACAGCCTCTTGGTTATTATTTGTTGACAGATCACTAGTTAGACAACCTGTAAGATTCCTTTTCAACTTTAAAATTATATGATTCTAAAATAAATAAGTAAAGAAACAATTCACTTGGTCAGTCATTTACAAAACAACAATTATTCTCAAAACAAAATATAATATAAACCAAAAAAGGCTCCTACTCCTTTGGTCTCAGGGCTGTGCACTCCTGATGAAGCACTTCAAAGGATCTGACTTGGGTAATTTGATTTCTTCCTCCCAGGGCTGTGATGGTTAAAGGTAGTGAATTGGAAACATGTAGCACAAAGTTGAGTCTGGAAAACTCAGTAAATTCTGTGAAAAACAGAGTCAGTTCTCCTGCTGCACATACAGGAATAGTGCCCTCACAGCATGCCTTGCAGGATTTTTGTTACTTTAGTCCCAAAACATACTGTCAAGTAACAAGTCTAGAATTATCAGGAACCTTCCCCTGCATGCGGATTGTGCAGTAATAAGTGCTTTTGAAACTGATTAGGCAGGAAAAAAAACTAACATTTCAAGTCCCCACACCAGTGGCAACAACATCACCTGGGAAATAAAATTCTTGACCCCTGCCCCAGACCTAATCAGAAACTCTGGGGGTGGGGCAGAAAAATCTACCATACAACCAGTCTTCCAGGTGATTCTGATGTACACTGAAGGATGAGAACCACTGAGTTAGGGTAAACAGGACTCCTAAAAACAAATTCAAAGAAGGCTCTGTGGAAGTTTCTATAAACCTCCTACAATGTATCGGAATTGAAAAAGACCACATCATGTATCTAGTCAACTAGGTATCAGTGCACTCAATTAGCCAACACACAACAATGTGCTTTCATATAATAACTTAAGTTTCCTCCTTTTGAAAAAATATTCTGAAATACTAATCCTGAAATAAAAAACAATGTAAACCACTGGCTTTTAGGATATTCCAGTCCTAATGTTTCCATTTCATAAATAAAATACAAGTTTTTAATAAAAATATTGCCAAGTATTACATTTCATTTTAATATTATTAAAATATCAACAATAAAAAAATGAGACTGTGGGTATGCACGCCAAGTCACAAGGTTTTGGTTTTTTTAAGCCAAATAACAATTCTGATTTAGAACTAGTGATGTGTAAGATTCTAAGGGGAACTAGCTATTATAAACGTATGATTCTATGTTCTATGTCACGACAAGCTCCCAGCTACAGAATTCTGAAGATCTTCAGACTCCATTTCCTAAGATACCAGCAAAGAGGAAAGGGATTTTTAATCTGAGACCAAAGTAGCGATGCAGGTGTCGGTGCTGATATCCATCTATAGGCACTCTCTTGGGTTACAAGGAGAGGAATTTGAGAGGTCACAGCAGGAAGGTTAGAGAAGGATGGCCCATTCCACACTGTTCTATGGCTTCGCAGAACATGAGTCTTAAGTACATTTTTTTAAAACATTTTCCCCCAGCCCTAAAATTCACCCAAGAGAAAGAGGTTGCCTTAAATGTAAAGAAGAAACCGATCAGCCCACAAGGGCAGCTCCTAGTCAGGAACGTTGAAGGGCAGCGTGCTGATGACCTCCCCAGACTCAGTGACGATGGCGTCGTAGACCCAGCGGCGGTTGCAGCGGCATTCAGGGCCACACTTGTTGGAGTTACACTTGGGGCAGGGATAGAAGCAGCCCAGGCAGTTCTTCTCCAGGCAATCGCACAGGTCAGCATCGTTGCAGATAAGCCTGCCGCTTTTGTCGTACTTCTTCAGAACTCTGCAAAGGAAAAGAATGACACTAACAGGACAGTGCAGTTTTCCTTAACATTGAGAATAGATTCTTGTGTAGCAATCTTCCTAAGTAGGCTCCCTTTACTCTGAGGAAGCAGTACCCTAAAGATGACCCAGCAACACTTCAGAATGCTATTAGGCAACATGTCCTGGGAAATTCAGTCAATATGCACCAATTACCAAGGCAGTCAGGGTTGTCACCTAGAGTAAGGCTTCATTTTTTCCAGCATGCTGGGGAATGTAGTATCCCACCTAAACAAATTTTGAGGAGTAGCTGATTAAAGGCTATTAAAATTTCCTTCTACAATTTTTTACTTAAAAATATAACCATCCTTGATGGAATTTCCCCTGATAAATTACATCCATTTTTCCTTTCTTAAGAAAAAGCACTATATACAGCTGAAACTAACACAACATTGTAAATCAACTATACTTCAATTAAAAAAAAAGAGAGAGAAAAGAAGAAGCACTACAGTGAATACAGTCACATTTTGAATGACTCAAGATAAGCATTGGAACTGTGCGTTACTATACCAATATCATTAAAAGCAAAAACAAGCAAACTGAAAATTCCTCTACTAATAGTCTCCTCATGCCACTGCTTCTGCCCCTTTCTGATTCTGTTTTTTTACCCGGTGTGGGGGGCAGAAGGTGTCATAAACTCTGAGCGACGGCAGGAAGTTCTGTACCAGTGAGTACACCGTGCTTTGTGCCCCGACACTGCCCCTGTCAGCCTCTACAAGTCCAGGAAGCGAAAGGCTTTCACCAGGACTCTGCCACCTTCTCAAAACCAAACCGTCTTGAAATAAATCCTTCAGTACTGAGCTGCTTGAAACCCTGAGAACGACAAAAGTACCTGTGTAGAGCCTGTATCCATTAGGACCAGTTGAAGTCAGAAAAGGCTGTGAAGTTACGACCTTCTGCACCCTTGGCCCCCAAGCAGGCGTAACACCTCCTTCCCTTCCTGTTAGGTAATGCTGTTCCATCCTCTTCCCTCTCCCAATAAAGCGGGGAAGGTTAAGGATCATTATGCAGACTTGCCTGATTATCTCACTGGAGCAGGACAGCCTTTCCGATGAGGATTTACATTTGAAGCACTTCATCTGAAGCATGAGAGCTCCTACACCCACCAGGAAATGCAGGTGTCAACACACAAGGAGATGTGAAATCTATGATGGGAATGATGGGAATGGGGCGTCATGCAGCCAACGGAGAGCCCAGGTCAGACTCTGTCCTTCTCCCTGTGCCTTCACCCAGATACTCCCTGTCTTTACTCAGACATCAAGACACAAATCTTACAGTTTCCTGCCCATCTGATGCTATATTCTATATAGTTCCGAGCTATCATATGTACGTAAAGTGTACAAAACATACATGCAGAGATAAAGAATAAAACACACTTCCACGTATCCACTGCCCAGCTTAATAAAGGGGTGTTGCGCCTTTGACACCCTCTTCGTGCTCCATCCATTGCATCCCTCCACTCGGCCAAAAGGAACCGCACCTTGATATCATAAAAATCATCTCCTTGTTTTACTTTTCATTATGCCATAGGTGTATGTATCTCCAAGCGCACCGCATTTTCCCTTCTGTAATTTGCTTTTTTAATTCTACATCATGATTTGAGATTCATCCATGGTGGCACATGTAGCTGTATTCAGATATTTTCACATCTATATGTAGTCCACTGTACAAATATACCAGCTACTTAACTTTTCCATTATGGGTGGGCGTTGGGGTTATTACTATTTTATTTTCTTTGCCATTGCAGGGATGCTATGAATTTCTTGAACACGTCTCCTATTGTACATGTATGAGTTTCTCCAGGATATACACCCAGGAGTGAGTATGTTAGGTCATAAGGTACATAGGTAATGCCAAGCTGTTTTAAAACAGAGGCTGTGCTATTTTACACTTCATTCATGTCCCATAGCTTCATCAACAGTGATACCAGAAGACTGAACTCTTTGCCCATCTGGTCGGGGGGCACTTCCCCATACTGTACCAATGAATAAGGTTTAGCGTCCTGAGTGTTCACTAGCCTTTTCTTCTATGAAATGCCTGTTCATTGTTGGGTTCGTTTTTCTCTTAGGATGTTTATCTTTTTCTTATTGATTCATATATATTTTAGATACTGATCTTTTAGATCATAAATAACTTCTCCCACCTTGTGATTTGTCTCTCATTATTTTTAGAGTGTCTTTTAAAGGGCATAAACTCTTAATTTTAATGTAGTCAAATATATCAACCTTTTCCTTGATGGTCTGCTTAATTTATGCCTCTGGTGTGCTAGCAATAATTGAATTTATGATACTTCTGTGCCCATCTGATACTTGAATTCATTCCCATGGTTATATTATTTCTCCTTCTAATGCACATCTTTCGTACTTTTAATCATCTCTCCTACTACAGCCATTACTCTAGTGCAAGGACTTCTGAAGCCTGTTTTTAAAAAACTGATGCCTAGTTGGGGATTATAGTCTATTTCTTGAAATTGCTAACTTCCAGACATAAGGGGTGATACTGTACTTTAGAAAATACATTTTTAAATAATAAAAAAGTGGCAACATTTAATTGCTTTGTCAAGGAGAATTCATGCATTTTGTAGTCCCACAGATTAAATATAATAAATCATGATCTTACTTGTACTTTACAGAAAAATACTCATTCATCTTTGACATTCGTGCTTTCTTTTTCTGCTGCCTTGTTTCAGGATTAAAGTCTGCTACCTGTGGTCCGGGATTTTGAAATGCCAAGCATTTTAACTGTCGCTCTATCTGTTGCTATGAAACAAATAAACAAATAAAATGTATTAGTAGTAAGAACTAGATAATTTTATCTGCTTTACACAGCATCAAAATGAAGTTTCTGTAACTTTTACCATAATGGCATGAAAGCTTAGTTGTTTTAGCTAGAGTAATAAACAATTTAATCAGATTAAGTTTCAAAAGATGATGTAAAATTTTTCAAATTAGGTCATTCTTTCTGAATAAACAAATACATAGTGTAAAACTATGTATAATAAAAAAATAAAAAACAATCAAGGGGGAACAGAAGAATTCCCTTTATACCTGCAAAACACCCCTTGGCTTCTCAAATCTGCTGGGGATGAAAGTCAGAATTACCATTTTATGGTGGATAATGACAAGGGAGTAAAAGCCCTTCCGCCCAGGTAAAGTATCTCAAAACACAGTGAGAACACACAGTACACACAACCCTCCCCTTCAGCGCTCTACGGCATCTCAGCACTCACTGCCCTGGGAGCGTGGACCCCATCAGGGCTCTGATGCAGAATGCAGCCACCTGAAGGATCCCCTCTCAGTCAAAACCAGATTGCAACAAGAAAACCTGGCTTGAATGACAAAATAGCGTGTTAGTGGAAATGTTCACAAGTCTCTGTTTTGGGATATTTATAATTCGAAATTAAATGGGGCCTAATTGGAAAGACAAGCAATAAAGATACTTCAATCAGTCCTGATAATTAATTTTGAACATGCAGCACATATGTCAGAAGTGAAGGGAATGCTCCTCTGAAGGATTTTAGAAGAAAATAATCTGAGTGGCCCCAAAACACTTAGGCTAACACATATATGAAATACTACATTTCGAAACCAAAGGGAAACGTTCAGTGTATGAATTTCAAGGTAACAAATTAGTAACAGAATCTCAGGCTTTTCTGCAGTTTCTTTAGCTTAATAATAGTCTAGTCAGTCTAAAATAATATAGGTATGTTTCTTTAAAATTTCATTTTGGTTTGTGTGTATGGGTTTGTTTTACAAACAACCTTATGAAATGATTCTGTATTTAGGTATAGCTGCGCAATAAACACAACTTAGCATGATCTACTATTATTCTCAGTAGCAAAGCAAGAGTTTAGATGCCTCTGTTCAGATCTTGACTCTGCCACTTGTTACTGGAGTGCTTTGAGCAAGTTCCTACTTCTTCTAAGCTTCAGTTTCTCCTTTTGCAAAATGGGTTAACAACAGTATCTTGTGATAAGGGTTAGGTGAATGAACATATACCAAGCTTTAGAACAGGTACTAGCATATCATGGGGAAAAAAACCCCAAGGATTTGTTAAATAAAAATATTTGACCATATTCTCTACAAATTTTCTACTCCAAGGGTAGGATTTTATTGCACAGGACTCTGGGTACTGAGAGGCACAGAGGAGATAGGTAAGATGAGACCAGCTTCATGAAAGTGGGGTGAAGACGAGGAGAAGCCCCATTAGCACTAAGGGGCAGAGATCCTTCCTGTGGAATCCTGATGGGGCCTACCTTCCCACCCAAATCTGGGGCATCTCAGAGATCCCCAAGTTGCGAACTCCCCAAATACCATGGAATCATAGTATCCACGAGCCATACCAGTTGCTTCTGTCCGATTTGACAGTTTTTCTCAGGAGAACTTTGACCTGCATGTCTCTCTTGCGTGGAATTGTTTTTTTCTGATTGTTCACTCATTTCCGATCACTAAAAAAAGTAATTGGAGAAAAGTAAAACACATTAATATCACATATCCCAAGTAACTTAATCCTGTGACTTTCCTGCTCTCTCCCTACATCTTACTTTCTTTGAAACCCAGACTTACTAGAAAAGCCATTTGCTCCCCTGGTTTCCTTTTTTTGACCACTCACTCTTAAATCCTGCATCTGACTCCGCCCAGAACACTTTACTGATGCTCTTCTCAGCCTGGTGTTCCATGAGCAAACCAACTGTACCTTTTACAGTTCTTAGCATCAGGGACCTCGCTGGAGCAGGCGACCCTGGGACCAGCCACTCCTGCTCAGGAGGACTAGGAATTCTTAGACTTCCATTCTTCCCCCTTTACACTTACTCCCTTGAAAGAGAATAAGACACGTTAATGTCGTAGTACATCCCCAGTAACTTTGTGAAAACATTCTCCGCTCCCATGGTTTCATTATAACCTTTTCAGAAATCATTGCCCAGGATGCCTCTGAAAGCTCCAACCTCCTCAACCAAGTTTTCTGGCAAATTTCTAACACAACTTGTGCTAAATGGATGCCATCAGTTTTCCATAAAACTCAGCTGCTTAAATGCCTGTAATTTACTTTTAAATACTTCTATATGTATATACATACACACACACATACAAGATGCGTGCGTGTGTGTGTGTGTCAGGTGAAGCTAACACAGGTTGACAATCACAAATGCACAGTCCAGGCTGCTCTGCAGTGTTCTGCCAGAAAGGACCACGATCCAGAGGAGGCTTCCGCAGCCCTGCTGCCTCTCCCGTCTCTCGTCAACTACCTGTGCTGAGTGCAGGGCGCTGTTTCTACCAAAGGACCTGAGCAGTTAGGCTTGACCAGTTCATCTGGCACCGCCGCTCTGCCTGCCAACTGGAAATTCCAATTCCACCAAGGCCTCTCCATTCTCCCTATGTCTAGGGCCGCTAGACATGGATTGTTTACTCTTCTGTATCCTCCGCTCCAGTTCCCAACATTAGGTTAGGAAGACGTGTTGATTTTTCTTTCCTAACATTCCTAACACTGATTCTTCCTTTCCATTCTGTATCAGGGAGAAGCCACCCTAAAGATAGCAGTAGTAGTAGTCATGGTAGTAATAGTAGTAGTAGTACCTTACCCTTGACCAAGATGGGCTTATCGTTCCCCTCAGTTTGACTAAACTTCAGCCTTCTCCTGACTCTTTGCCTTGACCTCCCTTTTCTTAGATCCTTTACTTCAGAAAACATGTCATCGTAAATTCTTTCTCTGCTCCATTGAGATGTAAATCTTCTCCCAGCCTCGGCCAGTTTTATAACCCCAGAAGGTCTTTCTCAAGGACTAGGAGCCATCCCTTTGAAATGCAATCAGCCAGAAAGACTGGGTTCCTATTTGCCAGTCTCTGTGGGAAGGCAGAAGCCTAACTTGCTAATTGGTGGATTGGTGAGTGCCAATTAGCAAACACAAGTGACCTAATCACAGAGAAAAACATTTGCAAGCTCAGGAATTACTCAATGTGCCCAACACATCCCAGGGATCAATCTCTCCCCTAAAGTCCTCTAGTATTTTATTCCCACCTTTTATTTCAGTGGAGTTGAGCTCAGACTGAGTTCTGGCTTTCCTTCCCTATGATAGCCTTGAATAAAATCTACTTTGCCTGTTTCACTTGATCTGGTGCAGTTTTTGCTTTGACACTGTCACATGCAATTTCACATCTGATCAGCCAAACATTCCCAGGGAGCATTTTCCAAGCTGTCTGGAGATAAAATCACATGGAGCTATTTTAAAAATGATAAATTCCCTGTCAAATGCCAGCCCTACTGGGGTTATCATTTGCAGAGGAAAATCGTGGTGATCTGTATAATTAATAAGTTCTCCAGGTGAATCCTATCCATAGGCAATTATGGGAGATATTAGGATAGGTATAATTTTCTTCATCCAGTTTTGCCATCTGATCCTAAAACTATTGCCCATAATTTCTTCCTACCCCAAATTTATCCAAAACATTGTGGTCATGTTGATATTCCTAAACCAGAAATGTCTTTATCTTATTCCTATGAAAAGACTTCCGTGACTCCCCTCTGTCAAAAACATCCCACATCCCTGGTGTATCAGTGAAGGTTCATCACAACCGACTCCAGCAATGTGTCTAGGCTCACCTCCCTGCATTCCTTACCTTGGGCCAAAGCTACTGACCTCCCCGCTCCTGTTACCATCCCCCCATCTCTTACCCAGCTCATTCCTTCCCCTTTGAACTCTGGTTTATCTCTCTGCTCCAAGAAGCCTCCCCATCTCTCTGATCCTCCAAGATTCCTTTCTCTCTTGGGCTCTGTTTGAAGCTTCCTCAAGAAAATTGCCCCCAGCGGGGCCCTAAACCTTCTAGCTTCTTCATGTAACAAATTTTCTTCCACATGGGAATAGATATGACTTTATGATCATCTTTGCAAGCAAGAAAATCTTCTGAAAGAGCATCCATTTAACTGCATTAGGAGAAATGAATATTTTATGCAAATCCTCCACCCAAGATGCCTTTGGTTAAGTCCTTCATGAAATAAATGTAGGTCTCCAAATATAGATTTGGGGGAAAACTTACTCGTATTTATTCATATTCTGAATAAAGCAAATGGAAATTATAGTAGAATTTCACCAGGGCCTGAAATTGTAATTGGATTTTATTAGGAACCCAAAATATCTGTCCTAGGAAAAGTAATAAAATGGTTCAGAACTCCCTTTTTCCCCTGCTTGGCATTTCCCAGGCAGGGGTTCTTAACCAGGGAAGGAAAGCAGGGGGCCCTTGAACTTGGATGAATAAAGAACACATATTTATTTTCACTAAACTCTAACTGAAATTCTGGCATTGCCTTTTATTATAAGGCAACCAACAAACCACAATAGTCTGCATAGCACTTTTGACCGATGTTTTTATAACCCATTACAGTTGTTGTAGATATGTCAAAACGTTATTGACGCTCATCTTCAAAATGATGGTAGTTCTTAGACCTGCCGCTAGATCTTATTTGATGCGTTGATAATAAAACATATATCACCATCATAACTTGTTTTTAACATTTTGGTAAGTGTATTTCAATATAATTGGTTTCCTTTGTAACCTTACAGATTTTATTTTATATGATTAAAAACATCATTCTGAAAAAAAAAATCATCCTGAGAAATGGTCCATAGATGTAACAGCTGACCAAAGGAGTCCATGACACACAAAAATAAGATTAAGAACCCTTGCAAAGAGGCAGGGAGAACCTACTGCTGCCACCTTATTGATCATGGTGATGAGAAACAACTGTTCCTGGCTGTAGAAGATGCTCATTTTCAAGGATAGGGCTGGAAGCAACATGGGTATATCCTGGGGAATTGCATTTAATGAAACACAAAGTGTATGACATCAAATTAACCAGCTCTCTGTTTTGTCCTAACGTATGTCAGATTGCCTGTAAAAATCCACAATATAGTCTAGCCCAAAGAGAAGCGGCTCACCCAAGTGGCAGACATAACACAGACTCCAAGAGCAGCCGTCCTTAAAGTATGGCCCAAGGATGGGGCAACAGTTTAGCACCAGGCTTGGGCCAGAATGGATGTCAACCACTTCACTGGGTACATTGGATAGTTTAGCTGATGTTTTTCTCCAGAGCAAGACTATCTATCTGGAGGAAGCAGTTCACTGATTTCCGTTCTGGCCCAACCTTGATTCACCATGAACAGGAACTTTGAGTAGCACTGGAGTGCATTTTGGCTGTGACACTCATCTTCCTTCTGTGGTTAGTTCAACTTTCACGTGCAAGTTCCTACCTCTATTAGCAATTTAGCTCTGGAAGCAGTCTTATACCTTTCTTTATCTCCCCCTAGAACTACTACTTTGTTAGTACTCAATTCATATTTCATAAATATTATGCTAAGAATGCTAATTATTAGGCACCTACTATGTGCCAAGCACTTTGCTAACCATTCTACATATATTATTTCATTTAATTCCACTGCAACACTCTGAACTAGATACTGTTATTTCTACTGAATATTTTACAGATGAGAAAACTGAGGCCCAGAAAGATCATTTAGGCCACAGGCGTTTAAAATCCAGACTTGTCTGACCTCCCCAACTAAGCCGTTTTGGGGATGTTACACTGCTTCAAGACTGATTTTAATGATGACCATCATCTCTACATAGGCTATTGCTAAGCGATGGGATATAATCAACCCGAGCCACACAGAGCTTGTTCAGAATGAAGCCCGGACTAGGAACAGGGGAAGATGCATTTAGATGATCATCTCAAGTTTGCCTCATCCAGTTCCTCTGTCATAGCATACACCTCCAAAGTGCGCTGGGAAAAAGGTTCCCATCTCAGACACATGAGCCACCTCTGACCTCAGGATTGGATTTGGAAGTCAGCTGGAAAGATGAAAGTCACACAAGAAAGTCATCCTTGAAAATGCCTTCAGAAATTGCTGCCTGGGAAAGGCCCTATACAGCCAGGCCTTTCTCCAGTTTCTCAGGTTAGGAATCGGATGAAGTAGTTGACTTACACACATATAGGAGCCAGCATGGTTGAAGTATGTTTACCTTTAAACCCCAGATCTATACACCCTGGCAAGTTCCATGCTCTATGAGGCCTCAGGAACTAGGTCACCCTAGAAACAGCACTGGGTCCAGAGCCCCACCTTCCTGCTCACTCTGAGGCACAGGTCACCCAGGGAAATGCAGTAAAATGACTCACACGGTAAGCACTTACCCTTATCTTCAGGATGCCTCCAGCACCGTAAGGTTGAATTTATGTAAGCTGATGGTATCTTGCACAAGGTGGAGTATTTTTTCTACTTTTATCCCTAAGGACACTAGCAAATTATCAAAAGAGGAAAAGCGTTCAGTTTAAACTCTTGCTCAAAAGTTGGTCTCCACTTTTACTCAGTAGCAGATAAAGGGGTTTATTCAGAGACACTACCTGTCAGACACCCCTCAGAAAATATTTAGAAGTAAAACACACACGCATATTTTCATTCAAAGCCCTTGCAGTAGAGAGTCAAGCTATTTCAATCTCATTCTGTCTCTAGCCTCAGTTCCCATGCTTGGTAAAAATGACAGATCACTGAGATAATTGGCAGGTGAGCCAAATCCCACCAGGGACATATTTGGGAGAGAAACAACTGCTGTGCTGGTGATCAATTCAATCATTCCCTTGCTGCTCCCTCCCAGATGATTCAACTGTTTTCAAAGCCACAAAACTCCGTAACCTCCAACAAAGTCTCCACTGCCATTTGTCTGTAAGAATTAAAAGTAATTTTGATCCAAGCCTTTGAGAGTGTTTTTAGATAAACAATGTTAATGCTTTAGAAACAACTTTATTTGCAGTGTGTAAAGATTCTTAGGAACACTTTTATTGCTGGATTTGCCAAAACACACACACACACACACACACACACACACCCACCCTTCTGTGGCTCAATGTAAAATAATGTGAAAACGCTATCATATATTTAAAATAATTTGAAATGCACTCAGCAGAGAATCTGATAAGCTATGTAACCATATCATTGCTTTTTTTTTTTTTTTTTTTTTTTGCTAACGCTGGGAAGGCTACAGTCTGGGGTCGCTCTGAAACCAAAGCCACTGAAGGGCTCTTCTGGGTCAGTTACAGATCAGCATCCCCGAGGGCCTCTCTACTCACACCTCACTTATAATCTGGATCTCTTGAATTATACATTTAGATTCTTCCTTGCAACTTTAAGGATTATAAAAAACAGAAATATGTCTGCTTACTCTGCCCCATCGATGGAAAGCAGAGAAGGAAGAAAATTCTTTTATGAGACAGCAGCCTGGGACATTTCAGCCTTTTGCTGATAAATATACATTCAGCATTGTCCTAGATAAATATACTTCAAAACCACTCATCCCATACTTCAAGTGTGGAGGTCCTTTGTTCTAGATCCCTAACGTCTTTTTATGCTCATTTCTTAGTTTTCAGTTTCATGCCTGCAACAAAAAGAACCCCAACTTTCTTCTGCTCTTAACTACAACACATTAATATGGCAATATCATTCAGAGTCAACATTCCGTGACCTGCTTTTGCCTCTTCTCTCTCTACCAGCCTCAGAGGAAATCAAGTTTAAGTGCATCATCTGAAAAGGAGCGTCTTTCCAACGATGCTTTTCACAGTTTTGTTAGTGCCTACTTCTTAATGAGAGTTGCCTTGCCAAGCTGAAGCGGTGGGCTGTAAAGAGAAAGTACACATACCTTTAAGTCGGTTGACAAAGAAGGGAAGAACACTGGACAAAAAGAGAAACTGTACTGCCTTGTTTCCTTTGTTTTGCTGAGAAACCATAGAACCCTCCGGAGGAAAAGTCAGAAGGCCCCTAAGGTGCTCCTTAACTCTCGTAATAGTGGCTGAGAGGAGGAGAGGTGGAAAAACGGAGGGGGTGGGAGGTGGGTGTAATTGTTAACTCTCTCTTCCACCACGAGTCTATCGAAAATCATATGAAATCAGGAAATGATCATTCATCTGCTCATCCATCTTGCATCTGCAATAAGCAGTGAATCTAGAGTTTACGATTTGACTGTACTGCTCAGTGTCACATCTCGACTTCAGATATTCAACTAATGTTAACAGCCAATTGTTGCCTGGCTATTTTTATACTTCAGTGTAAATAGCCCAGTATATATACACACACACTCTCACACACATTATAGATACATATATGTAGTATTCTTGCAAAGAACAAGGAAAGGAAACAAAATCGTCAGTTACAAGAGCTTCAAACCCATCAGGCAATGATATAAAACCTGAAGGTGGTGCCGGAATTAAATTTATTTGACCTGAACTTTATATCCGTTAAGGAACTGCTATGTTTTTGAGATTACACTGTAAGTACTGCATATAAAAAATATACATGATATTGCATATATATATTTAAACTAAAAACCATTTAGGAAAAAACTGGGTTGTCCCAGGAGAAAACTAAACCACGTTTATAAGCTGTGACTAAGACATATTAATCTCTAAATGACAGCCCCTCTAATCATTGTCCTCTGCCACCAGGGCTCAGCTATTGTGCTGTGAGTCATTAAAACCACTTCCCAGGCAGGTTAATACCCACCTCATTCATTTGTGAATTATAGGGTAAAAACAGCCATTTCATTCCTAATTACTTTTGCAGCAAAAACAAGGAGAGGAAACAAAACCTTCAGTTTTAAGAGCTTGCAATCCATCCGGCAGTGATGCAAAACCTTAAGGGGGTACCAGAATTAAGTATGTTTGACCTGAGCTTTATAACCATTAGGCAAAGACTATATATTTGAGATTACGCAGTAAATTTTGCCCATCAAAAATTTGTCATCTTGGGCTTCCCTGGTGGCGCAGTGGTTGAGAATCTGCCTGCCAATGCAGGGGACACGGGTTCGAGCCCTGGTCTGGGAAGATCCCACATGCCGCGGAGCAACTGGGCCCGTGAGCCACAACTACTGAGCCTGCGCGTCTGGAGCTTGTGCTCCACAACAAGAGAGGCCGCGACAGTGAGAGGCCCGCGCACCGCGATGAAGAGTGGCCCCCACTCGCCGCACCAAGAGAAAGCCCTCGCACAGAAACGAAGACCCAATACAGCCATAAATAAATAAATAAATAAAAATTAAAAAAAAAAATGAAAAATATCCCCCAGGAATCTGAAAACAAAGACTAGATTCCAAAATAATTACTGTGAATGTACAGGGAGCATATCTCTTAAAAAAAAAAAAAATTTGTCATCTTGCCATTTAAGAATTGCCAATTCCATCTTGCCAATTAAGGATTGATAAACCTCAAATCATGTAAAACTCCTACCAGACTTTTTCCACAGTCAATCACACCTTACAAAAATACATGCTTTGGCCAATGTTTAGCTTTATTCTTTTTCATTTTTAAAAAAATTAATTTTTTTTATACAGCAGGTTCTTATTAGTTATCTATTTTATACATATTAGTGTATATATGTCAATCCCAATCTCCCAATTCATCCCACCACCACCCCCTGACCGCCCACTTTACCCCCTTGGTGTCCATACGTTTGTTCGCTACATCTGTGTCTCTATTTCTGCCTTGCATACTGGTTCATCTGTACCATTTTTCTAGATTCCAGATATATGCGTTAATATATGATATTTTTTCTCTTTCTGACTTACTTCACTCTGTATGACAGTCTCTAGGTCCATCCACATCTCTACAAATGACCCAATTTCGTTCCTTTTTATGGCTGAATAATATTCTTACACACTTAACAGGAGAAGGTACTTTTCACGGATCTTGCCACACAAGATGCTACAGAAAGAACAAACATATCAAGGGCCAAATACAAGGCAGTAATCCTCTTAAAACTGGAGGAAAATCTTCTAAAGGATACGGATTGTGACCAACCAAGAAGAGTCCCAACTGAAAACCTTTTTCAAAAATTTAAGTGCTAAGAAATAAATGTGCCACAAGTTCAAAAGTTATTACTTCCTCTTATTTCTTCAATTTAGAAAAGAATATAGGGGATTTCCCTGGTGGTCCAGTGGTTAAGACTCTGCGCTCCCAATGCAGGGGACACGGGTTCGATCCCTGGTTGGGGAACTAAGATCCCGCGTGCTACCCAGCACGGCCAAAAAAAGAAAAAAGAATATAAATTATATAAAATAATTTCCTGTGTTATTTCCAAGTTTCTCAAGTAAAATCTAATGGCCTTTTTTTTTTATAGCACAGGGAACTATATTCAATATCTTGTAATAACCTGTAATGGAAAAGAATCTGAAAAACAACATATATATATATATACATGCATCACTGAATCACTTTGCTGTACACTTGAAACTAACACAACATTGTAAGTTAACTATACCTCAATTAAAAAAAAAATAGAGACCTGGCTAAAAAAAAAAAAAATCTAATAGCTTTTCAAACTAATGATTTAAGTAGCAAATCTTCAGAGGAACTTTACATCATTTTTTAAAAAGATAACAGTAAAATTTTAAATGATGGAAGAGTATTTTTTAAAGTTCATAGTACCTTGCTAAATTTGCTAGTCCTGAATTTATTGCACTTTGACATGACTTTGACTAAGAAAAAAATTTTTTTTCCTCTTCAGATGTTCTTAGGTTTTCTAGACCTTAAGTTGATGTAATTTAAAATTGGTTGCTTTTTAAAAATTAAGGATTCACATACTAAAACATTCCTCAGTTACCTGTTAATTCCTGGAGAGTAAAATTCTTTATGCTCATGAGTTACATAATTTAATTTGTCAGTTTGTAGCTATCTGTGTATGAATTTGTAACATACACTGTATAGTTGACCCTTGATCAACATGGGTTTGAAATGCACAGGTCCACTTATACACGGGATTTTTTTTTCAATATTAAATACTACAGTACTACACTAGCCACGGATGGTTGAATCTGCTGATGGTTGAATCCGTGGATTGTGAAAAACCTCAGACACAGAGGAACTCTGGATATGGAGGGCTGACTACAAGTTATACTTGGATTTTTGCCATCATAGTGGGTCAGCACCCCAAACCCCACATTGTTCAAGGGTCAACTGTTACTTTAAAAATAACACCACTCATAAGCTCATTTATTGTAGTATTGTTTAAACTGTGAAATACTGGAATGCCCAGGCACAGGGGAGTGGCTGAATAAAGTATGGTACATCCACATGTACCATAAACATAGAGTACTATACAGCTGTGAAAAAAGAATAAGGAAGATCTCTATGAAGTGATATAGAGTGATTTCCAGAGTATACTATTAAATGAAAATAACATAGTACAAAAGAGTATTTAGCCTTCATGTAAGAAGGTATACTACCCTCATGTAAGAAAGAAGAGGATATAAGAAAATTTGTTACTTGTAGCCAAATAATCTTAATAAACTTAATGTGATGTAGGGTGTGGCTTATAAAATAATTAAAAAGTCACTGACTTTGAGAGTCATGAAGATCTAGGGAGGGGCTGTGGTAGGAAACTCTGTAGTTTAACTTCTTAAATGCATTAGCAGCCTTCTAAGCAGCTACTGAACAAGCTCTCACTGGGCTTATCCAACCCTCTACTGGAAAGATCTCAAAGAGACAAATCCTTACTGTCTGGTGAATTACAGGTTCACTGTGGGTTTTGTTTGATTAAGGTACTGTTACATTGTGAAGCTCTAGTGAGTTGTACTTTTGAAAGAACAAACTTCCTAGTGGGAAACACCATGAAGGATCAGAAGCGAATGAAGCTGGTAATCTGAACTAGGACCAGTGGTTCCATCACTGGAGGTGCTCACTGGGATCTCTTACGACTACTCTTCAGATCATTCACTTAGCAAGCATTGATTAAATACCGCTATTGGTAGGCACTAATAAAACGACAAATAAGACATGGTTCTTGTCCTCAAAGAGCTCAAGTCTAGTAGAAGGAGATATGTAAACAAATAAATACAAGATGTGTATCACACGTGCTCAGGACACTGCCAGGGCCAGTGGAGGGAGTGGAGGAACAGCTGGTTTTCCCTGGGAAGAGAGGTATCAAGAAGGGCTCCCGGGGCTTCCCTGGTGGTGCAGTGGTTGAGAATCTGCCTGCCAATGCAGGGAACACGGGTTCGAGCCCTGGTCTGGGAGGATCCCACGTGCCGCGGAGCAACTGGGCCCGTGAGCCACAACTACTGAGCCTGAGCGTCTGGAGCCTCTGCTCCGCAACAAGAGAGGCCGCGATAGTGAGAGGCCCGCGTGCACCGCGATGAAGAGTGGCCCCCACTCGCCGCAACTGGAGAAAGCCCTCACACAGAAACGAAGACCCAACACAGCCAAAAATAAACATAATAAATAAATAATAAATAAAAATTTTTTTAAAAAAAAAAGAAGGGCTCCCAAGGAGAGGTGGCAATTGAGTTAATCTTAAAAAATGGACAGGGAAAACTCAGGTAGAGAGGGAGTGGGGTGTGTATTCTAGGAGGATGGAGCTGCTCCAAGCAAAAGCTGTAGGTAGGAGGAGAAGAGACTAGTGGGAGGTGGGAGGGGTTGTGCTGGCTACGGTAAGGCTGAACTCCAAGTGCACTGCAATAGCATCTGTGTATTTACATAGACTCTAATGAATGTCATTGCCAATGACAAAAATAGGGCGGTTGGTGGGCAGATGAAATGAGGCAAGGGAGAGGAGAATTAGCAGAGTTATGCAACTTCAGGACCCCCAGCAGCTCCGTTTTGGAAAACCATTAAGATGGTGTTACACAATTTCTTACCTGAATAGAGATCAGTATAAGTGTACATGTTGTACAGGTGAACAATTTTCTTTTTAAAAACATTGAATTGTTTTACCATATTACTATTATATTTACTACTATTATTATATATTTACTATTATTTGTTATTAGCATTTTATTTGTTATTACTAGAACATAATTAATATTATGCTAATACTGCTCTACTAATTTGATTTACTAACGTCATAGAGCACTTCATGAACTCTTTCATTCTCAGAACACGTTTCATATTTGCTGTACCTAAATTTGTTCCTGTTACTCTTTCTTCCAGGAATGCCTTCCCATCACACCTTAAAAAAATTATAGACATTTGTTGTGTAACAAAAGCTTTAAAACAGGCATCTTTGACCCAGCAATTCCTCTTTGGGGAATTTCTTCTAAGAAAAGACAAAGCTCTTTGCAAAAGTTCACATCTTGTATAACTGCTAGATTATAGAGTTCCTAGGTTGGGAGAGTAAAAATTTAATGACTTAATTATCAAACAAAATTATATAATACAATGTAGCCATTAAAATGATATCATGGAACTGTATTTGTTAATAAGACAAAAGATACACATACTTTACTGTTAAAGAAGTAGATTCCAAATGAGACTCTAGAGGGATTTTTTCCCCCTTTTTAAGACAGTTTTAGTAGGTCACGTATTTCTAGGACCTTAATTTTAACCATTTCTCCAAAGTTTTCAAACTTATTGACATAAATTTTTTCATAATAGCATCAAGTTTTCTTTTATGTCTGCAGCATCTGTTGTTATCTCTCCCTTTTTATTCCTAGTACTAGTGTTTTACTACTTCTCTCTCAAACATTTCTCATCTTGTCAAAGAAAAGCTCTCTCCTCTTTCTTTCTTTCTTTCTTTCTTTCTTTCTTTCTTTCTTTCTTTCTTTGTCTTTCTGTCTTTCTTCCTTTCTCTCCTTCTTTCTTTCTTTCTTTCTTTTCTATTTCATGTCCTTCTATTTTGGTTATATTTTAATTTTATTTTTCCATTGTCTTAAGATGTATGCTTAGCTCATTTATTTTGATTCCTATTTTTCTAATATAAGCATTTTTGGACATAAATCTCAGTAGGTTTGTCTCAGCCAGCTCAGTTTACTTTTTCTCTTCTTCTCTCCTTTTATCATATCTCTTTTGAATCCTATCTCTGATTTGATTTTTTGTTTCAAAGAGGAAATGTTTCCTAATTTTTTTTTATTCCATGGAGAACTTTGTTCATATTTTCTTCTGCTTTATGGTGTATTTGTTCTGCTATGTATTTTTTATCAGTTATTTGGTTTTTCTTTCTTCCTAGTGCCTTTGCAGAGGTTCCATTCTGATCCTTCCTGATTATCTCTGGTCTTTGCATGGAGGCCATTCTTTCTGGCTTCACATGTGCTCCTGACTTGCAATTCAGCTTGGAATGTCCCTGGTTCTTTTACTGATCAATACTAGTACCTGCAGGGCTGATTGCCACCCACCCTGTCTCCCCCATCCTACCACTCCAACAGCAAGTGTAGCTTGTCTGTGTGTCACCAAACTCTGCCCCATTTTCTCTGTCACTCAGGCCCCAGGGACGTGCTGGAAGCCTGTCTGAGGTTTTCAATTCCAAGGAAAGTGTTTCTAGTTTCCCTCAAGGTCTGCTACTTCATTTTGGAAGGCTCTGCATATTGTTAGTGATCCACAGAAACATATATTCGCTCTCAGATTGCTTTCACAATTGGGTCCAAATTTTACTTTATTTAGCAGTAATTATTCATGGGATGTGGTTTTCTGACTGTGCTCTGTTTCCTAAGTACATTGAATAAGGAATTTTCATCTGTTTCAGACCCCCCAGAGTTACCAGGTCAACTTGGGATCCTAACCTGGTTTCTCTGCCTTCTGTCCTTCTTCGTATCTCCACACGTCGCTACCATGGTTGTCATCCTAAAATCCTCTTACACTGCGTCACTTTCCTCCTCCAACAACTTGGTGGTGCTTTGTGATCCTCAGCCTTTGATGACATGACCTACGTCTACTTTCCCAGCCTTATTGTCACTGCATCCTTCATTAACCTGACACTAAATGACAGGAATGTTCCCACCTCCAGGACCCACTTTATGCTTTCCTCCCAGTCCCCCTGCCCAATGAGGGTCAGCACCCCTGCTTCTATGTCTCCAAGCTTGTGCTGTAGTTAATCATCTACATACTTATCTCTCATGATAGACTTCTCTCACTTCAGAGCAGCATCTGTAAGACTTCTTCATTCTATAGCATGTGTCACAGCAACTAGCACACTGGTGTTCAATACACAGACACTAACAGAAAGGAGCAATGCCACATTTACTGCTGGAAATAGTAATCTGGGGATCTGTTTCCTGGGAATCTGAGCAATATATTGCACTTTTCCTAGGGTCTAACCCACTCCCTCAACCCTATCTCTATCCCACCCTGCCCAGTTAAGTTGGAGGGTAAGATCCCTGCCTTGCATAATTGGCAAAGCAAACCTTAAGGTTCACACACAACAGGGCCTGAGAGCACTCCCTCCCAAAGAATCTCACATCTGTAATGTGTCCTCTCTTTCTACTACTGTTGTAACCTGAATCAGCATAGTGTTGATCTCAAACTTGTGTTTTTCTTATTTAAAAAACTGAAACAGACTCACAGACATAGAAAACAAACTCATGGTTACCAAAGGGGAAACTGGGGGGGGGGGGAGGGATAAGTTGGGAGTTTGGGATTAACAGATACACACTACTGTATATAAAATAGATAAACAACAAGGAACTACTGTATAGCACAGGGAACTAGATTCAATATCTTACAATAAACTATAATGGAAAAGAGTCTGAAAAAGAATATATATATATATATATATATATATATCTCACATGTATAACTGAATCACTTTGCTGTACACCTGAAACTACCACAACATTGTAAGCCAACTATACTTCAACAAAAAAACCCCCAAAACACAAAACACAAACCAAACCTCATGATAACATATTCTTGTATGTATAAAGAAAAAACGCTAGCTATTGACGGTAGGTATCTCCAGATTTTTGTCTTACGCTTTATTATTTTCTACACTTATCCATTTCCTGTAATAAACATGTACCTTACAATTTTTTAAAGTATTAATAAATATTTTTAAAGATACTTCTGAGAATAAATGTACAGTTCTCTCATAGTATTGCAAAAATAAATACTTCCAGCAGATGGCGCAAAACCTTAATCTAGAATTAAAATAGATTTAAAAAACAATAACCCTTACTACTGCAAGAATGCCATGTAGAGGGGATGTTTCTTAGTGACCAAGGATCAGTCAAAATGCACACTGGCTCTAGAATTCTTGTGTTCACCCAATGTAATTTGTTTGACTTCTACAGTCAAATGTGAGTCATTTCAGAGGTAAAGAAGGGGACTCTGAAGAGGGGATGTGTGGAGTCTGCAGCCCAAGATGACTTATGTAGTGTCAACGTGATGTCGCACCTGCAAAGGGCTTTGCAGATCATATAGTCCATCAGTTTTCACACACTGCTTTTTAGATTTTTCTCTAAATAAACCCTAATATATGAAGCCAACAAAACTGGAGCTATCCTAATTGAAGTGGGGATTGGGGACAAGAGCCATCCTAAGCATTCTCTTTGTCCAAGCTTCCCCAACCCTAACCCACCCCCTCACCCGTGGCTGACATAATCAAGAATTGGCTATACTTAATCAACAGCTATGCAATCCATAAAATAAGTCTAAGAAGCCCTAGAGAAAACCACTAATGCAGTGCAATACTTTCACTTTGTTGCTGAGAAAAGGGATGCTCAGAGGAGGAGAGTTTCCAATATGAAATGAGAACATATATAAAACCAACAAAAAAAAGTCATTAATTGCTTTTAAAAGAAAAACATCAATAAGGACATTCAAAATGCATCAGTAAATTCAACACTAATAGATTCCACACATTTGACATCTGCAATTAGAATTTATGTTGAATTAAATTTCTGATATATTTAACTTAGGATTCACTTAAATCCTTTTTATGATTTATGATTTAAAAATCCTTTTTATGGTTTATGCAAACTACAGGAACGCAGCATTTCAGCTAAAGCTAGCTTTCATGAGTAACATAGCATATTCTTGGGTAATGTAAGCATATTCATTTGTATCAATAAAGTTTACTTATATCAATAAAGTATCCTTAAGCTGTACTTCCTGTACAGTCTGTATTTCAAAATGAAATTATAAACCATAATAAATAGTGATTTGACAGCATGAAGCCAGTTTTTTTAGAACATTTGCAATTCCATAAAAATCTGTCTAAATAATGTTTGCAAAGTAGAAGCAACAACCTATTTAAATGCATTCACCTAAAGTTTCTTTTCAGTACAAGTCCAAATTTAACTTTCTTTAAAAAGTCATCTTTAGAAAGTTTTCCTTTGTGTTGAACAACCATATCTACATGAAGCACTGCCTGTTATTTCTAAGAGCTGCCTGCTGTCTGGCTTACCGTAGGTGCGTGTGGATTAAAAATGTTCACCTGTGCCTTCTCAGCATATTAACCATGTCCTAAGCTGACAGTTAAAATAAAAACCCAAAGCAAATGGGGTTTGGCGGTAAACGAGTTGATCTTAAATTCTGACTTCTGCCTCTCCCAGCACTGTGGCCTTAAGCCTCTGTTTCCCCATGTGTTAAAATCAGAATAATTATACTGACCTGAGTAGGTTATTAAGCCATTGTCTGTCAGTTCCAAATCCACCTTTTTATTCTCAGCTGTGTAATGTTAGGGACCCTGCAAACCATGCTTTGATTTTGCAAGCTCTGCCAACAGGGGGCGCTGAGGGACAAGAGAAGGCTGGAGGAGCAAAAGGGCTTGCTCCTTCCTGTTTGCTTCTTGTTTCTGCCAGCAACACCTCAGCGATGATTCTTGCTCCTGACAGTGGCTGTTGGATTCCAGTTCTCAGGATCCCACCCCCATCCCTTAGACCCAGCCTAATGTGTCCCCTCAGAGATATCAGCACCAGCTGCCCAGAGTCCCCACCCCCATAGGTGACCCACAAACTGGAGGATAATCACAATTGCAGAGGTTCTCCCCAAGGAGTGAGGAGTCCAAGCCCCACATTGGACTTCCCGGCCCAGGGGTTCTGCACTGGGAAGATGAGCCCCCAGGACATTTGGCTTTGAAGGCCAGTGGGGCTTCCTTTTGGAAGAGCCAGAAGGCTGTGGGAAAGAGACTCCACTCTTAAAGGGCGTGCACAAAAGTCTCACACTTTCCGGGACCCAGGGCAGAAGCAGTAATTTGAAAGGAGCCTGGGTCAGACCCACTTGCTTATCCCAGAGAAGCAGGAGGCAATTGGGACTCACCCTGGGGACACAGACGCTGGCAGCAGCCATTTGTGGGAGCTCATCCAGCCACGAGGACACTGGTGGTGGTAAACGCCATTTCAGAATCCTCCCTTTAGCTTATTAGTGCTGGGGCCAGGCCCCACCCACCAGCCAGTCTGCACTAGACTTGGATCGCTCCAGGCCAAGCAGCTAGCTGGGAAGGGACACAGCACCACCGATTAGCAGGCAGCCTGCTGAAGGATCCCCTGAACTCCAGCCAGGTCAGGACACAACCCCACCCACCAGAGGCCTGGCACTAACACCCGGGACTCCTGGGTCCCCACAGCCAGAGACCCTAGGACCCAAATGCACCCATCAGTGGGCTGGCACTAGCTCTAGCCTATCTCACCTGTGTGCCAACACCAACTTTGGGGCCACTGGGGCCCCACAGCTAGAGACCCCAGGACCTGGATCTGCCAGTAGGCTGGCATTAGCCCTGGGACTTGACCTCAACCTCCAGTGGGTGGAAACCAGCCCAGGGAGCTTCTGGGCCCACGACCCCACAAACAAGCAGGCATACACAAGCCCTGGGACAACTGAGGCCCCACAGCCAGCTGTGTCAAGACCTGGTCCACTCACTAGCAGGCTGGTAGCATCCCATGTTGTCTTGGGCCCCAGCCCTGCCCAATAGCAGAATGACCCCAGTTCTGGAGCACCCCAGACTCTGCAACCACAGCCCCACCCACCAGCAGGCTAAAGTGCCTCCAGGAACCCTGGCCCAGCAGCCAGCCACCCTGGGACCTGGATCCACCTACCAGTGGGCCAGCACTGGCCCTGGGATCCCCTGGGCTTTGTAGCCAGCAGTGTCATGACCCAGCCTTGCCCACCACTGAGCTGGCACCAGCACTGGGACTCCCCTGGCCATGTAGCCAGTCATGTCAGGATCCAGCCCCGCCCACCAGTGGCTGGCAGCCTCCACACCAGGCAGGGCCTGGCAACCAACAAGACTAGGGGCCAGCCACGCCGACTGCACCCACAGTAGTCAGCCCACCACAACAGAAGGATCCATGCAGCCCACATAGAGGGCACATCTAGAGCATACAGCACCAGTGAGCAGAGGTGAGTGAGCTGCTGGGCCCCATGGGATGTTTCTTATATAAGGGCACTTCTCCAAGATCAGAATACATAATCAACCTTCCAAATACATAAAAATAAAAACAGTGAATTAGGCAAAATGAGGCAACAGTGGAATGTGTTCCAGATGAAGGAACAAGATAAAACCCCAGAAGAAGAACTAAGTGAAGTGGAGATAAGCAATGTCATCAATAAATAGTTGAAGGTAATAGTCATAATGATGCTCAAAGAACTCAGGAAAAGAATGGATGAACACAATGAGAAGTTTAACAAAGAGTTAGAAAATATAAAGAACCAAACAGAGTTGAAGAATACAATTACTGGAATAAAAAATACGTTAGAAGAAATCAATAGTAGATGAGATGACACAGAAGGGGAATGGTTCAGTCAACTCAGTGGAAATTACTCAAGCTGAAAAGAAAAAAGAAAAAATAATTTTAAAAAATGAGGACCATTAGGAGACCTCTGGGACAACATCAAGTGTCTTAACATTCACATTATAGCGGCCCCAGAAGGAGAGAGAGAGAGAGAGAGAGAGGGGCGGAGAACATATTTGAAGACAATAGCTGAATACTTCCTGAACCTAAAGAAGGAAACAGACGCAGACACCCAGGTCCCGGAAGCACAAGGAGTCCCAAACAGGATCAAACCAAAAAGGACCAAACCAAGACATGTAATTAAAATGGAAAAAATTAAAGATAAAGAAAATTTAAAGCAGCAAGAGAAAGGCACTAAGTTACATACAAGGGAATTCCCATAAGGCTACCAGCTGACTTTTCAGCAGAAACTCTGCAGACCAGAAGGGAGTGTCATGATAGAGTTAAAGTGATGAAAGGAAAAAACCTATAACCAAAAATACTCTACCCAACAATGCTAGCATTCAGATTTGAAGGAGAGCTCAAAAGTTTACCAGACAAGCAAAAGCTAAGAGACAGCACCATGGAACCAGCTTTACAAGAAACGTTAAAGGGACTTCTCTAAGCAGAAAAGGCTACAACTAGAAATATGAAAATTACAAAAGGAAAAATCTCATTGGTAAAGGCAAATATATAGTAAACGTAGGAAATCAACCACTCAAGAAGCTAGTAGGAAGGTTAAGACAAAGTAGTAAAATCATCTATACCCACAGTAAGTAGTTAAGGGATACACAAAACAAAAAAATATAAAATATGATGTCAAAAACAGTAAATGTGAGAGGGAGGAGGAGTGCAAGGTTGTTAAAATGGGTTCCAATTTAAGAGATCAGCAACTTAAAATAATCACATATTTATATGAATTGCTATATGCAAACTTCATGGTAATCACAAACCAAAAACCTATAATAGATAAACACACACAAAAGAGAAAGGAATTTAAGCATAACACTAAAGATAGTCATCAAATCACAAGGGAATAGAGCAAAAGAAGAAAAAAGGAACAATAAAGAACCACAAAACAACCCCCAAACAATGAACAAAATGGCAATAAGTATGTACCTATCAATAATTACTTTAAATATAAATGGACTAAATGTTCCAATCAAAAGGCACAAAGTCACTGAATGGATACAAAGCCAAGACCTATCTATATGCTGTATACAAGAGATTCATTTTAGATCTAAAGACACACAGAGACTGAAAGGGAGGGGATGGAAAAAGGTACTCAATGCAAATGGAAATAACAAGAAAGGCAAGGTAGTAATACTTATATTAGATAAAATTGACTTTAAAGCAAAGACTGTAACAAAAGACAAAGAAGGACATTACATAATGATAAGTGATCAATCCAAGAAGAAAATATAGCAATTATAAATATATATGCATCCAACATACAAGCACCTAAATACATAAAGCAAATATTAGTAGACATAAAAGGAGAAGTTGACAGTAACACAACAATAGTAAGAAACTGTAACAGACCATTTACATCATTGGACAGATCATCCAGACAGAAAATCAATAAGGAAACACTGGCCTTAAATGACACATTAGACCAGATAGACTTAATATATGGATACAGAACATTTCATCCAAAAGGAGCAGAATACATATTCTTTTCAAGTGCACATGGAACATTCTCTAGGATAGCTCACATGCTAGGCCACAAAACAAGTCTGAGTAAATTTTTAAAAATTGAAATAGTAGCAAGCATCTTTTCTATGCTTTCTACAAAGCTGTGAGACTAGAAATCAACTAAAAGAAAAAAACCGCAAAGACACAAATACATGGAGGCTAAACTATATGCTACTAAACAACCAAGGGGTCATTGAAGAAATCAAAGAGAAAATAAAAAGTACCTGGAGACAAATGAAGACAAAGCATAATGATTCAAAATCTATGGGATGCAGCAAAAGCAGTTCTAAGAGGAAAGTTTATAGTGATACAAGCTTACCTCAGGAGACAAAAAAAGACTCAGATATACAACTTAATCTTACAACTAAAGGAACTAGAAAAAGAACAAACAAACCCAAAGTTAGAGAAGGAAAGAAGTAATAAAGATCAGAGCAGAAATACATTAAATAGAGACTAAAAAAACAATAGAAAAGATCAATGAAACTAAAGCTGGTTCACTGAAAAGATAAATGTAATTGATAAACCTTTAGCCAGACTCATCAAGAAAAAAAGGGAGAGGACCTAAATTGATAAAATCAAATAAAAAAGGAGACATTACAACCAATACCACAGAAATACAAAGGATCATAAGAGATTACTACAAACCATTATACTCCAATAAAATGGACAACCTAGAAGAAATGGACAAATTCTTAGAAATGTACAATCTTCCAAGACTAAATCAGGAAGAAATACCAATATTTCTTTTTGAATTGAATAGACCAATTACCAGTAGGGAAATTGAATCAGTAATTCAAAAACTCCCAACAAACAAAAGCCAGATGGCTTCACAGGTGAATTCTATGAAACATTTAAAGAAAAGTTAACACCTAATCTTTTCAAATTCTTCCAAAAAATTGCAGAGGTAACAATGCTCCCAAACTCATTCTACAAGGCCAGCATCACCCTGATAGCAAAATCAGTCAAAGATATCACAAAAAAAGAAAATTACAGGCAAATATCACTGATGAACACAGAAGCAAAAACCCTCAACAAAATATTAGCAAACCAAATCCAGTAATACATTAAAAGTATTATACATCATGATCAGGTAGGATTTATCCCAGTGATGCAAGAAAGTTTCAGTATCTGAAAATCAATAAATGTAATACATCACATTGATAAATTGAAGAATAAAAATCCTACAATCATCTCAATAAATGTAGAACACTTTTGACAAAATTCAACATCCATTTATGATAAAAACAGTTAACAAAGTGGGTATACAGGAAACAGCCCTCAACATAATAAAGGCCATATATGACAAGCCCACAGATAACATCCCATTCAATGGTGAAAAGCTGAACGCATTTCCTCTAAGATCAGGAACAAGACTCTTGTCACTTATATTTAACATAGTACTGGAAGTCCTGACCACTGCAATTAGGAAGAAGTAAAACTGGCACTGTTTGCAGATGACATGATACTACATATAGAAAATGCTACAAGACACCACCAAAAGACTATTAGAACTCATATATGAATTCAGTAAAGTTGCAGGACACAAAATTAATATACAGAAATCTGTTGTGTTTCTATACACTAACAGTGAACTACCAGAAAGAGAAATTTTAAAAAACAATCCCATTTAGAATTGTGTTAATGATAATAAAATACCTGGAAAGAAATCTAACTAAGGAGGTTAAAGACCTATATTTGGAAAACTATAAGACATTGATGAAAGAAATTGAAGATGACACAAACAAATGGAAAGATATACGGTGTTCTTGGATTGGAAAATTAATATTGTTAAAATGACCATACTACCCAAGGAAATCTAAAAATTCAATGCAATTCCTATCAAAATACCAAGGACATTTTTCACAGAACTGTAATAGATAATTCTAAAATTTGTATGGAAACACAAAAGACCCTGAAGAGCCAAAACAATCTTGAGAAAGAAGAACAATGCTGGAGGTATCACACTCTCTGACTTCAGACTATACTACAAACCTACAGTAATTGAAACAGTAGTGTACTGGCACAAAAACAGACACATAGATCAATGGAACAGAATAGAGAACCCACAAATGAACCCGCACTTATACGGGCAATTAATCTATGACAAAGGAGGCAAAACTATACAATGGGGGAACAACAGCTTCTTAAATAAATTGTGTTGGTAAAACTGGACAGCTACATGTAAAAGAATCAAACTGGACTACTTTCTCATACCATATACAAAAATAAACTCAAAATAGATTAAAAAATTAAACTAAGACCTGAAACCATAAAACTCCTAGAAGAAAAGTTGGCAGTACACTCTTGACATCAGTCTTAGCAATCTTTTTTTGGATCTATCTCCTCAGGTAAGGGAAACAAGATAAAAAATAAACAAATGGGACTGCATCAAACTAAAAAGCTTTTGCACAGTGAAGGAAACTATCAACAAAAGGAAAAGGCCTCCTACTGAATGGGAGAATATATTTGCAAATGATAGATCTGATAAGGGGATAATATACAAAATATATAAAGAATTCATAAAACTCGACATCAAAAAAACCCAAAAAACCCATTTAAAAAGCGGGCAGAGGACCTGAATAGACATTTTTTCCAAAGAAGACATACAGATGACCAACAGGCACATGAAAATATTCAACATCACCAATCATCAGGAAAATGCAAATCAAAAGCACAACGAGATACCACCTCACACCTGTCAGAATGGCTATTATCAAAAAGACAACAAATAACAATGGCTGGTAAGGATCTGGAGAAAAGGGAACTCTTGTGCACCATATGACTGAGGAATTCCACTTTCAGGTATATATCCAAAGAAAATGAAAACACTAATTAGAAAAGATATATGCACCCCTATGTTTTTTTACAGCATTATTTACAATAGCTAAGATATGGAAGCAACCTAAGTGCCCATTATTGGATGAATGGATAAAGAATATTATATGGATAAATACAATGGAATATTACTCAGCCACAAAAAAATTAAATCTTGCATTTTGCAACAACATGGATGGACCTAGAGAGTATTATGCTAAGTGAAATAAGTCAGACAGAGAAAGACAAATACAGTATGATTTCACTTATATGGGGAATCTAAAAAAACAAGACAAATGAACAAACATCAGAAACAGAGTCATAGATACAGAGAACAAAATAGGTGGTTGCCAGAAGGGAGGGAATTCTGGAGAGGAGAATAATAGGTAAGGGAGATTAAGAGGTACAAACTACCAGCTACAAGATAAATGTCACAGATATGAAATGTACAGCATGGGGAATATAGTCAGTAATTTTGTAATATCTTCGTATGGTGACGGATGGTAACTAGACTTATTGTAGTGAGCATTTTGTAATGCATAGAAATACTGAATCACTGTGTTCTGCACCAGGAACTCTCATAGCGTTGTAAGTCAATTATACTTCAAAAACAAACAAACAAACCCATATAAAGAGGTCACCTTTGTGATTACCAAAGGTGTGGGGTGGGGGAATGGGATGGGGGGTTACATGAAGGTAGTCAGAAGATATAAACTTCCGGAGACAAGCTAGTAAATACTAGGGATGTAATGTACAACATGATAAATATAATTAACACTGCTGTACATTATATATGAAAGTTGTTAAGAGAGTAAATCCTTAGAGTTCTCATCACAAGAAAAAAAATTTTTTTTTCGATTTCTTTAATTTTGTATCTATGGGAGACCATGGATGTTCACTAATCTTATTGTGGTAATCATTTCTGAAAGAAATCATACTTACTCTCTACTATGGAGCATTTTTAGGACAATCTCCTAAAATGAGACCTGAGACCCCTGGACTCACTAAGGACTGTTCTGGCTCATAGAAACTGATGGGACTAATAGACTGTGTTGATCCCAGGTAAGATATGCTAAGATTGAGGGGCCATTGTAAATGATAGAGTGATCACTGCATGAGGATAAAGAAAAAGAAACTTTTGCAAACTCCATGCTTAGTACTCATTTACTCCTCTGATATGTATCTATCAACACCCAGGGTCCAAGACTCTTCAAGTCATCAAACTAGCCCACTTTCAGCAGAAGCCTGAAAGCAGAGAAGGTGATATTTTCATTTTATTCTTCTTGGCATTATTTGTGAGGGGAAGTAAAGAGAGAGGAAGCCTTTGACCTGTCTTACTTAGTATCCTGCTACTTTTGTGGTTGGCTTTTGTACCCTTTGATATGTACCCATCATTATTTGAGTACTTCCTTATCTTTTAGTACAAAGAGATGTTCTATCTCAAATTGTCCCTTTCCTGCCCCATCCCTGAAATCAGCCATTTCCTCAAGAAGCCCTGGTTCTTTTAGCAGAGCATGGCATTTAGAAGCCAAGATCTGGGCACTGGATGTGCTCATTGTCATTGAGGTGTTGTTGCTCCCAGGCTTTCTCAGTTAGAAAGCTAAAGTCTATATCTATATCTATATTTGTATTTGCATCTATGTCTATATATATCTAGAGAGAAACTGCAAGATATGTTTACAAACACACATTTACATCTATATGTATAAATCTATCCATGTATTGAGAACAGTGAGAACTGCTAACATCAATACCTCTAATTCCAATCCAACAAAAAAAAGGGTTCATTCTAGTTTTTCCTTTTGAATATCTGCAACTCCCTTCTCCAGCAGTGAGAAACCTGAATCTTATTATCATTTGTAAATTTTCTTATTTGAACCATACCCCACTGTGGTAACCAAGCTCCCATCTCTGCCTCTCCCCCACCCCATGTGGATGTCCTCCTCTCCCGCCTCAGGCTCTGATGCCTTATGTTGAACCCTCATCCAGTCTGAGCCTCCTCTCCACCCCACTATGGGACTCCCCATTCTCACCCTGTTTGGGCTCTGACTGTCCATGTCGTAAGCTCCCTCCTTGCACCGTAGGGCCACTCTACTCACCCTTCATGGGCTCTGACATCCTGTGCCAAGCTGCTCCCTGATGTGTGGACTCCCTCTTCACCCACTCAAGCTCTTACACCTCGTTCCAGGTCCTGGGCCTCCTCAGCTGCCCCTCAGCTCCCACTGGTGTAGACGCTTACCTTGCTCTGCCTCACCTTTAGGACTGACCTGTTTATAAAAGGAAGGGAAGAGGAAGAGTTCAAATAACTCTTAAATAAGAGTTGTGCTGTGAAGAACATACTTGCTGAATGTTGTTGAATTGGTGAGAAGACTGAGCTGGAGGCAATATACGTGTAGCTTCAAATGCTTCTGACTATGCTACATAATTCTTTGTATCCGGGGAAGCAGTTACATTCACTTGTAAACCTCCTTTAAGGCTTGGGATTGGACATATTAATCCTGCTAGAGTTTGGATGGAAAAAAAGCATTCACTGGAGTAAACAGGAAAAGTAATCAAGTAGAAATCCTTTTTAAAGCTTCTTCATTCATTCTTCAGAATAAATTGCTGTACAGATTGGTCCCAGAGCTCTGAATTACAAAGCATCTAGAGTCTTCAAGACTAAGGCATTTGTTCTTTCACTTAAGGTCAGCAATGAAAAGTCACTGAATGGGTTTGAGGAGGAAAAAAGCATAAGATTATAAGGAAAACTTTAATTTCTAATTATCAAATTGAAAAAAATCATGAATACATTGTATATCTTGTTAACCTGCTTTAGGATGAACAGTATAAACTAGATGGGTCGAAAATATTGTGTTACAGTTGGCGTGCTAATAAATAAGCTGGTTTATTGGTTAATAAAGTATTTATACCATTTAGACAAATCTGACTCAGTATCACTCCCTGACTTATTGCTATCACAGTAATCAATCAATAATTACTTCTTTTTATACCAAGTATAAGGTACAATATAATAAAATGTAATGCTTATCTGGAGTAACTGGCTTCATCCAAGTAAGAAAAAATGTACATTATTCAAAATTCTTCTTCATATTTAGAGGAAGGACTATTAACCAAATATTTGGGCATTTGATTTTGGATAAACATTTTTGGTGCTGTTTAATTACTACAGAAGCTAAGATATAATGGAACTTTAATTGTCAACAAATGGTCTGAAGAGCCCAGTGTGCTCCTTTGGTGGGATCAGGGCTTGGCATCACCCAATAACAGGCATCAGGGCACGCTCAGCATCCCGAGTGCCAGCCTCCAAGCACACTTGGTCGAATGAGAGCACAGGAGGGGAGGAAGATCAAGGAGAGGGGACATGGACAACCAGGCAGAAGGAAGGAAGAGGTTACTGGAAAGGGAGAAGGAAGACAGGGGAACACAAGGGAGGGGAAGGGAGTGGAAGTGGAGGAGAGAAAGAAAGGAGGAGAAAGCAGTTGAGAGGACACGTGACATGGTTATCGAACGATGAGTTGGATGATTGGAGGAGATACAGGAAACAGAGAATGCACGTTGAAGAAAACACAGGAAGATACTGCACACATAACAATTTGAAGACATGGAGACGTTTTATTGCTTATATTTTAAATTGTTAAATTTAAAGAAAAATCTCTCTGACCTATGGCCCATGGTCAAGTCTGTGCAGGCTGTGCTTTGGTCTGTCCTCATGGCCAAGTCCCATAGCCTCCCATTCCCTCTCAGGGAGTATCTTCTTGTGAAGTGAATATGAAAGTGAACGTCTGTCTTGCATTTTAATTTGTGGGTACATTAACTTACAGAAGAAATAGGAAAAAACCCTTAGATCACATTGCCTTGAGTTTATATGACATATTTAAAGGCTTTCCATTGACATAGTTCTTAATCTTTACAGTACCACTTTGAGGTAGATAGAAGATCTGTAGTTTTACCCCCATTCTGTAAAAACAAAATTAAAATTAAAACAAGAATTAAATGGTATACACACAAAGTCTAGAGTAGGATGATTTGCCTTAGCTGTCCTGATTAAATCAGGGGTAACAAAACTAAGCTAATTCCGTACATTGTGATTGATGAAAATATTTAAAGTTGTCCAAACTACAAGCAGGTTCAATTTGGCCAAATGAAACCACATTTCAAACTTAACCTGCTGAGTGCAAAGCTATAAAGATTATGCTCTGGTTAATCTTTTAGTTCTATTACTCTTTATCTGACCATTATCCTTTGCGTTGGAGATTAGCCCATAATTGCTATTGTCTGTTGACATCATCATTTTTGCTGCTAAACTTTGGCTGAAAGAGTGTCTGTCCCACAGGTGAATTACAGTCAAGAGCTTCAGGGCAGAGCCTTGCTTTCCATTTGGTCTCCACAACAGCAATCCTACAGGTACTTCATGGATCCTACGATCCCAGGTCTCTTGGTGACACCATAAAGTTAGTAGCCAGTAAAGCGTGGCGTGATGCAGCAGGCACTGGGGAGAGAGAAATGGGCAGGAGGAGACACATTTCTTGCCTTTGGGGCACTTAACGCGGCTCACAAAATTGTCTGTTTCTTTTTTTAAAACTTGCATTTCTTTGGCTTGTCTGTCTTCTAGTGAATATTATTTTTCTGGTTTCTATTTCTTTACGCTGTTGTGTCATTTGCTCATTACTCTTTTAAATATTGAACTAAATAAACCCTAGAGTATTGCAAATCTGTATTTCCCTCAGAAAAGAATGTGCTCATTACCCAATGATGTAATATTCCACTGGCCTTCACAACAGAACAAGCAAAATTTTCTACGGTAAATTTGTTTTGCCAAGGCATTTAAAGTAAATCATGTGGTTTATAGCCCAACATGAAGCAAAATCTTCCCCAGAAATACAGCATTATTGGCAAAATCCTCAACAATCACTGAGCTTCAGGGCCAAACGTGACAAGAGGGGAAGAACAGGACTCTGAGTAGTAAATGTGACTGAAATACGAATAACAAAACGTGTGGTTTTCCAGACTCACAGAATATTGGAAGACAAAACCGTGAGCACATTATAATATGCAAGAGAAGGGCCGAAAGTTGCCACTAAATTATGTGTTTTTCTGTAGCCACGCAGCTATCCTGGCACTTCGCTCCTTGTTTTTCAGATTTTCATTCTTTATTGTCTGTAATTTGGCCTGAACTGTGAGTCTCTGGTGCTCCTCCAACATGTTACTGCAAAACTGCTGCAGCTGAAAGGACAAAGAGACGGTTGGTCCATCAGTGCAATTGAACTTCTCACTTAGGCACAGTAAGACAAAGTTCATGGTAAGTAGCGACATGATCTTGTGAATGGATGATGACAGATGGAATGAGTAGAAATGTCTGTCCCTATATGGTGTGTCCCTGAGGAGACTGTGACTGAGAAAATGTGATGAAGACCACACCTGTCCTGAAGAATCCGATGTAGACTGGAAGCTCCAGGAAGTAGGAACTTTGTTTATTCTATTCAATGCTCTATTCCCCAAGCACGTAGTAGGTGCTCAATAAAGATTTCCAGAATGCATATTGGATATTATACAAGATTTGTAGACAGAGACACATTGAGACCTTTCCTTATTTCAAAAGAAACTTTGCAACTTCCAAAGCTCAAAACTGGTATACAACATCCATGTCTTTACAAATGCTACCCTTTATTTAAGAATATTTATAGTGGATTCATCCATTGGCTAAATTCCTTCATTGAGTCAGGTCAAGCATTCAGTTATGGGAACGTTTGTTGCAATATTACATTCAAGCCAGACAGATCCCAATTGAATAACTGGGATAATAATAATTGAATTGAATAAATCATATTCCAAAAGTCTATTTCTGTGTCATTGGATTATAACTCAGAACACACATTACCATAAAATGATAGTGTACCCTACCAGCTCACAAAAGGTCACATAAACCCTAATGTACTTGAAATTAGGTAGTAATAGGGTTGTCAAGTCTAACTACAATGCAAAAGACAAATAAGGTTCTAGGAAAAAGTAGCTTAAGGGGCCAGGAGCAAACCTCCCGTTCTCTCCCACACCTGGGCATTCCTGCCAGGCAGTGAGAGCCACATACCAGCAGCACCGCCCCCGATCGAGCACCTGCAGTGGGTGGGAGGGGAGTGTGGGTCTGGGGGACTGTGTGTGTGGGGCTTCACGGGTGCTTGAGAGCACGAGTGAGGACAAGCTCCAGCAGGGTGGAGTAGAAAGACCAGAGCAAGAGATTCGGAGAGTGTATAAAAACTGTGCTGGTGTGGAGGGAAAAGGGATTCATATGACTTTTTTTTTTCATTTACCTTTTTTAGTAATTGTTTTCAATAGTATCATGTGAACCAATACATTGCAGTAGGACTGTTGGTCATTAACAGCTTGTTGACAAAGATATTCATGGTAGCTAACTCGCTTGTTTTCAAAATTACAATAATTTAACTACTGCTCAATCCATTTTTGCATTTTTTTTAATGAACTGTCAGTGATTATAGAATTTTGGAACTTTGGGGACTGCTAAAGTTATACAAACTTCATTCATTCATTCAACAACAACAAAACTACTGGGTTTTGTAGCGATAAAGATGAACAGAGGCACTTTTGAAGATATCAACACAAACTCAGTTTTGATTCTAAGAGCTTTCGTTCCAGGATTTTTGGGTGTGCCCCTCACTCTCTTGTCTGGGGAATCCCTGCTAAATCAGGTCCTGACAGCTCAGCCTCAGGCAAGCCAAAACCCAAACAAAGATCATTCCTTCAGGAATTACCAGTTCTTCCTGTCTCTCTCATAGTAACAACTACATAGGATGATTTGGGAGCGTGGAGGAGGAGAGGGTGTAAATTAGTTAGCTAAAAATTTCCTAGAGGACTTCCCTGGTGGTGCAGTGGTTAAGCATCTGCCTGCCAATGCAGGGGACACGGGTTCAATCCCTGGTCCAGGAAGATCCCACATGCCGCGGAGCAACTGGGCCCCTGCGCCACAGCTACTGAGCCTGCGCTCTAGAGCCCGTGAGCCACAACCGCTCACGGTTGAAGTCAGCGAGGCACAACTACTGAAGCCTGCGCGCCTAGAGCCCATGCTCTGCAACAAGAGAAGCCACTGCAATGAGAAGCCTGCATGCAGCAACAAAGACCCAATGCAGCCAAAAATAAATAAATAAATTTATTAAAAAAAAAATGTCCTAGAATATGTGGTTGGAGCAGGGTCTTAAAGGAAGATTAGGAATTACCCAGCCAAGGACAGGCATGAGGAGGGCACCCCAGACAGAAGGTAGAGTGTTTCTGAAATCTGGGAAATGTGCAACAACATGATAATTTAAGAAGTTCTGTTACGTGGTACAGTGTAACTAGAGGAAAAGTGTTCGGGGGTACCTATGCCTCTTATTCTCTGACGCTGGTTGGTGAAGTGGGCAAAAGTGAAGCCAGGGAGTAACGCAGGGGCCAGATTATGAAGGGCTTCGTGTGCTAATGGAAAGATTTTAAAATTTCTTCTAAAAACTATGATGAGCTACTGAAACTTTGGGTGCAGGGCAATGACCGGCAGTGATGCGATGGATGGGATGGAGGGAAGAACAGCCTGCGCCAGGGAGCCCGGGCCATAGTCTACTGCAATAATTCAGGTGAAGCACAACCCTCCATGAACAAGAATGGTCTCTATTTCAAGAGCAAGACAGAATTAAAAGACATTTCCTGCAGTGATAACAGCATCAATGGAGCATAGAATGTAACAATTCAGAAAAGCATATTATTTTTAATTTTAGCAACTCCAAATTACATAAAAAATGGCTTCTAAATTGTCTTTATAATGCACACTATCTATAGTACTTACCTCTAAGATCTGTAAATCCGTACTTATGGTTCTCCCTATTACGTATAACAGAGTAACCAATGATTGCGTTCCATACCTACAAAGCAACAAGATGCTAATCAGGAGTGGAACATGTTTGGCAAGACAAAGCTACAGAGCACATAAATGCTAAGTATACAGCCCCTATGAATTCCTAACTCCCAAATCTAAGCAAAACCATATATGAACTTGTTTAGCTTCATCTTTTCATAGAAAATTCATGCTATAGAAAAGCCTATTAGCACAAAGAAGTAATTATAGTTTAATATTGATTTGTGTAACACATAGTTTTAAAAGTTTCATTTAAATATAAAAAGCTGTTCTTAAAAACAGTAACAACTGTTTTTATCTTTCAAAATGAAGTGCTTAGAATAGATGTCACATACCCAAATTAAGAAAATTTAAAAGAGAATAGGTAAATACTCAAAGTATACCCCTTAAAAAGTGTAGTTAATATAGAATCAGTTTCAGAAACTCTGACTAAAATACCCTGAAAGCTTATTGAAACTTCTGTATTTGCATATGCTTTTTGGAAAGAGATTCTCAAAATGTTGGCGATCCCTGAGGGCTAAGTACTCTGGCTTTCCTTAAGCTCCCTCAAACAGGTACGGTAACTGAAACTTCCCCTTTAGCTTAGTGACCTTGAATAACTGACAAGAATTGTCTGAAAAACAGCCATGAAATGTTGCTATGGAAAAACAGCAGATACATACCTGCTCAAAGTGTTGCTGTAGTGAAAAAAGTAAAGAAAGACTTTTGGATGCATTAAAAAAGAAAGAAAATTAAAATAAGGTTAATATAATGGCCTGGACAAGAAAGGGTTGAATCAGGATACTGTCTTGATAGTTGATAGTTAATACACACAATTGATTTGCTTCAAAAATGTATACTTGAAATTAAAACTTGTAAGAGTTAACATTGGCATGATATGCAGACAAAGGTGAGAGAAAACAGTGCTTTTGTCCTTTTTAAGTTCCCAGCTATAACTTAAGCTGAGTTTGCTTCAGCAAAGTGGAGGATAAGAGACCATCTACATATAATTCAGGCAACCAAATCTGTTTCTCTGGGGAAAGAAGAAATATTTCTTAGTTCTTCATTTTGGTTGGCCAGGTTTAAAAAGCCTGTGAAGTGACTCAAGAAATTTGACAAAATTTGCAAAGAAACTGAGTTCCAGACTTAAAAAAAAGTAGGAAACAAAAGAAAACTACCTACGTTGCTAAATGTGTGATTTTTCTACCACATACAGGAGAAAGGTTACCCCAGAGGCAGGGCTGGGTTTGAAGTTACCTTGGGGCAACTTATAAACTGTAAAAATGGGGAATAACATATAGTTAGAAGCATTGGTATGGAGATTAAATGAGATAATGTACACTGAAGCGCCTATCAGGGTGCCTGGCACGCTTCATTCCTTCCTGTTCTTGAAAGTTTCAAGAGGAGATATTTTTGAGACAGATGATTTATCATTCTGCTTGAGAGACCAATCTCTTTGAAATAGTACTTAACAAAAATATATACATTACAGACAGCTTAGCCCACCAGTAGTCAAAAGTATTAACATGAAGACAGGAGCCAATGTTTGTCAGGATAGTTGCCCTTTCAAGAAATTGATAACATTCAGTGCTAGTCAGCGTGGTTTGGGACACTAGTCCATCTCACCTTCCGCTTCTCTCCTTTCTCACGTTTGCCCTCCCCTCCCATCCCTTCCCCTGCCATGTCTGATTTCCTGCAGCAAGCTTGGCCACTTAGGCAAGCATGGAGGCAGGCAGGTATCTCGCCTGACCCAGTGAAAATGGGTCCTCCAGTGCTTGGGCACACCACTCTGATAACATCTTAATTCTCTCAGTTTGTTCCAATTTAACCCTTTCAACTCTATGTTCCCCATCATGAAATACAACAGAGTAGAAGTAAAAATGAGTGTAAGTTTCTGCTATATTTAAAAAGAATAACCAACAAGGACCTACTGTATAGCACAGGGAACTCTGCTCAACGTTATGTGGCAGCCTGGATGGGAGAGGGAACCTGGGGAGAATGGATATGCGTATATGTATGGCTGAGTTGCTTTGCGGTGCACCTGAAACTATCACAGCATTGCTAATCGGCGATACTCCAATTTAAAATAAAAAGTTAAAAAAAAAAGGGTGTAAGTTTTTCAAGCGTAGGACTTTAGCCAGTATCACATATTTGGAGAAGAAATAAGGGGTTTGGTGAAGAAGAGGATAAGATTCGTTTTGGATCGGTTGAGTTTGAAAGTGATGATACCTTGTATTCTATATTCAAATAAAGCTAGGGTATTCCTGTAGGTGGTGAAGCCTGCATCATTTTATGAAAGCCAAAAGCAACATAACAAGCATGAAACAAACATCATTTCTACCACATCCAATAAAAAGTCACAAAAATCCTATTGTTTCGTGTCTATTCACACATTTCTTCATAGGAGCTATGCACAAGTGCAGGTTCATACCGATTTCTCTGGAACCTGAAAGATGTCTTTATGGTTAGTGGAAGCTCCCTCACTGGGATCAGTATCCAAAAGATCACCTCTCATCTAACAATTAACTAAATACCCCACAGCCACCAGTGCAGTGCCCTGCACGTGGGACTGAGAAGCAGGATCAAACCAAAGTTGTTTTACTCAAGCAAGTGTTCCAAAATATATTTTCAGATTAGGCTCCCTGGGAAGAATCTGGGGCCTGGGTAAGGCGAGCAGATGTTCCTGGACTGCTATTGGCAGTGTCTCAACTCTAACGCTTGACCAGCCCTATTGCCTCCTTTCCAGGGCCCTAAGCTCCAGCCAGTTATGACGATCAGTCCCAAGTCGGACTCTCAGCCTGGCCCCCAGGCAATTACTGGTGTCCTCCCTTCCATGTAGAAGGTGAGTTTTTCCACCTGCTTGTTCAAATCCCCCTTCTTCTCTTTGAATCCCTAGAGCACTCTCCATCTGTCCTCTGTCACATTTATCAGAGACCATGTCTTAATCACTTTATAACTCCCAACAACAGCTTGAACTAACTGTGCCTTGGCATAGAAAAACAAGAACTTCTTATTACCAGAAAGAACTTGACAGCTGATCACATACAACATCTTTCATTTTATGCAAGAGGAAGCCAAGGCCTAAATGTTAACTAATAGGCCATCAATAAATAAGTGTTGTTCTAGTTAAAGTTCCAGATGAGAAGGTTAGAGAATTTAGTTTCTCATCTGTCTTTCGCTTGGAACAACTGATCTACTGGCAGAATGACACTTTGTTTACATTAGCATAGACAGTACATAGCAGGATTACAGTGACAAGACGCTGGGCTAGATGCTAGATTTCCTTCTGACGGGCTTCTTGGAGCTTTATGATGCTAACATATACTGTGAATTTGTGGAGGTTAAAATAGACAGTTTCCAAACCGATGGGCTACGGTCTCCTTTGTTCACAGAAGGCTTGTCAGGGTCTCCATGAATAATGCTCAGTGAAACACACTGGAGAAATACCAGTTTCAAAGCTAATTTGCGAGTGATCAGTCACATTATAGCAAATTTAAAATAAATCCTTTTCACTTAAATAACATAAAATTTAATTTGTCATTGCATTTGTTTACTTACACTTTTATACTACCTTTATCATTTTATGAAGACTGGTGACATACAAATATTATGTCAAATATAATTGTTTAATAAGTGCTGAGTAAATATTCTGATGTACAAAGAATAAGGTAAGCATTCCTGTGCCGTTTTAATGTATATAACATTTTAATTATTAATTTGAACTTTTATTTCCTCTTAACAATCCATATATCATATTACTGTCTATTCAAAATCATTTGCAAAATTCAGCAAGACTGGTGACTATAAATTGAATCCTAAAAATAAATGTTTTAGATGTAGAAGGCAAATTTATTTGAGTCTCAAAGACTGTTTGTAGCAGAATGTGTAAGAGGAGTGAACTGAGCTTCATTTATCATAAACAGAAAAGGAAAGGCATCTATTTTCTGAGCATGGCATTTTGTTGATAAAAGATAAAAACATTTAAGCCATGGTTAAAAGTGAATGCGTTTACAATTCTAAGACCTTCTTAGGGATAATGAAATACCTGTTTAGAGTTTGTTTGTTTTTTTAAAGGAAGTCCTTCTAGACTCGTATTTGATACAGTTAAATCATTTAAACAAATTGCTAGACAATGGACTTTTTAGAGAGCGTTGCAAACATGTTTCTGTTCTCCAACTGCAGAAAAAAGTTCTTCTGAGGAATAAAAATTAAAACACACTTAAATTAAGAGCAATCTTTCCCATGGGTTGCTCAAAGCCATTTGGGGGGCTTAACTAGTTACATGTGCTGTGTATGGTATAGAAAGAGAGGAAAAATAAATTGAGGGGCTGCTTTACCCCTTAGAGCAGTGTTGTCCAGTAGAATTCTCTCGAGGATGGAAATGCGCTCTATCTGAGCTGTCCAGTATGGTAGCTACTGGCCGCACTGAGCACTTAAAACAAGGCTAGTACAACAGACGAACTGAATTTTTTTTTTTTTTTGGCTGTGCCACGAGGCCTATGGGATCTTAGTTCCCCAACCAGGGGTCGAGGATTGAACCTGTGCCCCCTGCAGTGGAAGCGTGGAGTCCTAACCATTGGACCACCAGGGAAGTCCCTGAGGAGTTGAATTTTAAATTTTATTTAATTGTACTTAATTTAAATTTAAATAGCCATATGTTAGCTAGTAGGTACCATATTGAGCAATGCAGGTTTAGATAATTTTTTAATCCAGTGTCAATTGTTTCCATGTTAAACTACACCTGGGTCACCTGGGGTGCTAGAGAAAGGTACAGATTTTGCACCCTATTCTGGCAGATTCTGATTTTCAAGGGGTAGGGTGGGCTTGGGAGTCTTTAGGTGTATGAACCACTCCAGGTAATTACGAAGCTCTGCAACATTAGAAAGTGTCTGGCTTGTGCTTAGGCTCACCCATCTGAGTGTGGATATGGCCCGGGACTGACAGGTACCATGTCACCTTGGGCCACAACAACAATATGAACAATCCTCAACACGTACAAGTGCACACTAAGTGCCAGGCACTACTAAGCCCTGAGCCTGGGAAGTAACTGTGAAGCTGCGTCTTTCTCAGGGCCCGGCAGGGCATCCGAAGGCATGGAGAGTGTGATAGGCTGTGGTGATTACAAGCTGGGCCCTCAGGAAAATCATCACTTATTTTTTAAAGGAGCTGTTCTCTCAGCAGTTTAATTCCAAAATTGCTGCTAGATTGTTCCACAGGATGCTCTGGAAGAAAACAGTCAGGGACTGTAGCTGAAGTGAATGATCTTGGGCAAAATGATCATGGCAGCAAGAGGGCAGATGGCTTCCAGTCCTGGCAAAGCCAGGCATGTCAGCCCGAGAGAGGGCATGGGGGTCAGAGCTTTCGATACAAGCTCCAGGGAGAGAGAACAGAAAGTAACAGACAGCCCTACGAGGCTGGAACCTCTGAAACCTCATGGAACAAGGCGACCTGAGTAAATACTTCTGATGTATACCCAACTCCCAAATTCCCACTGGGAAGTAGGACCTGGGAAGGAGGGCATTACCTTTAATGACTTAAACAAAAATGGAAGACATCATTTACCCCCAAGGTCATAAGGCTCTCTGAACAATGAACCTAGAATGATAATTTAAAACAAGAGATAAGGACAATTTCCTCAATATGTTAGTACGCTATGCATGTCCCCCTGATGAGCCAGAAAAACGGTACTGTACAAAAGAGCTTTTATCTACATGTTTAAAATTTCTGATTTAAAAATACATTTTTGGTGTATTGTAAAGGCGTTCAATACATGTCCATAAAAGAAAAACATTCCATTATTTTGCTGTATAAGAGAACCATATTCAGATTCTTAAACATTTATATTCTAAATATATCCTCTGTTCCAAAGACCTAAATTTATTTGCAAAAAGTATCTTCCAACTTTACAGCTGTGTATGTACCTGAACTGTTGGCTACTCTGATCTGCTAACTCTTCAGTATGCGAATAGTTGTAGGACATGTTATTCGAGGCTTTTCAGAATGTATGGTTCAGGCTTTCAGAGACTGTGAAGCTGGGGAGATCCTGGCCTGGAGAAGGATGCTGTCAGACCTCCTTGTCTTCCCAGCCCTTCGACCCTCCCCTGAAGCCCCTCAATAAAATGGCTTGATCCACCCTCCCACCCCTCGCAAAACGAACGTATGGTTAAGTCATGTTCTAGAAAGAGCAGCTATCGAGGGTATGCTGCCTGACTTGTGCATTTCAACGTCTATTTTACCTGGCAGGCTAAGTAGCAAGCAGATTTAATCTTAAAAGGTGAGAAATATAAAAAGTTTGAGAACACGGAAGCCAGATACATAAAGGGAATCTGACAAAAGGCACAAGCAATATCCAAGCTTATGTAGTAATGAACATTGCTGTTTCTTAAAGATATGGTGATGTACTTCACAAAAGAAATGAATGGATGATGTGCACTCATACCAAAAAACATGACTTGCTCTAATCTGTGTCTCCGAAGACAAGATTCTTAGTGGGCACAGTGGGAAATTGAGGTAGATAAGTACCCCATGCAAATCTACATTCACAAAAAAAGCCAAAACTGAGGATAAGTGACCTTATCTTTCACACAGTTAGTTTGTGGTGAGACTAAACGCAGGAAAATTTATCAGTTTTCTAGTCAATGCAAAGGACTTTAGTGACCTGGCCAAACTAAAGTTGAGCCACTAGCACCAAACCAATGACCTAAATGAAAGAGAGGTCTCACATTTCCTCCTTACCTTTCACTCACAGCTTGCCAATTGTTGATTAAAAAGTCCTTTGCAACGTATCGGCCAACTTCAGAGGCTGCCACAGCTTCGATTATATTTGTTTCATTAAAAGTTAATGGAGATGTAGTGATGGCATACTCCATATATCTGTAAAAGCGCATGTGGCAGAAAATAAATACGTAAACATTATCCAATGGAAAGAGTAAATGTAAATAAATGGAGTTAAAATCCCATATGGTTCTAAGTTACTGAATTATAAGTATGTTTCATATTAATTCTTATATTAGCTTATTTCTATTTTTCTCCCTTTGGTTTATTAATTGCATTCTTCCACCAAGAACCCTTTCAAGGTAAGTTGTAATAATCACCTGTTAAGTATCCATGGATCTTTACTGCAGCTCATTGCATAAGCAAGTTGAATCCTTTCTTCTTCCTTTGTTTTATTATTGTAGATATTTAACAAAAAATCCCATTCTTTATCATTTCCCAAGGCAATGCCATAACATAAAATCACATTTTTAATTGGATAAGGTATTCTGTAAGGTATAACATGCAATGATATTTTTTATAGTAGTTAAGTTATATGTTAATCTAGGTTGTCATATATTTAGAAGTATAAATCTAGAAAAAATGTCTGTGATCTTAGATATAAATATCAAAAGTAGGAATCTAGAGAAGCAATTGTGAAAACTGTCATTCATATTAACATCTTGAGATCATCAAATTAGCTTAGAAACTAAGGAGTTTTGAGGGAGAAGTAAATTAGAACAGTACAAACAGTGTATGTTGATAACTCCGTTTGGTTTCATATCTTATTATCACATTTTCTAAGAGACCATCTGAGGTCATATTTTAAAGGTAATATAATAACACCAAAATGACAGAGTGTTGGTCTCAGGTGTCAGTGAGACTGCAAACTTACACAGAAAGAGATGCACTGATGCACTTTTATATATGTGAATAAATAACTGTAATGAACAACCTAAATAAGACTCGAAATAAGCACAGGTGCTTATTAGGGAGTGCACTGGCAATGAGAGGTCCTGGATGAGAATTCCATGTATAAATTCTAATCTATTGCTATGCACAGACCTCCATGAGACAATTGTGTGTGTGTTTTTTTAAAGGACATTTGAAAAAAATAGTAAGAGGGAGAGATTATCTAAGTAAAAACAAAATGTTCATTCCCAGAGTAAGAGCATCAAAAGGCAGAGAAATTGTTGGTGCTGAAACAGGACAAAAAGAAGGGCAATTACAATATTACACTTACTCATTCTCTGGATGGTTCATCCAGTTTCTGAAGAGGTCTCTTGACAGCTGAAGACAGTCCTCAAGACCCAACCAACACGCAGTTCCAAAAAGTTTCTCCAGTGATATTCTTGAAGGAAATATCAAAGAAAAACATGTATTTTTCATTACTACATTTATTTTTTCTGCCGCCAAGAATATGTGTTTCATAAAAAGATGGGTATTTTAAAACATCCTTCCAATAACATCAGGTTTGCTAAAAAATAGCCTTTGTGGATGGCAACTGTATTTAAGGTTCAGGGAAATATTTGCTGAGAGGCTCTCAGGCACCAAATAAGCTCCAAGACCGGTACTTTTTGAAAGTAAGAAATAAATTACTGCCTTCCTTCATCTCCCTCAAACATACACGGGTGTACACACACGCCACATCTGTTATCAATTTATTTTTCCTGCCTTATACAATAACTCCCTTACAGATTTAAAAAAATGACTTTTAAGTATCTGATATAACACACTTAAAAACAAAGTTCTTTCTCTACACATGAGAACAGAGGGGATGGTTTATTTCTCTCCTTCGACAGCGAGCCTCCCCTGGCTTAAGCTTCTGTTTCTTCCTCTACTCCTCCTGGCTATTAACGTTGTCTCCAGAAAAAGAACGGAGGTTTCTGCTTTGTTTTTGTAGCTGAGCAGAGGTACACATTATGATTGCAAATGAAATAAGTTCAAAAGAACATGGAGAAGAACAATGATAAATCCAAATGAGCGGTGCCTTGAGGTGATGCAGTTTGGAGTAAGAGGTAAAGGAATTCAAGTGGGTCAGAAGTTTCTGGAAAATGCCAAGAGCCAAATCTCCATTGCTCCACCCTCCCTCCAGTTTCATCCCAGCCTGGCCTGACCTTCTGATAAGCAGAAGTAGAATCTCCAGGGGGGAGACCTTCTGAGAGACAGTTCTGAGCACTCATTTACACATTCACTCCTCTCCCCACCCACCCCAAGCTGGCAGCAGCAAGATGGACTTCTCTGGAAGCACAGTCTAACTCCCTGAGATTGCTCTGAAGAGAACTGGCCCAGGGATGCTACAAAAAGCAGGTCACTTTAGGCCAGTTTAGGAGAGCCAAGGCCATGGCTGGTTAACAAAGGGGCTGCCTGACTGGGCCTTTCTGTTTGCCTATACAACTTGCCTACCCACTTTCCGTCCTAGCTCATCCCCACTGTCTTCCATCCATCTGTAAATCCAACCCTATGTTCGTCCATTCACACGCCCTAGCTCTAAAATTTCTCCCCTCTCAGAAGGATGCTCGTGAGAGAGAATAACCACCTTTTGTATTTCTTACTTGGTCTAATTGGTTTCGGCTTGATGTTGACTAGAGCTGTAAATATAATCCCTGTACCATTCACTGTTGGTCACATATTCCCTCGCTAAATCTGGAAGCCCAGTCTACACACACAAACCTTGTGTCACAGGGAGGGCAGAGGTACTGCAGCCCTGTTTTGCCTTTCACCCCCTTCCCAGAGCAGCATGACAACAGGCATAGTCCCTTAACCGAACCAATGATGGGGAAATCGTTTGCAATACTTGGTCATGCTCACACACAGATGACTGATACAGTTCACTGTCAACCTCCCTAATCATATCTGCATAATGTTAGAATTTCTGTCTGACATAAATAATGGAACTTTTCCCTCTGTCATCAAGAATATACAGAGGGGATTTTTTTCCCCCTTTGTCCTTCCCATACCCTTCAATTTGTTTGTATAGGCTGGTTTTGCTTAGCACAACCCTTCATCAATAGTACCACATACTTAAGATTTCAACCAGTAGCCTAAGATTTGAGAATATCAAGCTATAAATTCCTGTGTGTACTTGTATGTGCTTTGCAGGTAAATTAAGATTCCCAAACTACTATTTCCTATTAGGATACATGTAGCTCACCAATCCCAAATCTACTTTTCTCAAATGGCACACAAATCTCAGTGAATCATAACTATTAGTATCTTATTTTATGAATCTGGAAGCCTATCCATTAATATGAATTATTTAATTCAATGATCACTGCTCAAAAAGTACTTACAGAGCTAAGTAGTCATCCTGCAATGTTGCCACGTTTTCACGAATTATAGTTGAATAAGTATTCCATATTGAGATAAGTCTCTTTAACAGATACTTCTATAAACAATAAAGAAAATACACTGTTAGTTCTGCTCACAACACCCAATTTACACTGCTTTTCTCTTTGTCTGAAAAGACATTAACAGAGAGGTGACAGATATTTCTTCAGAAATAATCTTTATTTGTCACTAAATGTATAACTTTTTAAACCTCTATAGGTTCAGTTTCCTCAAACGTAAGCAATACGTAAACAATATGATGTGTGTCAGCACACTGCTTGGCACATAGTAGGAACTCAATAAATATTAACCATTCTTATCATTTACTATCATCCAAACATTTCCAGTTGTCTTTAAAATAGAGAAAAAATGGAGAAACATAAAACAAACTTTCTACCTTGAAACTTCCATGCTTAGTATATATATCTCTAAAAAACCAAGGAATACTGATTTATGCCTTGGACTAATTTAAGCTCTGACTCCAAAATAAAATTTCTTCAATTGAGCTATCGGCTGGTAAATAATAAGATTACAATAGTCATACACTTACCAATACATCCCTCAGAATAAATTAATGTTATTCACTGAAATTTTTAAAAACAAACATTAGCTTTTACTTCTTTACTCAAAACCAGTGATCAGATGTTATCAGTGAGCCACCTCGATCCCACCAACAAGTGCCTTCTCCTATTGGTCGCCATGCCACATTCAAGTACGTTCCCATCAGCACTTTGTACACTAGATAAAAGAAAGTCTGGAACCCCGAAGTGCTTGTGATCTCGCCTTCAGACTGTCCCAGAATCTCACTTGGAATCATCACCGAACACACTTGCTGTTTTGTCTGTGGCCCTTAACTCTCCAAGGGGCTGCTCCCAAACTTTGGCTTTGGTTTTACCTGTGCCATCTTTCTTATGATCACTGTTAAAGATGTAATAACAGAAATTTCCCCTTTTATAGATGTTATTTTCCCCTTTTATAAGGACAAGATGGCATGGTTATTTCTTCATTCATTAACTCTAATTTCCCCATCTCTCTTCCCAATATCAAAAGCAGCTTCAAAATGTTTACTTTTTTGGCATATAACTCTCTGGTTTTAAGTGCCGGCCCTATAAATCAGAGTATATAAATCATGGATATAGAATTGTGAAAAATCATTCTGTTTGACTAACAATCTTTTAGGGAAACAGTTGTTAATAGATACTATCCTTTTTTTTATAAGAAAAAAAAAAGGCATACCATTTCCATCCACTTCTGGTTTCTTAAGACACATTTATACCTCACCAGGAATTAAGAAACTGTCCAAGCTTCTCTCATACTCATCTCCTAGACCAGGTCTATGACTAAGGTATTTTCTTCTAAGAGTAAACAACCATTCCTGAGAAAATGAATATATACAGAACAAATAGACTATCATTTTGGGAAAGACTGCTTTCACAGACACTATCTAAAATATGGAAGGAGGAAGACAGAAATTAAAAAAAAAACCCATCTAACAAAGAATGAAATTACCTTTAATAGTGGATATATATCATGGTTGTTCACATCAGAAACAAGATCCCTGGTCACTAGGTTCACCAAAACTGCATGCCACACTATGATTTCATCTTCTTCAGCAAGGTACTTGGTTAAATCAAGTGCTGTTTCAATCTCTATATAACTGTTTCTGTTTGGTTTAAAAAAAAACCACAGACTCAAAAACTCATATTTGGTCCATGCCTCAGTGCCTGACTTCAATAAGGTATATGAAATCAAGAAGCTAGAGGGTAAAAGTCCCATCTCATTGATGAAGTGGAACCCAAGCAATGTGGACAGACCCTCAATTTCAGTTTGTTAGGTTCAAGTGCCCAAATTCTTGGAGGTTGTAGAAAATCCAGGCCAAGTGTTGGGCTGATTGTCAGGCACTAGAATATTTGTGCATTTAGTATACATTCTTAAGAGACTATAATTTCCATTCAACAAGTATTAATTAAAAGTCATTCTCTATCTAATGCTCTGCCAGATACTAGTAGGAACACAAAACAAGTGAACACAAATAGGACACTCCTCTTGCTTACCAGCGAGCAGCTTATTACTTAGTGAAGAGCTGAGACTTGCACATAAGAAGGTGTTAATAAAAGGCCCTAGCAGAGGCAACGAATACAATAAAGTAGCAAAGAAGAAAAATATATGCGTGTGATGGGAGAGGCAAGGAGGCCTTCTGGAGAAGGAACTTGAGAAAAGCAGTGAAGGAAGTGTAGGATTGGAATAAGTAGAGAGATAGAGGAAGGCAGTTTAAAGTGGGAATTAGTGTGATGGGCAAGAAGATAAAGTGGGAATTAGTGTGATGGGCAGACCAAGTTAACCGAGGCAGGGAATTTCTTTTATGTGTAGTGAGAGATGGGGGTTAATAGGTAAGGTGAATCAAAAGTGTGGAGAGCCTTGAGTATCAGGATGAAGAGTTTACATGTGGTGGGAAGGTGTTTAAACAACCGGGGTAACATCATGAAATCAATGCCTTAAAATTTTGTTGCAACTGTGCTGCAGAAAACAGAATGGAATTCTAATATAAATAGAATTCTAAAGGACTAAAGGCTGGAAGCTAATGCAATAGGCTAGGCAAAGGGTGATGAAAGCTTGGCTTAGCATGGAAGCAGTGAAGGTGGTAAGTGAGGTGAGAATCCAAAAGACATTCCCCAGAACCCCAGAATGAATAGATAAGACATGATGGCTTGATGGGAGATGGAGAGAGAGAGAGCAGTCAACGATATCTCTGATGTTTCAAGTGTGGGGATGGGAAAAGTAGTAGTAGCTTCGACAGACAGAGAGAAATTGATAGCAGGAGCAATTCAGAGACAGAAATAAAGTTCAATGTTTAAGGTACTGAATTTAAATGACCACAGGATAAACAGAAGACAGGAGGAGACAAATAGACATCTAGATTTAGAAGTCATCAACATATCCTTTCATAAACATTTATTGCGTACCTTATAGCTGCTAGGCACTGTACATGTACATAATAAAATGATCACTGAAACCATCAGAAGGCATGAATTATCCAGAGGAAAGATAGAAGAAAGTAACATAATCATGATTGGTCTTAAGGATGCTCACGGCAGCAGGAAAAAGAGAAGTCAGATCCTGGAGGAAAGCTAGGTTTGCATATTGGAGCCCCAGGAAGTCAAAAGAGAAGTTTGCAGGAGGATGTGGTTAACAGTATAAAGTCATGATAATCTTAGAGAAATGTTTCAGCAAAGTAGTGCGCGGGGAAATGTGCTGTACATCACATGGGGAAAAGTAGTAAAAAAACGAGGGATAAAACATGCAGACCTTCATTCAAGAAATACAACAGGCCAAAGAAAGAGAGAACACACTGCATCATTTATTATGTGTACTCTTTAATTTTACTGTCTGGAATTTAAGTTCTGAACATACATTCATTTTCCTGGTTAGAAACTTATCAGCAGATCTTATATTGAGTAAATCCAATATAAATGAAATCAATAATTCTGTATTACACTAAAATTCAGGCTCATTAAAATTATACCTACAGTCATCATTTTTGGGTAACAAAAATCACTTCAAAATCTTAATTGATAGTCTATTTATTTCCAGAAACTTTTTTTTTTTGGATACATCAATTACTTTATTTCCTTAACTTCCAGTATCTTAGAAAAATATGATCACATCTTCTACAATCTTCCTAAATTTATCCATTTTAACATTTAACAGTCTTTACAAATGCAAGTCTGAATCACTTGTATTTTACCTAAGCTTTTACTCTTGATCGAGATTTTAAAAATAATGATTCTTATACATTTTGCAGTAATCCTATAAATATTTAAACACTATTACTTTTTTCTATTTACATCATCTCTACTGCATCCTTCTAAAGGTTTTCCTTCAAGGGCTTCCTTTTTTTTTTTTCTCATGGAAAGGCATTTTATTTTATTTATTTATTTTTACAAATTTATTTATTTTATTTTTGGCTGTGTTGGGTCTTCATTGCTGCGCGCAGGCTTTCTCTAGTTGTGGCGAGCGGCGGCTACTCTTCCTTGTGTTGTGCGGGCTTCTCATTGCGGTGGCTTCTCTTGTTGCGGAGCACAGGCTCTAGGTGTGCGGGATCAGTAATTGTGGCACATGGGCTCAGTAGTTGTGGCTCGAGGGCTCTAGAGCACAGGCTCAGCAGCTGTGGCGCACGGGCTTAGTTGCTCCGCGGCATGTGGGATCTTCCCGGACCAGGGCTCGAACCCGTGTCCCCTGCATGGGCAGGCGGATTCTTAACCACTGCATCACCAGGGAAGTCCCAGGTGTTTCATTTTAAATACAGCAGTGTGTACATGTCAATCCCAAACTCCCAATCTATCCCCCCCATCCTCTTCCCCTCAGGGCTTCCTTTTAAAACATTGAATTTTCTTTGCTGCTCCTTTAAGAGTCTTTCAAAATTTCTCCATAATCAGTTTAAACCTTATTATACCAAAGCTAATTTGATTGAAAATATACGATTTTCATATAATTAACTACCAAGTTTTGACTTGAGAAAGAACATATTCCTTCTTGTCAAATTGTTGTAAAAAACATTGTTTTCTGTGGCTTTCATTTCTAATAGTAGTGGATGTTATTGCTCTTATCCTGATAATGACTTTTTTGAATTGCCTTTTTTTCTAATTTTTTTATTGTTGCAAAATACACATAACATTTGTCTTCTTAACCGTTTTTTTTTTTTTCTTAACCGTTTTAAAGTGTATGGTTCGCTAGTATTAAATACATTCATATGTATAACTGATGCACTTTGCTGTACAGCAGAAACTAACACAACCTTGTAAATCAACTGTACGCCAATAAAATTTTTTTAAAAATACATTCATAATGTTGTGCAACCATCATCACTATCCATCTCCATAATTCTTTTCATCTTGTGAAACTGAAACTCTATACCCATTAAACAATATCTCCCCATTCCCCCCTCCCACTCTCCTGCACCAGCCCTTGGCAACCACCAGTCTTTCTGTCTCTCTGATTCTAAGTACCTCATGTAAATGGAAACATACAGTATTTGTCTTTCTGTGCCTGGCTTATTTCACGTAGCTTAATGTCCTCAACGTTCATCCATGTTGTTGCATATTCTAGCAACTTTTATATCATAAATTCCACAATAACCACAGAATTTGATCCTAATCTTAATAAGTTAGGGCCTGTGTATACTAAAGAACCAAGTTCATAGTGATGAGGTTATTATTTTTATAAATTTCTCAAGGTACACGCTAAAATGATGAAAGAAGAAAATATACTCACTTAGACAAGGAAAAGGCATCATCAACCAACTGAAGTCTGTGAATAACAGGAATAGCCTGCAAATGAGATCCAAAAATGTTCAGGAAAAGATGAGAACATTGTTAGTGAAAAAATCATTTTCAAAATAATAACAACATTTAAAGATCATTGCTGCTTACAAAGCACTTTCATGTGAATTATGTACAGAGAAATGATCATTTCTAAGGATAGTCCCCATAATTTATTCATTATACATCTGCTTTTGATAAGTGATCCCTCTGGACATCAATCATAAGGCTTAAATATGGCTGAGAGTTTTGCCAAAATACTCTGTGAAAAACAGCATGTTAAAAAATAAAACAGGAAGCCAAGTTTAAAGGGCCTCTCCAAAACAGAAAGTATACATTAAATTGTATCACAATGTCCAAATTGTTGTCAGGGGACTTTTTGGCATAGGAAGCCTTAAAGAATATTACTTAGCACTATTTTGGCAATAGTGAGGTACTCTTTTTCAATGGTATCTCTCTTCTCAAGAGTTTACTAATTTGACACAATACCACCAACAGAGCCCTTTGAATCATGAAAAGGCAGGAGTCAACTGCCAACCTAACTCCTCAGGCTTCGGTTTGAGCTCCCTGGCGTTGTCAGGCCACAGGTCTCTGTCTCAGCTTGTGTCCTAAGGGTGCCCAAAGTTTCCTACAGCAGTCCTTCAATACCCCCCCAGTATGTTCATATATGTGGTCCCAGAAAATATATCTTCACAACATCCCTTTAAGCATCTGAACAAGCCAAGCTTAATTCTCTCCTTTGTTGTAGTCGCATATCTTTTCTGGCAGTAATAATAACACTTACATTTTCTAGATTAATATTAATAATAGAAATGTTTTATTTGCTCAGCAATTATGTTGTAGGAATAATTGACCCCAGTTTTTCAATAAGTAAATCTACACGGGTTTCAAGAAATCATAGCTATAATGGCATGACCTAGTGCTTCCATGGCTAAGACTGCCCTTAGAAATTAAAAAGAATTTAGCTACTCTGAAAAAGATTTTTTAATAAAGTATTATTATAACTGTTTTTTGTACCTTTATTCAAAAGACCAATGATAATTTTTTAAAATTACTGATCATGTTCTGAATGCCCAAATTGTATCAGGCCTCTGTTAAACATAATACACACATCACCTTATTTAATCTTCACAACAACCCTTTAAGGTCTATTACACCCATTATTATACTGATAAGGAACCCAAGGCATCACTGGGCAAACAACAGGCCCAAGGTCACACATCTGGTAAATGATGAACAAAAATATGAACACAAGTCTACCTCACCCAGAACCCGAGCTCTGGACCAGTATGCTGTGCACTGCCTCTCCTGCCAGAGAGGCTGCTGTGTGACTCACAGAACTTTCGAAGAGAGAGACACCTAAGATATCTTTTAGTTCAACTCTCTAGCTTTATGAATAGAGACTAAATGAACAGCCCAAGATTTCACAGCAGAGCCAACTCTATAGACCTCTAAGCCAGCATCCATCTCCACCAATGGAGATTTGGTTTAATTCAACCAATTAAAATCTGACTGATAAGAGCTAGCCAATGTTTTAATATTTCTATATTGCATAATAATTTACAGTTGTTTTACAACTTAAAGCAATATTGGATTATTACTGATACCTTGTGAATTAAATTCTCTCCTTTGGGGGAGGGTGAAAATACAGTTTTTAGAAAATTAACATTTTCTAGCATATACGTACTGGCACCTATTATGGGCTTTGAAATTTTAAGTATATGTTTACTTACATCATCTCTAATCCTCGTAAGGAATAAGAAAGATATGATATTATTCCCATTTTAAAGTGAAGAAATTGAAGCAGAACATTTAACTTGCCTAAGATCACAAAGTTAATGGTTAATAGGAAATTCTTCTGATTTTTTTTACCTAGAAAGGTAAAATTATTGTGGAAAAGTGAGATTAATGTTCAAAAACACGATGCATTCAACCAAAACCTCTCCCTTCTAAGAATAAGAAAAAAAAATCCAGTATGCCTTGGGGTGAGGGTTGGCAACAGGGGTCAGGTTCCCACCAGACAGGTTAATGAAAGCTCAACCTCTAAAAGGCTAGAGAGTGCAATATTAATGATATTTAATAAAAGGTGTAAAAAAAATAACCTTACCTTAGGATCTTTTTCAAGCTGTTGATTTAATTTCTTCCAACCAAATTTATCATAGTTAACTCTATAATATCCAGTCATATTCAAATTTAAAATCACCCAGTCATGATCAGAATCTGAAACCTGCATTTCAGGGAATACTTCTACAAAGAAACAGGTGAAAAGTTTGAAATGGTACATTTTAAAAATATTTTACTACATGTCTGTACTACACCCTCTTAATTCTAAACACTAAGTCCAATAAAACAAAAAGTAAAGATATTGTAAAATACGTATTGATCTTACCACATAATTATATTTTTTCACATATAATGGCTTTTGATTAGAAACTTTTCTTTAAAGCTCTATGTTCAACAAGAATGATACAATATTTTAGTTTTAAACAAGATAGCTTTTCAAAAGATAGACATTTCAACATTTTAGTCTCTGCCTTTATATATATATATATATATGTTTAAACACACATATATATACATACACGTATATATATTTGCATATATATGTGAAGATATTTTTAAAAATTTGTTACTTACTGCTGCTTTTATCTAGCCAGACTAAAGACTGTGTAGTTCCATTTTTTATCCAAAGAATAGGTACAATCCACGTGTCACTTTTTGGAAAAAAATTAAAAATTCAGTTAATGTTCACACATAAGAATATCAGCTCTGAGCCAATATTAAATAAGATGATAAAATAACAGAACTCAAATTCTTTGGTCATTCCCTGTGGATATGCAGGACTTTGCTCTTAGAATTATTCACTGTTGTTTCACAAGTCAGTTTTGCTTTGGCTATTTGTTTACTCTCTTGTTGTGTCTTATAGATTTGCTTCTTTTTATAACTTAAGGTAGCTACTAAGACTCTCCTGTATTTGAAACTTTCAAGGCCTGTTTATATTAAATTACAGCCACCTGGCCTTACTCAGGGGTCATTCAAATGCTACAGACAGACCCAAAGCTATCTGTGCCAAGAGAGTTGAATAATCAGTTAAGAAGAAAATGCTTGACAAACATTTCAAAATGCTTCTCCACCTCAAGCTTTCTCCTCGTCTGAAAAGTGTTCAACAAAAATAAGCCAGATTACTCATATTAACTGAATGCTGGCATTCTTCCCACATTGGTGGACATGACATGGATGAAGTCGCTGACCACAGGGAGGACATTAGTCATCTGAAGAGACACACTACTTGGAATTTGGGCAATATTTCCAATCTTGCTCAAATGCTCACAAGTCTGGTTTCTCAGACTTTGAACTGAGGGTCTCTGTTTATGTGATAGCTAAGGCCACCTCTTCTCACAAGTCATGAAATATCACAGGGAGAAGGGAATTGCAGGTCTCCTGTTCCCTCCCCTGGGGTTTTAAAGAAAGAGTAGGACAACTTGAAAATTTTGGTGGTGATATATGAAAATTAATTACTCATTTGTGCTGATACTTAATATAATGAGATCTGAGGATCAAAACTTTTATCAAAAACAGGTGGAAGGGCTTCCCTGGTGGCGCAGTGGTTAAGAATCCACCTGCCAACGCAGGGGACACAGCTTTGAGCCCTGGTCCAGGAAGATCCTACATGCCGTGGAACAACTAAGCCCGTGCACCACAGCTGCTGAGCCTGCGCTCTAGAGCCCGTGAGCCACAGCTATGGAGCCCACATGCCACAACTACTGAAGCCCACGAGCCTAGAGCCTGTGCTCTGCAACAAGAGAAGCCACCGCAATGAGAAGCCCGCGTACTGCAACAAAGAGTAGCCCCCTCTCCCCAAAACTAGAGAAAGCCCACGTGCAGCAACGAAGACCCAACACAGCCAAAAATAAATAAATAAATTTATTTTTTTTAAAAAGTTGAAAATTATCTAACAAGAAAGAGGAGGAAAGGGAAGGAGAAAGTGATGAATGCTAAGCCACTTTATATTTATTATTCCATTTCACTTCTACAACAATCCCCTGGGATATATGTTACTACATTTGCTTTATAGATAAGGCAACTGAAACTCAGAGATTTTGAATAAGACTTACCTAAGGTTTGAATTTGGGATCTATAATTCTAACATTTTAGGTATGGCTACAGAAGCACAGATAAGTGCATGGGCAGACATGCACAGAATTATTCCTCAAGGATACAGTCACCATTCAGTTCCGTTTCTAGGGAAGGGAAGACAACATTGCAACAGGATCCCCTTCTTAACTAACAGGAGGCATTTCAGGCTCTATTTTACTGCCTTTCACACAGAATTCCGACTAATTCATGACCTCTGTCTAAAGGACAGAAGAGAATGCATAACACCCAAAGCTTTGGTCATGGGTGTGGCCCTATATCCCAGGGGAGGGGCACTGCTTGAATCCCTAAATGAAGGTCTCTGGCCTTGCTCAGCACACGAGGGGCTCTGCCCCATCCTAGCACGCCAGCGACATCCTGCATGGAGCGCTCAGTCACCATCCCAGAATCACCTCATGGAAGGGTGTGTATCCAGCAGGGGTTATGCTGCCTCACCCACAGGCTGGTTTCCATTTGATCAGAGCTCAATCCCAGGGAAGGTGAAGACAGAGGAGTAAATCTACCTACCTGTGGGTTAGAAGGGTCTGATTTTTAACCTTTCCAAGATAAAATGGCTCCTGTTTCATGACGCCAGTAGATACATTTAAGGTGATAACTGGAAAACCACTCTGATGTGTCCAACTGTCCATGATGCTTTTTACTGTTGCTGGCAAAAGAATTTTACTCTGGTCATCTATGGCCTGTTTTAAAAAAATCATCACAAAAGCAGATATTTATCATCAAAATCTTTTGAGGTAGCAATCTCCTAAAAGAAACTACATAGCTATTCTCTTCCTCATTTATATAGTACAATAATTCCCAGTGGGTGATATTCTGGACCAAATTTAATTCTGTTCAACTCTCTCTATATGAATGGTTCCTTAGTTCATTCATTCACTCATTCATTCATTCACTGAACACATTTTTTATGGATCTAACATATGCAGGCTCTCTTCTGGGCATTGGGAATATAGTGGTAAAGACTAAAGAAGCAACCCCTGACTTAAAGGAGTGTCACAAACAAGGAAAGATGGTTTTCCTGTGGCATCACCATACACACATGGCCTCCCGATCTTACAAAACAACTCAGCAAAAACATGGCAGGAAGTGAGAGAATTACCATTTGAAAGTGCCTCCATAGATCATCTTGCTCAGCATTTGAGTAAGAAAATGTCTCCAAATATGACTGTTAAAATAGAAAAGTTAAGGTTAAGATAAATAACATGCCAAAGCAATTTATGTATACTATTTTCCAGGTAACAACAATTTTGTAAACTCACCTTAAGTGCGCTGATAAATATTTTCTCATTCAAGAAACTAGAAAGCATCCGGGCCAGAGACGCTCCCTAAGACATAAAAAGCTGTCCATTATTTAAACAAAATTCGGTATCTAAATATTGACGCATTCCATTCTGATAAGCAAGATTCTGGGCTGTGCTCCTGATTGCATTGCGCACTTTAGTTGAATGTCTGGGTTATCCCCAAATGTGCTAATAAAATAGGAGATTGTCACTAATTAATAGGTAAAAGATGAGAAAATGTCCTACATATAAAGAGTTCAGGGCGCAGAATGGTTTTTAAACTGAGATACTCATACGGCAAGTGTAAAGAAAAAAATGTTGCCTGCCATTCCAGTTCTACAAGGATCAGCCATTAGCCACTGCAGATGCCCACTGAGAGGGCACCCTGGGGGGAATTCAGGATGGAGAAAAACAGGAAGCATTCTGTGCTTTGAATATACTGGCTCCTAGATAGTTAAGATGCATATGTAAGGAAAAATTTCAATGACCCCAGAGTCTTACATTTTTCCATGTACAGAAAAGCACTAAAATTGTTAACTTGAGATGTCTGTTCCTTGTGACTAGCAGTAATCTTTTTATGCTTGACTGCATGTTTTTCCCAGCAAAAAAGTTCAGATATACCCTGGCCCCTCCCTTATCTCTTTGGAGTAGTTTCTCAGAGCACTCTGAGAGGCTGTCTCCTGGGCTATAGTCCTCAGTAAGATTCCTGAATAAAACTTAACTCACAACTTTTACGTCGTGTGTTCTTCTTTCAGTCGATACAAGAACAAATTTCCACCAAGCAGATGGGTTCACCTTAAAAGTAGCAAGCTAAGTCTATATTAATAAAGGTAGATGATACTGAGCACCTATCGTAGTTGATTAATCTTTACTAGATAAGAACTGATCTAACCACATTTTCTGAAATCCATCTACTGAATAATATTAAGGTTTTTGTACCAAAGTTGTGTAGTAGTACATTAGTCTAGGACCCTTAGAATCCATTTTATGTAGCTTTCTGCAAGAGTGCAGAACAAATGTAAATGTGTAACTGATTTTACCTTGTTGTAAGTAAATAGGTCAAAGAGCTCGTTTATTTCATTGGTTTCTGTGAAATTTTCCACCTTCATGGAGACGGCTCTAGATACCAGGGCGTGATCTTCTCTGAGGACACCATGTAAAATGTTAGAAAAAAAGATCTCATTCTAAAAGGAAAACATTGAGCCACGTTAACTTCTGAGGTGTCACAGAAACACCAAGTTCAATGTTCCTAAAATACTTTCAAAAACTAACACTGAAGAAAGGAAAAATCAATAATTGAGAAGTACTCTTTGGGCTACAATGGGCCAAATAAGTTAGGATTCCTTGAATAACAAAACTCTAGGATACTTTCCTTCCCATTTGGTATCCTTTTTTATTTCAATTAAAAAAAATCAATTACAAAAGTTAATGTGGTTGCCAAGAGAGACATCTACATTCCCCTAAGGAGGTTCCTGGCCACCCAGACAGGTCCTCCAGGGAACAGCATCTCTAGGTGGTTTTAACCCTCTAGAATTTTATTGGTAATTTTATTAGCAATCCCTTAAAATTTATCAGTCTCTGTTACATGGACATTTATAAACCAAAAGCATGCCAGATTTACAAATTCACAATGATGCTGATGTAATATTAGTTATTAGAAATAAATCCACAGACTGGATACTCATGCATGAAGAGATGGCAATTATTTATATTTTAATAAGTACAGAACTCCCCAAAAGACTAGATCTCTCTTAGACACATGACAAGGGCCATTTCTTTCTGAAGGAAAGCTAGAAGGAAAACCAAAGAATAGTCAAGAGGTACTTGGGAAGACAGAGCCAAAGAAAGGGCAGTGGAGAAGCTACAGGGACAGCTTACTCATACCCTGGAGAGCCGGGCGAGCACTTGGTAATCTACATGAAGTCTCAGCTCCCTAGTGACTCTTGCTGGGGTCCCCAAGTTGACCCTCTCACTCCTCAGCAGTGTCAGATAAATTTTCAAACTCTGCCCCACTTCCATTTGCCAATGTTCCAATCAACCCTCTCCTATTAGCACATTATGTTTAGATTTATTAATACTTTGGTTAAGCTATCATCAAACTCTGCTCTTCCCCAAATGAGAAAGCCTGTCATTTAGGGCAATGCATGTCAAACTTTAATGTCAATAAGGATCCCCTGGGGATTTTGTCAAACTCATATTCTAACAGTTGGTCTGGGCTGGGGACTGTATTTCTAATAAACTACCAGGTGATGCTGATGTTGCTAGTTTGAGAATCACACTTTGAGAAGCAAGGATTTAGAGGAGACATCTGCCTAAGTCTGACCTTATTCATTAAGTATAGATTTTACTAATTTAACACCCAAGAGCTCTTGAGAGCGTGCACTGTTGACCCATAACACAATGAAGAAAATAGCAAAAATAAAAAACACCCATAAGCCCACACCCTACAATAACTCCCATTAGAATGTTTAGTCCAGCTCTTTCCAATCTTTTTTCCTATCTATTTATTTATTCTCATATTTGTAAAAACAACCTTTTTAATTTACTTATTATAGTATTCATTTAGAAATTTTGCTGTCTTATCTTTGTAACTATTCCTAATAATGGCCACTGCATTGTAAGTGAAATAAACATAATTTGGAAAGAAATAAACCAAACCTTAATCATGGTTATCACAGGGTGGTCAAATCACAGATGATTTTCTTCTTTTCAAAGTACTGCAGATACAACTTTTGCAAAAGCAAAACATTAAAATAAATAAATACACAGCTGCAAAATACCCCATAATGTCGATGGACCATAGTTGACAATCATTTCCCTATTCGTCAGGCATTTAAGTTGCTTCCAGTTTTGTTCTGCAGTTATGAAAAATATATTAATGAACACTTTTGTACATACAGCGTTTTCCATATTTTGTGGGGGTTTTCTCTCTCAGAATGGATTGTCTGTCTCTCTTCTGCTTGCCTGGTATAAGGTTTTACATAATCTTCTTGGTTTCATCAGAATCACACAAGATAACTGTGACTAATGAGACGAACACCTTTTCCTCAACATCCCTCAGGTTTTTCTACTCTGGGCCTCCCATAAGGTGATGCTTATCCCAGCCTGTTCCACTCCTGAAGGGAAACTCTACGTAAAAAGTGATACCAGCTTTTTAAAAAACATTATCTAGCTACTGCATACAGTGATTGGATAAAGCGAGTCTAGACACTCACCATTACTTTCTTCCTGCAAGGTGTGAGATCCCAGAGAACAAAACCTGTTTCTATTAAATCTACTATTATCCTAAGAAATATAACAGTATTTATGATAATAAATTTGTATGGAATATCATTGTGGTTAAAAGCACAGGCTTTGGAGTTGAGTTGCCTGGGTTTGAATCCTACCGCAGCCTCTTAGGAGTTGTGTGACTCATAAAAGGCAACCAACTTCATCACTCTGAAACTCAGTTTCACCTCTGAAAATGCAGGAAGCAACACTGTCCTCACTGGATTATTATCAGGTCTAAATTAATTTACATAAAATTTTTAGCACTGTGACTGGCAAATAGAGCATTCTCAATAAGGGTTAACCACTACTGTGATTATATTATTATTATTATTTCTTCAGAGTTGTTTGGAGCCTTGAGTCAGATAATGTACGCAATACTCTATAAGCACATAATGAGTGCTTAGTAAAATGGTGGCTGTCACAACAGTGCCTGTTAGATACTCAATAATCTATTGAATGACTGTATAAAACTTATTTTACAGATGAGGAATGAAAGCTCAGAAATGTTCAGCTACTTGCCTCAGCTTACAGTGATCATAAAAACATAGCGAGATCTGACAGGTTGCAAGGCCCTTATGTGCCCTTTCCCTCCACCGAGACTGCTGCTTCCTTGGACCAGGCAGAAGAGGGGCGGAAAAACGTCAGTGAGTAGCAATGTCAGAGCTGGAGCTTCAGAGACCAAGAAACCAATTGAAATATTCTGAATCCTTGACCATGACCCATTCATCTCGTACTTTAATAATTTTCAGCTGAAATTAGACCAGTTAGAAAAAATGGAAATCTGTTTCTGCATATGGTTCTGTGATGCTCTTTACTCAATTTCAATCTAATGACTAGATTAAAAGGAAGCCAAAGATTTGATCTCTCAAAGATCATTGAAACAGGGCCTTAAGCTTTTAAAAAACAAAGCTCATGGCAATGTTCTCAAGCTCCAGGATCTGATACTCTTCTGGCAAGGGTTACATTTCACTCAGCTCTACATGGGATTGAGAAATGTACACTCAGAAAAGAGTGATTAAGAATCAATGATAAGGGGACATTGGTTCAAGATGGCGGAGTAGAAGGACGTGCTCTCACTCCCTCTTGCAAGAGCACCAGAATCACAACTAACTGCTGAACAATCAACGACAGGAAGACACTGGAACTCACCAAAAAAGATACCCCACATCCAAAGACAAAGGAGAGGCTGCAATGAGACGGTAGGAGGGGTGCAATCACAATAAAATCAAATCCCATAACTACTGGGTGGGTGACTCACAAACTGGAGAACAATTATACCACAGAAGTCCACCCACTGGAGTGAAGGCTCTGAGCCCCACATCAGGCTTCCCAATCTGGGGGTCCGGCAATGGGAAGAGGAATTTCTAGAGAATCAGACTTTGAAGGCTAGCAGAATTTGATTGCAGGATTTCGACAGGACTGGGGGAAACAGAGACGCCACTCTTGGAAGGCACACACAAAGTAGTGTGCACACCAGGACCCAGGGGAATGAGCCGTGACCCCATAGGAGACTGAACCAGACCTACCTGCTAGTGTTGGGGGGTCTCCTGCAGAGGCAGGGGGTGGCTGTGTCTCACCATGAGGACAAGGACATTGGTGACAGAGATTCTGGGAAATACTCCTTGGTGTGAGCCCTCCCAGAGTCCACCATCAGCCCCAACAAAGAGCTGGGTAGGCTCCAGTATTGGGTTGCCTCGGGCCAAACAACCAACAGGGAGGGAACCCAGCCCCACCCATCAGCAGACAAGCAGATTAAAGTTTTACTGAGCTCTGCCCACCAAAGCAACAGTCAGCTCTACCCACCACCAGAGCCTCCCATCAGGAAACTTGCTCAAGCCTCTTAGATAGCCTCATCCACCAGAGGGCAGAGAGCAGAAGCAAGAATAACTACAATCCTGCAGCCTGTGGAATGAAAACCACATTCACAGAAAGATAGACAAGATGAAAAGGCAGAGGGCTATGTACCAGATGAAGGAACAAGATAAAACCCAGAAAAACAACTAAATGAAGTGGAGATAGGCAACCTTCCAGAAAAAGAATTCAGAATACTGATAGTGAAGATGATCCACGACCTCGGAAAAAGAATGGAGGCAAAGATCGAGAAGGTGCAAGAAATGTTTAACAAAGATCTAGAAGAATTAAAGAACAAACAAACACAGATGAACAATACAATAACTGTATTTTACACACTTTCAACAATAAACAGGCATTACTTTTATAATTAAGGGGAAAAAATTATAATTAACAAACTACTTACCCTTGGGAGTTTAGGATTGAAGTAGTTAATTACTCCAAACTCAAAATAAGATGCAAAACCTTCATTGAGCCAGATATTGTTCCACCAATTCATGGTAACCAAGTTTCCAAACCACTTTTGGAGTTGGGAAAAAAAAATTCTTAAATTCAATTTAAGTAATATTTATTGTAATTGCATGTGAAATAAATGTAAGGTCAAAGACAAAATTAAATGCTTTTTGCTATCAATGATAAACTTGAAAACAGGATCCCAAAATGACTTTGTTGTTTTAACATGAAGAGATGTCAGTCATGCATTTCTTCTAAAATAATCATTTCACATCCAATGACTGAAAGCAATTTTTGTTTTAAAATTGTGATGTTAAAAAATAAGTTAAGCTAGAGTAGCAGTTCTTAAATTGTCCACTTTGCCCCAAAGTTAAGTTAAGGCAGAAGTCCTGAAAGTTTACTTAGCACCTACTAATTACAGAATCTTATACTCTAAACAGACTACATTAGGATCTTGCTGTAAGCAGTGATTGTGTTTTCAGGACATGATTTGATCTGCACCATGTAAAAATCACTCAAGTATTCATATGTTCTGCAAAGTGGTACAGCTATAATTATTTTCTATTTGAGCTTAACAGAAAGAAAGTGTCAAACAGATGATAAACAGAATCAGGAAAGAAAAACACAATAATTTCCAAAACCAACAAATCCACATCCTGGTATTTAACCAAATTCTTATATAACAGCTGTGACGTACTAATAGCAGCCTATATTCCAAAACAATGTGTCATTTAGGCTATAATAAAAAAAAATGACACTTTGGGTGACTGATCAAAACTTGTGAAAGTATGTGTTGACTGTGTAACAGGGTGTTATTCAATCCCAGTAAATCACTCTTCTCCAAAACTTCTTAGGAGTCCATATAACAAAAAGATAACAATTTCATAGTTTAGATGACTTCTTTCTTGACAAACTTGATTTATAAAGGTCAAAATGCAGATGTGAGAATCTCCATCAAATCAAATAACTAAACTTCTAAAATCACAGCATAAAAGCATATAGATCTAATGAAATAAATCCTGTTTACATCACCTTTGGGGATGCAGCTCCAGGATTAATTACTGCTCACCTCACTGACACTAGTATATTGACTATAATCCTTTAACTTGTAACTTCTCTCAAAAAAAAAAAAAGTTTGTAACAATCTGCTAATGAAATGTGGATATCTTGCAGTGACTTTTTTGAATATCTCTATTTTAAGATGGAATGGAAAGCAAATAATCATAGCTCTGCTTGGCTTACTTTTCCTGAAGAGAACTTTGTGGAACACAGTTACTCTTTGGATATAAATATATGACCTGCGAATGTTCTTTAAGTTCTCATCACTGTGATTTATCACCAGTAGTTCAAATCCACCCAGGATCTGATTACACAGATCCTTCCTTGTTTTCTTTCAGCGACCCACTTTTCAAATAATTTTTAAACTTTGGTGTACAGCAGGGTTTGGGGGGGTCGCTACTTTTGGTACAGCAGCTGGAGAATATTTTCATGTGAAATAAGAAAGAACGTTTTACCACATGCCTGATGTCCAATCTCGTGGGAGACAATATAGGAGATCACAGTCTTTTTTTCTGTAAGTTTATCCTTTGGTTGCAGCAACAATAATGACTCATCAAACATCAACAGTCCCCAGTTTTCCATTGCACGGTTGTCAAAAGTAGGCAAAGCAATTATATCTAAGTGGATTTAAATGGAGGGAAAAATGAAATCATCTCTTCCTCAAAATTTGAGACTTCCAGATACAAACATCTCAAAATGAAATCATAAAATTACTGAAAGAAAAATGCAAGTGAATATTTATAATTTAAGGGGAAAGAAGGCTTTAAAGACATACCAAAGACAGAGCCAGAAAATAAACTGTTTTGACTATATGAAAATTAAATACTTTTGATAAAGGACCTGTATTCAAAATATACAAAGAACCCTTGAAACTCAACAATAAGAAAATAACTTTACAAAATTAGCAAAAGATCTAAATAGACACTTCACTAAAGAGATATGCAAATGGCAAATAAACAGATGAAAACATGCTCAACATCATATGTCATTAGGAATTTGCAAATTAAAATGACAATGAGATACCATGACACACCAATTCAAAACAAAACACCAAATGCTGGAGAAGATGTGGAACAATAAAAACGCTCATTCATTGCCGGTGGGAATGCAAAATGGTACAGCCACTTCAGAAGACAATTTGGCAGTTTCTTGTAAAGCTAAACATAGGCTGACCATACAGTCTAGCAATTGAGATCCTAGGTATTTACCCAAATGAGTCAGAAACTTATGTCAGAAACATGAACATGAATATTTATAGCAGTCTTATTCATAGCTGCCAAAACTTGGAAGCAATCAAGATGTCTTTTAATAGGTGAATGGATAAAGAAACTGTAGTACAGCCATACAACAGAGTTCTATTTAGTGATAAAAAGAAATGAGCTATCAAGCTATGAAAGGACACAGAGAAAACTTAAATGCATGTCACTAAGTGAAAGGAGCCAGTCTGAAAAAGCCACACATGGTATGATTCCAGTTAGTATATAACAGTATGGAAAAGGCAAAACCATAGAGACAGTAAAAAGATCAGTAGTTATCAGGGACTTGGGGAAAAGAGGGAGAATGAATAGGTAGAGCACAGGGGATTTTTTATGACAGTGAAACTATCTGTATGATACTGTAATGGTAGAGACATGGCATTACTATATACATTTGTCAAAACTCACAGAACTGTACAACACAAAGAGTGAACTCTAATGTAAACTATGGACTTTAGTTAATAAAAATATATCAATACAGGTTCATCAATTGTAATTTTAAAAATAGCCACACCAATGTAAGACGTTAATAGGAGAAACTGGGGTTGGGGACAAGGGGAGGGAGAGGAGGTATATGAGGACCCTCTACACTTTGGGCACAATTTTTCTGTACACCTAAAACTGCTCTAAAAAATAAAGTCTAGGGCTTCCCTGGTGGCGCAGTGGTTGAGAGTCTGCCTGCTAATGCAGGGGACGCGGGTTCGAGCCCTGGCCTGGGAGGATCCCACATGCCGCGGAGCGGCTGGGCCCGTGGGCCACAACTGCTGAGCCTGCGCGTCTGGAGCCTGTGCTCCGCAACGAGAGAGGCCCGCGCATCGCGGTGAAGAGTGGCCCCCACTTGCCACAACTGGAGAAAGCCCTCGCACAGAAACGAAGACCCAACACAGCCAAAATCAATCAATCAATCAATCAATCAAACATACGCATCTGATTCAAGATCCTCATTAAAAAAAAAAAAAAAAAAAAATAAAGTCTATTTAAAATCAAATATTTTAGTTCACCAAAAAACACCACAAACAAATTTGAAAAGCAAAACATGGACTGGGAAAAATATTTGCAGCATATATCACAACTAGACAATATTTTTTCAATATTTAAAGAACTCTGATGAATAAAAAAGAAAACACAAAAATGTGAACAACTCAAGAAAGAAATAATTCAAACAGCCAAAAATCTTACTTAAAATGTTCAGCTTCATTTGTATCAAAAACAAAAATTAAAACAATCATATAACTTAATCTTTCAAATGTATGAGAAGATTAATAATTAGTATTGGCTAGAATTAATAAATTAAGTATAGGAAAACTGACACATAGCCTTTTGGCAAGGGTGTGAACTGGTACAATTTTTCTGGAGCAATCCAGCAAGATGCTTCATGACCTTTAAAAATGTTCCTACCCTTTCCACTTTTGGAATTTCTACTAAGGCAAGTAGCATGGATATTTGTAAACATTTCCTTATGTTTTCTTTAGTGTTTTAAAAGCAGCACCCGCCACCAAAAAGGGAAAATCAGTCCAAATGTTCAACCACTGAGGATTAAATAAATTATTCTGTCAAACTGATACATAGGCATCCTATGTCTTAAAATGACAATAAAAAAGAATAGTTATCTGGATCATGTTGCTATATACTGTTAACTTAAAAAAAAAAAAAGCCAAAGAATAGTATCAATTCCATGGTAACATTTTTGTTAAAAACAAAGAAGCAAATACAAAGAAAGGTGGAGATTGAGACAAAGACAGACACTGGAAATATATACACCAAAATGTTACCCATGATTATCTCTGCATGGTAGCAAAACAGGAGATTTTGCTTCTCTTTTTTGTGCTTTTCCCTATCTTTCCACATTTTCGACAGTGTGATCATTATTGCTTCTAAAACTAGAACAAGTCTTAAAATTTTCTTTTGCTAATGTAAGAAATATCATTCCTATAGTCCATGCTACATTTGCCTAATGAATGTTTTACGCTGTGCTATGCTCAGTAATTTAAGTTGACTTTACACTTGGTTGAAGTTGACAGTACGTAGTAAAGCGTATCCAGGTAGTGGATACATAGCTTCCACCAGGTAATGCTCTTTTATCTTTGGGTATACTTAGTTGCCTCAGCCTAGGTCTCCCATTTTCCTATCTATCCTTTCCTCCACCAGCACCCATCCTACCCAGCAACCCACCCACTTTCCTCACAAAAGACTGCTCTACTCCACTCAAGCCAATCCCTTTTGTTCTCTACAACCACTGAGTCATTCTCTGCTGGAGCTGTTTGCTATCCCAGGAAATCCTCTGCTCAGTCTATGAATGCCACCAATACTTGTGGTCCAATCTAACCAACTTTAAGAAGCCATTTCTAACCAACCCTGATGACTATTATAAAAAAATTGTTTTTTCTTTACTTCAGATGCATACAACTGGAGTAAGAAGAATTCTTGTTTCTTCACACATGACCCTGTTTTATTTTACTTTAATGATGAATTCATTATTTTAAAATAATAATACAAAACCCATGACTCTACCACGTACCCTTTAGAACAGGGGTTGGCAAATTTTTTTCCGTAAAGGGCCAGATTAGTAGATAGTTTCAGCTTTGCGGGCTATATGTTTTCTGTAACACGTTTAGCTCAGGCATACCAGCACAAAAGTAGCCACACACACTATGTAAGCAAATAAGCATGTTGTGGTGCAATAAAACTATTTATGGACCCTGAAATATGAGTTTTATATACAATCCTCATGTATCACAAAATATTATTCTTCCTTTGATTTTTTTCAACCATTTAAAATTGTAAAAACCAATCTTAGCTCATGGACCATACAAAAATAGGCAGTGGGCCAGATTTGATTGCTTGCCTGTGCCTAATTTAGATTATTATTAATAACTTGTATTCTGATTTCCAGACTGGCAGCATCAGCACCACCAGGGAGCTTATCAGAAATAAAAATTCTGGGACCAACCCCAGACCTACTGAATCAGAAACTCTGGGGTCAGGAGCAGCAATCTGTGGTTTAACCAGCCTTCCAAGTGATTCCAACACACAGTAACATTTGGGAACAGCTGACTTACATCTTCCTCTGTGTTCCTTCTCAACTCATCCTTTAGCTTATTCTTCCAGAGATTCACCACTATCCTGCACTTGGTGTTTATCATTCCATTGTTTAAGAAAAAGCAAGGGAATATATATGTAGTTGCCTAATATTATATATAATATTGCCTAAATATTACATTGTTTAGGTTTCTTTTGTTTTTAAACTTTAGAAAGAGTGTTTCATTTTCATTGCTGGATAGTTTCCCGTTGTGTGAATGAACCACACTTTATCTATCCATTCTCCTATCGGTGACCACTTTGGTTGCTTTCAGTTTGGGGCTAGTATGAAAAGTGTGGCTATGAACATTCTTGCACATGTCTTCTGGCACATATGTGCTCAAATTCCTCTTGGGGTATATCTAGCAATGGAATTACTGAGTTTTAAGGTATTCTAATGATCAACATTGTAAGATAACAAATAAGTTTCAAAGTTGTAACAACTGATACTCCCTTCAACAATGTCACCTTCTACTGGCGTTTGTCAGAATGCTTACTCTTTGACAACTGAGTGGTATGAAATGGTGCCTCACTGTGGCCTTGGATATTCATTTCTCAGATTGCTTAATGAGGCTAAGTATCTCTCCATAAGTTTATTAGTCACATCTGTTTCCTTTTCTGTAAAACAGCTATTCATATATCTTTTACTTGTTTTTTTCTATTGTTATTTTTCTTATTTATTTGTAGGTGTTCTTTATATATTTGGGCTACTCCCATTACCAGTTATCAATCCTCTTTCTTTTAAGAGTTTTTTTTAGCCAGTACGTTATCTCATACTTAGCAATTTGTTGCTTTTGCTTTTAACACGTAGAAGCTATCTCCCTAACTGAGCTACTTGAACAGAGCCTCAGCCATCTACTTCTTCTGCATTCACAGAGCACCTAGGAAAGTAACAGGTGATTCTCATTTACTCAGTAGCTTCTAATTGATTATGGTCATTATTTCATTGCTTTATGATTTATATTGTACTTGAGTTTTACTACTATAAAAATACAGATCATGCTGGGATGTACAATACATATCATTAGCCTGGTATAGTTACAAGTTAAGAGTAAAATAAAAACTTAAAAGGGAAGTTGCCATTTTAAAAGTTTGCAAATCTCAAATGCCCATATTTATTCCTAAAAGCATCATGATGCCACTTTTTCTTTCAAAACTTACAACAACCCAAACAGCCAACTCTATCATCTCTGTAATATTTTGATATTTCAGTCCACTTCTGACTTTAAACAGAGTGAATTAAAATGATAGCAACACCAGAAAAAAAAATGTTGTTCTAAAGACGAAAACTCTAATTTGAAAAGATACATGCACCCCAATGTTCATAGCAGCATTATTCACAATAGTCAAGACATGGATACAACCTAAATGTGCATCAACAGATGAATGTGTGTGTGTGTGTGTGTGTGTGTGTGTGTGTGTGGATATATATATATATATATATATATATATATATATATATATATAAAATGAAATATTACTCATCCATAAAAAAATTGAAATAATGCCATTCGCAGCAATACGATGGACCTAGAGATTGTCATACTAAGTGAAGTAAGTCCGACAGAGAAAGACAACTGTCATATATGTGGAATCTAAAATATTGATACAAATGAACTTATTTACAAAACAGAAATAGACTCACAGACAGAAAACAAACTTATGGTTACCAAAGGGGTAAGGGGGAAAGGGGGAAATTAGGAATTTGGGATAAACAGATACACACTGCTATATGTAAAATAGATATAGAACAAGGACCTACTGTATAGCACAGGGAACTATATTCAATATCTTGTAATAACCTATAATGGAAAAGAATCTGAAAAAGAATAGCTATGTATCTAACTGAATCACTTTGCTGTACACCTGAAACATTGTAAATCAACTATACTTAAATAAAAAAAGAGCAGAAAGAAAGAAAAAATGTTATTCTATGTAATAGATATATACACATGGTTTAGATTCTGAGGCTTAGAATTCAACTGAGCAAGCTACAAGAAGGTAAGCTAAAAGAACACCATGGAAGAAATAAATAAAAAGGCTTTTCACCTGACTCACTGAGAGTAAAGGGTAAGGCGTATGTGGGAAATGCCGATAGGGAAGGTTTGGCTCTCTTGCTTTTTTTGTGTGTTTGTTCTTGTTTTTGTTTTTAAATGACTCAACCAAAAGTTAAAGTAATTAGGAAACATTAGTTTATCTTTCTCTTAAAGATGCAGTAATAGAGAAACTCCTTTATTTTAATCATCTATCAAAATGCGGTTTTGACTAAGCACCACCTGCGTGTGTGCTCATAGAGCAACATTGGCTGAGATGCTATGAAAGATACAAACAAAGTGCCAATATAACCCTGACTTCCAAGAGTTGGTAATCTAGCCAGAATTTACATGGAATTACTGAACTCATTGCATATGTTTATTCCTCCACCAAAAAAAAAAAAAAAATGTTTGCTGTTTACCACTCTGAGAGAAGCACTGTCATAGGCTCTGAGAGTACTTTAAAAAGGACAGTCCAGATCCTGACCCGCAACTTGCCCTCGACCTACTGGGGGAGATGATTAGGATCTAGTAGGTCAAGAGCTTGAATGCAGGGGCGCACAGGATGCTGTGGAAGCGTGAGAGATGGAGTCAGGGGAAACTTCCTGGAGGAGGGGGCCCTGAGTTGAGAAATATAAGAATCAACCTGTTGGGTAAAAGGTATGGCAGGATGTGCAAACTGCATGTGCAAGAGCCTGAAGGAGAGGAGAGGAAGATGAAAGTGTAGGAGAGGATAGAGATGGTGTTAGAGCATCCCTCCTACTCTGAGAAACTGTTAAAAGCCTGGACTTTATCCTCAAATGGGAAGCCACAGAGAGGTTTTAGAGGACAGTAACATGATCAGATTTTGCTTTGGAAAAATCCCTCTGGCCTCAGTGTGGAAGATGGATTGGAGGAGACAAGAGCGAAGGTGGTGAAACTAAGTTAGAGCTGTTGTGGTCAAGCTGTTGGTGACGTAAACTAGGGAGAATGAGGGGCATAGGAAGAAGTGGATGGATGTGGAGATAATAAGGAGGTGACTAATTGGATGGCGGAGATGCTTTGACAGAACAGGATATCAAGAATAACTCTGGACTTCTCCTTATCTAAATAAAGACAAATGGAAATTTGCTTGCCTAGACAAGGTTTATCTTGAGATCTTCCAGCCGCAGAAGTGCCAGAAGTTGGTCTCCATGCCCAGATTCCTGCCACCTCCAACTTTCTAAATGACGGGTATCACCTCTGGGATCCATGAGGGGGCCAAGGCTAGTCACCATTCCTGCACTCCCTATCCCTCCTCAGCCAGAAGGCTTGAGCTGCAGAGCCCCTGGCTTCCCAGGGTTCAAGAGGCTTGAGCTCCCCAATTTTTACTCCCCACTTTCCTTCTACTATATGCCAGGAAAGGCCAAACATACTTTTCCCCAAGACTTCAACTAACTAACCTGTCAGAGGAACAAAACACACTTACGTGATACCCTTAATTTTGATAGGAAAAACATGGAACAACTTTCTGAGCTGAGTGGCTCACATAATTTTAAGGACATTCCATACAGATCTATGAGAAATAAAATGTTTACATATTCCTTCGAGGATCATATTATGTTCACACATGATCCCAATTTTATACAACAAAAATTCACAGATGGGACCCCCAGGTCCTAATCCAATGACTCACAGCTAAAGAATAGTTTTTGAAAAACCAACAAAACCTTACTAAAGGGAACTGGAGTAACTCACACAAGCGGCTAAAAGGATGCAGAACACTGAATTGCACACTCACGTTATGAGAGGAAAGGACAGAATGCAAGAGAGAAGACAGGGTCTGGAGGATGTAAGTTGCCAGTGAGTACCCAGGAGGGATCTAAAGCCAGGGAGCTCTCCGAGCACTTACTGGTCACACGGAACAATGCAGAGAAAGAACAGACAGGCCCTTGTGTGCTTAGGAAGGTGTAGGACATAATGATGGGAAGCCAGTGGGGCTAACTCCGAAACTGCAAAAATAGCAAAGTGCCAATGGGTCCTTGGAGGCCCGTCTAGGTACCTTTTGATCTCAATCCAGGGCCCCCATAATAGGAAATCAAATGCATTGTAAGGGAAGATGCCTCACCTGTTTTTGGAAGAGGGTAACTAATATTAAATAAATCCTCCAGAAAAGAGAAGATGGGACCTGTGATGTTCAAAGCAAAGTCTGCATTTCCAGCTGCGATGGCTTCTTTCCGGGCCCAGATGCGTATCTAAACAGAAACAATTAGGCAGTGATTAGGAAAAGCAGTAGTGATTTTTGGAAAGTGGCAGCCTGCTTGCTCCAGTTCCCTGATGCTCTGGAGCCAAAGGCTTACCTTTTCAGAGGAAGCTGCATAATAAAAGGTTTGAATGTGTCCACACAGTGAGAAAGGAGTCCTGGGCCCCCCTCTTTCCCAGGATAATGAGGCCTGTCAGGGAGGAGGCTGCAAGGAAGGAGGGGCTCCAGGCAGGAGGCTTCCAGAACAGGTGGCTGCATTTTGTGAAAGGGGAGCATTCCTGAAGCCCTCAGGTAATTCAAAGGTCACTTGATTCAAGACAAATTCTCCAGCAGAAGTAAAAGCCAAGTCAGGTGAACGTGGTCTTGGAGGGCAGCAATCTGCAGATATTGTTGTGTTGCTTTTCGTTTTCTTTGCATTTTCTTTAATGTTTTGCAGAGAGCTCTTTCTCAAATTAACTGTATTCACATCAGTATAATTATCTAATTCACTAAGGCTCTTCACTAAGTTGAGAACAGTGGTTCCTCAGAAAGTGTGTTATTTCACTCTTCTGCAATAACACGTAAAATTTTGTAGTTCAAAAATAATCCTGGGAATGGTATCTACCCCCCACAGAAAATGTCGATTCTATGCTGGAGTAAAAGGGTCCCTTGGATCCTTGCTTCCCTTTTCAGGACATATTTCCAATGATTCAAACCAGAATTGGGCAGTTAGTAGGGGTTAAACAGTATAGAACATATTAAGCAAATTTGAATCATGCAAATTTAAAATGGTTTGTTAAAGAAAACATGAATAGTCCCATCTTATTTTCCAAATTTGAAATAAGGTTAATTTCCTTAATTTTAAAAAGTTCATCAAAAGTCTTATGACTTTATAGTTGTTGAAGCAAGTGAATTATATTCTCTGTTTATGACACTTCCTCCTTAGTACCTGAAAAGAAATCCCTGCCGTGTTTAGTTAGTTTAACACAACCGTGCTGTCATTTGGGCATTTGAACTTCTTTGTGTGACTTTGGTGACTAATGTGATGTTGTTTTAACATTCATTGGTATTTTAATATGAAGTCATGGTATCCCCAATGCCACCTGAGCACTTTTAAATGGAGTTGTTAGTGTTAGCTAAAAAACACGTATGAAACTTATAACCCTAGAATGAAAGTTAGCGAGGAGGGAATTAGATAATTATACTGATGTGAATACAGTTAATTTGAGAAAGAGCTCTCTGCAAAACATTAAAGAAAATGCAAAGAAAACGAAAAGCAACACAACAATATCTGCAGATTGCTGACCTCTAAGACCACGTTCACCTGACTTGGCTTTTACTTCTGCTGGAGAATTTGTCTTGAATCAAGTGACTTTTGAATTACCTGAGGGCTTCAGGAACGCTCCCGTTTCACAAAATGCAGCCACCTGTTCTGGAAGCCTCCTGCCTGGAGCCCCTCCTTCCTTGCAGCCTCCTCCCCGCCAGGCCCCATTATCCTGGGAAAGAGGGGTCCAGGACTCCGCCCTGCCCCTAACGCTACCCGTACCTGCCCCTTCTCAAGCTCTCGCCTCCACGGCAAGGTCGGGAAGACATCTAAACCAGAGCTCACGCTACTGACTGGAAATAACAGTCACCTTTCCCCACGTTCAGGATAATGTGTGCAAATTAACTGTAGTCTTGGGGGAAAAAAAGGCAGTAACAACTAATGTTTGAATGTAAATTTCCAGGTTACAAAGCTCCTCCCGTAAACAACCACTCTTTAAGCCAAAAGGAGGCAAATGATGATTCCGAGCTGTGGGGGAAGAGGCAGGGCAGCGAGGAGCACAAACAGGTGCAGAACATTTCGGGAACGCAGCCATAAAGTTCCTTCAAAGTCACACCTAGGGCTTCCCTGGTGGCGCGGTGGTTGAGAATCTGCCTGCCAATGCAGGGGACACGGGTTCGAGCCCTGGTCTGGGAGGATCCCACATGCCGCGGAGCAACTGGGCCCGTGAGCCACAACTACTGAGCCTGCGCGTCTGGAGCCTGTGCTCCGCAACAAGAGAGGCCGCGATAGTGAGAGGCCCGTGCACCGTGATGAAGAGTGGCCCCCGCTCGCCGCAACTAGAGAAAGCCCTCGCACAGAAACGAAGACCCAACACAGCCACAAATAAATAAATAAATAAATAAATTTTAAAAAGAAAAGATGACTACTATCTTTAAAAAAAAAAAAGTCACACCTAGCCCACCAGTGTGTCCTTGTGGCCCTCCTTAGACACAGCAGACCTCAACATCTAAGAGCGGAATATCTTTACACATGCCCACGTGTGATAAATTCTACTCAAAATATGTTATTTCCAACCTTAGTTATGCGTGTCCTATGTTTATCCTCATGCCACGCATGAACCGCATTTTCAACTTCACTAAATTTTTATCTCTTACTTAATGAGTCATCTTTGTAGAGTCTGGATGTTATTCCAAGAGTACAGTCTGGTTCCCTGTAGAGTATATGGTGGACTCCTTCGCTTCCCAGAGCTGAGCCAGAGCCAAATGCAACATTCCACTGATAAACTCATCCCAAATTTCAAGTTTCTGGCTAAGACCATGACTTTCTTAGGCATGTTCCATTTCCTCTTTGCTTTCTGTGGCAGCTGGCTTTCCTTTCAGGGTGATCTCTCATGAAGAAACAGGTATGATCCTTTATAAGAATTATTCACTGTGCAGCAGCATTGAGAGCAACAAGCCACTGGAGATGAGGATGTTGACAGTCACCTTGGGTCACTCGTGAGCTCCGGGCCCACTCCTTCATGCCAGGTACAAACCATGGGCTTCCACATCATGCCTGAGTAGATTTTATCAATATATACCATGAACATCTGACTTGGCTCATGTTATATCTGTGGATATGAAGCATCTACCAATGATTATTCAATAAGGGAAATCAGGCTGGAGCCAACAGCTGAGGAAAATGAGCTGTTGTTTGCATCTAACATGGTATTATTAATTCATCCTTAGGAGGAGGGGCTTTGAACGATCCTCCCCCTGGTGACAGACTTGGCTCATCCACAGCTTCCTTGCCTCCACAAGTCAATGGCACAAGCCTGGAAGTTCATGGGCCCAGGAGAGAGCCTCCGCCTGCTGTAGGGCCTGACTCTCCTCAGCCTGGTGAAGTCGATCCTACTAGGAAGAACTGGGCCTAAGGCACTGGCCCTACTTACCTCCACACTCTAGCGTAGGGAGTGAACCAGTCTATTAAGTACTGTTACAATAACCTTGATATTTCCCTAAAGGATTATTATGTAAAGAGAGCATAATTGGGTGAAAAACTGGGTGCTTCAGGACAGAGCACCTATTTACACAACTCTAGGGAAGTGTTCATGCCCCGGAGGTGAGGAACCCAGCGGACCTGCTCCTTGACAGGGCTAATGCTTAACCTGCCTGCAGCATTTCAGCCAGAGCAGCTGTCCCAGCTGGTGTCAGTTTGGGTTGTTTGGTGTCTGTGTCATAGTGGCTGCTAGACATTTTGGGCAGCACCCTGGCTTCAAGGCTGCAGTAGGATGTAGGCGAAGTAAACAACAGGTAAACCTGAGCTTCCAGATGCTAGTGTGGCCGCTTTCCCTGTTCTCTCCTGTACTCCGAAAGGCAGCGAAAGCCCGGGAAGTGGGGGAGGCTCAGAACCTGCCTCGAGTGGGCTTAATGGGGAGCCTTTCCATAGAAACCCATCTGCAGAACCGCAGTGGGAACCGTTGCATCCCGTTCTGCAACTCCGCGCTGAGAGTGGTAACAGGGCTTGGGGGAGATCCAGGAGGGGACGGTGGGGTATGTAGGCATAGCCCCTGATGCAGGAGTGCCTGAGCGGTCCGCGGCCAGTACAAATGTCCCCTTACCTGGAGGGTCTCCCTCACTCACCTCCTTGCCCCTTTCAGTCCTGCTGACATGCTCGTAGTCACAGATGGCGAAGGCGGCTAAATAAGTGGGCATGTGGGGCGTGGTGTGAAAGGTAGTAACAGTCCACTTGCTTCCATTCACGTCTTCTTTCTCAGACTGACCTAGAGAAATTGATTTTAGTCCAAATCACTGTAAATAAGCAATAATAAGCACAACTATCTACCTTTGAAATAATTTGTCAAGTCGACTGTCACCCAGCTAGTTCTTCCCAACTCCTCCCCAGAGTGCAGCAGTTTGGATTTGTCTACCCCCAAGCTATCAAAACCACATAAGGAAGGCCTAAGGACAGTATCTCGGTCCTGAATTAGCACCTTGAATAACATGGTCTGGATGGAGGGCAAATCTATGGGCACTGTAAACTAGGCCCATGAGCTACCTCCTCTCTTTCCCATCCACGACTGTTTCCTAGTCCAGCCCATCTCTCTCAGCACTTAATCTAGAGTTTCCCAGGCCCATGGGAGGTCAACAAGGTACAATTCTGCCATTCTCAGGTTTCGGGCAGGTCTTCAGTGGAGTCACACTGCGGGTTTTAAACCTGAAATCACAAACTCAGACGCCTGGGAGGGCCGGGTACTTGATGTGAACGGGCTGGTGTACACTAACAGGGAGTGGTGGGGACCACGGCAGGCGGAGGCATGGGCTTGGTCTGCAGGAGGCAGCCCCTTCTCAGCGGCACCTATCACTGGCATGTCGGAAGTGCAGGGCCAGTGTTGTCAGATGTTCTGAGTTTCCCAAAAAAAGTAAGAATTTTTATTTTTATGAGGAATCTCTGAATTAAAAGAAATTGGATGCCAAGTCAATCAAAAGAAAAAACGACTGTGAGCCAAAAACAAAACAGAAAACAAAAGCAAACCAAACCCACCTCTAGGTACCAGATTCAGACCAAGTTCACTAGCTTGTTATCACTAATGATCAATAGTTGAGGCCCAGATTAATGGGCAGACAGGCTGCCAATGTATGAGAACAGTGTAGTGTCCTCAGCTCCTAATACAAAAAGAATCAGGATTTACCATCACCAAGATATGCGCACTGATGCATATCCCATGTGACTGCCCTCCCTGGTTATACTATACTACAGTCATAACACACTCTCAACACACTGCCTAGAAAAATCTACTGATATAAAAATCTATTACAGAGTTAAATTTATATACACATATATAATTCATATAAATACAAATATATAAATATATAATCAGATAAACGTATTACATAATTATATAATATATAACATTATATATAATATGTATATGTGCATATGTAATTATATGTTATGTATATCTATATACACATATACATATAGGTACATGTATACATATACAACGACAGGAAACATTACTTACCTAGCTTTGGCATGTTGGAAAGGGCCACGTAACTCGGATGATGAATAACTGTAATATTAAAAGTTGCCTTCAGAGCTGGCTCATCAAAACAAGGGAAAACATTCCTGGCAAATGTTGGTTCCATCTGAGATGCTAAGAGGGCCCTGAAATACATTTTTGGGAAAAATCTATTTTTATCTCAAACCAGAGGAAGCAAAAAATATATATATACTGAGGGATTATGGCTTATAATTATCTTCAGGAAGGAGCTGTAATGTTTTCCCCTCATCTTCCTCACTGCCCTCCCCATAATACATACACACTCCAGTTCTCACTGTCCCTGAGAATTCCTGTAAGACCTAAAATACAAAAGAACTCTTTAATTTTCAACTGCAAAATAACATTTACTTCATTACATCATATGCCTTTAAAACCTTTTACAAACAAAATAGGAACAAATATAACAAACATGCAATGCCAGGCTTTTGAGAACCATGGATTTTTTTAAACTAGGATTACTTCTTTGGGGATGGTCTATTGCTTTCATCCTCCATCAAAGTGCAATTCAAAAGAAGAATGTATGTTTTTTATCTTTTTCTCACATGTTCCTCTTTTTCTTGCTTGAAAACTTTAAAAAGTTTTATTTTGCATACCCTTGGGGCTAAACAATATGGACACATCCCAACTGAACAAAACAATTTTCATTTACATATGGATGGATTTATCGAATCCCTACTGCTCCTTCCTCCATCTCCAAGAAAAAATACAAAAGGTGACACGATCCCACCATGCACTGGTGATTTATAGGGAAAAGCTTAGGGACAAGAGTACCGTGAGCAAACAAGAAGATTTCCAGGTTCACCCTCTGTAAACACTGCCTGAGTCTGACAAGAGCATGGCTCCTATCAAACAACTTTCCCCTCCAAAGAAACCTGCAGTCTCATTATCCCATTTTCCAAGACTCTGTGACCTGGGAACTGCTTTTAGATGACAACTGTGGATGCTAAATTCCTTTTTTTCTCCGAAGGTGCTGAGACTTAATGTCTCTCATGCATTTACCCCAGCTCAGGCCCAGTTCTTAGATAAATAAAAGGAGAATTCAACACAGATATCTTGAGAGCCCTGTCTATCCATTATTCACCTCTGTAAATCCCTCCTCCACCATGATAAGGGCCCTGCTCACATAAAACTTCACACAGCTTTAGGAAGAGCACACAGAACAGCAGGCATGTTCAAAAGCTTTTCACAGTCAGCTAGTTTGATGTGCTCATAACCTCACTGTGACAAAACTGTAATTTTCAACAAGCCTACTTTGCTTTATTTGCTTTTCCCTACTTTATTCTACTCTTGCTTTCTTGGCTGAAAGGGGGCTTGTGGGCTCTGACAAGCAGCCACTTTGGCTGCAAGACTCTGCTCCATCTACCGCTAGCTGAGCAACCCTGAACTAGTCACGTAGTCTTGCTGAGCCTGTTTCCCCATCTAGAAAAAAATGACACTAGCTATATTTCATCGTTGGATGAGCTTTTATATTATTAGTAACTACATTTAGCAATAAACGCCCTGTGAATTCGCCTATATTCCTTCCAATCTCACAGATTATTCTTGATATGGATGAACTACAGAAGAATTCAAGGAAGAATAAGTTACAGAGTAAGGGTGGAGGGTTGGAAATTACAAATGCATTTAAAAAGGTTCCATCACTTTGCTGTACAGCAGAAATTAAACACAACATTGTAAAAAAAAAAAAAAAAAGTTTCCAGAGATCACAGGTTGGCCACAAGCTGAATATGAACCACATTTGTCTCCCCAATTAATTTTAAACTATGAGAAATTAGGGGTTACGTAGTTTTTCTTCTGTATCATTTAAAATACTTGGCTAAAATATGGGTTCATAGCAAATAAGTATTTTCTCAGCCTCGGAGGCACTATAAAGTAAAGGAAGCTTGATGTTAGTATGTACAGAAGAACATGAAGTACTTTGCAGAGTTTGCCACATTGGCATTTGTTTGTTTTGTAGTATTGGTTGGTATCTTTTAAAGGGATGGGATAAAGTACAGAAGATTCAAGCAATTGACAATACAGTAAAAAGAATGAGCAGGGAATTCAGCAACCTGAGTAGTTGCTCACGATCTGCAGTGTAAACATAGGGGTGTAACTTTGGGAAAGTTGCTTAAACTCTTCGGACATCCGTTTCTATGAAATGCAGGATGGGACTAGATGATCTCTAAGTCCACTTAGAGCTCTAAAACTGATTCCAACAGAGATAAAGACTCCAACAGGATGGAGAGAAGAGCCCTTGAGGTGGCCATGACTGAGTCATCTAGGATGAAGAGAAATAGCCCCCTTGGGAGTTTTCATGCTGAGTAGCCTTCAGCAGATCTGCGAGCCTTCTGAAATCACAGGACACTTTGTACAAATGGTGATCTGTTAGCATGAAAAGTGCAATGTAAAGTGAAAAAGTGCATTCAATTATATAATACATGCTTATATATTTGGAAAGCCAACACATGCCTATTGTTTTTGTAATGGAAACTATAGAAAGTACAGCTTGATGACATCTCTGCTGCCATAACTCCCCAAAGCATGTGAATCTCAAGGAGGTGGCAAGGTGGGGAGGAGGGAGAAAATCAGCCTCTTCAAGGAGGTGAGAAACTTTCATGCTCACCAAAGGTGCAGGTTTAAAAAGGCGGGGAGACACCAGCTTAGGGAGTCACTGCTTTAACAAATCAAGCATCAAGCAAGTCCTTCCAATTCCATGACTGAGGTCTCCAGAGAAGTGAAATAAAAGAAACGCTTGGATTTTACTCAACTATTTCCCTCCCTAGTGTTATACAAGCAAACAAAAAGGGAAAAATCCCTACAACACACAGCCTTTCTGGCTCTCAATCTTAACTCCAAAGGTCAGGGCCAGCCGGCAGCACACACAATCTGGTTATGCCACATCTGGACCCAAGGCTGGTATTTATTTCCCTTCTCTCTCTGCTTTGGACTCAAGCAACCCTGTAAGGGTATCCTTTCTCCCTTCAAACCTCACAGAAACATGTTATTATGGTGCCTATGAAGTCTGGGTTTAGAGTGGTCAGCTGGTGAGGGAGTTAATTTGGGAGAATTTGTCTCCTAGTGGCTCACTATTGCAAAGCCACTTTCCTGCCCTCTTGTACAGCCAGAGAATGGTGGGCTCACCACTTTCTTGTGCTGGAAAAGGTCTCAGCAGGCAAGACACGTGATGCCCTTGGGGATCCATCTACTACCACATAAAAAATATTCATTCAGTACAGTATTTCATTCCAAATTATTTTATGAACTCCATACGCCTACAGCTCTAGTTAAGAAGTGCTAAATAACATAGCTGGTCAAGGATTAAATAAGACTCTTTGGAGAGTTGTCTCCCCTGATTTTTTTTAACACAGTAACAACACTCAGAAATCAAAATGTTTAGTAAAGACAGATGTTACACCACTGGATTGGCCCGTGAATCATGTTTGTTTATTACTTGTGTAATACGATCTTAAAACTGAAGTTTCCACCAGACGACAAAACATAATAGATGTAAAATTCCAAACAAAGGTGCCAAACCATGTTATGAAGATTTTGAAAGTAAATGGCCTCAAGAACCTTCAAGCCACTCTTGGGTTTCTCAGCTACATGGAGGACATAGAAGAAGGGTCAGAGAACGTAGATAAAAGAGATCAGAGAAAAGATTCCTTGGTGGGGAGGGACATTATGTTGCCATGTCCTCCTGCACTCAGGGAGTTGGGAGGAGGTGCAACCCTCTAAACCTGAGACAGGGGGAGAAAATCCCTGAGAGCAGTGGAAGTGTTTCCTAAGGCTGAGAGACTTAGAGGCTGGTACCCAATTCACTCCTGAGAAAGCTGAAATTGACACTGGCTGGAGTCGAACTCCTATCAGGTGGGAATCTATACTGTTTTGGAGCCAGAACCAGGAGAGTGCTGCTGCCCTGGGACCCACATCAGTCCCAGGCAAGGGATGTATGAGTGTTCCCTGGAAAAGCCGTGGGCCCTGAGACAGAATCTTAGATTCTGTCCAATAGAGCTGCCTGGAGGAGCTTGGAGATGCACTACTGTGTGTCTAGGGGCCGAGGAAGGAGTCACAAGTGACAATCAGAACAGAGAAATAAGAGAAGCATCCTGTAAGGACAAGAGAATTGTAGGAGAAAGAGAAACAGTGAGAAAGCTCTGAGGCATCCAGGAAAATGACATCTCAAGGGAAAAAGGCATCTGCTAGACCAGAGTGAGACCAAGCGATGAGAGTACTGGTTCAAGTAAGAGCTGCCCTGTGTGTTGCCTCTCCCTGTCTCTACTAGTCCCACTGGACCTGGTAGGGTTTAAATAACAGCTCAAGATGGAAGGGGAGGACTAGAAATAGGAGGCAGAGAGATGGAAGGACCACTACCCTCTATGTCACTGCAGGCTTCTATCCTGAAGTCAGCCCAAGCTCGGAGAAGTGAGGTTGGAGAGAGAAAAAGGGAGATTTAACAGCAACTTAAGTTCAGAGTTTTGAGTATCACCCAGAACTGGATTTCCTAAGTTTTTTGCGTCTGGATAATGTTTGTAACTTCGTGACCATAGATCATCTATTACCTAAGAATTAGCAGGAAATTATGGGTTGCTAGAGTATTCATGCAGGAGCAGGAGCTATTATCCCAGAGACTAAATTGTAAAAGGACAGTGGGAGAAAAATGATTGCATTTTTACTGAATTATGAGGTGTGGTATTTCAATATGCTAGTTACACTTGTTTTCAAAAGATACAGGATCTAAACCTGTGATGAGCAAACCATCTCCCAGAGGAAACTGCTCAGCCACATAAAATGTGTGGGTTCAACAGCTCTATAAGGTAATGAACTGACCTCTTTTCTCTGTGACACCAGCGATATCATGTGCTTGGCACTTGAGTTCACTGACCTTGTTTTGAGACTTCTAAATTCTTTCCTAATATAATTTCTCTCTTGTGTGTCATACCCTGAGGACTGTGCCAGATTTCCTGCATAAACAGCGACTGGAAGGGAGTCTTTTTCAATTCACTGTTCACTCTTTGGACACCTGCACAAAATGATTGATCTTCATCATGCTGTTTTCACCTTAATTTGTCCCAAATAAAGATCTTAATTTTCTTCAGGCACTTCATACTAACAAGCCACTCCCACCTCTTGATTTTTCTATTTTCATTTCTCTAAATACTACCATATTTTTTCTTATCTTTTAAAAAGGAAATGGAGTGATCAGAAATGCAAGTATTCCTAAAGGATACTGAACAAGAATAGGATTCATACATTCGCTCTCTCTTTTTTTCTTAAATTTCGGTTGGTTTTTTTAAAATTTTAATTTAATTTTGTTTTTACACAGCAGATTCTTATTACTTATCTGTTTTATACATGTTAGTGTATACATGTCAATCCCAATCGCCCAATTCATCCCACCACCACCCCCACCTCCCCACTTTCCCCCTTGGTGTCCATACGTTTGTTCTCTACACCTGTGTCTCTATTTCTGCCTTGCAAACCGGTTCATCTGTACCATTTTTCCAGATTCCACATATATGCGTTAATATATGATATTTGTTTTTCTCTTTCTGCCTTAGTTCACTCTGTATGACAGACTCTAGATCCATCCACGTCTCTACAAATGACCCAATTTTGCTCCTTTTTAATGGCTGAGTAATATTCCATTGTATATATGTACCACCTCTTCTTTATCCATTTGTCTGTCGATGGGCATTTAGGTTGCTTCCATGACCTGGCTATTGCAAATACTGCTGCAATGAACATTGGGGTGCATGTGTCTTTTTGAATTATGGTTTTCTCTGGGTATATGCCCAGTAGTGGGATTGCTGGATCATACGGTAATTCTATTTTTAGTTTTTAAAGGAATGTCCATACTGTTCTCCATAGTGGCTGTATCAATTTACATTCCCACCAACAGTGAAAGAGGGTTCCCTTTTCTCCATACCCTCTCCAGCATTTGTTGTTTGTAAATATTCTGATGATGCCCATTCTAACCGGTGTGAGGTGATACCTCATTGTAGTTTTCATTTGCATTTCTCTAATAATTAGTGATGTTGAGCAGCTTTTCATGTGCCTCTTGGCCATCCGTATGTCTTCTTTGGAGAAATGTCTATTTAGGTTTTCTGCCCATTTTTGGATTGGGTTGTTTGTTTTTTTGATATTGAGCTGCATGAGGTGCTTGTACATTTTGGAGATTAATCCTTTGTCAGTTGCTTCGTTTGCAAATATTTCTCCCATTCTGAGGGTAATCTTTTTGTCTTGTTTATGGTTTCCTTTGCTTTGCAAAAGGTTTTAAGTATCATTAGGTCCCATTTGTTTATTTTTGTTTTTATTTCCATCACTCTAGGAGGTGGGTCAAAAAAGATCTTGCTGTGATTTATGCCAAAGAGTGTTCTGCCTATGTTTTCCTCTAAGAGTTTTATAGTGTCTGGTCTTATATTTAGGTCTTTAATCCATTTTGAGTTTATTTTTGTGTATGGTGTTAGGAAGTGTTCTAATTTCATTCTTTTACATGTGGCTGTCCAGTTTCCCCAGCACCAATTATTGAAGAGACTGTCTTTTCTCCATTGTATATCCTTGCCTCCTTTGTCATAGATTAGTTGACCATAGATGTGTGGGTTTATCTCTGGGCTTTCTATCCTATTCCATTGATCTATATTTCTGTTTTTGTGCCAGTACCATATTGTCTTGATGACTGTAGCTTTGTAGTACAGCCTGAAGTCAGGGAGTCTGATTCCTCCGGCTCCTTTTTTTCCCCCTCAAGATTGCTTTGGCTACTCGGGATCTTTTGTGTCTCCATACAAATTTTAAGATTTTTTGTTCTAGTTCTGCAAAAAATGCCATTGGTAATTTGAGAGGGATTGTGTTGAATCTGTAGATTGCTTTGGGTAGCATAGTCATTTTCACAATATTGATTCTTCCAATCCAAAAACATGGTATATCTCTCCATCTGTTTGTATCACCTTTGATTTCTTTCATCAGTGTCTTATAGTTTTCTGAGTACAGGTCTTTTACCTCCTTAGGTAGGTTTATTCCTAGGTATTTTATTCTTTTTGTTGCAATGGTGAATGGGATTGTTTCCTTAATTTCTCTTTCTGATCCTTCACTGTTAGTGTATAGGAATGCAAGAGATTTCTGTGCATTAATTCTGTGTCCTGCAACTTTACCAAATTCATTGATAAGCTCTAGTAGTTTTCTGGTGGCATCTTTAGGATTCTCTCTATATAGTATTATGTCATCTGCAAACAGTGCCAGTTTTACTTCTTCTTTTCCAATTTGGATTCCTTTTATTTCTTTTTCTTCTCTGATTGCCATGGCTAGGACTTCCATAACTATATGGAACAAGAGTGGTGAGAGTGGACCTCCTTGTCTTGTTCCTGATCTTAGAGGAAATGCTTTCAGTTTTTCACCATTGAGAATGATGTTTGCTGTGGGTTTGTCATATATGGCCTTTATTATGTTGAGGTAGGTTCCCTCTTTGCCCACTTTCTGGAGAGTTTTTATCCTAAATGGGTGTTGAATTTTTTCAAAAGCTTTTTCTGCATCTATTGAGGTGATCATATGGTTTTTATTCTTCAATTTATTAATATGGTGTATTACATCAATTGATTTGCATACATTGAAGAATCCTTGCATCCCTGGGATAAATCCCACTTGATCATGGTGTATGATCCTTTTAATGTGTTGTTGGATTCTGTTTGCTAGTATTTTGTTGAGGATTTTTGCATCTATATTCATCAGTGATAGTGGTCTGTAATTTTCTTTTTTTGTAGTATCTTTGCCTGGTTTTGTTATCAGGGTGATGGTGGCCTCATAGAATGAGTATGGGAGTGTTCCTTCCTCTGCAATTTTTTGAAAGAGTTTGAGAAGGATGGGTATTAGCTCTTCTCTAAATGTTTGATAGAATTCAACTGTGAAGCCATCTGGTCCTGGACTTTTGTTTGTTGGAAGATTTTTAATTACAGTTTCAATTTCATTACTGGTGATTAGTCTGTTCACATTTTCTATTTCTTCCTGGTTCAGTCTTGGAAGGTTATACCTTTCTAAGAATTTGTCCATTTCTTCCAGGTTGTCCATTTTATTGGCATAGAGTTTCTTGTAGTAGTCTCTTTTGGTGCTTTGCATTTCTGCGGTGTCCATTGTAACTTTTCCTTTTTCATTTCTACTTCTATTGATTTGAGTCCTCTCCCTCTTTTTCTTGATGAGTCTGGCTAATGGTTTATCAATTTTGTTTATCTTCTCAAAGAACAAGCTTTTAGTTTTATTGATCTTTGCTATTGTTTTGTTTCTATTTCATTTATTTCTGCTCTGCTCTTTACGATTTCTTTCCTTCTACTAACTTTGGGTTTTGTTTGTTCTTCTTTCTCTAGTTCCTTTAGGTGTAAGGTTAGATTTTTTATTTGAGCTTTTTCTTGTTTCTTGAGGTAGGATTGTATTGCTATAAACTTCCCTCTTAAAACTGCTTTTGCTGCATCCCATAGGTTTTGGGCCATCGTGTTTTCATTGTCATTTGTCTCTAGGTATTTTTTGATTTCCTCTTTGATTTCTTCAGTGATCTCTTGGTTATTTAGTAACATATTGTTTAGCCTCCATATGTTGTGTTTTTTACATTTTTTCCCTGTAATTGATTTCTAATCTCATAGCGCTGTGGTCAGAAAAGATGCTTGATATGATTTCAATTTTCTTAAATTTACCGAGGCTTGATTTGTGACCCAAGATGTGATCTATCCTGGAGAATGTTCTGTGTGCACTTGAGAAGAACGTGTAATCTGCTGTTTTTGGATGGAATGTCCTATAAATGTCAATTAAATCTATCTGGTCTATTGTGTCATTTAAAGCTGTGTTTCCTTTTTTATTTTCTGTCTAGATGATCTGTCCATTGGTGTAAGTGAGGTGTTAAAATTCCCCACTATTATTGTGTTACTGTTGATTTCCTCTTTTATAGCTGTTAGCATTTGCCTTATGTATTAAGGTGCTCCTATGTTGGGTGTATATATATTTATAATTGTTATATCGTCTTCTTGGATTGATCCCTTGATCATTACGTAGTGTCCTTCTTTGTCTCTTGTAATAGTCTTTATTTTAAAGTCTATTTTATCTGATATGAGAATTGCTACTCCAGCTTTCTTTTGATTTCTATTTCCATGGAGTATCTTTTTCCATCCCCTCACTTTCAGTCTGTATGTGTCCCTAGGTCTGAAGTGGCTCTCTTGTAGACAGCATATATATGGGTCTTGTTTTTGTATCCATTCAGCTAGTCTATGTCTTTTGGTTGGAGCATTTAATCCATTCACATTTAAGGTAATTATTGATATGTATGTTCCTATTACCATTTTCTTAATTGTTTTGGGTTTGTTTTTCTAGGTCCTTTTCTTCTCTTGTGTTTCCCACTTAGAGAAGTTCTTTAGCATTTGTTGTAGAGCTGGTTTGGTGGTGCTGAATTCTCTTAGCTTTTGCTTGTCTGTAAAGCTTTTGATCTCTCCATCAAATCTGAATGAGATCCTTGGTGGGTAGAGTAATCTTGATTGAAGGTTCTTCCCTTTCATCACTTTAAATGTATCATGCCAGTCCCATCTGGCTTGTAAAGTTTCTGCTGAGAAATCAGCTGTTAATCTTATGGGAGTTCCCTTGTATGTTATTTGTCGTTATTTTTCCCTTTTGCTTTTAATAATTTTTCTTTGTCTTTAGTGTTTGTCAATTTGATTACTATGTGTCTTGGTGTGTTTCTCCTTGGGTTTATCCTGTATGGGACTCTCTGCCTTTCCTTGACTTGGGTGGCTGTTTCCTTTCCCATGTTAGGGAAGTTTTTGACTACAATCTCTTCAAATATTTTCTCACAACCTTTCTTTCTCTCTTCTCCTTCTGGGACCCCTATAATGTGAATATTGTTACGTTTAATATTGTCCCAGGGGTCTCTTAGGCTGTCTTCATTTCTTTTCATTCTTTTTTCTTTATTCTGTTCCGCGGCAGTAAATTCCACCAATCTGTCTTCCAGGTCACTTACCCGTTCTTCTGCCTCAGTTATTCTGCTATTGATTCCTTCTAGTGTATTTTTCATTTCAGTTATTGTATTGTTCATCTCTGTTTGTTTGTTCTTTAATTCTTCTAGGTGTTTGTTCTTTAATTCTTCTAGGTCTTTGTTAAACATTTCTTGCATCTTCTCGATCTTTGCCTCTATTCTTTTTCCAAGGTCCTGGATCATCTTCACTATCATTACTCTGAATTCCTTTTCTGGAAGGTTTCTTATCTCCACTTCATTTAATTGTTTTTCTGGGGTCTGATCTTGTTTCTTCATCTGGCACATAGCCCTCTGCCTTTTTATTTTGTCTATCTTTCTGTGAATGTGGTTTTCATTCCACAGGCTGCAGGATTGTAGTTCTTCTTGCTTCTGTTGTCTGCTCTCTCATACATTCTCTCTTTCATTGAATTTCAAAATTGGAAGTGACCTTGGAGAGTTCCACCATCTTAGTTTACAGATGGGGAAGCTGATACCCAGGAATTTATGCAACTGATTTGATAACTAGTAAGTGGTAGGGATGGTACCAGAACCAGGGCTCCAGCTCCCAAGCCCTGGGTCCTTTCCATGCACTGCCTGCTTGAAGTATATAATGTCACAAATACTAAAATTAAAGTAAGATATCGTGAAGATGACTGAGGATTAACTTTATAATCAATAACATTACCAAGAGATGATAAGACTTCTATTTCCAGCATGAGGAAGCAGCATAGGCTAGAATTAGCCTTCTGCTGAAAACAACTAAAAAAACCTGATGAAATATATGAAACAACTGTTTTCAGACGTTGGATAACAGGACGCACAGGACTGTGATTCCCAAGAGAAGAGAAACAAAGAAGTTGAACTCTACAATCAGTTTGTCTTTCTATCTGGAAGTGATTTCTAAACTGCAGCACAGGGAGGGAAAACTGAAACAGAGTTCAGTTGTCTCACTAAGTTGAGGAGGCAGAGATAGATGCTCAGGGAGACCTAGATAGCTAGAATTTGCAGGGTAGACTACAAGGGAGGAGTAGGTATGCAGAGAAAGACATCCAGAAATCTGCATAGAATCCCCCTTGAGTCTTTGGTCAAATAGTAATCTGCACTTCAGAAGGTCAAGCAAAGAAAATCTGTCAGGGAAAGAATAGCTACTAGGGAGGGGAAAGCTGAACAAATCCCAGAGCTCACATAGTGCTAGGAGTTGTTCAAGCTCCCAGAAACCAGAGTATAGACATCTCCAGAATATTTGGATTTTTCAACAGAGACCAGAAGGGTAATGCCTGCATAGTGAACTAAACTAGTCCTAGAGTAAAGGCGACTTTACTCTCAAAGTGCTTAAACACAAGTCTCAAGAGATCAAATGAGGATCAAAAGGATCACAAAGTAATTTATGTGCCTATTAAAAAAAAGGCCAGCATTCGTTAAAGCAATATAACAAAATGCAGCACTCAGCAACATAAAATTTAAAATATCAGGGGTTCAATTAAAAAAATGAGAAAATGCACAAATATTTGGAAACAAAATAGAACAGTTCTAAGTAACCCATGAGTCAAAGAAGAAATCAAAAGGGAAATTAGAAAGTATTTTCAACTGAATGAAAATGAAAAAGCAACATAACATCATCTGTGGCATGTCACTAAAGCAGTAGTTAGTGGAAATTTTATAGCATTAAATGCCTATATTAGAGGAGAAAAAAGACCTTAAATCAATGACCTTGCACCCACCTTAAGAAAATAGAATAAGAAAAGGAAATGAAGCCCAAAGCAAAAAGAAAGGAAATAATAAAGATTAATGCATGAAGTATTGAAATAAAAAATAGAAAAACAATAGAGGAAATGTATGAAATAAAAAACTGGTTCTACAAGTAGATTAATAAAGTAGATAAATCTCTAGACAGACAGATCAAACTTATTGACTATCAGAAGTGGAAGAGACTTTGCAGAGCCCTACTCTCTTAATTTACAGATGTAAAAGCTGAAGCCCTGGGAGTTTATGCAACTGGTTAGACAACTAGTAAGTGACAGGGGTGGTAACAGAACTAGGGCTCCAGCTCCCCAAAGAGAGAAGACACAAATGACCAATATCAGGAAAGAAAGAGGTGACATCACTACAGATTCTACAGATATTAAAATAGTAAGAAGAAAGGAATATTTTGAACAACTTTATACTTTTAAATTTGGTAACTTTGATTAAATGGACAAATTCCTTTAAAGACTTAAACTACCAAAGCTCACTCATAAAGAAATAGATAACCTGAATAGCACTATATCTATTAAGGAAGCATCTTTTGTAGTTAAAAACCATCTCACAAAGAAGCTCCAAGCCCAGGTGGCTTCATTGGTGAAACTCAACCAAGCATTTAAGGAAGAAATAATACTAATTCTACATAAATATTTCCAGAAAATTAAAGATGGAATACCTCCAAATTTATTATTTGAAGCCAGTGTTACTCTGATACCAAAACCAGACAAAGACATTGCAAGAAAAAAAGCAAAACAAAACAAAAAGCCACAAGTCTATATGTCTCATGAACATAGATGCAAAAATTATAAACAAAATTTTAGTGAATTGAATGCAACAAAATATAAAAGGATAATACATCAAGACCAAGTGGGATTTATCATGGCAATGCAAACTTAGTTTAATATTAGAAAGTCAAGCAGTATAATTTGCCATAGTAACAAATTAAAAAAGAAAAATCATATGATTATCACAGAAGAGCAAATCTCATACAGAGGAACAAAAATTAAAATCCCTAGACTTCTCTTCAGAAATTATTCAAGCCATAAGTCAATGAAATAACATCCTTAAACTGCTGAAATTAAAAACAAAAACCCACCAATCTAGAATTCTATACTGAGCAAAAATATTTTTCAAAAATGAAGGAAAAATAAAAATTTTCAGACAGACAAAAACTGAGAGAATTTATCACCAGTATACCTGAACTTGAAGAAATGTTAAAGTCTTTCAGGTGAAAACAAAATAATACAACATGGAAACTTAGATGTACACAAAGGAATGAAGAGCCCTGGAGATGGTATATATGTAAGTAAATAAAAATTTTTTCTCTTGTAAAAATTTATCTTCAAGTAATTAATTGTTTAAAGGAAAAACAATAACAGCATATGGTAGGGTTAATAACCTATGTAAAAGTAAGATGTGTAGCAGCTGTAGCACAAAGGATAGGAGGGGAAAAACAGAAACATGTGCTTCTAAGATTTATATATTATATGTAAAGTGGGTATAGTTTCATTTGAATGTAGTCTGTGATAAGTTGGGACACATATTGTACCTAGAGCAATCCTCCTGCTCTACTTCTCACCTCACCACACACAAAAAGACATAGCTAATTAGCCAAGTTAATATTAAATGGAATATTAAAAACTACTCAATCCAAAAGAAGAGAAAAAAAAACAGTTTAGACAATAGAGAGCAAATAGCAAGATGGTAGATTTGAATCCAATCAACTCAATAACTACATCAAATGTAAATAGTCTAAACACCCCAATTAAAGGGCAGAGATTGTCAGACTGTAAGACCTAACACTATGTTTCAATAAGAAATTCACTTTTATTATCAAGACACATATAGATTAAAAGTAAAAGTTTAGAAAAAGATACATCATGTAAGTAGTAATCATAAGAAAGCTGGAACAGGAATATGGAGAGATCACTGGTATAGAGTGTGGCCTGTGTAGGGCACATTCTCTCAAAAGTGCTATGAGCAGGTTAAGTACGGGTTGCCATTTCTAATGTAGATTCAATCTTCAGACTTTTCAAACAGAAGGAAGACGTTTTCTTCACAGTGAACTTAAAAGATCTCATTTGTTAAAAACAAGACAACAGGCCCAAAATGGAGTCATTGGTACTATACCACACATCACCAAACCGAGACTTGATACTTAATTACAGTTTCCCCTTCTCCCAGGAATGGAATCTTAAACCACTCAACCTGGAATTACCTAGTCAGCACTAGTGAGGTTATATGTCTGATAGACCACAGTCACCCCTAAAGAAAGGTGACCTTGCCGTGAACAATCAGTCTTTGCTAGTATAACGTCCTTGTCCTGCCCCCTTCTGCCTATAAAAGTCTTTCACTTTGTACAGCTCCTGGGAGCACCTTTCTATTTGCTATATGGGATGCTGCCTGATTTATGCATCACTGAATACATGTACTCAGTTGAATTTTGTTTTTTTAACACAGTCTAAACCCTCTCAATCGACTTATGCCAATAAGGAAAGGAGGTAGCTCTAGTACTGTCATGTTTGTTTGTTTTTTAACAACTTTACTGGAGTATAATTGCCTTACAATGGTGTGTTACTTTCTGCTATATAACAAAGTGAATCAGCTATATGTATACATTTATCCCCATATCCCTTCCCTCTTGCATCTCCCTCCCACCCTCCCTCTCCCACCCCTCTAGGTGGTCACAAAGCACAGACCTGATCTCCCTGTGCTATGCAGCTGCTTCCCACTAGCTATCTATTTTACATTTCATAGTGTATATATGTTAATGCTACTCTCTCACTTTGTCCCAGCTTACACTTCCCCCTCCCCATGTCCTCAAGTCCATTCTCTACATCTGCGTCTTTATTCCTGTCCTGCCCCTAGGCTCATAAGAATGATTTTTTTTTTTAAGATTCCATATATAAATGTTAGCATATGGTATTTGTTTTTCTTTTCTGACTTACTTCACTCTGTATGACAGACTCTAGGTCCATCCACCTCACTACAAATAACTCAATTTTGTTTCTTCTTATGGCTGAGTAATATTCCATTGTATATATGTGCCACATATTCTTTATCCATTCATTTGTTGATGGACACTTAGGTAGCTTCCATGTCCTGGCTATTGTAAATAGTGCTGCAATGAACATTGTGGTACATGTCTCTTTTTGAACTATGGTTTTCTCAGGGTATATGTAGTGGGATTGCTGGGTCATATGGTAGTTCTATTTTTAGTTTTTTAAGGAACCTCCATACTGTTCTCCATAGTGGCTGTATCAATTTACATTCCCACCAACAGTGCAAGAGGGTTCCCTTTTCTCCACACCCTCTCCAGCATTTACTGTTTGTAGATTTTTTGATGATGGCCATTCTGACTGGTGTGACATGATCCCTCATTGTAGTTTTGATTTGCATTTCTCTAATGATTAGTGATGTAGAGCATCCTTTCATGTGTTTGTTGGCAATCTGTATATCTTCTTTGGAGAAATGTCTATTTAGATCTTCTGCCCATTTTTGGACTGGGTTGTTTGTTTTTTTGATATTGAGCGGCATGAGCAGCTTGTATATTTTGGAGATGAATCCTTTGTCAGTTGCTTTGTTTGCAAATATTCTGAGGGTTGTCTTTTCGTCTTGTTTATGGTTTCCTTTGCTGTGCAAAAGCTTTTAAGTTTCATTAGGTCCCATTTGTTTATTTTTGTTTTTATTTCCATTTCTCTAGGAGGTGGGTCAAAAAGGATCTTGCTGTGATTTATGTCAGAGTGTTCTACCTATGTTTTCCTCTAAGAGTTTTATAGTGTCTGGCCTTACATTTAGGTCTTTAATCCATTTTGAGTTTATTTTTGTGTGTGGTTTTAGGAAGTGTTCTAATTTCATTGTTTTACATGTAGCTGTCTAGTTTTCCCAGCACCACTTACTGAAGAGGCTGTCTTTTCTCCATTGTATATTCTTGCCTCCTTTATCACAGATAAGGTGACCATATATACGTGGGTTTATCTCTGGGCTTTGTATCCTGTTCCATTGATCTCTATTTCTGTTTTTGTGCCACTACCATACTGTCTTGATGACTGTAGCTTTGTAGTATAGTCTGAAGTCAGGGAGCCTGATTCCTCCAGCTCCATTTTTCTTTCTCAAGATTGCTTTGGCTATTTGGGGTCTGCTGTGTTTCCATACAAATTGTGAAATTTTTTGTTCTAGTTCTGTGAAAAATGCCATTGCTAGTTTGATAGGGATTGCTTTGGATCTGTAGATTGCTTTGGGTAGTATAGTCATTTTCACAATGTTGATTCTTCCAATCCAAAAACACGGTATATCTCTCCATCTGTTTGTATCGTTTTTAATTTCTTTCATCAGTGTCTTATAGTTTTCTACATACAGGTATTTTGTCTCCTTAGGTAGGTTGATTCCTAGGTATTTTATTCTTTTAGTTGCAATGGTAAATGGGAGTGTTTCCTTAATTTCTCTTTCAGATTTTTCGTCGTTAGTGTATAGGAATACAAGAGATTTCTGTGCATTAATTTTGTATCCTGCTACTTTATCAAATTTATTCATTAGCTGTAGTAGTTTTCTGGTAGCATCTTTAGGATTCTCTATGTATAGTATCATGTCATCTGCAAACTGTGATATTACTGTCATGTTTTTAAGTTGTTTTTCATGGAGTTAGATCCCATACTTCTCACATCCATCCTATACTGTACATAAATCTTGCACACAGTAAATGAAGAGGTGCATATTTAAAAATTCTCATAACTAGTAATGGTATAATATCACTCTAATGAAAGAGACCCCAAAGGTGTGTATTTATTAATTGGGGTTAGTGATTATGAACAAGGGTCTCAGGGAAGGCCAAGTTCATCTTGCAAGATGTACTAGTGGAGCATGGTCCCCTAATATTCTCAATACTGCTGTAACCAATTTTACCCTCAGGAAGATATTTCAGAAAAGGCCTCCTTACATCTTTAAAATGGCCAAAGACAACCTATTAGCCATTCTGTACAGTCTAGGGCCATCTGAGTGACTTGTACTTATCAGGAAAGGAAAGAACACAAGATATTTTTTATTTCAGTGTTCCTAGTACCTCTTTTACCAGGTGACTAATCAGACCTTGATGAGCTAAGAAACTGGTCTTTAGCATAAGTATTCTCTGCAATGGGTTCCAAAGGTCAGAAGCAACTGGTACAAAATATAGTTTTGGAGTACACTGGTTTATGGAGTCCTTGGTAATAATTGTTTGGAAAGCTTGGATGAATTGGAATGTTATAAGCTCTAGTCATTAGTGTTGGAGGAAACATTTATTTTACATGAAGAGAATTAACTGTCAAAATTTACTTACCAGAACTCAGATGTGTAAAGCAATCTGTCCTATAACTTCATACTCTGGAACCCATATTCTCACTGATGGTAGAGGAAAAGAACGCAAGCTTGCCAATTACAGGTTACTCATTGTTACTGATTTTAAAACAGTCTTGTTTGTGGGGATAGTCATTTAAAATCCAAATTCCCTTTCAGGGCTCTTTTATTTCCTACAGGCATGAGAACTAAGAAGCTTTCTCCTACACCCAGATGCCAGACTGCGGAAGGGCAGAGAAGGAGGAGACCTCTTGACAGGAGAGGACTTCTTGGATTTGCCATATTGATGTGACTGCATTCTCTTGACTGGTATGACTTGTAAACCATTCCTTCACAACAGTCAAGGCTCAGTAGTTCCCACTGATAACATGGCACTCATCTGGGCTCTTGCTCACATGGCCAGTCCTCTGAGTCTGGATGCAACTCCCTCTGGACCACATCTTGCACAGCCACTCCACAGCATTCACTGCAACACATTTACTTCGATCCCTGGCATGGTGGCCCCTCTTTAGCTCCCTAGTCAATGTTCTTATCCCATGTGCAAAATTCTAGATCTCCTGTGACCTCAAATAGATCACAACTAAAACATGCACAATCCAGGGCCCATTGGCCTAAGCCATTTCTACTCTATGAATTAGAAGCCACACTGGTTGCAGACCATGCTAACCATAAAGGGAAGAACAAGGGTCTTGCTCTGAGATCTTCTTCAGGCACTCTTTTGGTAATTTTGTTGTATCCTCCATTCTCCATTATGTTCTATCCAGTAACAGGTAATGTCAGTGTCTGACAAGATCCAACACCCATTTGTGATTAAAAAAAAAAAAAAGCAACTCAGAAATACTGTGAATAGAGGGGAACTTCCTCAACTTGATAAGGAACATATACAAAAAACCTCCACCTAAAATCATACTGAACAGTGAAAGGCTAAAAACTTTCTCCCTAACATTAGGGAAAAAGAATGTCCACACTTACCACTCTTAGTCAACATAGTGCTGGAAATTTCAGCCAGCAAAGGAAGGTAAGAAAAGAAATGGCATATGGATTGGAATAGTGGAATTAAACTGTCTCTGTATGCAGATAACATGATGATCTACATAGAAAATCCCAAGGAATCTATAAAAACAAAACAAAAACTCCTAGATCTTGCAAGTGAGATCACCAAGTCCTAGGACACAAGATAAGCACACAAAACTCACTATTTCTTTGTAGTAGAAACAGATACATAAAAACTAAAATTAAAAATACAATACTTGGGCTTCCCTGGTGGTGCAGTGGTTGGGGGTCTGCCTGCCAATGCGGGGGACGCGGGTTCAGGCCCTGGTCTGGGGGGATCCTGCATGCCGCGGAGCGGCTGGGCCCGTGGGCCACAACTGCTGAGCCTGCGCGTCTGGAGCCTGTGCAGGAGTGGCCGCGATGGTGGGGGGCCCGCGCACCACGATGGAGAGTGGCCCCCGCTTGCCGCAGCTGGAGAGGGCCCTCACACAGAGGTGAAGACCCGACACAGCCAAAAAAAAAAAAAAAAACAAAACAATACCATTTACAATTGCTCAAATAAAATTAAATACTTAGGCATAAATATAATAAAACAGGTATAGGATTTGTATGCCAAAAATGATAAAATGCTGATGAAATAGATCAAAGATTTAAATAAATGAACAGATATTCTGCGTTCATGGACTGGAAAATTCAACATAGTAAAGAAAGGCAGAAAAAGAGTGGAAACAAAAATGGGAAAAAGAGCAAGGGCAAAAAAATAGAAAACAGTAACAGATATGGTATATATTAATCCATTATATCAATACCAATATCAGAAATGAAAGAGGGGACATCACTACAGATACCATGGACATTAAAAAGATAATAAGGAATACTATGAACTAATTTATGCCCACAAATTTGATACTCTAAATGAAAAGGACCAATCCTTGAAAGATACAATCTGCCAAAACTCACACAAGAAGGAACAATCTGAAAAAGCCTATATCTATTAAAGAAATTGAATCAATAATTAATAACCTTTCAAAACAGAAATCACCAGGCCCAGATGGGTTCACTGGTAAATTCTACCAAACATTTAAGGAATACCAATTCTCTACAATCACTTTCAGAGGATAGAAGCAAAGGGAATACTTCCTAACTCACTCTATGAGGCCAGCATTACCCTAACACCAAAACCAGAACAAAACATTATAAGAAAAGAAAACTACAGGCCAATAGCTCTCCTGAACAGAGAAGCAAAAATCCTCAACAAAATATTAGCAAATCAAATCCAACAACGCATAAAAAGAATTACATACCCCGACCAAGTGGAATTTATCCCAGGTATGCAAGACTAGTTCAACATTCAAAAATCAATTAATGTTATCCATCACATCAACAGACTAGATAAGAAAAATCACATGATCACCCATTAATAGATGCAAAGAAAGCATTTGCCAAGATCCAGCACCCATTTAAAATTAAAATTCCCAGTAAAGTAAGAATAGAGAGGGACTGCCTAATATTAATAAAGGCCATCTACAAGAAAATCTACAGCTAACTTCATACTAAATGGTGAGAATTTGAAGCTTTCCACTAAGATCAGGGACAAGGCAAGGATGTCCCCTCTTGCCACTCCTTTTCAACATTGTACTGGAAGTCCTTCCAAATGCAGTAAGTCAAGAAAAGGAAATAAAAGATATATTCATTGGGAAGGAAGAACTTAAAACACTCTTATTCACAGATAAGATGATCATCTGTGTTTTCTACAAAATCCAAAAGAACTGACAAAAACCTCCTGGAACTAATAAGCAATTATAGCAAATTTGCAGGATACAAGGTTAATATACAGAAGTCAATTTATTTTGTATATACCAACAGTGAACAAATGGATCTGAAATTAAAAACATAATGCCATTTACATTAGTGTCCCTAAAAATGAAATACTTAGGTATAAATCTAACAAAATATGTACAAGATTTAGATAAGGAAAAATAGAAAACGCTGATGAATGAAATTTTAAAAAGAACTAAATAAATGGAGAGTTATTCCATATTCATGGATCTGAAGACTCAATATTATCTGCGTATCAGTTCTTCCCAACTTGATCCATTGATTCAGTGCAATCCCAATTAAAATCCTAGCAAGTTAAGTTTATGGATTTCGACAAACTAATTCTAAGGTTTATAGTGAGAGGCAAAAAAACCAGAATACCTAACACAGTATCGAAGGAGAAGAACAAAGCTGGAAGATTTACACTACATGACTTCAAGACTTACTATAAAGCTAAAATAATCAAGACAGTGTGGCGTTGGCAAAAGAATAGACAGATCAAGGGAATAAAATAGACAGCCAAGAAATAGACCCACAAAAATATAGTCAACTAATCTTTGACAAAGAAGCAAAGGCAATACTATGGAGCAAAGAAAATCTCTTACTGGACACCCACATGCAAAAAAAAATGAATCTAGACCCAGAACTTACACCCTTCATAAAAATTAACTCATAATGGATCATAGATCTAAGTGTAAAATGTAAAATTATAAAACTCCTAGAAGATAACATAGGAGAAAACCTAAATGATCTTGGGTATGGTGATGTCTTTTAAGATAATACACCAAAGACATGATCAATAAAAGAAATAATTGATAAGCTGGATTTTATTAAAATTAAAAAATTTTGCTCTGTCAAAGACAATATAAAGAGAATAAGAGGACAAGCCATAGACTGGCAGAATATATTTGCAAAAGACACATCTGATAAAGGACTGTTATCCAAAATATACAAAGAACTCTTAAAATTCAACAATAAGAAAACAAACAGGGACTTCCCTGGTGGTCCTGTGGTAAAGAATCCGCCTCACAATGCAGGGGATGTGGGTTCGATCCCTGGTCAGGGAACTAAGATCCCACATGCCGAGGGGCAACTAAGCCTGCATGCCACAACTACTGAGCTCGCGTGCCTCAACTAGAGCCTGCATGCCACAAACTACAGAGCCCATGTACTCTGGAGCCTGTGCGCCACAACTAGAGAAGAGAAAACCCTCATGCCACAACTAGAGAGAAGCCCACGCACCACAACAAAGAGCCCGCGTGCTGCAACTAAGACCCGATGCAGCCAAAAATAAATTAAATAAATAAATAATAAATCTTAAAAAAAAAGAAAACAAACAACTCCATTCTATGTATGTTAACTGAATCACTTTGCTGTACAGCAGAAATTAACAACATTGTAAATCAACTAGACTTGAATAAAATAAATTTTAAAAAAGAAAACAAACAACTCAATTAAAAAATGGGCCAAAGACCTCAACAGATACCTCACCAAAGAAATTATACAGAAAAGCATATGAAAGGATGCTTCACATCGTATGTCATCAGGGAAATGCAAATTAAAACAATGAGATACTTATTAGAATATAGGCCAAAATCCAGAACACTGACAACATCAAATGCTGACAAGAATATGGAGCAACAGGAACCCTCATTCATTCCTGGTGGGAATACAAAATGGTATATCCACTCTGGAAGACAGTTTGGCAGTATCTTACAAAACTAAACATAAGTTTACCATGTTTCTTGGTATTTACCTAAAGTAGCTGAAAATGTATGTCTACACAAAAACCTGTGCACAGAGTTTATAACAGCTTTTTTCATAATTGCCAAAACTTGGAAGCAGACAAGATGTCCTTCTGTAGGTGAATAGATAAATAAACTGTGGTACATCCAGACAACAGAATATTATTCAGCACTAAAAAGAAATGAGCTATTGCAACATGAAAAGACATGGAGGAATCTTAAATGCATATTGCTAAGTGAAAGAACCCACGCTGAAAAGGTGATATACTGTATGATTCCAACTATATGACATATGGAAAAGGCAAAACTATGCAGACAATAAAAAGATCAGTGGTTGCTGGGCAGAGTGGGTGGGTGGGAAGATGAATAGGCAGATAGCAGAGGATTTTTAGAGCAGTGAAAATACTCTGTATGGTATTATAATGATGGCTATAAGTCAGTATATATTTGTCCAAACAGATAGAACACCACCAAAAGTAAACCCTAAGGTAAACTGTGAATTTGGGGTGATTATGATGTGCCGATACAGATTCATCCTTAGTTAAAAAAAAAAAAGTGCCATTCTAGTGAGTGATATTGATAATGGGGGAGGCTATGCATGTGTGGAGGCAGGGGATATATGAGGAATCTCTCTACTTTCCCTTAAATTTTGTTGTAAACCTAAAACATCTCCAAAAAAAAAAAACAAAGTCTTTAAAAAAAGAATTCTTAGACATTACACCAAAGGTATGTTCTATAAAAAATACCGATAAATTGGACTTCTTTAATATTAAAACTTTTGCTCTCTGAAAACCTTATTAGGAAGATTAAAAGACAAGTTACAGACTGGCAGAATGATATTTGTAAGCCATATATTTCACAATGGACTCAGATGTAGATTATATTAAAAAAATCCCAGGACTCAACAGTAAAAAAACAATTCAGCAGGCTTCCCTGGTGGCACAGTGGTTAAGAATCCGCCTGCCAATGCAGGGGACACCGGTTCAAGCCCTGGTCTGGGAAGATCCCACATGCCGCAGAGCAACTAAGCCCGTGCGCCACAACTACTGAGCCTGCACGCCTAGAGGCCATGCTCCGCAAGAGAAGCCACCGCAGTGAGAAGCCCGTGCACCGCAATGAAGAGTAGCCCTCACTCGCCGCAACTAGAGGAAGCCTGCTCACAGCAACGAAGACCCAATGCAGCCAAATAAATAAATATAAAATAAAAAAATAAAAAAACAATTCAATTAGAAAATGGACAAAAGACGTGAAGAGACATTTCATTGAAGGGATATACAGATGGCAAATAAGCATGAAAAGATGTTTATCTGCAGCAATTGTTAAAATATGTAAATTTCCAAACGCCACTCAAAACTCACTGCTCTAGAAAGTTTCTGCTTTTAAAATTTTTTAAATTGTGGAAAATATGGGTTGGCCAAAGAGTTCCTTTGGGTTTTTCCATAACATCTTATGGAAAAACCTGAACGAACATTTTGACCAACCCAATACAAAAACATAAAATTCATCATCTTAACCATTTTTAAGTATAACGTTGAGTGGTGTTAAGTACATTCACACTGTTGTACAACCAGTCTCCAGAACTCTTTTTATCTTGCAAAACTAAAACTCTGTACTCATTAAACAAAAACTCCCCACTTGGGACTTCCCTGGTGGCGCAGTGGTTGAGAATCCACCTGCCGATGCAAGGGATATGGGTTCGATCCCTGGTCCAGGAGGATCCCACATGCCACGGAGCAACTAAGTCCGTGTGCCACAACTATTGAGCCTGCACTCTAGAGCCTGCAAGCCACAACTACTGAGCCCATGTGCTACAACTACTGAAGCCTGTGCACCTAGAGCCCATGTTCCACAACAAGAGAAGCCAGCGCAATAAGCCCACACACTGCAACGAAGAGTTGTCCCTGCTCGCCGCAACTAAAGCCCACACACAGCAATAAAGACCCAATGCAGCCAAAAAAAGAAAAACTCCTCACTCCCCCAGCCCCTAGCAACCACAATTCTACTTTAAGTCTCTATAAATTTGACTACTTTAGGTCCCTTATATAATGTCCCCGAGATTCATCTGTGTAGTAGAATATGTCAGAATTTCCTTCCTTTTTAAGGCTGAATAATATTCCATTGTATGTATAGACCACATTTCGTGTCTTCCCTTCATCCATCAATGGACATTTGGGTTGCTTCCACCTTGTAGCTATTGTGAATAGTGTTGTTATGAACATCGGTGTACTGATCTGGAATTTCTGAGGGTGTGCCCCTGGAATCTACATGTTTAATAAGCTCCTTTGGTGTTTCTGATGCACATTAAAGTGTGAACCACTACTCTAATGCAGGATTTCCCAAAGTATAGATGGAGAAGGATTTTTGGTAGCCCTCACACACACTATTACATAGATCAGACTCACACATGATAAAGTCAGTCCTTTCAGATTTATGAATCATTCTGATTAGGTCAAGAGAAAGCATTGCTTTGGTGTTATTTATCTTGAACATCTAATTCTAATTTCCCTTTTTTAAGAACGAGAGAGCAGCCTTCAGATTCAAAGCCTTCAGATCCTTCAGCAGACAATAATGATAGCTAGAACTTATTAACAAGGTTTTGTTTGCATTGTATTAGTCTGTGCCATTCCTTTCTATAAATTTCAAATGGTTTTCCATCTATAATAATGGTATAGAGTTGCTTTTCAATAAATCTACTTAACATTTTTGTTTAAATCAAGTAACTTTTTTTAGCAAATAATAGGGCCAGAGATATGTGAATATGGCAAAATCTGAAAATAGTCATATGCCAGTGAATGAAGTTTGGGAAATACTGCTTAGAGGGACATTAACGTTTGGATCTTGCTCTCAACTTTCCACACATGGAAGATGCACATGTCCAAGGTATCCAGTAGATGGCTCCTCTATGGCAGAAATGTGAAGTCACCTGTCAGGTAGAGAAAGGCTGAGCACAGGTAGAAAGCATCCCCAGCAACCTGTGAAGCTAGCAAGTCGTAACCTAAACCTTAGAAGTGTCAAATAGTGATGCTCTTTGTATTTTCTGGACTGACCTTCTTTCTCTCTTCCGTTAGAGTTGAGTAAAATTATTTAAATACATTAGCCTGTCTGGACTGTAATTAGGGACCATCAAAGAACAGAAGTAAACATGTTCCAACCGCTGCAGCTGGAATTACAGACACCCCACGAAAAATGTGAAAACAGTGGGCAATTTCTCTGCATATAGAAACCTTCTCAGAATCATATCTACCAGGAACGTGGCAGCTTCCGTGTTTAGATAACAGGATAATTTTACCCCAAGCTAATGATAGTAGCCATCACCGCACAGATTATATGCCAGTCACAGTGCCCCCTTTCCCACTTAATTCTCACAACATTCTAAAGGTTGACACATTATGTCTATTCCATGAATGAGGCAACAAACTCAGAGAGGTGAAGGGACTGGCTCAAGTCACACAGCCCAAACTCAAGCCTGCTGGGCTTCCAAAATCTGCCTCATAATAAGTCATCATTTTGTTCAGGTTCTTTGTGACCTTGGCTTCAAGCTCAGCTGCAGGTTTCTCTTCTTCCTGGTTTCAGAAGCAGAGACTCAGAAGAACAACTTCCAGGCGACAGCTTCTCTCAAGATGCCACAGTTCTGGAGCTCCACCTAGATCTATGAACATCTGTAGGACTTTATTAAATTTTCTGCTTATTTGAATTTGAAAGCTCTCAAAATATGGTTTCTAGTTACTACTAGAGTTGGCAGCACAATAGAAAAATGGAAAGGGACTTTCCTTTCCCGTGTTTGCTAGGGCAGTTTGTCCAGGCCACAGCCCCATTAAGACAGGAAGAAGAAAGAGATGGTGAAGAGAGGAAGATTTACTAACTATCAGCAGAAAACACTGTCAGGTAGGTGTGCAAAAAAGCATCCTTTTCTCCCCCTCTGAAAAATCCTGCACCTTAACAATACACAGTTATTTCAAAAGGTTTCCAGAGCCCATAAGTCCAGTAACACATTATCCTCATGAGAAACTTTTCAAAACTGTTTCTCAGGTGTTGATGCATTTTTGAGAGAAAAATCAAGCATACTGTCCTTAAAAACAAAAGTTACAGATTATGCTTCACTTAGGCCAGCTTATTAAACTTATTTTAAACCCCTGAAGTTTTGAAAACAGTGCAGGAGAAGATTTAGGGGGTAATTTAGTGGGTTTCTTTCCCTCAGAGAACATCTGAGAACATTTTCTCTAATAATAAAGGGCAAAGTACATGCAGTTGTGTAAACCGCAAAGGCTCCACCACTGCATGAGAGAAGCAGGAGCTCACCAGTTTGAAAAAAGAACATTTCCCTGGCGCTTGCCGGGGGTCAGTAATGTGGTCCCAGAGCGTGGAAAGAGGCAATTCTTGGGCTGGAAGCATTCCGTGTGGGAGACACTATCGCAAACGAGTGTAAAGAGAACACGTGTACACTATGTGAGCCTGCAGACTCAGAGGGGAGGTCCCTTGTCATCGCTTTTACTTTTTTTTTTTTTTTCTGAATCCCGAGACTCTCGCACATAGCCGGTCAAAGAGCGGGGAGGGGAGGGGATGCCGGTGCTCACCCGCAAAACGACACGCGGGGCCTGGGCAGGGGTGGGAGGGCGGGAATGAAAGGGGATTCTGAAGTTTTGGAGAACCTTAGCAAAAAGAAAAAAAACTGTGAAACGAACAGCCGCGACGTGGGTCTATCTGTTGCAAGAGCAGCAGTTACGTTGCGCCCAGGCAAAAGAATCAGGGCAGGAAAAGCGCAGAGAGGCGCTGGGGAGGAATCGCAGGGCGGCAACGGTGCTCTAGCGCCGTGCTTATCCAACTCTAACGCGGGTGAATCACCCGAGGAGCTCTGGTAAAACGCATATTCGGATCCCCTTGGTCGAGGGTGGGGCTTAAGAGTCTGCATTTCTAACAACCTCCCAGATGTTACGTTGGGACCGCGGACCAGCAACTCAAAGTTTTGGACCAAACTTTGAGTAGCTAGGGGTTTGCTCGTTGCCCTGAGTAAATTCTGGGTTAGAGAACAAAGGGGTTCTCTGAAGAGAACAATAAACTTTTGGGGTAGCAGCGACCTTAAAAGGGGCAACGATAGAAACGAACTGGATGGGCAGGGATGGGGCTGAAACCTGGCCAAAGGAAGAGGGAAAGGGAGGAAGGAGGCGCTCACCCTCTGACTCTAGAAGAAAACTTCGCGAAAGATGGGGTGGGTTTCTTTGCAAAGGGCAGGAGACGCGCACCTAAGCACCTGAACCCGCAGCCTGCGCGCGGGGAATGCGGGGCGGGGGCCGAGGAGGCCAGGGCCGGCCTGCCCTTACCTGCGCTCACCCTGGTCCGTGTAGAGATTGAGAAAGAGTCCCTCCCTGGTGTCCTGGTACACCGGGCCGGAGAAGCTGAGCTGCAGCTCATAGCGGCTCCCGGGCTGCAGGGCTTCGCCGAGCTCTAGCACCATGTACTGCATGTCCAACGCGAACCACACCTCGTCCACCGGCACGCGGCCCACGGTGGCGTCTCCGGCGTCCGGGGACAGTGGTCCCCGCACCTCGGCGCTTTCACAGTCCAGGAAGAGGCTGTGAAGCAGCAGCCGCGCGGTGGCCGCGATGCAGCGCACGGTGATGTTCACGCGGCCAGTGAAGCGCAACGCCGGCGCCGAGAGCTCTTCTGGCCTCAGACGGGGCCACAGCTCCAGCTCATAGTGCAGCGGCACGAGCCAGGGCGGCAGGCGCAGCTGGTCCCAGGGCCCCGGGGGTCGCCAGTTGCGCGGGGTGGGCGCCACCTCCGTCTCCAGAGTGGGGCCGGGCTTCGGGGTCCGCGCCGGCTCCTGCCTGCCTGGCGGGGAGGGCGCGGCGTGCGGGCCCCCGCGGTCGTGAAGCTCCGACGGCGGGACGCGCTCGCAGTGGCCGTACAGGGCGGCGAGTACGGCCAGCGCCAGCAGGAGCCCGGCAGCCAGCCCGGCCAGCAGCAGGGCTACCACGCGGCTCACGTAGAAGCCGGAGCTGGAAGGGGGTCCCATGGCCGCAGCCCGGGGCTGGGGGTAAGGTGAGAGCCTGGCGGCGGCGGCGGCGGCAGCGGCGGCTCAGACCCCCGGCCTGGGTGCTCAGTGATGGGACCCCCACCCCTCCTCTCTTGTACCGTCCCTCCCTCCTCGTCGAGGAGCCTGGGAGACAGGAGAGAGTTGTTGGGACCTTGGCTTCCCCTCCCAGCTAATCAGATCCAGGTCCCTGCCTACCCACCCCCGCCCCCGCCAGGGCCTGGGGAAGAGGCGGACCTGGCGCGCCCCTTTGGGTCTGAAGGGAAAGACCTCGCAGAGGAGCTTCCAGAGTAGGCGCAGGGAGGGGACGGTCGGACCAAACTCGAATTTGGGCACCTCCGACGGGGGGTATTTGGATTCACGGGATTTGTTGGGCGTGACCCGGTGCGGTTTCGGGTGTTGTCGGAAAAGAGACAGGTACAGAGCACCCTCAACTCCTTGAGTGTAGTGATGAGCTGCGGGCTGCACACTTGCCGGCCGCTACCTAGGGATTCGTGCGCTAGGGGTTGGGGTGAGGGCTTACGAACCGGGACTTTGGGGCACATGCTTTGAAATGAACCTGCTAGGGACAGCCGCGCTGTCTGAACTGACTTCCGGAGCCAAATTTTTGGCCCTACGTTCGCCTCCTGCATAAGCTCGGGCCTCGCGTGGCCCAGGCAACAAGTGCGAGGCTGGGAACAAGGTCAGGGGTGTCCCGGAGCCTTTTCCGAGCTTGGGAAGTGGAGCTGGAAGACGGGACGACAAAAAACCGGAAAGCGTGGCGTCTGCGTCTCCAGGTGAAGGAGAGTGGAGGGCCGCTTTACCTTGGGAAGGGGCACGGCAGGAAGCCGCCTCTTAGATCCGCAACTGCCAGGGATGGGGTTTCCAGTCCTGGGGCAGCGTCTGGCTCTCCGCACCCCTGCCCGGGGAAAGAGGACGCCCTGCTTTCGAAACCTACTGGTTTCAAGCACAGAGAATAATACAGTCCGGTGGCCAGCCTTTTCCACTAGGAAACCGCCGGCTGGAATTCATCTCCCAGGCGGTGCCCTAGTCGGCGAGGTCTTTGGCATCCTCGGCATCTGTTTGCTATTTATCGGATACTTCTGGGAGAGTTCCGCGTCCTGTGAGCCGAGTTCCCAATCTGCGAGCAGGCACTCGAGTGAAATGAGAATGGCATTGCAAATACTCAGGAGGTGCTGGGGAAGAGAGGTGATTAAAGATCCTGCTGCTGGCCGATGATTTATTTGAGGGTATCCCGTCTTTAGACTCCTTCAGTTTTTTTCAGAATGAAGAGAATTTTTCCGTCGCAGCCATAAAATGGTCTTCGCTTTTCTGCTTGGAACTGTTATCTCCATTCCAATGAGGAAACCCTTCCACCTGAGGTCAGAGACAGGGTAAACGAAAGTGATTCTCCTGGGAAATGTGATATTCCCAGTTCCTCGAACTGAAATTAATCACATTAACAAAAAGACCTCCGGAACAAGACAGGGAGGAGAAAGGAGATTTAACACCAAGCTCATGCAGATGGTTGTGCTGTAATCCGTGGACCAGTCTCTTGATTACAGGTTTGGTTTGCTTTCTTCAGAAATGGAACAATCATATTTAAAAATAATTATGACCACATGCATTACTCTCAGAAGATTCTGGGTAGAGCTGAGGGAGGAGAAGCTCCTTTCGTTTCCCTCTACAGGACTTAACACCAGTCAGACTGTCAGAATTGTGAGCTACTGAGCTAGCAGGGCCCTCTGGGTGTAGGTCATTGCCAGATGGGGATTGCCACAGATATGGAGCTAATTAATTATTGGCCTTACCACTCCCTGGACAATTTCTTGAAGGATTTTGATGGATTCCAGACTCCCAAGGAAAGGTTAAAAAACAAAGGAAATAGAAGAAAGGAAATGGAAAGAAAAGGAAGGAAAAGAAAAGGGCTCAGTAACAAAACTACTAGAGGTGTCCCTCCCCTCAATTTTAAATTAAAAACTCTACTGAAGGGCTTCCCTGGTGGTGCAGTGGTTGAGAGTCTGCCTGCCAATGCAGGGGACACGGGTTCGAGCCCTGGTCTGGGAAGATCCCACATGCCGCAGAGCAACTGGGCCTGTGAGCCATAATTACTGAGCCTTGCGCATCTGGAGCCTGTGCTCTGCAACAAGAGAGGCCACGATAGTGAGAGACCCGCACACCGTGATGAAGAGTGACCCCCGCACCGCGATGAAGAGTGGCCCCCGCTTGCCGCAACTAGAGAAAGCCCTTGCACAGAAACGAAGACCCAACACAGCCATAAATAAATAAATTTAAAAAAAATGCAAACCTTAAAAAAAAAAAAAACTCTACTGAAAAGCGTATACGTGGATCTGATTATTTAATTCCATTTCTCCAATATCATTAAAGAAATAGAGATTGGCTACCACACAAAAAGTTTCAAAGTAATAAAACTACATCAAATGGTTGAACAATTTAAATATCTTATTAAAGGGAAAATATTTCTGATAAATCATTAATGTCACTCAAAAGAAGTTGCAAAATAACATACTGGTTGAGTCATGCTTATGTTAATAATTTTTAAAGAGCTAGAAAATACTCTTATATGAAATATTTGACATCTCAGTGAAAGAGTAGTTCTGGGACACAGATCAGTTGCCGGGAAAACGTCACTAGAAAATTAAAAAGAAAAAAAAGTTTTAATGAGTTGCTCAGAAAATCTACTCACTCTTCAGATCAGCTAGAGCAGTGATGCTCAGCTGGGGAGAATCACTTTTGGTGCCCCCTTCTCTGGATATGTGGCAATGTTTAGAGACATATTTTGTTGTCACAATGTTGCAGGGGTGGTGCTACTGGTACCTAGTAAGTGGAGGCCAGGGTATTGCTAGATGTCCTACAATGCACAGGACAGCCTCCTCCAACAAAGAAGTACCCCACCCAAAATGTCACCAGTGCTGCCCTTCAGAAATCCTAAGCTAAACAATAATTCAAGCCTTTTATATGCTACCCAAGGGAAACTTCTCCTTGGTATCTTGTGTCGCTATTTACTTTTGTTATTTATGCTTATTCTTTGGCATGTCTATTATTTTTCCATCTTCTTTTTTCTTGGTATTTATTATAAACCTCTGTAACACTTTATTATCACCCTTGGGTCACATGACCTAATTTTTATTTTCCTTTTTTCTTCATTTACTTTGAAATTTTAATTTTTTTGAATGGGTGATATATTCATAAGTTTCAAAAACTGAAACAATATGAAAATTTGTATCTTGTTTCCACTACTTCCACAGTTAACAATTTTCATAGTTTTTTTGTATTCTTTCAGTATTTCCTTATGCAAATCAAGCAAATACAATTATATACCTTTGTATTTCTCCTCTTTCCTACTTTAAAAAATAGTATACTAAATATGCAATTCTGCACCTTGCATTTTCATTTAACAATATATCCTGGATTTCTTTCCATATCAGTCCACAGATATCTTTCACATTCTTTTCTGCAGCTGCATGCTATTATATTGTTTATGTACATACCATTGCAAAGATTTCCCCAGTTTGGTTATTTGAAAGGATTCGCCAACTTTCACAGGGTATTTTCATCTAAGCTTTTATTTAAAGGAAAACAGTATGGTGCAGCAAGAGAAAGAGAATACAGGCAAGCATTGGAAGTCAGAGAGACATCCCATGTGCAAGCTACCCAAGGGCCCTTATTTGCATGAGTGAGCCATGCTATGTCACCAGCTTGAACCACCAAGGTCTGTGAAAGGAATCTTGTTTACAGAAAGCTCAAAGGAGAAACTCTTAGGGAGGCTCTTTAAATAATCAAGCCAGGTTAGTCAGACCCATAAATCCAGTTGTAAACCATCAGTAAAGAAACTAACCCTAGGGGTCTCCAGGGAAAATTTCAGACCTTAATCAGCACATCATAAATTGATCAAGAGTCAAAAACCAGATATCCAGAAGGAAGGCAGAGCCAGGATCACTGAAAATCTTCTCCTCCATGAAGCCAATGTGAACACTGGAAACATTGTCAGAATTAACTATTTCAGAACTCAAGAAAGTAACCAAAATCTTGCAGCAATTAATGGAGTGTTTGTTCAAGAAAAATAGACAAATCTCTGTAAAAAATCAGTGAGCTTTATGGCATTTTAACTTGCTTTATTCTCATTTTCCTCTCCTCAGTTCTGCAGTAGACTTAAAAATCAACAGCCTAGTATAGTGGTGAAAACCAGCAGTCTGGCAGGCACTCAATGAGGCATAAAAGTGTTAAATTCCTTTAAAGCCTCATTCTGAGAGAACTGTCATTATTTGAACTATCTGGTGATTCCCTGGAAGATGCTACTCTCATGGCTGTCTTTATTGACCAGATTCAGAGTTGACTCAGTGCAAACAGTCTTTCCCCAGGGGTACTGGTTGAAAACAATCATAGGCAATTGTTTAACATTGCAACTGCCTGCAGTGGGCAAACATTCGAGACAAACATTAAGCTCAACAGAAAGCTTAAAGGGAAAAATTCAGGAATTAGATATCTATGGGGGGCTTTGAAAAGCTCCGACATATTCCAAAAATCTAGAAGGCTACATGCATGTATACAGCTATGCACATGACTAAGGCTGTACACATGCTCAGAAAAGAACTGAGAAGGCCCTAAACTCTCACATCTAGCTAATCTTGAGGCACTGCTCAAGGCAGATGTGAAGACTATGGCAGAATTGTCAACTGCCTGGATGTGTTGAAGGCGTGCCTCAACACATACAGAGAACCCCTTGGTAAAAACTGGGAAACTTACTGATTCTAGGTATTTAAGGAAACCTCTGTCTAACCATTAGCTGACCAATAAACTACCTGAACATAGACATCAGTGGCTACTATAGCAAAGAATACAGACTTTACTGAATTAGTTCAGAAAAGTATTTAAGCAAACAAATGACAACAACAACAAACCCTGAAGAAGCAGGAAAATATTTTTTTTCAGAGTTGTCACATTATTTAAAATGTTTCCAACAAAAGAAAATTATGAGAAATGAAAAGAAACAAGAAAGTATGCCCATACACAGCAGAAAAAATAGTCAATAGAAAATGTTCCTAAGGACTTTTAAACTTTGGCCTTATGAGACAAAGATTTAAATTAGCTATTTTAAATATGTTAAAAGAACCAAAGGAAAGCATGTCTGAAGACCTAAAGGAAAGTATGGGGATGATATCTCATGAAATAGATAATATCAATAAAGAGACAGAAATTCTAAAAAGAGCACCAAATAGAAAATTTGAAGTTGACAGTACAATAACTAAAATGAAACTTCAATCAAGGAGCTCAAGAGCAGTTTTTAACCAAGAAGAAGAAAGAATCAATGAAACTGAAGATAGGTCAAATGAGATTATCCAGTCTGAATAACAAGAAAAAGAAAAAAAAAAAAGAAGAAGAAAAATGAACAGGGACTAAGAGCCCTGTGGGATACCATCAAGAAGACCAACATAGGGCTTCCCTGGTGGCGCAGTGGTTGAGAATCTGCCTGCCAATGCAGGGGACACGGGTTCGAGCCCTGGTCTGGGAAGATCCCACATGCTGCGGAGCGACTAAGCCCGTGAGCCACAATTGCTGAGCCTGCGCGTCTGGAGCCTGTGCTCCGCAACGGGAGAGGCCACGATAGTGAGAGGCCCGCGCACCGCGATGAAGAGTGGCCCCCACTTGCCGCAACCAGAGAAAGCCCTCACACAGAAACTAAGACCCAACACAGCCATAAATAAATAAATAAATAAATAAATAAAATTAAAAAAAAAAAAAAAAGAAGACCAACATATGGGAATGTAAATTGATACAGCCACTATGGAGAACAGTAGAGGGGTGGGATAGGGAGAGTGGGAGGGAGGGAGATGCAAGAGGGAAGAGATTTGGGGATATATGTATATGTATAGCTGATTCACTTTGTTATAAAGCAGAAACTAACACACCATTGTAAAGCAATTATACTCCAATAAAGATGTTAAAAAAAAAAGAAAAAAAAGAAGACCAACATACAGATTGTGAGAGTCTCAAAAAGAGAAGAGAGGGAAAGGGACAAAGAGATTATTTGAAGAAATAATGTACAAAAACTCTCCCAATCTTTTGCAAGATATAAATCTACAAATCTAACAAGCTCAACAGATTCCAGGATAAACTCAAAGAAATCCACACCAAGGCATATTATAATCAAACTGTCAACAGCCAAGGACAAAGAGAGAATCTTGCAAAAGAAGAAAGAAGTGATTTGTCACATTCAAGAGATTTCCAATAGGACTATCAGCTGACTTCTCATCAGAAAGCTTGGAGACTAGAAAGCAGTAGGTTGACATATTCAAAGTATTGAAAGAAAAAAACTGTCAGCCTGTAATTCTATATCAAGCAAAACTGTCCATCAAAAGTGAGGAAAAGGGGCTTCCCTGGTGGTGCAGTGGTTGAGAATCTGCCTGCCGATGCAGGGGACACGGGTTCGAGCCCTGGTCTGGGAAGATCCCACATGCCGCGGAGCAACTAGGCCCGTGAGCCACAATTGCTGAGCCTGCGCGTCTGGAGCCTGTGCTCTGCAACAAGAGAGGCCGCGATAGTGAGAGGCCCGCGCACCAAGATGAAGAGTGGCCCCCGCTCGCCGCAACTAGAGAAAGCCCTCGCACGGAAACGAAGACCCAACACAGCCATTAATAAATAAATAAATAAAATTTTTAAAAAAAAAGTGAGGAAGAAATAAGACATTCCCAGATAAACAAAAGCTGAAGGAGTATGTTACCATTATATCTGCCCTGTAATAAATGCTAACAGGAACCCAGGTTAAGATGAAAGGACACTAGGCAGTAACTCAAGGTCATTTGAAGAAATTAAGATCTCTGGTAAAAGTAAATACATGGGTAATTACAAAAGCAGGTACTATTGTAATTTTGGTTTGTAACTCCACTTTTTATTTTCTATGTGATTCAAAAAATAAATATGTAAAAAATTTAATTTACATTATTGAACACACAATGTATAAAGATGTGACATCAATAATAGAAATGTGGGGGGAGGAGAATCAAGCTGTATAGGAACAGAGTCTTCATATGTTATTGAAGTTAAGTGGGTATAAATTCAAATTGGATTGTCATAACTTTCGAATGTTAAGTGTAATCCCTATGGAAACCACAAAGACAATATCTATAACTTATATACATAAATACATGAGAAAGGAATAAAATGTTTCATACAAAAATCAATTAAAAGGGCTTCCCTGGTGGCACAGTGCTTAAGAATCCACCTGCCAATGCAGGGGACATGGGTTTGAGCCCTGGTTCAGAAAGATCCTACATGCCACAGAGCAACTAAGCCCATGCTCCACAACTACTGAGCCTGTGCTCTAGAGCCTGTGTGCCACAACTAATGAAGCCTGTGCACCTAGAGCCCATGCTCCGCAACAAGGGAAGCTACTGCAAGGTGAAGCTCACCTACCTCAACAAAGAGTAGCCCCCACTCACCGCAACTAGAGGAAGCCCTCATGCAGCAACGAAGACCCAACACAGCCAAAAATAAATAAATAAATTAATTAATTAATTTTAAAAACTCAGTTAAACACAAAAGAAGGCAGTAATGGGGGAAATGAAAAAAAATTTAAGGCATATAGAAAACAAATAGCAAAATGGCAAAAGAAAATCCCTTCTTATAAGTAATTACTTTAAATGTAAAAGAATGAAACTCTCCAACAGAAAGACAGAGATTAGCAGAATGGATTTTTTTAAACATGATTTATCTATATGCTATCTACAAGAGACTCACTTTAGATCTAAAGATACAGGTTGAAAGTGAAAGGAGGAAAAAAGATATTCCATGCCAATAGTAACCAAAAGAGAGCTGAAGCAGCTATACCAATACCAGACAAATAGACTTTAAATCAAAAAAGTTTACAAGAGATAAAAATGGATCTTATATTAGTAAAAGGTTTTCTACAGCAAGAAGATACAATAATTATAAACATTCACACATCTATAACATATTCTCAAAATACATAAAGCAAAAATTGACAGAATTGAAGGGAGAACTAGACAGTTCTACAATAATAGTTGAAGACTTCAGTACCCTACTTTCAATAATGGATAGATCAACCAGAGAGATGATAAGTAAGGAAACAGAAGACTTGAACAACACAATAAACCAACTAGGTTTAACAGACATATACACAATACTCCATCCAAACAACATCAGTCTCAAGCACACCTGAGACTGCTCCATGGACAGACCAAATGTTAGGCCAGAAAACAAGTTTCAATTGCTTTAAAAGATAGATATTATACAAAGCATCTTTTCTGAACACAGTGGGGTGAAATTAGAAATCAATAACAGAAGGAATACTAAAAAATTCATAAATATGTGGAAATTAATAACACACTCTCAAACAACTAATGAGTCAAAAAATAAATCAAAAGGGAAATTAGAAAATACTTAGAGTTAAGTGAAAACAGAAATACAATGTACCAAAACTTATGGCAATCAATGAGACAATGCTCAGAGGGAAATTTATAGCTACAAATGTCTACATTTAAAAAGAAGAAAAATCTCAAATCCATAACCTAACTTTATACCTTAAGGGATTACAAAAATAAGAGCAAACTAAACCTGAAGATAGGAAATAATAAAGATCAGAGTGGAGGTAAACAAAAGAGAGAATAGGAAAACAATAAAGAAAATCAATGGAACCAAAAATTGGTTCTTAGAAAAGATTGACAAAATTTACAAACCTTTAGCTAGAATTACAAAGGAAAAAAGAGAAGATGCAAATAACTAAAATCAGAAACCTAAGTGGGGACATTACTATCCATCTTACAGAGGTAAAAAGGATTATAACAGAATAATACAAAGGTAGTTAACCCGAAAGAAATGACAAATTCTTCAAAATGCACAAATTACCTAAACTGACTCAAAAAGAAATAGAAAATAGAGATTGAATAAATAACCAAAAACCTTCCCCCAAACAAAAGTGCTGAACCAGATGGCTTCACCAGTGAATTCTACCAAATATTTAAAGAGGAATTGAAACCAATCCTTCTTAACCCTTCCAAAAACTTGAAAAGGAGGAAACACTTTATAAAAGCATTATTTTGATAACAAATCCAGATAAAGACATCACAAGAAAAGAAAATGACAGACTACTATCTTTATGAATATAGATGCAAAATAGTCAAGAAAATATTAGCAAACAAAATCCAACAGAGTATTAAAAGGATTATTCACCATGACCAAGTGGGATTTATCCCAAGAATGCAGGGCTATTTCAACATAAGAAAATCCGTTGATGTAATAGAACAAAGGAATAGAACATGAATAGAACAAAGAAAAAAAACTACATGATCATCTCAAATGATGCAGAAAAGGCATTTGATAGAATTCAATACCCTTTAATTGATAAAAGCTCTCAGAAAACTAGGAATAAAGGGGAAAAATCCTCAACATGATAAAGAGTATTTATGAAAAACCCACAGCTAACATCATATTCAATGGTGAAAACCTGAAAGCTTTCCTCCCTGAGAGCAGGAACAAGACAAGGATGCCTGCTTTCATTGCAGCTATTCAACATTGTACTGGAAACTCTAGTCAGAGCTATTAGACAAGAAAAAGAAAGAAAAGAAATGCAAATCAGAAAGGAAGAGATAAACCTATCTCTTTTTGCAGAAAACATAATCCTATATATAGAAAATCCCAAAGAATTTACAAGAAAGTTATTAGTTAAAAAAATAAATAAATAAATTTAGCAAAATTGCAGGATATAAGATCAACTCACAAAGATCAGTTGTGTTTCTATACACTAGCAATGAATAATCAGCAAATGAAATTAGGAAAGTAATTCCATTTACAATAGCACCTAAAAGAATTAAATACTTAGGAATAAATCTAACCAAGGAGGTGAAACACTTGTGTGCTGAAAATTACAAAACACTGATGAAAGAAATTAAAGAAGACCTACATAAATGGAAAGACATTCCATGTTCATGAATAGGAAGATTTAAAATTGTTAAAATGTCAAGGTCACCCAAAGTGATATACATACAACGCAATCCCTATTAAACTTCCAACAGCCTATTTCACAGAAATGGAAAAGCCAGTCCTCAAATTTATATTAAATTGCAAATGGCCCCAAATACCCAAAATAATCTTGAAAAAGAAAAAGCTGGTGGACTCACACTTCTCACTTTTGAAACTTACTACAAAGCTAAAGTGATTAGAACAGTGTGGTACTGGCATGATGATAGACATATAGACCAATAGAATAGAATAAAATAGAGAGCCCAGAAATAAACCATCATAATGGTTGAACCATCACTTCAACAAGAGTGCCAAGACTATTTAATAGGAAAGAACAGCCTTTTCAACAAATGGTGCTGGGAAAACTGGTTATCCACATGTAAAAGAATGAAATTGGAACCTTACCTTACACCACATACAAAAATAAACTCAAAATGGATCAAAGATGTAAACATAAGAGCTAAAAATATAAAACTTATAGAAGAAAGCACTGGAGAAAGTCTTTATAACATTGGGTTTGGCAATGACTTTATGGATATGACAACAAAAGCACAGGCAACAAAAGAAAAATAAACTGAACTTCAACAAATTAAGTACTTTTGTACATCAAAGGATACTGTCAAGATAGTAAAAAGACAACCTGCAGAATGAGGATACTTGAAAATTATATATCTGATTAAGGATTAATATCCAGAATATATAAAGAACTCAACAACAAAAAACAAACAACCCAATTCAAAAATAGTCAAATGACATGAATAGACATTTCTCCAAAGAAGATAGGCAAAGGCCAATAAGCTTAAAGAGATGCTTAACATCATTTGGCATTAGGGAAATGCAAATCAAAACCAAAATAAGACACTACTTCGTACCTGCTAGGATAACTATAATAAAAATCAAAAACAAAAATGAAAAACAAGAAGTGTGGACAAGGATGTGGAGAAATTGGAACCCTCATGCATTGCTGGAGTGAATGTAAAATGATGCTCTGTAGAAAACATTTTGGTGGTTTCTCAAAAGAGTAGATATAGAACTACCATATGACCAAGTAAATTCCACTCCTAAGTATATATCCATAAAAATAGAAAACAGGGAATCAAAAAGACATTCATATACCAGTGTTTGTAGCAACATTATTCACAATAGCCAAAGGGTGGAAAAAACCCAAATGTCCATCAACAGATGAATATATAAACAAAACATGGTATATACATAAAATGGAATATTACTGTCATAGAAAGGATTGAAATTTTGATGTATGCTACAACATGAATGGACTTGGAAAACATCATGCTTAGTGAAATAAGTCAGACACAAAAAGATAAATATTGTATGATGGTATGAAGTTATATGAGTTACCTGGAAGAGGCAAATACACAGAGACAGAAAATAGATTAGAGGTTACCAGGGGTTGGGGTGAGGGGGAAAAGAGGTATTGTTTACTGGGTACAAAGCTTTGCTAGGGATGATGAAAAGTTTTAAGTATAGATAATGGTTATGGTTACATAACACTGTGAATATATTTAATGCCACGAATTATACACTTACAAATGGTTAAAAAGATAAAGATAACATTATGTATATCTCACCATAATAAAAATACATAGTACTATAAAGCTAAGCATCATAGTAAGATTTTATTATTGATAGTGATCAAGAGCTATTACTTATTAAAATCCAACACTGTGCAGGCAACATTAGCTTAAAACTTATTGTCACTCTCTGGATGTTTTAGTCCATGAGTGTTTGTAATTTTACCTGTTACTTTGCAAATTTAACAAATGAACTGCTAGGGAAAAAATGTGAATCCTTTTGAAAAATGAATATTATGTTGGAGTAAAAGACTACAAGCATACCTTGTTTTATTGAACTTTGCTTTATTACACTTCACAGATACTGTATTTTTTACAGATTGAATTTTTGTGGCAACCTTGCATCAAGCAAATCTATTGGTGCCATTTTCCCAACAGTATTTGCTCACTTTGTGTCTCTATGTCACATTTTGGTAATTCTCTCAATATTTCAAACTTTTTCATTATTATTATATTTGCTATGGTGATCTGTGATCAGTTGCCTTTGATGTTACTATTGTTAATTGTTTGGGGGCACCAAGAACCACATACACATAAGAAGGTGAACTTAACCAATAAATGTTGTGTGTCTTCTGACCACCCCACTGACTAGCCATTCCCCTATCTCTCTCCCGCCCCTCAGGCCTTCCAATTCCCTGAGACACAACAATATTGAAATTAGGCCAATTAATAACCCTACAATGGCCTCTAAGTGTTCAAGTGAAAGGAAGAATTGCACATCTCTCACTTTAAATCAAAAGCTAGAAATGATTAAGCCTAGTGAAGAAAGCATGTCAAAAGCCAAGATAGGCCAAAAGCCAGACCTCTTACACCAAACAGCCAGTTCTGAATGCAAAGAAAAAGTTCTTGAAGGAAATTAAAAGTACTAATCCAGTGAACACATGAATGATAAGAAAGTGAAACAGCCTGATTGCTGACATGGAGAAAGTTTTAGTGGTCTGGAAAGAAGATCACAACATTCCCTCAAGCGAAAGCCCAATCCAGGGCAAGGCCCTAACTCTCTTCAATTCTATGAAGACTGACAGAGGTGAGGCATCTGCAGAAGAAAAGTTTGAAGCTAGCAGAGTTTGGTTCATGAGGTTTAAGGACAGAAGCTGTCTCCATAACATCAAAGTGCAAGGTGAAGCAGCAAGTGCTGATGTAGAAGCTGCAGCAAGTTATCCAGAAGATCTACCTAAGATAATGAATGAAGGTGGCTATACATTATCAACAGATTTTCAATGTAGATGAAACAGCCTTCTATTGGAAGAAGTTGTCATCTAGGACTTTCATAGCTAGAGAGGAGAAGTCAATGCCTGACTTCAAAGCTTCAAAGGACAGTCCGACTCCCTTGCAGCTGGTGACTTGAAGTTGAAGCTAATGTTTATTAACCACTTCAAAATTCCTAGGGCCCTTAAGAATTATGCTAAGTCTACTCTGCTTGTGCTCAGCAACACAGGAACAACAAAGCCAGGGTTTACTGAATATTTTAAGCCCACTATAATAAACACCTACTTCTCAGAAAAAAAGATTCCTTTCAAAATATGACTGCTCATTGACAATGCGCCTGGTCACCCCAAGAGCTTTGGTGGAGGTGTTCGACGCGATTCATGTTGTTTTCATGCCTGCTAATGTAACATCCGTTAGGCAGCCCATGGATCAATGAGTGATTTCAACTTTCAATTTCAAATTGTACCCTTCTCTTCTAGAGCCTGGTTGCGGTAGAAGTCTCTAGACTCCTTTTGTTGTCTTTACTAAATCCTGCTTATATGTGCCTAATAAACTTTTAGATTGTTGATACTTATCATCTATGGTCCTCAGGTGTAGGGTTGTGGCTGATTGCATTCGGTGGCCCTGAAAATGTGCATCAGTCCCATCTCCCCCTTCAGTGAGTGCAAGTGACTGACAGCCTCAGGTGCTGCTCTGAGTCTACCACAGTGTTAACACTGAGGCCATGCACCCTGTAGGCTGTTCCCAGCCAATGAATGACAAGCATGGCAGTGATGTTAATGAAAGTCTTGTGAAGGACTCTGCTGATAGGCAATTTTGGCTGGAGGGCTTCTCATTGGCCTGCCAGAAGTTTTCTTAACATGGCACTGCAGTCTGGGACTCTTCTTCTCCAGCCCACTTCTCTTCCCTCCCTCCTACAAAGAGGTCAGACCAGCATCACAGTCTGAAGGCTCTCACTACCTCCTCTGGCTCCCTGCCCTTTTCTTCTTACAGCCATTTCCCCCAGTAAATCCTTTCCACATCTAATTCCATCTTGGAGTCTGCTTCTTGGAAGACCCAAACTAACACACTATAGAAAATGTCCTGTTTGATATTCTATTACGCTTCTGTCAGGATACATACAGGATTTTTTTCTTTATCTTCATAATTCAGAAGTTATTGCTAGGATATGTTTAAGAGCAAACCTCTTTCACAGGTTTTTTAAAATTCAGAATATTGTGATTCTTTTGAGATTTGTAATCAGTTTTTTTACTTTAAGAAAGTTTTATAGACTTATGTTTTTAACTCTTGTTTCTTTTGTTTCAATTTTTTTTTTCCTTCATCAGAAACATCCATAATTCTTAGCTTGAATCACTGTCATTTTTTCTTCTTTATCTATTGTGCTCTTTCTCTTTATTTTTATCTTAAGTCATTTTTCTCTTTAGTTCTTGGAGAATTTATCAAGTGTTTCCTCCCCACAATATAGCTGCACAAAAGGAAAAATCTATCCAGTCTTGGGACTTGGACAAGGACAGTATCCAGGCTTAGTACTGAGAAAGAAATTTGTCCAAGTAGATAGAGAGTGAAATCAAGAGTCAGTCCTATACACCCGTAGATGGTGAGAGTGGGTCTAATACAGGGAACCACCTGGCTGAAGTGAAGTCTCCACTCCCTGCCCCTACTACCACCAGCCCCATGATCCAGTTCTCTGACACTGAACATCGATTCAGGAAACTCTAATGCCCAAGGGCTTGGCTGCCTCATGTCTCTATCCCCACTTAAAATGCTTTATCTGTGGCAATAATACCACCTCTGACACAGCATGTCATTCCCTGGATAACTTCCTCAACTCACTGTTAAATCCAATGTCATAAAGACTTTCTCCAATGTTTTCTTCAATGAGTTTTACCTTTTTAGCTCTTCTGTTTAGGTCTTTGATTCAGTTTGAGGGTTCTTTTTTTTTTTTATGGTGTAAGGTAAGATTCCAATTTCATTCTTTTTGCACATGGATATTCAGGCAGGGACAGGGCAGAGGGCTTCCTGTGTATTTCCAGTCAGGCAGGTTTGCCCTGTTTCTGACTGCATGGAACTAGTAGTAACTAGAAACTCCTCCAATGCTATCAATAGTTGTTACTCCTAATTTTTGGTGGTTTTTAAAAATCCTTTTCAAAGCCGCTAGGTATTTTAGTGACAGGCTGGGGGAGAATGCATCAGGAGCTCTCCTGAGATGCTGTTTTACAGAAGCCTTTACTCCATCACTTATCATTTTATACAAGAAATGTGCAAATCACTCTCTTCCCTTCTATTCATTAAAGGCATTTCTCCTAGAAACCATGGCTTGAGTGTTAATGAAACACTGAGTCCACACCCTTACAGCATTATATGTTCAATAAGTGTTTGAACAATGAGTAATGGGGTTCAAATTATTAGTTCCCAAGAATTCTATTTCTCCTACTCTGTCATATTGCATATTATATTTTAGTCACATTCACTAAGTTAATGTGTTTAAAATGAAGATCAACAGTGTATAAACCGACCCTCTTTCGTAAATCAGAAAATATACTTCCTGACTTTGACAATTCACATAGAATAATTGAGAACAACTGTAAAGAAGAGGAGGATAAAGTCATGAGTGTTTTCTCTGTCCTATCTTGCACACAATCTGGTGTGCAACCAGTGTGGGAACCATAAGTATGGAAAATAGTGATTTAAAAAAAGGAGAGGAAGCAAAACACATGAATGAGAAAATCATCCTAGAAATAATACCAAAAAACACATATTAGAATATATGTTCATTTCTTTTTTCAGTTTCCATTTAAGCACATAAAATTAATACAAAACCTGATTTTCAATAAAATATTTTGTTTGGTCTGCTTATTTGTTTGGTCAATAAAATATTTTGTTTGTTTGGTCAATAAAATATTTTGTTTGGTTTCAATAAAATATTTTGTTTGGTCTGTTTATTTAGATGGGAAGTTAGGGATTACAGGAGAGCTTCTCAGACAAATTTGCACAAAACAGTCAATTGTCATGTGTGACTTTGAAATAAGCCCTGATGTATTATTAGTTAAGGTTTAGGCTAAGCTGCTATTATAAACGGATCCAAAAAGGCAGGGGCTGCAGCAAGACAGAAATTTATTTCTTCACATGATAGCCCAGTGGTAAGTGGAGGTTCCAAGATGGGCAGGTGGTTCTCTTCCATGACATCATCCATTCCCCCAGGGAGGTGGTCTTTGTCCACATGTTCAAAACTGCCTCACCAGCACTTCAACTGCACCCTGGCCCCAGTTAGGGAAAAGGCAGAAAGTGGAGGGCAAGTGTTTTTATTTAGGAAATTTATGCAGATGTCTTGCACATGTCTTTTTTGTCCATATTCCAATGATAAGGAAATCACATGGCCATATCTGGCTCTAAGGAAAACTACATTTGTCTCTAACATTCTATGGGATGCTTTCTAATACTAAAAAGAAGAAAGGAAGAATGGACATTGGAAGACAATTACCAATCTTTTCCATACTTGAACAAAAAAGTTTAGTATAGTCATTCTTGCCTCAAGATTTAAATAAAATACTTATAAGGAGGAAGCTATCACAAAGCTAAACCTCAGGGAAAATGTTATGTACTGCCAAACATTATTTTTATCTAAGGATACACAGAAAGCACTCTCAGAGTGGTTATTATTTGTCACACAGTTTATGAGCCGTAGGAAAGAAATGAAGTTCGCCCAAAAATGGATCTCAGTCAGCTCGGTGCTTTGTGACCACCTAGAGGGGTGGGATAGGGAGGGTGGGCGGGAGGGAGGGAGACACAAGGGGGAAGAGATATGGGGATATATGTATACGTATAGCTGATTCACTTTGTTATAAAGCAGAAACTAACACACCATTGTAAGGCAATTATACTCCAATAAAGATGTTAAAAAAAAAAAAAAATGGATCTCAGACCTGCCAATTGCACCTTCAATTTTCCAGCGTCCTCTCTAAAATTACCACTCCACCCCATTTTCTATGCCTTGAGGAGGCAGGAGTTTTACTGAGCACTGCCCTATAACTGGCATCTCACTCAGCCAGAAGACCCTTATTGGCATTAGGTGAAGCTTCACCATTTGTGTAAACCAGGATAGCCATACAAAAGAAAAACAGGGGAAGTTCTGGAATTCAGGTAGAGAACTGAACAGCAGGCTAGGAGCTGGATAATTTCACTTCCCTTCCTGGTTCTATTACGACCTCACTGAGAAGCCTTCCCATGGACTGACAATATCAAAATAAGATCAGGAATACTATGTGTTTTTTTTTTTTAAATCTCCATATCCTGGGAGCATCCCCTCAGTAGCCACAGATAAATTCGTAAGCAGCAAAGGCTAAGATCAACAGAGATTTCATAAAGGTCTGCTCCTGTAGCAGATTTTTGGCAAGAGATTGGTATCTTGGGCTAATTATTCTCAGTTCCTCATCATCTAATCCAATCTTTGCCCTGAGAAGCTGATCTCTACTAATAGCATCAGCCAGCCTCTCTTGCCCTTTGAGTACAATTGGGTTTGACCTATGGGAGGCTTCATCAGGAGATCAAAAGGCAAAAAGAGAGAGAAGTTGAAGTATTTCTTCTTCCTCCTTCTGTACTTCAGCACTATGAGTCTGGCAAGGGTTCCACTACAGCCCAGCTCCTGTTGAGTGGCTGGCTCTCTTCCACAGCTCTAGCTTTTCTAGGCTCTGGCTAAACCATTTCCTCTTGTCCTCTCAGGTCTAAGTGTGGTAATGATTTCTCATCGTTGCTAGTTCTTGGATGTGTGATGATTCATTATTGCTTCCCTTAATCTTGTCCACATCTCCAGAAACAGTCCCTTTGTTAAATGCCAGTTAAACCCATGGATTGTGTGATTTGTTTTGTTTTGGGACCTGATACGATACTTATATCAGGAATTGTTCCAGGAAATAGATTCTCAAGATGTGACTATGGGATTGGGCAGCTCACATATTTGAAGAGCGCATGAATATCCTCCTTGCGGGCACAATGCTTATTCAAATTCTCATCGAAGGTGGCATAGGATGAATTACAGGTAGGAAGCAAGGCACTGGGAGATCGAGTGGCTATAGGAGTTAGCTATTATGGTGACAATGGTGATTATGAGGATTGTGGATTATTATGGCTTCTTCTGACTGTCCTAAAGAGAGCTCCTTCCCCCTGTCTCAAAAAAAAAAAAAAAGATTAAGGATCTAAATTCCCATCTCAAAGTATAAGTGGACAGTCAGAAAATCTTATGGTTACCTTAAAGAAGGCCCTTATCTCATCTAGCTGCAAGACCAACATAGATTGGATTAGGCCCAGAGTTGCAATGCCAGTTAAATATGTAACCCCGCCAGGTCTCTAATGCTAAGGTAAAGACACTGGGAAGGAGTGAGATGCTGAGACAGGATGGGACCATTTGGAGAGACAAAGCTGAGAACTTCAAATCAGCAGTTCTCGCAGAACCTCCTTTACCAGTAGAAGCAGCTCTCTACTCTGAGGAAACCATCTCTCCTTCAGAAAAACCTTTCTGCCTCATCTGGAGCATTTGCCTTGAAAAGGGATACTTATTTGCAGACCTCACCCATCCACTTCTCATTGCCTCCAGGCTCAAAATGAGATCCTAAAATAGCCCAGACAAAGAGATGCCAGGTCTTCTCCAGGAAGAGGGCTTACACACGTTGGATCTTTCTATTTTGTATCAGCCGAAGTCTGGGGAGCATATATGGGAATGGATTCTAAGGGTGTTAGACCAAATATAAGATTGAATCAGGTTAAATTTATTGATACTGATGTTCTCATCGAAAACTTCATATTTAATATGTTACTTGAAGATCTGGATTAGAATTAATTGAAACTTAAACTCAGCAGTAGCCTAGAGTCAATGAGCCTGATATGCCAGAATGAGAGCAGTAGATTCAGCCCTGGCTGTACATTAGAATCACCTCAGTTTTCCCAACAAAGATGCTGAAGCCCCATGCCCAGAAATTTTGTTGTAATTAGTCTGGGGTGGGGCCAAAGCACTGGTTTTTCTTTTCTTTTTTTTTTTTAGCATCTTTATTGGAGTATAATCGCTTTACAACGTTGTGTTAGTTTCTGCTGTATAACAAAGTGAATCAGCTATATGTATACATATATCCCCATATCCCCTCCCTCTTGAGTCTCCCTCCCACGATCCCTATTCCACCTCTCTAGGTGGTCACAAAGCACCGAGCTGATCTCCCTGTGCTATGTGGCTGCTTCCCACTAGCTATCTATTTTACATTTGGTAGTGTATATATGTCCATGCCACTCTCTCACTTCATCCCAGCCTCCCCTTCTTCCCCTGTGTCCTCAAGTCCGTTCTCTACATCTGTGTCTTTATTCCTGCCCTGCCACTAGGTTCATCACTACCATTTTTCTAGATTCCATATATATGCGTTAGCATACAGTATTTGTTTTTCTCTTTCTGACTTACTTCACTCTGTATGACAGACCAAAGCATTGGTATTTTTAAAAATTTCCCAAGTGATTTTAATGCTGAGAACTGCTGCTGTAGTGGAAGGAATCAAAAAGCTCCTGCTTATAGAAATATTGGAATGCATCTATTATTCATGACTTACTTTTCCACCTCTTGAACATACCCAGAAAAGTTCCCATTGGCACTGCAGAACAATGGTCTCAAAAGTGCTTGGAGGAAATAGATGCAGCCACCAATGGAAAACTACCTGGCACATGGCACAGAGCCTGGGGATGGGGTGAGGAGACTGCCCTGGGTGCCCATGACAGGGGCACAAAGGATAAAGGACATGTGCTATTCCCCTGCTGTCCTCTTTGGTGTTGAAGACTAGTTGGAATATAAATATGAGAACTGATGCATGGGCCCACATACATGGATAAAGCCTAAGGGTCATTGGTGGGGCAGTGGTAGACCAGAGAACTGAACTTATACTGTGTCCCAAGTGGGTTAGAGTCATCAAAATATCAGCATATCGGCACTTTCTGGCAGCCCAATATCAGGTAATCTTGCAAAAGAAATACCACATCAGGCATAGGAAACAATGCACCAGTCAAGCCACACTCCTTCATTGGAGCTCCTCAGGGCTCCGGTCAAGCCCGTGCTCAAGGTAAGGGTTAGACAGCATCCAGAAGGGGAGAAATAGGGTCCAGAGCCCACAAAGGTCTTGGTCTGGGTTTGGGACACTCCCACAGGATGGCGCTAGTGGCCTCAGCTGGTCTCAGTCAGCAGGGGCAGACAGGACTTGAAAACTTCTAAAAAGGTCTTCCAAAGCACAGGACCCTCTAAGGAACAAGCCAGAGAGGGAGCTCTACTTGCCCAGGTCTAAGGGTGGTGCTGGTGCTGGGATTCCACTTCCAACCATGATAAAGCAACTGGAACCAGCCTTGCCCTCCTGTGGTAACTGCCCTCTTGTGGTAATCAACAAGAAAATTGAGTAAGGTTTATGAAGCAACTGTTTTCAGATATTAAACAAAAATCAGTATAGTCTTATGATTCCTCTCTGAGAGAAGGGACACGAATGACATAACATCTATAATTATCCCGGCTGTCTAGCCTGGAGTTTGAAGAGAGGTGTCTAGTATGAATAGGGCAGAGTATCAGAGAGGTAGTTGTACAGAGAAATTTGCACAGGAGTCCCTTGAGTCAATTGCTGCATACTTAGCTGCACATGCATAGGATAAAATGTCACAAAGTTAGCCAGAAAACAAAACAAAAAACAGGAAGCTATAAGATGAATAATTCCAGAGTTCACAAAAGGCTGGGGGATATTCATGTTCCAGCCAGCCAGAGTGGAGAGTCCTTGCTGAACTTTAGGGCATTTAATCAGAAACCCCAGAAAGGAAACTCCTTAGTTTTAGGGCCAAACTAATCCTAGAAGAAAAAGCTATCTGAGGTCTGGCCCACCTAAGCCTGAAAACAAGCCTCAGAAGCTCCAAGCTGATTTGACAAGTAAGTTAGCTGTCTGTCAGAACAAAGTCACAGCTTGGTGTTAAGTCTGGATCCTCCCAGAAGCAGACGCCAAATGCCAAGATGAGATGAAATGTGCAAGGGTTTTTATTAGGGGAAATGCCTGTGGGAAAGGAAATAGGCAGGGAACCAGAGAAAAATGGGAGAGTCATCAGACCTCAACATAAATCTGACCTCGAGTGAAGGAGAGAGGGAAAGAAGGTTGGGTGCAAGCATCCTAGACTGTCCTGCAGTTGGTGGAAGGGTTAACAAAGCTGTTGGGAGTCCGGGAGCCCAGAGACTGCCATCAGAGCTCTGTGTGTCCCTACCTGACTCAGCGAGGAGAGCCCATAGGAAGAGGCATGGCCTCCCTTGGTGATGGCTTTTAAGCATAGCAGCTTGGGCCCAGGAGGCCAGCTAGGCACATTTTCACAGCTCCCATAGACCACTGTGAAGGAAGATCTGCTTCTCCATAAAGGTTCAGGGAGCAGCAACTCTTTCGTTTCCTATGTGCCTCTCTTTCTGAGAGGAAACTCAGAAAAAGGAGTTTAGTGGGAGGTACTACAGTTCCTGACATGGCAGTTGATCTCAAGGCCACAACTGGAACTCATCCCCTCCCTCCTCCACCATTTATGCTGAATTCCCTTCACCCTCGGCAGGTCTAGTGGCTTTTCCAATGGTAGGAACCAAACTTTCATTCCCAAGGGGTCCAATCACTTGATCGTCACACCGTTTTCAGTCTAGGGTTAGTGCACATGTCCACTCACAGTTATAGCAGGGCAAGGAAGTACCTGAAGGTGCCCGACAGGATCGTGATGCTGTACCCATTGTGTAAACGCATCCTACCCCTTCCCACTGATCAGGGTCAGTTACCCTTGCCAGAGTGGTAACTCCTCCATTTGCCGGCTAGTCTCTGTACACAATGAGTCCAAAGTGCCCTGGGGCAGCCATAACTGATAGTTCAATGGTACCCTTGCTGTGTCCTCTAGGAAGAGTGTACCCCCTTGGGGCACTGGGACTTCCAACAACACAGAGCCCAGATTGCAGAGATGAGAAATACAAATTTTCTCATGAGACATTGGAAGGGATAGTAGGTGGGGCCATTCCTGTCTTTGTTGTTTTCCAGACTTGTACCCTTCCAACTGAGGAAACAGCACATTAGAGGTCTCTGATTTAATAAATCCCTGCACTCCAAAGCGATCCCATGTTTTCAGAGTATTTCCTTCAAGGTGGCAATTGAATTGCACCTTTAGAAGGCCTTTCCAGCTCATAAGGTGAGCTGCCTCTGGACGGTGTGGTATGTGCTACAACCAGTGAATTCCACAGGCAGAGGCCTTCTCCCACAATCTTGTTACTGTAAAGTGAGTCACCAAGTCAGACGCTATGCTGTGTGGGATTCCATGTCTATGGATCAAGCATTCCCAAAGCCCCCAGATAATAGTGCTGGCCAAGACTTTGTGGGCAGCAAAGGCAAACCCATACTTCAAATAGGTTACCTATCCCTGTGAGAATGGACCACTGGCCTTTTCAAAATAACTAATCATTCACAACTGCAATTGGTGCTACTTGGTCAAATCTGCAATAGTCTACATCATTCTCTAGGATTTATCTGGTTTCTGCAGAAGCCAGCCTGGAATTAAATGAAGATATGGTAGGAATCACCATCCCTGCATCTTTCAGGTCTTTAATGGTGGCACTGATCTCTGCCATACTCCTTGGGGTACAATATTGTTTTGATTTACTATCTAACTAGGGGAGGGAGGTATGGATTCAGAGGTTCCCATTAGGTCTTTCCCCCTGTGATGCTCTTTACTCCACAGAAAAGGGGCTCAATATTAGGGTTACTAAGTAACCCCACCAAGTATATCGATTCCAATTGTGCACTCGGACTGTGAACCAGACTTTAGCCAGGACTCCACTTAATACCATGGTCCCACTCTAACAAGGGTCCATGATGACACTTTGAGTCTCTGGTATCAGGTCAGCTCAGATTCCGTGTCCAATACTCTTCAAAATTGGTTATTCTCCTTTTCCCAATGTAAAGTCACCCAAGTAAATGGTTACAGGTCTCTTTATGGAAGAACTGGAGGCATCATGTCAGTAGACACTAGCCAACATCATGGCTAGTCCTTCCTCCTACAGAACAGTCACTTCTTCAGTCAATGGGTTTCAGATCTAAAAACTGGCTTGAGCCTGGGAACAGAACAAGGGATTGTGACTTTTCATTGGGATGACCACCCTCAGCCTCCTGGTCTTCAATTCTTACTTTTTGTTGTTGTTTTCATTTTAATAGATGTTAAGGAGCAACTTATTGGCTGCCAGTATATTTTGATCCTAGAGACACCATGCTCTAATAACTACCTCCACAACTCCTGGGGGGTCAAGTCCCATCATCTACAAACAGAAAGTAAGTATAGCCCTATGCAGATTCAGCTGGAGTCATCAGGAGTAAGGTTTTTAGAAGAGCTCTCTTTAGAAGGGTTGAAAGGGCAAATAGAAGTCAGAAGAGTGGTTGCAGGGGCAGCTCCAACCTCCATGCAGCTCCTGTGTGGCCAAGTTCCAGAGAAACAAACCATGAAGTCACACAAAATTTAAGGGATAAAGGACAAAAGAAAAGACCTAAAGTTAATATAAAGCAAACATTTAAGAAGTGACTGACGAAAAATTCAGAATAAAAAGAAATGTAAAGGAAAAAGGAGATAAGATAAAATTTTAACCAAGGAAAAGAATCTTGTCAGTTTAAATTAAGAATAATATAAAACAATGGAAGTTTAAAATATATATAAATGATAAAATTCTTAAAGACATGTTAGGAGGACGTTCAAGATGGCGGAGGAGTAAGACATGGAGATCACCTTCCTCCCCACAAATACATCAAAAATACATCTACATGTGGAACAACTCCTGTGGAACAACTCCTACAGAACACCTACTGAATGCTGGCAGAAGACCTCAGACTTCCCCAAAGGCAAGAAACTCCCCACATACCCGGGTAGGGCAAAAGAAAAAAAGAAAAAACAGAGACAAAAGAACAGGGACAGGACCTGCACCTCTGGGAGGGAGCTGTAAAGGAGGAAAAGTTTCCACACACTAGGAAGCCCCTTCACTGGTGGAGACAGAGAGTGGGCAGGGGGAAGCTTTGGAGCCACGAAGGAAAGCCCAGCAACAGGGGTGCAGAGGGCAAAGCGGAGAGATTCCTGCACAGAGGATCAGTGCCGACCAGCACTCACCAGCCTGAGAGGCTTGTCATTTCACCCAGGGGACGGGTGGGGCCTGGGAGCTGAGGCTCGGGCTTCAGAGGTCAGATCCCAGGGAGAGGACTGGGGTTGCCTGTGTGAACACAGCCTGAAGGGGGCTAGTGTGCCACAGCTAGCCGGCAGGGAGTCCAGGAACAAGTCTGGAACTGCCTAAGAGGCAAGAGACCATTGTTTCGGGGTGCATGAGGAGAGGAGATTCAGAGCACCGCCTAAATGAGCTTCAGAGACGGGTGTGAGCCGCGACTATCAGTGCGGACACCAGAGACAGGCATGAAATGCTAATGCTGCTGCTGCAGCCACAAAGAATCCTGTGTGCAAGCACAGGTCACTATCCACCCTTCCCCTCCTGGGAGCCTGTGCAGCCCGCCACTGCCAGGGTCCTGTGATCCAGGGACAACTTCCCCGGGAGAACACATGGTGCACCTCTGCAGCTGCAGGCTCGCCCCGCATTCCATATCCCTCCCTCCTCCCGGCCTGAGTGAGCCAGAGCCCCCTAATCAGCTGCTCCTTTAACCCCTCCTGTATGGGTGAAGAACAGACGCCAGAGGGCAACCTACATGCAGCAGAGTGGTCAAATCCAAAGCTGAACCCCAGGAGTGGTGCGAACAAAGAAGAGAAAGGGAAATCTCTCCGTGCAGCCTCAGGAGCAGCGGATTAAATCTACACAATCAACTTGATGTGCCTGCATCTGTGGACCACCTGAATAGACAACGAATCAGCCCAAAATTGAGGCAGTGGACTTTGGGAGCAACTGTAGACTTGGGGTTTGCTGTATGCGACTGACTAGTTTCTGATTTATATGTTTATCTTAGTTTAGTTTTTAGCACTTGTTATCATTGGTGGATTTGCTTATTGGTTTGGTTGTTCTTTTTTTTAAATTACTTAAATATTTTTTAATTTTAATAATATTTTTACAAATTTTTTATTTTAATAACTTTATTTTATTTATGTATTTATTTATTTTTCATTCTTTCTTTTTCTTTCTCCTTTTTCTTCTGAGCCATGTGGCTGACAGGGTCTTGGTGCTCCGACTGGGTGTCAGGCCTGAGACTTGGAGGTGGTAGAGCCGAGTTCAGGACATTGGTCTACCAGAGACCTCCCCAGCCCCACGTAACATCACTCGGCGACAGCTCTCCCAGAGATCTCCATCTCAATGCTAAGACCCAGCTCCATTCAACGACTAGCAAGCTCCAGTGCTGGACACCCCATGCCAAACAACTAGCAATATAGGAACACAACTCCACCCATTAGCAGACAGTCTGACTAAAACCATAATAAGTTCACAGACACCCCAAATCACACCACCAGACTCGGTCCTGCCCACAAAAAACACAAGATCCAGCCTCATCCACCAGAACACAGGCACCAGTCCCCTCCACCAGAAAGCCTACACAAGCCACTGAACCAACCTTGCCCACTGGGGGCAGACACCAAAAACAACGGGAACTATGAACCTGGGACCCCAAACACAGTACATTAAGCAAAATGAGAAGACAGAGAAATACACAGTAGATGAAGGAGCAAGGTAAAAACCCTACCAGACCAAACAAATGAAGAGGAAATAGGCAGTTTACCTGAAAAAGAATTCAGAGTAATGATAGTAAAGATGATCCAAAATCTTGGAAATAGAATGGAGAAAATACAAGAAATGTTTAACAAGGACCTAGAAGAACTAAAGAGCAAACAAACAATGATGAGCAACAAAATAAATGAAATTAAAAATTCTCTAAAGGAATCAGTAGCAGAATAACTGATGCAGAAGAACAGAAGAAAAGAAGAATGGACAAGTGACCTGGAAGACAAAATAGTGGAAATAACTACCACAGAGCAGAATAAAGAAAAAAGCATGAAAAGAATTGAGGACAGTCTCAGAGACCTCTGGGACAACATCAAACACACCAACATTCAAATTATAGGGGTCCCAGAAGAAGAAGAGAAAAAAGAAAGGGTCTGAAAAAATATTAGAAGAGATTATAGTTGAAAACTTCCCTAACATGAGAAAGGAAATAGTCAATTGAGTCCAGGAAGTGCAGAGAGTCCAATACAGGATAAATCCAAGGAGAAACAAGCCAAGGCACGTATTAACCAAACTATCAAAAATTAAATACAAAGAAAAAACACTAAAAGCGGCAAGGGAAAAGCAACAAACAACATACAAGGGAATCCTTATAAGGTAAACAGCTGATCTTTCAGCAGAAACTCTGCAAGCCATAAGGGAGTGGCAGGACATATTTAAAGTGATGAAAGGGAAAAACCTACGACCAAGATTACTCTACCCAGCAAGGATCTCATTCATATTCGACAAAGAAATTGAAACTTTTACAGACAAGCAAAAGCTAAGAGAATTCAGCATCACCAAAACCAGCTTTACAACAAGTGCTAAAGGAACTTCACTAGGCAGGAAATGCAAGAGAAGGAAAAGACCTACAAAAACAAACCCAAAACAATTAAGAAAATGGCAATAGGAACATACATATCAATAACTACCTTAAATGTAAATGGATTGAATGCTCCAACCAAAAGACACAGACTGGCTGAATGGATACAAAATAAGACCCATATATATGCTGTCTACAAGAGACCCACTTCAGACCTAGGGACACATACAGACTGAAAGTGAGGGGATGGAAAAACATATTCCATGCAAATGGAAATCAAAAGAAAGCTGGAGTAGCAATTCTCATATCAGACAAACTAGACTTTAAAATAAAGACTATTACAAGACACAAAGAAGGACACTACATAATGATCAAGGGATCAATCCAAGAAGAAGATGTAACAATTGTAAATATTTATGCACCCAACATAGGAGCACCTCAAAACATAAGGCAAACGCTAACAGCCATAAAAGGGGAAATGGACAGTAACACAATCATAGTAGGGGACTTTAACACCCCACTTTCACCAATGGACACATCATCCAAAATGAAAATAAATAAGGAAACACAAGCTTTAAATGATACACTAAACAAGATGGACTTAATTGATATTTATAGGACATTCCACCCAAAAACAATAGAACACACTTTCTTCTCAAGTGCTCATGGAACATTCTCCAGGATAGATCATATCTTGGGTCACAAATCAAGCCTTGGTAAACTTAAGAAAATTGAAATCGGGGAGGATTAACCAAGATGGCGGAGTAGAAGGACGTGCTCTCACTCCCTCTTGCGAGAGCACCAGAATCACAACTGGCTGCTGGACAATCATTGACAGGAAGACCCTGGACTTCACCAAGGAGGACACCCCACGTCCAAGGACAGAGGAGAAGCCACAGTGAGACGGTAGGAGGGGCGCAATCAGAGTAAAATCAAATCCCATAACTGCTGGGTGGGTGACTCACAGACTGGCGAACACTTATACCACAGAAGTCCACCCACTGGAGTGAAGGTTCTGAGCCCCACCTCAGGCTTCCCAACCTGGGGGTCCGGCAAAGGGAGGAGGAATTCCTAGAGAATCAGACTTTGAAGTCTAGTGGGAATTGATTGCAGGACTGTGACAGGACTGGGGGAAACAGAGACCCCACTCTTGGAGGGCACACACAAAGTAATGTGTGCATCGGGACCCAGGGGAAGGAGCAGTGACCCTGGGGAAGACTGAAACAGACGTACCTGCTGGTGTTGGGGGGTCTCCTGCAGAGGCGAGTGGTGGCTCTGTTTCACCGTGGGGATAAGGACACTGGCAGCAGAGGTCCTGGGAAGTTCTCCTTGGCGTGAGCCCTCCCAGAGTCTGCCATTAACCCCACCAAAGAGCACGGGTAGGCTCCAGTGTTGGGTTGCCTCAGGCAAAACAACCAACAGGGAGGGAACCCAGCCCCACCCATCAACAGTCAAGTGGATTAAGGTTTTACTGGGCTCTGATCGCCACAGCAACAGGGAGGGAACCCAGCCCCACCCATCAACAGTCAAGTGGATTAAGGTTTTACTGAGCTCTGACCGCCACAGCAACAGTCAGCTCTACCCACCACCAGAGCCTCCCATCAAGCCTCTTAGATAGCCTCAACCACCAGAGGGCAGACAACAGAAGCAAGAAAAACTACAATCCTGCAGCCTGTGGACCAAAAACCACAGTTACAGAAAGACAGAGAAGATGAAAAGGCAGAGGGCTATGTACCAGATGAAGGAACAAGAAAAAACCCCAGAAAAACAACTAAATGAAGTGGAGATAGGCAACCTTCCAGAAAAAGAATTCAGAATAATGATAGTGAAGATGATCCAGGACCTTGGAATAAGAATGGAGGCAAAGATTGAGAAGATGCAAGAAATGATTAACAAAGACCTAGAAGAATTAAAGAACAAACAAACAGAGATGACCAATACAATAACTGAAATGAAAACTACACTAGAAGGAATCAATAGCAGAATAACTGAGGCAGAAGAACGGATAAGTGACCTGGAAGACAGAATGGTGGAATTCACTGCTGCGGAACAGACTAAAGAAAAAAGAATAAAAAGAAATGAAGACAGCCTAAGAGACCTCTGGGACAACATTAAACGCAACAACATTCGCATTATAGGGGTCCCAGAAGGAGAAGAGAGAGAGAAAGGACCAGAGAAAATATTTGAAGAGATTATAATCGAAAACTTCCCTAACATGGGAAAGGAAATAGCCACCCAAGTCCAGGAAGCGCAGAGAGTCCCATACAGAATAAACCCAAGGAGAAACACGCCGAGACACATAGTAATCAAAGTGGCAAAAATTAAAGACAAAGAAAAATTATTGAAAGCAGCAAGGGAAAAACGACAAATAACATACAAGGGAACCCCCATAAGGTTAACAGCTGATTTCTCAGCAGAAACTCTGCAAGCCAGAAGGGAGTGGCATGAAATACTTAAAGTGATGAAAGGGAAGAACCTACAACCAAGATTACTCTACCCAGCAAGGATCTCATTTAGATTTGATGGAGAAATCAAAAGCTTTACAGACAAGCAAAAGCTAAGAGAATTCAGCACCACCAAACCAGCTCTACAACAAATGCTAAAGGAACTTCTCTAAGTGGGAAACACAAGAGAAGAAAAGGACCTACAAAAACAAACCCAAAACAATTAAGAAAATGGTCATAGGAACATACATATCGATAATTACCTTAAACGTGAATGGATTAAATGCCCCAACCAAAAGACATAGACTGGCTGAATGGATACAAAAACAAGACCCATATATATGCTGTCTACAAGAGACCCACTTCAGACCTAGGGACACATACAGACTGAAAGTGAGGGGATGGAAAAAGATATTCCATGCAAATGGAAATCAAAAGAAAGCTGGAGTAGCTATACTCATATCAGATAAAATAGAATTTAAAATAAAGAATGTTACAAGAGACAAGGAAGGACACTACATAATGATCCAGGGATCAATCCAAGAAGAAGATATAACAATTATAAATATATATGCACCCAACATAGGAGCACCTCAATACATAAGGCAACTGCTAACAGCTATAAAAGAGGAAATCGACAGTAACACAATAATAGTGGGGGACTTTAACACCTCACTTACACCAATGGACAGATCATCCAAAATGAAAATAAATAAGGAAACAGAAGCTTTAAATGACACAATAGACCAGATAGATTTAATTGATATATATAGGACATTCCATCCAAAAACGGCAGATTACACGTTCTTCTCAAGTGCACACGGAACATTCTCCAGGATAGATCACATCTTGGGTCACAAATCAAGCCTCAGTAAATTTAAGAAAATTGAAATCATATCAAGCATCTTTTCTGACCACAACGCTATGAGATTAGAAATGAATTACAGGGAAAAAAACGTAAAAAAGACAAACACATGGAGGCTAAACAATACGTTACTAAATAACCAAGAGATCACTGAAGAAATCAAACAGGAAATAAAAAAATACCTAGAGACAAATGACAATGAAAACACGACGACCCAAAACCTATGGGATGCAGCAAAAGCGGTTCTAAGAGGGAAGTTTATAGCTATACAAGCCTACCTAAAGAAACAAGAAATATCTCAAGTAAACAATCTAACTTTACACCTAAAGAAACTAGAGAAAGAAGAACAAACAAAACCCAAAGTTAGCAGAAGGAAAGAAATCATAAAGATCAGAGCAGAAATAAATGAAATAGAAACAAAGAAAACAATAGCAAAGATCAATAAAACTAAAAGTTGGTTCTTTGAGAAGATAAACAAAATTGATAAGCCATTAGCCAGACTCATCAAGAAAAAGAGGGAGAGGACTCAAATCAATAAAATCAGAAATGAAAAAGGAGAAGTTACAACAGACACCGCAGAAATACAAAACATCCTAAGAGACTACTACAAGCAACTTTATGCCAATAAAATGGACAACCTGGAAGAAATGGACAAATTCTTAGAAAGGTATAACCTTCCAAGACTGAACCAGGAAGAAACAGAAAATATCAACAGACCAATCACAAGTAATGAAATTGAAACTGTGATTAAAAATCTTCCAACAAACAAAAGTCCAGGACCAGATGGCTTCACAGGTGAATTCTATCAAACATTTAGAGAAGAGCTAACACCCATCCTTCTCAAACTCTTCCAAAAAATTGCAGAGGAAGGAACTCTCCCAAACTCATTCTATGAGGCCACCATCACCCTGATACCAAAACCAGACAAAGACACTACAAAAAAAGAAAATTACAGACCAATATCACTGATGAATATAGATGCAAAAATCCTCAACAAAATACTAGCAAACAGAATCCAACAACACATTAAAAGGATCATACACCACGATCAAGTGGGATTTATCCCAGGGATGCAAGGATTCTTCAATATACGCAAATCAATCAATGTGATACACCATATTAACAAATTGAAGAATAAAAACCATATGATCATCTCAATAGATGCAGAAAAAGCTTTTGACAAAATTCAACACCCATTTATGATAAAAACTCTCCAGAAAGTGGGCATAGAGGGAACCTACCTCAACATAATAAAGGCCATATATGACAAACCCACAGCAAACATCATTCTCAATGGTGAAAAACTGAAAGCATTTCCTCTAAGATCAGGAACGAGACAAGGATGTCCACTCTCACCACTATTATTCAACATAGTTCTGGAAGTCCTAGCCACGGCAATCAGAGAAGAAAAAGAAATAAAAGGAATACAAATTGGAAAAGAAGAAGTAAAACTGTCACTGTTTGCGGATGACATGATACTATACATAGAGAATCCTAAAACTGCCACCAGAAAACTGCTAGAGCTAATTAATGAATATGGTAAAGTTGCAGGTTACAAAATTAATGCACAGAAATCTCTTGCATTCCTATACACTAATGATGAAAAATCTGAAAGAGAAATTATGGAAACACTCCCATTTACCATTGCAACAAAAAGAATAAAATACCTAGGAATAAACCTACCTAGGGAGACAAAAGACCTGTATGCAGAAAACTATAAGACACTGATGAAAGAAATTAAAGATGATACCAACAGATGGAGAGATATACCATGTTCTTGGATTGGAAGAATCAACATTGTGAAAATGAGTATACTACCCAAAGCAATCTACAGATTCAATGCAATCCCTATCAAATTACCAATGGCATTTTTTACGGAGCTAGAACAAATCATCTTAAAATTTGTATGGAGACACAAAAGACCCCGAATAGCCAAAGCAGTCTTGAGGCAAAAAAATGGAGCTGGAGGAATCAGACTCCCTGACTTCAGACTATACTACAAAGCTACAGTAATCAAGACAATATGGTACTGGCACAAAAACAGAAACATAGATCAATGGAACAAGATAGAAAGCCCAGAGATTAACCCACGCACCTATGGTCAACTAATCTATGACAAAGGAGGCAAAGATATACAATGGAGAAAAGACAGTCTCTTCAATAAGTGGTGCTGGGAAAACTGGACAGCCACATGTAAAAGAATGAAATTAGAATACTCCCTAACACCATACACAAAAATAAACTCAAAATGGATTAGAGACCTAAATATAAGACTGGACACTATAAAACTCTTAGAGGAAAACATAGGAAGAACACTCTTTGACATAAATCACAGCAAGATCTTTTTCGATCCACCTCCTAGAGTAATGGAAATAAAAACAAAAATAAACAAGTGGGACCTAATGAAACTTCAAAGCTTTTGCACAGCAAAGGAAACCATAAACAAGACGAAAAGACAACCCTCAGAATGGGAGAAAATATTTGCAAATGAATCAACGGACAAAGGATTAATCTCCAAAATATATAAACAGCTCATTCAGCTCAATATCAAAGAAACAAACACCCCAATCCAAAAATGGGCAGAAGACCTAAATAGACATTTCTCCAAAGAAGACATACAGACGGCCACGAAGCACATGAAAAGATGCTCAACATCACTAATTATTAGAGAAATGCAAATCAAAACTACAATGAGGTATCACCTCACTCCTGTTAGAATGGGCATCATCAGAAAATCTACAAACAACAAATGCTGGAGAGGGTGTGGAGAAAAGGGAACCCTCTTGCACTGTTGGTGGGAATGTAAATTGATACAGCCACTATGGAGAACAATATGGAGGTTCCTTAAAAAACTAAAAATAGAATTACCATATGACCCAGCAATCCCACTACTGGGCATATACCCAGAGAAAACCGTAATTCAAAAAGACACGTGCACCCGAATGTTCATTGCAGCACTATTTACAATAGCCAGGTCATGGAAGCAACCTAAATGCCCATCAACAGACGAATGGATAAAGAAGTTGTGGTACATATATACGATGGAATATTATTCAGCCATAAAAAGGAACGAAATTGAGTCATTTGTTGAGAAGTGGATGGATCTAGAGACTGTCATACAGAGTGAAGTAAGTCAGAAAGAGAAAAACAAATATCGTATGTTAATGCATGTATGTGGAACGTAGAAAAATGGTACAGATGAGCCAGTTTGCAGGGCAGAAGTTGAGACACAGATGTAGAGAATGGACATATGGACACCAAGGGGGGAAAACTGCGATGAGGTGGGGATGGTGATGTGCTGAATTGGGCGATTGGGATTGACATGTATACACTGATGTGTATAAAACTGATGCCTAATAAGAACCTGCAGTATAAAAAAACAAACAAAACAACTAATACTAAACTTTCATTGGGTTATTTGTATGGAAATATGTTAATATAAATGTTTCAGACATTACATGAAATTTCTAAAAATCTTATATTTGTAATTGTATGGAAATATGTATGGAAATATGTTAATATAAATGTTTCAGACATTACATGAAATTTCTAAAAATCTTATATTTGTATTTGTATGGAAATATGTATGGAAATATGTTAATATAAATGTTTCAGACATTACATGAAATTTCTAAAAATCTTATATTTGTATTTGTATGGAAATATGTATGGAAATATGTTAATATAAATGTTTCAGACATTACATGAAATTTCTAAAAATCTTATATTTGTATTTGTATGGAAATATGTATGGAAATATGTTAATATAAATGTTTCAGACATTACATGAAATTTCTAAAAATCTTATATTTGTATTTGTATGGAAATATGTATGGAAATATGTTAATATAAATGTTTCAGACATTACATGAAATTTCTAAAAATCTTATATTTGTATTTGTATGGAAATATGTATGGAAATATGTTAATATAAATGTTTCAGACATTACATGAAATTTCTAAAAATCTTATATTTGTATTTGTATGGAAATATGTATGGAAATATGTTAATATAAATGTTTCAGACATTACAGGAAACGTCTAAAAATCTTATATGTTCTGGTATAATGTTATAAGTAATAATCCTAGTTATTACTTTAAAATGTATATCTCAGAAATAACTAATTTTCTTGTCAACTGCATTATTATGAACTTTCATCAAATCTTTAACCATGGTCATTTTTAAGTCTTTTGTCATTTACAGACAGTTCTGGGTGTACTCTGATGATTTTGCAAATATGTTCCTATAAAAGAGTTTCATCTTCAAGAAATTCATGGAAAAGACTCTGACAAGTACAGGTTTCTGGTAACTGACTGTACTGCTGAACTGAATGAATAAGCATTTTCAGAACTCTAATGAAAAACTGATGAACTCATAAAAGTGCTAAGAAAAGATCAAGATGAAAAAAAAGAAATTAATTACATGGGACTGAGTGAACTGATGAGGATGAGTATAATTTTTGTGACTTTCTGTCTGAATTAAAAAAAAAAAAAAATCCCACAAGGACTCAGAGGAAAAGAATATACAAATCAATTTTCACTGCAAAGTAAAGGAGCTGTTACAGTGGAGGATTACTGGACTGAATGTCAATGTTATGACATAGTATAAGTGTGTTTCATGTTTGGTAATTGCAATCATTGTTGCTTTTGTTGTGGTCATCCATGTACAATGCTTGGTGTCAGTCTATCTATCTCTTGTAAAAATAAAATACAGTGTGTGTGTGTGGAAAAAAAAAAAAAAAAAAAGAAAATTGAAATCGTATCAAGTATCTTTTCCAACCACAATGCTGTGAGACTAGATATCAATTACAGGAAAAATTCTGTAAAAAATACAAACACATGGAGGCTAAAAAATACATTACTTAATAACCAAGAGATCACTGAAGAAATCAAAGAGGAAATCAAAAAATACCTAGAAACAAATGACAATGAAAACACGATGACCCAAAACCTATGGGGTGCAGCAAAAGCAGTTCTAAGAGGGAAGTTTACAGCAATACAATCCTACCTCAAGAAACAAGAAACATCTCAAATAAACAACCTAACCTTGCATCTAAAGCAATTAGAGAAAGAAGAACAAAAAACCCCCAAACTTAGCAGAAAGAAAGAACTCATAAAGATCAGATCAGAAATAAATGAAAAAGAAATGAAAGAAACAATAGCAAAGATCAATAAAACTAAAAGCTGGTTCTTTGAGAAGATAAACAAAATTGATAAACCATTAGCCAGACTCATCAAGAAAAAAAGGCAGAAGATTCAAATCAATAGAATTAGAAATGAAAAAGGAGAAGTAACAACTAACACTGCAGAAATACAAAGTATCATGAGAGATTACTACAAGCAACTCTATGCCAAAAAAATGCACAACCAGGAAGAAATGGACACATCCTTAGAAAAGCACAACCTTCCGAGACTGCACCAGGAAGAAACAGAAAATATAAACAGACCAATCACAAGCACTGAAATTGAGACTGTGATGAAAAATCTTGCAACAAACAAAAGCCCAGGACCAGACGGCTTCACAGGCAAATTCTATTAAACATTTATAGAAGAGCAAACACCTATCCTTCTCAAACTCTTCTAAAATATAGCAGAGGGAGGAACACTCCCAAACTCATTCTACAAGACCAGCATCACCCTGATACCAAAACCGGACAAAGATGTCACAAAGAAAGAAAACTACAGACCAATATCACTGATGAACAGAGATGCAAAAATCCTCAATAAAATACAAGCAAACAGAATCCAACAGCACGTTAAAAGGATCATACAGCATGATCAAGTGGGGTTTACCCCAGGAATGCAAGGATTCTTCAATATATGCAAATCAATCAATGTGATACACCATATTAACAAATTGAAGGAGAAAAACCATATGATCATCTCAATAGATGCAGAAAAAGCTTTTGACAAAATTCAACACCCATTTATGATAAACACCCTCCAGAAAGTAGGCATAGAGGGAACTTACCTCAACATAATAAAGGCCATCTATGACAAACCCACAGCCAACATTGTTCTCAATGGTGAAAAACTGAAACCATTTCCACTAAGATCAGGAACAAGAGAAGCTTGCCCACTCTCACCACTATTATTCAACATAGTTTTGGAAGTTTTAGCCACAGCAATCAGAGAAGAAAAAGAAATTAAGGAATCCATTTTGGAAAAGAAGAAGTAAGATTGTCACTGTTTGCAGATGACATGATACTATACATAGAGAATCCTAAAGATGCTACCAGAAAACTACTAGAGCTAATCAATGAATTTGGTAAAGTAGCAGGGCACAAAATTAATGCACAGAAATCTCTTGCATTCCTATACACTAATGATGAAAAATCTGAAAGAGAAATAGAGAAAACACTCCCATTTACCATTGCAACAAAAAGAATAAAATACCTAGGAATAAACCTACCTAAGGAGACAAAAGACCTGTATGCAGAAAACTATAAGACACTGATGAAAGAAATTAGAGATGATACAAACAGATGGAGAGATATACCATATTCTTGTATTGGAAGAATCAACATTGTGAAAATGACTCTACTACCCAAAGCAATCTACAGATTTAATGCAATCCTTATCAAACTACAAATGGCATTTTTCACAGAACTAGAACAAAAAGTTGCACAATTTGTATGGAAACACAAAAGATGCCGAATAGCCAAAGCAATCTTGAGAAAGAAAAACAGAGCTGGAGGAATCAGGCTCCTGGACTTCAGACCATACTACAGAGCTACAGTCATCAAGATAGCATGGTACTGGCACAAAAACAGAAATATAGATCAATGGAACAGGATAGAAAGCCCAGAGATAAACCCACACACATATGGTCACCTTATCTTTGATAAAAGAGCAAGAGTATACAATGGAGAAAAGACAGCCTCTTCAATAAGTGGTGCTGGGAAAACTAGACAGCTACATGTAAAAGAATGAAATTAGAACACTTGCTAACACCATACACAGAAATAAACTCAAAATGGATTAAAGACCTAAATGTAAGGCCAGACACTATCAAACTCTTAGAGGAAAACATAGGCAGAACACTCTATGACATAAATCACAGCAAGATCCTTTTTGACCCACCTCCTAGAGAAATGGAAATAAAAACAAAAATAAACAAATAGGACCTAATGAAACTTCAAAGCTTTTGCACAGCAAAGGAAACCATAAACAAGACGAAAAGACAACCCTCAGAATGGGAGAGAATATTTGCAAACAAAGCAACTGACAAAGGATTCATCTCCAAAATATACAAGCTGCTCATGCCGCTCAATATCAAAAAAACAAACAACCCAATGCAACAATGGGCAGAAGACATAAGTAGACATCGCTCCCAAGAAGATATACAGATTGCCAACAAACACATGAAAGGATGCTCAACATCACTAATCATCAGAGAAATGCAAATCAAAACAACAATGAGGTATCACCTCACACCAGTCAGAACGGCCATCATCAAAAAATCTGCAAACAATAAATGCTGGAGAGGGTGTGGAGAAAAGGGAACCCTCTTGCACTGTTGGTGGGAATGTAAATTGATACAGCCACTATGGAGAACAGTATGGAGGTTCCTTAAAAAACTAAAAATAGAACTACCATATGACCCAGCAATCCCACTACTGGGCACATACCCTGAGAACACCATAATTCAGAAAGTCATGTACCACAGTGTTCATTGCAGCACTATTTTCAATAGCCAGGTCATGGAAGCAACCTAAGCGTCCATCAACAGATGAATGGATAAAGAAGATGTGGCACATATATACAATGGAATATTACTCAGCCATAAAAAGAAACAAAATTGAGTTATTTGTAGTAAGGTGGCTAGACCTAGAGTCTGTCATACAGAGTGAAGTAAGTCAGAAAGAGAAAAACACATACTGTATGCTAACACATATATAAGGAATCTTAAAAAAAAAAAAAAAAAGGTCCTGAAGAACCTAGAGGCAGGACAGGAATAAAGACGTAGAAGTAGAGAATGGACTTGAGGACACAGGGAGGGGGAAGGGTAAGCTGGGACAAAGTGAGAGAGTGGCATGGACATATATACATTACCAAATGTAAAATGGATGGTTAGTGGGAAGCAGCCGCATAGCACAGGGAGATCAGCTCAGTGCTTTGTGACCACCTAGAGGGGTGGGATAGGGAGGGTGGGAGTGAGATGAAAGAGGGAGGGGATATGGGGATATATGTATACGTATAGCTGATTCACTTTGCTTTACAGCAGAAACTAACACAACAATGTAAAGGAATTATACTCCAATAAAGATGTTAAAAAAAAAAAAGACAGGTTAGAAAAATAAAAGGATTTTATAAAATAAATAATGAGATCATTAAATAAACACTTAATATAATCATTAGTAAGATAGAAGTAAAAATTGATTTAAGAATAGAATTTTAACCTATAATGGAAACAAACCTGAAAAAGAATATATATACATATATATGTGTATATATATGTACATATAACTGAAACACTTTACTGTACACCTGAAACTAAACAGTATTGCAAATCAACAATACTTCAAATTAAAAAAATAAGAATTTAAATTTTTTAAACATTTTAACAGTAAAAATAAAGAATAAGTATATAAAAATAAAGGAAAACAAGACAGAAGCAGGAAGACAAAGATGAAAGAGATAGACATCAAGCTAAATTAGGAATAGATGTACGGAAGGGAATAACCATCTAAACTACCGCAAAACGTTCAGAGGCAATACAGACACAGTTTTCCCCAGTTGCCTTGATAGCAAGAAGTCTATTATCTCCATAATAAAGCTTTCTTCTACCTAGCACCTCCCAAACGCTTCCCCACTCCCAAGGAATGCAGGAACTCTTCCGGCATTTACCCAATCAAAGGGTAACCTTGTTTCAAAAACTGTTTGAAATGACTCTATCTCCAAGCAGCTTTTTCTGAAAATTCTCAGTGATGGAAGGTAGGTGGGGAGGCCACACCTGAAGTAGAGAGAGAAAAAGGTCTGATTAACTCCACCACTGGTGGTGCTTTTGCTGTCGTATGAGGTTGCTGTTAAAAACTGGTCCTTGCGTATATACTGTCCATTCTCCCAAGGTGTCTTATTTACGTAGATCCTTGCACAGGCCACTCTGGTTCTTTGAGAGTGGAGGAGCTCAGCTGGGCCCCATGCTGGGGTCCCAAGATTGCAACTCTTAGGGGTCAGCTCTTCCACCTCCCATACAAGGCACCATCAAGTGCCCCAGTAGCACTGGGTCAAGCATAACAGCAACTCCAGGGAGTCATCCCTCAAGTCTTCTAAAGGAGGCCATCCTGCTTGATTCCAAAATGCCACATTTATCCTTCCAGAGGGGCGACCTCTGTGACTTGGTTGATGTTCTGGCACTTCTCTCTCTGGAGAAGAGGAAACTAAATCACAAATTGAGTTCATATGCAGGTGCCTTGACAGAATATCCATTCCTCTAATATTATGGAATACATTCTAAGATATTGAGACACACAACACACAACAGATAAGTCCTTGATATAAGAATATAAGAAGTCTTAACATAAGAATATAATATAATGTAAGTCCTTTATATAATATAATATAAAAGCAGAATAGAAAAAGAAAAACAAAAACAAAATTAGCAAAACCCAGCTATAAGCAGGTCAGTAGTCTCATCTCTTCTGGAATTCCTACTTTACTACTTCTCCCTATTTTGGGTCCTTCATGCCCAGGAAGGAAGAGCCAGAAAGAGAGAGTATTTTTCTCTGGCGCCCGTGTTGAGGGCCATGGTCATGTCACACGAGTCATTGCTCTTCAGAACCAGGAGTCCCTGTGACTAGAGTTGTAGGGCATACCCTGCCCACACATAGCTCAGCATCATTAGACTGGCATATCATCACATCACAGAATCCAAAACCAGATAATAAGCCACCGTTGGAGTTACTTGCTGAGATGGTGATCATCCCAAACCAACTAATTGGAAAACCAGTGCTTTGTACCGTGCCTCACAAGGGGGTGCTATTTCCCACTGATTGCATTTGGACATACTGAGGAGACTTTGAAAAAGCACTGATGGGTCCTTCCGCTCATATATAGAGAGAGTAATAGACTTTTTTTTGTACCTCCATTATATATTTCAAGAAGAATAAAATGAACTATCTTCTTCAATAATTAAGCGTGCAGAGTCTGCTGGGAATGATGTTGTTTTACTTGCCATTTTACGTATCTGTGAAGAGGCATGGGAAGAACTGATTTGAGGATAGCCTATTTTTCTTTTACAGTTTTTTTCTATGTTAAATGAAGTATACTCACATTGCGGACAATTAGAAAACAGAACAGGAAAAAAGTGTCCCTCATACTATCGTATATCATTATGAACATTTTGGGGTGTTTCCTTCCAACTATTTTCCTAGCTACCCACTAGGAAAAAACAACAACAACTATGAACACATAGTATATACAATAGAGTCCTTTTTTATTTAATTTAAATCATATTATGAGCATTTCCTCATATTACTATCTATTTTCACAAGGCTTATTTTATTTTTAATATCTGTATAATAGAATTTTTGTTTACGTAACCATTCTCCTATTATTGTACATTTAGATTATTTCTAAAAGTTTATAATTACAAGAAAAGCTAAGGAGAGGTAAATCAGATACAGATCTAGTTCCAAAATTATATTACTTCCCTAGGAATGATACTCAGGAGTAGAACTACAGGGTACTACAATGTGACCATTTTTATGTTTCTAAATAAATGTCGCTAAATTGTCTTCCAGCTAGGGGTGGAATTCAAAATATTTAACACCTAGTATGGACACAGGCCAATCAGAACAGACTTCCACTGTCAATAACCTGTAAAAGAGCCTTGGGGCACATGAGCAGAATATGTGTGCTTATGCTAATTTACAGGGCCACCAAATTATACCCTAAACAGCATTATTACCGTTTATATATTTAAAAACCTCTAACCAAAAAGAGAGATCCCTCATCTTTTTTTCATCAATACTATTTTAGGTTTAATGTTCAACCTTGTTGGTAAGGTTGAAGTTTTTTTTTCCTCATTCCAAACGGATTCTTTTAGAAATTAACTCTTCATTCCATTTCTTTGCACATTTACTTATTGGAGTCCTAATGTTTTATTTACATATCAGAGAGGCCATATTGCACAGTGGTTAAGAGAGCAGCCTCTGAAGTTAGATGGACAGGGGTTTTGCTCCTCAAACTATGGCTAAGTGACATTGGACTAGTGTTTTAGTCAGCTCAGACTACCACAACAAAATACCATAGACTAGGTAGCTTAGACAACAGAAATTTGTTTCTCACAGTTCTGGAGGCTAGAATTTGAGATGATATCAAAATCATGTAGGCTTGAAAAAAGGATTTTTTTCCCCTAATGCACACCACCAGTTCAGTAGCACAAACTGATCATACACATTATATCTTCTTGTTCTCCAAACACACATACACAAGAATGAGAGAAGGGAAGAGTGGATGAAAAATTTCAACCAATTTTTGGAACACTTCAAGAAGCTGAGGAAGCAAAAACCCAAAAGCCTGCAGAAGAGAAGAGTCATGAGAAGCAAGGGAATCCACCTCCACAGAACCCCAGAAAGGCTTAGGATTTGGAAGTATCTGTTTCCATGGAAGGTGCAGATATGATGTGAGAATTAAAAAAGGGGCTTGGTTGAACACAGATAGAACAATTCAACTCCCCACACGTCCGTTTACTCACTCTTTACAGCCCAAAGACTTCACATTCCTGTCCCCACTCCACCTCCACACATACACATAAGGAACTGCAGGTTTATTCTTTGGAAGAATTGAACTGAAGTGGCTCTGACTTAAGACACTGCACCCAGCAGAAGGCAAGGGTAAGCCACGGGAAGACTCAACACAACCAAACTGAACTCCAGACATTCCTCCAATTGTAGCACATGGGAATTTCTTCCTTCCAGTTACACAGTTCACAGACCCGAGATTCTTCCTTGACACTTTCTTTTACACTTGACATCCATTTTATCAGGAAATTCTGTTGACTCTATTTTTAAAATAAATCCAGAACCCAACTACTCTTTACCACATTTATTGCTGCTACCCTGGTGAAAGCCACCATCTCTCTCTCTACTGGATTACTGGAATAGCCTCCTAACTCGTCCTCTCACTTCCAGTATTGCTCCCTATAATCTATGCTCAACACAAGTGCCAGAGTGATTCTTCAACATCTGAAGTCAGACCTTGTCACTCTTCTCCTTCAAACCTTAAATGACACCCCCCTGTACTCAGTAAAAGCTTCCTATTACCCACAAGACCTTCTTTTTACCTCTTTGATCTCCCCTCCTTCTATTTCCTCCTCAGTCACTCTCCTGCTGCTATATTGACTTCCTTGCTATTCCTCTAACATGACAGACCTGCCTCTACCTCAGGGACTTTGCACTGGCAGTTCCTTGCAACTAGTCTGCTTCAGCCTTGTCCCAGATATTCTGTGATATATATACACAAATACTATGCCTTTTTATATAAGGGACTTGAGCACCCATGGATTTTGGTATCCTGGAACCAAGTCCCCACAGATACCTAGGGATGACTGTACTGTGTGACCAGCATAATTAATTGGAAAACAGTAACAAAAACAAAAACTCAAGACTCCCACCAAGGTACTTCATTGTGAATTTCAGAGCATCTAAAAAGGACAATCTTAAAAAGCCTCCAGAGAGAAAAATCCAAATAAACAGGAATCAGGATGGCATTAGATTTATCACAACATTGTGAGTTTCTTCAAAATTCTCAGTGAAAATTATTTTCAACCTAGAATTCTTTACCCAGCCAAAATGTCAATCAAGTAGGAAAGCAAACTAAATATCTAAAACTCTCAGATATGCAATGACTTAGAAAACTCACCTCCCATGCACTTTCTTAGGAAGCCAATGAAAGATGTGCTTTCCCACACACTGAAGAAAGATGAAGACATGGGGCTCAATAAACCATGGAGACTCCCTGACTTCAGACTATACTACAAAGCTACAGTAATCAAGACAATATGGTACTAGCACAAAAACAGAAACATAGATCAATGGAACAAGATAGAAAGCCCAGAGATTAACCCACGCACCTATGGTCAACTAATCTATGACAAAGGAGGCAAAGATATACAATGGAGAAAAGACAGTCTCTTCAATAAGTGGTGCTGGGAAAACTGGACAGCTACATGTAAAAGAATGAAATTAGAATACTCCCTAACACCATACACAAAAATAAACTCAAAATGGATTAGAGACCTAAATATAAGACTGGACACTATAAAACTCTTAGAGGAAAACATAGGAAGAACACTCTTTGACATAAATCACAGCAAGATCTCTTTTGATCCACCTCCTAGAGTAATGGAAATAAAAACAAAAATAAACAAGTGGGACCTAATGAAACTTCAAAGCTTTTGCACAGCAAAGGAAACCATAAACAAGACGAAAAGACAACCCTCAGAATGGGAGAAAATATTTGCAAATGAATCAACGGACAAAGGATTAATCTCCAAAATATATAAACAGCTCATTCAGCTCAATAGTAAAGAAACAAACACCCCAATCCAAAAATGGGCAGAAGACCTAAATAGACATTTCTCCAAAGAAGACATACAGACGGCCACGAAGCACATGAAAAGATGCTCAACATCACTAATTATTAGAGAAATGCAAATCAAAACTACAATGAGGTATCACCTCACTCCTGTTAGAATGGGCATCATCAGAAAATCTACAAACAACAAATGCTGGAGAGGGTGTGTAGAAAAGGGAACCCTCTTGCACTGTTGGTGGGAATGTAAATTGATACAGCCACTATGGAGAACAATATGGAGGTTCCTTAAAAAACTAAAAATAGAATTACCATATGACCCAGCAATCCCACTACTGGGCATATACCCAGAGAAAACCGTAATTCAAAAAGACACATGCACCCGAATGTTCATTGCAGCACTATTTACAATAGCCAGGTCATGGAAGCAACCTAAATGCCCATCAACAGATGAATGGATAAAGAAGATGTGGTACATATATACAATGGAATATTACTCAGCCATAAAAAGGAACGAAATTGAGTCATTTGTTGAGACGTGGATGGATCTAGAGACTGTCATACAGAGTGAAGTAAGTCAGAAAGAGAAAAACAAATATCGTATATTAATGCATGTATGTGGAACCTAGAAAAATGGTACAGATGAGCCAGTTTGCAGGGCAGAAGTTGAGACACAGATGTAGAGAATGGACATATGGACACCAAGGGGGGAAAACTGCGGTGAGGTGGGGATGGTGGTGTGCTGAATTGGGCGATTGGGATTGACATGTATACACTGGTGTGTATAAAACTGATGCCTAATAAGAACCTGCAGTATAAAAAAACAAACAAAACAACTAATACTAAACTTTCATTGGGTTATTTGTATGGAAATATGTTAATATAAATGTTTCAGACATTACATGAAATTTCTAAAAATCTTATATGTGTATTTGTATGGAAATATGTATGGAAATATGTTAATATAAATGTTTCAGACATTACATGAAATTTCTAAAAATCTTATATTTGTATTTGTATGGAAATATGTATGGAAATATGTTAATATAAATGTTTCAGACATTAAAAAGTAATAAATAAATAAAAATAAACCATGGATCCGTCATCCCTGGGGGGGTGAGAGCTATGCAGCAGACCTAGAGGGAAAGCTGTCCAGGAGGGTGGGGGGCTGTGTTATTTCCAGGCTAAGGTGAGATGTGGGAGTGATGGTGGGATTATCTGAGATACTTTATTTTTTGACAAACATTTTTGCCACAAGTTTGACTGATCATTGGATCCTTTTAAGAAAATTGCAACGCATATATGGCAACAAATGGATACAAACAAATGAAAAAAAACAAGGCAATTATTAACACCAGGAAGAAGGAAAAAATTATCTCAGAACAGAAATACATTCACGACTACACTATCGGTTTAGCAGTGAATAATGTGCATATCAATCGTTGCTGATATAAATTTAACTGTGGCATAACCATATTAGGAGGATGGGAAGAAAAGACTGAAAGGTGATACTGTAGAAGACAGCCTAATTCCTAATTCGATGTAATAGAATGTCAAAAGATACTTTCTAAAATTGATAATCAAAAATAGCTGTCTATGCATAATATTTAGAAATATGGAAGTATAGTCAAGAAGGAAAAGTTAAAGCAGGTTCAGGGATAGGTGGAGAGGGTGTGGTAGAAGATTGCTGTTTTATATGATAAGCTTTTCAACACTGGTTGATTTTTTTTCTAATGTGTACACATTACTTTGGTAAAAATATGAATTAATTTCAGAAGTACATAAATGCATACAAGTGATGCATACTCATTAAGTGTATAAAATAGCCAAAAGGGGGATGGGGAAATCAACCATAATTTCATAACCCAAAACAATCACTGTAAGACTATTGTATTTGCTTCATCTTTTATAAAAAGAGCATTATAACTATATTTTTATACAATTAAAATCTTGCCCCCCCCCTTTTTTTTTACTTTATATCATTCCAAAGCAATTTTTATCAACAATTTTACCAGCTGCATAACATTCCTCTGATCTGCATCCCTACTGATTCTTAGTCCTCACATGGACGGCAAAGACATCTCGAAAAAAGAGATGACTGAGGGAGTAGGGGGCTCCTTTTTAAAAATTAAAACCTTGCAACAGGGGAAAGCCCTTTTGAAACCTCAATCCAAACTAGCTCAAGTGAAAAGGGAAACTTATTGGCTCATGGAACTGGAAAGGGTAGGGTATCACTCCAGGCACTGCTAGGTCCAGGGCTCAAACAACATCGTCAGGACTGGATTTCTCCTTCTCTCCATCCTCAGCAACATTTGCTCTCGTAGTGAGCTCTTAATTGGTTCTTCCTCATAGTTGCAAGATGAGAGCAGCCGTTTCAGTCTTTCCTCTTCCCAGGAAGGCCTCTCTCCCTGGCCTCCAGCCCTAGAGACAGCTGGTGGTTGGATTCATGATGCTTTGTGGACTCGCCATGTGGTACAAGGAATACACAGTGGGAGCTCAGGGGTGTACGCGGGGTGGTGGGCAGTGAAAGAAACACCCCAACATATCATGGCCGATTGGTATTTTCTTCTGCTTACTTATCTCTATCTTACCATTTTGTTACCATTAAACAAAACAAAACAGGAGAAGGTAACATGGCTGGGCAGGTTGGTAACACTATAAACTCATTATGACCAGCCTCTGCTGGATCCTCAGTCCTACCATTTTTCTCTGTCTTGCATGGTCACTGTCTACCACAACTATTTTCACACATTCTCCACTCTCCTCACTTACAACCCTCCGCCTCCCCGTTACCGCCTACTTTACAGTGAAAATAGAAGTGATCACCTGGGAACCGCTTCAACTTTCCATACCAGCCTGACTTACCTGCGCCCTCCCTCATCTTTTCCTCTGCCCTCCAGACACAGCAAATAACATGTGCTTCTGATCTAAAGTCAGTCCATCCACTTATGCTCTGAATCTTACTCTCTCATGTTTCCTTAGAACTCTGGTGCTATCTATTAATCTCATTCTCTTGGTCCCACTCTCTTACCTCGCCCTGGCCGTATCATTTTTCTTCCCATTTAAACATGCTCAAGTCTGCACTTTAAAAAAAAGAGAGCTATTCCCTTGGCTTCCTGTGTCCCTGCATTTATTATGCTATCTCCTCCGCCTTAGAGCAAAGCTTCTTTAAAAAGTTATGCGCTGTCTGTATTTTCTCACCTGTTACTCACTCTCCAAATTACCTCATTTGAAATTCCAAACTCATCATCTCCTGAAACTGCTCACTCTCCGGTCACTATTACGTGTGTAGTGCTGAATCTAAAGTTCTCACCTCACTTGGCCTCTCTGTAGCAGTCGTCATAGTCGGCTACTCTCTTCTGTTGACCCCTGGGACCCAGCTAGCTCTCCTTGGTTTCTTCCTCTGTGGCCCATCTTGATACCTTTGCTCAACCTTCTTTTCTCTCCAAATATTAAATACAGGAGTTCCTCAAACCTTGGTCCTGGGCCCTATTGCCTTCTGATTCTGTGCTCTGCCTCCCAGAGTGATGTCACTCTGCCCCATAGGTCCAAAGATCCCATATCTTTGATGAAACCTACATTTGTGTCCGGTGTCTGTCGTCTTGATCCGTGTCCCCACCTGCTCCATCTTCACTAACTGTCTCACAGTCTCCTAAGCCTGAACTGGACTTGTTCTTTCTCCCAACCTCTTGCTCCCACATCTGCTCCTCTTCCAGTGTTTCCTGTCTTGGGAAATGACATCACCACTCCCACCCCTAGTTGTTCAAGCCAGAAAATTGGGAGTTAGCCATGCTTCCTCCCCCTTCCTCATTTCTCACATCCAATCAATCACCAAATTTGGGTAGTTATCCATGTTTTCCCTTCTTCTGCACTCCTTACATCCAAGCAATTGCCAAGTTTTATCTGTTTTGCCTCCAAAACAGCTCTCTAATTTTGTCTCTCTAATTTTCTCTCTATATATACCCTTCCTGGCCAGGATAACATCACCTCTGACCTGGAGAACTGCAAAAGCCTCTTAACTGGTCTCTTGGTGTGTGATTGCTTGTTTGAGGCGTATTTTATCCACTTGGATGGACTGTTTACTCCATAAAGGCAAAGATAAAGACTGTCTTATTCACCACTTTATTTACAATTCCTATTTTACAACTTGGCATAGTATATGCCTAATAAATCTTTTATAAAATTAGTGAAGGAATATAAGATTCTTGAACTAAAATCAACTACTACATCATTTCAAGCCAACACATCTTTCACTCAATGCAAAATCCAAACGCAAGTATCTCCCAGTTGTGATAAAAATAGGTGTCACAGATTTAGGTGCTCTGCTAGCCAGCAGCCATATGAAGATATTTTCAGGACCTGGAGACAGAGGAGATGAGAAGCCATGTGACTGGCCTGCATCACACAGCTGGTTGGTGGAGGAGTAATTACTAGAGCTCCAAGTTTCTGGCTCCCATTCAAGTCACTTTTTTCCACATTGCCACAGACAGGACCTATTAACACAGCATCGTACATAAAATGAATCTCACTGTCCTAACAAGTTTATTTATCTAGCTTTCCCTGGAAGCCCTGGAATTTTTTGTAGGTTATAACCATAGTTCATGAGGAGCAGCAGATTATAAAATGGTAGGGGTGGGAATAGAAGCTAGCACCCTGAGAAGTAAGGAGATTACAGAGCCATCAAACATCATGCTTGCAAATATTCTGGAACAAATTAAGTTACATGCAAACAGTTCAATACCTTCATAATTCATTTGACAAATATTTATTGAGCTCCTACTGAATGTCAGGCATTGTTGTAGTCGCTAGGGACGTAGCAGTGAACAGAACAGCCAAAGTCCTGCCCTCAAGAAGATGACATTCTGTCAGGGGAAATAGACAGTAAACAAGCAAACAAATCAATAATATTGGGTAGTAATATATGTTTTAGAGAAATAGGAAGTCAGTAAAGGAAGAGAGTGGTGGAAGTGGGGCAGCTGCCATTTTAGACAGAACAGCTAGAGAAAATCTCTCTGAAGAAGTAACATTTGCACAAGTGAGAGAGCAACCATACAAAGATCTGGGAGGAAAGCATTCCAGGCAGAAGGAGCAGTAAGGACCCTGAGGCAAGAGTGTGCTCACTGAGTTTGAGAAACAGCAAGGAATGTGGCTGGAATAGAGTGAGAAGCGAGGGGAGATGGCGCAGTGAGCTGCCAGGGCTGGATCATCCAGGGCAAGGTAAGGACTCCGGAATTTCTTCTCTTTGTGACAGGAAGCCAGTGCAAAGTTGCAAGCAGGGGAAGGATGTAATCAGGTTCTGTTTTGAAAGGATCACTCCGCTGCTGATGGAGACCAGTTAGGAGATCATCTCAAGACAACACGTGATGGTATCTTGGACTATGATAGTATCAGTTGAAAGTGCTGAGAAGTGGTTAGATTTTGGTTACATTTTGAAAGTGGAGTCAAAAGGATCTGCTAATGGGAGGACGTGTGGAATATGAGTGAAAGAGACGAGCCAAGACTGACTCCAAAGCTCTGACCTGAGAAACAGGATAAATGGAAGAGCCATTTATTGACATCCAGAATTCTTGGCAAGGATTAGGCATGTGAAGGAAAATCAAGGGTTCTGTTTAAATCATCGATTTTGATATGCCCATTGGATACTCAAACGGAGATAATGAGTAGGCTGTCTGGAATTTAGGGGAGACATGAGGACTATACATATAAATCTGGGAGTTATCAATAGTTGGGATCTTTTTATGGCTTTGGCCATGTAACTGGGTGAAATAATCTGGGAAAGATGTATGCATGGAGACGAGATTGTACACTCCAGTATTCAGACTTTTATAAGATGAGGAAAATTCAACAAAGGACGCAGAAAAGAGGATGTCAGTGAAGGGGAAAACAAGATGAGTGTAGAGCCCTGGAACCCAAGTAATGAAGTGTTTTGAGAAGGAGAGAGGGAACAGCTGTGTTAGATGTGCTGAAGGGTTAAGGCAGGTGAGGACATGGATTTAGCTACAGCACATAGCGTCTGAGCATAATCCCATAATTGACTTCAGAAGTAAAGGATTTCAGTTCTTGAAGAACCTTAGAAATCAACCCCTAATTTTAAATGTGAGAAAATCAAGACCCAGATGAAGTGATTTGTCGAAGTAACAGAGTTAATTTGTTATAACCAGATCTCCTGATCCTGTGCTTTTTCTAATATATCACTACTCTACCTTCCAGATATTCAAAATGATTACCCTGAGTCATCCACATCCAAGTCAAAAGAGATTTAGCTATATTCCAACTACTTGGCTTAAGGAAGCTGAAAATGTTAAGATTTCCTCACAGAAATAGTTAAGAGTTTGGAAAAAAAAGTTTTCTTGGTTCTTGCCTACAAAATTTATTTGAGTGGAGCAGCTTGTTTTCTGGCCATACCCGATAAATTACAAGGTATTGTTTAAAGAAAAGAGCTGCAAATTTGATGAACAATTTTAAACAGTTCTGCTTTTTCCTCTATGTTCCACTCTATTTCCATGGAAATTATATCCACTAGCATAGAATCAGCTTCAAGAATGTTATTACTAAGATCAAGAATAATTTCCAAAAACTAGAAGACTGGGGAAGATGAAATTATTGTATATAACTGAAACATTCAAATACAAATCAAATCTGTCTTTCAAAATAAAACCAAAGCTCTATGATTTCCTATGCTTTTAGGCTATGACTATGTAACCAGTTTTCCAACTATTATCCGGTGGCTTTATAACTCCTATTATAAGGCTGACTGTTGATTTACATTGCAGGTTATTAAAGCTTTTAGGTTTAGATAGTAAGGTTCATTTTACCCTACCCCATTTTCAGCATAGTATAAATTCACCATTGCGTCCAACAGTCTTTTTCTTTTTGGAACTCAGGTTAGCTTCCCTGACTGTTCAGATGGCTTGAGTTAGCAAGAATTAAAATTGTTAGAGCTGTACTGAGGCACTTAGTCTGCCATGCTGTTTGAAAGGTGCAGGTGCATCCAATCTTACAAAAGAGATGTTCAGATACTTCTGCATTGCCAAGAACACATTACATTAGAGAAATATGTTGTCTTTAAAACAACCTTTTTTGGGACTTCCCTGGCAGTCCAGTGGTTGGGACTCCGTGCTCCCAATGCAGGGGACCCGGGTTCGATCCTGGTCAGGGAACTAGATCCCGCATGCTGCAACTGAAGATCCCGTGTGCCACAACTGAGACCCGACGCAGCCAAATAAATAAACTAATTAAAAAAAAAAAAAACACCTTTTTTGTCATAGAAGCCTTTCTACCTAATCTTTTAACTTCCTTTACCATCTCTCTTTGCATCTTCAGAACCATTCTGCTTATTTATTAATATTGGGAAAGAACATTTCAATGAAACAAATAAAAATTTTCAAGTGCACAGAATATACTCACTTTTTGAAATGAAGGTAACTTCTTGCTATTTTCAATTCTTTCATTCTCCATGTTGATCTTCTTGAACTGATCTCATCCTTCCTTGAAGTTATCTGATTGCATGGTCTGTCTCAGCCTTTCTCCTCTGTCTCCAGTTACAGTATCAGCTCCACTATCTGCAGGGGTCGAGTTGGCTTTCTGTCACATAGTTCATCTGAAAGGGGCAGCTTACAGTATTCTATATTATCACAGGGGGCAAGAAACATACAAATGTTGTGTTCCTTGGCCCTTATAAGGGGGACAGTAGTCTTAACCACTGAAGCCTGGACAGTAAACAGTAGCAACTGATGATATTTAAAAGGACAAGTTAGATTTTGCATCTTTTCTGTGGAAGTTTAAAAAAATTGCCTCAATTAGACAACTCATGCAGTTTGTGGGAACATGACAATGTTACTAGTGACATCATTTATGTTGGTCTTTGCCATCCTGCTTAATTCTACCCAGGATCAGTCAGCCAACCTGGCATCATTCTATCCCAACAGGGCTGCTCCCCTCCCTCTGTTCTTACCCGTCCCCCAGTAGCTGCTACATGGGAAACTGATTCTCCTCCGGTTCTTCCGGGATGTAACGTGAAGTTTACAAGGAGAGGGGCAGCAGCTGGTTCAGCTGGACCATAATGAAAGTCTAGGAGAAGCAAGATGAAAATAAGAAAAATAAAATGTTTTTTGTTTTTTAAAAAAAAAAAACACACACAGAAGGAGAAAACATCTCAGCAGAGAGACCCTGGTAAAAAGCAGTTTGCTCCACTGGCCAATGGTATAGCTTGAGAGAAATTTTGCCACAAGCATTTGCTAACTACTGAATTTAATTAAAGTAACCTTGGTGACCAAAACCACGGTCTACTATTAAACGTTTGTGTGTAAAGTACTGGAACGGAGATCAGTATTTTATAATAACATACTTTTTAAAAGAAGAAATTATAAATATGGGAAAAGGGTAGCTGCTGTCGTCTTTGCCAGGGCGAGTTTCCTCTGCTAACCCCTCTAGAGCGGTTTCCTTCTTTCCTTAGAACTGGAAATTTCACTAGATCTTCTTTAGATGCAACTCTACATTTACTTATCCTTTCAGAAATACTTATTGATTACCTCTTATACATGCTAGATTCTGGGCTAAGGAAGTTAAGACACATACCCAAATAATTATAATACAAGGTAGAAGGTGATGAAGTGCCATCAGAGAGATGTGAACTCTCCTCAAAGCAAAGAAGGTACAAATGTACAAGGCGCTCAGCGAAGAAGAGCCCTCACTGGCTGCCAGGCCGATGGCATGAGAGGGCTTACTGCACAATAGCGAAGGGCACATATTCAAGCACCAACCTGGCTCCTCCATTAATCAGCTTCTCCCTGGGACAGTTTTCAGCCTTCTCAATGATACAATTTCCTCATGCATAAAAAGGAGACAAGATGCTACTTACTTCAGAGGGTGATAGGTGAATATTAACTGAAATCATCTAGATGAAGAGATTTGCACAGTGCCTGGTCCATAGCAAGGGCTGAAGAAACATTCATACTAGTACTATTGTGCTTGATGTATCCGTTAGGATTATCAGGTTTAATCAATAAAGTGTGGCTTTGGCTAATATAGGCAAATAAACAAATGAAAAGGAATGTGTTGGTAATTTAAGGGGATAGCTTATAGCCTCAAGAAAAGAGTTAGATATAAAGCAGAAACTAACACACCATTGTAAAGCAATTATACTCCAATAAAGATGTTATAAAAGGAAAAAGAAAAGAGTTAGAGAATCAGATCATGCACGGGACAGGAATTCAAGGCTGAGTCAGGGATCTACGTCATGGGAATGAATGAAGAGTCTTTGTAGGAGACCACTGTCACCATTTTTCAATCTGAACATCACTTGGCTCAGATTCCAGGGAGAAAGTACAAGTCTGGCCTACATGTTGGACACATGACTAGCCACACCCACCTCTTGGACAGGGGAAGGAAGGGTAAAGACTCAGAGAAGACTTCTTAGAAGCTGTGGTATTTCTTGGTCAAGGGGAAGAAAAGAGGGGACATTCACAGTGAGAACTCTAAGGCCCAGGAGGTAACACTGAGCAGCAACATCACTGCTCGTGGGAGGGTGGCATCTGCCTAAAGATGTGGTCAGGGAGAGGGGAGATTGCAGTGAGGTGAATAGGTAGGGCCAGATTTTTCAGGGGTACCTGGAAAGCCAACAAGAGGGGTTCAGACTTGGTGTGACAGGAACTTAGAAGTCACTGAAGGGATCTGAGGAAAATTGAACATAGGTTAACGTACATTTCTCACATAGAGTTTGGCAGGGTTAAGTAGTGTAATTCGGAAAGGGGAGAAAAGAAAGCAGTTTAGACTCCAGAATTCTGCATGAGGTGATGAAATTCTAGACTAGGATGGTGATATTGGGAAGGGACAAAAAGGTCTAGGCAAGAAATATGCTACCTTTTCTCAGAGAAAAACGATGTTTCAAAAGTCAACAGGATAGCTAGAATCAAATAGGCAATAACAAGAGTTGGAGAGGATGTAAAGAAAATGGAACCCTCCTACACTGCTGGTGGGAATGGAAAATGGTACAGCTACATTGGAAAATAGTCTGGCTGCTTCTCAAATGATTAATCTCAGAGTTACTATATGACCCAGTAATTCTACTCCTCAATATATGCCTAAGTAAAATTAAAACATACATACACACAAACAGTTGTACACGAATGTCTGTAACATCATTATTCATGACAACCAAAAAGTGGAAACAATTGAAATGTCCATCAGCTTATGAATGGATAAACAAAATGTGGTATATCCAGACAATGGAATATTATTTGGCCATAAAAAGGAATGAAGTACTGATATATGCTACAACACAGATGAAACTTGAAAACATTAGGCTAAGTGAAAGAAGCCAGTCACAAAAACCCACATACTGCATGATTTATTCATATGAAAGTCCAGAATAGGCAAATCTATAGAGACACAAAGAGTAGTGGTTGCTTAGGGCTGGGGGATGGGAGGGACAGGAATGGGAGAGTACAGAGGTGATAGCTTACGAGAACAGTTTCTTTTAGAGGTGTCGAAAGTGTTCTAAAATTGACTGTGGTGATGGTTGCACACATATACAACTATCCTAAAAACCTCTGAAATGTACATATTAAATGGGCAAATTGTACAATATCCAATAAAACACTTTAAAAAAAGTCATCAGGATGTGGCAATTTAGTATAATGGGGAATGAAGCAGAAGAATGATCTACGATAGTTCTAAGGCAACCTACTTGGGTCAGTGGGAGACTGTAGTATAATGACAAAGAGAAGGAAGACAGAAGGAACCTGGTTGGGTGGCAGAAAGAAATACTGCATCACCTGATACACATGTTGAGTCTGCAGTGACTGTGAAAGAGCCATGGAGGTTATGAAAGTGACCAGGAAACAAAGGGTGTGAGAATGCTCTTGTGCCAGCTGAAGTCCCTATTCCTGGGGACCTGGGCTTGTTTTAGAATGACAGAGGAATGCATCAGACCAGATTTCAAAAAGGCTGCAAACTCTGCACAAGTTTAGACATAGAAGAAAGATTTTCATTTTCTTCACAGGGCTAGATGGCAGGTTATGAATAATATAATGTTGCTGTTATTACAATACTGTCTTGAATTCTGTCTGTTGACTGCAGGTCCTGGCTGGCTCATCTCGGTGCCTGCATTCCCCACCCCAGCTAGCTCACTGTCCTGCACTTAAGGACTACTCAATAATTCTTAGTAATTTCAAATTTAGATTTTCACTTCACTTCTACCAAACATTTGAAACATAAAGATAGTCCATATCATCAGCCCATACCCACCCCAGGTCCGTCTGCATCCTCTTAGAACTCTGCACAGATGTTTTGATTGCCTTTTTGTGATTTTGCATCCTCTAGAAGATTGTCCTTGTTGATTCTAAGATATTTGTATTTGTGAAACAGTATCACATATTTTGGATGACTTCATCCTATTTCTGGCATTTCTTCCCTCCTTGTTTCTGGTTTGCCTTTTTGGTGACAAAAATCCAAGGAAAACTAACAATTGATGATACCTAAAGAGAAAGCTGGTAAGCCCCATCTGATGATCTGAAGATGCTTTTAAAATCAGATCACTGACCAACCTTTACACATTGTGTCGAACTTGAAAACACACATCTATGTCAGATTGGGCCTGATACAAGAAAGGCTATGATCATTCTTTCTGCTGCAGTGATTAAAAACTCACTTTTCTCTCTACTGAGGAATCAAATAAATCTGCACAGTCATAAATGTTTCAGGTCTGAACCTGGCACTTCACATACATTTTCTTATTTAATGTTCACCCAGATGAGGAGATAGGCCCAGAAGAGCAAAGGGATTTGCCCACGGTCACTTAGGTAGGATTTCTATTTACAAAGACTGGCTGGCAGCTAATAAACTACAATTGCTTCGAATGTTTAATACCCACCACTCAATCCACTCAATAATGTCTTTGGACAGCGGCGGTCTCCCAACTGAAGCCAGTATTTGCGTTGCACAACAGGTCTCACAGCTGGGGATTGGCCTCAACAGAACCAAATACAGAAGCTCCTTGCTGCTTGGGGATGGAGAATCCTGAAAGCAGGCTTGGTGCTCTGCCTTACTGTTCAAATACTTTAATATTGACCACCTCTCAACTGGATATTACCAAATAATTCATTCACTCCCTTTATTTTAAAGACCATGCTCATTTAAAAGGAAATGTAATCCATATGTTTCTGGTTTCTTTACACTCAAGTCACCAACAATATGTTCTTTTGCAATAGCTACTTCATGTCCAAATGTCTTTGGAGATGACTTTTTTTTTCCATGAGGGCAGGAAGCTGCATTTGGACAAGAGTAATCACCAAAAGGTTTAAGTTCACAACTTGAAAATTCAAACCCATAAGGTTTAAATTGTAAACTTGCCCACTTCATATTCTGAAAGGGCCTCAAAGAGCAATAATAGCAAGGATCTGGCAAGTATTCATACATGAACATCTGGAAAAGGGGGGTGGGGTGGAATGAGAGGAGAGGACAGTGACCAATGTGGATGCCATCAGGAAGCCAGGCCAGGGCAGGGTCCCTTGACGAATCCAGGAGACACTCTGTCCTTGAAGTGCTGATGTTCTTGTTGTGAAATCAGCAGCCAGAAGAACACACCAGGAGCCATGAGGGAATTTGTGGTCAGAAACAGAGCTAGCACTTAGATCCATATATTATATAAAACCAAAAATCTGTGGCTGGGCTCTGAGGCTCTTATTTGTTCAAATGTCATATGAAAAGGTCTGTACTTCTGCTGGGATACCGGTAAAAAAGTATGTAAAGCTAATTTTTCACAGTCAGTGGATTAAACAGTAACTCTCTTGATGAGATCTGTATAATGTAGTAGCTTATTATGTGTTTCTTTTTATCTTGATTTAGGACCAAGGCTTTTCTCAATCGTGATAAACATCACAAAATGGAAATAAAATTTGACTAGATTGAAAAAAAGGAGTAAATGAATTGTTCTTAAAATTGTTGAAATGTAAATATTTTCTATAATTAATTGTAGGTAATAGAGAACAAAGACCGAGTACTGTATGAAATCTGACCAGATGGGCATTCTCTTGGAGAAAAATTAAAATTACATGATTCCTAGCTAAAGGACTAGGGGTGGAAGTAACAATGAAAAAATGCATGCTGGGTTTCTTCCATGACATCATGAGCCTCACAGAGACACAGGCGACATAGGAGAACATGAAATGACAGTCTCATAGGCAAATTCTACATCGATGAGCCCCACCTGTTGCTGCCATAAGCAGCTACCTTACCCGCGCCTGCACTTTGTCTTCCTTTGGGTCTCATTGGCCTAGTTTCTTGTCAATTCACTGAGTTAAGACGGTGATCTCCCAACAATTCTCATTTCCACAAAATGAGTCAACAGTTAGGGCAGGACATGGAAGGAATTTCCAATACTGGAAGTACACACAGCACATCAGGTCTGAGCTCTGATATGGAGCAAACAGGGAGCTTCCTGTCAGTGTCTCTGCATCATTTACACTGTTTCTGGATGAAGCAACATGGAAATTGAAAGGAGATGGTTCTAACAGATGCCCAATTCTCAATCACCCTTTCCATTTCCTCTTGAAAGAAGGATATATTATTTTGATTGGGAGAGTAGACTGGCAAAGAGGCTCCAGGTACAGCTAGATGGGAGGAAGAATGAACCTCCTAAGGAGAGTGTGCTGGGGTATATGGGTGCAAGGGCACATACACACGCCCTGCATGTTCTGCGTGAGTCTCATTCATGGAAGAAGGCAGGCTGTGATGCTGCACAGGGCGTCCCCCTCTGATGCCGCCCTACAGTGTCCAACAGGAGCAAACAGAATTAGGGATTGTCAGGGAAAATAGTCTATTACTGCCTATCTCCTCAACCTCCACCACAAAAGCTTCCCACTACTCCCTAAGACACTGTAATGCTAAATGGGGCCACCCTGAAAGAGCAGAGAGGGGGGCGGAAAGAAGGACATGGGGCTCTTTGCCTCCTACCCGGCCTAACACATATGGAAGCCAGGGCATCGGTAAGTAACCCAGAGAGGAAATACAAGGGCTCAGGTATTCTACAACCATCAAATACTGAACATAAATGTACCTATATGTCCTGGCCTTTAGATATAGCCAATCTTTAGATACAGATGAGGTCACCTATATGGTAATGCCCCAAAGACACTGTTTGGTACACTTAGTGGCAGAAATTCCAGTGTTTTCTGTCCAGGAGTTCTTTGGCCCCAGATATCTACATGTGGTGTTGCCAATATGAATCAGAAATTTACTGCTGTCACCAACACCACTGCTCCTGGAATAGACTTAGGACTAGGTCCCTTGAGGCCAGTGGGGGCCAGGGGTGGGTTGTAAAAACAAGTTGCACATTCTTGAATGGCCGAAATTTTCCAGTTCATTACACACATTTGACACATGCTGGGCGTGCAATATTGTAAGCTGGGTGGGTGGGTTCTCCAGAAGCAGATGCTGAGATGGGGTTTGGGATGCAAGATATCTATTAGGAATAAAACCTGTAACAGGAAGGGGGATGAAGCAGGATTGGGCACAGGGAGAAGTCAAGCTGTGGCACAGGCCAACCCGGTGGGGAGCTCTGGACTGAAAATTGCCCTTCAAAATTGACCCAAAACAAATATCTGGGGCTTTATATCCCTGAAATAAATGGCCAGCCCATGTTCAGTTACCGGATGCAGACTGCCCCTGAATGGGCATGACCCTGCTCAAAGCAAATCTCTGCAGCTAAGGCAGATCCTAAAGCAGCTGACAGCTGGAGGCTATTTACTGATTGCACTTTTCACTGCTGGTCAGCAAATGCTTCCTTGAAGAGAGATCTCGATGGTCCCTGTCACTGTCTACCATAATGATGGGTTAGTCCAAATCAGGGAGGAGGGGAAAGAGATGAGAAGATAAAAAGATGTAAATGGGACAAGAAGTGAAGAAGCCGGGGCCACCTACTTGAGGTCAAATCCACTCCCAGTCTTGGGCCTGGGAAGACCTGGAGTCAGAGGTCATGTGTCCCCTTCCAGCCTCCACTACCATGACCAACTCCATGGAGCCTTCAACAACCTGACAGGCCGTGCCTCTTGCAGCTCTTGGCTTGGGCTTCAATATCCTCAATGCTGATGAGGCATGGGACCACTCAGTGCCCACATTTGTACAATCCAGAAGGGGGAGATGTTAAGGAGGTGGGCAGTTAATGTGTTATTTGACCAGTAGGAGGCAGAATATAAATTCTTCTATCCTTCTCTTCAGTCCTGTGAGATTGAGCAATCAGTTGTATTTGGCACCAGCTGTGGAGCTGGTAATGCACTATCATACTGGATCTCGTACCTCCCCATCTCAGTCCTTTCCCCAACTCCTTTCCTGGGATTGCACTAGATAACAAAGCACATAAGCTTCTACCTCAGGCTCCACTCATTGAAGAACCCAGGCTAAGATGATTTGTTTCTTAGGTTAGGGCAAAATGTCTCAGTATCAAAAGTTACCACGCAGCAAAACAGCCAGTCATGTGCAAATGACATGGCTGGTCCAGGACCTCAAGACTGTTGCTGTGTAGAAATTCCCCACCCCAACCCTCCTACACTGTTGGTGGGAATGTAAGATGGTGCAGCCACTATGGAGAACAGTATGGAGGGTCCTCAAAAAACTAAAAATAGAGTTGCCATATGATCCAGCAGTCCCATTCCTGGGCATATATCCAGACAAAACTATAATTCTAAAAGATACATACACCCCTATAGTTCATAGCAGCACTATTTACAATAGCCAAGACATAGAAGCAAACTAAATGTCCATTAACAGATGAGTAGATAAAGAAAATGTGGTATATATATATATATATATATATATATATATATATATACACACATACATACATACATAATGGAATATTACTCAGCCATTAAAAAGAATGAAATAATGCCATTTGCAGCAACATGGATGGACCTAGAGATTATCATACTAAGTGAAGTAAGTCAGAAGAGAAAGACAAATACCATATGATATCACTTATATGTGGAATCTAAAATATGACACAAATGAACATATCTATGAAACAGAAACAGATTCACATACATAGAGAACAGACTTGTGGTTGCCAAGGGGGAGGAGGGGTGGGGGAAGGATGGAGTGGGAGTTTGGGATGAGCAGATGCAAAATAGTATATATAGGATGGATAAACAACAAGGTCCTACTGTAGAGCACAGGGAACTATATTCAATATCCTGTGATAAATCATAATGGAAAAGAATATGAAAAAGAATATATACATATAAATATATATATAAAACTGACTCACTGTGCTGTACAGTGGAAATTACAACACTGTAAATCGACTGTACTTCACTAAAATTAAAAAAAAAAAAGAAATTCCCCACCCCAACCCCCACCCATCAAAGGAAAAATGTAGATTCTAATTTTGCCCCTTCTCCACTTCCCCTTGTAATTAGAGCTTTAACACATGCAAATTTGCCCCAATCCCTTGCCTTTCCCTATGACCAAAAAACCAAAAATTCAGGGAAGTACTTATGTCATTTTTTACCCCCCAACTCAAAAGGCTGGGACTATTGAGTGTGCTTGTATTTCTTCTTTGAAGGTGGGGAACTCAAATCGAGAAGATAGAGAGTAAGAAACGTTTCTATGTCCTGAACCTTCATCTGGTATCTGGTGTCCAATACAGAAACATTGCTCCCACTGCTGAGTCGAATGTCCGGCCTCCAACACACCTACAAGAGCACTTTCAGATGTGCCTTTATGTGAAATTCCTTGGGGCCACAGTGGAACTGGGCCAAAGGAAAACTGAAGTCTTTTATACCAAGCAGTGCAGTTTACAATTCCAAACAGATTATTACCAGACTGATGTGATGCACCAAATGAAGCCTCTTGGCAACAGGGCTTATTTTCAAGTGTCACTCATAGCTCCACAGTTGATTTGCATCTAAATGTACAATAATGTAGCTGAATCACCTGCTACAGATTAAGTACAGTAAGTCCCCTACATACAAACCTTCAAGCTGCAAACTTTCAAAGATGCCAACGGTGCGTTCACATGTCTAATCACATAAGTTAGTTCACGTGTCTGGCATACATTGTCATGTGCATGCATCCTCTACAAGTGGTTGTGCTTTTGTGTACTTTACTGTACAGTCTGTTCATGATTTTCGTGGATTTGAGAAGGCAGATGAGAAGTCCAAAGAGGTCTTCAGCAACTTAGTAACCCTCAACGAGAAGGTGGAGCTAGATCTGCCAGAGGACGACTTCACTCAACTCCTTGCTGTGCAACATGAGGAGCTTACTAATGAAGACCTGATGGAATTGGAGTCCCAGAGAAAGGACAAAGAGAGACAAGAGGAAGAAGTAACTGAAGAACTGAAGAGATTCATGACACAGGAAATGGCAAGGGGATTTTCTTTATTTGAGGAGGCACTGTTAGTTTTTGAGGCACACGATCTGAACGTAGAAAGGTACACGAAGGTTGCAGCAGCCATTCAGGATGCAATCCAGTGCTAGCATGTCTTCTATGACGAGAAAAAAAGAGCCACTACCCAGACATCACTGGATCGTTTTTTCAAGAGGGTAGATAGAATTGAATCCAGCAAGGAACCAGAACCTGTGCCATCAACGTCAGGCGTGAGTGAAATTGCAGCTTGCCCTCCATCTCCTACTGCTGACGATCCTTCAGCTCAGCCATCTCCCACCTCCTCCCCCTCCTCCAGTCAGTAACTCTTCTTGCCTGTTCACTCGATGCCAGCCCCTGTATGCCAGCTGTTGTACCGTACTACTGTACTTTTCAAGGTACTGTACTGTAAGATTAAAAATGTTTTCTTTATTTTTTGTTTGTTTTTTATGTATTATTTGTGTGAAAAGTATTATAAACCTATTATAGTACAGACTATATAGCTGATTGTGTTAGTTGGGTACCTAGGCTAACTTTGTTGGACTTATGAACAAATTGGACTTAACGAATGCACTCTAGGAACAGAACTCGTTCGTATGTAGGGGACATATTTGTATGTATTTTTCCCCTCTTCACGTTTAAGACAGGGGGAAGTTCTGGGGTAGCTCTCCTTGGGACAGGGTAGGGTCCTATTGCTGGAAAAGAGGGCAGGATCAGACTTTTGGTGTCCAAGGTTGTTACATTCCCAGAACACGCCAGACCACTTCCAGGTCCCATGAGCCCTTGAGGCACCTGGACACCAGGGGGTTGGTTAGAACCCGCTGCTCCCCTCAGACAGAGGTCAGGAGCCCATACTCTAGGGATGAGCTGGGACCCAAGGGACAGAAAGCAGGACTCATCGGGACAGCCTGAAGCTATGCAAACCTTAAGCTCTGTTAGCCAACCCTGCAGTCCTCCAACATTGCAGAAACAGAAGCTTCCCCAAAGAACTCAGCATGAGGCTCAGAGGAAATAATAAGTGATCAAGAGAGCTTGTCAGAATTTTAGGCTGTCATTGCACGAAGGCAGAGGCCTGAGACAGCTGTCCAGATGTTTGAACTTAGATGTCTCTTTACTCTGGGCTCCCTGGGTTCTCTTCTTCCGCAGCCACAGCTACTTGCAGGATTCTGTGAACCTTATTTTGAAAGGACAGCTCTGCCAAACAGGTAGAAGAAATAAAAAGATAAAATGAAAAAGAAGAGGACTAGCTCAATTTGAATTAAATGGGGCTGGAGTAAGAGACAGTGTGGCGTGGAAGAGTTCTGGGCTAAGAAAGAGGCCACTTGAACCCAGGCCATTGCTTCCCAGGGAGAGACATCTGCAAGTGCCCCAGTAAGGCCCAAATCTTTTGGAACCACAGAATTCTCGTCTCTGAGAAGGAGGGTGTTAGCCTATATCAGAGATTTTCAAGCTTGTTTGTTGTGAAGTGTAACACTCTTTATTCAAAACAGACTTTCTTTCTTTTTTTTTTAAAGAACTGGTCTCGCTAAACTTGGAAACAATTGAAAACTCCTGGTCTAAAGGATTGCTGAAGGCCCTGACTGAAAATGCCCCCAGTACTCCTCCCTCACGCCCTGCACGTTCACCCCACACAGATGATGTCTTGTCGTCCACACACATGCAGCAGAAATCCCCTTGAGGGAATGTTAAAGTTGCAAAGTGATATTCAAAGAGCAGAACTGTTATTATGTTCTGGCAGAAAAGAAGGTAGATGAAAAATGATCTGGGCCACACTTGTGACAGTTATTTGGAAATGGGAACAACCCTCAGTGACCTGGAAGAGAAAATATGTTGAGGAATTTTGTCCAGGTTGGTAGATCCTAGATTTGCCTGGGAGGAAATGGGATCCCAATAAATGGCCCTAGAGTCGAGATCCTTAGTTTGCTCAAGCCTTAGAGGGTTACCAAGGCCTTCCCTGCTCTGCAAGAGAGTTCTTTAGTCCCTGCAGGCCTCCTTTCTACAATTAAATACACCTTCACTCCATCCTGGCTCATCCCAACAGATCAAGAATTCAGAGACCCTCATAGCTGGATGTCAAACATCTCTAGCCTGTAAGAATCTCCTTCAGGGCTTACCTGGTGGTGCAGTGGTTGAGAACCTGCCTGCTGATGCAGGGGACACGGGTTCTAGCCTGGTCTGGGAGGATCCCACATGCCGCGGAGCAACTGGGCCCATGAGCCACAACTACTGAGCCTGCGCGTCTGGAGCCTGTGCTCCGCACAACAAGAGAGGCCGCGACAGTGAGAGGCCCGCGCACCACGATGAAGAGTGGCCCCCGCTTGCCACAACTAGAGAAAGCCCTCGCACAGAAACGAAGACCCAACACAGCTAAAAAAAAATAATAAAAAATAAATAAATAAATTTATATATATAAAAAAATGGTTAAAATGGTAAAATTTATAAAAAAATAAAAAGGAATCTCCTTCAGCATGCTGCCATTAGCTTCTGAGGGTCTGGTTTTCCTTAGACCCTGGGGAAGGGGTTAGGCAGATCCATTTGGTGCTCTTCATTCACCAGCTGATATTAAATACAGGTAGAATTCTAAGCATGCAGCTGGCTTGGAACTACTAATATACTAATCTGTAGCATTCCTAGTGTTATCCAAATGTGGAACAAAAGTTTTATACACACTTCTTGGGAAGTCAGTCAATCTGTCAGCACTGAATGAACTTCTTGGGAGCAAGGAAATATCCAAAATATTTACCGAGTACTACCTCGCATGAATGGACGTATCAGAATGGGAGAGGGACTGGAGTGAGTCCTGGAGCCCTCCTGTTGTGCCAGGTGTTGACCTTCAGTTGATAAGTTACCTTAGGGGTTGAACTGTGTCCTTCCCAAAATTCATATATTTAAATCCTAACCCCCAGTACCTCAGAATGTGCCCTTATTTGGAAATAGGGTCATTATAGATAAAATGAGATTATACTGGAGGAGGATGGGTCCCTAATCCAATATGACTGGTGTGCTTATGAAAAGGGGACGTTGGAACACAGACACTCACGCAGGGAGAACACCATGTGTCACGAGGTAGAGATCAGGGCAACGTGTCTACAAGCCAAGGAATACTAAAGACTGTCAGCAAACTAGCAAACTCCCAGTAACTGGGGGAGAGGCCTGGAACAGACCCTTCCCTGAGCACCTTCAGAGGGAGCGTAACCCCGCCAACATCTTGATGTCAGACTTCGAATCTAGCCTCCAGAACTGTAAGACAATACATTTCTCTCGTAGAGGCCACCCAGTCTGTGGTCTTTTGTTATAGCAGTCCTAAGCAAACTGATGTGGATGGTGAGAGGGCCTGGGAGTTCCCGGGGCGGAGCCTGGGTGGCAGAGGGAGAACGTTTGAAGGCTTGCGGCAGTGCCTATTTTCCAGTGGGTACGAAAGCATTTCAGTATTTGAGCCATCAGTGTGGCTGTGCATCAGTTTACATACAAACTGATTACCAGGCCTGACTAGATGGCAGGGCGCTCACCGTCTGTCACTTCCGGTGATGTATAAGAGGAAAGAGAACTGTCTGTTCAGGAGAGTTAGAGAATGCACCTGCTTTAATAGAGGGTTGGAGAAGAAGATTGTTATTTAGGTCTATCTCAGCTGTGTGAGTACCTCAAGCTCCATTCTGCGTTGGGTACCTACTATGAGTTGCTTAGGTGGCCTAAGCATTGACAGAGGAAAGAGAAGTGTAAGATTCAGTCTCTGACCTACAATTTACAGTCTAGCTGGAAGGACAGGATTATGTCACTCGAAAGAGAAGCTTATATAAAGCAATCAAAACTAGAGTGCACTATGACACATACAAATTGTTTTTCTTATTATTACTAATAATTATTGTTATTTTAAGAACCAGCTCAGACGACTACACTAAATTAAAGATGCCCATCAGTCTGAGAGCTCTTCTGTGAGATGAATGGCTGTGAAATGCTCACACTGATAGTTCACATCTTTTCCTTTTCTCCTTCTCCCCCTGCTCCAGCATACAAGTTGCTCCGAACGTTGAGATGTGACCATCTCTCTTAGACTGTAGGCTCCTTCTAAAAGAATTGGAATAGATCCCCATGCTTTCCACAAATAATGTCAATGTTCTCCTCACAATTTTTTTAGTCTCATTCTTGACATTTTAAGTCATTTTACATTCGGTTTCTGCGTCCATCCTGGTCGTGAAATGTGAGCGTGGTTAATTTGTGTTTCATTAACCTGCCCTCAAGCGTATCGAGATTTCTAGTCTGCTTAGGGCATGTGGATGTGGGCCAGACACACAAATAAGAGCTGTGCACTGACCCTTTCTAGAAAAAGCCAGGGGAAAGTTCTCCGTGTGGTGAGGAAAGCAGGTCTGACTGACAGGCAGAGGGAGGGAATGGGCGAGGCTGATCAGCAACAGGTCTTCCCAGAAGTGGCAGAATTCACCAAGGGACATCCTGGGGCCCAAGGCCTGCCGCGAACACGGTGCCCTTTTTAGCCCCATCTACACCAGGAGAGAGCACCGCCTCAGCGTTATCACCTCTGAATGAGAAGGTGCATGAATGGAGATGACATGAACAAGTTCCCATCTCTCAGAGAATTATGGTTGGAGATTCTAAGGGATATAAGTCTGGCCACGCAATCCAGGAAGAAGCTCCAATATCTGCTCTGTCTCTGGGCCCAGTCTGGAGTCCACGAAGCCAACTGGCAAAATGTGTTATTTCCTCTGGCCAGAAACACAGTATCTTTAGAAATCTAAATTCACCTTGACTTTTCTTCCCTTTCCAAGTCGTTTTTGTTATTGGGCTTTGTTTTTCTTCCAGTCTGATTTTCTTCATAACTACTTCAAACTTTAAACTTGGACACCCACTCAAAAAGAAAAATGCTGTCACTGCAGATTCTGTGAGGCTGGGAGACAGGAGATTTCGGAAGTGAACTGGGAACAGACGCATTTTGAATATCTGCTATTTAGAAATGTATCTAGGTGTTTTATAAACATTTGAATTGAATCTCCATGAAACTCCTTTTGGATCTGTCTGGATCCTTCCATTATCATAACTGCCTCAGGGATGACACTGGTGTGGTATAAGTAACGCTTTACTTTTATCATCTCTACCCCAATTATCAACCCTTTACAAATTATAACACTGAGGTGCACACGGCTGTGTCGCTGCTATAAACAAAGGATTAAATTATGTTTCCTTTTCATTTTAGTCCTAGTCCTAGAGTTGTACTATTGGTTACAAATTCTCCAAGAACTCTGTCAACCTGTGACTGTCTACAAGGCAAATACCTTCTCCAGGGTGGAGCCTTCAGAAGAGTGTTGACTGATACTTAGGTAGGCTTTAACACTTCACTAGTAAAATCTTAACATGCTCCTTCTAAGAAGACAAACAGCAGACTCATGTTTAAACCTAGAATATATCAACTTCAGTTATCTGGGTGAATTAAAGCACTAAGACACACACCTACCAAAAAGTAGAACTCCAAAAGGAAGGCCAATTGAAGAGGAAAAGATTTAGAAGAATTTTAATATTTTCTCCTTTCTAGTTCATTTCTGTGTAGGTTGGTTTATTTCCTTGGAAATCTACCTAAGTAAACACTTGATTTGTTCTAGCCAGATGTTTGTGGGCTCTTGGCCTGGTATACAGAAAGCAGTGATGGGGAGAAAGCTGGGGAGGAAGATGAGGGCACAAGGGAATGGAAGTGAGACTCAGACTGGGGTAGTTGCTGCTTGTCACTGGACTCTGATGATTTCTGAAAAATGTTTCCGTTTTCTATGTTTACTGAGGAGCGTCAGTTTCCAGGATAAATGTTTTCTTCAAGAACTTCTATTACTTCATAGTGGAGCTGGGGTCTGTTGCTACACTGCTTGTGGTGCCTAGCACAGAGCCTTGTACACAGAAGACATTCCAGGAATGTGTATTTGCTAAATTTACATGAATTCCTAAAGGTTGTGGGTAAATTCCATTTTTATAAGTTGAATCATACTTTAAGAATATATGGGGAACACATTTAAAGGAATACTGCATTAGATCATTTTGTAAAGTTAGTATCACCTCCTGATTTATTTGTTTCACAAGCAGAATTGTGTTTATCAGGTTTCCTTAAAACTGAGCACGCAGATCCTCTGTTACTCATCTGCAACGTGAGGGGGTTGGACTCAGGGACTTTGAATATTTTTCTGTTTATTGAATACTTCTTCCAGTGCTAAAGTTTTAAGGTTTTAGAACCTACCTCCAAATAACATTAAATTTTAGAAATTGAGAGATTTGGCTGTCTTTTCTGTTTTGGGGGATAGGGAGAAAAAAGTCAAGCGATTCTTCTCAAGTTTTGTCTTCATTTATTCACAATCAACTCCTTATTGCAATTATATTCACCTGAAATAATTATTTGTATTATCCCAGCCCTACCTCTCCTATTAGGCAGAGCTCTACTCTGGATTAAATGCACTGTTTGCTTTTAGATATGCTTTACTTCTTGGCTACAGAAGAAATGAGCTCTACTGGATTGAAGTGGGAACAATTGAGCATTCCTCCCCCCTGTAGTGGCTGACTGTAAAAGACATGTATCTTAAAAGCAAAATCACACAATTAAGATCCTTTTTTTTTTTTTTTTGGTGGGAGTTTCCACAGGAAAAAAATTTAAAACATGCTATTTTTTTTTTAAGATCATATAACTAACGACATTTAAATGTACTGATGGATTATGGTAATTTAGCAAGCTCTCTCTTGGGCCAAATATCCCGTAAATTCTTACAAAATGAAAACGTATGTTGGTTCCTATCATAACTAGAATATTATCAAGTTCTTGAGGATTGGCACGTCTCTCTCCAACTCCATTTAAAAAAACATAGTGACTTTAATATCTTGATAGGAATAATACGATTATTAAGTAATTCAAGCAGTTCAGAACATCACCTCAATTTTCACTAGTCAGATACAATAATCCTTAAAATGTGGTGGACAAACCCTTGTGCACTGTTGGTAAGAATGTAAATTGGTGCAGCCATGATAGAAAACAGTATGGAGGTTCCTCAAAATTTGAAAATAGAAATACCATACAATCCAAAAATTCCACTCCTGGGTATTTATCCGGAGAAAATGAAAACACTAATTCAAAAAAAGGTATATGCACTCCTATGTTCATAGAAGCATTATTTGCAATAGGCAAGATATGGAAGCAACCTAAGTGTCCATCAACAGATGAATGGATAAAGAAGTGACATACATATAAACACACACACACACACACATATATATATATACACACACATATACATACACACAATGGAATATTACTCAACCAAGAAAATAACAAAATTTTGCCATTTGTAACAACATGGATGGGCCTGGAAGGTATTACGCTTAGTGAAATAAGTCAGAGAGAGAAACTCAAATACTGTATGTTTTCACTTATATGGGGGGTCTAAAAAATAAAACAAATGAACAAAACAGAAATAGACTCACAGATACAGAGAATTATATAGACAGCCTCATAGATACAGTGGTTTCCAGAGGGAAGAGGGGTGGGGGAGAGGGGCAAAATGGTGAGGGGGGTTAAAAGGTTCAAACTACTAGGTATAAAATAGCTATTACAAGGGTGTAATGTATAGCAAAGGGAATACAACCAATACTTTACAGCAACTTTTTATATGGAGTGTAATCTATAAAATATCAAATTACTATGGTGTATACCTGAAACCAATATAATATTGTAAGTCAACTATATTTCAATTTTTTAAAATGTGGTACACTGGTCAGAATGGCTGTCATCAAAAAGTCTACAAATAATAAATGCTGGAGAGGGTGTGGAGAAAAGGGAACCCTCCTACACTGTTGGTGGGAATGTAAATTGATGCAGCCACTATGGAGAACAGCATGGAGGTTCCTTAAAAAACTAAAAATAGAGTCACCATATGATCCAGCAATCCCACTCCTGGGCATACATCTGGGAAAGATGAAAACTCTGATCTGAAAAGATACATGTACCCCAATGTTCATAACAGCACTGTTTACAATAGTCAAGACATGGAAGCAACCTAAGTGTCCATCGACAGATGAATGGATAAAGAAGATGTGGTATATATATAAAATGGAATATTATTCAGCCATAAAAAAACATGACACAAAATAGTGCCATTTGCAGCAACATGGATGGACCTAGAGATTATCATATTAAGTGAAGCAAGTCAGACAAAGACAAATATCATATGATATCACTTATTTGTGGAATCTAAAAAATGATACAGATTAACTTATTTACAAAACAGAAACAGACTCACAGACATAGAAAACAATCATAGTACCAAAGGGGAAGGAGTGGGGAGGGATAAATAAGGAGTCTGGGATTAACTACTATATATAAAATAGATACACACCACTATACACACTAATATATATACACACTACTATATATAAAATAGATAAACAACAAGGACCTACTGTATAGCACAGGGAACTATATTCAATATCTTCTAATAACTGATCATGGAAAAGAATCTGAAAAAGAATACATATATGTGTGTGTATATACACGTATACACACAAATATATGTGTGTGTGTGTATATATATATATATATATATATATATATATATATATATATATCTGAATCACTTGCTATACACCCAAAACTAACACAACATTGTAAATCAACTTTACTTCAATTGTTCTTTTAAAAAAGGGATCCATACCCTGCAGGAAAAACAAAAATGTGGTGGACAGCATTACAGGCAACTCTCTATGTACAAATACAGAAAGAAGAACTGATGGAAGAACAGATGGCTATATGGATGGATGTATGGAAAGAAGAAAGCAAGGAAAGAAAATCACACTATACATGCTTTTGGATTTTTTAAATGTGTTTTTAAATATTTTAAAATTTTAGAATAGCTTTAAATTTACAGAGAAGTAGCAACAGTTGTACAGAGGGTTCCCTTATACCCGGCGTCCAGTTGTCCCCACTGCTAATATCCTACATTAGTAGGATACTGTTAGTGAGGGGGAAATTTCCCGCCTACCTCTCTTGAGTTCTTTTGGCTGGTCTAGTAATTAAATTGACACAAGACAGATAAAACAGGAGGAAAAAACAATTTAGTTCTTACACATGGAGTTCTTATAGAAATGGAATCCCCAAAGTGACCAAAGCAAGCTGTTTATATATCATTTTTAGACAAAGAAACAATTATTTGTGAAGACTTCACAAAACAAAGGGGCTCATGCTTGGGGTAGCAGACTAATGGAGAAGGAACACAGTTTGTTTATACAGCTTTCTTAGCCTTGAATTCCCTAACTGGTGATAAGGATGCTTTCTATCCTCCTGATATAGGGAGGATACCTTCACTTGGGAGATTTATTTCCTGCTTTCAGCAGGAAAGAGCAGGGTCAGAGTGGGTTTTTTAAAATATTTTTTTTCACCAGCTGCTTCTCAAGTAACTTTAGTTCAAAACAATCAATATGCCATTGAGGCATATTTTGGGGCAGCCTGCCCTGGGCCCCAACAATACATTTGTCAAAACTAATGAACGAATTTGTCAAGACTAATGAAAATTATTATTAACTAAAGTCCATACTTTATTCAAATTTCCTTAGTTTTTAATTCATGTCCTTTTTCTGCCCCAGGATCTCATCTAGGACACCACATTACATTAAGTCATCACTTCTCCTTAGGCTCCTCTGGCCTGTGACAGTTTCTCAGATTTTTCTTGTTTTTGATGAACTTCAGAGTTCTGAAGAATACAGGTCAGGATGCTTTGTAGCCTGGCCCTCAATTTGGGTTTTTCTGATGTTTTTCTCGTGATTAGGGTTAGGGTTCTTGGGAGGAAGACTGCAAAGGTAAAGTGCCATTCTCACCGCAACATGTCCAGGGTACATGCTATCAACATGACTCATCGCTGATGATGTTAAACTTGATTGTACACTTGTGGCAGTGTTTGTCAGATTTTTCCAATCTTGTCCTCCTTTCCATACTGTACTCTTTGGATGGAAGTCACTATAGGCAGCCCATATTTAAGGGTTAGAGAGTTATGCTCTATTGATTTCAGAGTATAGCACCTACATAAATTATTTGAAATTCTTTTTTTTTTTTTTTTTTTTTTTGGCTGCACTGTACAGCATGCGGGATCTTAATTTCCCAACCAGGGATCGAACCTGGGTCCCCTGCAGTGGAAGCACTGAGTCCTAACTACTGGACGGCCAAGGAATTCCCTTGAAATTCTTTTGTACAGGAGATTTGTCTATTCTTATTTACCTACTCATTTATTTGTGTCAATATGGATTCAAAGATATTTATTTTATACTTTGGGTTATAATCCAATATTACATTATTTATTTTGTTGCTCAAAATGTTTCAGCTTTGGCCATTGAGAGCTCTTTCAGGTAGCCCGTGAGTCCCTTTGACATACATCCATTGTCTTGTTTTTTTGAGCATTTCCTTGCTTTCTGGCACCATAAGATGCTCCAGTTTCATCTTGTATATTCCCTGTCCCAGCCCTAGGATCAGCCATTTCTCCAGTGAGTCCTGTTCCCCTCTACTAAAGAATGGTATTTAGAATCCAAGATCTGGGTGCTGGGTGTGCTCTTTACCACTGGGGTTTAACACTTCTTTCCTTTTCGCTTCTTCTAGGCCCTCTCAGAGTAAAGAAATATTTCTGTGTATACTACCCATATATATACACATATCTATAAATATTTCTATATGCATCCATCTGTCTCTATATTACGACAAACATGAGTCCATACTAATGTCTCCAAGTCTAGTCCACTACCATACATTTTTTAAATATTGCAACTGTGGAGAAATATAAAGCCAACCTGATTTTTTTTCTCTTCTTCTACTTAACTCACTTTTCCTAGCAATTCCGCTTATCTTTGACATTCAGTAACTTTACCAGGCTCTACGTTAGATTTGATCATTTTGACTGGACCCTGGCTCCATGAGTGGGACAGACGTGTTCAGAGGACAAGACAAGGAAGCCACCTTCTCCACAACTTCTAGGCTAAGTCCCATGGTGGTGGCTCCAATCCTAGGACAAAGAGTTCTCTTTGGCCTCCCCTACTGTCCAACTAGGGAAAAAATTCTTCCAGGGCAAGTAGCTCCAAGTAAGGATTTGTAATTTACTCAGTTTTAAAAATCTATGTTTAAATTTGTACAGAGTAAAAGTCACTGTCTGTGATGTGCAGTTCCATGGATTTTGACAAATATATAGAGATGTGTATCTATCACCACAGTCATGATACAGAACAGTTCACTCACCCCGCAAGTTCCCTCCTGTTTCCCTTTATAGTTAACACTCTTCCCTTCTCCCCAATCTTTGTTAACCACGGACCTATTCGTCATCCCTATAGTTTTGTCTTCTTCAAAATGTCATATAGCAGGCAGCCTTTTGGGTCTGGCTTATTTCACTTAGCAAAAATGCATTTGCGATTCCTCCATATTATTACATAAAATCACATAATTTTAATATTAACATCCATGTACTATATCAGCATAGTTTAGATTTTTGCTCTAGTGAATCCTTTGAATGCCTCTATTAGTTTCCTTTTGCTACATAACAGATCAGTGCCATCTTAGGAAGTTAAAACAACATCAGTTTATAACTCACAGTTTCCATGGGTCTGGAGTCCAGGCACAGCTTGAAGGAGTCCTCGATTCAGGGTCCCACAAGGCTGCAGTCAACATGTCAGTCTGGGTTGCTATCTCATCTGAAGCTCACAATCCTCTTCTAAGCTCACTGCTGGCAGAATTCAATTCCTTGCAGTTATAGGACTGAAGTTCTTGCCCTGCCAACACTTTGACTTTAGTGCTGAGAAATTGATTTCGGATTTCTGACCTCCCAGACTGCAAGAGAATAAACTTGTGTGTTTTAATCCCCTAAATTGTGGTAATTTGTTACAGCATTAGTGAGAGACTAATAAACTGCACATTAGGAGAGAAGTGTTATGTCCAAGGGATATGTTAAATAGAATAGGGATTCTCAAACTCTTTTGACTGCCAACTCTTCGTAAGAACTACATTTTACATTAATATCCAATATGAGCAAGCATTCACAGTTATATATATAATCCAAAGGTTTGCAAAGAAATATTTATTCCATAAAGTATTACCCTGACATTTTCTGTACTATTTTATTCCATTCCATTCTTCTTGTTTTTTTAAATGCTGGTTGGGACCCACTAAATAGATTTCATAATCTCCTAATGAGTATCTTGAAAAACACTGGTGTTCAGAGAAGAGACTACCACCTAAGAAGGGTAGACTGGAACTCAACTGAGATGGGCTTTAAAGGTCAACCTCTTGACAGCATATGACAAATGCTTCTTAGTAGCTCATAGTTGGTGCCACTGCCATCAGGGACCTAAACAAACTACAGACAGTGTAAAGTTTTTCTCTGGAACTCTGAACGAATTCCCTACTTCAATGGTTCTCAACTGAGGGTGATTTTGCAGCCCAGGGGACATTGGGCAGTGTCTGGAGACATTTTTGCTGCTACAGCTGGGAGAAAGGCAGCTACTGGCATTAAGTGGGTGGAGGCCAGGGGTGATACTGATAATCAGTCTTCAATGCACAGGACAGCCCTCACAACAATGAATTATCTAGCCCCGCATGCCAATAGCGCTGAGGCTGAGAAAACAAGCTCCGGTTGCATCTTAGTCAGCTGTGTCCAAACCGGCTGTGTCAGTCTCTTTTGAAGCCCTTTCCAGGCTTATTCTCCCTTACCATGTCCTGTGGTCCAAAATTATGCCTTTCCTACCTGGCATAAAACATTCACAAACTCTTGTGAATTACGTTTATGTTTTAGTCCATTTGGGCTGCTGTAACAACTACCGCAAACTGGGTAGCTTATAAACAACAGAAATGTATTTCTCGCTGTTCTGGAGGCTGGGAGTCCGAATCAAAGTGCCAGTATGGTCGAGTGAGGGGTTCCTCTTCCGGGTCGCAGACTTCCCGTTGTAGCCTCCCATGGCAGGAGAGGAGAGCAAGCCCTGCAGAGCCTCCTCTATAAAGGCACTGATCCCACTCATGAAGGCTCCACCCTCATGACCTAAGTGCCTCTCAAAGGCACCATCTCCCGATAACATCACCTTGCGGGGGACGGCGGTGGGGGGGGGTGGGGTTAGATTTCAACATGTGAGTTTTGCGGGGGACACATTCAGACCATAACCGCTTGTGGTAAGTGACAGCTGCATTTAGAAGAGTTTATTAACCGAAAGAAGTGACTGGTGAAATGTGCACGAGATCTTCTTGGCACACAGCGGCTTACTCCAGGCTGCTGCTCTCAGTGAATTAAACAGCCACGCCTGCAAATTGTTTCAAACTTTGCAAACTACAAAGTAGCTCATCTGGTCATCTCTATGCTTTATTAGATTTTACTACAGTCAGACTTAAAGTACATTTGAAAATCATCTGAATGGGACACAAGTAGCATTGGTCTACTGAAAGTTGAAGAGATAACGACTTCCACATTATAAAGCTGTTTAAGAAGTTTTCACTCTAAAAGTAATTTAACAGTGTCCCTAATTCTATACGTTCCATGGTGGGGCACCAGAAAGCAGCTTAAGGGTAGAAGGAACAGTCAACAACTACTTTCTGTTGTTTCTACAAGTAACTGGTATAAAATATACCATATATGTAGGAAATGACATCTAATTAAAGCCAATAGTGGTTAACTTTCTAAGGGAGGCCCAGGCCACATTCACAGGGCCAGCTCATTGGGATAGAGGTCAGTGGTAACACACATAGAGAAGGCAGTGGTGGTGCTTAGTGTAAATGGTGGATTGTGAAAATAATCTATTTTAGCCTTCATATTTGGGGTGGTCTTTAGGGAAAAAAATACCACATGTATTGTTAATTCTAGAACAAATGGTTCCATGGCTGGAGTATTATTCTCTTCTTGTTTCATAGAAACATGAAAGCACCTATGAAAATAAACTCCAGGAAGTGGACGATACATTACAAAGGGATTTAAACATAATAATTAGAATTCCTGCCTTCTGAAACTAAGACAGCTTTACTGTGGAAAATACTCTGATCTTAATTTCTGTGTTGCAATATGTAGCCTTTACCCAACCCCAGGGGAGGTTGGAATAGTAGCCAGGAGAGGTCTTAGCAAACCAAAATTCAAGAGCTTGAATAGTTAAGGAAGGTGTCCAAAAGAGAAAGTTCCAGAAGGCAGTGTTCCAAGCAGAACAGACCCTTGAAAGTGAAAAATATTCTTTACTAGCCAGCCAGGCTCCTTCTGTACTTGTAGGTATTTCCTCCGCCGGAGCAAAAACATGTTTTGTGTGTGTGTGTGCGCGTGTGTGTGTTTTGGCTGTGTTGGGTCTTTGTTGCTGCGCACGGGCTTCCTCTAGTTGCTGCGAGCGGGGGCTACGCTATGTTGCGGCGGGCAGGCTTCTCATCGCGGTGGCTTCTCTTGTTGCGGAGCATGGGCTCTAGGCGCACAGGCTTCAGTAGTTGTGTCACGCGGGCTCTAGAGCACAGGCTCAGTAGTTGTGGCACATGGGCTTAGTTGCCACGAACCACAACTACTGAAACCCGCACGCCTAGAGACCATGCACCGGTAACTACCATTTTACTCTGTTTTTATGAATTCAGCTTTTTTTAGATTCCATATTCAGGTGATATACCTAGTATTTGTCTTTCTCTGTCTGACCTATCACACTTAGCATAATACCTCAAGATCCATGTGGCTGCAAATGGCAGGGTTTCCTTCTTTCTTGTGGCTGAATAATTGTGTGTGTGTATGTGTATTTTTTTTTCCACACTCTCACCAACACTTAACCTCTTGTCTTCTTGATGACAGCCATTCTAACAGATGTGAACTGATAACTCTGGTTTTCTTTAACCTCTTTTTTTAATTGAAGTATAGTTAATTTACACTGTTGTGTTAGTTTCAGATGTACAGTAAAGTGATTCAGTTTTATATATATATATATATCATATGATTCTTGTCTTTGACTTACTTCACTTAGTATAATAATTTCTAGGTCCATCCATGTTGCTGCAAATGGCATTATTTCATTCTTTTTTATGGCCGAGTAATATTCCATTGTGTGTGTGTGTGTGTGTGTGTGTGTGTGTGTGTGTGTGTGTACATATGTGTATATATATATGCCACATCTTCTTTATCCATTCATCTGTCAATGGACACTTAGGTTGCTTCCATGTCTTGGCTATTATAAACAGTGCTGCTATGAACATTGGGGTGTGTGTATCTTTTTGAATCAGAGTTTTCATCTCTTCTGGATATATGCCCAGGAGTGGGATTGCTGGATCATATGGTAACTCTATTTTTAGTTTTTTAAGGAACCTCCATACCGTTTGTTCTCCACAGTGGCTGCATTAATTTGCATGCCCATCAACAGTGTAGGAGGGTTCCCTTTTCCCCACACCCTCTTCAGTATTTATTGTTTGTAGACTTTTTGATGATAACCATTCTGACTGGTGTAAGGTGATATTTCACTGTAGTTTTGATTTGCATTTCTCTATAATTAGCAATATTGAGCATCTTTTCATGTGCCTGTTGGCCATCTGTATGTCTTCTTTGGAGAAATGTCTATTTAGGTCTTCTGTCCATTTTTTGATTGGGTTGTTTGTTTTTCTGATATTAGGCTGTATGAGCTGTTTGTATATTTTGGAAATTAATCCCTTGTCAGTAGCATTGTTTGTAAATATTTTCTCCCATTCTGTAGGTTGTCTTTTCATTTTATTTATGGTTTCTTTTGTGTGCAGAAGCTTTTAAGTTTAATTAGGTCCCATTTCTTTATTTTTGTTTTTATTTCCATTACTCTAGGAGACGGATCCAAAAAACTATTGCTACAATTTATGTCAAAGAGTGTTCTGCTTATGTTTTCCTCTAGGAGTTTTATTATTTGGTCTTACATTTAGGTCTTTAATCCATTTTGAGTTTGTTTTTGTATATGCTGTTAGAGAATGTTCTAATTTCATTCTTTTACATGTGGCTATCCAGTTTTCCCAGCACGACTTACTGAAGAGACTGTCTTTTCTCCAGTGTATATTCTTACCTTCTTTGTTGTAGATTAATTGACCATAAATGCATGGGTTTATTTCTGGGTTTTCTATCCTGTTCCACTGATCTATATGTCTCAGGTAGATTGCTATGCCCATGTCACTTAGTTCTTCTTCTGGGGTTTTATCTTGTTCGTTTGTCTGGAACATATTCCTCCGTCGCCTCATTTTGTCTAAATTTCTATTTTTATTTTTATGTATATGGCAGGTTATGTTTCTCTACCTTGGAGAAGTGTCCCCCTGTAGGAGATGTCCTATGCATCCCAGCAGTGAACTCCCCTCTTGTCACCCAAGGGTCAGGGGCCAGCTGGTCCCAGGGTAATGTCTGGCCTGCCTTTGCAGATTCGGTCTATAGGCTGTTAATTGTTTGGCCTGAGGTGTCCCAGCACTGAAGCCTACAGGCTGTTGGATGGGGCCAGGTCTTGGTGCTAACGATCCAAGCAAGATGTCAGCCTCCAGGGGAGTTCATGCAGATAACCACTATTGATATATCCGCCACAGTGCCTGTGCCCAGAGGGTGGGCCACAGCCACCCCCCTGCCTCCCCAGGAGACCCTCCAAGACCACCAGGTAGATCTGGCCTAGAGTCCTATGAAATTACTGCTTTTGCCTTTGGTCCTGGTGTGAACGAGATTTTGTGCACGCCTTTTAAGAGTGAAGTCTCTATTTCCCCCAATCCTGTGGAGCTCCTGCAATCAAGCCCTGCTGGCCTTCAAAGCCAAATGCTCTGGGGGATCCTCTTCCAGAACCCCAGGCCCCCGGGCTGTGGGTGGCCTGATGTGGGGCTCAGAACTCTCACTCCTGTGGGAGATTCTCTGAAATATAATTATTCTCCAGTTTGTGGCTGTCCCACGGGGTGGGGGGGTGCATATAGAATTTGATTATATTGTTAGTCTGCCTCTCCTACTGGTCTTGCTGTGGTTCCTTCTTTATGTCTTTAGTTGTACATCTTTTCTGGTAGGTTTCAGACTTTTTCATCGATGGTTGTTCTGCAGATTGTTGTGATTTTGGTGAGCTCATGAGAGAAGGTGAGCTTAGGGTCCTTCTACTCTGCCATCTTGGCCACTTTCTCCCTCATTGTGGTTTTGATTTGCATTTCCCTGATGATTAGTGATGCTGAGCATCTTTCCATGTACCTGTTGGCCATCTGGATGTCTTCTTTGGAAAAATGTGTACTTAATGTTCTTCTACTCATTTTTTAATCAGGTTTTTTTTGTGTGTTATTTAGTTGTATAAACTCTTTATATATTTTGGATATTAACCCCTTATCTGATATGTAGTTTGAAAATATTTTCTATTATCCTGTAGGTTGCCTTCTCATTTTGCTGATTGTTTCTTTTGCTGTGCAGGAGCTTTAAAATTTGTTGTAGTCCCACTTGTCGATTATCACTTTCATTGTTTGTGCTTTTGGTATCAAAAACCATTTCCAAGACCAACATTGAGGAGCTTATTCCCTGTGTTTTCTTCTAGAAGTTTTATAATATCAGGTCTTATGTTTAAGTCTTTAATCCATTTTAATTTTTGTGAGTGGTTGGAGAAAGGGTCCAGTTTCATTTTTCTGCATATGCTTATCCAGTTTTCCCAGCACCATTTGTTGAAGAGACTCTCCTTTCCCCATTGGTTTTTCTTGGCTCCCCTGTCAAATATTAGTTGACTGTACATGCAGGGCTTTATTTCTGGGCTCTTGATTCTGTTGTACTGGTCTATGTGTCTATTTTTATGCCAGTACCATACTGTTAATTACAACAGTTTTGTAATACAGTTTGAAATCTGGAAGTGTGATGCCTCTGCTTTTGTTCTTCTTTCTCATGATTGCTTTGGTCTTTTGTGATTCCACTCAACTTTTAGGATTTTTTTTTTCTATTTCTGTGGAAAATGTCATTGGAACTTTAATAGGGATTGAGTTGAATCTGTGAATGGCTTTGGGGTTGGGGGTTGATGTCAGCATCATGGTGGCATGAGTTGTCCCTTTTTTCTTTCCCCTTTTATTTGCAACAAATTGGTTATTCACAACCAAACAAACGTGCTTCTTCACATTACACCAGAACACAGAGGGTGGGGTGGGGGAGGGGAGGTGAGACTAGTGAATGCAAAACAAGGCAGACATGCAAGGGAGACAGAGAATTTGTGGAAGTCCAGACAGGCTAGCAGGTGAATCAGGCATGCCATTGGACCAGGCGAGAGACCAATTTGGAGGCAGAGGAAAAGGAGAATCTCAAGAAGTCAGCCCTCCTTCCCCAGGGTGACATGACATGCTCTGGGCTTTCCCAGCAGTAGCAATAGTGACTTCCCTCACAGAGGAGGTGGAAAGCAAAAGGGTGTGAGTGACTGACCACTGGGCTGCACAGGTCACAGAAGGATGGATCTGTTTCTCTCCAGCAGCATGGATTTCTGAGGAAAAACCTCTGTGACTGAGGGGGGCGGAGGGGAGGAAAGGAAAAGAGGCAGACAAGTATATCAAAGGCCATTAAAGGAACAAGTGCCCTGCTGTCGGCTTCAAGATTTCAAGGGGCTTCCCTGGTGACACAGTGGTTAAGAATCCGCCCGGCAGTGCAGGGGACACGAGTTTGAGCGCTAGTCCAGGAAGATCCCACATGCCGCGAAGCAGCTAAGCCCGTGAGCCACAACTACCAAGCGTGCGCTCTGGAGCCTGTGAGCCACAACTAATGAGCATGCACGCCTAGAGCCCGTGCTCTGCAACAAGAGAAGCCACCACAATGAGAAGCCCGCACACCACAATGAAGAGTAGTCCCCACTCGCTGCAACTAGAGAGAGGCCACGCGCAGCAACGAAGACCCAATGCAGCCAAAAATAAAATAAAAAATAAATTAAAAAAAAAAAAAGATTTCAGCAGGAGGTTCAACCCCAACTTGAGGAACTCCCTACTGGGCAATTGGCACCCAGAAAGCCCCAGGGGCTAAGCCCACACTACACCCTACTCTGCTGCTAGCTTTTTCTAAGCCAGTTTGTTTGTTTGTTTTAACCAGGTGCTCCCAAGTGCAACCCCAGAGCTAGTTCAGGTGAAGGGAGCCAAAAGCTTGACCAACGGCGCCACCGTGTGGAAAACAAAAGTTTCTAATTGCCCATCTGTTAAACTGAACAAAGTAAACAAGAAAGGTGTGTGGTGTTTCAAATGCAACAGCAGAGGCACATTTCATCACTAAGAAAAATCATGGTAATATGGTGTAACAAAAAGAACAATAATTCTCTAGCAACTGAACCCAAAGGCACAGACTATTGCAATCTAATTGATTAAAAATTCAAAACAGCTGTTATGAAGAGATTCAATGAGCTACAAGAAAACTCAGAAAGGCAATTAAATGAACTCAGGAGTAAAATGAATGAATAGAAGGAGTTATTTACCAACGAGACGGACATTTTTAAAAAGAACCAGACAAAAATTCTGGAGCTCAAAAAGTCAATGAATCTGATAAAGAATACATTAGAGAACTTAGGAAAAGACGCAGAAAGATCAAAGAGGAATTAGCGACCCACAGGATAGGAACGTAGAAATGACTCAGAAGAGTAAAGACAAACTAAGATTTTTTAAAAGTAAAGAAACCCTATGAGAACTATGAGATATGATGAGAAAAACAAATAAAAGAATAATTGGTCTACCAGAAGGAGAAGAGTGGAAGAAGGGAGCAGAGAGTGTATTTAGAGAAATAAGAGCTGAGAATGTCCAACCCCTGGGGAAGGAATTGGACATACAAGTCCAAGAAGCTAATAGAACACCCTATTATCTCAATGCAAAAATAACTTCCCAAGATACATTATAACGAAATTGTCAAAAATCAATGATAAAGATAGAATCTTAAAGGCAGCCAGGGGAAAAAAAGAAAGTAACCTACAAAGGAACTCCCACTAGGCTATCAGCATATTTCTCAGCAGAAATGCTACAGGACAGGAGAGAGTGAAATACATATTCAAAGAGCTGAAAGGTAAAAATTGCCAGCCAAGAATACTTTATCCAGGGCTTACCCTTCAGATATGAAGGAGAAATACTTTCCCAGACAAACAAAAACTGAGGGAATTCATCACCACTAGACCTGCCTTGTAAGAAATGCTGAAAGGATTCTTCAAGTTGAAATGAAAAGATGCTGGGACTTCCCTGGTGGCACAGTGGTTGAGAATCTGCCTGCCAATGCAGGGGACATGGGTTCGATCCCTGGTCCGGGAAGATCCCACATGCCACAGAGCAACTAAGCCCATGCGCCACAACTACTGAACCTGCACTCTAGAGCCCGTGAGCCACAACTACTCAAGCCTGTGCACCTAGAGCCCGTGCTCTGTAACAAGAGAAGCCACTGCGATGAGAAGCCCACGCACCGCAACGAAGAGTAGCCCCCACCTGCCACAACTAGAGGAAAAGCCCACGTGCAGCAACAAAGATCCAACACAGCCAAGAAAAAAAAAAAGATGCTAATTAGTGACATAAATCAAAGTGCACTATACTCTAGCAATGGTGAAAAATAAACAGTCAGAACATAGATGACTTTTTAACAATTTTAATTTTTCCAATCCACAAACTTCCAATTGTTTGTGTCTTCTTCAGTTTCCTTCAACAAAGTCTTGTTTTCATTCTACAAATCTTTGACTTCCTTGATTAAATTTATTCCTAGGCATTTTATTGTTTTTGAAGCTACTGTAAAAGGGATAATTTTCATTTCTTTCTCAGCCCTTTAGATTTTTAGTGTATAGAAATGCACCTGATTTCTGTATGTTAATCTTACATCCTGCAACTTAACTGAATTTGTTGATTAGTCCCAACAATTTTTTCATAGAGTCTCTGGGATTTTCTATATATAAAATCATATCATCTGCAAATAATGTCAATTTTACTTCTTCCTTTCTGATTTGGATGACCTTTCTTTATCTTGCTTAATTGCTCTAGCTAGGACTTCCAGTACTATACTGAACAAGAGAGGTGAGAGTGGATATACTTGTCTTGTTCCTGATCTTAGAAGAAAAGCTTTCAATTTTTCTCCATTGAGTATAATATTATAATGTTACCTGTGGATTTGTCATATATGGTTTTGATTATGCTGAAGTATGTCCCTTCTATAACCAATCTGTTGAGGGTTTTTACCATGAAAAGATGTATTTTGTCAAGCGCTTTCTCTGCATTTATTGAGATGATCATGTGATTTTTCTCTTTCATTCTATTAATGTGGTGTAAAACATTTATTGATTTACATATGTTGAACCATCCTCACATCCTAGGGGGATGAATCTTACTTGGTCATGTGTATAATCCTTTCAGTGTGTTCATGAATTCACTTTGCTAATAGTCTGTTGAGAATTTTTGTATTTATATTCATCAGGAATAATGATCTATAGTTTTCTTGTCTTGTAATGTCCTTACCTGGCTTTGGTATCAGGGTAATGCTGTCCTCCTGTAATGAGTCTGGAAGTGTTCCCTCCTCTTCAATTTTCTGGAATAGTTTGAGAAGAATAGGTGTTAAGACTTCTTTAAATATTTGGTAGAATTCCTCCGTGAAGCCCTCCAGTACTGGAGTTTTGTTTGTTAGGAGGGTTTTTGTTTTGTTTTGTTTTGTTTTGTTTGTTTTATTTTATTTTGTTTTTACTAACTCAATTTCATTACTAGTAATTGGTCCATTCAGATTTTCTATTTCTTCCTGATTCAGTCTTGGGAGGCGTGTGTTTCTAGGAATTTATCTAGGCTGTCTAATTTGTTGGCATATAATTGTTCATAGTAGTCTCTTATGACCTTTCGTATTTCTGTAGTATCAGTTGTAACATCTGCTCTTGCATTTCTGATTTTAATTTATTTGCACCTTCTCTCCTCTTTTTTTTTTTTCTTGGTCTAGCTAAAGGTTTCTTTAGTGTAGCTAAAGGTTTGTATATTTTATCTTTTTGAAAAGCCAGCACTTAGTTTCATTGATCTTTCCTATTGTTTTTTCTGGTGTCTATTTCATTTATTTCCACTCTGGTTTTATTATTTCCTTCCTTTTGTTAACTTTAAGATTAATTTGCTTTTCTTTTTCTAGTTCTTTGAGATGTTGTTAACTTTAAGATTAATTTGCTTTTGTTAACTTTAAGATTAATTTGCTTTTCTTTTTCTAGTTCTTTGAGATGTAAAGTTAGGTTATTTATTTGAGATCTTTCTAATTTCTTAATGTATGCATTCCTTGCTATAAACTTCCCTCTCAGAACTGCTTTTGCAGCATCCCATAGGTTTTGGTATGTTGTGTTTTCTTTTTTGTTTGTTTCAAGATATTTTTTTATTTCCCTTTTGATTTCTCCTTTGACCCATTGGTTGTTCAGAAGTGTGTTGTTTAGTTTCCACATATTTGTAGATTTTCCAGCTTTCCTTTTGTTATTGATTTCTAATTTTATACCACTGTGGTTGGAAAAATAGTTGGTATGATTTCAATCTTCTTAAATTTGCCAAGACTTGTTTTTGTCCTTTCGCATGATTTATCTGGAGAATGTTCTGTGTGCACTTACCAGAATGTATATTCTGCTGCTGGATGGAATGTTCTATATATGTCTGTTAGGTCCATTTGGTCTAAAATATGGTTCAATTCCAACATTTCCTTGTTGATTTTCTGTCTGGATGATCTAGCTACTGCTGAAAGTGGGGTATTGACATCTATTATTGCATTTGTTGTCTCTTTCTCCCTTCAGACCTTTTAGTATTTGGTTAGTATATCTAGGTGCTCCAATGTTTGGTGTGTACATTTATGACTGCTATATCTTCTTGATGTATTGACACCTTTATCATTATATAATGACCCTGTCTCTTGTTACAGTTTTTGGCTTAAAGTCTGCTTTGTCTGATATAACTATGGCTACTCTACTTCTTTTGGGTTTCTCCTTGTATCTTCTTCCATCCCTTTACTTTGAGCCTATGTGTGTCCTGAAAGCTGAAGTGAGTCTCCTGTAGGCAGCATAAAGTTGGGTCTTGTGTTTTTATCCATTCAGCTATTCTGTGTCTTTTGCTTGGTGAATTCAATTCATTTACACTTAAGAGTAATTAAAGATATGTAAAGACTTACTATTGCCATCCTATTGATTGCTTTCTGGTTGTTTTGTATTTCCACTGTTTCTTTTTTCCTTCTGTTTATGCCTACATTTGTGAAGTGGTGATCTACTAGCTTTATGAACTTGGATGTCCAAGTCTCTCCCCACGTTTGGGAAGTTTCCAGCTATTACTTCTTTAAATAAACTCTGTCCCCTTCTCTATCTCTTCTTCTGAAAGACTTAACTATTATAATATTTGCCCTTTTGATTGAGTTCCATAGATCATGCAGGCTTTCTTTGCTCTTTTTTATTATTTTCCTTTGTTCACTTCCATGTTGTTTCTAAATTCCTACCTTCTAAGTCACTAATTCTATTTTCCACCTAGTCTGCTACACATGCTCTTTATTGTAATCTTTTCATTCACTCTCCTGCTCCAGAATTTCTGTTTGGTTGTTTTTTATCATTTCTATCTCTTTGGTCAAGATCTCATTTTGTTTATTCATGTATTTTCCCCCTATTATCATTGAACTATCTTTCTGAGTTTTCTTGTAGTTCACTGAATTTCTTCAAACAGCTATTCTGAATTCTTTATCAGCTAGATCACAGTTTTCTGTAGCTGTGAGCTCAGGTGTTGGAGAATTATTCATTTTAGGGGTGAAATATTTTCTTGGTTTTTCAGGTTCCTTATATTTTTGTGTTGCTGTTTTTCCATCTGAAGTAGAAGACAACTCCTTAAATCTTTATTGGTTGCCTTCAGATGGGGCAGTGATCACTGGTGCTGCTATATCTGGGGTTTCCTCAACTTTTGAGGGTAGACCTGCTCCACTCTCCTGTTCCCTCTTGAGGTGGCAGAATTCTTAAGATTTTATATCTTTTCTTACTCTATAACTCACCAGGCTGACAGCTGGAAACCTCTTATGTCTTCCAGAAGGTGGCGCTACAGCTCTAGTTTGTAGTTTCTCCCTGGTCCATTTTTCTAAGAGCACTCTGATGACTGGACCTGCTCTCTCACCTCTGTACTCTGGAGCACCCATAAGGATCCATCCCACAGAATGGCGGGGGGGGGGGGGGGGGGAGGGGCACGGGTAGGACTGTGGGTTTAGCACTCCAGGTGATGCGGGTGCCCATGGACCCAGTGGTAGGATTTTCCAGTGGGATAATCCCAAAAGTTTGAGGGTGACTTCCTGCTGAAGTGCTAAAGTAGTCAGCAGGAACCTCCTTAATGCCTTTTGATATTCTTATCTGCTTCCTTCCCTTTATCCTCCTCTCCCCAGTCATGGAGGTCCCACCTCAGTACTCTGGGTGCTGCTGGAGAGAAATGGGTTTCTCCGGATGTAACCCACAAAACTGGGGTAGCTGGGCACTCACTCACAGCTTTCCACCTCCTCCACAGGAGAGGTCACCAATACTTGACAGCTTAGCCCTATGTAGGCATTGCCCTGAATGGGGAAGGGGGTTCTGGGAGAGTTCCTTCCTCTCTACTGTGTACAAACTCTTATCCTTCCCGTCTTAATGGTGTACTGGTATCTCCCCTCAGACAGGCTGGACTTGTACAAAATCCTCTTGCTCCTGGGTATCTGAATAGGCCAGTACTCTCCAGGTTTTTCCCCTACTGGAGTGAGCAGGGGTCGGGCAGGCTCGCTGACTCCCTTGGGTCTGCAGCCCTTACCATGTCTGTTTGTCTATTTTTGGAAGCACAGGTAGGTGAGAGTCCTCCCAGGTCCCTTGGTGTAGGGTGGTAGGTCCCACAGATCCCCACGAGGCACTTTTGTTCATGGAGAGATGTCTAATTAATTGCTAAAAAGCGGGGAGAGAAAAGAGCAACATCTTACGTTGCTATGATGCTGACGTCACTCCCTATCAATTCTTAGGTATCGATCTATTACAGAAGGTAATTCTGACACAGAAATTATGTTCTCCAATTTCTGTGATCTTACATGGGTAGTAACCGCACCTCTTCTTCACCTGCAATAATTGGTTACTCTTCAGTTTGATCTCTCTCTCCCTCTCCACACACAAAATACATATATATTTTAACATCTGGTTTTGGAGTCACACTGAGTGAGCTGTGCTAAGTCAGCAGCTGCAACACCAGCAACAGAGTCCTAATGAAACCTATCTCCCAAATAGCTGTGATTTTCACTATACGAGTCATGATAGCTATTATTTTTGGTGCTCTGAAAGACACTTTTTTTGGTCAGACTTCAATAAGCTATGGAGGAATGGAGGATGAGGACTCTTTTCCTTGCCAACAAGATCTTTTGATATGAGCATCCTGAAATGAATGGAGGGCTGCTGTAGATTAAAGGTGAATACAACTCTTGTTGCACCCCTGGAGGAAGCATTTCTGGGATCCAAGACCTCTGTACCATAGATCCTAGAGTTTGTGACGACAGGAAACACAAATTCCCCTGGTGGGTCACTGGGAGTGGTGTAAGTCGAGCCACTCCTACTTCTACCCATTGGTGCCTGGACCCCTGTGGTCTACCTGTTGGAAACAGAGCACCATATAACTGTTGTCAATTTAGGCACCTAGTGCCTCAGGTATGCCTTTGTAAAAGACCATTACATTGCCCTATCAGTCCAGCAGCTTCAGTTGGGCAGCATATGACAAGGTCAGTTGACCTCATGGTTCTGCATTCATTGCAGCACTTCCTTTACTGGATTCCTTGGTCCTTTGTGATGCTATGTGGGCTCCCATGTAGGTTGATCAAACCCTTTGTAAATCCTTCAATAGCGATGTTGGTTGAGGTTATGCAGCCAAGAAACAAAAGCTCATATCCAGAATATGTGTCAATTCTATCAGGATTAATTCACTCCCCTTTCTAAAATGGAAGGGGCCCAAAATTAAATACCTGCCACCAAGTGGCTGCTTGGTCTCCTCAAGGGAAGGTGCTGTATCAGGGGCTCAGCATTGGTCTCTGTTATTGGTAGTTAGGACATTTGACACAAGCAGTAGCTGAATCAGCCTTGATGAGTAGGAGTTCATGCTGCTGGGCCCCCGTGTAGCCCTCAATCCCTGGATCTTCCATTCCAGCTCCCGTTGTGTCAACACTGAGGCCAATAACAGAAGCACAATAACACTGTGCTGAGTCATTCTATTTGGCAGTATAGTGTCTCTTCAGATGATTTCTATAGGTAACACATGATTCAAAAATCTTCATATTTTCATGCTTATTCCTATATAGGTCTATCCACATGCCTCTTCCCCAAACCTTGTCCTTGATCTTCCAATCTTTCTCCTTCCAAGACTTTGGCTAACCAACCAAGTCATTAGGTATTGCCTGTGAGTCCTTGGGCCACTTTTATCTTCACATAGAGTGGATGCCCACGTATATAACCCAAAGTTCTGCCCACTGGATTTCTCCACACTATTATCTTTCCCTGGAGCTGAAGGAGAGGCAGTGGTCAACAGCGGAGAATGAAATTGGGATCAGGACTTGTGCAGCTTATTTATGCCCTCTGGCTCCATTCTTTCCCATGTATCACTTGCATCTTACTACAGATTGTTGCTAGTTCTGCCAAACCTTATGATTTTGTGACTTTGACAGATCCCAGCTCAGCTCTGGATGTATGATCACTTCTATGATCAGATGCTTGTCTCAACCAGGGCCCAGGAGTACCCGAGGAACTGTTTTTCAACTTACGTGTTAATTTTCCACTACAGGTGGCATTGTCTGACTGCAATGGGGTTTACGTTGTAATTGTTCAACTGGGGCATGCCATAAGCAGCACATGGCATCTTTTGCCATAACTAACAGCTCTGATATCATTGGGTCTGTCAGGGAGTATGGTTCAAGAGGGAGGGACACTTACATTGCAGGCTAGACCTGCTGCAGATCCCTTTCCTGTTCTGGGTCTCACTCAATTCTAGAAGCTGTTTGTATGAATGGGCTGGAATAGTGTTCCCAGTATAAAATATGCTGCCTCCAGAACCTGAAGGGTCCCACCAACCTTTGTGTTTGCTTCTGAGTGGGGGAGCTGTGAAATACAATACTTTGTTTTTTTTACTTTGAAAGGGATAGGTTGGCATATCCTAGATCATTGGATTCCTAAAAACTTCACTGCTGTGGTAGGGCCCTGAATCTTCACAGGGCTTATCTTCCACCCATGGAGGGCATGTATCTTACCAAAGGTTTCGATGTGCTTGCAACTCCTTGTTCATCCAGTTCAAGTAACACAATGTTATCAAAATGTGGACCAATGTGATAGTATATCCAGATGACCCAGATCCTTTCTGACTATGTTATGTTCTGAGGGCAAGTTAATATCCATAGTACACTGCTGTGTATCCATAATGTGAACTTTCTGGTCCTCCCACCTAACAGGGATGGAAAAGAAGGCATTTAGCAGATCAATGGCCATATACCATCTATCTGAGGCCTTGTTCATCTTCTCTAACAAAGACATCACATCTGGTACAACACCTACAATTAGAGCTACAGCTTGGTCCAGTTTGCAGTAGTCCACTGTCATCCTCCAGGATCCACCTGTAGGGAACTGGTCAATAAATGGGTATGTGATGGAGGCCACCATTTTAAAATCTTTTAGGTCTTTAAGTGTCATACTAATCTCTCTCCTCCCCAAGACGCAATATCGTTATTTATTTCCTATCTTGGCTGTGAGTATGGGGGCAGCTGCAAAGCTTCCACTTAACTCTTTCTTTCTATAATAGCTCTTATGCCACAGATAACTGTCCATGCCAGTTATATTCGGGGATGGGGAAAAATGACCAATAGGTGGATTTGTAGACCTGGCAGACTCACTATGAGCTATACCTGGGCCAGGACTAAATTTATTACCTAGCCCCCATATGCTCCCACTGTAATGGGGGCAGGGACCAAATGATGATATTTGGTCCCTAGTTATCAGTGTCAGCTTGGAAACTGTGCCTCAAAATCCTCAAAACATTGGGTATTTTCCATTTCCCAGTGTATGGTTATCCAAGTAAATAAATCCCTTTAAGGAAGTAGTTGAAAAATCATTAATATTATGCACTTGCCATGGTGTGCAGGGTCCTTCCTCCTGGAGATTTGGTCCTTCTGTCAATCAAGGAGTTCTGGGTCTGAGAACTGGCTCAAGACCAGAAACTGGAACAAAAGTAATGACTTTATTGCGGTGGCTGCTCTCAACCTCCTGATCATCCATTTTTTAGTTCTTTAGATTATCTAGATTGGGCAACGCCCTTGCTGGCTGACCATCTACCTTGTACCTACCGAAGCTTCGTACCATTAACCATCTCTATAGCTCTCTGTGGATCAGGATCTTTGGTTGCCACTCTGACCCTGCAGTTCATTAAGATAATTAGCCCACTATGCACCTCCTGGTTAAGTGCCACAACCTGGCATCTATTATTTCACGATCTCATCATCCCCACTGTTATCAGGGCACCCAGCTTTGTGGCAGCATTTCCTACTATAAGTCCTGGCCTTCAGAAGACAGCCACTACCGAGTTTCTAAATGATGCCAGTGTCCCTGTAAACAGTGACGTATTCCTTATTGCTTTGGTAAATGGAGGAACTTCCAGGCTGTCTTGCCTTACACAGTATATTCACTTTAGCCCACACACTTCTCTAAGGTTTGTAATCTCTTCTTCCGCTTGTCTGCTTGGATGTTCTGTTATACTTCACTTAGCTGGGCCAAGTGTAGTGGCTCAGCCTTTCTCCAAGCTTCCAAGAACTACCCTAGCAGTGTATCAGCACTGCCTCCTCAGGTCCCTGCCAGACTGTTAAATGTTCTATCATTGGAGAGCTTACATATAAAACACTCTCCCTCATCCAGCTTTACGTTCCTTCCCCCTTAAGCCAGAACCCTCAGGATCCAGGCCCAAATATATTCTCTTGGCTCTTCCAGGTTTATTTTGGCAAGGTTCTGCAACAACTTTGGCAGCCCTAGCACTTCCCTGGCCCAAATATGTTGTGTCTCGACCCGACTGGCTTGGTGATCAGAGCAGGTGAGGCAAAACCTGAGGAGGGTGCCTGTTAACCTGCAAGGCAGAAGCTTCTGCATCCTCTCCAAGCAAGGAGGAGGAAGGGAGTGAGTGGTAGCTTAATGGGAAGAAGTGGGCTACTTCTGTAGGTCCATATCCAAGATTTTTGTCCCTGACCTTGGCTTAGCAGACATGATGAGGCTGGAATCCAATCTTCTCTTGAACTTTGCCAATCTTACAGTTAAGGCCTGGGCCTGATCCTCAGCTTTTTCTGTCCTCCAGCTGCAAGAGATGAAAGTCTTTTTATACATTGTTAAGAAGCCCTTCTGGCCTTCATACATAGCCTTTAATTGGTAATTAATCACCCTCAGCATTTCTCTAATGGAATGAATGCCTGCAAGAACAGCCATCCAATTCCATACTCTTCATAATTACATAATTCTTCTTATATTTCTCAAATGCCTGAGACAGTGTGCCTACCAAGGCATTCCCGGTTCACCATCAGTGAGAGTTTCAACAATTACACTGCTATGGCATGCTAGTGGCGAACCATGCTCCATCTGCCACCGGTAACATGGTCTTCTGTTGCCAGCCTGCCAGAGGGTGGTCCAGCTCCAAAATCTCATTTTGGAATCTGCTTCCTCAGACCATTCTTGGCTCTAACTGTCTTAGGTGGGCTTCCCTGAGAACCAGACTGAGATAGTGATTTGGATGCAAGCTAATCACTGTGATACGCCCTTGGGATCAAAACCTGAAATCTAAAGGAAGTAGGATGAGGCAGAGGGAAGAGCTAAACTGCAATGCAGTCATGACAAAGGCCTTAGCCGATCCCATGGGTAGCACTGGAGCTGGGATGGCCTTTCCGAGTTGTCCTGCCTTAGCCAAGTGGGTTGGGCTTTTATAACTTGGATGTAGGATGTCCTTGGAGAGGAGTCGTGACTTCAGGTGAAGTAGCTCCCTTCGGTTGGTGGCAATTCTCAGCAACTCAGCTGAGTGCTCTTAGCCACCAACACTGCCAGCAGCTGAGGAAATGAGTGCTTCAGTCCTAAAGGATGCATGCCAGAGCATCCACTACAGGCACCGAGGCACCTTCTCCTCTGCTTTACCCCAGAGTCCACATGCACAGCCTCGGAATTTTAAAATATCACCAATACCAGGATTACAGAAAACAATTTAAGTTGGGGGGTGGACAGGGAAGGTCTTTTTGTCTTTAGTGGTGTATAGTCAAGAGTTTTAAAGTCATGTGAAGCAGTTCCCCTTTGGGTGATTATGCCACCAACTCATTGCATAGTTCAATTTATCTGCTTTGCTTTTAATTTTTAGGGGTTACTTTTTTAAAATTTAGGTTCGATTACTAATTACTTAAAATAGTTACAGGGTTTCAAAACAAGGTACATTCCAAGAAGTCTAGCTTCTATCCCCACACTTCTGCCCTGTTTCCTCCTTCTCACTATATATGTATGTTGTATATATGTGTGTGTATGTATGTGTGTATATATATATGGCTTATCCTTTCATTTAGAAGTACACACAACACACACACCACTCACTCTCCCTTTTTCTTAGATAACTGGTAGCATACTGTGATGGTTAATTTTGTGTGTCAACTTGACTGGGGCATGTGGGTGCCCAGACATTTGGTCAAACATTCTGGGTGTTTCTGTGAGGGTGTTTTTGGTTGAGAGTAACATTTAAATCAGTAAACTGAGTAAAGCAGATTGCTCTCCCTAATGTGGATGGGCCTCACCCAATCAGTGGAAGGCATGAATAGAATTAAAAGGCTGACCTCTGTCCAAGTATGAGAAATTCCTCCTGCCTGACTGCCTTCAAGCTAGGACATCGGCAGTTTCCTGTCTTCAGACTTTGAGTTGTATAATAAATCTCTTAAACAAAATCATCAACTTGATGATTTTATTTAAAAAGATTTATTATAAGGAATGCACCCATGTGATTATGGAAGCTTATAAGTCTCAAGGTCTGCAGGGTGAGTTGACAAGCTGGAGACCCAGAGAGCCTAAGGTGGAGTTCCAGTCCAAATCTGAAGGCTGGAAAACCAGGAGAGCTGATGGTATATTTCCAGTCTGAAGGCTGGCAGGCTTGATACACAGGATGAACCCATGTTTCAGTTCAAGACTGAAGGCAGGAAGAAGCCAACATCCCAGTTTGAAGGCAGTCAGGCAGGAGGAATTCTTTCTTACTTGGATGAGGGTCAGCCCTTCTATTCTATGCAGGCCTTCAACTGATTGGATGAGGCCCACCCACATTAAGAAGGGCAATCTGCTTTACTCAGTCTACTGAGTTAAATGTCAGTCTCATTACACACACACACACACACACACACACTACTGGTTCTGAAGAACCCTGACTAATACACACACCATCAATATACTTTTTTCCATCTTGATTTTTTTTTCACTTAACATTATATTCTAGGGATCAATTTTCAGCAATATAGAGAGATATTTTTCATTTTGATAGCTTCATAGGACTCCATAATGTGGATGTAATCCAGCTTTTCAACCAATCTCCTTTTAATGGACATTTGGGTCATCCCAGTCTTTTGCTATTACAACTAGTGTGGTAGCTACAATAACTTATTCAACCATTTCCTTACTGGTGGGCATTTAAGGTATCTCCAGTTTATTATTATTATTATTTTGCTTTAAAAAGTTGATGAAATAATTACCTTTGTATATAAAGATATCCAGGAATGCTAAGAGAATAGAGAGTTCCCAAAGTGAGTCACAGGGTATGTATGATATGTGTATTTTTGATTTTTAAAAATTTTCACAGAACTTGGCATATTCTTTTTTTTTTAAGTTACAGTAAATTACATTCCCACGAGCAATGTATGACAGTTCTCATTCCTCACATCCTCTCCAACACTGGATACTGTCACCCCTTCTAATTTTTGCTTAATGTGAAGGTGAAAATAAAATCTAATTGTCCTTTAAACTTGCATTCCCTGGCTACTAGTGAGATTAAGCATCTCTACATATTTAGCGGTCACTGAGATTTAGTTTTCTATGACTTGCCTACTTCTGTCATTTGCACATGACTGGGTTTTCTTTTTCATACTAGAATATAGTAAAAGATGAAACCCTTTTGACTATTTCTTGAGGTTAAAGTATGATCCGGCCCAGAAGTTCCCCTAATTTTGGTACGTTCTAACCAAATCAAAACTTAAATCTTTCCATAATCCACCCCCACCCCCCAAAAAAAGGGAAAAGAGAAAAGTGTGGTACTGCATATATGTCCATGAGGACAGGGACTTGTTCACCTGGCACATTCAGATGACTGAAGACCAGGGACCTCCCTGCATGTTCTGCTTTGCATAACCTTACTCTAGGACTTTTATACATCTCTGAACTGATGGAAATCCCAATAATCACAGACTGAGTTTCCTGTTGCCTCAGTAGGATGGGGCTTAGAGTCAGATTAATTTTATTTAGAAAAAAATAGTGACTTTTCTTACACCCCAGAGCTTGGAGTAAAATTCATACATGCCACACATCTAAGGAAATGTTTCAAAAAATAATATTTGGGGAGGGAGGACTAGAACTAGAAGGAAAACCTTAGTCTAACTGGAAGAAGAATCCCACTCATGGATCCCAAGATAAGATTAAATAAGAAAATGTGGGCAAATTATGAGAAACCAGAATATGAGAGTATTAGGACTTAAGAAAGTTTTGACTTTGGGATGAAACAAGTGGGGCCCCAAAGGGTTTTTTTTGTTTTTTAAAAATTTATTTATTATTTATTTTTGGCTGTGTTGGGTCTTCATTTCTGTGCGAGGGCTTTCTCTAGTTGCGGCAAGCGGGGGCGACTCTTCATCGCGGTGCGCGGGCCTCTCACTATCATGGCCTCTCTTGTTGTGGACCACAGGCTCCAGACGCGCAGGCTCAGTAGTTGTGGCTCACGGGCCTAGTTGCTCCGCAGCATGTGGTATCTTCCCAGACCAGGGCTCGAACCCGTGTCCCCTGCATTAGCAGGCAGATTCTCAACCACTGTGCCACCAGGGAAGCCCCCCAAAGGGTTTTGTGTTCAAAAGCAACTAAGTATTTGCTATGAAATTATTTTTCATCATCTCAGCAAGAAGGGATCAGATGCAAGACTTAAACCTATGTGTATAAAACGGATTTTGCAATTTCTCAATATGGATTTTAGAAAAGGATCTGTCATCTCCCACTCCAGATCTCATCCTACACAATATACTATGAGATACACTACTCTTGACTTGTGAAATAATTGAGTTTTAGAATAATGAGGTTCTGAATATTAAAAATATAAGTATAAATTAAATAAATCCACATTAACAGCTGCTTAACAGTGATAAAATATACTTTTATTTACTTCTTTGAGTCCGAGGGTCTTAAAAAATTTATTGCTAAAGTAGATACCAGGCAAACAGAACGGTGCTTTAGAAGTCCAGTTACCTTGGAGTTTATTTAAACTAAGAGAAAAAGGTCATAATGTTTTCATGCAATACATACTTCGTTCTTTAAATAACAATTCTGACAAATAACAGAAAGAATTAAGGAATGTTGTATTTGTGATCCATATAAAACACCAACATTTTAGGTTATACATAATTTAAAGAAATGTCCCAAACACTTTTCAAAATACTGTAGTAGCCAATACATAGAGGCATGCCTTAGGTGGCCATAGGAATGCAGTTTATAAAATAAAGAAAAAAATCACACTGTAACTACTCAATTTCTTCAAAAATCACTGAGCAACAAAAGCAACAATGAACTTCCACACTGATTTTACATAACTTCTATACAGTACCTTGACTTAAATCCAAGAGCAAAAGTTAAGACTCTCCTCCTCTATTTTTGGTAAACAACTGCATGGTAAACTTAGATGACTTTTCCCCCGGATTTTACCTGGGAGTGGCCTTTTAAATTTTTTATTTAAAAGAGGGCAGGTTTGGCACTTTTATACTGATGTCACCAATGTTAATATTTCTTGGGATCTCAGGAAGATTCATATTCTTTACAGCTGATACAGCACGGGCTGGAGCTCCCGCTAAGCCAGCCTGTATACAGAAGCAAATAAAAGAAAAAGAAAATGTACAGCTCAGGTGTAGCCCATCAAAAAACACTAAAACTGGAGGACAATGATAAAAGAGTTTCATATAACAAGCTTAGAGACCAGATGGTAGTTTGAATTGGTATGGAATGGTTACTTTGAAATACTAATCTATAAAGAGAAAACAGTTGACACCTTAAAAAAATACAGTGAATACATGCAATGATAACAATGTAAAGATTTAAATACAAATTAACCTGTACTACCGAAACATCACACACAATATTCAAATGACAAAGCTAGATCTTCACCTATATTTTGATTTAACTGACTTATGATATAAGCATTAAAGCATATTTTACATTAGTTTCCTTATTAGACATCTCTTGCAACAACTGTGATAGATTTTGGGTTTTTGCTTTTCAACTGTCATTTATTATTAATATATGCTGTGAAATAAAAACTGAAAGTAATAAATCATGTTCGTTTAGTTTCTTAGGGCTAAACCCTTAAAACATTTCAAAACAATAAAGTTTTTAAAAATTATTTTTTAAAACTGTAGAGGCTCTTCTAAACTTTTCTAGGAAAGTTCTAGGACATTAAAAAAAAAAAAAATCAGGCTTTTAATGTGAAGCCTCAGGACTTCCCTGGCGGTCCAGTGGTTAAGACTTTGCTTTCCAGTGCAGGGGGTGCGGGTTTGATCCCTGGTCGGGGAGCTAAGATCCCACATGCCTCGCAGCCAAAAAACCAAAACATAAAACAGAAGCATTGTAACAAATTCAATAAAGATTTAAAAAAAAAATAAAGTGAAGCCTCAATCCAAAGAGAACGGTTCTGCCTAAAAATGAAACTGCAAGAAGAGGATCAATCCAAGCCTTCAATGAATTAGTAAAAATATAATGATTAAAAATATTTTGTCATATAAAGTAGATTCAACATATGTTCAGTTTACAATATACAAATTTAGAGAAAGAACAGCATAAATGCAAAAGGTAGGATATATATAAATAAATGAATTCTAAAATTTCCAATACCATTAGTGTACAATATTTGGCTTTCATCTTAGTTGGAAAATTTATAATTTGTGAAATAATTTTGAGAGAAAATATGCTTAAAAATAAAAGAAAAATGCATATATATCACTTTTCTCAAATAGCTACATCAACAGTCTTCATATTTTTACGATTTAATTTATATACCAATTAGATTTCATCAATTTTTATTCAGGTTATGTAATAAAGCCAACGAACACATGTGAATTCAGTGTCATACATTATCTTGCACAAAAGCAATTAAGTAACAAAAACAAATCTTCTACTTTGCTTAGATTACATATATGAGACAGTGTCCATGTAATCAGAAAGATTAGTTTTAATGTCCCTTTTGGTAATTTAGTTTTTTTCTCTCATGTAATCCTACCTCTTCCGTTAATTAAAAATATAATAATAATAAAGCTGTTACCTGAGAAAAATCTTGAGTGATACAAAATAGGCCAGTGTAAACTATTTGCTGAATAAAGGATACAAACATTGTTAAGCAATGAAATAAAAGCCACGGATTATCAAGTTAGAATTGGAAATAATAGAAAAATCAGTAAAATAGTATTTAATAATATATATGGTCCACACAGGCAATGATAAGGGTGATATGGATGAAAAACTCCATACCCAATTAAAGACTGAATAGGGTTGGAGAATTCAATTTTTATAATTTAATGGAGTGTAGTTGTTTTTGATGTATAACTAAAAATTTGATTGACCTCTACATTTATACCTACCTGAAGCAATGCAGTTTTTGTTATACCCCACCTCTCTCCAACTGCCCCCAAAAAGATGTTAGAGATATAGATGAATATTATTTAGGGTAGCATGAATCATATTCAAAAGGATCTTTAACTTGATGTTTTCAAGTTCAGTGTTTAGCTACCAAAATTTAGAATGGTTTAGAATCAGAGAAGACTCTAATTCAAAGAGCTTCCTTTTGCTAGGAAGTATGTTGTTTCCAAGGGAACAAAAATTATTTTACAAACTTATAGACAACCTGGAACTAAGTATCATTTTTCCAGTAGAAGGATTTTATAATTTTTCTAACTAAAAAATCAATTTGCCACTATTTCTACTTTGGAATTTCTATACAGGGTGCTAATTATGAGTAGGCTAAGAAGAGTAATGACAAGGTATTTAACTATAAACATCTTAAAAGGCATGAATTATTAGAGGATTTTATTATTGAGAAAAAGAGAGAAAAGGTAGGGTGTGTATGTGTGTGTCCGTCTGTTTTACTGGATGCTATGGTTAACATAAGTAGTAAAAATACTTTTTTTAGTATAAAATGTCATTGTCAAGAAGCCTTCTTTTCCATAATACCCTGTACCAGCAGCAGCTAAACTAAAGAATAAAACTTCATCCTATTAAATTTCATTAGATTAAGTCGTTTCTTTGTGACCACAGATGGTGTTGACTGTTAGCTGCTAATGAGAATACATAAAGTCAATATAGCAATTGATTTCAATAGCATATATGTGCCAAATTCATATTATGTAAAACCAAAAGAAGTTTCTAAGTCAACAAACTACAATTTCTCTAAACATAAGCAGCAAGCCATAGACATGCAAAGGATGGTAACTACTCAGAACACGCAAATGAATTAAGAGAATCAAATTATTTCTCAAGCATGTTCAATACTTTTGTGTAGTATGTCACAAATTTAAATGATAGGAAATTTAAAAATTGTAATGTGTACTTCAGTTAAGTTTTAATTAAACTAACATTTTAAGAAATCAGATTCTGTAGAATATAAAATGTAAAGAAAAATATGAGGAGGACTGTTGATCGCTACTCAGATGCTTACATGAGCTGTCAATGTTAATATACAAAAACTCAGGGCTTAAAAAAAAAAACACTTCATGTCACTCAGGTAGTTAACACCAGAACTGCTATAAAACACATTTCAGTTTCAGACTTCCATGAACATGAAGTCTGAAACATTTTTATTAAAGAATAAAATGTAAAAGAGGTAATTTGCCATTAGGAAATCAGTTTGCCAACACAAAGGTATAAAGGAATTTTCATCTTAGTTAAGATTTTTTTTTTAGTAAGATATACTCAAAACAACAAGATAACTTTTATTAAACACAATTTTTTTGAACACTAAAATTTACAGAAATTAAGTTTACCTGACTTGTTAGTGGTATGTACAATTTAAAATGTAAAAATAAGATACTTCTGACAGTACAGCATAGTTCTTATAGATTTAAGATTACACAGTTGACATAAAGCAGAAATAAAGAGAATGAAACCCTACTGGAGAAATAACTTGTTTCCATCTATGTTGTTATACTCGAGCACCACCATGGCAGGTAAACTGCAGCAACTCCACTAACAAAAACAAATACATGAATCCAAAGCAGTTAAGAGTATGAATCAGATGGAAGAATGAAGTACAGTATATAAAAGAATGGTCATGTTTTCTCTCCCATGAGATTAAATAAATTAACAGAATTAAGAGAAAGAAAACAAAATGAAGTCTGCAAGTATACCAAAATGAGGCCAAACAGAAGACTTATACAGACATACTCTCAGAAATTTCAAGCACTTGAATCACAAAGATAGTAATGGATGGATATGATTTGTTTTTGATTTTGTTTTTAAATTGCCAGACCCAAAAATAAACAAAATATGTGCAAGTGAAACTGAAAAAGCAGCATTACTAAAATGTATTTCAAAGAATCTGAAGACTCCCTTTTCCTCATGCAATAAGCAATTAGCTTTCTCCAAGGGAAAAGGAAAGAACCTAGATATTTACTTCATCTAACACATAAAATATCCTACCATCTTAAAATATTTTTTCAAGCTTGATATATAGCATAATAAGATGGTAGTTGAAATAATTTGTACATACTAAAACCTTTACCCACCCATCCTGCTGGAAGTGGCTATATGCACATTCATAATTTTGACCTAACAGCAAAGTGAAAGAACATCAACATTAATAAACACAGTATTAAATGGTTTCAGACTCAAAATCATTAACAAAATAATGGCAGATTTTGAAAGCATGCTTTGAGCAGAATAGAAAATGTCAATATTTTAATTTCTGAATTTAAGGCAGAATAACTTTTATTTTTTTCAGAATAACTTTTAAGCTGGGGACGACAGGCTTGCTCTTTGCTTTAAAGGCAGTGCTTTAATACTGCAATTATAAACAGATTAGAAATGCTGATGACGGTCCTCTAGTAAGCAAGAACTATGGTATTTTATGAAAATTTTTACCAAAATGAGAATATTAAAAAATTTTTAAACCTTTCAGTACCAGTCATTTTATGTAATCTTAAATTATAGTTTTAATTTCTAGCATAGGATTTACCTGTGTGAAATAAATATAGCAGACTGATGTCATTTATGGATTTAATATAAATAGTTTTGACCCTCACAAGTGACCTCAAGGGTCCTCATCATAATTTTGAATAAGAGAGTAACTGTGCATGTCAAAGTAGAGGGGCAGAACCAACTCACAAGCTGACTTTCCAACATCTGTATCTTAGGGCCGCTTTTCTTGTTCTCTATTCTTTGAAAATAGATACTTGATTAAAAAAACAAAAAGCAAATTACTAGTTCTAGTGATGGAAGTTATAAGACGTAAGTGATTGATGGTTCTTTGGTAGAAAAAGCAATTTAACATAAATTAAAGACTGGAACATAGAAACTGGCAGTGACTGAGATCAATGGAGTAAATGAGACCATTACATATTTTCTATTCCCAGGATAAAGTAATACAGATCCAGGGTCCAAAAGTGGTGTCCCTAGCTTCATAATACATAGCCCACTAACTCGGGATAAGAAATTGTAAAGCTACCTGTATGTTGCTGCTTCTTAAACACATCCAGAAAGTAGTAATTTAGTGTCTAAAAAGCAATGCCAAATTCCCAGTGGCATTTTTCTAACTACTAAAGTGGTTAATCTAGCTTGTTAAGTTTACACATTTTTTCCCTGCATGGCACTCAATAAACTATTTTCATTTTGAAATTTTTAAATGGAAGTATATGAACATTTTCATTTTCTTGTAATGGCTTTGTACAAAAAAGTTGTTCATCACCATCTCTACATGGAAATGTTTAAAGAGTAATTCACACAGGTAACTTATGGTGTGAAAAATGCACAGGAACTAGCAGAGGAAATTTAGTTTTGTAGGGCTAGGAGTCTATTTAAAACATTTCCAGTTTTTGCCAATATGCTTTGCAAAAATTTTCAGGGTTTACAATATCTTATTGAGTCTTACTATGATATGTTTGGATATCAGAAGGTTGCTACAGTGAAAATCCATTTTATTTTGGTCAATATACTTAATTCCATGTTTTAGAGTATTTATTTCTATTTTAGAAGATATCTGATCTTACTTTTTGTTGGCTACTTCTAATATTCACCTGTTAGTCAAAACTGCAAAAGCAATTGTTAAGACTTTGGAACTGAAAACCATTAGGTGGGGGGAAGGGGACTATTTAACAGTCACTGTTCTAAGCCTTTACCGGTTCCCACTTTGTATGCTAATCTCTAAAGGTTCAGCTTTTGGTTTTTAAATTCACAGCTTCCAAAATCCAGCATGCAATTTTATGTTAGAATCCTAATTTAGAAACGTGGGGAAAAAAAATCTGTGAGAGTTAAATTCAGGTTCTGCCATATGATGCTCAAAATAAACTCTGATTTACATACAAAGTAAATTGTCATTTCTACAAATGTAATTTGTCAGTTAAATGACAATGTTTAAAAAAAAAAGAACAAAAAAATTTAAACTTTCCTTTTACAATGCAGGCAGACAAAACAGAACAAACATGACATCAATGATATACTAGTAAAATACACTAAGTCCAATAAAAGATGAATAAACTACAAGGAGAAACTAGAATGGAAAATAGGCTACAGGGACTATATGGGTTCATTAACACAAAGAATTTTTGAGTCTGGCCTAAATAATTAATTGCCTTTGACATCATTTTGCTTTCCCTTTGTTAAAGTACATTTTTCTCAAAGTCAGCAATACCTTGTCTACCTGTCCTGTCTGGGAGATTGAAAGATAAAGGTCTGTAAGAGAGAAGAATGGAAAGAGCTAGAAAGATCAGGATGTTCGGAAAAAAGAGGACTGACTTTTAAAAGGTAGTGACTAAATTCAGACCCATTTATTCATCTTGAAAATCACATGAAATACATAAAAGCTAACAAGTCTCCCCAACCCCACCCCTCTACCTCCACCCCCAGGGAGTCCTTTTACTCCTAGGCAGATTCCTGAGTGCCTCTTACACTTCCCCCAAATCCCACCAACCTCCCATCTTAAACCCTCCTTTCCCAAGACCCCAATGTTATAGTAAACCATTTATCTATCAAAGCAGGATAGATGAAAATATATTCAGAGCATATCTTTGCTTCTCATCTCTTTAAAGATCTGGGTGATCTTTGCTTCTACCTGTCTAGGTAATGGGAATTAAACTGGTTCACTTTTGACTGTTACTGGAAATGTACTACTTTTAAGATAAAATAATAAAATCTTTGATTTCTGACAAAGTAAAGGCAACTCGATACATCCATGTTATATTTTAAAAGCTGTATCTTAATTATATCTAGGCTTTTTAAAAGATAAATGATATTCTAAACATTACTTAAATTAATTTTTAAAACATGATAAACAGGTCTTTTCATCAATCATGGTATTCTGAACTTTAAGATTTGCTTTGTAACTTTTTGCTTACATAATACATTTTAACTAAAATTTTGTAAGAGTAAGATTAATAAAAGCTTATAGCTTGCTCTCAAATAATTTTGGATTATTCTGCAGCCATATATTTGGTAGATATAACCAGTTTAAATAACATGGAAAAGGAACCCATATGAAAACTTTTGACATTTCACTGCGTCTGGAATAAAGCTGGTAGCCTTCCCAACATACTTAAAATATATGAAAATTACTGAAAAATTACACGAAGTCAACATTATTTCAACACAGTTTCTTAAAGTATGATCAGAACTATATGGCTTCACCGTGACTCAAAATCCTACTTTATGAGGAAAATATTAGCAGACATCACATATAGAGAAACACTTGATAAACATATGTTAGTTTATCCATCAGATTTAAAACATACTTTTTTTGTAAAGGAGAAAAAGAAAAACTAATTTGGTAGCAGATAACAATTGATTATACATGTTAAAAGACAATCAGTGGATGAAAAACAAATATTCACCAGTATTCAAAACCATTTTAAATAGCATGTTTAAATAGCATGTTTCTGTTAAAGGACTTTAAGTTATAATGTTCTTATAACTATTTCCACTGAAAATGTAAATTCTGTATTTTACTGCTCTTTATAGATTAAAAAAAACTGGCTCACTAACAAAGTTTTACTGGACAATCAAAAAGCAAATATCCATTATATAATTATTACAGGTCCTTCATAACTTCTGTCAATATTATATATAGCAAACTAAGGAGGAAAAGGGGGTCAGGCGGGAGGAAGGGCACCACCAATGGAAAGGAGTTAAATACCTGGAAATGTGATAATTCCAGACAAGAGGTCGATATATTTTTACAGATGATTACACGGAATTCACAAATTACCACATATCCACTCATTTTAGACTAATTATTAATGGATTGTATCACTGTCTGTCTCTTGGCATTTAAAATCTATATCCATACAGTTTTGTAAAGCAAGGTTTAACAGACATAAATTTCAAGTTATCATTTTAAGACTAAAAACTATAGCTTAGAATTTATAGTAAACCTTTTGCCATATTGAACAATACACTGCAAGCCAACTCTACTAAATAATATTCTTAGCCCTTTTCCTTGTCCTAAGACAAAATTTTCTCTATTAATCTAGTTTGTTTTCCCTTTTCAAAAACCAGTATTTTAGAAATTGGCTGTAGAACACACAAAATATATACGATTACTTAAAAAGAGTCATAATTTTAAGCTCTTCCCCATTACAACCCTCTCCTTTGGGAAACCAAGAAGGATGATAACTTGAGATAAGGAGAAATGAAGGATTATTTTAATTTAAAACAGAACATTGGAAAATGTTTTTATACAAAACTTCAACTGTTTCTAATCCTCAGATTTCAGATTTATCCACCATCCTGTGTTTCATTCCATTCCAATGAGCATAGCATTTTAAGCTGATCCTTTGAAGAGCCAACAAGATAAAAATTCTTCAGAACTCACCTGTTGTAAATTAATGCTAGCATATTTTTAATATCTTTCTGCTTTTATAGTAACATTTACTTTAGATCAACCAAATAACTGTACTAATAATTATAAATAAAATTAGTTTTCTGCATTATGACTATAAATATCAAAGGTAAGAGTATCCTCAAACATGTATAGTATTGAATGAGATATCAAGACTATTCATCTTTCTAAATTTCTGTATAGCAATAAGAAACAATCAAAATTATGTAAACTTGAGTGGCCCAGCTACAGCGCCTGTTACTGATATTTCAGCCTTGTTACTGAGGGAAGAGTCATACAATTCTAAAGTAGAGTTTTACAAAAGGCTAAACTGCTGGTTGGTCCTCATTCACTCAATTTAGCAGCACAAAGTTAGCTGTATATAACTAACCAAATCTTTCTCTTCTAGAATGCAATAAAAGCCATGAATACATGTATCATTATATGGAATGTATGATTTAGCTAACTTGTCAGTGACCTTTGGGAAGGATCCAGAATTAAAAGATTAGAGCATTGAATTTCTTTTTTCCATGTGCACTCAGGCCTACTAAGCAGCCATTATAACATTACTTCCTTATGAGAATTCCATTTTCTCTCCTTTCCTTTTACAGAAATAGTTTTATAAAACACTAAATTTATGTATCTTTAGAAAACCAGTTCTAAGACTTCCTTGATAACTAATGACTAAGGTTTAATAACAAATATTGATTCCATTATTCATAATTTCTTTTTTAAGCAACTAGAATTGGGAATTTTATTCATTACCCAAAGCAATTACGACTGTGGCTAAAAGAATACACAAAACTATCTGGTAGATAGTGGTCACAGAACATTTAACATACTAAAATGTGTATATTCCACTTCTTTTTAAAATTGAATAAGCATACCAGCTGTACCTAAAGGGTGATACTGAAGGACAAACAATGAAAGCTACAAATCATGCATAATTTATGATCATGCTTACTACCTTCATTAACTAAAGCACTTTCCATTCTTACCTCAGATTTCTCCAGTTTATTTTGTGCATCAATTTGTGTAACAATCTCATTCATGTTGGTCTCCAATACCATTCCCCCCATCACCATTTCTGCAAGAATATTGTGAACCTAAAGAAAGAAAACTCACTGTAAGAATGTTTCATGATCCCAGTAATTTTTCTTTCAAATACTGTTTTATGAGCTGTAAAATAAAAATAATTTGGAGTGAAGACTCATAATACACTTATGTCACTACTGTGAAGCCTTAGGCAATTATACAAACCTCTTTAAATCTTAGTTTAATGAGCTGTAAAACAGAGATAATAATAGTATCTCCTTCATAGACTGATGAAAAGATTAAGTGAGGTCAGTGACCATGGAAGTGCCCCAAACAAAGTAAATAATCAATAAACATTAGCTACCATTATGGTATCAGGATTAATGCTAAAAAAAAAAATGACCTATAAGGGCCTTTTATACCTGATTCTTAGTCAGTAATTATTAAGTTGTTTTATGCTCAAGGTACTCAATGAGGCTATGTGGCATTCCTACAAGCTCTAGATTTAAAATGATGTGAAAGTTTCTTTATATTATAGGTACTTTAATAAAGCTTTTACCCCAAAGCCCTCTCTACATATCTAATTACTCAGATTTTTTATTATCAAATACATCTTACAATGACAAAAAACAACATTTTCCATTGGGGAGAAAAACTATAACCCAGGTGTTTTGTCATAAGGTATTTACTGGATCAAAAATCACCGAGTCAAAGCTGGAATGTCACAGAACAGTATACTGTGCTATAATTTTAAAAAAATAATGTGGCAGCATTAAGAATGGAGACTCTGAAATTAGATAGGTATAAATACTGACTCTATCACTTATTAGTTGTATACCCTTCAGAAGTTAGTTACTTGACCTCTCTGTTACCTTATCTGTAAAAGAGAGGTAGAAATAGTATGGGTACCTCATAGAATTATCATAAGGATTAAATAAATTCATGTGAAGCACTGTGCAGAGCACAGTACCTAATAGGTTTTTTAAACAAAAACTTTTAAAAATTAAATATATAATTACACTGTTCGATTTTCATTCCTTTTTAAGATTTCATGCAAATGTACTCATGATTTTTAAAATATCCTATTATTTATTAATGTTTCATTTTGGAAAGATGGACACCTCACATACCAATTTTGAAGAATTACAGAAATTACTTTTCCTTAGCAAACATAAGAAGCTACAATTGTTTTAAACAATAGTGCTAAATATCATCACTTCTACTACTATCTTTTCTGTTACTAGATACCATTTATTAAAACTCTGTTTTGATGCTGCACTTACAGTATCTGATTTAATTCTCACATTAACCTTTGTTACAGCTGAGAGAATAAACCAGCTTACTCAAGACGCATAAGCTAATATGTGGCAAATCAATGACTCAAACCTAAATCTGAGTGATCCATGTCCAATACTTTGCTTTCTTCTGTTAACAATAATAAATGAAATTGATACAGCAAATTACTTTTTAGTCATAATCTATGAAAATTCAATTAAAGGTCAAGAAGATAACTAGGTGATAAAATAAAATTACCTTATAATAGCTAATAGGTACTATGCATAAAAAGTGTTCAGAAAGAAAGGCCATGGCCAGGGGACAGAGATTCCTTAAAACTTCTGTTTTAGCAGTGGAAATTCCTCTTTTCTTTTTAAAACAAATTCTTATGCAATAGCATGACTTGTAATGCTGATAGAAGTGTAGCAACTACACCACCCCCATTTTGCTCAGGCTTTCTTATGGGTTCATCCCTACATATACATTGTACTATTGCCTTTCGAACATCTCAGAACACAAGCACTAGATTGGTGGAAACTATAGATTTCAGTAATACTGAAACATCTACCAACTCTAGAGGTAACAAAATATGAGCAGCCTACAAATGTGGGTTGTATGCAAGAAATTCTAAGAAATGTATGTAAATTTGTCCTTAAAGTAAAAATAATTCCTATGAAAGCAAATTCAGATCCAGAAGAGACAGAAAATACAACTGAAGGGCCTGTGAGCTAAATTCTTAAACATAATCTCACTTATTATAAAGATAATAAATGCCTAAAGACTGTATTCTCAGTGAGGAGGTACAATATGTACCTTATGTAGAAATTTAAGGAGAGGACTTGCCCTCGTGGCGCAGTGGTTAAGAATCTGCCTGCCAATACAGGGGACACGGGTTCGAGCCCTGGTCCGGGAAGATCCCACATGCTGCGGAGCAGCTAAGCCTGTGTGCCACAACTGCTGAGCCTGCGCTCTAGAGCCCACGAGCCACAACTGCTGAGCCCATGTGCCACAACTACTGAAGCCTGCATGCCTAGAGCCCATGATCCACAACAAAGAGAAGCCACCACAATGAGATGCCTGCACACTGCAACAAAGAGTAGCCCCTGCTCGCTGCAACTAGAGAAAGCCTGCGCACAGCAACAGACCCAACGCAGCCAAAAATAAAAAATAAAATAAATAAATTTATTTAAATAAATAAATAAATAAGAAATTTAAGGAGATAAACATCGTGGGAATGAGAACTATTAATTGGGAGGCTACTCCAATACTATTCAGGTTATGGTGTCCAAAGTAAGGTATGTCACATGAGGAGGGGAAATTAAGAAGGTGAACATGCCTATTGATAGAAAAATTCATGTTCTAAGAATTGAGAAGAATTTTTGGCAGACTTAATAAGAGAAAGAGGATGATAAAGCTCTGCTTTTAGCTTAGCCCTAACTCATATGGTTGACATATTTCAGTATTTTGTTTTATAAATTTTACTTAAAACAGATTTTTATGGAAATAAAAGGGTAACAATATGCTTATAATACAACTCATCTACTAAACTGCTTTGATGTTCACCTGAAAGTTCAACGAGTTTTCACTCTTATGAATTTTTATAGGTATTTAAATGTTTAAAAAGTGGCAAATACCACATTAACAATGTATTTTTGCCTTTTTTTTTTTTTTTTTTTTAAATATATGCCCTATCTATCCAACCACACAGCTTCTTCTGGACACAGACCGTAACTTCTAAACTTCATTTATTTTTTTAAAATCACAATATAAGCCATACAGAAACTTATATATAAAAATAGTCTCTACCATCCTCTGCTTCTGTTATTAGGTCCCTCTATCTAAAGATAATCACAGTTAATTGTATCTTATATATCCTTCTAGAAAATTTGTTATGCATATACTTGTTATATGTGTGTGTGTATATATCTAATGTACACAAATGAGATCACATTGTACACATTATTCCCACAGTTCTACAAGAAAATAAAGATTCAATTGTCGGTGCTTTGTGACCACCTAGAGGGGTGGGATAGGGAGGGTGGGAGGGAGGGAGACGCAAGAGGGAAGAGATATGGGGATATATGTATATGTATAACTGATTCACTTTGTTATAAAGCAGAAACTAACACACCATTGTAAAGCAATTATACTCCAATAAAGATGTTAAATGGGAAAAGAAAAAAAAAAGAATGACAAAAAAAAGAGACTGAATTGAAAGAGGCAAGAGAAAATGAGCATATGAGTTAATAAAATAATAAAAGTTACTGGAGCCAGATATATGTACAAGAATGATCAATGAAACTGTTGGTAAGAGCAAAGAAAAATACAAAACTAAAACAGTGAATCTACACTATTAATTATCACACACCTAGAAATGAGAAATATACAGATTCCTCAGAAATATTGGTAAGTTATTAAATGAACAAATGAGAGGGACAGAATGACATCTACAATATGGTCCCATTGAGGTATACCAAAAAAATTACACACATACACACACTTGGATATACCCAGAAAAATTCTGGAAAGGCACGAAAATAATTAGAAAAAAAAAAAAAGACTTTATTTTTTTAAGAGCAGTTTTAGGTTCACAACAAAATTAAGAGGAAGGTACAGAAACTTTCCCATACATACAACCTGGCCTCTGACATGCACAGCTTACCCAGAGTGGAAAATTTGTTACAACTGATGAACCTACACTGACACATCATAATCACCCAAAGTCATAGTCTACCTCAAGAGCTCTCTTTTGGTGTTAAACATTCTATGGGTTTGGATAAATATGATATATATCTATCATTATGGTATCACAAGAGTATCCTAAATATTCTCTATGCTCCACCTATTCACCCATCCCCCTCCCTCCCCAAGCCTGACAACCACTAATCTTTTCAGTATATGCATAATTTTACCTTTTCCAGAATGTCATATAGTTGGAATCATACAGTACATAGCCTTTTCTGATTGGTTTCTTGCACTTAGTAATATGCATTTTAAGGTTCCTCAATGTCTTTTCATAGATTGATAGTTCATTTATTTTTAGCACTGAATAAAATTCCATTGACTGAATATAACACAGCTTGTTTATCCATTTACCTACTGAAGGACATCTTGGTTGCTTTAAAGTTTTGGCAACTATGAAAAGAGTTGCTATAAACATCCATGTGCAGGCTTTTGTATAGACATAAGTTTTCAACTCTTTTGGGTAAATATCACGGAGCACGACTGCTGGATTGCATGACAAGAGTATGTTTAGTTTTGTAAGGTATCACCAAACTGTCTTCCAAAGTGACTGTATCAGTTTGCATTCACACCAGAAATGAATGAGAATTCCTGTTGCTTCACATCCTTACCAGCATTTGGCGTTGTCAGTAGTCTGGATTTTGGCCATTCCAATAGGTATATAATGTGCTGCAAATATTTTTTAATAGATAGTAGTTGCCTAAACAATGGGACTGGAGAACTGAGGAAGAAAGGAGACTTAGCTTTCTTTCATAGTTTTTGTTTGTTTGTTTATTTGTTTTGAAAACTTTTAACACAAGCATATATTGCTTTAAAAAAAAAATCTTCCTAAAGAGTAAGAGAGATCATTCAGAGGAACAATATTAAAGGCAATGGCCATGTACCTATTTAAGTTATTTAAGAGGTAGCTCAAAGGTGTTGAATATTTGTTAGTGATAAGAGAAGCATGCCACTTTTTACATGTGTTAAACAATAAGTCTTTTTATGTGTCAATGCAGAACCTGAGACTTTTGCTTAAAACTACTGTAACATACAAGATTAAGTGGTCTCTATATTATTTTATTATTATTTATAAAATATTATAATGCACATTGTTGGCATCTAATAAATATTAGATGCCAACATTTCTTTCTTCAAAATCATTTATCTCAATTATCTTAAAATTCAAAAGTTAAAAGAACACGGCATTTTTTGTACTTAGTTTAACTACCCCATCAGTAAACCATATTTATTAAATATTTATATACAGTGTTTACAGACAGCAGCATCTTGGTTGAGTAAAGCCTACATAATCATTGGAGAGTAAATGAAGATTAAATCAAACACATTTCACTTTTTACTGTTTTTTTTTTTTTTTGGTCACACTGCACAGCATGTGGGATCTTAGTTCCCCGACTAGGGATCGCACCCACCCTCCCTGCTTTGGAAGCATGGAGTCTTAACCACTGGATCACCAGGGAAGTCCTACATTTCACTTTTTAACAGTTACAGGTCAACCAGGCAGAACCAAGCATCTAAAAACAAAAAAAATGAAAGGAAGTCAAATTACATAGAGTCCTTTCTATGGATTGTCACTTGTTTTCAAAGCATAAAGCTACTTTGCTATAATTTATGCTAGAAATGAGGTCCTTTGCACCAAACATCTTTTAATTTGACTACATTAATCTCTTACTACAGGGATGGTCAAGTAAAATATGGCATATACGTTCTACACAATATTTCACTTAAGAATAAAGCTGATACATATATATTGATATGGAAGGATCTAAAGAGAGATGAAGTTAATAAAGCAAGGCATAGAACATTACGTGAAATAAAAACATGCTTTATCACTCACTGAACCAAGAGAACTACGCATATCTTTGAAAACATATAGAAAGAAAGTCTGGAAGCCTACCTAGACAAACTATTAAGAGAAATTACTTCAGGGAAGCAGTGTGGGGTAGTGGTGAATAGGTATAAGGAACGGGACAAGGTAAGAAGAACTTTCATGTTTAATCATATAGCCTTCAGTATTATTTGACTTCTTTGTTTCAAGAAATTTAAGTATTATTATTGTAATTTTAAAATAATAAAATATATGAATAACACTGTAATGTTAATGGTGTGTGTCTGTGAGACAGACAAAGACACAGACACAGGCAGACATATACCACACATCTTCCTAAAACAATTAACTGAGGACTGGGGTAAGGACATATTCTTCACATAACCCTGCAAAGTGTTAAGCACTCAATAAATATTTTGTAAAATGTGTTTTGCAAGGAACACCTCCTTCTTCTCCTCTTGCAAAAGAAAACTGAACAGGAGTTTTAAAAATGGGTGAAGGGGAGGCAAAGCAGAGTTATAAGTCTACTCTACAGACCATAATACTGTAAGAAATGATTTTTTTTATTATTAAGAAAATAGCCAATTTTGATGAAATGACACATTATTTAAAATATGTTAGCAAATTTCCATTTATGTACTTGTGGGTCATACTCTTACTAATTTGATAATAAAATGTTAATACATGTATTTGCTAATAAAAATTTAAATAATGTACCTAAAGTAATCTATTAATACCTGTATTTATAATTCTAAATTTAATTCTAAATGGTCTAAATCTCATTCACATTTTGATATTTCTTCAAATGTAAGTACAATTGATCATAAAAAACATCATTACTTTACATACCACTGAAAAGGAAAAATGCTGACAATTAAATTATGACAAGAAGCCAGCCCTGCTGCCTCAACCCCACCAGGGTAGCGGCCAAGCAGAGGGCTGTTGGGGGCAAGGTATGCATGGGGGCTTCAGATGCCCGCCTCCCACCCACCCACTGCTGCCAGAGCAGCGGGAGGACAGAGCAACCTACTCCACTGCTCTAGGGACTTTCCTGGTGGCACAGTGGTTAAGAATCCGCCTCCAATGCAGGGGACACGGGTTCGAGCCCTGGTCTGGAAAGGTCCTACATGCCGCGGAGCAACTAAACCTGTGCACCACAACTACTGAGCCTGCACTCTAGAGCCCACGAGCCACAACTACTGAGCCCTCGTGTCACAACTACTGAAGCCCGCGTGCCTAGAGCTCATGCTCCGCAACAAGAGAAGCCACCGCAAGGAGAAGCCTGCGCACCACAATGAAAAGTAGCCCCCACTTGCTGCAACTAGAGAAAGCCCGTGCTCAGCAATGAAGACCCAATGTGGCAAAAGAAAATAAATTAAAAAAATAAAATGTAACTACCAGAAAAAGTAAAAAAAAAAAAAAAAAAAAAATTATGCCAAGCTATAGAATTGTAAATGCATACTCATCTCAAAAATGTTAAAATGTGAAAGAAAATCAGCATTTTAGAATCAACAAAGTATATTTTCTTGTCATGCTTTAGCTCTACAGGTATTTATAAATAAAATAAAAGCTATAATGAAAAAATTTAAGTAAGAAAATGGATGTCTTTGGGTTTTACTGGAGTCACTACCAACATTTAAAAAAAAAAAGCTTAGCTTCAGAAATACATCCTCTCAAAATATATTTATCAGAACTTCATTAAATCTAAAAATATATTAAATTTTTGTATAATTATTCTCCAACAGGATAGCTGATATATCAAAGTGTTATATAAATCAAAACTTTCACCTAGGGACTTCCCTGGTGGCGCAGTGGTTAAGAATCCACCTGCCAATGCACAGGGCACCGGTTTGAGCCCTGGTCCAGGAAGATCCCACATGCTGTGGAGCAACTAAGCCCGTGCACCACAACTACTGAGCCTGAGCTCTAGAGCCAGCAAGCCACAACTACTGAGCCCATGTGCCACAACTACTGAAGCCTGTGCACCTAGAGCCCGTGCTCCACAACTAAGAGAAGCCACTGCAATGAGAAGCCCGTGCACCGCAACGAAGAGTAGCCCCCACTCGCCGCAACTAGAGAAAACCCGCGCACAACAACAAACACAGACAAAAAATCAAAACAAAACAAAACTTTCACTTGATAATGTCATTAACCTGAAGAAAGTGTTTGCTAAGGAAATAATCGGTTCTACAGGTATGTGGTTAATATTATCTTGAGATTGATGCAGTTGAGCAGGTTCTGCTGCTGAAGAGCATAATCCCCACACAAACTTCTCTCTTCTTTAATATTACATCATGAAAGAAAAGTCTGAAGTATGACAATTTTGAAAGTAATTTTGAAAGGAATTAAGAGTACATTTTGTTAGCCCACCAAAATTTTGATAAAATTTTCAAGACAAAATAGAAAGGTTAAGTATATAACATACTTTAACATAGTATAACATACTAATAATAATGAAGACATTTGTTAATTGTTGACCAATGGAAAGCAACAGTGGTATAGTAATTTAAAGCAACAGGTAAAGGAATTCCCTGGTGGTCCAGTGGTTAGGACACAGCGCTTCCACTGCAGGGGGCACAGGTTTAATCCCTGTTCGGGAAACTAAGATCCCACAAGCCGGCTGTGTGGCCAAACAAAAAACAAAAATAAATAAATAGAGTAATAGGTAAGAGTAATTCTATTTTGTTACACAATGCATTTTATACTCACACTGAATATGAATGTTTCAAATTGGAAAATTCAAAATATTCAAGTCTGAAAAACTAGAAAGCTGTTCTACTCGCTATTCTATATTTCGGGTTGATTATACAGAAATCCTTTTTAAAGGCTGCTTATCATAAGGGTCACGGATGCTCATTAAAAGACCTTAGAATACTCCTGGCTTATGTGATATTGCTGACTTGTATTTTAAAGGCTGCTTATCATAAGGGTCACAGATGCTCATTAAAAGACCTTAGAATACTCCTGGCTTATGTGATATTGCTGTCTTGTATTTTAATGCTACAATTTTCTTTTTCATTTTAATCTCATAAGTACTTTAACAGTCAATGTTCTTTTATCCTTACCCACAAATTTACTTCTTTCTTTGCTCTTCTTCCCTCTTCAACTCACTCCTTATATTTCAGATTTCTTTCTCTGTAAATTGCCCTCTTCAGAATTTCCTTTAGTCCAAAGGCTTGCTGGTTGCAAATTCCCTCATTATTTCTCAAATAATGTTTTTATTTCACCCATAATCTTGAAAGATGGTTTTGCTAATTTTAGAACTACAGTTGACAGTTACTTTCTTTCAACACAACATCTAACTTCTGTGGTTGCTGCTGAGAAGTCACTTCCCAGTCTGACCACTGCTCTTGTGAAGGTAATATGTCTTTTATTTCTGGATGATTTTAAGAGCTCTCTCTCTGCTATTCAATTTTACTATCATTAGTCTATGTGTAGATTTCTTTTTATTTATTCTGCTTGTGATTCTTTTATCTGTGGATTGGCGTCTTCCATTAATTCTGGAAAATTCTCAGCCATTAGATACTCAGATATTGAATATGCCTCGTTCTTTCTCTCTTCTTCATTAGATGTTTCTTGCTCTATCTTCCCTGACCTGTAAACTATCTTTCACATTTTCAGGCTTTCTTGTCCTTTTATGTTGCATTATGGACAATGTATTCTACCTTTCTATTTACTCAGATATGTTTATGATTAAAGCCATCCACTGAAAATTTTAATTTTGACTTTTTTTCTCTTCTAGAAATTTCATTAATTTCTTTTTCAAATCATCTAAGTTTTTAAAAAGTACTTTTATTTACTGCAATTTTTTAATCAGGTTTGACTTTCTAACAACTTGCTCAGTAGAAGGGGGGTGCCAAGCATTTGACTAGTGCTGGCAGGGGAGGGTGAAGCCCGGCATGTCTGGTTTTGAATGGCCTAGCCAGGAGCTGGGTTATAGAAAGGAAGGATTAAGCAAATTAAGTAAATGCATCAACAATAATACAAATAATAGGAATGAGAATAATCTCTCACTGTCAGACAAGCAAAGTGCAGATATGGAAAAGATGAAGGCTAGAATAAATTCTGTAGTGTTGCACTAGACTCTGGGGTATTAGGAAGAACTCAATGATTTTTAATATATATAAAGATATAGAAATAGGCAGGTGTGTGTGTGTACATACATCTATTTCCTAGCCTGGTTCACTGAGAACCTCTACCAACACACCTCTACCTCACACCTCTACCAACAAGCATACATGGTGCTAGGGCTGTCATTTCTATACATCTTCATCCACTAAAAGGAACCTTACAGAGAGAAGATTAACATGAGGGCAAAGGCAAAAAATACATAAGATGCTCTGTCCATAGAAAAGGTGGAGAAACAATGATAAGCCTCATAATTACAAGCACCTCCAGACTATGGTTTCTCCGTACCATTTCCCACTAAAAAAAAAAAAAAAAAAAAATCAGGGCTCCTAGAAGGAATGACTGATAACATATCTAGAGCAGGAAATAAACAAAGTGAATCTGGAACATCTAGTTGTACCAGAACACAAAGCAGCTATCAAAGTCCATGGAGGCGGAGAGGGGTCATGTCAAAAGAACCCAGAAGACAACGTGAAGGGGTTCCCCCACTGGCCAAAGATAGGGCAATTTGAGCATCAAAAAGAATAATATCCACAGTGGATTAAAACACATCAATTATGATAAAATTCATATGTCACAAGGGTACTAAAAAAGAAGTTCAATGATCACTTCTGGTGACTACTACTAGGGAACCAAATGTTATGGAAACTGGTTAATAAAGGGAAATACTATAGAATTTATCCTGTCTTTCCTACATAAGCTGTACCTTTTTAAACCCATCATCTCTGACTTTTAATGGATTGTTTCATTCAATTCACACTTACTATACTGAATAATACATCTATTTTAGATAATTTCCCTTTCCCCCAAAGTTGGTTGGCTTGATCAGATTTTATTTATATTATTTCCCCCTTTTAAATCAGAGATTCTACTGTTTATAATTTTTATTAATGAAAACTATCTCTTTTCTTGCTCTTTTAATCAAATAAATATGACTTTATTCTTATTTGTAAAATATCAAATCTTTCTACCACAGAGATGCCTTGTTTTCCTACTAAATGCTCTGTTATTCCCTACTCTCCTTTCCCCCAGTTGGATAACAGCTTCAAAATACTTTTATAATACATGCTAAATACTTCATATTCTCTTATCTTTTCCTTCATGTTTTCTATCTCTTAATCTTTCAGTTATATGTTTTGAGATTATTCCCTGCATTCATCTTCTATCTGTAATTCAAGCCTCAACTGTGACCATTCTCTTCTTTAAACTCTATAGTTTGAAAACACATTTTTAAGCCCCAGGAAAACCTTTTCGAATTGCATCTCCTTAAGCACTTTTTACCATTTTAAAATTTCAAGTGTTCACTGATCTCCTCTAGTAGTTCTTTTTCATGGAGCATATGTTCTGATTGTTTGGCCTGTTCCTCATCTCTCTTGTTGAGACGGCATTCTTCTTTCTCTGTCGGCTCACTGGTACTTAGGTGTGGTTGCTGAGATACTCCTAATGGTTAGATTTCTTCAGGTGGTGAAAGGAAAAGGAGACTCTCACTCTGTGTCCTGTGGTTTAACAATAGGCTATCAAACTCCTTTAAGAGGGACTGGGCTAGAGGAAACCACTCCACTCTCACTCTTAATTCTTCATTCTCCTGGCCTGGAGGGTAGGAAAGACACTGAGGCCTCCAATCAGATCTCCCTTACCCTGATCTTTTGGGGGGATGGGGGGAATGCAGGGAGGAGTAGACAGAGCACTTTTATAGCTGTCAATACATGTCATACATGCTCCAAACCAAGCTCTTTATAAATCTTTAGCTCTTTCATCTTTGCCCTGGGATTTGATGCTGTGCTGCGGTAGTGGCGACAACCTGGGGCCGCCCAATTAAAGCCACGGTGTTCAGGAAATGGGCAGGTAACACAGTTGCGCAAATAAGCAGACCTTCCCAGCAAACCCACAGTGGCCATGCAGTATAAGTAAGAAATAAACCAAGTTACTCATATTTTAGGTGTTATTACCACAGCATAACTTAGCTGTAATAAAGAGTCTGACTCCATTTTTGATGTCTGCCTGCTGACAGCTTTCAAGCCCCACTGTTCTCCCTTCCTCTTCTGCCCACATGTGGGCAAATTGATAAGAAAGTCCAGGTGCTTCTTCCTTTGCACATGTGGAAACCCTCAACCCAGCCCTACCCCCTAACCACATAAAACCCCAAAATAGTCACTGTTCCTTGTTTTCCCCCAAAAAGCTTATTATGTGAACGATAAACCTTTTCAGATCAGATCCTCTTGGTGTACATGTGGTATCTTCAGTCTCTACATCCAAATCAATTTTGGGCAGGGGGTGCTGTTCCACTACTTCAGAGTGACTACAAATATTAGCTTATGTGACTGATACACAAATTAGTACTTGAAGGTTTGCAATGAGAAACTGATAACAATCACAATAAAGGAAAAGACACTGACTTAAGGGTTGGGCAGTAGGCCACATGGACACTATGACATTGGAGGCTAGAAAGTTAGTGATCCATGCTTGTAGTGGCAAAACATTTGGCAAAACTATCATGTGTGATAGTTTGAAAAGCAGATAAATTTACCCATGAAAACTCTTTTCTCTCTGACATAAAAACTGATGATTTTCCAGATACTGGCAGCTTTGTCACCATGGATTCCAGACTGACAGCATGTGGGACATGATAAACATACTGTGTGAATTAGAAATACTCTGATATTGTTACTGCAGCATAAACTAGCCCATCCTGACTGATAACAAAAGGGGTATTCTTTACAACTTCCTCCTTCCCTCTATCCAAGTGTAGTATAACAGCACACAGAGGATTGTGTACAAAACTCTGTATTTGCCCCTAGGAAGAAATGAGTTGAGCTATTTAGGAGATCTCTGACTGTTGGAAGGTCCAGGGCTGCTTGAAAGTTGAAAACAAGCCTACTTTCATAGAAGGACTGAAAACAAGACTAGTATTGTTTTAGACAGAGAGTACAGGGACAGGAAATGTCTATTTTACTGGTCTTTAACTCTTGTTATACTGAAGCTTTTTTCTCATTGCATTGAAAAAAAATTAAAACAAGAGCTTAGGCCAGCTAATTTTGGCAGGTTTCAAAACAGTGATGCACTGTTGTGTGAAATGAACAGGCTATACAGACTACATATGTGATCCTATTTTTGATTTTTTTAAAGACATATTTGTTTCAGTACTCATTTGTACAAAAACGTCTAGAAATACACATACTCTAAAATGTTAACACTAGTGTTAATTAAAAAAAGGAGGTGATTAGACTGAGGCGGTTCTAATACATTAGCAGTCTACATAAGCAAAGCACAACCTCAGCCTAAAATGCCTCAAGGTTAAGAAATCAAAACCTAAGAACAACCAATCACAAACAGCCAACTTGGCTTTCCCAAATAATACAGGTGCTTAAGAAATAGCCAATCAGATAATTCCCTTGCTTTGCTTCTGCCTCTTCTCTATAAACGTCTTTCCCCTAGCTCCTGTCGGTGGAGTGTTCCTAACCACTTGCGGTTTGGTGCTGACCAATTTGAATCAATTTTTACTCAAATAAACTCTTAAAATTTTTAGTGTGCCTCAGTTTATCTTTTAATACTAGGCAATCTCTGAAATTGAGATAGTGTCTATTTATTCTCCTCTTATTTATATTTTCTGACTTTTCTAAAATGAACATATATTAACGTAAAATAGAAGTTTTAAAAACACTGTGTATCATGTATGGAAGTTGTATATATGTAGAGCTTAATTTTCCTATTAAGGAAAACTTCTATTCTCTGCTACAAATGTGACAACTTTACTCTTGCTACAATATTTTACAATAGAATCTTCAATTTTCTCAAAAAATTGCTAGATGCAACATATAAGCTAGTGATCTTTGAGCAGTCATTTTAAAAATAGAATTTTAAACATTTTAACCATGTACCAAAACATACTTTAGAATATTGTGAACCTTAATGCCTAAAAATAACAGGAGTCTTTGTAAGTGCGAATAGCGTAAGACAGATAATAGAGAAAAGCAGTAGAAAACTAAAATAATTCTCTTAAAAATATCAAGTTTAAGTTCTATATCCAAAATGAGTCAATATATGAAATTAAGTCATTTAGTAAATGAGAAATATGATCTAAAGGACCAGCTAATAGTAAATGTATTCTTTTGATGTTCACAAATAATATAATGCATTCCTTGTGCTGTATCTTGATTGTGGTAATGGTTACATAACTAAATGCACTTGCCAAAACTTAGTAAAATGTATGCTTAAAGCTGTTGAATTTTCATGTGTGTAAATTACACTTCAATAAAGCTGATTTTTAAAAATCACAATTTTTTGCTAAAATTTTCAGATTATTTCCAGACAATTGTATTCAATGGCTTAACCATTCAAAACAGTCTGTTACATTATATGAACTTATAGAGAAAAAAAAAATCTATATATAGTAAAAGTGGAATCTCTTCCTCGTAAATTTCCTGTCCCCAATACCCAGTAATACTGGCTAGAGAATTTCAGTCATTCTTCCTTTCTCTCACCTCCTTTCAATAGGCCATCAGGTCCTATCAATTATATACTTTTCTTTCATCCCTACTCTACTGCCTTAGTTCATTTCTTTCTGGACTACTGCAATAGACTTCTAATCGATTTCCTTGACTTTAATCTCCCACCTACCAATCCAACATCCTTAACACAGAAAAAAGTTATCTTGCCCCCCCCAAAAAATGAACAAATAAAGCAACAATAATGTTAACAGAAACTTGTTTTAAAAAAGTAAATTGCTTCAGAATGAAGCCCAAAATCCATGTCACTAAAGGTACTTTAAGGCCTCATGATCAATATCAATCCTCCCCTCACAAAAAAGCATGTATTTTATATCTCTGCCTGCAGAGTCATCCTTTCCTTTTCTGTCTGTGAAATATCTACTAATCCCTAAAAAAATCCAGTTTAAATATAATTTTCTCCATTCCCATTGTCCTCCTCTAGATGTGAATTCCTCTAGGCAAGGGTCTGAACCTTCTTCACTAAGCACAGTGCCTGGCTCACAGTAAATATACTGATGAATTGAATAAAGGAATAAAAACAGTACTATTCACTAAATCTATTTTTACTTTGACAAATACAAATTAACATTTTTTTCTAAGAAAAAAAGCTTAGAAAATTTGATAATGTAGAAACTGTACCTTGTCTACATGGAAAATTAAATCCAGTTCACAGACGTTTTCAAAACACTTGTCTAATGTTTCCACAAATACCTAAAGAAAAGAAAAAAGGTTAAAAGCTTTTGAGAACTGAATAAGTTCATTCAAATCTATTACCTATAAGGCAGACAATTCTTAATTGTGAATTAAAACTTCTAACTCTATTATCACATTTCTCTTTTTTAAATTAAAAACTGTATTAAGTGCAAAAGGAATAATTATAGCCTGTACATCTATTTTTCAATACATTAATAAACGAAATACAATAAACAAAATAAACTTCACTGAAAATTACTAAGACCTAAAAATTGTTAGCACCATTACTTACAAAAATACTGAAAAATACTCAAATCAGGCTCCCTATCTTCATATGAGGAAAAAAGAAAGATTGTCATAAGTATCTATCAAGCTAGATGGGCACAGTCCAAATCTCAACCACATCTAATATAACCAATAATTTTTAATTAGCAAATCAGTATAAAAGATCACTAAAAATTAAACTTATGGAAAGAGCACAGACTTTGGAATCAGACTTACCTGGACTCAAACTCTGGCTCAAATACCTTGTACGACCTTGTGTGGGAAAGGGTTAACTCAGTAAGCCTGGGTTGTTCAACCCCTATACGTTCCCCAAAATGGTCTGTTTTCAGACTAGCCTTTGGCTAGTTCCTGGGAACTGAGCTCTGAACCCTTGGAAAGTTCTGTCTGATAAGAGTGTTTCTGCATGCTTGAGGCCCTGGGCCACACTGTACCAGTGTGAGCAGACAGTTTATGCTAACAGTGTGATTTACAATGAACATATTTTTTCTCTGAGGTTCTGGAGCTTATGTAACCAAGGTCAGTCATGGAGGTGTCACATGCCTATGTGACTGACCCCCAATAAAAATCCTGGAAACCCAGGTTAGGGTGAGTTGCCTAGTTTGGAACACTTTGCACATGTCATCACATATCACTTCTGGGGGAATTAAGCACATCTTGTGTGACTCCAGTAGAAAGGAACAACATCTGGAAGCTTGCACCTGGTTTCCTCCATACTTCCCTTCATGTGGCTTTGATGGTTTTACTCTGTATACTTTCACTGTAAAACCCTAACCATAAACATAGCAACTTCTGAGTCCTGTGATTCCTAGCAAATCACTGAGATGGTCTTGGGGACCTCTGATACAAACTTTCAAAAATTAATTTCTTAAATTCCACTTTGCATAGTTGTCACTATTCTATCACTATTTCTGTATCCACTACCCTTCTCAGTGGTAATTTAGATAGAATGACCATAAGTTTATCATCCGAATTGGGGGGTATTAAGAGTAAAAGAGAGCATCTATTAATTATTATATTATAATAACAGTATGCAATGTTATTGTACTATAATAATAACCTGGAACAACAGATGTAAACCAGGACTGTTCCAAGCAAACTGAAATGTATGGTCACTATATTCATAGGTGATCCTATCGGACAGAGTAAAATCTAAACAACAGGCTTCTTGCTATAACTACTCCAATCTGAGGCTAATTTACACAGATCCACAATCCAAGGCTCCTTCCTGGCATCAATGTAGATGAATAAGACAGGTGAAACAATGTATTTAACTATATGACCATGATCAACATTGTCTTAGACCAAGGGTTGGCAAACTTTCTCTGCAAAGGGCTAGAGAGTAAAGATTTTAATTTTAGGCTTTGTGGGCCATACAGTATAGCACAAAAGCAGCCACAGACAATACATAAACAAATGAGCATGGCTCTATTCCAATAAAACTTTATTTACAAAAACAGGTAGCAGGCTGCATTTGACCTGCAGGATGTAATTTGTTGATCCTTGACTTAGATCAGGAGAAATAAAAGATCAGTAGTAACCAAGAATATACAGTTTTACAAATAGTTTCATTTATGAGAAGGCAAGTTATTAAGATGACCAAGTGTGGGGCATACAAAGGTCATCCTCAAGTGAGTGCCTAGTTTATTTCAATTGTGTGGTAAGTAGAAAATAAATATTGTTGAGTATCTATCCAAACTCCCAACTTCATCTATTTCTCCTCAAGGTCTTGGTGACATGGTCCGTGAAATGACTTTATTCATTCTATTTCTAATTCTGACTCACTTTTCTTCTTCTTATAACACATTCTTGTTATGAGGATAGAATGGGATAATGCTGCTTGAACAAAGAATAAGCATTTAACAAATACTGACTTCTTGAGGAGTCAAAAAGAGAAAATTTTCCCATTGAGAAAGATGAATTTATTTTTGAAACAGTATCTCTAACATGCAAGTGGTCTGAATACATTTATAAACTCATAGTTAAATAAGTTACAGGAAATAAAACCATTTAAGTTCTGTCCTTCAGTAAATTTTTACTGAAGTATAACATATGTACAGAAAAGTACACAACACTGTTCGTAGGAATGTAAATTGGCACAGCCACTGTGTAAAACAGTATGGAGGTTCCTCAAAAAACTAAAAACAGAACTACCATATCATCCAGCAATTCCACTCCTGGGTATATAGCTGAAGAAAACAAAAACACTAACTTGAAAAGATGCATGTACCCCAATGTTCATAGCAGCATTATTTACAACTGCCAAGATATGCAAGCAACCTCAGTGTCCATCAACAGATGAATGGATAAAGGCGTGGTATACACACACACACACACACACACACACACACACATAGGAATACTACTCAACCATGAAAAAGAATGAAATTTTGCCAGTTCCAACAACATGGAGGGTATTATTCATAGAGAAATAAGTCATAGAGAAAGACAAATACTGTCTGTTATCACCTTCATGTGGAATCTAAAAAATAAAACAAACGAATGAATATAACAAAACAGAAACAGACTCACAGATATAGATAACAAACTAGTGGTTACCAGTGGGAAGAGGGAAGGGGGAGGGGAAAGATAGGAGTAGGGGATTAAGAGGTACAAACAACTATGTATAAAATTAATAAGCTACAAGGATATATTATACAGCACAGGGAATATAGCCAATATTTTACAATAGCCAATATTTTATAATAACTTTAAATGGAGTATAGTCTATAAAAATTGTGAATCACTATGTTGTACACCTGAAACCAATGTAATACTGTAAGCCAACTATACCTCAATAATAAAAAAAAGTATACAAGTCATAACAATGTACAACCTGATGAATTTTCACAAAGTAAGTATACCTGTATAACCAGCACTTAATATTCAGGTGTTAGACTATTACCAGCACTGTAAAAGCCCGCTCATACTCCATTAGGCAACTATCAACATCAAGGGTAACTATCCTGATTTCTAACATTAAAGATATATTTTGCCTATTTCTGAACTACTATTGACCCTTGAACAATCTGGGCTTGAGCTGTGTGGGTCCAATGCTGCGCGCATGCTTAGAAACAAGTCTTTTTCAATAAATATAGTACTATACTACCCATGGTTGGCTGAATCTAGGGATGTGGAACCCACAGATACAGAACGCCAACTGTAAGGGACTTGAGCATCCATGGATTCTGGTCATAGCAGGTCCTGTAATCAATCCCCAGCAGATACCAAGGGACAACCGTGTATTTAAATGGAATCATACAGTATGGAAACATATGAGTGGCTTCTTCTATTCATTGATTTGTTTGTGAGATTCATTTATTTTTTTACATAATATTAATATAACAGTTCATTCATTCTTGTTGTTATACAGTGTGCTGTTGCAGAAATATACCACAATGTATTTATCTATTCCACAGTTGACAGAAATTCGGGTCCGGCATGGGGCCATTACAATTAGTACTGATACTAATTCTCATATAAGTCTTTTAGTGAACATACATACACATATCTACTGAATGTATACCTAGAGTAGAATCACTGGGCCATGGAGCAGATAGGTTTTCAAAGTGATTTTCAATAGATTTTCAAAGCAATTATAAAAATTTACAATCCAGGGACTTCCTTGGCAGTCCAGTGGTTAAGACTCCATGCTTCCAATGCAGGGGGTGCAGGTTTGATCCCTCTCAGGGAACTAAGATCCCGCAAGCCGCGTGGTGCAGCCATTAAAAAAAAAAAAATTTACAATCCAAATCATAGTATATGGGAGTTCCCATAGTGCCACATCCTTGTCAGCCCTGTATGTTGTCAATCTTTTTTTTTTTTTTTTTTAATTTATTTTTGGTTGTGTTGGGTCTTCGTTTCTGTGCGAGGGCTTTCTCTAGTTGCGGCAAGTGGGGGTCACTCTTCATCGCGGTGCGCGGGCCTCTCACTATCGTGGCCTCTCTTGTTGCGGAGCACAGGCTCCAGACGCGCAGGCTCAGTAGTTGTGGCTCACGGGCTTAGTTGCTCCGTGGCATGTGGGATCTTCCCAGACCAGGGCTCGAACCCGTGTCCCCTGCATTAGCAGGCAGATTCTCAACCACTGCGCCACCAGGGAAGCCCTGTTGTCAATCTTTTAATGTTAGTCATTCTTACGGGTGTATGGTGGTCTGTCATTGTGATATTCATTTGTATTTCCCTGAAGCCTAAAGAAACTGACCACCATTTCATATTTATCATTTTGATATCCTTTTTCATGATGTCTATTCAAGACTTCTGCTCATTTTTCTGTTCAAGACTTCTGCTCATTACCTGTCATTTTCTTATGGATGTATAGAAATTCTTTACATAGTCTAGATACAGTCCTGTCATACACACATATTACAGATATCTTTTCCTACTCTGACTTGCCTTTTCATTCTCCTAATAATGTTCTCGGAAGAACAGAAACTTTAACTTTTAATATAGTCCAACTTATCAGCTTTTTTCCTTTATGGTTAATCTTTTTTTTGGTCCAATTTAAGAAATTTTTGCCTACAGCAAGGTCAGGAAGATATTCTCCCAGAAGAAAACAAAAGCTTCATGGTTTTATTTTTCATGTTTGGACCAAATCTATCTGGAATTAATTTTCGTATGTGGTGTGAGGTGGTCTTTCTTAATTTAAAATCATTATTAAACTTACTATTCAGAATAGTTTCCAGTATGGCTTAATTTTTTCATGTTTACTTTTTCCAGACCCACTGGTTTGATTACCCATATACTGTAGCCATTCTTTCTTAACCATCAGAAGATGACTATCTTGGTGAAAATGCTGTCTGAATAGTTTCCCTTCACTTATGTATTACTTATGAAGGATCAGCGGAACCCACTGAACGTAGACTATATTTGACAAAGAGAGAAAAAAATTTCTTGGTAGCATTGAATGTGCCACTGGTGAACTATAGTGTGCAAAAAATATGAGCTGTCTATAGAGGCAGTATAGCAAAGTAGCGAGGAAACCAGAAAGACCTGGCTTCAAATTCCTCCTTAACTACTACCTAGCTATGTGAGCCTAAGCGTCACTTAACTCCTCCAAATATCAGAACTATAAAATAGTTATACAACTATCTACTTTTCTGGATTATCTTAAAGATTTAGTTAAATAATTTAGATAAAGTGCTGAACACTGCCGAAAACACATCTACTAAACAAAAGCCAGTACTATTTATCTGGCTGTTCAAAACATATGATTACAAAATTAAAACAGAAAGAGAAAATTCTAATGCTGCTAATAAACACTGATATAAAAGCAAGGTAACTACATACTGTGGTTTCCAAGTTTTGGGGATTTGCTTACTAACTTAGAAAGAAAAAAGGTTGTCAATATTTAAAACAGAACAATACCAAGTATGAAAAATGTAAATACTTTTTAAAAAAGTGCCCTGCAGCAAAATATCATTACAACTACATGTTCTTAACTTAGGGAAAGAATTCTTAAGATTTAAGGCATTCAAATGCTAAGTTTGGTTGAAAACTTAAAAACCCACTTCAAAAAACTCTCCATTAATTTTCTTTTGAGTTAGCAAGAATTATTTAACGTAATTAGAATCTAGAGCCCCAAGGTAGATATACACTGCTGATTCGTTACATGGACAAGGTCAATACAAAACTAATAATCTACAAACTGAAGTTAAGAAATTAAGAAAAACAAATTAATGGGCCTTGGGGGTTCTAGCCAGGACAACCAAAAAATAATAAAATTGCTGTTGCATTATATTTCACAAAGAGAAAGATAAAAAGACTAAAAAACTAGAAGTAACATGGTACATGGCACCCTCTTGTGTTTCATTTTTAAATGATAAAAGTTTAAAGTCAATTTCAATATAACTGTTATCTACTAAGTAGCTACTCATTAATCTCTGGCCTTGGGAATTCAAAGGCTGGTGGAAGAAAAATTACTTTTAATTTACTAAGAATAATATTTTAAGTTTTCCTTCATTTTAATAATTATATAGTTTTCCAAAAATAAATATAAAAGATAGAGATATTCAGAAAAATGCCACATCCACATATAAACAGTCTCCCTTCCCTGTGCCCTTCTATCAACAAAACTTCCTTGTGTTTCCTTTATCTTTAATTACAAATCTATATGCCTGGATCACAAAGGGTAACAGGAATCTATTCCAAAGCAGCTTAGTACTTAAGAGTACTTAGTACTCTACTAAAATTCCAGCCTAGCCTCTGACTATGAAATCTAGGGCAAGTTATTTAATTCTAAGCCTCATTTGGGCATAATAATAGTGCCTATGCCACAGAGTTGTTTTACTGATTAAATAATAAATATAAATGGCTTAGAACAGTATCTCACCAAAAAAAGTACTCAATATATTTTAGCTAGTATTATAATACTATACACAGATGCAAAAATAAAAATGTGCACTAGATAAAATAAATGCCACAAAAATATCCTTAAGCAATATCACTTATTTGGCAGACTCTCCTTTAGAGTTTCTAGGTTAAAAAAAGAAATTTTTTTTCTGTTTGGGGAATCCTGTTAAATTTCAGGAGGAATTGCTCTTACTGTTTCTAATCTATAATATTAAATAAAATATGTAAATGTTAAACTGACATGTTATAAGACAGGAAAAGTCTTAAGCCCAAGAATAGAAGGCATAAATTTAAGAATATGCCAAGAGATCTAAAAAAATTTTTTTTCAGTCAGCAGCAAGATGTTCTAGAGAGATACTGGCTTAGCTCAAGTAAGGAATCAAAAAATACCACTAAAAATGTACCAAGAAAGCTAGGGAACACAGACTGAACTTAAAATCAGATTAATTAGCTTTGAAGAACAACTATGAATACAGCACTGTTGCATATAATATTCAGAATCTTTAATGTATGGTGTTTAAGGTGTGTAAGTAGCACTCGGGCTAGCCTATGACTGGATTCTGAACCGGATTTCCACTAAACCTGACCTAGACACTAATGTGCCAGTGATGACGGATATTTTTCTAACAGTAAAAATAGAGACATTTATTGTGCATTTACTAGGTACCAGTTAATTTAGACATATTAAACTCTTGACTTCAATATGGAAAAATTAAGAGTTGACGAAAGGACTGTCTTCTATATTGATGTCATAATGATTCTTTAAGAGTTCTTAAAGAACTCAATGATTCATATTGTGTGATTTATTTCTTTCTATTTTTTTAAATAAAAATTTTTAAAAAATTTTAAAGCTAACAATGATAACAGCACTTATTGAGTATATACTATTATGGCACTGCTATTGTTCCAAGTGCTTTCAATAGATTATTTTATTTAATCCTTCACAGTAATCCCATAAGGCAGGTACTTTTTATCAACCATCTGCAGAAGAGTAATTTAAAGTACAAAGTTAACTAACTACTAGCAAAGTTAGGTAGGAGAGTCCTCACTAAAATTCAGAAAGTCTCATGGCAGAACCCACACTCTTATTCACTAGACATACTCCCTCCAACAACAACAAAAATCATCTTTTATTTTTAATGTAGTAAGAAGTGATTATTTAGAAAATTTAGAAAATACATAAAAGTGTAAAGCAAAACTTTTAACTGTCCATACTTTTATCACCCAAATTAACAACAGTATTGTGCAAAGCAGACTTCTTATACTATAGGAAATTTAATTACATTGTAGTCTCTCCATTAAAGTGACTTAATATGATTTGTATGTTGGATTTAGACACCTAAGGAAGAAGTAGGGTTTTGAATTTGTAAGGCTAACATATCAAATATTAATTTAGAATATGAAAGTAGCCTCTGAATTATTTCTTTTGGTGCACAGAAGCTACTCCAAGAACATTTAAAAAACTCATAGTGACATCAATTGTTAGAACTCCATTTAAACTTCCAAGCAAAAGTTGATTTTTTTAATGGTATTTGGCCTTGAAAGATATTCTCTTGTGTATAATTGAATATGGTACAATTGGTATCTTGAACAGACTTAAAACAAAATAAAATGAAAAAAAATCTTAGCTTTTCCTTACAGAATATCAACTAATAAGTATAGAAATCATGATGGAAAAATCACTATTTGGCAAACACCACAATAATTCTTTCAGGCAGGAATCATCAACAGATGCTAAAACTAATGACCAAATTATGATTAGAAAAAGGATATTTATATACTCAAAATTATTACCCATATGATACTTCTAAGCACAAAGGGAAAATGGAAGTTTAAGTAGGTAAACCTGGCAGGCACCTCATTAACCAAGGAATCAGAATAAATATCACAAGTAATGGGGCAAAATGACATCATGTATCTCCTGAATATGATGCACTGAGAAGGACATAACATCACTTGTGATATTTGAAAATACATAATCCGAATTTAATCATTAAGAAACATCAAATCCAAACTGAGGAATACTCTACAAAATAACTGGCTAGTACTCTTCAAAGGATCAAGGTAAGAAAGACACGAATGGAAGACAGATGAAGAACTATAACAGAGTAAAGGAGACGTAGGAGACAAGAAAACTAACACTATATGTAACCTGAATTGAACTCTAAACAAGAAAAATTACATTAATGGGACAACTGGCAAATTTTAAATAAGATCTGCAGATTAGATAATAGTATTCTATCAATGTAAATTTCCTGATTTTAATTACCTACTTGAGGTTATGGAAGATGTTAAATTTGAGGAATCTGGATGAAGATACGGTATGCAAAAATTCTTTGCATTATATTTGCCACTTTTCTAAGTCTGAAATAATTTCAACATGAAAAGTTTTTTTTTAATTTTTAAAGAAAAAAATTTTTGAAAAACCAAGCTAAAAAGGAACTCTTCTCCTCTATATCCAATCCCTCCCTGAAACCTACTATTCTACACTGAGAAATAAGGAATTCACCATAAACCAAAAAAAAATACCAACATAACCTGAGTTTTTCACTCTCTCAAACCTACTTTGAAGGGGAAAAAAATAAATTTTAAGTTACTTCTAGCTCCAAAATTCTGACTTTAAGTACTTGAGTTCCGAAATACTTTCTTCACCACTATAAAGTAAGTAATAACAATGTGTCTAATATCTTCTAGGCCCTGTGCTGACTGCTTTATATACATTAGCTCCAATTCTTATAACAATGCTGGCAAGGTAGGTATGAATATCAACATTTACAGACAAGAAAATTGGGGATGAATAAGACTAAGTAATTTGCTCAAAGATATAGAACTGTTAGATGACACAGCCAATATTTAAACCCATACCATCTAACTCCAAACACAATAATGCTTCCCAAGAGGACTGCTGAGAGGTCAACAAAACATGTAAATTAGAATGGTAACTATCATCAAATTGTTACCTGGGTTTATCATTAAGAAGAAGCAATGTAAATAACTGAAAAGTGAATTATTACATTTCCAATGATTGTAAATCAGACTTTTCAACAATGAAAATAAGATAGGAAAAGGATTTTAAGAATGCTGAATCGGGCTTCCCTGGTGGCGCAGTGGTTAAGAATCCGCCTGCCAATGCAGGGGACATGGGTTCTAGCCCTGATCCGGGAAAATCCCATATGCTGCGAAGCAACTAAGCCTGTGTGCCACAACTACTGAGCCTGTGCTCTAGAGCCCAAGAGCCACAACTACTGAGCCCGTGTGCCACAACTACTGAAGCCTGCATGCCTAGAGCTCGTGCTCCACAAGAGAAGCCACCGCAATGAGAAGCCCACGCACCGCAACGAAGAGTAGCCCCTGCTAGCCGCAAGTAGAGGAAGCCCATACGCAGCAATGAAGACCCAATACAGCCAAAAATAAATAAATTAAATAAATAAATTAAAAAAAAAAAAGAATGCTGAATCACTCTAACAGTGTCCGATACAAATTGTTTATAGAACTATTTTTTGGTTTCCTACATATGTAAGAAACAAATCTTATTAAAAACAGAAGTTTTTAATACTCTGGTAACACAGTATGGTGTAGTAAACACCATAGAATTTTCCTAAAATGATCCTGGGCATTCACTCTGGATTGCCTGGAAAATAAACAAATTGGGCCAGGGCTCGCTCTTTCTCCAGCAGGAGGAACTGCACCAGAACTCATCTCTCCATGGGACCAGGGGTTTATCCCACTCAGTCCTCCAATAGGTGAGCTGCAACTTCCCACAGTCCTCAAGAGCTGGTCAGTGAGTTTTCCCAGGCAACTCTTAAAGACACGTGGCACCTAAACGTGTGTAGCTCAAAGCTTAAGTAATGTATATGCCACCCCACTGACAAGGATGCTTTCAATGAGACTACCCTTGTAATAAAAGAGAACAATGATGTGGAGTGGGAGGGGTGAGGCCGCTATTGGCAAATTATTCTATGTTTAGTAGTATCTACATCCGCGCAGCTTCCTATGAGATAGTGGGAAGATCAGGGGATCTTTCTTAAGTATTCTTGGCTTACAAGTTTCCTCAATTAAACCTATTCTTATCACGTAATTCTATCCAATGCAGAATTCCTTCAAAGCCATCAAAGAACGTATAGGATAAAAAGATTCACAAATTCTTGTAAAAATGAAAAAGAAAAAGAAAAGGACTTCTTTACCCAATTCAGTTTGGAATATATAATGAAATATATATATAATGAAATATATATATAATATATAATGAAATTATATGCCTTCCTTATAAAATATATGCTTTAACGATAATGTTAGCTAAAAACCACTGACAACTTCAGGTCAGTCATTTAGCGACAGGCTTCACATACACTATCTTTTTTTAATGCTTTCACATGTTCTATGAGTTGGTATTATTATTATTATTACCTCCACTTTGCAGATGAGCAAAATCAGGGTCAAAGAGGTTAAATAACTTGCCCAAAGTTATATAGCCAGTACAGAGAAGGGCCTGAATGGTTTTAACCACTACTACTTTGCTTTAATTCACTGATATTTCTAACAACTCATGAGGTCTATAGGCAGCATACTGAAACAGGCATACTTTACAGGTGAAAAATGCAAGGTCTATTAACATTAAATGACTCGCTCAATATCATACTAAATTAACACTAATAGCAATAAGTAAAATAACTTCACAAAACTCAGTCTAACACTCAGTACTGTAGTACTGACAAATGCTATATACATAACAGCTCTAATTTATATACATATTCTAACACCATGGTCAAAACATATCTTTCTAAACCTAAAGATAAGTTTAGTTGTTAGTCCTCAATTTTTTCCTAACTATAACTGAACAAGGCTGATGCTGATATAATTGCTACATGTGATACAGAAAACTGTTACACAATTTGGAATTATCCAGTATTTTATGCCCCCATATCAGCGTGGCAACTAAATTAATTGAGGACAATATGACTGCTTATAAATAACTCAAACAACCAACATTAATATTTAATTAACTTCTATTCTCACTCTGTAAATATTTTAACACTTCCAATGACAACATGCTATAACAGAAAGGACTTCAAAAAAGGCTAGCCATCAACTCTGAAACTAGCTTATATTGTAATCAATATCACATTAAAATAGTACACACCAGAAACAAAAAAAGATCACCTTTTTTTCCCCAACTAACAAAGAATTAAAAGAAAACAAAACAGAAGCTGATTATTCAACTTGGTGATATACTAGTATAATTCCCACATGGAATTTACTAAGAATTCCTTCTCTCAGATTTTATATAAGGTAAAAAGTCAAATCTGGGACAATACATACATACCTTAGAAACACAAAACCTTTGCATAAAAATATAAGCTTCTAATGATCATTTGAATTATATCATTTTTAATGTTCAAAAAACCAAAATGATAAAATTCAAAAATTCAAAAAAATTTTTTAGAAGTTTTAATTCTGGATGATAGGAATATAGGTATTTATTGTTTTATCCTTTGTGTTTTTCTGTATTTTAAACAGTTCTAGAAATGTAAATAAAAGTAAAACACAAACATTCAAAAAAAACCAAGTGAAACTATGTTTAGTCATCACATGTTGATGTTTACTAAGTTTTCCTGACCCATTCCCTAAAGAAAATACAAAACCAAGAGGCTTTGGTCTAAACTCTCTTGATTTATAATTTTCCACTTTTATTATATTTCTCAAAACTAGAGGATGGACAAAGCAAGAAAATCAGTTCTAAATAAACTCTGAATAGCTGTTTCATGCAACAGAAGCAGAAACAATAAGCTACTCCCTTCCATCTTTGTTCACTCAACCAATGTTTTTAAAGTGCCTGACTTACGCATGCTCAGCACTCCCTCTTAAGTATTTAATGATCTGTAATAACCACAGGGGAAAGACAGCAACTACAGAACTTCCAGCATGTTCAAGGTAGTGACAGAATTCATCCCTGTAAGGTAAATTACAGAAAGTTTCTTTTTTTGTGACATGATAGATCAACATGTAATAACTTAATAGGATCTTCTTATAAAAACAGCTCAAGCCTACGTTAGAAACGGGACAATAAGACAATCCTCCTGAAATTCTTTTTTCTGTATCTTATTTAATATCAAGACAAATTACCAACATTTCAAATAATAATGGCTAAAAACTTTTTCCAAAACACATGACATAGTTTCCATTTTCCACAAATACATGATAGAATTTACTTCAGATATGATGTAGGATATTTGTTTTTGACAACTCCCCATATAATTCCCTTTTAAGATGTAACAACCATGCCATCGTAACCATTAAGGCCAGCAACAGCATCAAAATAATAATCGATGAGGGAAGAACAATCTAGGTAGAAAGATCAGCAAGTACAAAGGCTCTGAGGTAAAAGCACGCTGGTATATCTGAGGAACAAGGAGGACAGTGCCGATGGAGCAAAGGGGAAAAGAGTAGAAAATGAAGTAAGATAAGTAGTAGGGTTCGGCAAGGGGAGTCAGATCATGTGAGGCCTCATGGGTCATTTATAAGGAATTTGGCTTTTACTCTTAGTGAGAAGGGAAGCCACTGAAGAACTCAAAATGGAAAAGTGTAAAATGTAACATATTTGAATAGTATCACTCTGGCTGTTTTACTGAGAAAACACAAAAAGGAAAGGACAGTGGAAGCAGAAAGACCAGTCAGAAAACTACTGACATAGTCCAGGCAAGAGCTGATGGTGGCGTGGACCCATGTGGAGGCAGTGCAGAGAGCAGTAAGTGGATTCTGCATAATCAACAGGATTTGCCAAAGAAGAAGACGTAAGGGAGATCAAGAAACTAAAATGAAGCAACTAAAGTAGTAGGATGCAAACCAGGTATCCCAGAAGCCAAGTGAAGAAGATATTTCATGAAGAAGAGAGTAATAAACAATCTTAATCAAATAAAGGAGGACTGATGAGAACCTTTGGATTCAGCAACAGTAGAGCTGAAAAACCTGATTAGAATGTGTTTAAGCAAGAATGGGAGAAGAAAAATTTGAGACACTGCATACAGAAAATGTTTTTAAAGTGTTTTGCTATAAAGAGAGGGAAAGAAATGAGGCAGTGGCTGGAGAAGGAAGTAGGGACAGAATTTTTTTTTTAAAGATGGAAGAACATATTAACATATTATAGACTAGCGGGAATGATCTAGAAGAGAGGAAAAATGATACTGAAGAGGGAAAAAAGCTAGAGCAATGAGGAAGAAGTAAACTAGTATATAAGTGGGTGAGTTGGCCTTAGCTAGGAGCAAAGTTCATTCATCTCTTATAGAAGAGAGTACAAAGACACAGATACAGAGTCTGTAGAAGTTCCCTTCTGATTGCTTCTGATTGCCTAGTGAACTTGGAAGCTACACGTTAGAAGTGCTACAGGTTTGAGAGGGGAGGAGAATGTATCAGCAGTTGTCTAGGAGTGTGGGAGAGTGAAATGACCAGGGAAATGTAATGTGATTACTGGGTAGCATTAAGGAATCACTGAGGTCACAGATCATGAATTTAAAGTGAGGCCGGCATGTATGGTTATCTTTTTTTTCTCTAAGTATGTTCAGATGTGTGGATTCAGGCAAAGAGCTGAGTATATACAAGCCTATGATTATCATGACTGACCACGGAGTTTAAGCTGGGCAAGGAGAGTAAGACATCAGGAGGATCAGGAACAGTGAGAAGATAGATTTAAAAGAAGAGAAGGTTCCAAAGACACACTGAAAAGATATAAGGAACACAGAAAGAGAATACAGGATTCTGGATATAAACATGTCTATTATTCTAAAGCTGCCATTTATCTATTAATAAACATTGAACAGTTCAAAAATGTATAACTATACCTAGAAAACTGTCAATAAAAATTTTTATCCTCAAAAAAAACCAACAAAAAAAGGGACTGAAGGTCCCAATGGGCTCAAAGAACTGTTGGAGTAACAGTTATTGTGATAAGAAAAGATAAGAGATGGTAGCAGAGAGTGGAAACTGTGAAATTAAGATGATAGAGGGACTTAAGTCTGGATAAAGACATGGTCTAGAAATGAATAGTGAAGTGGGGTAACGGGCAAAATTCATTGGAGAAGAGGAATTCCAGTTTGAAGATACCAGTGTACTGAATGAACTATCCACATGAATGTTGAAATAACCAAGAATTATAACACAAGCAGTACTGGAGTGAATGTCAGTGAACTAAGAACTAAAATCTGTTAGGAGACAATTCTCCATGGGTGTTCCATTCCTGCACATCATGTGAACAGAGGTACTGACTGCCTTTATTGTGGATTATCTTTTCAAGCAAGCTTGTATAGCCAACAGCCCTGGAAAATAGATAGTGTTTCCCTCTAAAGCAAAGGGTAGGTTTAACTATACCTTGCTTGGAAGATATTCTCTTCCTCCAGGACATGGGCAGATATGCTTAGTGTCCATTATAAAAGATTCCAGTTCACTAAGCTTGGGCTTCCTCTCCTATAACTCAATCCACTGTGTGTGCAGGTCTTACCTGCACCTTATCAAGTCACACTTTAGCAACTGGGACTTGAATAACCAGTGTAAGCAAATGCTGTCACTTTGACTACTGCTTTGGCTGTCAAAATAAAGTCCTTTGTTTCTGGCCCCGAAATCTCCCATCTTCTGTCAGCATACATGAAACTGTGGTAGTTAACTTGTTAGCTTGCAGGTAGAGTAAAATCTCAGACCACTGAAAAGTTTTTGACAAAATCTCCAATGAATAGGGAGTGGGAATGAGAGATTACTGCAACCGGATTGGTAGAAGTAGGTATAGTTTGAGAACATGAGATAAAGTCTGGAGATGTTTTAGAAGAGAAAAATGTCTGGAAAATGTAATGAGAAGCAAAGAGAACACCCTCCAGACTCAATGGTATGAAGAAAGCAAAAGAGAAAACTGCTACTACTTGAGAAGGTGGCAGGTAGTGTCATCAGGGAAGCCAGATTTAACCTACAGCAAAAAGGTGAAGATAATATTAACAGAAGAGGTTGAAGATAAGAAGAAATTTGCTGATGACTGACCTTGAGTTCCGGGGCCATTATGAAAGATTTTCAGGAGATAGAAAGGGGTGGGTTTGGGGGTTAGACCTGGATACATATAGTAAAAGACCCATGAGCGTTGGGGTCCTTGTGGTGACTTACATGAACAGGAAAAAAGGGCATGAGGAAATTAGTTGCAGTTAGTCTTAATTAGATTACATGACTCTGTGCTTCTACATCCCTCATCCCTCTTTTATCCACCCAACATCTACTATGGAACACTTATTTCTTACCAAACAAAACATCATTTTAGAAAATTTAGAACACAGAAGTTTTAAAAAATTGAAATGCCAAAATTGTTGTTTAAGACAGTAAGAGGCAAGTGTTAACTTACTTGAATTAGATCTAAAATGCCAAGTTCACTTTCTGAAGAATCCACACAGAAGACAAAATATAATGTTGCATAATGTCTATAAATCAGTTTGTTGTCAGATCCTCCAATTAATCTAAATGACAAAACAAAACAATTGGAATGTTATAGCTACAAAATGAAAAACATTTTCATTAGTTCAAGAAAACTGACAATTTGTTTAAAACCTTCTATAAAATGAAAGGTAACATTTAATGACATAGCATTCAAGTGAACTAGATGGTTGTTTTCTTCAGAGAAGTCAAGTAAAAGATGCCTATGCTTAATATTAGTTCATTCATTCATTCAATTATTTACTGAGTACTTACTATGTGCCAGGTACTGAGAGTGGGTAAGGAGCAATAAACAAACAAAGAAAATATTATCAGAGTGGAAGGGACTACTTAGAGAATCAAAAGAGGAAGATGCCACATTGATGGATTTGCTACTTCCTATTGGGTGTTAAAAGAGTTGATGTTTAGGCTGAGATCTAATGATAAGGAACCTGCCATGAAAAAATTTAGAGAAGCGCATTTCAGGCAAAGGTAAACTAATAAAAAGGCAATTTCATCAAGAACGAAGTATCTGTGTTCAAGAAAGAAAAAGAAGGCCTGCGATCAACGAAAGATTAGTAAGCGATTAGGTCAGAGAAGTAGGCAGAAATGAGATCATAGGGCATTTTTAAGTGCTTACTAGATTTAACTCCATAGGTCACAGTAAGTTACACAGCTTAACACTGATTATCAACTAGGGAAAAAAAATGACATTTCTTCTTAAGTGTTGGACAGATTTACCATCAAGATCTTCTCCAAAAACACATTTTGTTGTGGAATATAAGTGCAAGAAAACTGAGCTATGAGATACTCAATCCTTTTGCCAAATATTTTTATTTATGTTGACTGGAATTTCAGCATTTTAAAAATAATAATTCAGGGATCATTACAAACACCTCTTATTTTTCTAAATATAGTTTAACTCTTCCATAGTTAAGTTTACAACAATTCATTCACCTTCTCAAAAGACCCTTTAACACTAATGAAACATAAAAAAATCAAGGCTAAGTGTAATCAGAGCTAACTGAACATTCAAACAAGACAAAGGAAAATAACACCTATTTCTTTTATTTTTTTTTTTTGGCCGCGCTGGGCAGCATGCGGGATCTTAGTTCCTGATCAGGGATCAAACCCATGCCCCCTGCAGTGGAAGCATGGAGTCTTAACCACTGGACCGCCAGGGAAGTCCCTATTTGTCACTCAATAAAAGTAATACTAAATTCACAAGTTTTGTAGAAACAACTTCTCTAAGTATACATCATTATTTTTTATTACTTTATATCCTCTAATACCAAAAGCGAAAATGATCTTTGACAAGAATTAAAAACTCCTACTATCTAGAAAAGGTATGCAATTTAAAAATATGTACAAGCACTTTAAAGATTCTCTGAGTTGTATTTATATACTATCATTGCAACTGTTCCTTGAAAGGGACAAAAAGCACCAACAGCAGACTTTACTTCATCCTGAATCTGCAATTTAGTGATTATCTTAAATTTTTGCTTGAATCTGCTTTAAAAGAAGAACAAACTTTTGAAAACTGTTAAGTTTCAAAATGGCAATTAAAGTTATTAAAAGAAAACAAAATATTAATATAAGTACACTTTTTGTTATAATTTCATCTTTATACTATAGTACAATACTGATTCAAATTCTTGTATAGAATGCAATACACGATATAAAAGCTACAGAATCTTAGAAATCCTTAGTCCAAATATCTTATTTAACATAAGAGGAGAAAACTGAGGTACAAAGAATTTAAGTGACCTAACCAAGAAAACCAGCTTGTTAGTAACAAAACTAGGACTAAACCAGATGTGCAGCCTTGTCTCTGATGCAATATTTGCTTTCTACTTTTTGTAAGGTTGGAAAAGAATAATTACAAACTCAAGTCATACTTCCTAGTTCAAACAGTGCCCTGGTTAGACCAATCAATTTCTTGCACTGTGCTGGGTGATTAATTTCCTATGAGATTAGAAGATTAAGGAGCTGAGATAAAGGGAAACGATGGTAATGGCAAACACAACTCAACTACAGTTTAAGAGAGATAAGTAAAGTACAATTAAAATACAAAAACAGAAAGCAAGTACATCTGTCTCAACTATTAAATTGGAGGCCTCGAGTTAACAGCAAAATTTACAAACCATAGGTGTGTATCTGCAAATTTAAGAGCAGCATGACATAACCTTTTAAGAAATGCAAGTAAACTTTCTACATGATAAAAAGTAATTTATAGTCAGGTAAGAATGAATTCTCTATTATGAAAACTATTTTTCATAATATGCATCACACACCTTAAAAGTACAGAAAAGTGTAGGTTTCTCAGACTAATCTCTGATTATTCATAATGAGGTTCAGCTAAAGTTTAGTTTTTGAATTGTCACTGAGGAAATATCTTGTTAAGAAATTAAACACATAAACACGGGAAGGAACGTTTATGAAAATATTTGAGAACTAATTATTTTCATGAAACCCATTAAATTAAAACTATTTACAATAGTTGGCAAACTAATCATAAGCAATTTTTATTTATTCATTCTAAAAATAGAAAAGTCTTAGCTGAATTCAAATCTGTCTATCTAGACACACACATATATTTGAAAAGCAGACGTCAGAATTGATCATAATATAAAATAAAGGGTGCTATCTAAATTCTTATGAAAACAGGTCCATTCACCCTAAGGAGTACTCTGTAGTCATTAAAAAGAATGAGATTGCTTTAGATGGGTTTATACGCAGAGTTTTTCAAAATATAAGTGCAAACAAGCAACACGAAAACCAGGATACATGTGTGATCCCATAAGTAAAAAGTTTTAAGGTTATACTTTTATATGTTAGTGCAAAATTAATTTTCTAGAAGGATACACAAGAAACTGGGAAGAAGGACTAAAGCTGGAGGAGGAAGACTTGGTCTACATTTTATACTTCCATGTAATGTTTGAATTTTTGCCATATGAATATACTACCTTTATAAAAAATGCCTTCATAAATTTTTAAAAGAAAAAGATTAAATATCTTCAAAAAATTATTTAAGTTAGATTTATAGTTAACATAAATGGCAATTAATTCCCCTAATCCAATTAGGAAATTTTAAGATAAAACAATTAAACAGTATATATTTTACTCATATAGTCAAAGATTAGAAATGTCCATGAAATGCTTTACTTACAATCCTCCTTCTAGGAAATTACAAACATTTTCATCTCTCTTAGATACCAAATGGAATGTCTCCCTGATGATTTGCTGTTGTGTATCTTCACTCTGAGAAAGAATAATTCATATATGTTAGGATCTAATTTCTAGGTTTAACAGCATTATAAGAATTTAAAAAAGAAAAGGTAGTAGTATCTGTCTGGGAAATTCACCTAAGAGTGTAGTCCTTGGAGAACTAACCTATCATACCTTAAAAGAAACAAAACCCAACATTTTAAAATTAAAAACAAAACAAAAAATCAGCACTTTATAGTTTACCACTTCAATAAAACTTATTTCTCAGCTTCAAAAACCAACAAGAAAAATATCAGACACATGAATTATAGACACTAGTAAAAGGGACACTAGATATTAACTAGTCAAAGCCCGTTGTTTTACAAATGAGTAAACTGAAATAAAGAGATGAAGTTATAAACAATTCATGTACCTAATCTATATTTTAATGGAAGAAAGTACAGAAGTACAATTAAGTAAGTTTAACTAAATGCAAATTGAAGTAAGAGTCTATCCATCTTACTCATTTTTATATAAGCGCTGCCTAAAACCAAGAATTGATTCACTAGTATTTATTAAATTCACCAAGCAATTCATATCCCAGTAAAAAAGAGTCAGCTTCTCAAACACTGCAATAGAAAACTGGGCAAAATCATGAACAAGAATTTCACAGGAAAGAAAATATGATGGTCCATAAACAAAAAGATGCTAAACCTCATTAGTAATGAAATGAAACACAAGTTAAAGTAACAATGAGATAACTCCACATGTACCATATTAGCAAAAATGTAAAATTATGACACTATCAAATGTTGACAAAGATGTGGAGTCAAAGAAACTCATCCTACCAGTGGGAAGGTAAGTGGTATTACCACTTGGGCAAAAAGTTTTACAATCCAGCACTCCACTCCTAGGTACAATGATAACCCATATGAAACCATTACTTTTGAAGGTCAAAAACAATAGAAAATTGGCAAGTACATATACATAATAAATTCTTAACCTGTATACCAAGAAGCACATAGAAGAATGTTCATAAAAGCACCATAACAACAACAAAAAGCTAAAAACAACCCAAATGTTCACCAACCACATATAAATTATGGCACTCTTTTTTTTTTTAATTAATTAATTTATTTATTTTTGGCTGCATTGGATCTTCGTTGCTGCGCGCGGGCTTTCTCTAGTTGCGGCGAGCGTTGCGGTGCACAGACTTCTCATTGCGGTGGCTTCTCTTGTTGTGGAGCATGGGCTCTAGGCATGCGGGCTTCCATAGTTGTGGCTCGCGGGCTCTAGAGCGCAGGCTCAGTACTTGTGGTGCACGGGCTTAGTTGCTCCACAATATGTGGGATCTTCCCGGACCAGGGCTCGAACCCATGTCCCCTGCATTGGCAGGCAGATTCTTAACCACTGCGCCACCAGGGAAGTCCCTGTGGTATGCTTATAAAATAGAATCCTATAAGCAATAAAAATTAAATCGGTATATTATACCCATCAATATGAATGATTCTCAAAAGTTTAATGTGGAGAAAAAGAGTTACCATAGCTCAAGTTGCCATTAAAAAAATACCACAGACTGATGGTTTAACTAACAGAAATTTATTTTCTCACAGTTCTGGAGGCTAAAGGTTCAAGACTGAGGTGCCAGCATAGTTGGGTTCTGGTGAGTGATCTCTTCTTGGCTGGAAGACAACCACCTTCTCATTGTGTCCTTACATGTCTTTATGGGGAAAAACAGCAAGAACAGGTTCTCTGGTATCTCTTCTGGTAAGGGCACTAATCACATCATGAGGGCCCCACCCTCATAATCTCATCTAAACCTAATTATCTCCCAAAGTTCCAATCCCAAACACCATCAAATTGAGGCTTAGGGCTTCAACATGTGAATTTGGGGGGTACACAATTCAGTCTACAGCAGGGGAAAAAAGTAAGTACCAGAATGATATGTAATCATTCCATTAGTATAAAATTCAGAAACAGGCAAAACTAAATATTACGTATTGACAGAAATTTGGGGGTGATAAAAATAAAACTATAAAAAAAATCATGGAAATGATTAACAAATTTCAAAGGATTAGTTTCAAAGGAAGAAACAAAACAGTCAGTCACAGATGAAAAGATTTTCCACATAGAAAATCTAACATAATTTACACAGAAGTGTTGTAATTAGTAAAAGGTTTTAATAAGAACACAAAGAAAGACATTATATAAAATTCTACTGCCATTCTAACCTTCTGCAAGTATGAGTTGTAAAATATAATTTTAAAAAGATACCATCAAAAACCATGCAGTGCCTAGGAATAAAGGAAACAACAACAACAAAATAATGCAAGAGAAAATGTAAAACTTTACTGAAAAAATTAAAGAATTCCTAAGTAAATAAAAAAATGTACAATGCTTATAGATTGAATGATTCAATATTATAAAGATGCTCAATCTCCCCAAAATGCTCCAAAGACTTAAGGCAATTCTAATCAAAATCCCAACAAGGGTGTAGGGGGAGAACTTGAAAACCGGATTATGACTCCAAATATGACTCCTCTCATGACTTACATATGAAATCAGAGAATTAGAATAACAAGACACTCTCAAGTGGAATATAAGAGGACCTGCTGACCAGATTAAGAATTATTGTAAAGCCACAGTAATTAAGGCAACATATTGGTGCAGAAATAGGGAAACTGACTGATGGAACCAGAAACACACCCACATATAAATATAGTCATTTAATTTAAAACAGAATACTCACTGCAGATTAGCAAGGATGGAAGGGCATTTCCATAAATGGTGCCAGGATAAAAATTTTTCTTTTTGTTCTAATACAATGAACTTCTAGCTCTCACATACTCAAAAATCAATCTCAGGTTGATTAAAAATAAATGTCAATGGTGAAGCTACAAAAATTTAAAAATATAATACAGAAGAATATCTTTATAACATTGTAATAGTGCTGGACTTACAAATAAGACACAAATAATGATAACCATAAAGGAAAAGGCTGGCAAATTTGATCACATCAACAGTAAGCACTTTTTTTTTAAACTTTATTTATTTATTTTATTTTTGGCTGCATTGGGTCTTTGTTGCTGCGTGTGGATTTTTCTCTACTTGCGGCAAGTGTGGGCTACTCTTTGTTGCGGTGCATGGGCTTCTCACTGCGGTGGCTTCTCTTGTTGTGGAGCATGGGCTCTAGGCGTGCGGGCTTCAGTTGCTCCGCTGCATGTGGGATCTTCCCAGACCAGGGCTCAAACCTGTGTCCCCTGCATTGGCAGGAGGATTCTTAACCACTGCGCCACCAGGGAAGCCCAGTAAGCACTTTTAATGCTCAAGTGACACCAGAAAAAAGAATTAAGAGAGCTACAAACATGACAAACATATCTGCAATACATAAAAACTGACAAAGGAATAGTTGCTAGCATACAAAAAGAACACTTAAATGCCAGTAAGAAAAAGATAAAAATCCCAATAGAAAAATGACTTGGCAAAATATAAGACCCGGAATACATCAAACTAAAAAGTTTCTGTATAGCAAAGAAAACCATCAACAAAATAAATAGGTAACCTGCTGAATGGAAGAAAATATCTGCAAATCATATACCTGATAAGAGGTTAATATCCAAAATATATAAAGCACTTACACAACTCAGTAGCAAAAATACAGAAGCAATCCAATTTTTAAAATTAGGACAGAAAATCTAAATAGAGATTTTTTCCAAGGAAGACATACAGATGGCCAAAAGGTACATGAAAAGATGCTCAACACCACTAATCATCAGGGAAATGCAAATTAAAACCACAATGAAGTATCACTTCACACCTATTAGAATGATTATTATAAAGATGCCAAAAATAATGAGTATTAGCGAGGAGGTGGAGAAAATGGAACCCTTGTGTATGTTGGTGGGAATGTAAATTGGTGCAGCTGCTATGAAAACCAGTACGGAGGTTCCTCAAAAAATTAAAAATAGAACTACCACATGACCCAGCAATTCCACTTCCAAGTTCTTATCCGAAGAAAATGAAAATACTAACTTAAAAAGATAAAAACACTCTCATGTTCATTAGAACATTATACACAACAGCCAATATATGGGAACAACCTAAGTGTCCATCAGTGTCCATGGATGGGTAAAGAAAATAAAATGTGATGTATATAAAGGCAAACCTTGGAGATATTGAAGGTTTGGTTCTAGACCACAATAAAGCAAATATTATAATAAAGGGAGTCACATGAATATTTTGGTTTCCCAGTGAGTATATGTTATCGTTAAGCTATACAGTAGTCTACTAAGTGTGCAACAGCATTATGTCTAAAAAAATGTACATACCTTAATTTAAAAATACTTTATTGCTAAAAAATGCTAACTATCATCTGAGCTTTCCATGAATCATAATCTTTTTCCTGGTGGAGGGTGTTGCCTCAGTGGCTGCTGACTCCTCAGGGTGGTGGCTGCTGAAGGCTGGGGTGACTGTGCCAATTTCTTAGAATACGACAATAGTGAAGTCTGCCTCGCTGATGGACTCTTCCTTTCATAAAGAAGGAATCATGCAATGCTGCTTGATAGCATTTTACCCACAGGAGAACTTCTTTCAAAATTGGAGTCAGTCCTCTCAAACCCTGCAAATACTTTATCAACTAAGTTTATGAATTATTCTAAGTCCTTTGTTGTCATAACAACAATCTTTACAGAATCCTCAACAGGAGTAGATTCTATCTCAAGAAATCACTTCTTTGCTCATCCTTAAGAAGCAACTCCTCATCCACTCAAGTTTTTTATCATGAGACTACAGCAATTCAGTCACATCTTCAGGCTCTGCTTCTAATTCTAGTTCTCTTGCTATTTCCACCACAGCTACAGTTACTTCCTCCACTAAAGTCTTGAATCCCTCCCCTGCAAGTCATCCACGAAGGCTGGAATCAACTTCTTCCAAACTCCTGTGAAACTCCTGTGAATGTGAATGTGAACATCATGAATCATAATGTTCTTAATGGCATCTAGAATGGTGAGTCCTTCCCAGAAGGTTTTCAACTGACTTTGCTCAGATCCATCAGAGGAATCACCATCTATGGCAGCTATAGCCTTACAAAATGTATTTCTTAAAGAAGAAGAGTTGAAAGTCAAAATGACTCCTTGATCTGTGGGCTGCAGAATGGACACTGTATTAGCAAGCATGAAAATAACATGAATCTCACTGTACATCTCCATCGCAGCTCTTGGGTAACCAGCTGCATTGTCAATGAGCAGTAATATTTTGAAAGGAATCTTTTTTTTCTGAACTGTAGGTCTTAACAGTGGGCTTAAAATAAATTCAGTAGACCATGTTGTAAATAGATGTGCTGTCATCTGGCTTTGTTGTTCCATTTATAGAACACAAGGAGAGTAGCACAATTTTAGCATAACATTAGCATAATTCTTAAGGGCCCTAGGATTTTGGGAATGGTAAATGAGCACTGGCTTCAACAAAGTCACCAGCTACATTGGCCCCCAACAAAAGAGTCAGCCTATCCTTTGAATCATTGAAGCCAGGCACATCCTAGATGGCATCTTCTTCCAACAGAAGGCTCTTTTGTCTATACTGAAAATCTGTTGTTTAGTACAGTCACCTTCGTTCATTATCTTAGGTAGATCTTCTGGATAACTCAATGTAGTTTCTACATCAGCACTTGCTGCTTCACCTTGCACTTTCATGTTATGGAGATGGCTTCTTTCCTTACACCTCTGCTAGCTTCAAACTTTTCTTCTGCAGCATCCTCACCTCTCTCAGCCTTCATGTAGAGTTGAAGAGTTAGCGCCTTGCTCTGGATTAGGCTTTGGCTTAAGGGAATGTTATGGCTGGTTTGACCTTTTATTCAGACCACTAAACTTTTTTCACATCAGCAATAAGGCTGTTTCACTTTCTTATCATCTGTGTGCTCACTGCAGTAGCACTTTTAATTTCCTTCAAGAACTCTTCCTTTGCATTCACAGCTTGGCTAACCGGTGCAAGAGGCTAAGCTTTCAGCCTTCCTTAGCTTTCAACATGCCTTCCTCACTAAGCTTAATCATATCTTGCTTTTGATTTAAAGTGAGAGACATGCAAGTCCTCCTTTCGCTTGAACTTAGAGGCCACTGTCGGATTATTAACTGGTCTAATTTCAATATCGCTGTGTCTCAGGGAACAGGGAGGCCCAAGAAGTGGGAGAGAGATAGGGGATTGGCTGGTGAGTGGAGCAGTCAGAACACACACATTTGGTTCGCTCTCTTATGTGTGTGCGGTTCGTGGCATCCCAAAACAATTACAACAGTAACATCAATGATCACTATCACAGATCACTATCACAAAGATAATAATAATGAAAAAATTTGAAATATTGCGAGAATTACCAAAATATGACATAGAGGCACAAGTGAGCAAATGCTGTTAGGAAAAATGGCGCCAACAGACTTGGCTTGAGGCAGGGTTGCCACAAATCTTCAATCTGTAAAAAATACAGTATCTGTAAAGTGCAATAAAGCAAAGTGCAATAAAATGAGGTATGCCTGCAAATTTGCATTGTTTTTTTTTTTATTTTTTTTTTTATTTTTTATTTTTTTTGCATTGTTTTTAAGTCACTGAGTTTGTGGTCATTTGTTAGAGCAGCAGTATAAGTGAATACCAGGTCATACTGAAAACAGAGGGGTTAAGAAAATGTCAACAAGCCAGATGTTGAAATCCCTAGTCCTTTTCTTCAATCAGTTCCCAGAATTCCTACAGTTAGGCCTTCTTCACCCTCCAGACTGAAGCCTGGAACAAACTTCTCCAGGAACTGTACCTAGATCTAAAGTTAATGACATTGGAGGTTCCAACTTTGGCAGAAACTGTTATCTGTTCACCAAACTCTACTTCCCAAGCACACAATTCAAGAATATTTTCCATTCTCCCTTGAATTTAAGGGAGCCATACAACTCAGTTTTGGACAACGTGATGTGGTAGGCAGTTGCACTGGCATACCAGAGCTGGCACAATTGAAAACCAACAGTGCGTATCTCTTCCCATTTCTGCATTCAGTCACATGATGTCACTATATCATGCTGGTAGCATGAAACTGACCATAATGGAGTACTTACATCATGTAGCCAATACTACAAAATAGAGTTCTTTCTCCCAGGTGAGCCAGTTGTTAAAAATACACTGTCCATGTACCTACTGGTCATCTGTATGTTTTCTTTAAATGCAAATCAAAACTATAGTGAAGTGCCACCTCACACCAGTCAGAATGGCCATCATTAAAAAGTCTACAAATAACAAATGCTGGTGAGGGTGTGGAGAAAAAGGAACCCTCCTATAGTGTTGGTGCCAATGTATTGATAAGCTGGTGCAGCCACTATGGAGAAGAGTATGGAGGTTCCTCAGTAAACTAAAAATAGAATTACCATATGATCCAACAATCCCACTCCTGGGCATATACCCGGACAAAACTATAACTCAAACAGATACATGCACCCGTAAGTTTATAGCAGCACTATTCACAATAGCCCAAACATGGAAACAACCTAAATGTCCATGGACAGATGAATGGATAAAGAGGATGTGGTACATATACACAATGGAAAAATACTCAGCCATAAAAAGAATGAAATAATGCCATTTGCAGCAACATGGATGCAACTAGAGATTATCATACTAAGTGAAGTCAGAAATAGAAAGACAAATGATATGATATCACCATATGATATCACTTATCTGTGGAATCTAAAGTATGGCACAAAGGAACCTATCTACAAATCAGAAACAGTTTCACAGACATAGAGAACAGACCTGTGGTTGCCAAAGGGGAGGTGGGTGGGTGGGGGAGGGAAGTACTGGGAGTTTGGGATTAGCAGATGTAAACTACTATACACAGGATGGATAAACAAGCTCCTACTGTATAACACAGGGAACTATATTCAATATCCCGTAATAAACCATAATGGAAAAGAATGTAAGAAAAAGAACGTCTACATGTGTTTAACTGTGTCACTTCGCTGTACAGCAAAGACTGGCACAACATTGTAAATCAACTATACTTCAAACAAAACTTCTTTTAATTTTAAAAATATTTTTAAAATTTAAAAAAAAATACACCATCTAGGGGCTTCCCTGATGGCGCAGTGGTTAAGAATCCGCCTGCCAATGCAGGGGACACAGGTTCAAGCCCTGGTCTGGAAAGATCCCACATGCTGCGGAGCAACTAAGCCCGTGTGCCACAACTACTCAGCCTGCGCTCTAGAGCCTGTGAGCCACAACTACTGAGCCCACATGCCACAACTACTGAAGCCCGCATGCCTAGCCTGTGCTCTGCAACAAGAGAAGCCACTGCAATAAGAAGCCTGCGCACCGCAACAAAGAGTAGCCCCCGCTCGCCGCAACTAGAGAAAGCCTGCATGCAGCAACGAAGACCCAATGCAGCCAAAAATAAATAAATAAAATAAATTAAAGAAAACAATACACCATCTAAGCCTCACTCATAAAAATTCCTGCACAATCTTCCATGTTAACTAGATGCAGAAGTTCCATTGACACCATCTCAAGAATGACAAATAAATGCCCACAAAGAAGGTTCTAGCTGATCAGAAACACCAATACTATACTTTATGTGAGTGAGAATAAACTTTTTTTGTGTTAAGGCACTAAGACTGGGGGGATTGTTGTTACAGCAATTGTTACCCTCGCTAAACTGCCTAGCCACAGTGTCTCAAGCAAAGCTCATATAGATAACCTCTACTCATGGATTCAGCGTTTCCAATTAGTTTTCAGTATCCTATCTTTACACAGAAGTCAACCAAAGATTAGTGGACATCTGAAGACAGCTCGAACATAAAAGCTAAGGACAAAAGCAGGGGAGAAAAGCAACGGAGAGGAAACAAACCAAGTAGGAAGAAGAAAATTTTTAAGTATATATAATTAATACCAGAGAGATAAGAAAAGATAATCCAACTATGAAACAGGAAGAGCATACCACAAAACAGTAACATTCAGAAATTTTTTAAAAAGAGTTCACGTAAATTAAAAATATACGGAGAAATTTTAAAATTTGGGGGAAAGACTGGAAAATAAAGTGAGAAAATCATTCAAAAAATAGGACCAAAGGGTGGAAAGATAGAAAATAGAAGAGAAAGGATAACAAAAGTAGAACAACAGTCCAGAGAAATGCTGAATTAAAGGAGATTCAAAAAGAGAAGAGAGCAAACTGAGAAATTTTTCAAGGAAAGAAAACAAGAACTTCCAGAACTAAAGAGCCCATCAAGGATCCAGCACAACTAATGAAAACAGACTCATAGCAAGGGTCTATGAAACTTTAGAAATTGCTGACAAACAGGACTCTACATATTTTCTGGACAGTAAAAACAGATCATACACAAAAAACAGGTAATCAGAATTGCATCAGGCTTTTTGATAACAATACTGAAAACTAAAAAGTAATAGAGCAATGCCACCAAAATTCTGAGGAAAAGTTATTTCCAGCCAAGAATTCTATAGGCAGTCAATGTAAAGTTATACTCTTTTCAGACATGCAAGATCTCAAAAAAAATCTACCTCCCATGACCTTTCTCAAGAAGTTACTGGAGGATAACTCCTGTAAGCTCCACCATGGTAAGGTAATAAACCAAAAAAATCAAGCAACAAGGGATCCAACACAGGAATAGGCAAAAGGAATACCTAAGATAACAAAGATCCTAATATGACTTCCATAAAACAGGTCCAGATTGGACCTAGTCAAAGGATTCCAGGAGGGAGTTCTTCAGGAACATGAAACTGATAGAAGATGTATATGACTGAGACAAATGGCAAAGACATGAATTAGTGATAAGTAAATAAAAAACTTGATCAAAGGAAAAGGCGACTGTATCTGCAAGGAAAATGAAATGTCAGGAAAGGAAAAACTAAGCACAGTTTACAACATGGTTCAGCTGAGGATGTTTACACAAGAAATTAATGTAAACACCAAATACTAATCTAATCAAAATTATGAAGTAACTATGAAAGGACTGGTAGGATACAGATGCTGGGCGGGTGGGGTGGAAAAAGAGCTAAATAATCATTTTCAATAGCAGAAGTCAACAGATCATGCCCACAAGTGAAAAATCAGGCAACAAAACAAGCATGTTATTTAGAGACATGTAATAATCACCGAGTTATCAAATAAAAGTACGTACCTGTGGGAAGGGGGAAATGAGAGCATGTTGTTATTTCATTATAAACCTTATGGAACTATTATATTCTTTAACCTATGCTAATGTATAACTTTGATAAGCAAACTAAAAATAAAAAAGGGAGGGAGGAGAGTATGGATTCTGCAACCAGACTATCGGGGTTTATTCCTGAATATGGTCTATATTAACTGGGTGACTTTGAGCAAGTTACTTAACCTCTCTGTGACTGAGTTTTCCTCATTTGTAGCAAGAATAACAGTATCTACCTCACAGGGTTGTTGTGAAGATTGAGTCAATATACATAAAGCTCTTAAAAACAACAGCTGGCACATAATAAGCATGGATTAACACTGACTTACTTTAGAAAATCTACCTCTAGGCCTTGTTAGAATTCTAATGATAGTGTAAAGGTCTTAGAGGAGTTTTATTTTAAGGAAAGTTATCTTTTTGCATTATATTATTGTTTATAAACAAATAACAGGTTAAATATACTAAACCTTAATTATGTTTCACTATTTTAACGTGAAAAGAATTTCTCATATGAACTTCAAGACTGCTACTTGGAATCATCTTTCTTAAAATACCAAGCAATACTCAACTAAGAAAATCAATACTGGTAAGAAGTCTTGAAATTTTAATCAAATAACCACTCTAAGTTAAGATTAAACAAATTAAGTCTCTGCTTACATAAGACAACTTCCCTTTCTTTAAAAATCAATTTAATTTAACAGCTTTCATAAAGAAGCCTGGAGCTTGCCTCGGGCTGTTGAGATTTCCTAACACTATGTTTCCTAACAAAGGTGTACATACATTTAAGTCGGTCAAAACTCCTAAATTACATCAGTCTAAAGACAACTAGAGTTACATAAAGGCAACAACTCTTATTATTTTAAATACTTCTTAATGCATACTGAAAATTAACTTTTAAAAATTCAGTATCCCACTAATAAAACCTTATCTTTTCCTATGTTTCTTCCTTGTTCCTACACATATATCATAAAAGGCAACTTTAAAACCCAAACTTTCCTCTAATCAAACAGTAAATATGTCATTATCCTCTTCCCTCCCTCCCACACACGAAGAATTTTTTTTTAAAATGCATTCATTCAGGCTTCCCTGGTGGTGCAGTGGTTAAGAATCCACCTGCCAATGCAGGGGACATGAGTTCGAGCCCTGGTCCGGGAAGATCCCACATGCCGAGGAGCAACTAAGCCCGTGCGCCACAACTACTGAGCCTGCACTCTAGAGCCCGCGAGCCACAACTACTGAGCCCGCGTGCCACAACTACTGAAGCCTGCGTGCCTAGAGCCCGTGAGCCACAACTACTGAAGCCTGCGCACCTAGAGCCTGTGCTCCACAACAAGAGAAGCCACCACAATGAGAAGCCTGCGCACCGCAACGAAGAGTAGCCCCTGCTCGCCGCAACTAGAGAAAGCCCATGAGCAGCAACGAAGACCCAACGCAGCCAATTAAAAAAAAAAAAAAATGCATTCATTCACTCCACTGAATGTTAGAATATCAAGAATTACCAAGATGAAAGAGAAAGTTTCTTTTCCCAAAGAGCTTAAAGCAAGAAATAAAATGAATATAACTACTTAATATTTTTATCTCATGTTCTATATCTTGCCTTTTTTATATTTCAAAAAAGAAATAGATGCCTTTATAATAAAAGGGGGCAACCCCTGACATAAGAACAGCACAAATAATATACTATAAGAAGGGGAACAAATGATTTTCAGCAGCAAGATTATTTTCAAAGAAAAGTGACAGATATCTAGGAACTACCTTAAAGAACAGATAGAATTCAGAAATGCAGAGAAGAGGGAATGTGAAGTTTCATGATATTGGAGGCAGAAGGCAAAGTTTGGGCCAAAGCATGGAATCAAGAAAAGCGAGAAGCATATATGAGGAATAATAATTAGTTCATTCTGCAAAAGGAAGAGGACTGTCTTTTTCCTAAAAGGAAGAGAAGTTTGAAAACTAAGCCTCAGAGCACTCCAACATTTAGGAATCATGAAGAAGAGAAGGCCCCAGCAAAGAAAATTCAGTGGTTTTTTTGCCAGACCTCTCGCAAGTAGGAAGTCTGGCTGGAGACTTGATATACGTTGAGTAGGCTTCACTTTAGCCTGAGTGTATAAAGAACAAGCAGTCATCATGGGGCTACCCTTAAATCCCAAACAACAAGGAAGGAAGAGGGCACCTGCAACATAAATTATATTAACACTTGCCCAGATATTTCATTAAATTTCTTTGAGCTCTCTGGCATTTTCCCCCACAATGCATAAAAATGTATTAAAAATACTTAGCACAAGAAAGAAAGCACTCAATAAATGATAGCTATTATTAACACTCTAAAATTAACATCTACCATACTAAAATGTTTCCCACTTTCAGTGGCCAAAACCTTATTATTTAATTTAAATAACAAACAGCTGAGAAGGTGACAGACTGAGAGTTTGAAATATTTAAAGAGAGAGCCTGAACCGTGGTGGAAGCTGAAAGGTCTGAAAACTCAAAAACAAAGTAAAATTTGGGGAGGAAAGTTGGAGTAAGGTATCTAGACAATTCAATGGGAAAAGAATAGTCTTTCCACAAATGGTGCTAGGAAAACTGGACAGCCACATGCATAAAAATAACGTTAACCCCTAGCTCACACCCCGCACAAAACTTACTCAAAAAGGATCACAGACCTAAGTATAAGAAATAAACTACAAAACTCTTGGAAGGAATTATAGGTACTAACCTATATGACCTTGGATTTGACAAATCTTTCTTAGACGTGCAAAAAAACACAGGCAAAGGAAAAAATAGATAAATTGGACGACATCAAAATTAAAACCTTTGCACTGCAAATGATATCAGCAGGAAAGTGAAAACAACAAAACAGGAAAAAATATTTACAAATCATACATCTGTAAGGTACCTGCATCCAGAGTATATGAAGAACTCTTACAAACTCGATAACGAAAAGACATATAACCCGACTTAAAAATGAGCTAAGGATTTGAATGGACTTTTCTCCAAAGATATGCAAACAGCCAATAAGCACATGAAAAGATGCTCACTGTCAGTGTCATTAGGAAAATACAAACCAAAATCACAATAAGATACCATTTGACATTCACCAGGATGGCTAGAATCAAAAAGACATATAATGAAACAACAAGAGTTAATGAGGGACTTCCCTGGTGGTGCAGTGGTGAAGACTCCGTGCTCCCAATGCAGGGGTCCTGGGTTCAATCCTTGGTCAGGGAACTAGATCCCACATGCATGCTGCAACTAAGAGTTCACATGCTGCAACTAAGGAGCCCATGAGCTGCAACTAAGGAGCTGGCAAGCCACAACTAAGGAGCCGGTAAACTGCAACTAAGGAGCCCGCCTGCTGCAACAAAGACCTGGCACAACCAAATAAATAAATAAACAAATTTTTTTTTAAAAAAGAGTTAATGAGGATATGGAGAAATTAGAACCTTCATACATTGCTGATGGGAATGTAAAATGGAATAGACAATCTGGAGAACAGTCTGGTAGTTCTTTAAACAATTAATAAACAAAGTTACTGTATGACCTAGCAATTCCATTCCTAGATACACATCCAAAAGATGTGAAAATACATGTTCACAGAAAAATTTGTACATGAATGTTCACAGCAGCACTATTCATAGTAGCCAAAAAAGCAGAAACAATTCAAACATCCATCAACTGATAAAGGGATAAACAAATGTGGTCTATCTATACAATGGAATATTACTTGGCCATAAAGAAGAATGCAGTACTGATATGTGCTGTGACATGACTGAATCTTGAAAGCATCATGCTAAGTGAAAAGAAGCCAACCACAAAAGACTACATATTTCATGATTTCATTTATATGAAATGTCTAGAGTAGGCAAATCTAAAGACACAGAAAATAGATCAGTGGTTGCCAGGGGCTGGGGGCAGTACAGATCGGGGAGTGACTATTAATGGGTATGAGGTTTCATTTGGTTTGATGAAAACGTTCTAAACTTAGATTATGGTGATAGTTGCACAACCATGATTACCAAAAAAAAAAAAAATCACTGAATTGTACACTTTCAATGGGTGAATTTTATAGTATGTGAATTATAAATTATATCTTAAAGTGTTTTTTAATGTTAGGTAATTCTTTAAAATTAAAAAAAAAAAAGCTGGGCAAGTTTTTTAGCTAACTTTCTCCTTAAAACATCTCTCAATGAAACTCTTCTCTGGAAGAATCTTGTAGGACTTTGTATTATGTAATAAGAAGGAAGTTCATTCCAAAACAAGGTCTACAATTCATTTTGAGGAAATAAGAGTATCTGAGAACAATCTCTGGAATGTTCTACAGTCCCTAAGTTATATAATTTTCCAACCAAGGATAGGACTTAGAAAGAAGTAGTAATAATAAAACGAATAATAATAAAAGTAGTAATAAAAGTTATTAATTTAGGTAACAAGTATTGAGTCTTTATTATGCATCAGGTTTTATAAGTATTTTCTTATTCAATCTTCATTTAAAAAAACATTTTTCAAAATAAAAGTCCACAGTAGAAGTCTGGTTAAATAAATTATGATACACTATACAACAAACTATTATGTAGTCATTAAAAAATTATTTTCTGGATATAACACCAAAAGCACAGGAGAAAAACAAAAAAGGTAAGCTGGACCTTACCAAAATTAAAACCTTTTGTGCATCAAAGGACACTATCTTTTGAAAAAGGATACCATTCCTTGGGTGAAAAAGCAAACCACTGATTGGGAGAAAATATTTGCAAATCATATATCTGATAAGGGATAGATATCCAGAATGTATAAAGAACAGCTCAACAACAAAAAATCAAACAGCCAGATTATAAAATGGGCAAAGTACTTAAACAGACATTTCTCCAAAGAAGCTATACAAATGATCAGTAAACACATGAGAAGATGCTCAATGTTACTAGTCAGTAGAGAAATGTATCCTATGACCCGTGTTCACAGCAGCATTATTCACAACAGCCAGAAAGTGGAAGCAACCCAAGGATCCACTAACAGATAAATGGATAAACAATGTGTGGCACATACATATATGCAATGGAATATTATTCAGCCTTAAAAAGGAATGAAATTTTGACACATTTGACAACATAGTTAAACCTTTGAAGACATCATACTAAGTGAAATAAGCCAGTCATAAAAGGACAAACATCGTATAATTCCTCTTTCATGAGATTCCTAGAGTAGTCAAATTCATTGAGACAGAAAGGAGAATGGTGGTTACCAGTGGCTGGGAGAAGGGGAGAATGGGGAGTTAAGTGTTTAACAGTGTACAAAGTTTCAAGTGGGGAAGATGAAAAAGTTCTGAAGATGGAGAGGTAGTGACGGTTACACAACACTGAGAATTTACTTAATGCCACAGAGCTATATACTACCTAAAATGGTAAATTTCACATTACATATATTTTAGCACCATAAAAAAATTATTTTATAACAATCACACTAAGATATGTTGATGACAGGAAATGGAAGAATACATGTGTGGTGGGATGAACTAGCAATCTTCCCCACTTAATTAGACAGCACATAGTAATCAAAACAATTCAGTGGGTCTGACATACAGATAAAGAGCCCTCTCCTTCTGGGTAACAAAGGGAACAATGACTGACAGCTACTGATTCTTGAATTACAAGGCTCGAAGCAAGGCAGGAAGGATGTAAATGCTTCTCCGCACAATATTAGAGGTGGTTTAGGGGGCTTCACATAAACTTTGCTCATCTATAATTAAGGCTGTGAGATGTCTGGGAAAAATAAATGCTTTTCTTCTTGAGTTGTATTACTTCACAGGTTACTTAGGAAACGAAACCAGCTTGATCACTGGTCTCATTAGTATAGAGGCTGCACAGAATTGAGCACTCACTTTTACCTTCATTCACTGGGTTAGCTCTCCTACCTCTCCAAACCAGGTAGAGAAGAAAATAATTGAGCAGAGTCTCATTACTGAGCATCACTGACTCTCCTGCAGAGGCCAGAGGCATTGTTCAATTGTGCAAAATACAAGTGGGATTCAAGGAGAAATACTTCTTGTGGAGAGCGTGTTAGGGATGATGTCATCAGACTGAAAGATTCGAAGAGACTGTGTGATTTGGCATATGGGCATGATCTGTCCCTATTTTTCTCTCTGACTTCATCTCTTGCCACTCTTACCTGTGATCACTCAACTTGCCTTCTTGTTATTCCTCAACACAAATTTTGGACCCATCTGAGGGATCCTGAACCTCTTTCTGCCTGAAACATTCTTTCCTCAGCTGTTCTCAAACACTCCCTCACCTCATTCAGTTCTCTTCTCAAATGTCGGGTTTTTAAAGAGGCTTTCCTTGATGATTTTATTTAAGAGAGCCTCTCCCCCATCATTCTCTATCCCCCTACACTGTTTCATTTCTTTTCATAGACTAATCACAGTTGTTACATAATTTGTTTATTGCTTATTTCCTATCACTAGAATGTAAACTCATAGGGCAGGAAGGACATCAGTCTTACTCATTACAATATTAGCCGTGCTTAGAACAGGGGCATACAAACAACAAATAGATATCTGTTGAAGGAATATGGGCAGAGGAAGAGAGCATAGAGAGTGCAATGGACAGGTCAGATAGTATCGAAAAAGGCCGCTCCTACTTTCAAAGGACTAAGTCCAGATGTGCCTCCCCTTGGAGACTTAAGAACTTAACACCTGATAGCTAGAATACCGGCCTTTACTCCTCCTACACTGCAGTATTCTTGAGAGTTGCCTGATCCTTCAGTAAATAAAGTTGTTTGTCTGTATTGCAGTTCAAAGGATTTGGTAAGGGGAAGGCTGATAGGGCTGAATGGGCAAGGAAAAAACATGTGTAATTTATCCTAATGTGAGAGTTTTACACAACAAGAAACTGGAAGGGGACTGGCTCCTCTCAGTGGTCTACAACTCAGAATCACCTTGGCTTAGCAGCAGCAGTGAAGAAATCCTAACCCAAAAAGCACAAAGACAACTCCAAGTGTTAAAGAATGAATTCTTTGACTTTATAACAAAAATTAGCAAATATTGCCCTTTGGGATCAAAAAAGGGAAGGGCCCTGATACACTCAGGTTACTTACAGAAGTTAAACTATGTGGGGAAAAAAAAAGATACACACAGAGAAAAAAATACATGCAAATTATTAAAGTGCAATTAACATACACTATTGTATTTTTAAACATTTAACAACAGAACAGCCAGACATTAACCAGATATTTGGTTATCTTAAAGCCACAAATGTTCCATAAAACCACAAAAGCTTCAATGCATTCTTTGTGTTAGTAATGTCTAAAAGGTATATACTCTTCATTGAAATATTCTGGAAGAAAAAATTTAAGAAAAAATAAACAAGAAATACAATATCAATAGTTATCGATGGGTGGTGAAATCAAGGATGTCCCTAGTAATCTTTTTTTTTTTTTTTTGGTCACGCCATGTGGCATGTGGGATCTTAGTTCCCCAACCAGGGATCGAACCCGTGCCCCCTGCAGCGTGGAGTCTTAAACACTGCATTGCCAGAGAAGTCCCCCAGTGACCTTAATACTTAAATATTTTCCATGTAATCACAATAAAGAAACTTATTTAAAAATTAAAACAATAAATAATTGAACAATCAACTTTACCAAAGAAACATAATACAGCCACGTTATACAAGACCTTTCTCAGTCCTGAAAGGCAGAGGAATGAACTATAACGCTGTCCTATTTATAACCTTTTCCCCCAAACCAAAAAAAATCATTGTAATGGTGAACATTTTATTTCTTCCTTTCAATACAATTTTCAACAGGTTTATTCATCTTAATTTTTTAAAAGCAAGTTTTCAAGCATACTACCCACAAAAATGGTGATTATATTAGAATTTGAATTTTTCAATGATCCATTGGTGTAAGGAATACCTTGAACTAAGTAAGATCTTTTGTGGCACATGTTCAGAACCACGTATTATCAAGAACCATTCCTGATAGTAACAGCCTCAGAAGCAATCTAAAATTACAGACGAAAAAACTACCTATTCAAAAGAAATAACGTGAGCTAATGAAGAGAGAATAGTGGACACTTTTTTGCCTACCCACATCCACTCTTCTCTTCCACCTTTCCAACAGAATACCAATTTTCTTCATGTTTCCACCCTCCTCAGCTACAAGGGTGGATCCCCATTCGTATAAGCTGTTACTGGTCTTGGGTAGAACTAACCAGGCTGAAGGGAAAGACACAGCCCAGGATTACAGGAACAGATCACTCTCTCCTTGTGCATTTTATTGATTACAACTGATTTCAAGGAGGAAATCAGCCTTTGGACATCAATTTTGTGAAGAGGAGGGCAGAGAAAGAGAAAGAAACTGGATATGTGATGAAATCATTGATTTGCTGAGTCAAATAATTTTGTAGTTTGTCTACTAGTCTGCACTTCCTATTCTGTATCCTAACAAAGTTCTTTTTAAGCAAATTTGAGTCAGGTTACATACAACCCAACTTACGTAGCCAAAAGCATCCTAACCCATATGGAAGGAAATCAAATCATTTTGAATTATCTTGTTAACAAAAGTCGAATACTATATGTTAATATGTGTTAATACCTTAATTAATACTTAGAACTGTTGACAACTACATCTCCATCATAAAAATAAGTTTAAGTATCCCATCTGTCACGTTGTCTTAATAGCTGCCCAAAAAAGACATCAGTAAACACCAATGCATCTTTCTTAAAGATCTTTTAAAAAGAAAAAAAGTTATACATACTTACACTTTATATTTTTTATGTAAATACATTCAAAAAAAAGGAAAGAACAATCAGAGTTCCTTCTAAGGCTTGCATTTGGTTGACAAACAGCTTAATAATCAGACATAGTTTATAAGAATATTGAGACAACTCGTGTATGTAAGAGTTTGAAAACTTTCCTGTTTGCACTTTCTGTGCATGCTTATACATACACAATTTTTTATATGTGTAGACACAACTAAGATAATTAATATAAAAAAAACACTTTTATTTTATTACAGATATTCACCAAAGGATACGCCATGGTGCATTAATAACGTGAGAATCATAACCCAAGAGCTTTTTTTTTCTTGCTTGATGGCTATGTAAAAATATATCTGGCATATGAAATATAAATCTCATTAGTCATTTACAGTAATACACAAATATTGCCAAGCAAATATAAAAACACTAAAGTTTACTGTAGCCAAGTTGCTATGGCTAAATATCAATTAAAGAAACAAACCAAGAAAAACATTTGAACTTCTGCAGTCATAGCTCAAGGATACCAAAGGTAAAAACAAAAGTGGATGCATTCTGATGTAAATTGATACAGCCACTATGGAGAACAGTATGGAGGCTCCTTAAAAAACTAAAAATAGAACTACCATATGACCCAGCAATCCCACTACCTCAGGCATATACCCTGAGAAAACCATAATTCAAAAAGAGTCATGTACCACAATGTTCATTGCTGCTCTATTTACAATAGCCAGGACATGGAAGCAACCTAAGTGTCCATCAACAGATGAATGGATAAAGAAGACGTGGCACATACATACAATGGAATATTACTCAGCCATAAAAAGAAACGAAATTGAGTTATTTGTAGTGAGGTGGATGGACCTAGAGTCTGTCATACAGAGCAAAGTAAGTCAGAAAGAGAAAAACAAATACTGTATGCTAACACATATATAGGGAATCTAAGGAGAAAAAAAAAAAAGGTCATGAAGAACCTAGGGGCAAGACGGGAATAAAGACGCAGACCTACTAGAGAATGGACTTGACGATATGGGAAGGGGGAAGAGTAAGCTGGGACAAAGTGAGAGAGTGGCATGGACATATATACACTACCAAATATAAAATAGATAGCTAGTGGGAAGCAGCCGCATAGCACAGGGAGATCAGCTCGGTGCTTTGTGACCACCTAGAGGGGTGGGATAGGGAGGGTGGGAGGGAGGGAGATGCAAGAGGGAAGAGATATGGGGATATATGTATATGTATAACTGATTCACTTTGTTATAAAGCAGAAACTAACTCACCATTGTAAAGCAATTATACTCCAATAAAGATATTAAAAAAAAAAAAGTGGATGCATTCTGAGTCCATCCTTGAAATCTTAACATCTGACTCTAGCAGAATGAATCAAAAACTTCAGTTTAGAAAAACTGGTGTGACTTCGTATGTCCCTCACATAACAGCAGGTTGGAGGCACAATCAAACCTAAAAATCTATTACAGTAGGAACTGGAAATCTGTACTATTAAAGGGTAAAGATGAACATATAAATTGTTGTATCATGAGAGAGGATAAATGAAAAATGGAAATCCAATGCAGTAAGGGAAACTGGTTGGCAAATGGTTAAATAGTTTTCAAACTCCTCAGTGTCAAATCATTATTGTTGGACTCAAACCTCAGCATCCTATCAGAGTACAGAACTGGTACCCCAGCCACACACGTAGATATCCCTTAATAAATTAAACTAAAAACTGTCAATATTATTGGATATCTACTCCTTTTTTCTTTTTAATTAATTAATTAATTTATGGATTTTTTTAAATTAATTAATTTATTTATTTATGGAGGATATCTACTTCTTAAAGACTTCTTTCAACTAAAAACAGAAACAGTTGCAGTTACAGCTATTTCATCATTACTTCTGTCCTAAAGGCATGGATTCTTTAAACTTCTAGTTAATAAAGGACTGAATTTTAAGAGTTGGAAGGGGGACTTCCCTGGTGGCACAGTGGTTAAGAATCCGTCTGCCAATGCAGGGGACACGGGTTCGAGCCCTGGTCTGGGAAGATCCCATATGCTACGGAGCAACTAAGCCCATGCACCACAACTACCGATCCCGCGAGCCACAACTACTGAGCCCGAACACTGCAACTACTGAGCCCACGCATTGCAACTACTGAAGCCTGCACGCCTAGAGCCCACGCTCCTCAACAAGAGAAGCCGCTGCAATGAGAAGCCCGCACACAGCAACAAAGAGTAGGCCCCGCCCACCGCAACTAGAGAAAACCAGCGTGCAGCAATGAAGACAAACGCAGCCAAAAAAAAGAGTTGGAAGGAACCTTAGGAAATCATTTCTAATCCACACTCCATCTCAAGCTAGGAAACTCTGATGAATGCATTTAGCAAAGATGTATGGAGTTCTTTATATTCAAGGCTGAATGTTGATTGCTGGGGGTAACACAAATATATCTAAAACCTGATACCTTCCTTTAAGGAATCTATAGGATGCCCCAAGGAATTTTGGGATGTGAAATAGAATATTGTACCATAATAAAGATAAAAATAAAATCCTAAGAACCAAGAGGAGTCTTTAAGCAAGATAAAAGGATTCAGTGGATGCTTAAGTGATGTTTGAGTTAAGCCTGGAATCTAGACATTTGGCAGTGGAAGGGAAGGACATTCCAGGCAGTGAGAATAGAATAAACTCTGATGCCCTGTACATACAGACTTCATTTCCAACTCCTCTTTCCTTACATAGTGTACTTTTGCCAGGCCAGTCATCTTGGCACCTATTCTTCCAATAAGACAGCTTCTTCCAATAGGCATTCCCTCCTCAGGGCCTTTGCATCTGCTGCTCCCTCTGCCTGGAAAGAACTTCCCCCAGATACCTGCAAGGCTGGCTTTCTCACCTCCTTCAAGTCTTTGCTCAAATATCACCCTTCTCAGTGAAAACTTACCTGACTATCTTATTTTAAAGTGTCATCCTTGCATTCCCTATCACCCTTCCCTGCTCTATTTTTCCCACAGCACTTATTATTATCCAGCATGGTATATATTCTACTTATTAGCTTTGTCTATGCCCTTGCTGAAAGAGCAGAAGTTATCTGTTTGTTCACCTCCAAATTGTAAAACACTGCCTGCACATGGTAGGCATGACATCAACATTTGCTGACAAACAAATGGAATAAAGAGTGAATAAATGAATTGACTGAATGAAAAAGATTTCTGCCCTCAAACAGTTTATGATCAGAGAAAGCAAATATATAAATAAATAATCTTAAATTATTCCTGAATGACAAAAATAAATACACAGTTGGCAAAACTCAATTTATAAAAGACCAATAACAGTTCCTAGCATCCCCACTTCCACACGACCAGCAACCACTAGATTCTTCTTTTTTACATCTCTTAGCTCCCTGCCCCCAGTAACACTGTCATGTAGCAATGACCAAAAATGACACCAGAGCTGCCACGGCTGCAACAACTGTCTCTTCCCACATTAACCTTCACTGCTACCTACTGAGTAAAGGTAAAAGATATTTCTGTTGCCATTGTTGGACAAGAGAAAGATGTATTCCTGGATTTCCAAATTCAATACATTTTTCTGTACGTGGTTAAATTCTACACTACAGAAGTGGTTACACTGATACTATAGATTAGCCACGAAACCTTCTACTTTGAATAGTGCTTAGTTATTAAGTGGAGATATGGAAAAACACATTTTAAAATTGTTTCACTATTGGAACACACTGTTTCTACACTGCAAATGGATGGCACAGGCAAAATGACTAAAAGAAAGATTCCTTCAATAAAGGCTAGTACAGTACTATATTTTAGGCAAATAGGTAACAATGTAAAGTCAAGGGGATTTTTTCCACTCTGAAGAATCAACTAGAATTTTATCCTGGATTAAAGAATGATGTAGAATTCTTAGAGCATTAGTATTTAAATTATGCTACACTAAAACCAATCAGGAGTAGTAGAAAATATTCTTTATCGCCAGCAAAAGCAAAACTACTTAAGGAAATGAGCTCAAGATTTCTCACTTCAGCTAACACCTCCACAGACTGCATTATCATTTTAGGCAAAGTGACATTTCACATTTAATTTTTAACGGCAGGAATGATTTCCATCTGGGATTTATCCGCATAAAAGTGTTAGCCTTGGCACACTTTCAGTATTTAACTGAAAGCTCATTTTTTGGCTCTAAGCAAAATGCCCAATACTACGCAATAGGTATTATCTCTACATTAATCCCACCACTGAGAGCCTAATATTGTGTTCTACATAGTGGTGAATTATGCCCTCAGATAAGCACATCTGTCTGTAACCCTCCCTCAAACACTGATAAATTACTTATCTTCACTACCTTAAAACCTTCTGCATTTTTCAACAATATTTATACTTCTAAAAGAGTTTAACAAATATTACTATTCTTCGTAAAGAGAAAGAAAACCTATAAATTAGGGCAAACTCCCTTGCGTAGAAAAATGCCAAACCAGCCGCTGAAATGGTAACTTTCAGGTATGGCATCACAGTTCTAACTGGTCAAACTACAATCCTCGCCAGTTATTGCAGGAGTACATAAATTGCAGCCACTGGGGGCAAAGCCACATAAAAACGTTAGGTCCTCACTTATCTTTTTGGTTAAAAAGGAGACACCTGAAAGTCAGGGGCAGTCGATCCCGTAAGGCAATCTACTGGAGAGACTGTCTGAGCGTGCAGGTCTCCAAACGCAGGAAGCCAAAGTTCCTGCGTGACGACAGGATGGCAGCGAAAACCAGTAGCCCATCCGTCCACAAGAGAAGAGAAAGAAGTCCACCAGGAAAGGCTGGGAGTCACGGAGGTGGGGCTGCGAGACCTGCCGGCTCCGCGCCGTCTCCCTCGGCTGCTAACAGAATCCGCGGGCTGCAGATCGGCGAGAGCGCCGGGTGGGCTCGCGGGCACAGGGGGGCTGCGGCTGACCGACTGGCTTCGGCCCCGCACCGGGAAGTCTCCAGGGCCTCGCCCGCGCAGCCGGGAAGCCACGCAGCCCACAGACAGGCGGAGGAGCCACCTGGGCAGAGCCACGTCGGAGGAAGGGAGCGCGGCGGGAGGTGGGCACCCGGCACACCCACCGGGAGGCTGACAGCCCGGAGCACGAGACGGCTGGGGCGCGAGAAGGGCCGCGGCGCGCTTGAGGGGGTCGCCCTGAGGGCGCCGCCGGCCGCCAACGACTCCCCCTAGCCCGAATCGGCGGCAGCTGGGTACTCACGTAGGGTTGGTAGAACTTGGAGAGCCGCGGCTTCCCGTGGTTGTTAAAGATTAGGATCGCCTTGATCATGGCTGAGCCGGGCCGACCGGGTGGGAGCTGGGGGCCAGGGCGGGGGCGGGCGCGCGAGCCTCGCCTTGGGATCTCGCTGGCGATCCTTCCCCACCCGCCCCCTCCCGCACACGCGCGCGCGCCCCCGCGCGCGCCCCGGAGCTGCGGGGCAGGGCTTGGATAGGGCGGGGCCTGGGCGGGGTCGGCGCGGAGGGAAGCGGAAACAGCTCCAGGCCGGAGCTCGAAGCATAGGGGCGCATGCGCACCCCGCGGCTCACGGGTACGTTGCCTACCGACCTTTTCCGGAAACTTGCTGTTGGGGGGTGGGGGGGGGGTTGTGGAGAAACAGTAGTTGGTCTATCAGCGATCAGGGGACTGCAACAGGTTCGACGCAGAGGACCAACCTGCAATTCCGACTTTCAGTGGTGGGTTGGGTTCTCCCCGCCCCTACTCCGGCGCCTCCCAAGTGCCACTCTCCGGCACAAAGCCCGCCCACTGCACGTTGAGCCACCACTTCCGCCCTCACCTCCCTCCAAGCAAGATGGCTGAGGAGCCGGAGTCTGCGCTGCAGCTCCCTCCCTCAATTGCTGCTGAAGGTGAAGGACCCACGGAGGTCTCACCAGAAACAGCCACTCCGGAGCCCCCATCTTCCGCTGCAGTCTCTCCGGGAACAGAGGAACCTGCCGGTGACACCAAGAAGAAAAGTAATTTTCAGAGCAATTTCACTCTGGGCAGAGGCGGGAGGTTGAGGTTGTCTTCGAATAGGGATGGCGGCTAATAAAGAAGCAAAATTTAGAGGAGGGCCGGTTCCAGACGAGGTTTTTGACCAGTCACGAGAGAGGAAGTATACTTCTCGGCTTTTAAGACGTTTGAGTTAAGTGCCTCGAAAGAAAGCTGTCTCTGGACGCACCTTCGCGGTGTGGTACCCAGTTTTTGAATGTCACGGCATTTATTACGCTGTACTCTCATCTTCCTTTGAAATGACCAGACTGAGAGCTCTTTGAAGGTGGGAACTCTGTGGGATCTTGATAGCTCCAGCGGGATCTAATTATTTGAATAATAATTTTAGCTAATAAGGATGGCCTGCGGCAAATCTGAATTAGAATCCACACCTTCCGACTAGGTCGCTGTTTTTTATACCAAATGCGTGTGATTTCACACCTTGGCCCAAAAAACGGGGGTTTTACCCAGCATGAAGACTGCTAAGGGAAAACTAAAGGCAGAGGCATCGCCTTTTTAAAAAAAAAAAACCAAAAAAAACACCGTTTTGGAATCTTTGTAAATGAATCATTTCGTTGCTTGAACTGGACCCTTTATTGCTTGAGAATTAGTCCTCAACCCTTTATTGCTTGAGAATTAGCTCGCCATTGTAAAATGCAGTAATTCCTAAGTGGAGCACTCTGTGTAGAGTTGCCTATGAGAAAATCAGGAAGTCGTTTTCTCACGTTGTGCTCAGTGATCTCACGCCCTTTCATCCATCATCACTTTCTGCTGCTGTGAAGGATAATTGTCTCTGCCAGCACTGTCCCCCTTTTAAGTCAGACTGCCTCTACATTTGGGGGAAATCTTTTCTGTCATTTACACATTATTCACCAATAGATAAACAAAAAACTATAATTATTTCTGTAGGTAACCACTAGACTCGTTCTTCAGATGAATCCCATGAGTTTTAGAGATTCTTTTTCTTTTTTATTGGAGTATACAGTTGGTTAGCAATGTTGTGTTAGTTTCTGCTGTACAGCGAAGTGAATCAGTAGTGTTGTTCCCGTTTTTTCCCTTGCAATTTACTATAAGCAGAAACAGACTTTCAAAGAGTTTGTCTTAATATCTAGCAGTCTTAGTCAACAATTAACTACGTACTTGACCCTGAAGATTGCTGTGTAATACTGTGACTAAAAAATAAGGCCCACATTCCCAGATATGGCCTGAGGTTATATGGCATGTTTTCTTGAATCTGCACAATTTATGATTTTTAACCATCATTTAAAAATCGAATTTTCATCTTCTGGCTCCTGTGAGCATTTGAGTTAGCCTCTGTGATAGAAAACTTACTTTCTAGCTACTGAATGTCTACCCTGAAGTTGTCATCCTTTTTTGAGGACCTTTCTCATGGAAAAAGCTTAAATATTTCATATGCTCCACCTTTGGTTTAATCTACATATTACTGAAGCAGACCGAGCTTGTTAGTTATGGCGGCACTTTAGGATCACCTGAGGGAGCTTCTAAACATAGCAGTGCCGAGGCCCAATTTCCAGAAGATTTTGATTTAATTGATGTAGACATCTGTATTCTTATACATGTTCCCCCAGTTGAGTCTCCTGTGTAGCTAGAGTGGAGAACTACAAGCAAATCACCTTTAGAATTAAAAAAAAGTAATAATAAAGTACAGCTATCATTATAATAAATATTTTTCCTTCTCTAGCTTCTTGCTCTCGCTCTCTTCTTGAGTAATTCTTCACTTCACTTTCTTCTTCACTTTCTTGCAATGCCCAGTTGCAACTGACTGATAGCCCCAGGGGATTGAAGGAACAGAGACAGGGAGGTGTGGAAGGTGAGTTAACCAAAATCTCCTTAGTTATCTCCCAATTCATCTCTTTTGCTTAGATAACTGAGGGTAGGATTACTAAATGGAAGAAGGAAGATAAACTTTAGTAGGAAGATAAACTGTGCATTATGTGTTCTAGATGGCTCCATTCCAGGGGTAAACATCAGTAAATTGATCTCAGTAACCTCATTGGGACCCAATTTTTAATACCAAGGAATGGGACAGGAAGGATGTAATAGAATAGAGTTGACTTTAGGGGGCAGCAGAACACCTCTGCTTTCAGTGTTTCCTTTGATTGTGGATGTCTTTTTAATTTTTTTAAATTGAAGTATAGTTAATTTACAATGTTGTGTTAGTTTCAAGTGTACGGCAAAGTGATTCAGTTATACATATATGTATATTTTCTTAATCAGATTCTTTTCCATTATACGTTATTACAAGATAGTATAGTTCTCTGTGCTATAAGCAGGTCCTTGTGGTTTACCTATTTTATACATAGTAGTGTGTATATATAAATACCAAACTTCTAATCTATCCCCCCATCCCCCCCATAAGTTTGTTTTCTGTTTGTGACTCTATTTCTGTTTTGTAAATAAGTTCATTTGTACCATTTTTTCAGATTCCACATATAAGTAATATCATATGGTAATTGTTTTCCTCTGACTTCACTTAATATGATAATCTCTAGGTCCATCCATGTTGCTGCCAGTGGCATTATTTCGTTCTTTTTATGGCTGAATGATATTCCACATCCTCTTTACCCATTCATCTGTCGATGGACACTTAGGTTTCTTCCATGCCTTGGCTATTGTAAATAGTACTGCTATGAACATTCGGGTGCATATATCTTTTCGATCATGGTTTTCTCCAGATATATGCCCAGGAGTGGGATTGCAGGGTTTTATGGTAACTCTATTTTTAGTTTTTAGTTTTTTAAGGAACCTCCATACTGTTCTCCATAGTGGCTGCAATTTACATTTCCACCAACAGTGTAGGAGGCTTCGTTTTTCTCCACACCCTCTCCAGCGTTTATTATTTGTGAACTTTTTAATGATGGCCATTCTGACTGGTGTGAGGTGATATTTCATTGTAGTTTTGATTTGCATTTCTCTAATAATTAACGATATTGAGCATCTTTCATGTGTCTTTTGGCTGTCTGTATGTCTTCTTTGGAGAAATGTCTATTTAGGACTTCTGCCCATTTTTTGTTTGGGTTGTTTGTTTTTTGATACTAAGCTGTAAGAGCTCTTTGTATATTTTGGAAATTAATCCCTTGTCTGTTGCATCATTTGCAAATATTTTCTCCCAGTCTTTTCATTTTGTTTATGGTTTCTTTCACTGTGCCAAAGCTTTTAACTTTCATTAGGTACCATTTGTTTACATTTGCTTTTATTTCCATTACTCTAGGACACTAATCCAAAAAAATATTGCTGCAATTTATGTCAAAGAGTGTTCTGCCTATGTTTTCCTCTAGGAATTTTATAGTATCCGGTCTTACATTTAGGTCTTTAATATATTCTGAGTTTATTTTTGTGTATGGTGTTAGTGAATGTTCTAATTTCATTCTTTTACATGTAGCTGTCTAGTTTTCCCAGCACCACCTACTGAAGACACTGTCTTTTCCCATTGTATATTCTTGTCCCCTTTGTAGTAGATTGCTTGACCATAAGTGCGTTGGGTTTATTTCTGGGCTCTCTATCCTGTTCCATTGATCTATGTATCTGTTTTTGTGCCAATACTGTACTGTTTTGATGACTGTAGCTTCATAGTATAGTCTGAAGGCAGGGAGTGTGATTCCTCCAGCTCTGTTCTTCTTTCTCAAGATTATTTTGGCTATTCAAGGTCTTTTATGTTTCCATATAAAATTTAAAAATATTTGTTTTAGTTCTGTGAAAAATGCCATTGGAAATTTTATAGAGATTGCATTGAATATGTAGATTACCTTGGGTAGCATAGTCATTTTAACAACACTGATTATTCCAACCCAAGAACACAGTATATCTTTCTATCTGTTTGTGTTGTTTTCAATTTCTTTCATCAGTGTCTTACAGTTTTTGGAATACAGGTCTTTTGCCTCCTTAGGTATGTTTATTCCTAGGTAATTTATTCTTTTTCATAACAATGGTAAATGAAATTATTTCCTTAATTTCTCTTTCTGATATTTTGTTGTTAGTATGTAGAAATGCAACAGATGGGACTTCCCTGGTGGTCCAGTGGTTAAGACTCTGCACTCCCAGTGCAGGAGCACAAGTTCGATCCCTGGCCAGGGAACTAAGATCCCGCATCCCTCACAGTGCAGCCTAAAAAAAAAAAAAAAAAGAGGAAATGCAACAGATTACTGTACATTAATTTTGTGTCAAGCAACTTAACTGAATTCATTGAAGAGCTCTAGAAGTTTTGTATCACATTGATTGATTTGCAGATATTGAAAACTCCTTACATCCCTGGGATAAATCCCACTTGATCATGGTGTATGATCCTTTTCATGTATTGTAGGGATCAGTTTGCTAGTATTTTGTTGAGGATTTTTGCATCTATGTTCATGGGTGATACTGGCCTACAATTTTCTTTTTTTGTGATGTCTTTTTCTGGTTTTGGTATCAGGGTGATGATGGCCTCAGAATAGTCTCTTATGATCCTTTGTATTTCTGTGGTGTCTGTTGTAACTTCTACTTTTTCATTTCTGATTTTATTAATTTGGGCCCTCTCCCTTTTTTTCTTGATGAGTCTGACTAAAGGGTTATCAATTTTGTTTATCTTTTCAAAGAACCAGCTTTTAGTTTCTTTGATCTTTTCTGTTGTTTTCTTCATCTCTGTTTCATTTATTTCTGCTCTAATCTTTATGATTTCTTTCCTCCTGCTAACTTTGGGTTTTGTTTGTTCTTCTTTCTCTAGTTGCTTTAGATGTAAGGTTAAGTTGTCTGAGATTTTTCTTGTTTCCTGAGGTAAGCTTGTATCACTATGAACTTTCCTTTTAGAACAGCTTTTGCTGTGTTCCACAGGTTTTAGATCATTATGTGTTCGTTTTCATTTGTCTCTAGGTATTTATAATTACCTCTTTGATTTCTTCAGTGAGCCATTGGTTGTTTAGTAGCATATTGTTTAGCTTCCACGTGTTTGTGTTTTTTGCAGTTTTTTTCTAGTAGTTGATTTCTAGCCTTGTAACGTTGTGGTCGGAAAAGATGTTTGATATGAATTCAGTTTTCTTAAATTTACCAAGGCTAGCTTTGTGTTGCAGCATGTGATCTATCCTAGAGAATGTTCCATGTGTACTTGAAAAGAATGTGTATTCTGCTGCTTTCGGTTGGAATGTTCTGTAACTATCAGTTAAGACTATCTAACCTAATGTGTTGTTTAAGGCCTGTATTTCCTTATTGATTTTCTGTCTGGATAATCTGTCCATTGACGTAAGTGGGGTGTTAAAGTCCCCCACTATTGTTGTGTTACTGTCAGTTACTCCTTTTATGTCTGTTAACATTTGCCTTATATATTGAGGTGCTCCTGTGTTGGGTGCATATATATTTACAATTGTTATATCTTCTTCTATTGATCCTTTCATTATTATGGAGTGTCCTTCTTTGTCTCTTGTAACAGTCTTTATTTAAAAGTCTATTTTGTCTGATATAAATATTGCAACTGTGGCTTTCTTTGGAGTTCTGTTTGTGTGGAATACCTTTTTTCCATCTCCACACTTTCTGTCTGTATGTGTGTCTAGATCTGAAATGTATGTCTGGTGGGCAGAAAAATATATGGGTCTTGTTTTTGTATCCATTCAGCCAGTCTGTCTTTGGTTGGAGCATTTAGTCCATTTTCACTTAAGGTAATTATTGATATGTATGTTCCTATTGTCATTTTGTTAATTATTTTGGATTTATCTTCGTAGGTCTTTTTTTTCCCCTTTTCTTCTTTTGTTCTTTTCTCTTGTGATTTGATGACTGTCTTTAGTATTATGTTTGGATTCCTTTTTCTTTTTTGTGTGTGTATCTATTATAGATTTTTGTTTTGCAGTTAACACGAGGTTTTTGTATAGGAGCCTATATCTGTACGTGCTTGTTTTAAGTTGCTGATCTCTTAATTTCAAATGCACTTTAGATACCCTGCATTTGTACAGGGTACAATATTACAATACAAATATGTATTCTCCTATCAATATTACTGTTTTGATATTATATTTTACATCTAATTGTTTTGTGTATCCTTTAACTATTATGGTTATAGATGATTTTACAATTTTTGTCTTTTGACTTCCCTACTAGCTTTGTGTGTGGATGATTTCCTTCCTTTATTATATGTTTGCCTTTACCAGTGAGCTTTTCCGTATCATAATTTTCTCATTTCTATTTGTGGCCTTTTATTTTCCACCTACAGAAGTTCTTTTAGCATTTGTTATAAAGCTGGTTTGGTGGTGCTGAATTCTTCTAGCTTTTGCTTGTCTGTAAAACTTTTGATTTCTCCATCAAATCTGAACAAGAGCCTTGGTGGGTAGAGTGTTCTTGGTTGTAAGTTTTTCTCTTTCATCACTTTAAGTATATCATGCCACTCCCTTCTGACATGAAGTGTTTCTGCTAAAAAATCAGCTGATAGCCTAATGGGAGTTCCCTTGTATATTGCTTTTGATATTTTCTCTTTATCTTTAATTTTTGTCATTTTAGTTACAGTGTGTCATGGTGTATTTCTCTGTGGGTCAATCGTGTATGAGACTCTCTACACTTCCTAGACTTGGGTGACTGTTTGCTTCCCTAGGTCAGGGAAATTTTCAGCTATTATCTCTTCAAATGTTTTCTCAGGCCCGATCTCTCTCTCTTCTCCTTCTGGGATATAATGTGACTATTACCACATTTGATGTTGTCCCAGAAGTCTCTTAAACTGTCCTCATTTCTTTTCATTCTATTTTCTTTATTCTGTTTGGTGGCAGTGATTTCCAGTATTTTGTCAGAAGAACTGATACATTTTTCTGCCTCATTTAGTTTAATGTTGATTCCTTCTAGTGCACTTTTCAGTTATTGTATTTTTCAATTCCATTTGGTTGTTCTTTATATTTTCTAATTCTTTTTAATGAAGTAACTTCAGGTGACAGATTCATAGTCTCTCTGTTTGCATCTTTGTATTTTGAATTATTGAAACCTTTGATTGCTCAGAAACCTTTATGGCCCCTAGTTTTTGTATTTTCTTTTTAATAATTTTTATTGTTTTCCTTTATTTAAAAGTTTACTGTAGAAAACTTGGTGGTTACAAAAAGCACAAGTAAATTCAAGTGATTATCACCTATAATATCCCTACTGGGAAATATCATTTTGGTGCATATTCCACATTTATGTGAATATGTGCCTGTGATGGTTTTAATGAAATTGAAATCATATGCTGCTTTATGTTTAGTATTTTTTGATAATTTTTTCATACTATTAAATACGCTTTTATAGTATCTTTAATGGCAGCTTAATTATCTTAAGGTTTAATAAGTGAGTTATGACCTGGTACCGTTCTAAGCACTTTATATGTATTCATTTAATCTTCATAACAGTCTTATCAGGTTCCTGCTATTATCCTCATTTTACAAGTGAAGAAAATGTGGTACAAAGAGATTAAAGAGCTTATCTAGATATATGTATACATACTTAGCAAGTGGCAGAGCCAGGATTTTGAACCCAGGAAGTTCAGAGTGTGTGCTTTATATCTTTACTACAGTATATACAGCCTACCATAGAGTATAATATCCTTTACTTAACCAATCTCCTCTAAATATCTTTGTTGGAAATTTAGGTTTACCATTTTTTTCAATAAAAATAAATGTTTTGATGAAGGTGAAATTCTTCTAATTGAATCTTTTCATGTCTTCCATTTATCATCTCAGGCATACTTCCAGTATCATAAATACATAAACTGTATGTTGATTGAAAGTTTAAGTTTTCTGAAGTCTTTTTTTTTTTTTAAAGGATTTTCTTATTTATTTATTTATTTATTTTTGGCTGTGTTGGGTCTTCGGTTCGTGCGAGGGCTTTCTCCAGTTGCGGCAAGCGGGGGCCACTCTTCATCACGGTGCGGGGACCGCCCTTCATCGCGGTGCGCGGGCCTTTCTCTATCGCGGCCCCTCCCGTCGCGGGGCACAGGCTCCAGACGCGCAGGCTCAGCAATTGTGGCTCACGGGCCCAGCTGCTCCGTGGCATGTGGGATCTTCCCAGACCAGGGCTCGAACCCGTGTCCCCTGCATTAGCAGGCAGACTCTCAACCACTGCGCCACCAGGGAAGCCCTCTGAAGTCTTTTATATCACATTCTCTTTAGATGTTTCAGTGTACTTGTCAGTATAGTTTATCATTGAACAGCATGGGTTTGAACTAAGCAGGTCTACTTACACATGGACTGTTATCAATAAATACATACTAGAATACTACATAATCCATTGTAGGTTGAATCCGTGATGCAGAACTGTGGATCCAGAGGGCTGAGTGTAAACTTATAGGCGGATTTCCGACTGTCTGGACATTGATGCCCCTAATTCCTGTTTTGATTGTGTCAACTGTATTTTTTTTTTTCCTTTACAGTTGACATCCTGCTAAAGGCTGTGGGAGACACTCCTATAATGAAAACAAAGAAATGGGCTGTAGAGCGAACCCGAACCATCCAAGGACTCATTGACTTCATCAAAAAGTTCCTTAAACTGGTGGCTTCAGAACAGTTGGTAAGAAAACAATGGTGATCATTTCCCTACAAAAATTCACAAAACATTTGTCTCTCAGTATTCAAGGGGGATTTCAGGAGCATCCTTCGCAGATGCTCAGGTTCCTTATATAAAATGGCATATTTGCGTATAATCTGTACACATTCTCCCTTATACTTTAAATTATTTTTAGATCATTTATGATACCTAACACAATGTAAATGCTACATAAATAGTTGCTGGTACACGGCAAATTAAAGTTTTGCTTTTTGGAACTTTCTGGCATTTTTTTCCCCAAATATTTTCCATCACATTTGGATGAATCTGCGGGAGGATGCAGAACCCATGGATACAGAGGGGTTACTGTAGCTCCTAGGCAACAATGAATAACTGTTGTATATAGAAATACATATGGAGTCACATATGTTACTTCGGTAATGTCCTTTTATTTCTTTTCTTAGTGGAATTTCTGTGCTTTATTGAAGGATTCTCTGGAGAACCCTGAAAAGAAATGAATTTTAGATTTGCTTTTAAATGTGGACTGATTTTTTTTTTTTAACCTACCGTATTGGTTGTTTTCCTCAAAAAGTCACTGAATGCCCATGCAGAAAGATCTATCATAGAATACTGGTACAGAAAGTTTTGGGGTTTTCTTTGTTTTGGTATTAATGTTGCTTCCTTCCCATTCTTCTCAAGGTAATCAATATACCTTTGCCATGTGCTGTGGAAGAACTAAGAGGTATACAGTTGACCCTTGAACAACATGAGTTTGAACTGTGGCAGTCCACTTATACGTGGATTTTTTTCAATAAATACATACTATACTACTACACAACCTGCAGTTGGTTGAATCTGCCTTGTACACAGATTTTTGACTGCAGAGTGTGGGCGCCCCAACCTCCTCGTTTTTAAGGTTCAGGTGTACTTATTTCATATGATACATGTTAAGCATTTCACGGTGAGTTGTTAGGATTAAAAATTTAAATGCCACAGGTTTTTAATTTGGCCACAGAAATTTAAATGTCTACATGTATTTGACATTTTGTCACATGTCATGTTAATATATGGAATGTCTTTATCTTCAGACCACAATCTTGGTCATTGTTAACTCAGGTAGTGTATATGTGGATAGATAATTGAAGAATCACTAAGTATTTTTTAAATACAGTTATGTGTAAGGATTGGGAAGGGCTATAGTTGATTGTGAACACAAGAGTGAGAACTGGTAGAATGAATGAAGTGATTTTTTATGAAAGTGAGGTGTGTTGGAATTTATTTTTTGTCAATGAAAAGGAGGAAACTACTCTGATCTAAGATTTTGGTGGTAAGTGGCTTTCACAAAAGTGTCATGTCATGGGTGCAAAAGTAAGTGCAAGATAGGTTAATCACTAGAAGTTATTTGAGGTAAGGATAACATAGAACCAGGGATTCCTCCAAAGGAAGTTGTAAGGGAAAAGTGATGGAGATTTTTGAGTTTTACAGGTGAACATCTCTGTGTGTGATCACTCGGAGTGAGAAAAGATCTGTTTTATAAGAGTGCCGTGTAGAATTTAATTAAATTTCAGAGATGGGCAAGAATATTATAGTGTCATCCACTTGCATATGGTAGCTAAAACCTGAGGAGCAGAGGACCTTGCCTAGAGTCCAAGTCTAAATGGAAAAGTTAGGGTGGTGAGGACATACACTTAAGAGAAATGAGCAGAGGTTATATCTACTAAGGGTATACCATGAAGAGTTGGAGAGGTAGGTAACCAGACGAGTACCAAGGAATTAAGGCATTACTTTTAGAAATTTGTGGATAGAAGAAAAGGTGAAAGAATGCTGTGTTCTATGTTAATGTTAGAGTTTTGACATTTTGTATTGCTTATATTCAGTAATCTGAAAGGACGTGGTTGAAGTCAATATATATTAGGTTGAACCATGTAAAACTGTCATCAGTCAATCATTTTAACCAAAAAAACTCAGCAATTTCATGTGGTCCAACTTTAAACCTTTGTAGCAAATCTGATTATCTCTTCCCATTTAAGCAATAGGAAACATAAACAAAAGTAGTCTTTTTGTCACTTTTCTAGATTAGACTAGAACTCACATCTTCTGGCTTCATAGAGCTATACCCTACGTTATTTTCACAAAATAAATGTCAAAAGAAAAAGTAATGCTGGGGATTCTGGGAAGATAGCAGTGGTGTCAGAAGGCATGAATTCCCACAAAAATATAGTCAACTAGAAAGCAAAACCAAAACCCCATGATCAGTATACTTATAACAAAACTTAGATGACAAGTATCCTCCTGAAACCTAAGATTCAAGTTGGTGGGAATACCCACCAATGACCACAAGATCTGCGTCCTATTAGCAAATGTGCTGAAAAAAATAAACAGTAGGATTGGCATCTGATAGCACTGAGAAAGGGAGAACCTGGAAATAGCTAACAGGCATTCACTGGAAAGTACAGTGGGCCAACTTAAGAATAGTAGCTGAAATTGAGAGCGTTTGATTCTTTCCAATAGCAGGTGATTACAATATATCTGCACTAAGGAGGACTTAAGGGACTGGAGCAGTCTATCCCCTGAGAACTCTCAAAACAGACTCCGGCTCCCTTCCAAGACAAGATACCACACTGAAGAGGAACTTCTGGAAGTGAAACACATTTAAGCAGGGAAAGGAAGGAAAAAGAAGGACCTGGTCAAAATGGAGAGGAACAACCTGGATAGCTCAGAAAGCAGAGCTGCAGGACTTCCCTGGTGGTGCAGTGGTTAAGAATCCGCCTGCCAATGCAGGGGACATGGGTTTGATCCCTGGTCTGGGAAGATCCCACATGCCGCGAAGCAACTAAGCCCATGCGCCACAACTGCTGAGCCTGCGCTCTAGAGCCCGTGAGCCACAACTACTGAGGCCGCGTGCCACAACTACTGAAGCCCGCACGCCTAGAGCCTGTACTCCGCAACTAGAGGAAGCCCACGTGCAGCAACGAAGACCCAGTGCAGCCGTAAATAAATAAAATGTTAATTGTTAAAAAAAAGAAAGAAAGAAAGCAGACCTCCATATTGTTCAACACTATACAAAAAACAACAGTAGAGGGAGCTCTGTGGAGTTAGAAAAACTACACTAACCCAGTTCATTCTAAAAGTTGAAGAAGACTGATTTCATATACAAGTAAGCAACAGAGGAGTATCAAGGTCAAATCCTGCACAATGTTATAAGGAAGCAAAATAACAGAGTAACATCCCTAAAGACAATGAAAGCATGCCAGAGAAAAATGTGCCTACAAGCAAGTCAGTAACTGATTTATTATGTCAAAAGGAAGGTGATAGAAGACGCAAAATAACAACATAAATCAGCAGTAGGAAAACTTGAAGTGACAGAGCTCAGGAAAAGAATTATAGGTTAAAAGTTATTTCAGAAATGAGACTAAACTAGATGGAATATAAGAGCAAATAAATAACAGGTAATGGCTGAAGAAAAATAGAAGAAAAAAAAAGAATTTCAAAGTCAAAAAGATATACCTAGGAATAAACATACCTAAGGAGGTAAAAGACCTATACTCTGAAAACTATAAGAAACTGATGAAAGAAATTGAAGACGGGTGGGTCTGGGCAAGATGGCGGAAGAGTAAGACGTGGAGCTCACCTTCCTTCCCACAGATACATTAGAAATACATCTACACGTGGAACTGCTCCTACAGAACACCCACTGAATGCTGGCAGAAGACCTCAGACCTCCCAAAAGGCAAGAAACTCCCCACGTACTTGGGTAGGGCAAAAGACAAAAGAAATAACAGAGACAAAAGAATAGGGACGGGACCTGCACCAGTGGGAGGGAGCTGTGAAGGAGGAAAGGTTTCCACACACTAGGAAGCCCCTTCACGGGCGGAGACTGCGGGTGGCAGAGGGGGGAAGCTTCGGAGCCATGGAGAAGAGCGCAGCCACAGGGGTGCGGAGGGCAAAGCGGAGAGATTCCCGCACGGAGGATCGGTGCCAAGCAGCACTCACCAGCCCGAGAGGCTTCTCTGCTCACCTGCCGGGGCGGGCGGGGGCTGGGAGCTGAGCCTCGGGCTTTGGTCGGATCGCAGGGAGAGGACTGGGGTTGGCGGCGTGAACACAGCCTGAAGGGGTTGGCGCACCACAGCTAGCCGGACGGAGTCCGGGAAAAAGTCTGCAGCTGCCAAAGAGGCAAGAGACTTTTTCTTGCCTCTTTGTTTCATGGCGCGCAAGGAGAAGGGGATTCAGAGCGCCGCCTAAATGAACTTCAGAGGCAGGTGCGAGCCGCGGCTATCAGCACGGACCCCAGAGACGGGCATGAGATGCTAAGGCTGCTGCTGCCGCCACCAAGAAGCCTGTGTGCAAGCACAGGTCACTCTCCACACCGCCCCTCCTGGGAGCCGGTGCAGCCCGCCACGGCCAGGCTCCCGTGATCCGGGGACAACTTCACCGGGAGAACGCACGGTGCGCCTCGGGCTGGTGCAACATCACGCTGGCCTCTGCTGCCGCAGGCTCGCCCCACATCCGTACCCTTCCCTCCCCCCCCGCCTGACTGAGCCAGAGCCCCAGAAGCAGCTGCTCCTTTAACCCCGTTCTGTCTGGGCGGGGAACAGACGCCCTCAGGTGACCTACACGCAGAGGCGGGTCCAGATCCAAAGCTGAACCCCGGGAGCTGTGCGAACAGGGAAGAGAAGGGGAAATCTCTCCCAGCAGCCTCAGAAGCAGCGGATTAAAACTCCACAAACAACTTGATGTGCCTGCATCTGTTGAATACCTGAATAGACAACGAATCATCCCAAATTCAGGAGGTGGACTTTGGGAGCAGGATATATTAATTTTTCCCCTTTTCCTTTTTTTGTGGGTGTATATGTGTATGCTTCTGGGTGAGATTTTGACTGTATAGCTTTGCTTTCATCATTTGTCCTAGGGTTCGGTCTGTCTTTTTTTTTTTTTTTTTTACTTAAAATTTTTTTTTCTTATAAATGTTTTCTTAATAATTTTTTCCTTATTTTCTATTTTTAAAAATTAAAAAAATTTTTTCTTAATAGGTTTTTTCGTATTTTTTATTTTAAAAAATTAAAAAAAATTTTTTCCTTAATAAATTTTTTTCGTAATAATTTTTTCCTTATTTTTTATTATAAAAAATTAATAAATTTATTTTTAAAAATTTAAAAAATTTTCTTAATAATATTTTTCTTAATTTTTTTCTTATTTTTTATTATAATAGCTTTATTTTCTTTTATTTTATCCTCTTTCTTTCTTTCTACTTTTTCTCCCTTTTATTCTGAGCCGTGTGGATGAAAGGCTCTTGGTGCTCCAGCCAGGCATCAGGGCTGTGCCTCTGAGGTGGGAGAGCCAACTTCAGGACACTGGTCCACAAGAGACCTCCCAGCTCCACATAATACCAAACAACGAAAATCTCTCAGAGATCTCCATCTCAACATCAAGACCCAGCTTCACTCAACGACCAGCAAGCTACAGTGCTGGACACCCTATGCCAAACAACTAGCAAGACAGGAACACAGCCCCATCCATTAGCAGAGAGGCTGCCTAAAATCATAATAAAGCCACAGACACCCCAAAACACACCACCAGACGTGGACATGCCCACCAGAAAGACAAGATCCAGCCTCATCCACCAGAACACAGGCACTAGTCCCCTCCACCAGGAAGCCTACACAACCCACTGAACCAACCTTAGCCACTGGGGACAGATACCAAAAACGGGAACTACGAACCTGCAGCCTGTGAAAAGGAGACCCCAAACACAGTAAGATAAGCAAAATGAGAAGACAGAAGAACACACAGCAGATGAAGGAGCAGGGTCAAAACACACCAGACCTAACAAATGAAGAGGAAATAGGCAGTCTACCTGAAAAAGAATTCAGAATACTGATAGTAAAGATGATCCAAAATCTTGGAAATAGAATAGACAAAATGCAAGAAACATTTAACAAGGACGTAGAAGAACTAAAGAGGAACCAAGCAACGATGAAAAACACAATAAATGAAATTAAAAATACTCTAGATGGGATCAATAGCAGAATAACTGAGGCAGAAGAACGGATAAGTGAACTAGAAGATAAAATAGTGGAAATAACTACTGCAGAGCAGAATAAAGAAAAAAGAATGAAAAGAACTGAGGACAGTCTCAGAGACCTCTGGGACAACATTAAACGCACCAACATTCAAATTATAGGGGTCCCAGAAGAAGAAGAGAAAAAGGGACTGAGAAAATATTTGAAGAGATTATAGTTGAAAACTTCCCTAATATGGGAAAGGAAATAGTTAATCAAGTCCTGGAAGCACAGAGAATCCCATACAGGATAAATCCAAGGAGAAACACGCCAAGACACATATTAATTAAACAATCAAAATTTAAATATAAAGAAAACATATTAAAAGCAGCAAGGGAAAAACAACAAATAACACACAAGGGAATCCCCATAAGGTTAATCCCCATAAGGTTAACAGCTGATCTTTCAGCAGAAACTCTGCAAGCCAGAAGGGAGTGGCAGGATATACTTAAAGTGATGAAGGAGAAAAACCTACAACCAAGATTACTCTACCCAGCAAGGATCTCATTCAGATGTGATGGAGAAATTAAAACCTTTACAGACAAGCAAAAGCTGAGAGAGTTCAGCACCACCAAACCAGCTTTACAACAAATGCTAAAGGAACTTCTCTAGGCAAGAAACACAAGAGAAGGAAAACACCTACAATAACAAACCCAAAACATTTAAGAAAATGGGAATAGGAACATACATATCAATAATTACCTTAAATGTAAATGGATTAAATGCTCCCACCAAAAGACACAGACTGGCTGAATGGATACAAAAACACGACCCATATATATGCTGTCTACAAGGGACCCACTTCAGACCTAGAGACACATACAGACTGAAAGTGAGGGGATGGAAAAACATATTCCATGCAAATGGAAATCAAAAGAAAGCTGGAGTAGCAATTCTCATATCAGACAAAATAGACTTTAAAATAAAGACTATTACAAGAGACAAAGAAGGACACTATATAATGATCAAGGGATCGATCCAAGAGGAAGGTATAACAATTGTAAATATTTATGCACCCAACATAGGAGCACCTCAATACATAAGGCAAATACTAACAACCATAAAAGGGGAAATTGACAGCAACACAATCATAGTAGGGGACTTTAACACCCCACTTTCACCAATGGACAGATCATCCAAAGTGAAAATAAATAAGGAAACACAAGCTTTAAATGATACATTAAACAAGATGGACTTAATTGATATTTATAGGACATTCCACCCAAAACCAACAGAATACACATTTTTCTCAAGTGCTCATGGAACATTCCCCAGGATCGATCATATCTTGGGTCACAAATCAAGCCTTGGTAAATTTAAGAAAATTGAAACCGTATCAAGTATCTTTTCCGACCACAACGCTATGAGACTAGATATCAATTACAGGAAAAGATCTGTAAAAAATACAGACACATGGAGGCTACACAATACACTACTTAATAACGAAGTGATCACTGAAGAAATCAAAGGGGAAATCAAAAAATACCTCGAAACAAATGACAATGGAGACACGATGACCCAAAACCTATGGGATGCAGCAAAAGCAGTTCTAAGAGGGAAGTTTATAGCAATACAAGCCTACATCAAGAAACAGGAAACATCTCGAATAAACAACCTAACCTTGCACCTAAAGCAATTAGAGAAAGAAGAACAAAAAAACCCCAAAGCTAGCAGAAGGAAAGAAATTATAAAGATCAGATCAGAAATAAATGAAAAAGAAATGAAGGAGACAATAGCAAAGATCAATAAAACTAAAAGCTGGTTCTTTGAGAAGATAAACAAAATTGATAAACCATTAGCCAGACTCATCAAGAGAAAAAGGGAGAAGACTGAAATCAATAGAATTAGAAATGAAAAAGGAGAAGTAACCACTGACACTGCAGAAATACAAACGATCATGAGAGATTACTATAAGCAACTCTATGCGAATAAAATGGACAACCTGGAAGAAATGGACAGATTCTTAGAAATGCACAACCTGCTGAGACTGAACCAGGAAGAAATAGAAAATATGAACAGACCAATCACAAGCACTGAAATTGAAACTGTGATTAAAAACCTTCCAACAAACAAAAGCCCAGGACCAGATGGCTTCACAGGCGAATTCTATCAAACATTTAGAGAAGAGCTAACACCTATCCTTCTCAAACTCTTCCAAAATATAGCAGAGGGAGGAACACTCCCCAGCTCATTCTACGAGGCCACCATCACCCTGATACCAAAACCAGACAAAGATGTCACAAAGAAAGAAAACTACAGGCCAATATCACTGATGAACATAGATGCAAAAATCCTCAACAAAATACTAGCAAACAGAATCCAACAGCACATTAAAAGGATCATACACCATGATCAAGTGGGGTTTTCCAGGAATGCAAGGATTCTTCAGTATACGCAAATCAATCAACATGATGCATCATATTAACAAATTGAAGGAGAAAAACCATATGATCATCTCAATAGATGCAGAGAAAGCTTTCGACAAAATTCAACACCCATTTATGATAAAAGCCCTGCAGAAAGTAGGCATAGAGGGAACTTTCCTCAACATAATAAAGGCCATATATGACAAACCCACAGCCAACATTGTCCTCAATGGTGAAAAACTGAAACCATTTCCACTTAGATCAGGAACAAGACAAGGTTGCCCACTCTCACCACTATTATTCAACATAGTTTTGGAAGTGTTAGCCACAGCAATCAGAAGAAAAAGAAATGAAAGGAATCCAAATCGGAAAAGAAGAAGTAAAACTGTCACTGTTTGCAGATGACATGATACTATACATAGAGAATCCTAAAGATGCTACCAGAAAACTGCTAGAGCTAATCAATGAATTTGGTAAAGTAGCAGGATACAAAATTAATGCACAGAAATCTCTTGCATTTCTATACACTAATGACGAAAAATCTGAAAGTGAAATTAAGAAAACACTCCCATTTACCATTGCAACAAAAAGAATAAAATATCTAGGAATAAACCTACCTAAGGAGACAAAAGACCTGTATGCAGAAATTTATAAGACACTGATGAAAGAAATTAAAGATGATACAAATAGATGGAGAGATACACCATGTTCTTGGATTGGAAGAATCAACATTGTGAAAATGAGTCTACTACCCAAAGCAATCTACAGATTCAATGCAATCCCTATCAAACTACCACTGGCATTTTTCACAGAACTAGAACAAAAAATTTCACAATTTGTATGGAAACACAAAAGACCCCGAATAGCCAAAGCAATCTTGAGAATGAAAAATGGAGCTGGAGGAACGAGGCTCCCTGACTTCAGACTATATTACAAAGCTACAGTAATCAAGACAGTTTGCTACTGGCACAAAAAGAGAAATATAGATCAATGGAACAGGATAGAAAGCCCAGAGATAAACCCACGCACATATGGTCACCTTATCTTTGATAAAGGAGGCAAGCATATACAGTGGAGAAAAGACAACCTCTTCAATAAGTGGTGCTGGGAAAACTGGACAGGTACATGTAAAAGTATGAAATTAGAACACTCCCTGACACCATACACAAAAATAAACTCAAAATGGATTAAAGACCTAAGTGTAAGGCCAGACACTATGAAACTTTAGAGGAAAACATAGGCAGAACACTGTGACATAAATCACAGCAAGATCCTTTTTGACCCAGCTCCTAGAGAAATGGAAATAAAAACACAAACAAATGGGACCTAATGAAACTTAAAAGCTTTTGCACAGCAAAGGAAACCATAAACAAGACCAAAAGACAACCATCAGAATGGGAGAAAATATTTGCAAATGAAGCAACGGACAAAGGATTAATCTCCAAGATTTACAAGCAGCTCATGCAGCTCAATAACAAAAAAACAAACAACCCAATCCAAAAATGGGCAGAAGACCTAAATAGACATTTCTCCAAAGAAGATATACAGATTGCCAACAGACACATGAAAGAGTGCTCAACATCATTAATCATTAGAGAAATGCAAATCAAAACTACAATGCGATATCATCTCACACCGGTCAGAATGGCCATCATCAAAAAATCTAGAAACAATAAATGCTGGAGAGGGTGTGGAGAAAAGGGAACACTCTTGCCCTGTTGGTGGGAATGTAAATTGATAAAGCCACTATGGAGAACAGTATGGAGGTTCCTTAAAAAACTAAAAATAGAACTACCATACGACCCAGCAATCCCACTCCTGGGCATATACCCTGAGAAAACCATAATTCAAAAAGAGTCATGTACCAAAATGTTCATTACAGCTCTATTTACAATAGCCAGGACATGGAAGCAACCTAAGTGTCCATCGTCGGATGAATGGATAAAGAAGATGTGGCACATATATACAATGGAATATTACCCAGCCATAAAAAGAAATGAAATGGAGGTATTTGTAGTGAGGTGGATGGAGTTAGAGTCTGTCATACAGAGTGAAGTAAGTCAGAAAGAGAAAAACAAATACAGTATGCTAACACATATATATGGAATCTAAGGGAAAAAAAAAAAGGTCATGAAGAACCTAGTGTCAAGACAGGAATAAAGACACAGACCTCCTAGAGAATGGACTTGAGGATATGGGGAGGGGGAGGGGTAAGATGTGACAGGGTGAGAGAGTGGCAGGGACATATATACACTACCAAATGTAAAGTAGATAGCTAGTGGGAAGCAGCCGCGTAGCACAGGGAGATCAGCTCGGTGCTTTGTGACCACCTAGAGGGATGGGATAGGGAGGGTGGGAGGGAGGGAGATGCAAGAGGGAAGAGATATGGGAACATATGTATATGTATAACTGATTCACTTTGTTATAAAGCAGAAACTAACACACCATTGTAAAGCAATTATACTCCAATAAAGATGTTTAAAAAAAAAGAAATTGAAGACAACACAAACAGAAAGATATACTGTGTTCTTGGATTGGAATAATCAGTGTTGTTAAAATGACTATGCTTCCCAAGGCAATCTACATATTCAATGCAATGTCTATAAAATTTCCAGTGGCATTTTTCACAGAACTAAACAAATATTTTTAAATTTTATATGGAAACATAAAAGACCCTGAATAGCCAAAACAATCTTGAGAAAGAAGAACAGAGCTGGAGGAATCACATTCCCTGCCTTCAGACTATACTGTGAAGCTACAGTCATCAAAACAGTACGGTATTGGCACAAAAACAGATACATAGATCAATGGAACAGGATAGAGAGCCCAGAAATAAACCCACGCACTTATGGTCAAGCAATCTACTACAAAGGGGACAAGAATATACAATGGAGAAAAGACAGTGTCTTCAGTAGGTGGTGCTGGGAAAACTGGACAGCTACATGTAAAAGAATGAAATTAGAACATTCACTAACACCGTACACAAAAATAAACTCAGAATATATTAAAAACCTAAATGTAAGACCAGATACTATAAAATTCCTAGAGGAAAACAGGCAGAACACTTTGACATAAATTGCAGCAATATTTTTTTGGGTCAGTCTTCTAGAGTAAAGGAAATAAAAGCAAAAACAAACAAATGGGACCTAATTAAACTTAAAAGCTTTTGCATAGCAAAGGAAACCATCCACAAAACAAAAATACAACCTAACGAATGGGAGAATATATTTGCAAATGGTATGACCAATAAGGGATTAATATCCAACATATATAAACAGCTCATACAACTCAACGTCAAAAAAACAAACAACCCAATTGTAAGGTGGGCAGAAGAACTGAAAAGACATTTTTCCAAAGAGGAAGTGCAGAGGGCTAACAGGCACATGAAAAGATCCTCAACATCAGTAATCATCAGGGAAATGCAAATCAGATCCACAGTGAGATATCACCTCACACCTGTCAGAATGGCTGTCATCAAAAAGAACACAAATAACAAATGTTGGCAAGGATGTGGAGAAAAGGGAACCCTTGTATACCGTTGGTAGGAATGTAAATTGGTGCAGCCACTGTGGAAAACAATATGGAGGTTTCTCAAAAAACTAAAGATAGAACTACCTTATGACCCAGCAATTCCACTCCTGGGTATACATCTGAAGAAAACAAAAACACTTGTTCGAAAAGATACGTGCACCCCTGTGTTCATAGCAGCATTATTTACAGCTGCCAAGATACGGAAGCAACCTAAGTATCCATCAACAGTTAAATGGATAGAAGATGTGTACACACACACACACACACACACACACACACACAATGGAATACTACTCAGCCATAAAAAAGAAAGAAATTTTGCCATTTGCAGCAACATAAATGGACTTGGAGGGCATTATGCTAAGTGAAGTGAGTTAAAGACAAATACTGTATGATATAACTTTACATGGAATCTAAAAAATACAACAAACTAGTGAATATAACAAAAAAGAAGCAGACTCACAGATATAGGGAACAAACTAGTGGTTTCCAGTTTGGAGGCGGGGGGACAATATGTGGGTGGAGGAGTGGGATATACAGACTGAAGGATGCAAGATAGGCTGAAGGATGTGTTGTACAACATGGTGAACATAGCCAATATTTAGTAATAACTGTAAATGGAAAGTAACCTTTAAAAATTGTATAAAAATTTTTTTAACTTAAAAAAAACGTTAAACTGCAGCATTTGGTTGCTCAGGCTCGGGGATGGTACCGGGGGTAGAATGAAAGGTAAAAAGAATTTGAGAAAATGACAAATACTGAGTATGAACAAAGGAGAGTAAACATAGAAATAGGAGTCCCTGAAGAAGAAAACCAAAGCAAAGGAACAAAACAAATACTTAAAATTATAATTCAAGGGAAATTTCTTCTAAAAAGATTTGAAACTACATATTAAAAAAATGTACCAAGATCCTGAGAATACCAACCCAGTGTAACAATCACCGAGACACATTCCGATAAGATTACTGGATGTGAAATAAAAAGAAAAATCCTTTGGACATCTAGGGGAAAAAGGACATGGCTTAGGAAATTAGGTTACCATCAAAGTTGAGCAGCAAAGATACAAAGAAAGTGTGAGATAAGGATTTTATATACTACAAAACTGACTTTTAATCAGGGCACAAAACTGTTAGCAGTGTGCAGGAACTCAAGAGAATGCTGTTCCCATGAACCCTTCCTACAAAATCTCAAGTTTGTAACAACCAAAATAACCAAAGAGACATCTATATAAAGACTGGTGATTTAAAAACAAATCATTATTCTTTAAAATTTTATCCTCCTAAGCGCTAGCATTTAGCTAAAGATTGGGTTTTGAAATTTTTACCTCCATGGAACTTCCATTTAAACTACCTTAATTGCTTTTTTTAAAGTCACTTTCAGTTGCTAACTCCTGTTACAGAATTTTATTAAGTTCTTATAGTTCTCTAGTGTATCTGCTGTACTGTCCCCTCAACACTCACATCTTACTTTTGTTTCTTTTGCCTGCAGAGTCCTAATTATTACTCTCTGCACCTAGTTAAGTCCTAATTTGTTCCTCAATTTTTTCTTCCAGAAAGCCTTTCCTGACCAAAAGGCTAGGCTAAACTAATGCCCCATCTTTGTGCTACAGACCTTGTCAGATGCATTTTTCCCATCTATATTCTTATCTTATTCAGGTATGTTTGCTTATTGAGGGGAGAGATCATATTAATCTTCATAATTTCACACCTTGTGCATTTCCTAGCACATAATAGACACTCAGGGATTGTTTGCTGAAATAAACTAAATTGTTGTCCAGAGCCCTTTTCCTAATTTAAAATGTTCCAAAGAGTAAAATCTATGTTCACTCATAGTTAAACTGTCAGGAACTAAACACAAATTATTATATCTGTATCACAGGAAATTCACATTAAATGCACACCAATTTCTGTTGTTTCTGAAATTGTGTTAGAACCTTACTCAGCCTTAATAATGAGTTGATATTTAAGCATGAACTATTTTTAAATAATTTAATAAGTCTAACTAGTGTCTATTGAGTACATATATCAAGCACTTACACTTGATGTGTACTGTCTCATTTTATTTTTCCCAGCAGCTTCAAGAAGTATAGGTCCTGTTATTTTCTGTATCTACAAACAAAGACACAGTTTGAGAAAAGTTATTTGTATTTATAGCCGGAATTCAAACCTAGATCTCAGTAGAGCCCCTACTCTTAATTACCACACTGTATTGCCTGAAGGAGAAATACAAGTGATATTTATTTTTGTTCTAGCTGGTGTCCCAAATAGTATCTATCAACCAACTATTCTGATAGATATATATTTTTAAGGACTATGTGAAGCCCAGGAAATTTGTCTTAAAATTTGATTGTAGACAAGGAAAATTGAATATGTTAACCTGCAAATAATGTTTTGTTTTCTAAAAAGAAAACTATCAGAAGTCACTTTGACACTGTGATCTTTTGTTTCAGTATCTTCGGGAATTTTTTAAGTACTATAAATGTTTTAGTAGAAACAGACTAAACTGAAACATTGAACAGTGAATCCTTTAAGAAACAAGGTTGTAAGGACATTAGGTTTCAATTATGCTACATTTTTGCTACTTCATTTGGCTGCAAGTGACTTTACAGTGGTCTCACCCAGCCTGAAATTCAGTACTTCTGAGAGTTTTCAGAGGTGGTAATGGTCAAAAAAATCCAACCGTGCATGTCATTTACTCAAGAAAAATGGACCAATTATCTCAATTATTAGATGTTTTTATCTGAGGCTGTGTGTGTAAAATTTTGTTAGGAGAAATTCTGTCTTTAATTATAAATAAATGAGAAAATTGATATTTTTACTAATGTAATTTCTTGGATAAACCTTCAAAAGCTGTTTGTAAAAACAAAAGTTTCTTAGTTATAAAAAGCTGGGAACAAAAATTCTGTTATTCCTCCAGAGGAAAGACATGCTCTTCATAAAGATCTCACTAATTGACTAATTTATGAGAATTAGAAAGAAGGGGTTTAGGGAAGCTTTCTTCAGCTCTGAAGACAAACAATTTGAAATAGCTGGCTGATTGGCACCCAGAAAAATGCAGATTAATCTGGATACCATTAAAAATGAATCACCATAATTTTCTTCTTTCTTGCAGTTTATTTATGTGAATCAGTCCTTTGCCCCCTCCCCAGACCAGGAAGTTGGAACCCTCTATGAGGTAAAACATTACTGCTTTATTTTCTTCATGGAATATGCTCATCTGTGTATAGTATGATCATTAATTCATATCATTTAAAGAGATGATAAGCCTTTCTTAATTGTCTATCAAGAAAAGAGATTACTTTCTTGTTCTCTGTTATATCTCTAACACCTTGAACTTAGTTGGATCTCAAATTATACAGTGATTGAATAATTAAAGAATGAATAACACAAACAGAAGATGACTATGAAATATGACCAGAAAGTAAGATCTCCTTTTAGAAGATCCTACATGTAGTATCTTCTACATTGTTTTTATAATCAGTAATCCAGATCTCCCTCCAAGAAATTGAAAAGGAGACTATGTAAGAATGACTTTATTCAGCACTCTTATAGCACCATTACTAGAAAATAGTACATACATTACAGTCAGATGTAGAGAAGGGACAAGGTTAAAATATGTGTGCTTATCTATGCTTAAGGTGCTTAAAGGACAAGTTTTATTAAACATTTATGATTACTAATATGTGTCCAATAGTAGCTTGCATCTGTTGAAAGAAATAGCCTTATAGATACATGTACATGTATTAGGATGTTTATGATCAGTATAACATTCTTTTTCTTAGTTTCATCTAAGAATAACAAAATTGAGTTTAATTTATTGCCGTTTTTCTTTTTGTAGTGTTTTGGCAGTGATGGTAAACTGGTCCTGCATTACTGCAAATCTCAGGCATGGGGATGAGCTACAGAGGAAAAGATATTGCTAACTTAAAATGAGTCTTCACAAAGGAAACAGCTCTGAAAAGTTTTGATCTTGTGGCAAGAGACTTGTGGATGTGATCTCTTCAGCATGCATCTACTGTGACCCATGTCTATACATTTAAAATATCCACAGAGTAGATGGACTCACAAAAATGTGATTTGTATTAAAACACAAATCAGCATAAAAGATGGACATTAGGGTTTACCCATTACTACAACTATTGCTCCAGAGCTGCCTCCAAAGTATTGAAAAGGAGACTAAGATTATATAAAGCTGCTTTTGTACCACTTCTCAAAATGACTGAAATTGTTTACTTGAAAAATTAGCACTCTGCTGATTCCCCCCACCACCCATAAAAGTCAGTTTATTAAAGGATTCTTTTGGGGCTTATTCAGGGGAGTGCAATTTGTTTCAGGTATGTGATATGCCTTTTCTCATTTACATTTCTATCTACAGTGTTACGTTGTGAAACAAAGTTGCATTGACCTGCTGGCTTTATTACCTTGCATAGTCCAGTAGAGGGCAACCCAGCTGGCAGAAAGAGTTAGGCAGTTTGGTTTTACCTCTTTGCCAGAAGATAATAGCTATTCCTGCTAATTTCTAGTAAACATCTAGCCAAGAGAGCACACATGTTGACACACCGGAAGATTGCTTTAGAGAAAATTTGTGGTTTCAGTTTAACTGTTTTATTGGGAAACAAGGAATTTTACAGATTTTGGACAAATGAGTCATCTAACTATTTTCAATCTTATCATGTAATGATTCTTGAGTCCCAGTGGTTATAACTGTGGTATTAATCTCTCTCTTACTTTTACAGTGTCAAAAGCACTCAATGAGTAAACGAGGCAACATCTTTCAGTTTTTTATAATGAATTTTCCAACTTGAAAATGCCCAAAGAATAATTGGAAAATAGCTAGATTTTATGTGTATTTCATGCCATGACTAAAAGTACCATTTTTTACTGATGCTATTAAACTGATAATTGCTTTAAATAAGATTTAACCTTTTTTCTTCATTCTGTATTGTATTTGTAATACAGCATTTTTTTAAAAAATCCAATAAATTGAATGGAATGTTCAAACAGGATCTAAGGTGTATACAAGAATTCTAAGTGTTTATTTTCGAAGGTGATGAGAATGGTATGATTTTGTCAAAGGACTTTGAACTACACTTATGTCCTTTAAGTCCCAGAATGTACTTTATGGTTAATGATCTGCCATACATTATCATTAAGGGATGCTAAGGAACAGTTCAGTTTAAGGTGATGAAATCACTGTTCAGTTCTCATCTTCTGCCCGAGAACAAATTGCTAAGTCCCCTTATAATGATGTCCCTGTTTAATAAATTAATGCAGCTAGTATTTAGCACTGAAATAATACAGGTTGAATTGTGTAAAGGCTAAGTAAGAAATTAGTACGTATGTTGAAAGCTGGAAAGAATACTATTTTCAGGTCAAATAAGTTGAATATGGGAAGGATCTGTTCTCTAGTTTTGTGCTCTTACAGTTTACTGAAGGATATGAATATATTTATATGCATATATATTTAACAGATAGTAAAAATGTGTTTAATCTATGTGTATCTTATGTTTACTGCTAAGGTTTCAAATGATAGACTATTTACTTACCTTAACAGTCAAAACTACTTGAGTTTGAATTTGTGTCATCAACTTAATTATTCTTTTTTTTTTTTTTTTTTTTTAAGGAGCCATTTTGAAATACACCAGAGCACTCTGGGTTTTTTTTTGTTTTGTTTTGTTTTTTTAAGGCATTGTTTACTTTATTTATTTATTTTTGGCTGTGTTGGGTCTTCGTTTCTGTGCGAGGGCTTTCTCTAGTTGTGGCAAGCGGGGGCCACTCTTCATCGCGGTGCGCGGGCCTCTCACCATCGCGGCCCCTCCCGTTGCGGGGCACAGGCTCCAGACGCGCAGGCTCAGCAATTGTGGCTCACGGGCCCAGCTGCTCTGCGGCACGTGGGATCCTCCCAGACCAGGGCTTGAACCCGTGTCTCCTGCATTGGCAGGCAGACTCCCAACCACTGCGCCACCAGGGAAGCCCAATTATTCTTTTTTGATCTAAATAATTTATTAACTTATTAAATCTGAGGTTAGCTAAATATGTATACTTTGTTTTTTTCACCCACAACCTTTAAGAATATGTAGGGCTTTACACTTTTTAAAACTGTATTTACATTATTCTGTGCTGACTTTACAACATTTACTCATAAGCCTGGATCCCATAAGTTATTTGGTTATTAGAACCTAGAACGCAATTCACAAAATATTTTTGCAGATGTCTGGTTTAAATGAGCTTGGGGGGGTGGGGAACTAAACCCTCAGGTTATATTTTAAGTTTTCCATATTTATGAATGAGAAAATCAACATCAGTAATGCCACGCTTTATCTTACTGTGCAAAGATGACCCATTCCACATACAGTGTATATAATGTTAGAATAGTGTGCTTTGCATCTTTGAAGCTGCCTATGCCAAGGCCTTCACAGTGAGTTCCCCATATTTAGGGTGTAAGGTAAGCTAAGAATGTTTATCTGGAATCAAAATAAGATTGAATACTTCCTGGAATCTATGATTTCTGTAGAAGTTTTAACCCTGAAGGGACCTTTAATATCATCTACTCTGATATTAGAAAACTCAAAGAGAAGTGCAGACCATGCTTTAAATTATATAGCATTAGTCAACCAGTTCAGTTGTGTGTAACCCAAAGCGGGAAAGTGCAGTGTTCAGAGGTATGATAATGAAAATCACCTTTGTGCAGCTTCTGCTTCATTTTCCAAGGATTGTAATATACTTAGTAAGCTTCTGGCACTAAGGGAATTCAGCTACAGACCACATAATGGAAGGAAAGTATTCAGAAAACAGTTCAGCAGGTTTACTTTTACAAATACTATTTTCCTTCAAAATTGTCCAACCCACACTGGATTATTCGCTATTTCCTGAACGTGCATTGTTTGTTTGTTTTTCTGTTTCCTACACCTCCACCCCTTCAAATCCTACCTCTCTGCCTAATTCATTTTTTAACTTCCTTAAAGCTTATCTGAATCTCTCAAGGAGGAGATACTCTCTCCCTCATAAGAACACAGCAAACTACCACTGTTACAGCAGTTACTGCGCTTAATCCCTTAGAAGCATGTCCAACACCCTTTCATCATTGTAATATCCCTGAAAATAGGATGTTTGGGGGATTTTTGTTTGGTAGCCACACACATAATACTTAGTACATTTCCTTATGCACATATAATCAGTAATTCATTATAGAGCTTATGATGTGGTTTGCAGAATGATTTAAAGCAGCAATAAAGGAAATTTGCATGTTTTTAATTTTTGTATAGCAGAAGATGAAAATGTTTGCAACATATGACAGGGTTTTGGTGTCCAATAATTGAAGAGCTCATTTCAGTTGATAAGAAAAAAGACCGTCTGAAAAATAGGCTCAATACATTAAAATGTAATTCCAAAAAATAAAAATATAGATGGCTAATAAAGCATGAAAAGTGCTGAACATCATTAGTTATAAAAAGTACAGGTGAAAGGTACGAAATGCTGATTATCACCTCTCATAGTATCAATAGTTAAAACAGTTATCAGTATTGGCAACATTGTGGGGAAATAAGTCCTGTCATATTCTTGGTGAATGGAATGTGAATTGGTACTACAATTTTAGGGGACATTTTGGCAATGTCTATCAAAAGCCTTGAAACTATAAATTTCCATTTGTTTATTTACATAGAGTGCCTACTATGTCCTCAGCATTGGAATAAGACATAAGATTCCTGTTCTCCTGGAACTTTCATTCTAATTGGAAGGTAGATTGTCAGGTACGAATTAAAATAATTCTTGAAACTTTGATTTTTTGAAATAATAGAAAGTAAAAAGATAAAATTTGATACCAAATATTAGATTTACCTGTCTCTTTTTTTTTTTTTTGGCCGCGCTGCGTGGCTTGTGGGATCTTAGTTCCCTGACCAGTGATTGAAGCCAGGCTCTTGGCAGTGAGAGCGCGGAGTCCTAGCCACTGAACCGCCAGGGAATTCCCTGTATTTTCTTATATGGATGAAGGAAAGATAAAACATGTATGTATATGAGTGTGATTAGAATCTTGAGTCAGAGGAATCCTTATAAATCATAGTTCCTTCTATGTTCTCATATGAAGCAGATATACCTGAAACTTACTGGTTACTTAGTGATAGCCACGAGGAAAGCCCTATACATTTTGAGGTGGATTTATTCTTTATAGAACTCTCTTCCCTCTGCCTTCCTCCCTGCCTCCTAAAACTATTTCTTCCCAGTTCTATTATATATCTAGATCTATGAGGCATATCTTTTCCCCCTTTCCCACCTCAGTTCTCCCAAGTCTTCTACTGTCTTAATCATGGCAAATCCATTCCTTCCAATTGCTCAACTAATTATTAATCCCTCTCTAACCCACTTCCAGTCTGTCAGCAAATCCTGACATCTTTACCAAAACATGTTCAGAATCCAACCATTTTTCATCTATTCTCCCACTCTAGCCAAGCCACCATTATCTTTCACTCGAACTGTAATAGCCAGCTAATTGGCTTCCCTTAATCTGCTCTCTGGCCAGAATCCCCAAGTGGTTTCCCCTATCAGAGTAAAAGTTGAAGACTTTCATTGTCCTATGTGATCTGCAGTCCCTATTTCTACAGCTTACCACCCACCTCCGTGTTCATCTGTGTTATTATTCAAACACTAGACTTGCTCCCATCCCAGGGCTTTTGTGCTTACCATTTCCTCCACCTGGAAACTTCCCCCCAGACAATTACATTTCTCACTAACATCCTTCAGTCCCTGTTCAACTATCACATGACACCTCCTCACCACCTTCTCCCTTCTTTCTCCTGCTTTATTTTTCTCCATCGTGTATTGTATACAGTACTATGTGTCCATTTCTCCATATATACTGTATTTGTTGGGGTAGCTACCCCCCAGCCCCATTAGAACATATGCCCTCTGAGGGCAGAGACTTAAGTTCTGTAAGCAGTGCCAGACATATAGTACATGCTTGTGAAAATGTGTCAGGTGGATGGATAGACCAATATTACTGAACCTCTAATAATTCTAACTCCTTTCTCTGGATATCTATCACATGTCAACGTCTGTCTTAAAATATGATGATCATTGACCTGGGCAATGCAGACTGCGGTAGAACTACCACCTCTGAATCTAGGTATTCTACTTATGTCAATAGAGCCTGTAATGTCAGTCCCTTTGGGGGGAGGGGAGAGGGACAGTACTTAAGTTACAATGTGCAATTCTGTGGGGAAGAATATGGGTTTTCTTTACAGAGAAACCAGAAAGAAAAAAAAAACCTTGAGAGAAACAAGTCTAGTCTGCTGGATTTGAACGCACAGCCCCAAGGATCCTTAAAACTAGCAGTTGAATTACTCTAGCCAGTTACCAGTATGTTTTTACTGAAGTCACCATTCATGCATACACAAGGCACTGTGTGCTAGGCGTAGAGGAAGGAATACAAAAATAAAATGTAAAAGGAGCCTGTCCCAAATGTCTCACTGTCAAGATAATCCACATAGGTAACTACAATACCTGCTGCAAAGTGGTAAGTGCCATAAGAAAGATACTGATTATTGGCTTACTTGTTCAAGAGGAGATATGACTTATTTGAGAGGAAAGCATTTGAGCTAAGACCTTAAGGTAGGATCTGGACATGTTGAAATGTCTAGTGTCTAGGCAGAAGGAAAAGCTTAAAGCAGAAGAATGGATTTGGTAACCACAAGAAATAGTGACTAATATAATCTGGCTGGAAGACATTTGGTAAAGAAGAAAAGTAAAGGTAAAAGATGAAAAAGGAAATGTAGAACCAAAACATGGAGAATTTTAAATGCCAGGTTGACAAACCTAGTATGTAGGAAATAAGAGTTATTGAAAGTTTCTGTCCAGGAAACATAACCAGTCTGAGCTTAAGTATAATTAGTGGGTGTGAATAAAGGATCTGTACTGGGAAGGGCCAGCATAGTAATCCACCAAAAATTAGAATAGAGGCTTGAGTGGAGTAGCAATAAGAATAGAAAGGTGGAAAAACATAAAAGATATTCTGGAGGTTTTAAAAAGTTAGCTCTTGGTTGAAAGAGCTTGAGAATGAAGCGGGAAAGAGTAGACAGTGGTGAATGAGGTTCTGGAGCTCAGGTAGCCTCATTGTGGAAATAGAACCTCCAGGAAATGAAAAGCATGTTTGAAAGGAGTTTTAAATATGGTATATTTCATTTGAGGTGCTAAAAGGTATTAGAGATTACTGTCAGCATGTGAGATTAGGGAGATGTGGGAGACATCCACACAGAAGGGATCAATGAAATTGTGTTGGGGGGGCTAGAGAGGCAATGAATATGAATATGTGAATATGGCTATGTTAGGAAAGATCCTTGAGGTCTCTGAATGTCAGGAAGAGCCAGAGAAAGTAGAAAAAGAATGGTCTGAAAAATTTAGAGAAGTGTAATCCACTATGAAATGCAGAAAAGTTAAGCTTGTGTTCGATTTTTGTTGTTCATTCCCAATATTTGTGGATTAAAATAGCTGAAATGAAGTAATTAAGAACTCAGTAGAAAACACTGACTAGAATAAAAAAATTATGAATAAATGATGAAAAGGGTACGAGTTACTTTGTCCCATAATTCTTTAATTAACCACCTCTACATCACAAAAGGTAGGCCTCTGGAGTGCTTTCTACCTGTAGCCGTTTTGGAACAATGATGATTGAGGTGTTATGTTTACTTCCTAACAACATTGTTAAAATACTTATAGTGTAATCAGTTTAATCAGGGATGTTTAAGACTGCAGGTGGCACTAGTAAACTTAAATATATACAGTATATACACATATACGTACATATGTATATACATAAAAATACCTTGGAGCAAAGTCTGGGAGAAACAGACCAGTCTTCCAGAAGTCTAGACCTTTAATAACCCTGAATCCATCTACAGTGAGAAAGGAATCTCTACTGGCATTTCTTCTGTCCTTCACTTTTTCCTTATTTTCATTCATACTTAATTTGTGTTAATCTCAAAGCTGCTATGTGCTATGCACAACATAGAAATGCATTTCCTTGTGTGTATTACTGGTAGGCTACTTCAAGCACAAGCCTAGAATTGAAAGATTTAAATAATCTGATTAGAACCCTTTAAATTACTGTATTAGGAATTTAAAAAAAATCAGCATTTCTTTGACCCATTACTTGAAACATCAGGTCTTTGCCCTGGATATATTATCAATATTTTAAAGGAAATGTTTGATTTTAAAAATCAAAGAGGGATACCCGGCCTTCTGTTGTTTCGCCAGTGTTGCTCTAGACCCCAGCCTCCCTTGTCAAACTGTAATTTAAGCACAGCACATTTAAATTTTTTTAAAATAAGACTTTGACTTATTTTCACCTAGCCTTGGAGCATATTATCGATGGTTTCAATCGACAGAACAGAAGCTCTCCACCTTGGGAGTGGACTCCATCCTCAACCTTTGTAAACTGTTCAAAATCAACCCCTCGGCTCCACTTGGAAGGAAACGTCCCTGTCCTTCCTCAGCGTCCTGCGCCCCTTCTCCAGACCCCTTCTGTCGACGTCCTAGCGTCGCAAGCCAAGGCAGCACAGAGGAGCCTCAGGGAGCGGGGGAGGGGGGAAGAGGGGTTGGGATGGGCGGCCGAAAGACGGCCTGCTACGGTGGGGGAGAGATTGCACGAAGCCCACCGCGAGCGCCGGGACCCGGGAGAGAAGGGTTCCGCTAGGGCCGGGGTGCCGAGGGAGCCGGGGCCGTGTGCGTGGGCCTTGTCCGCACGCCCTCGGCGCCTCCGCCACCCTTCTCAGGTCGCTCCCCGCTTCTCCCCACCCTCCGAGGGACGTTGGTACATTCCCGGTGACTCCGAGAGCTTAAAAAGGGCCCGGGGAGGCCGAACCTAGCAGGTTTGGTCCAGATTTGTGTGCGCGGCCCGTACTCTGATCTGCCACGGTGGGTATCTTGGCGGGGGTTTCTATACGCTGTGGCACTTGTGCATTTGGGGGCTTCGTGTCTGTGTGTAACTGTCTGGCTGGCAGCTAGGAACTCGCCCCCGGCTCCTCGGCTTGCTCAGCTCCTCCACCGCAGCCCAGCAGCGAGACGCGCGCCGCCAGTCCGCAAGGGATGGAGCGGACCGAGGTGCTAAAGCCACGCACCCTGGCCGATCTGATCCGCATCCTGCACCAGCTCTTCGCCGGCGAGGAGGTCAATGTGGAGGAGGTGCAGGCCGTCTTGGAAGCCTACGAGAGCAGCCCCGCCGAGTGGGCAGTGTACGCCAAGTTCGACCAGTACAGGTGAGCGTGCTTTCGCCCTGAGCGCCGAGACTCTCCGGAGCCGACTCTTGAGTCCGAGCGGGCGCGGGCGCGTGGGGAGCGGGTCTTGACTCCCGGAGAGCGCGGGCCGCCCGGCGCCCGCAGCGCCCACCCTCCCAGTGCTCCCGGCCGTTTCCCGCACCCCGGCGCCGCGCCTCCTCGCCCGCAAACCCGGGGGCGGGCGTTCGGCGCTTTGGGCCGAAGGCGTGTCCCACTGGTAGGAGACTGCGGCAGGCTCCCAGAGGGGAGGCCACCGAGCGGTGCAAGTTTTCTGTTCTTTTCTCGTTGATCAACCCCTCGGCTTCCGAACGGCCACTCCTTCTGCCACCCCCACCCCCAACCCCCCGGAGCCGTCGCTAGCCTAGGACACGGAGGAGATGCGGGGAGACCCCGGGGGCTGGACGCCCTCAGACTCTGGCTGTCTGGACTAACCGGGGTGTTCTCAGGAAAGAACTCCAACAGCGGTCCGGAGAAAAGGGTGACGTTGGAGGACGCAGTTACACGACACCAATTCTCCATCACTTCTCCCTCGGTAGCTTGCAAGCAGGCGTCTGCAAACAAGCATTTTTGTTAATACAAAATAACGGCTTGGGGTTGTCAGCTGCTATTTTTCAGTTTATGCTGCCCCCTCTCCCAAACCAGTTGGACTCCCCGGGCTGCGGGTTTATTTAAACCCACTGTCAGTTTCTCGAAATAAACGAGTGCTTCTCTTTCAGCCCCCAAGCAATATGCTTTTTCTTATCCTTAGATCTGAGGGTCTGGAATGTAAATTGAAGACCCCTGTTCCTCAGAGGTGCTTGAGTGAGATGCCCTGGGAGTCTGCTTCTTGCAGCCTTGGCTTGGAGATTAAGTAAAAAATGCAACAGCCTACCAATCCTCTGGGGAGAGAAGTAAAATTTAATCACCCTGAAGAGTGAGGGTTTCTTTTCCGAAGGGTAACCAGCACTTCAGTCTTAATGGTTGGTTGTGATGAGGTCAGGGAAAGGAGCATAGTTGAAAGAGAAGAATAAGAAAAGAAGCTTTCCTTTGAAGCCCTTTCAGTTAGTCCCTTTACGTCAGCATAGACAGTGTTTTTGGTAAAGTTTTGTCGCCAAGGGCTGTTTCAGTTGTACTTTAGGAACTGAAATAGAAAAGTGAAGTCTACTTAGGATCCTGTTTTCCACTTGCAAGTGGTTCTAGGAAATTCCTTTGGTTCCTATCCTTCTGTGGCTGCCAATAAAGCTACCAGAGTAATTTTGCCATTAGCTCCAAGTGATTGAAGGCTTGTTATGGGCTCTAGTACTCTTCCAATCACTTGACACATGTATTAACTGATTACCTCACAACAGCTCTCTGAGATAGGTACCATTCTTATCCCTGTTTTACAGGTGAGGAATAGTAGGCAATGAAAAGGTTGGATTACCTGCACAAGGTCATACTAATGTCCCTTAGTGGCTCCAGGATTCAAATTAGCATTATTGTTCTAGAGCCCACACTGTAAGCCACTGCTAAACTTCCTATAGACACAAGGTACCATAATAGTTTTCTTCTGCCTAGATTTATTACTGACCAAGTGAAATTAATTAACCAAGGTACGCTGTATGGGCTTTTAATCTATAGAACAAGGGCATTTCCAGGGGCCTTGAATTTATCTTAATTGACAAGCTCTAAACCACTTGAAGCCTTTGGATTGACCTATTCCACAGGTTTCTGAAGCACAGCTCAGTAAAATAATGGGTGCACTCCTAGGTAGGCATTTGGAGGAGGGAGGGAGGGAGATGGGAGAGCAGAAGTCAATGCGGTAGTATTTTGCGCACGTAATAAGTGTCCTAGTACTGTGAAGGAATCTGATCTCTGACCTTGGGGAGGCCAGTGCAGAAGAATCAAGACAAAATATTTTCCACTGGGGTCCAAGCAGTAAATTGTCTGGAAGAAGTCCCAGAGAAGCAAGACCCTAGGGTTGGAGGAGGGAAAAGTAGGATCCCTGGTACAGGAAACATTTACTGTGAATTAAAGGCTGTGTGCACAGCTGCCTGCTAGGTCATTTAAAGGGCTCCAAAGTAAGGATGACTGATATCTAAAAACCACTTACTAATCAACTCTCTCAGTGATCCTACTCTGCCAGCACCTGGCCTCCAGCCTAGGGGAGGAAGGGGCATGTGGGACATAAGTGAACACATGACCATGTGAACAAACAAAAGGGATTAAGATTCCTTTCCTTAAAAATGAGTCTATCATAGAGAACAAACGTCTGGATACCAAGGGGGAAAGGGCCGGGGGGCGGGGGGGATGAACTGGGAGACTGGGATTGACATATATACACTATTGAAACTATGTATAAGATAGATAACTAATGAGAACCTACTGTATAGCACAGGGAACTCTACTCAATGCTCTGTGGTGACCTAAATGGGAAGGAAATCCAAAAAGAGGGGATATATGTATACGTATAGCTGATTCACTTTGCTGTACAGTAGAAACTAACACAGCATTGTAAAGCAACTATGCTCCAATAAAAAGTGTTAAAAAAAATTAGTCTAAATGAATGTCATAATTATCGAACTTTGTTAATTAGATGGTGTCAAGAGTACCTGTGGGACCAATAGAAACTAAAGTTGATTTTTTGGAGGGGGTGGGGGGATGGTGTGGATGTGGTTGTTTTGGTTTGGGATTTCTGGGGGCTAATTACTAATTTCTCCTCATTGTAAAAGGTTTAGAGTGTTATTTTACTTCCCAAGTGTAGTCACTTTTGTCCTGGTACTTAGGTCAACGCCCACTTTATTTGTGGAGACTTTTCAGCATGATGCTTTTGAATGTGGATGTTGCTTGTGTCTGGACTCTAGTAAAACTAAGGAGAATTCTAGAACAGCTTTTTAATGAAACCTTGTTTCTCAAACTCTGGTTTAGCTACAGGGAGGGGGAAAAAAAGACAATAGCAACATTCTTGCCTAGCGCAGTAGTGCAAGTAGTGCAAAATGCTTTCTGTGAGAAATTTTTATTCTTTTTATTAGTTTGAGGCTGTCACATGGAGACTCAAGGAATTTAATTTTTTTCTCTTACCTTTTTCGTGCCATTAATTAGAACTGAGCAGCTATGAACACAGTGATTCAAAATACAAAAATGTCTAAATGAACTGTGAAAAAATATTTGCTTTCATTTGTGCTCGATTTCTAATTAGACAACCACATTTAAAGTTGCTTCGAGGTAAAAATATTAGCATTTGTAAATGAATGATACTATATGACACACTTATTTTTCCCTGTGTTTGTCTCATCGACCAAATTCAAACTTCTGAAAATGTTCTTTTTAGATATACCCGAAATCTTGTGGATCAAGGAAATGGAAAATTTAATCTCATGATTCTATGTTGGGGTGAAGGACATGGCAGGTAAATACAACTATTCATTCAGATATTTATTCAGTATTTATTCCAGCATATGAAAAGTACAGTGCCAGGCTGGCCACATGCCTTGTGAGCACTAACAGATCGCATGTTGTAATTATTTGTTCGCAATGTCCCCTAATCCCAGCAAAAATTCTCATGGGAATTAGCGTGAGGGGTTTAGCATATACCATGTATTATGAGAGACCTTCCCCCAAAATAAGTAGTAAATCAAAGGAGGTGGAGGTAAGTAACCAGCTTAATTTAATCTCTCTGTGTTCTGTGGAGTTAAACTTTCTATGAAGTTGTGCTAAAACTTGACCTTTGTGGTGCTTTGAAGTGTGTAAACAGTTGTCGGACCAAAGACCAAAGCATCCAGATTTGGAGCTAGAAAAGCAATTCACAAATTCAGAAAATTTCTTTCTACTTCAAGCTAATTGTTTAGTTTCTGTATACAGAAGATAAGACAACTTAGACTAATACCAATTCTTGAAACTTGGTCCCTTAATTTTTCCTTAGTTTATATATTTGCAAGTCTTACTACCAGTCAAGTATTGTTACCTCTTTAAGCAGATCCTTCTCAGTCTCTTGAGAATGGTAATAAAAAAAAAACAAAAAACAATAATCCAGACCCATTTTTGGTGGGAAAAAGGAAACATGAATTTACAAGATTTTGGAAAGTTAGGTCTATAGAGTGCATTTATTTACTCATATAGAATGAAGTTGTTTTCATTCTCTCAACATTTTTTGAAAGCAGATTATATGTCAGGAGTAGAACGAGGCTCTGTGAATTACGAAACAAGTTCTCATGGTACATATATGGGGTAACAGAATTCAACATATGAAATACATGCTATAGCGTATACAGGTTCATATTTTTTAATCAACCCTATAGCTAATACTACTTAATAAACTTAAATACTATTTAAGATTATAGGAATAAACTCTTTCCCCAGATCCAATTTGCTTTTTTTCTCCCATCAATATTGGGAGGTAATCACAGATAGGATACTCTAAATGTATAAAATATTAACATTTCATATGCTTTATAGTATAATTTTCAGCTGGTAACACACATGTGCATATCTTTTGTCCCCCAGAGGAAGGAGAAAAAAGAAAAAGCCTGGGGAAAAAACACTGTTATGTGATCTTCTCAATGTGATGCAGTTACAGATAAAGGATCTTTATCCACTCTAAAATTTCTCTAATGTAGTTTTTAAGTCAATTTCTAGCCCAGCTTAATTGAGTTATTAAAAGCTACATTTTGGAGAAGATAAATGGTTACTGGTTTTGTGTTTCTGTTATCAAAGTAGTATTACAACAAGGTTTAAAAAGATGAATTGTTCTTCAGTAAGGGTATGGATCAAAACTGTACCCCTTATATGCATTGATATGGAAGACATAGTGTTTTATTACTTTGCCCTGAACAATGTTGAATTATAAATTGATGACATTTAAAACTCCAGCTGAAATGGATATTGACCTGGGAGATGTCCTATTGACAGTTGCAGCTGTAAGCTCTGGACAGATTTGTTACAAGTGTGGGTTCTGGACCGTCTACTGAGTTTAGTTGTCATTTTGTGTATATATAGCAGTATCCACGATCACACTGACTCCCACTGCTTTCTGAAGATGCTGCAGGGAAATCTAAAGGAGACGTTATTTGCCTGGCCTGACAAAAAATCCAATGAGATGATCAAGAAGTCTGAAAGAATCTTGAGGGAAAACCAGTGTGCCTACATCAACGGTAACATCCAATTTTTCTAACAAGTGGGAAAAACCTTGAACTCCCACTTGAAATATTGCTTGCTTACATGTGTACAATAGAACTTGGATCATGGAGTCATGATTTCATCTGCTTAGGAAGTGATCTAAAAGCAGTGGGTTTTGTCTTTTTAAAGCTTTGCGTGTGGATTGGAATCACTTATTAAAAACATATGCATGCAGGTTAGTATCCACTGAAGAGTCATTTACCTACCAAGTCTTAGGACAGTTAGAATCGAACATGAATTTACATAAGTAGAGTCTTAATAAAGGTGTGAGGCTGACTTGGAAGTGTTAGTCTTTGATTAGAAAATGTAAAGAAATGTTCCGGAAGTGATTAAGAATGCTAACTAGTCCCTGTTTTACTAAAGTGCATACAGCTTACTTTAAAAAGAGTATTCTCAAGAGAAACTTTTTGAAGCACATTATTTAGCAATGATTTCTAGATCTCTTACAAAGAATTCATTCTTTCTTCTACACGTGATATGGGAGAGCCAAATGCTCTTCAGTAGAGGCAGTGATTAACATCTGTGTTCCTAAAGGACTTAGTAACTTTCCGAAAAGCTCCTTAAAGCTTCCATGAGATAACTTTTTTTTATAATGAATTTATTTATTTTTGGCTGCGTTGGGTCTTCGTTGCTATGCGCGAGCTTTCTCTAGTAGCGGCGAGTGGGCTTCTTATTGTGGTGGCTTCTCTTGTTGCGGAGCACGGGCTCTAGGCACGTGGGCTCAGTAGTTGTGGCTCACGGGCTTAGTTGCTCTGTGGCATGTGGGATCTTCCTGGACCAGAGATCAAATCCGTGTCCCCTGCATTGTCAGGCGGATTCTTAACCACTGTACCACCAGGGAAGTCCTGTCAGGCGGATTCTTAACCACTGTACCACCAGGGAAGTCCTGAGATAACTTTTTATATTATTCCCATTTACAGATGAAATTGCCAACACATAGGAAGATTAAATAACCTGTCCAAGGTCACTCAGGATTTGAACCCAAAGAATTTGATGCCAAAGCCCATAGTCTTAGTTGGGATGCTATCCCACTTACATAAAATAAAATATTACAGAGGTTTTTCTGGCAAAGCAGGTTCTTTCTTCTTAGATCTTAACGTTCAGTATTGGCCTTGATACTTGGCCTAAATTGTTCAGTTAGTTTAAGAATGCAAGTCAGATTGTATAGGAAGTTTTTCCCCCATTCACATAGCACAAAGGGGTTAGTTTCTCAGGTGGTTGGAAACTCTTATTTGAGGGTTGCTGTATATAGCAGGCACACCAGATTTCTAAGAACAAGATTACTGGTATTGCTCACAATAAAGCCAAAAGCCTTTCAAAATAATTACTTTCAGCTAGAGTCATAGAGTCTTTATAAAGCTACATTAGATCTTGGAGAACACCTAAGATTTTTTTTCAAGGGTCTTCAATGCAAAAGTCTATAGGAGCCAAGCAGGTAAAGTGAGTGAGTGATGCAGGCCGGAACTAGGCTGTGGGAACTGGTGTGCAAGCTGCCCTGTCTAAAGGGACAATGTGGTCACCCAGCTCCAGTGAGATTGTCCTGACTTCTTTTTCCATAGAGATGGGAAATTCTGATTGTTATGGGAAATTTTGCCAATCAGTAAAATACTGGATAGGACAAGCTAAATATTTCTGTAGATGTATTACTCAAAAGCCACCAACTTTTAACCTTTGATTTTTTACAGATGCAGGAGGAGGGCTAGATATGGATAGTGATTAGGGGGGGAAAGATGTTTCAAGTACAAGAAAGAACATGGGTGAAGGCACAACCCATGTTCAAAGAACGTTGTTCATTCAGACATTGCAAAGAATGAAGACTATGCAGGAATGGTCTATCCGGGGGAGAAGATGAATGGGCTTGGATAGGAGTAGTAGGAGAGTAAAGTAAGATCAGGGCCTTAGCCTCCAAGACTAGCTTAAAGTAAAAACTTTCTTTGGTCAGCAGAATTTTGTTCGGGAATATCTTGATTAATCCAGTAGCAATATGCGTCATAGGGTGGAAGAAAGGGAGAGTGGGGCAAGGAGATCAAGTTACCTATTGTAATAGGCAGAAGGTGAACATTGCCTCAGCCAAGCTGGCATCCCTAAGTATCACCAAGAAAGGTCTGATATTACTGTGACAGAGAGTACATCATTGGCATAAAGGAAAAGGGGACAAAGACATAATAATAATAATAATGCTGGGATTACTAACATTAGGGATCAGACATGAGCTTTGGGGACTTCTAAAGGATGGGTGACTTGTTTTTGTGGGATCTTTGCTTGCATTGGGTGGTCTATTGGAGGTGCAACTGGAGGAAAATAAGTTATTTGTATAAAGGGCAGTCAGTTCTTCAGAATGTTTAACTTTTGTTCAAAAGCAAGCCAGTGTATTATAAAAGCAGTAGGCTATAGAATCAAAGAGTTTGCAGATCTGAGAATTAGGCCCCGTTTTTTTAAATGAGGAAGACAGAAGATCCTAGAAGTTCTGAGTTGTTCAAAGGTAGTCAGTCTAGCTGGGAGTAGAACCAAAGTCGTCTGCTTCTGGGCTTTGCTCTTCTTTGCCATGCAAGCTCATGGAGCTAGATTGTAAAGCGTAAGGCCAAATTAGGTGCCTATATTAACTACACTAATACACTGAATTCCTTCCTTGATTAATCTTCCAACTCTCTCCTTACTATATAAGTTTCTTATCAACATAGTTATAAAAATCAAGTATTTTGTTTATTTTAATCTTGAAGACATCTCCCCCAGGCCTTTTGACTTCCTTCAGTGTGGATTGGTTGGCCAGGGCTCATCCTGTGGTCCCCTCACATCATCCAGGCTTTCCCTTTACTCTCTCCTGGTGCTTTTCCCCTTGTTTCCTGGTCTCATGTCTGCTTTGTCTTGGGTTCTTGGCCTTGTTTTGGTGGAACATATCCTCCAACGGCCCTATGAGAAAGGGTTCGTGGAAAGTAAATTTCTGAAACCTCTTATATCTAAAAATCTCCATATACAACCCTTGCAACTTGATAGGTAATTTAGCTGGATATGAAATCATGACCTGGCAGTCATTTTCTCTCAGAACTATGAAGGTAATCTTTTGTCTTCTAGTTTCCATTCTTCTTGTTCAAAGCCTGGTACCATTCTGATTTTTGAATCTTACTATGTATAAATCCTATTTTTTCTTTCTAGAAACTTTTGGGGACTTCTCTTTGGGTGTCTTTTCTCTGTCCCCAGTGTCACAGTGATGCAGTTTGTTTCATGACACTCGTGGTGGGAGCTCAGTAGGTTCTTACAATCTAGAAATTCATGTCCTTCAATTCAAGAAAATATTCTCAAGTTGTTTCTTTGATTTTGTTGTTGTTCTGTTTCTGAAACTACTGTTGATCAGATATTAAACCTCCTGAACTAGTCCTCTAGTTTTTTGGTTTTTTTGGGTTTTTTATCTTTCCTATGTTCTGTCTTTGGCCCTTTGTTCTTTGAGTCTTTGTCAGCTTTTTCTTCCAACCCTTCTATTCGGATTTTTATTTCTGCTATCATCTTTATATTTCTAAAAGCTCTTTTTATTCTCTAGTCCTTTTTATATAGTATTTTCCTCATCTCTTTTTTTTTTTTGGCCATGCCGTGTGGCTTGCAGGGATCTTAGTTCCCTGACCAGGGATTGAACCCATGCCATAGCAGTGAAAGCACCAAATCCTAACCACTGGCCCACTAGGGAATTCCCTTCCTCTTAGCTCTGTGAAGATATTAATGATAAGTTTTTGGTTTTGTTTTTTTAAGCCTTCTCTTGAGTAGTGTCTATTTCATGTTGCCTTTTTTTCAGGTTGCTCTGGCCTCTTTTATACTAGAGGCTCTGCTCACATGTGTGATGGCCTTGACTATGTGCTAATATTTAAAAACCAGAGACAAAAAAGTTAATTGGTAGCTTTCAAACATGGATGGTGTTTGTCAACTGGACTTTACTCTAGGATCATCTGGTAAATCTTTTCCTTGAGGAACAATCAATGGTGATATCCTCAGGACTTTTTTCTTGAGCTGATCAGATTCTCAGAGAAGCTGCTTCCCATCTCCTGCCTGGAGAAGAAATTCCTGTCTGGCAGCATTCTGGCAGCCATGTGATGAAAAAAGTGGAGATCTTACCACTCAATGTGTAAATTTTCACTTAAGTCACCTGTTTTTCACCGGGTATCCACCAGTCCTGAGTTTATCTGTTGTACTCTTTCTAGAGAATAGATCTCCGATTTCTACCAGGGATGGAGGGAAGGTAAGGTGGTGAAAAAGCTTTGTGACGAAACTTAAATAGGCTTCAACCAGTCCTTGTATTTATAGCCTATGTTCACCTTCATTTCAGGAAGTACATGTGCTGCCAGTTCTTGAGCTGTTTGTTAGCTTCAGGATATAAATCAGGTTATTTCTTGGCCATCTCCAAGAGTAGCTGAGGATTTAGCTTTCTCTCCTCTGCAAAGCCATCCATCTACTTCTAAGCTTTCAAATTTTTAAAGATTTTTTTTAAAACTTTAATAAAAAAGTTTTTTCTTTTCCCTTTATCTTTGTATGTTGATGCCTTTTTTATTTTACTGCAGTTGTAGGGAAGTTTTTAGGAAAAAGCAGAATGCGTGTCATTTACTATTTTTAACTGGAAGTTCAGTTCTAACTAATCTTTAATAATTCATATGTATCAGTTGATTTAGGATCTTGGGCAATTGACCAGATTTTTACCTACAGCTAGCATCTAAGCTCCTTCATCTACCCATCCCTCTTCAATATTGTTTAGATTCCATTGGCTTACATCGAGTAGAGAATATTAGCCATACAGAACCTGCCGTGAGCCTTCACTTGTACAGTCCGCCTTTTGATACATGCCATGCCTTTGATCAAAGAACAGGACATAAAAACAAAGTCACCATGACATTCCATAGCAAATTTGGAATCAGGACTCCATTTGTAAGTATAATTTCTCTCTCCTGTGTTTAAGTGCTTTGTGGGTTGGCAACATTACACTGATGCATTGCTTTTTTGTTCTAGATATTATTTAAATATCTTAAGTTTTAAGTATTTTTAAGTATTCTTGAGATAAGCCTTAACTTGGAGAAAAGGCCCATTATATTCTATTATTTTCTTTAACTTTGGAGACTGTATTTTCAACTTATAAAATAATACTTAAATTAGATGCAAAGAATTGCTTATTCAAAATTTCAAACTGTATGCTTAATCCTAAAGAAAATATTTTCTCTTCATTTATTAGGGAAATAAGAGTGAGAACTATATTGATAAAACTGCTACTACTGTGACTTAATGTTCATAGGTCCAGTTTGCTGAGATAACACAAATAACTTACATAGTTAACCTTTGCAAAGTTGAGACCCTATTCTGATAAAAATAAATAAAGAAACTTGCCTGTTTTGATTGCCGAGTTGCTTTGTCTTTGAGTAGTGATGGCAACCAACAATAATATGGTGTGGCAATCTTCTGTCACTGAAATAAATTGGCCATTTGGGGAATGGGAATGGTCTTTAGTTAGTCATGGGAATGCCCAGAAATACACAATGCACGAAAACAAAGACTGAACATCCTTATCAGTCTTCTGAAAGTACAGCCTTTGAAAGAAGCTAGGGCAGAATTTTCTCAAGTGATTGCTCTGTTTATTTCCTGCATTCCAAGCCCCAAGAGATACTCTTATCACAGGAAGGAAACAACAGGGCTCCACTGCCTTGCAGTGGATTTTCATATACTGCCAGAAAAACAGGACTACTTAGAACAAGCAGAAATGTCTCATGTCAAGATTCTTACACAGCTTTCTTGTTTTCTTTCTTACAGACAACTTCAGGATCCCTGGAGAACAACTAAGGAGCACCAGACCATCTGAGGTTTTACTTTAAGGTCCGGTGAAAGTTTTGCCTTGGACAGGAAGGCCTCCTTCCATTTGCTGTCCAGTAATATACTTTACAAGGCCAATACTTAGATCTACTATAAGGCAGATGCTAATTATAAGGCATTAAGTAAGCAAATAGTGCCCTGAGCTACTGTAGAAGAAAAAAATCCCACTAAAGATAAAAAGGCTTGTGATTTTAAAGGCCAAATCAAGTGCTCCACTCATTGGAACTATACTGGGAATGTCAATGAAGGTTTTTATAGTTTTTGGAAACACTGGTCTCTGAACTATAATTAGCAATAAATAAAAACAAGACATCAAACCACCCACCTTGTTACTTGGAGGACTAAATGTAGATGTCTTCAATATACTTTGTATGTTCTTAATATTTGAAGAGAATTTTTTGAATCTGTGCATTTTATTTTTTCAATCTTATTTTACAAATTCTTGTTCTATAAATAATAGGGTATTGTAGATAGAGAAACTTAAGGTGCTTTGCCATTTGGTAATGAAATGAAGGGCAGAAGATTTAGAAAAATACAGGTACCCAAACCCACAACAAACCAAAATTATAAACTCATGTCTAACGTGTCCAGTGGTCAAAGACTTTGTACTGCTGCCAGAATTGCCAAATAATTTTAATAAAAGTGGATTTGAACATAATTTGAAGTTGTCTTTCTCTTTAACATGATAAGAATTTCATATAATTCATGGCTTCTTAGGTTTATGCAGACTACCAAAAGCACTGCAAAAGATGCTTTTATGATGTAAGAATATAAGAAGGCCAAAAACTGCATTCAAAAGGAGCTTACCTTTTGGGGCTTGTTCACCAACTGGCCAGAGATACCAACCCGAGGGTCTCTGGCCCTAGGGCAGCTCATAGACAATCAGTTTAGCCTGAAAATTGTGTGTGGGGTCTGTATGTGTTTAAATATGAATTGGATTTCAACAATTAAAAACCAGAGATTTCACAGAAGAAGGAATGGACTTTGAAGTATCTGGCAAGACTGAACCTGCATTGCATTTTCACTGCTATCCGTTAACTGGGCTGGGATCTGCCCCTTGGATGGGGCTGCCTCCCCGATCTGCGGTAATTCCCAGCTTGCCCGTTTCCCTTCTTCATGTTACCTACAAAGCCCACACGGGCATTTGAGTTTGCTGCTCCCACTTTAGGCAATTTTCTTAGGAATATCTGTCGTAATCTTGGAATTTATTATCTCTGGGAACTTAATTAGAAAGTAGAGTCCTTTGAAGATGGTTCTGGTTAGGCCATTGATTGTGGTGTTTATACCACATCATAGAATTATTTACATCTTTACACCTGTGCTTCCTCTCACCTTTGAGAAGGATATGAACATTTACTGAGTACTTACAACATACTAGGCATTGTTATAAGTTGTTTAGATATACTAACAAACTGAATTCCAGAAAACTTCCATGTGAATTAGGTACTGTATTGGTTTTCTACTGCTGCTGTAACACTACCACAAACTTATTTTCCTACAGCTCTGTTGGTCAGAAGTCAGAAGCTTCATGACGCCATGTGCAAGGCCCATGTCAGAGGCTTATCTTTTGGTGTGGGTTCATTAACCATATACTTGGACAAACTGGTTGATGAATGAAGGCCTCTTACCTGTGTTTCATAGGAAGGGACAGCATTACATTTAGTAATGGTGCTTAGTCTTTTTTTTTTTCTGACTGCAACCACTTTGAAATCTCAAATGCTAAAGAACTCTCCAGAAAGGCCCACACACAACACATTTGCATACTATTTCAGAAAAGATTCCTGGACCCTGTGAAGGCCTTTAGGCCCCAGTTAAAGAGCTCTGCCATGTGTGAGGCTTTCCCAAGGCTCGTGGCAAATGGTGGCTATTTCACTTCATTTTCTGAGCGAGGAAGGCATTAGCAAGCTGGGCTACTAGCTAACCTTTTAAAAGTTACAGTGAGGTTTCTAGGAATCACCAGAGGCTGGTGCAACCTTGTCTGAGACATATCCACACATTTCACAAGGTCAGTTCTCTCTTTCTAAAGACGTTGCAGACTTTCAAAACTTTATCTAGTTGATAGATGTTTTTTTGAAAAGTGTATGTGGGATACTGAAATAAGCCAGACACAGAAGGACAAATAATATATGATTCCACTTATACAAGATACCTAGAAAAGGCCAATTCATAGAGAAAAAAAGGTAGCCTAGATGTTACTAGAGGCTAAGGGGTAGGGGGAAATGGGAGTTACGGTTTAACAGGTCCAGAGTTTCTGTTGGGGTTGATGAAAATGATTTGGGTATAGATAGTGATAGTGGGTACACAGCATCGTGAATGTATCTGATATGACTGAATTGGGCATTTATGAATAATTAAAATAGTAAACGTGTATTTTCCCACAATAAGTTATTTCTTTAAAGAAAGTGTATGTGAGAGAAAAGTGTGTGTGTGTGTGTGTGTGTGTGTGTGTGTGTTGGAATAGGTAAGACTTCCAATCATAGAGAATACAAACGATATGAAAGGCATTGTGGTGAAAAGTATCTTTTTCATCCCATCCCCAGGCTCTCAGTTTTCCTCTCTCCATGTAACCTAACCTATATTACCACTCTCTTGTGTTTCCTCATTTACTTTTCCCCATTGTTTATACAGGGTGGCATTCTAAAGTCCATATGGTGCACTTATAAGAAGATCTTTCCATATCCGAATATAAACAGTTCCTCATTCTTTTGTACTGATGGCTGGCTGCATGGTATTACACTGTATGAATGTATCATAGTTTAGTCCACCAGTCCTCTATTGATGGACTTTGACGTGATTTCCAACCTTTAACAGTTACAAACAATTCTGCAATGAATAACCATGTATGTGACGTCATTTCACAAATATCAGTTGACATGTCTTTATTACAAAACAACCAAGATAACTCAGCCCCCAAAAATGAGGTAATAGTGGAAGGTCATGGCAAGCTGCCCTGGCTGGAGAGGACCACTTGAGTGCAAAAGCTGTCACCTGATGTCATCACTTCAATTCAGCCACTTCCACCTATTCATTGGTCAGGTGTGTGCTCTTGAAGCCTCCAACTGTCAGAAGCTTGACACAGAGATTACTTATCACAAACAGGAAAGCCCTGTGTTCGTGAGAAAACTAATGATCAATTTAGGATTCTGCCCATGCTGATAGGAAAGCTGATGCATTCCTGATATTTGGTTTTTGTTTGCTTTTGTCACTGACTTTTTGAATGATTGAAGATGTGATGGCTTTATGTGCTATTTGAAAACATGCCTCAGGTTGCTCAATGAGGGGTATTTTGTTTATTTCTTAAGTAATTCACAAAGAGATGTAAAGAATCTCAGAGACTGAGATCTACTGAATGTGGTTTCGAGCACTGACTTAAGCCTAAATCAGTAGTCTAAGGGATATCCTTATACAAGCTCAAGGAGATGGTCATCTGCTTGACATATTTAAATCTGTATATCATATGCTGCAGTGGGATGTATATTTACCTAAAAGTGCAACCAGAAAAATTCCTTGCACATGAAGGGGAGAAATATAGAACTAGAAAGTAATCTAATGCAATTGAACATTGATTAGCCTTCCATGCCAAGAGCCCTCCTGGACATGTCATAAGAAAAAAGTGTCATTACAGCAATAGATCACTATGATGCACCTTTCAGTGAATGGAAGTATGATTATAATGAGTTTATGCAGGATTCATCTAACTGATAAACATAATGCTAGCATGGAATCACGAAGATGAAATGTACTTGAGTGAGCATATTGTCAAACAAATCTTTTGATACGTGAGGAAAATGAGGCAGGTGAGGTTAGGGTTAACTGCTGTCCCAGAGCAGCATTGTGCCGGGCCAGGTTCACACAGCCCCGTGGGAGCTGATATTGAGGAATTTCACAAGCTGAGTGGTAGATTAAAATTGGCCATAATGGGAATATTTACATTGTGGCAACCTGTCAATACTACAAATCAAAGTATGTAATTCTCTACCTCAAGAGAGTCTGTTAAATATTTGACAGCATATACCACTATATCTAAGGCTATTCAGCCAATTCAAAATAAAGACAAGGTTTGCATGGATTGTTTAAATATACATTTTAATCCTTTCACTGTTATTGGACTTTTGCATATATAGAAAAATGTTATTGTCACTTCAGAGAAATCCTTTAAAGTGAGACAGGGATATTATTTCTCCCCTCCCCATTTCAGAGATGGGGACATGTAGGCAGATGTAGATAAAATAGTTGACCCAAGGACACACTGCTAGGCAACGGGAAAACCAAAATAGATGTTGGTTCTGCCCGGGACACGTTGAACCTTTGGCAGAAGAGAAAAACAATTAAGCAGGGACAGAAAGTTAACAACGCAATGGTGATTCTGTGGCTTTCCTGTCTGAAATCTGTCAACTGGTTCCTGACTTCATAGTTAAAAAATAAATAAATAAATAAATACTCAGGAGGTACTCAGGCTGAACGGGACAGTAAAGAGTTGTCTTTCCCCCAGGTGGATCCAATTAATTATTCTGTCAGCAAAGGTTGGGAGCGAGCTGTGCTTTATTCCTACTTCTTTGACAGAGCACAGGTTATAATCTTCGGGACTATGTTCATAGTTATACCCCATGGCACCAGACCAGTATTCGAGGTTGTTTTGATTAGGACTCACTCAACTGCAAGTGACAACATGTGACCCAACTGACTGGAACAAAATGAGCTCATGTAACTGTCAAGTCCAGGGAGTCCTCAGGCAAGGGTGGGTCAAAAGCTTCAAACAGCTTTTCAGGACTCTTACCTTGCTCTCCGCATCTCCTGACCCTGAAGTCTACCCTTGTGGTGTAAGATGATTCCCAGTATCTCCAGGCTTACAATGTCCATTTCAATTTTGGCAGAATAAGGGGTTATTTCTCTACAAGCTTTCCATAGAAGTTTATGGATTTAGCTATGTGGGCTCTGATTTGCCTCATATGCCCATCCCTGACCGTGTCACTATGGACGGCAGGATATGAGCTCGGCCCTGGCCTGAGTCATCTGTTTGTCTCTGGAGTCAGGGATGGAACCGGTTCCACCAAATGAAATGGATTAGTGTGCGGGGCAAGGTCACCAAGGGAAATCAGAATTCCGTTATGAGAAGAAAGGGGAAAGGGGAGACTAGAGGCTAGGCAGATAAAAGCAACAGGTGTTTACTACTTGGGAGGTCAACAGATAGTTGTTGAGTTAATGAATGAAGGAATGAATGAAAGATCATAGCAACTACATCACCATCACCTTTTTACCCCTGATAACACTAATTTAAACAATTCAACGCTAGCTGTTTTTCTTTCACTTACTAATGAAACTTATAACATACCCCATCACTCCAAAGACAGGAATTTACGGATAGACTTATGAGTGTTCTCCAAGGAAACCTCCAATAAGGAAATATCCTTCATCAGTTCTAACCCATGAATAACATTTTTCCACCAGAAGTACAGCTTTATGTTATAGGAGGCAAGTGGGCTTTTTTCATTGTCCCAGACTCTAGCTAAATCCTAAAGTTGAAAACAAAAGGTGTCAAAACTGTCATATTCTAAAGTGACCAGAAAGTCACTAAGAGGTAGGATCAGGCATTTCTCTTCAGGGCTTATTAGGAGTTGGTAGACCATGCTCTCCCAGCAGCAGCACTACCCCATCACTCCTACCCGGCCTGTATAACATCAGACTGAGGAGTTGGGGTCTTGGCGTTGCCGTTGTGAGTTACTCAAATCCTTCTCTTAATGTTCATTCCTAGATCTATATGACTGCATAAGTCTGTTAGAACTGCATTCCAGCTTCTTCTGGGACCACACCTCATGTATCTCCTGCCCGTCTCCTACTCTAACAGCCCCCTTCTCCTCCCCAGCTGAGCCAGATTTTCCATTCAGATCTTAGGCTTCCCTGCGCTCTGGCCAAATAACACTTTCCTACCTCACTGACTTTGTTTTCCTGTCTCCTGCCTAAAATGAGGTCTGTCCCAGTACCCTCCCTTCTGAGGGTAACAGCAACTCTTCCTTCTCTCAGGCCCAGCTCAAATACCAATTCCTTCAGAAGTACCCCAGGGAGAGGGAATCCCTCCATCTTTGGGCTTCCATAGAATTTCATTTTCTGTAGCTGTGAAATAAAATTCACATTCTATGGCAAGACAAGAAAAATTTTAACAGAAAAAATTTTCTCTGCCCTTTGGCCTCCTCTCTCCCCGCTACTGTGCATTGTGTATCTGCATCATGCATCAGCCAAACCTCCCCCGTTGGCAGAAATGCCTGCTCAACTATAAAGAGCAACATTCTCCTAACATCAACAAGATAACTGAAAAGATAACATTTCTTCTTGATCTTGTAAGAGGCCACGATGAGGCTTAGATCTGGATTGTGTAAACTCGATAATACAACATTTAAAGTACAGCCCTCTGTCTCAAAAAACTTCTCTAACTGTGCCTTCACTTTTTTTTTAAATACATTTATTTATTTTATTTATTTACTTTTGGCTGTGTTGGGTCTTCGTTGCTGCATGTGGGCTTTCTCTAGTGGTGAGCTGGGGCTACTCTTTGTTGTGGTGCACGTGCTTCTCATTGCGGTGGCTTCTCTTGTTGCGGAGCACAGGCCCTAGAGCGCATGGGCTTCAGTAGGTGTGGCATGCGGGCTCAGTGGTTGTGGCTCACGCCTCTGGAGAGCAGGCTCAGTAGTTGTGACTCACGGGCTTAGTTGCTCTGTGGCATGTGGGATCTTCCCGGACCAGGGCTCGAACCCGTGTCCCCTGCATTGGCAGGTGGATTCTTAACCACTGCACCACCAGGGAAATCTCTGTGCCTTCACTTCTAAAGGGTGGAACAGTTCTCTGAGCTTTCTGAGATGCTGTTTCCAGGTTATAATCCTCATATTTGGCTCAAATAAAATTTTCCATTTCTTCCTTAGATCAACTGATTAGTTTTTCTTTGACATAGCATTTACCACATTCTGCTCTAGGTTATAGGAATTTGTTTGTGTTTGTTCTACTACCAGATAACAGACTCTTGAGGCACTGGACAGCCCCTAAGACAGAGTCCCCTTCAGTGGGCCCAGCTAATTCATATTGTATTGAGTTGTAGGAAGACAATTTTTTTTTTTTTTGCAGAGTATAATTTGTGTCTTATTTTTGCTACTTTACAGAAATTGGAAAGAATATGGGCCATTGAAATTTTTTTTTTTTCTGATTGTGTCTGCCTTTGAGTTCTCTTGCCTCAGGGGATAAAGAAGGAACTTCAGAACAACCTGTCCTGGCCTTTTTTATTTTATTTTTTCCCCAAAAGCCTAAAGCCTAAGCTGATTGAAGAGACTATGGTGAGTGTTCAGGAGCTGGGTATGGTGGAGACTGTGGATGGTAGCTGAATGGAAAAGGACATGGTTTCTTTTAGAAGAGCTTATGCCCCATTCCCTGGAAGTATTTTGAGAAGAGTGGATTTATGGTGCCCTTAGGAAGGCTAGACTCTGATCACTAGCGCAGAGCAGGATCTTTCCAGGGACAATACAGCTTTAAGCAATAAGCCTATCAGTGACTACAAAGATAAACTGAAGCCTAGAAGTATTTACTTTCTCAGCAGCACATAAGCTTCCTGAATTCTTGTGTAATCCTGAGTGGGGGAAGGAACTGCCTCCAATAAAAACCTAAAAGTGAGTTTCCCACCAGTACGGTAGAATATTGGCCAAGAGTTGGAATTAATTTGATTCACAGAAAAATAAAGTAATACAGCTTCCGGTGTTGGATAAGAGCCAGGCTGCTGTGAGCTGAATGCTGAGTCAAAAGGATTTTCTTTCAAGCTAGGTTCAGATTCATAGACTTGCAGTCCAGGACTCTGGGGCAAGAAACTGCTATGAACACCTGGGTTTCTAACTCAGAAAAGACCCAAATCATGAGCAAAAGAGCACAAATAGTGTAAGAACAGAGGACAATGTCATCCAGGTGAAACCACACAACTCAGATTGGGACTTGAACCCATGGGATGGGACTTGAACCCAGCCAAAACCCAGATTTGGACTTGAACCCACTGTCTTTTAATTGAAATCACACACCTGGTCTCAGGACTTAATGAAGATCAGGTTCTTTATGTCTCGTCACAGGAAGAATTCAGTGAGAGAAAAAGTGATAGGTAAGAAGTGGATTTATTTAGAGAGATACACAATCCATAGACAAAATGCAGTTCATTTCAAAATGTGAGAGCAGCCCCAGAGCATGGGGTCGTTCCTGAAAGTGAGAGCGGCCAAGGAAGAAACACGCTCCACAGACAGAGTGTGGGCCATCTCAGAAGGCGAGAGACCCCGAAATATAGGGCGGTTAGTTTTTATGGGTTGGGTGATTTCATAGGAGGATTATTCCAACTATTTCAGGGAAGGGGCAGGGATTTCCAGGAATTAGGTCACCATCTACTTTTTGGCCTTTTATGGTCAGCCATAGAACTGTCATGGCGCTGGTGGGCACGTCCTTTAGCATATGCTAATGTATTTCAGTGAGTGTATAATGAGGCTCAAGGTCTGCTGGGAGTTGAATCTTCCACCACCTTGGGTCTTGTAGGTTCTAACTAGTTACCGTCATATCCACAACAGCTCTGTAATTCATAAAGGGTTGTGCCCTGCCCGCCTCCCTCCTGTTTCACAGGGATCAGGTGGGTGTCTGCTGACTATGGAGCTGAGAGATGCACTTAGTTTTGCCTCCTTCTGAAAATGTGCACCTCCTCATTATGGCAGCTTATACAGTGGTCATTTTTGGTCCCTGGCAGACAACAGGCACTTATCAGAAGTTCAAAATGCGCATCATCATCAACAAATACGGTAGTTAACTACCACCTGTAACGTGTGAATCATGGGAAGCCTTCAAATCTTTGTCAGGTAGAAGATAAATAAGTGTTATGGGACACCCTGGTATTTTTAGAAACTTTGAGGACAATAGAAATTTGGGGAAAAATATGATTGAAAAATTGTTAGAACTTTCTAAATTTATGTTTGTGAAAGGCTAACTTTTTGTTCTTGGAACGTATTTTCAGACAGTCTTTTAATAACATAAATACAAGCAAGGAATCAAGGAGCCCCTACATCTTTGCTTTTAGGAAAACTGTGGTGTTATCGTTTCTCTCTCTACAGGTGTTGACATAAATATGCTAAATGCTCTGGGTGTCATATAAATTTGGTTTCTGTCTTTGCAGACTTTGTTGTTACTTTGGAGCAAGTGGATCTTTTGTCTGTATAGCGTGTATGGTCAAGCTGGGGGCCACAGGAGACTAGCTGCGGAGACCTGTAGGAGGGACAAGACAGCCTCACCGTCACGGTCACCTCACTCTGCAGGAGACGGTGGAAAGGAACTGGACTGGCTGGAAGTCATTCTGCAGGCATTCCTCACCAGACAGAATACGCCAGACTTTGGCAAGGTATTTCTGTTGGACTGTTTTCTGTTGTGGGTGTCCTGCTGGACCCAGAGGGCCAGGTCGTATCTGGGGACAGGGGTGGGGGACAGGGTAGGGCAGGCTTTTCCTGAAGGGAGTGTCTGTTTTCTCTCAGCCATTCTGGGACGAGGCAGATTCTGGTTGAGGGAAAGAGAAGGTGGGCCACTGACTAAAAAGGGGTGAAAAGTTCCTTCTTCTTCCCCAGCAGAAGAGTGTAAAATGTGGCACAAGTCTGGGGACTTCTGTAGGGGGACAGGGCTGCTTTTTCCACGTGGAGGCAGGAGACAGCCCTTTAAGGGACCTCAGAGCAGGTCTGAGCCTGAGGTCTCAGGAACCCATCTCTAGCAGTACTATGAGGCTCTGTACTATATACAGTCCATTTCATTGTGCCCAACCCTTCAGTGATGTCTTGTTCATTTCAACTTAGTTTTTGTGGTGGCATGAGGATCAAAGGAAGATTTGGGTTGGGTCTGAAAAGGGGCCGTGGTGTCCTCTCCTTGAGGCCAAAGCTGGGGATACAGTGATGGGACCAAGACCCAGTAATCTTCAAGAATCATTGGCAGCATCAGTAGGTAAGGCAGCAAGGAGGAACAAAGGGAATTTATCCCACACACACACAAGATATCATCCTGCATGTTCTCAAAAATACCTAGGCATCACTTTACAAGGACTAGGATCCAAAATCATGCTGGTGGGGTCTGGAAGCTTCATCACGAATATATATAATAGAATGTGGTGATCTAAGGTTAGAGCTGCAGGGTGGTGAGAGGTTGTTTTTTGGACCCAGTGACTGGGCAGCAACCCAGGTGAGGCAGGCCACCAGGCCAAGCAGGTCTTATTCTGTGCCCTCAAGTTTTGCCTTTCCATGAGATGCTTCCACTCCAGTTCCTGTTGCCGCCACCCAGCTTAGTCCCAGGGAATGCTGCTCCCTCGTCAACATGTTGGCCTGAGCAAGGATAAAGCTCAAATCTCTTGAACATGGTGCTATCTCAATACTAAGAGAAGTTAACTCATACTAAAATAAATTTAAATTTTTACCTCAAAAAAGATCTGTAAACAAATATTGAATTCTAATTAATTACAAATAGGCTAGATTGTTTTAGGCTATATGTTTGTAATTGTTCATAATAAAATATTGGCCAAAAATACTTTATTAGAAAACACATTGCACACAATACAAAGTTTTTTAATATGAAGATCCAGATCCTACAGTAAAGTCACTATCGTGCTAGGGCAATTTCACCAATATCTTCTCTGAATTCTTTTTTCCTACATTACAGCCTGTCCCCACGGGCCAAGTACCATCATATCCTCTACCACAGGGCAGTGGTGTCCTGAATGCTTTGTTCTCTTTCTCATCCTAGTCATCTGCCTCAGTGCCCACCCCAGCCCCTTCCTTATTTTCATGCTAAAGGACAGACCTTCTTCAGAGTTGATACACAATCCAGAGGAATGGTTACATAGACTCACAATATCATAAGCAATGATCTAATTGTAGCATATTCTTACAACAGCAATTATACAAATTTAGTAAGAGGAAGACAATTTCTCTTATAACCTGCTACTCTGTGTGACAGATTATATCTTCCCGAATGGCTCCAGCAGTACTTCTGGGCCCACATGCTCTTCCAGAACCTATCCTATTTCCTCTCCTCCAACCTGGTTCAGTGAATAGAATGTGGCAGAAGTAATGCTGCATGGTTTCCAAGGCTAAGCTATCACTTTCTACCTGGTTTTTTCTTTTTTCTTTTTTTCTTTTTTTGGCTACGCTGGGTCTTCATTGCTGTGCACGGGCTTCGTTGCTGCACGCGGGCTTTCTCCCCGTTGCTGCCACAAGCGGGGGCTACTCTTGGTTGCGGTGCCCCGGCTTCTCATTGCTGTGGCTTCTCTTGTTGAGAAGTCCCTTTCTACCTGTTCTTAATCTCTCTCTCTCAACTCTCTCTCTCTCTCAGCACACTCACTCTTGGAACCCAGCCACCATGCTTCAAGGAAGCCCAAACCAGCTCATGCAGAAAGATCACATAGAGAGTCCCATGAGAACAGGGATTGAGGTCTTCAGCCAACAGCCAGCCTAAACTGCCAGCCATGTGAGTAAATGAGCTTTCAGAGAATCCCAGATATCATAGAGCAAAGAAGAACCGTCCCCTCTGTGCCATGTTTGAATTCATGACCTTCAAAATTATGAGCATAACAAATGGTTGCTTTACACCATCATATTTGGGGGTAATTTGTTACTCAGTCATCATAACTGGGATGTGCTGGGAGATTAGAGATACAGATATCAACTAAATCCATGTTCACTGTCTTCATGGAATTTACACGCCCATATTTCTGAGATTCCTTTCATAGCTGCACACACTGTGGGAGTTTCAGCAGGCCTGAGTTTGGAACAAGTTGAGAGATATTCTTAGGAGTCAGACATACAGAGTTGAAAATATCAGCTTTGTTTCTGATCATGTTGGTTGGTGCATATGGCTTCAGGACAGTAGCCAGGTGTGTTTGCTAATATCTCACTCCTTGATTACACTTAGTCACTCATCTAGGCGCTGGTCCAGCTGGAAAACTTCAGGCCTCCTCCCTAACCACTTTTCCTTCACGCACCTTTCCCCAGGAGCAGTTAGTGCTGCCGAGCAACTTCCACTGGGAAACAGGAATGTCATACCTCCCACCATATTAACATTAAGGGTTTATTATGTTTCTTAAACTTTTTTCTACTTTAACCTTGTCCTAAGCAAAAATTCCGATGAAATCGGGGATTTGATTTGCTAATTATACATTTTTCTGATACACATGAAAAATAAGTACTCTTTTAATCAACTATTAAAAATTGTCCATGTACCATTTAAAATAATTTCACATGTATCAGTGGATGTATATTACACTTGGGAAAATCATGCTATGAGATATTGATGTGATGTCATCCCACAAAAGGAGTAAGGTCCAACTCAGGTAGATATACAGTTCAATGTTTGGTCAAAGGCAAATATAAGACATGAAAATTGATATTAAATTTTTAAAAAAAGAGAAGATTACATTTTACTATTTTTTTCAACAGTATAATCCTAAGGTAGAAAGGCACAAGATTCACGAAGCAGGAACTAGAAATCATATGACATTATAATGGAGTCTCCTGATTCTTCCAATAATTCCAGCATTGTGGGCATGATTCAGGACGATTCTATATTGTTCTGGATTCTGAATCTTCGTGCATTTCCCAACTGCCATTCTATGAGCCTTTGAAGCAAATTTTTGTTGCCTTGCATGTGCTCTCCTCAACCTTGGTGACAACAGCTGTTGTCCCATTTCTCTCTCCCCCTTCTTCCTTTCCTTGCTTCTGGAGCCCACTGCAGAGAAGTCAGAGGGGGATGCCAGCCTAGAGTGCTGTCGTGGAACCATAGCTGGGTGGGGCTTAGAGTGTTCTTGGTGGCTAATAGTGGTCTCTTAAAGCTGTTTCCATATGTGATATCAATGTAAATTTTTAAAATTGAGGTATAAGTGATGTACAATATTATACGAGTTTCAGGTGTACAACAGTGATTCACAAATTTTAAAGGTTATACTCCATTAATAGTTATTATAAAATATTGGCTATGGTCCCTGTGCTGTACAATATATCCTTGTAGCTTATTTACTTTATACATAGTAGTTTGTACCTCTTAATCCTCTACCCCTATCTTTCCTCCTCTTTCCCTCTCCCCACTGGCAATCACTACTTTATTCTCTATGTCTGTGAGTCTATTTCTGTCTTGTTATACTCACTAGTTCGTTATATTTTTTAGATTCCACATGTAAGTGATATCATACAGTATTTGTCTTTCTCTGTCTGACTCATTTCACTTAGCATAATACCCTCCAAGTCCAACTACGCTGTTGCAAATGGCAAAATTTCATTCTTTTTTGTGGCAAAATTTCATTCTTTTTTCTTTATCCATTCATCTGTCAGTGGACACTTAGGTTCCTTCTATGTCTTGGTTATTGTAAATAGTACTGCAGTGATCATTGGGGTGCATGTATCTTTTCGAATTAGAGTTTTCCTCTTTTCCGGATATACGCCCAGGAGTGGGATTGCTGGATCATATGGTAGCTCTATTTTTAGTTTTTTAAGGAACTTACATACTCTTCTCCATAGAGGCTGTACCAATTTACACAGAAATCTACAGTTTTAACAACTTTCCCCAGAAATCCAGGACATTCTGATGCAGAAGGTCTACAGAACACACTTGAAGAAACACCCCTCTCATTACCATTTTTGGGACTTTCTTCTGCTATGACACATATGCCTAAACTATTTCTTAATAATTCTTCTGAATTTCAGTCTGTTTCTCTTTTGACTTTGCTCTCCTATCACAACCCTGTTCTAGGAGGAATAGAAAGAACACTCAGCCAAGAGACCTGGACTTCTGACCTTGCTCTGTTCCCAGCTTGTACTGGGCTTCTAACTTCTTTGGGCCTTCGTTTCTTCATCTTTCAATTAAAGGAATTTTTAAATACTGTGCTCCATTTAAACCCTGGGATACCTGGATTTTCCCCAGACCCAAAGATTTAATGAGGGGGAAAGGATAGGCTAATAATCTGGGATTAAGCTACCCCTCAACCCCCAACTCCTTCAGCAACCAAACCAGCTTGGCTTTGCATTTTTACTTTATACCTTGGAATTCCAATAATGGTTTTGTTTCATCAGGGGAGAAACCTCACTGCTGATTTTTTTTTTTAATCTGCAGGATTTAGAGGTCTTTAAAGAGTCCCTTGATCTCTAGTGTCTATGATACCAGAAACCCTGGGTGGAATCCCTGGCACAAATCCTTCTTTGTGGGAAAATTCCGCCCCATCTCATGCCCAATCGATGGTGGCTAGCTTTTTTAGGCTGGGGAGAAAGGATTTACTTCTAGGAAGCATGTTGTATTAAGAGCCAGAGGTGTGAGTGGGTGACATGGGCATTGTGACAACCAGTGCTTTCTGGGGGATCAACCCAAGAGTCATTTACGCCTAATCATCAGAGAAGGACAATGTCCCATCCACTCCTGCTCAGTCTCCACCAGAGTTACTGCTTCCCCTCCATGTTACCCCCCTCACAGTGATGTCCCTGATAAACAGACTGTCCAGAGGACACCTGGACATTTAAAAGGTACAGTTCTACTCTGAGAGACATCATATCATCTCAAAACGAGATGATTCCTCTGAGTTCTTGCTTTCTGTTCAAGGACAGTACACTATCACCCCAGCAGGAAGGCCCTTAGACTGGCAGCAAACGAGGGAGATATCCCCCCAATTTGGGCAGGAGTGCCCATGGCTGCCCATTTCAGCCATGGAAATGTGCTATCTAGGAAGAGTGAGCACCAGCAACTTGGCAGGAGCAGACAAAGGTCTTCCTTTGGCCAGAGAGCTTGAGGTACTGAAGGCATTAATGACTTCCATTAACTGAAGAATCAAGAGGTATCTTTTCTATGCATGGGTATACATAAGGAAAGTGCACTACAAAGAAATCCTTGCCCTCTCTGCACATGTTGGAACATGCCAGTGGTACCTGCCCTAGTCTGCCAGCATCATCACCTGCTGGGAAGTACCCTGTCCTCTGCAACAAGCACCTTGTCTACAGAATACAGCCTGGCAGCCACAAGTACTTACATGACCTTGGACTAACTTGTCCCCACACCAGTCAAATCATCTCCTGGCCAGTAGGACATATAGTATCACTGGCAGACCCTAAGTTGGCTATTCTGATTGTCACCAGTAGAACAAAAAAAAAAGTACCCATATGCGTAAAACCTGCTTATCTATAATGAATACTTTCTTTATCTATAATGCAGTAAACTTTGCCCAAATTTCAGGAAACCCTATTAGGAAACTAAACTTTGAGGTTAAGTAAGTTGCAGAAAGAAAGTCTTCCTTGGCAAAACCCAATTCAATAAATGAATTCATTTATTCATTCATTCAACAGACATCCAGACCTGTGTGGCCAGTTGCAGCAAATCCAAATAGAACACAGCCTCCATCCTGAACAGGAGTATATCACACACATACACGCGATAAATGTCACACTAATGAAAATAATGGTAAATGTCATGAAAGAAATAAACCAAGAACTGTGGAAATTGAGAATGAGAAGCTGCTCTGCCTAAAGGACAGGTAGGATCTTCACAGGGAGACATGAAAGATAATATATTGTAGAAGGGAAAAGTCTCACAATAGCCAAGGCTCACAACCTTCCGTGCCACATACATTTTTTTTTTTTATAAGCAGAACTTCTTTTTTTTCCCCCTTTATTTATTTATTATTTATGGCTGTGTTGGGTCTTCGTTTCTGTGCGAAGGCTTTCTCTAGTTGCGGCAAGTGGAGGCCACTCTTCATCGCGGTGCGCGGGCCTCTCACTATCACGGCCTCACTTGTTGCGGAGCACAGGCTCCAGACGCGCAGGCTCAGTAGTTGTGGCTCACGGGCCTACTTGCTCCGCGACATGTGGGATCCTCCCAGACTAGGGCTCGAACCCGTGTCCCCTGCATTGGCAGGCAGACTCTCAACCACTGCGCCACCAGGGAAGCCCCGTGTCACATACATTTAAGGAACCTTTACTATTTAGGAAAATTGTGAATCCAATTTGACTAGAGGGCAAGGTGGAAGTGGAAGTTTGAGGAAAAAAGCAGAGGGCAAACGCTGAGGACTTTGGGCTTAATTCTGAAAGCAATGGAGAGTGACCCAAATAGAAGAGTCATGTGATCAGAGCTGGGTTTTAGGAAGTTTTCCCCGGTTCTTGGTGTGAGTTGGGTTGGGGGAAGGAGAGAAGTAAAGACAGGAAAGTCATTTTAGAGGCCTCTGCAGCAGTCTTGACAGGGAGATCTGGAGTAGGAGTTGGCAGTTGAAAGGACAGAAGCCAAGGAAGAGAGGAGCCATTGGCCAGGCCGAATCCTCCGTGGATTGGCTGGAGGGAGCAAGTAATCAACACCAGGCTCCAGGGAGGAGGGATAATATGTATTTACCACAGACAAGTCAGGAAGAAATGTATCTCGTAAAGATAAAATTGTTTGATTTGGGGTAGTTTCATAGGGACATAAAGTTTATGAGCTGATCTGCTTCATATTAATTCTCTTATTAAACTGAATTGCACTGCCATCAGTAGAATACAGCCTGAAGGGAAACATGAGTAAGGTGGGGTGAGGAAAATGAATGCAGTCAGTGAAGTTGCTTCACAGGGACAGCCAGCCAATTCTGTGTGAATTGCCAAGATAGCAACATGTAGATTCGCTTAATTTATTTAATTCATTCTATTAATAACAATTTTATTCAACTTTATTGAGGTATAATTGACAAGTAAAATTATAATGTATTTAATATGTAGAACATGATGATTTGATGTATCTATGCACTGTGAAAGAATTCCCACCATTGAGTTAATAACACCTCCATCACCTCATTTATTTACCTTTTCTTGTGGTGGGGGCCACATGGAGGTGAGAACAATTAAGTTCTACTCTCTTAGCCAATTGCAGTTGTATAATCCAGTGTTATCAACTACAGTCACAATGTTATACTTTAGATCCTCAGACCTTATTCATCTTGCAAGTGAAAGTTTGTGTCCTTTTACCAGCCTCTTCCTATTTCTCCCACCCCCAGGCCCTGGCAACCACTATTCTACTCTCTATGAGTTGCACTTAAAAAAAAAATTCCACATATAAGAAGATTCACTTAATCTATTTGGGTCACTAGCTTGTTGCGAAGTAGATATAACAGAGTCTAATTCTTAGGCACATGATGGAAAGAATTGTTAAATTAGTTTCTTTTGGAAAAAAAAAATCCCCATGCAAATCATTAAGGGTGGTTTTAAGGCTGCCTGAAAAGCTAGTTCTCCTTATTTTGCTATGCTTTATCTTTCTCCAAGATTTAAACTTGTCTGCATGTGTTAATCCATCCCTTGTTTGCAATACCATCAAGTTTTTTTTTTCCCATCTACAATATTTTAAGTCCAGTTTTGAGTCTGACACGTTCTTTCTTTACCCAGACCAGACATCGGCAGGAATTTGCAGTGACCCCAGTTGGGAAAATTTTTATCTTTAATTTACACGTTTCACTTTTAGTCTGGGCAGGTCAAACCCAACTTCAATTTTTTTTTTTTTTAACTTCAAAATGGTCGAAAATATAGAACTGTTTTACTTTATAATTTTCAGATATTTTTTTCAGAATACTCATACAATCATCTCTTTTGACTCCCTTTACCATATCATCACTTCACAAAATGTAAAGAAACTGATCAAGTGAACAGAGCTCCAAAAAGCCAGTCCAGTCTACCTCCAGGCAGGAGATTTAATCCCAGAAATGTCCTGGATCTCAGCATGAGAGGGTGGTTTTGGAATTACAGAGCAAAGTCACATAGAGAAGAGCTAAAACAGGGGTCAGGGTGTTGAAACCGAAGTCCCTGGCTAACCAGCTGAGTCCAGCGGGCCCCTGGGCTCCAGACCATCTGCACAGGCTGAGCTAATCCCCTCAAATAATAAGAACAATAATAAAAATAAAAATCACTACTGTAGCATAGCTACTTACACTAGGCACAGCATGCATATTCACATATTATTTCACCCCATTTCACAACAACCTTGTGAAGGGTTACAGATAAGGACAAGCTACAAAGTTGCAGACTGCTGGCTGGGATCAAGTTCTGACTGACTCCAAAGTTCGTGCTCCACGCATCCTGCTTCTCTGGCTCTCCAGCAGGTTTTCCTCACACTCTTGAGCTGGAGGCTAGACATGCATCCTGGCTTCAGGCTGAGCTGTTCAGATGCTGTGAGCCAAGAAACTGATCCCTTGGGATAAAACGGAGACTCTGTCCAAACTCTCCTGGCAAATGGCCCTCATTTTAGTTCTTACTTACGTTGCCATTGCACTGGAGGTTGTTTTCTAATTTCTCCTACTCATAAAGTAGATATTTTTCTACTATTATATAAAAACAAGATACTAAAGTGTTCTATTGCCCTTCTCCTCATCCTCATGTTTTTGCTTCCTCGTTCACTAAAGGAGAGCTTTAGGATGCAAATAATTCCCTTACTTTGCACCCGTGCCCAATTCCTATTGGCTGAGATCCTTTGGTATTTTTAATTCTTAACTATTTTTAGATTTTTCACTTGCCATATGTGTCGTCAGCGTCTTCAGTTTTGAGACTCTGTATTTTCCACTTACATTACACATTTGCAACCTCTCTGCCACTATTTCTTTAAAATATAACAATATGGGACTTCCCTGGCCGTCCAGTGGTTAAGACTCCACACTCCCAATGCAGGGAGCACGGGTTTGATCCCTGGTGGAGAAACTAAGATCCCATATGCTGCATGGCGTGGCCAAAAATAAATAAATAAATTAATTAAATACAATATAACAATATGTGTGTCAAGGTTCATTGCTCCTCACTCTTTCATCTTCTCTTGAGATTCCCTTAGCTTGAAATGGTCTTTCTTAGTATTTTCCTCAGGTGAGATACACGTGGGATATATAATCTAAATCATCCCATATTCATCAACAGGTTTCTTTTTACTCTGGGAGTTGGATGGCATCTTGGCTGAGTGTAGGCTTTTGAGATTGCCTTCTTTTCTTTCCATGCCCTGTAGATATTATTCTACCATCTCCAGGCTTCCACAGTTGCAGATGATACTTTGTCTTTTGTCCCGAAGCATGTAAGATTTTCTCTTTGTCCTTGCAATTCAGAAAACTCACCAGTTTTAGGAATAGATATATTATTGATGTATGTATTATATATTATATATTATTTATTTTTCTCAACCTGCCTGGAACTCAGTAAACCTTTTCAACGTGATGACTTCAGTCTTTATTTAAACCAGAATTTTTGTTCTTTGTTTTGAGATATGTCTTCAGCTTGATTATCACAACATTAATTGGATTCTCAATTGCGTCTCTTCTCTCTTTCCATTTTTTCACTGAATTATTTAGTTTCAAAATAATGCTTTTTAGGCCCAGAAAGTCCTGTTTATGCTGTAATAGAATCTCCTTGAGTGAGTGTTTATTATTAAAGTTGTCTGCTGTATCCTCTAGCAATGACTACAGTAGAAGCTAACCTAATTCTGGGTGTTCTGGCTGCTCTTCATTCTTTTTTGGCTGCTGGGTTGCTTAAGACAATTTCTTTGGCTTAAGAAATCTGTCTTGGCTCTATCTGCCCCTGAGGTTTAGTCCAGCCCTGGAGGTATGTTAAGCAGAATGATAACTGCAGTTGCAGTGGTCTTGGCTACAGTGGGCCTGTGATGGACAAGCAGGCCAGTTGTGACTCCTTCCTTGGTCAAGGACCAGAGAGTAGCTTCCTGCTCTCATTCTTCTCACAGGTAAACACTGGTGTTCCTCAGGGGAAGAGGAGAACGTGCTCCTGTTCAGCTGCCTCAGGGTGTCCAGCAGTTTTCCATGGGCTACTTGGAGGCAGATTGGTACAATCTGTCCTCTAGGATGGAGATCTACAGATCTCCTCAAAGCATTCTCTCACCAAGATCCAGGCCTCATCCCAGGATTCTTCCCCCATATTTCTCAGACTCAGATCTGATTTGCAACAAGGTTGCCAAGACTATTCAATGGGAAAAGAAGTCTTTTCAATAAATGGTGCTGGGCAACTAGATAGCCACATGCAAAAAAGAAAGAAAGAAAAAAGAAATTGAATGCTTATCTCACACAATATACAAAAATTAACTGAAAATGGGTCAAATACCTAAATTTCAGAGCTGAAACTCTAAAATTCTTAGAAGAAAACATAGGGGTAAATCTGTAGTACCTTGGATTTGGCAATGGATTTTTAGATATGACAACAAAAGCATAAGCAACAAATGAAAAAAATACATAAATGGAACTTAAAATAAAAAACATCTATGCTCCTAGGGACACTGTCAAGAAAGTAAAAAGATGACACAGAATGAGAGGAAGTACACTTTACCCTTGAACAGCACAGGTTTGAACTGTGTGGGTCCGCTTACATGCAGTTTTTTTTTAAATAGTAAATACTGTACAGTACTACATGATTCACAGCTGGATGTACTCTCTGATGCAAAAGCACAGATATGGAGAGCCGACTCTAAATTATACCTGGATTTTTGACTGTGTATTTGCAAATCATGTATCTGATAAGAGACTTGTATCTGGAATAAGTAGGGAGTGCTTACAAATCAATAATAAAAAGATAAATAAAACAATTTTTTAAATGAGTAAATGATCTGAATAGAAATTTCTCCAAAGAAGATCTACAAGTGACCAAGAACTATGAGAAGATGTTAGACATCATTAGTCATCAGGGAAACACAACTCAAAACCACAATGAGATACAACTTCACACTCACTAGGATGGCTAGGATCAAAAAGTCAGCTAAAACAAGTGCTGGTGAGGATGTGGAGAAAATGGAACCCTCATGCACTGCCAGTGGGAATGGAAAATGATGCCACCACTTTGGAAAACAGCCTGGTAATTCCTCAAATGATTAAACTTAGAGTTTCCATTTGACCCAACATTTCCAGTCCTAAGTAACCTAAATGGAAAAAAACAAAATGTTCATCAACTGATGAATAAACAAAATGTGATATATCCATGCAGTGGAATATTATTTGACTGTAAAAAGGAGTGAAATGCTAATTCTTGGTATAGCATGGATAACCTTGAATTTATTGCGCTAAGTGAAAGAATCCAGTTAACAAAAGACCACATATTCTATGATTCCATTTATATGAAGTGTCCAGAATCATCAAATCTATAGAGACAGAAAGTAGATTAGTGGTGCTTAGGGCTGGGTGGCAGAAGGTAGGGGTGAGGTGAAAAGGGAGGATGAGGCACAAAAGCAAATAGCTACACGGTACGGGTTTCTTTTTGAGGTGTTGAAAACGTTCTAAAATTGACTGTGGTCATGGTTGCACATAACTGTGAATGTAGTTAAAAACCATTGAATTATACACTTTAAGTGGGTAGATTACATGGTTTGTTAATTATCTCTCAATTAGGCTGTATAAAAACGTGCTATAATGAAAAAAAAGAATAATATTGCTAATAACATGATGTAAGGACAAAGATTGAAATAACCTCAAGCCTGTGTATCCAGTAAAAAGGTAAGCAATATTCCCAGGTCTTAGAAAATTGGCAAAATTATAATATGCACATTGGTATACAAAGTGCCATAATTTATTAAAAACTATGAATATAACACATAAAAATAAAACTGTTAAAACTTAAATTTGAACTAAATATAAGGTCGCAGATTTAGCAAACCAAAACAGGATTCCCAGTTAAATTTGATTTACTTTTCATTGCCTTGGCATGTATACATTTAGATAAATGAAAAATACCACATGGGATATACTTTACAATAAAAGTATTTATTATTATCTGAAATAAATTATAAGCATCTAAATTATATACCACTTCCTTTGATTTTATTTCTCTGATTTTATTTCTCCTTAACAGTTCCTTGTTTTGTAGACTTTTGATTGTAGAATTCCTTGTGGTTACAGTCTATTTTCCATTTACATTATCCATTTCTTTTGTCATTTTAACATGTACCAGTAAGAACATGGGTAATATTAACATTATAAGCCAGTATACTAAACATATACTGGCATAAAGTTAAATTCTAATCATTGCTCTTCAAATTTTATTTGTTGAAGCATATACCATCCTTAATGACATAACTTGCTCCTCTATTCTTGAAGACTACATTGCATCTCTTGATCAATAACTTTATAAAATGTTGTCCACTGATATGAAAGAGCATTGTTGTCCATTTTCATTTCCTTCTTCTTCAGCAAGCCACCTGATTCTACTTGTTCCCGTGCTGGCAGAATGGTTAGTAATATCCAGTAAAAGAATCAAATTCTTCAAAGGAGGATATCAATTTTAAAGCCCAGTTATGACTAGTGCCATAGTAATTGTCTACATCAAGTTGGAATTTCTTTCCTGTTCAGAAGTACTACTACCCCTTTTAAGAACAGCCTCAAAGGCTTCCCTGGTGGTGCAGTGGTTAAGAATCCACCTGCCAATGCAGGGGACACAGGTTCGATCCCTGGTCCGGGAAGATCCCACATGCTGCAGAATAACTAAGCCCGTGAGCCACAACTTCTGAGCCTGCGCTCTAGAGCCCACGAGCCACAACTACTGAGCCCGTGTGCCACAACTACTGAAGCCTGTGCACCTGAAGGCCGTGCACCGCAACGAGAGTAGCCCCCGCTCGCCACAACTAGAGAAAGCCTGCACACAGCAACAAAGACCCAACACAGCCAAAAATAAATTTAAAAAAATAAAATAAAAAAAGAACAACCTTGATAATGAAAGAGATAAATTTTTCATCAATTCTTTCTTCAGTTTCCTTTGAACAGTGGAGTACTTCAAAAATGTTGTTTGCTCTTCTTTCAATTTGCATCATCTTCTTGCTAAATTGATTAAAAACTATGAACAAGAAATAGGTAGCCTTTACTTAACAGATTATTAAAAACTCAACAAGAATTTTAGGTCCATTTTCTTCATAAAGTATGATTTCATACTTTGTGACAAACTGAGGATTCCTTCAAATGTATTTGTTAAATAGAGCCAGCAGATTTTTTGAGAGAACTGAATAATGCCAACAAAATCGCAAACTTTTTAAATTGCTTAATAGAAATATCATAATGTCATTAGAAAGCATAAATGCTAAAGTAAAAGAATAATTTCATAACAATGTCATGGCAATGTCTATAGAAAGAACATCATATGTTCTCTGAGCAGAATATAGCCAGGACAGCCAACACAGTCAGTGGAATCTCATGCTTTGCTTCAACTTTGAAGAAACTTTTTTTTGCACCTTTACGCAAACATCTGCATCATCTACATCAAAAGCAGGAAAATTGATCTCATCAACTCCTAGCTCAGTAAGAGAGTCCTTGCTGAAATTTGCTAGTGTTTCTGAAGTCTCATCTGGAAGATACTTCACTCGTGATGACTTTGTGAGCAAGTCTTTTTCACAAGAAAAATATTGCAGGAGCAAAAGGAAAATTTTTTTCTGATTGTGATTATTTGTGGCTGTGCTGCAAAAAGGTGAGGAAGCATTTAGATCTTTGATAACCTGTAGTAGTAAATGCAGCCATAACACTCCTTATTATGGCTGTAGATTTTGTCCCAGCACTTGAGTATTTGCTTGCAGTTTTGGAATCAGAAAATCCTTCTGGTAGCAGTAAACCTTCGAGCTAAAAGACAGATGGTCATATAGACTGTGAAGGCCATTATAACTTCTGCTGTGATTATTTTATCTTCATCTGAATTTCTCACAATCAAAAAAATTTATTATTTTATCATTTTCTTTGGTACTAGTTGAAGAAATCATACATATCTTATGCTCAGCTGTTAGTATAAGCTGGTTTATACCTGATGGCTTTTATATTGAATGAATAATTGTGTATTACACAAAGGCTTCAAAACTTCTATAGGGCTTCCAAAGTTCTTTCAAAAGAACTTTTTTGAAGCCTTCAAAAGGCTTCAAAAGTTCTTTCGAAAGAACTTTTTTCTCATTTAATAAGTGTCCACTGTTTGGAAATTCATCACAAAATTACTTTTGTGTTTTGGCATTTGAGGTTTCAAATATACACAAAAAATTATTGATTTGCTATTATCAATTACTGCAAAATTTGAGACAATTGAATTTGATAATCTATGTCTACATCAATGCCATTGGTCACTCACAAATCTGAGCTCATAGGAACTACACACAGGCTTGCAAGGTTGCCAAACAACAATAAACTGAACTCGATATCTGATGCAAAGAAGGTCATCTTCCTGCTTGCCTGCAAGGGAGAGCTACACTTGTAACACAGTTTTCATGAGCAAAACCAGAGTTAATCTTACATAAGGTTTTGAGAAGCTTGACATTCAGGGACTAGTGGACTTTCAGAAGCAAGAGTATACACAGCTGGAAGGACTTTTTGCTGTGTTGGGATGGTCACTGGAGGAAGGCGGATGTTGGTCCGCTGACCAACCTCCAGGAGTACAGCTACTGGAGTGAGGCACTTGCTGATTGGTGTTGTATACAGAAATATGGGCTGTCCCAGAGCGCTGACTTTCAGGACTGGGGATTTGTCACTGATTGGCTGGCATTCAGAAACTCGGGCTGTTATTAATATGCTTGCTTTTAGATGCTTAGAGTGAGGCTTTTGACTGGCCAGTTTCCAGAAGCAGGGCTGTGGGAGTGAGCCTATAGCTATGTGGCTGATATTCGGAGCATATAAACTGGTACCAAGTTATCTTGAATTAACAGCGGTTACCTGTTCGCAACTTGGTAATTTGGCCAGAGAAAAGTGTTTCCTTTTCTTGAATATGAAAAGTAAATATTTTTAATTCTCAATTTCCCCTTTTGATCTCCCTTCAGCCAAACCTGCAGGAGAGACAATAAGAGATTGTCCAGATGTTTGTTTGTAGAAGTATGGTTTTCAGCTGGTATTGCCATTTAAGTGATTTAAGCACCAACCGCTGTGGCGGAAAGATAGCTCTAACTGATGAATTTTTGTAATTTCGCCAAAAGAAGCTGAATACAGGGCATTTGATGTGTCCTGACAAAGTCTATACAGGACATAGGACATGATTAAATACAGAGCTTGTCCCATGTATACAGGATGCCTGACAACCCTATTTAAATATATTCTAGTTAAAACAAACATTAAACATTTTATGTAACAGTAAAAAGATTTGCTTTCTAAAATTAAAAAAAAAAATTTAAGATCATTTTATTGACCTGGGTATCGTTAAAAACATCAAATTAAATTGAGCTTATGCCTTTTTCTCTCTCTCATTTAATCTCCCCAAACTTTACAGAGGTATTTAAGATCTATTCTGTTAAAGGAGGTGCTAAATTTTTTTTTAAATTTTATTTATTTTTGGCTGCGTTGGGTCTTCGTTGCTGCGCGTGGGCTTTCTCTAGTAGTGGCGAGCGGGGGCTACTCTTCGTTGCATGTGCGGACTTCTCATTGCGGTGGCTTCTTTTGTTGCAGATCACGGGCTCTAGACGTGTGGGCTTCAGCAGTTGTGGCATGCGGGCTCAGTAGTTGTGGCTCACGGGCTCTGGAGCACAGGCTCAGTAGTTGTGGCGCATGGGCTTAGTTGCTCCATGGCATGTGGGATCTTCCTGGACCAGGGATCGAACCTGTGTCCCCTGCATTGGCAGGCAGATTCTTAACCACTGCAGGAGGTGCTTAATTTTTTTTTTTAAAGATTTATTTATTGATTTATTGATTGCTATGTTGGGTCTTCGTTTCTGTGCTAGGGCTTCCTGCAATTGTGGCAAGCGGGGGCTACTCTTCATCGCGGTGCGCGGGCCTCTCACTATTGTGGCCTCTCTTGTTGCAGAGCACAGGTTCCAGACGCGCAGGCTCAGTAGTTGTGGCTCACGGGCCTAGTTGCTCCGTGGCATGTGGGATCTTCCCAGACCAGGGCGCGAACCCGTGTCCCCTGCATTAGAAGGCAGATTCTCAACCACTGCGCCACCAGGGAAGCCCGGTGCTTAATTTTTTTGATGTTGATGATGGTAATAATTTCCTACCAAAATGTTCTTAAAATAAGATCTGAGTTTGCATGTAACTATTTTGCTTTTGCTTACCTCTTTGTTTTTATTCAAAGCTATAATTCTACTTTCTAGAGAGAAAGATGCACCAATAAATAAGAGATCAATAAATACCACCAGGAAAGTGATTAATGGCTAATGTTGCCTTTTTAAAACAGCAAGCTGAGAGTTTCATATTTCTTTAGAAGTTTTTAAAAACAATTTATGCAGGTCATAAAACAAAAGGTATTTTTTTCTTTTTTTTTTGGTCATGTGGCTTACGGGATCTTAGTTCCCCGACCAGGGATTGAACCCAGGCCCTCGGCAATGAAAGTGCGGAGTGCTAACCACTGGACTGCCAGGGAATTCCCTAGCAAAAGCATTTTTAAAGAGGCTTCAAGAAATCTCATAAATCTCTCAATGGTGATTAAACCTTAGTAATAATACTGATATAAATGTGCTTCATTTTATGCTCTGTGTAAATTCTCTAGAATAATAGTTGTTGTTTAAAGGAAATCTGTTTTAAGTAACTGTGAAATCTAACTGTAGTTCCAGGAACCTGTAAACCCATTCAACAGACACAATGAAGCAGAGGGAGTCCACAGATATTAACTAGGGAATCCTGTGCAGAGCAGCTAGGCAGGTCAGCCCCTCCCCTTTCTCTCACTCACGCTAACAGTGGCAGCAGCAATTTGACACTCACAATGGACCGTGGGGATAAAACAGCACAGCAGTGCTCCACAGAGCTGTTGACTTAGTGAGGGACAGAAAGACCTCTCACACAGAAGATATCTATTGGGACATCTCCTCCAGACCACATGTTCTGTCCCACCCACAATCCCTGGAAGCAAGTTGTGGTAAACAGAAGCCAAATCCACAGACATATATACACAGAGCCATAGATACAAAGATAAGCACACAACTAAGAATCACCACTTGAGGAATACTGTAAACGAGAGGCACCAACCTCAACCAAAAACCCAACACTCAAAGAAACAGAGATAAGAGAACAAATAGAAAAGACTCCAAAATAGTTATAATTAATAATTCTTGTGTGATAAAAGAGGACTACAGATATATATTCCATACAAGATAGACAATTATGAAAAACTCCAAAATTCTTAGAAATTAAAAATATGATCACAGAAAATTTTAAAGCTCAGTAAATAACCTTAATAAGAGAATGGACAAAATTGAAGATTAAGTATTGGTTAGAAGATCTGGGTGAGGAATTTGCTTATAACCTAGCACCGTCTTGAAGTTCTGATGTCCACCTTCGAGGAGGGAGGAAGAGAGGGAAAGGGGAGAAAGCAGAGGGGGCTCTAAGATATAAAGTATTTTTTAAAAGATTTAAGTAAAGAATTAATAAAAATAGAGTAATGAAATAACAGACCTTTAATAGATATTAGTAAATATTGACACATTTAATGTATTTATGCATAGACTTCATTGTAACACAACATATTTTTCTTCTCAGCTAAACAGACAAGCAAGTCAAATGACTAGACTTATACGGGCTAATTCAGACTATAGAAAGTGTTCCAGGCATACATAAAGATGAAAAGTTTCCTACCTCATTCTATTAGGCTCAAATACCACCACCACCACCACAAACAACAAACAAACAAACAAATAAAACTATAGGCCAACACCAATTGTGTACCCAGTTGTAAAAAGCACAAATAAAATATTAACAAATGAAGGTCATTGGTGTATTAGCAAGTAGAGTTTATCTCAGGAAAGCAAGGATGATTCCATGTTACAACATATATTAATGTTATTTACAATAGTAAGATACCATAAAGAAAAAATGTTATGATCTTGAGGTGAGAAAGACATCACTTAAGCAAGATTCAGTCAAAGCTTAGAAACCATGAAGGTTCAAAAAATAATAAATTATATTTAAACTGCAAACATTTTAAAACTCTATAGTACAAAATTTACCATAAACATGTAGAAGACAACAACCAACAGATCTTTCAGAAAATATCTGAAACATAGGATTAATATCTCAAATATATAAAGAGTTCCTAAAATATATAAGAAAAAGACAAAGGTCCTGTGAAAAAAATGGAAGTAAATTAGCAAGTCACAGAAGAAATTCAGATGACTAAGAGCAAATAAAAAGATGCTCCTCTTCATCAATAACCCACAAAATGAATATTAGAACTTATATTCTTCACTCCTAAGACTAACAGAAAGGTGGAGAAAGGGCCATTTTGACAAGTACATGGTTAAAATGTATTCTCTTATCCTTTTGGTGAGAGTTCAAATTGATTCAGGTTGTGTTTTGCTGTAGTGGTGGTGGTTATTGTTGCTGTTGCTTTTAGGGTGATTAGCTGAATCTATTAACATATTAAATGTGCATACATTTTAAGCCATAAACTGCACTTACAAGAATGTCTCCTAATGAAATTCTAATTGCACAGGTTCTCAAAGGTGTAGTTCAGTGAGGTGACAGTTTGAGAACTTGGACATTTCGATTTACTTTCCAAAATCCCTTCCATTTCTCTACTATTGAAAGCTGCAGGGCAATTTGGGGAACAGACATCAGCACAGATGGTGGGCCTGAATAGTCTGAGTAATCCCAAACTCATTGCCATTGATTGGTTCAGAAATGAGCAAATTTAGCCAGTGAAATGTGAGGAACCTTGAGTAAAGTTTTCTGAAGAAGTTCTTTCTCACTCTTGAAAGAGAACTGTGGGAAGCAAATCTTTTTCCATTGGCTATGCAAATTAGAAAGCATATAGCTCTGGTCACTGTTGTCAGTCATTTTATGTTCAGAGGTGAGCCAGCCTTGGGATGAAATGGATGCTGAGACTGGCAGGGTAGCAAGATGGAAAGAACCTGGCTCCATGATGGCATTGTTTGTTTTTTAAAATTTATTTTATTGACGTATAGCTGATTTATAATGTTGTATTAATTTCTGCTGTGCAGCAAAGTAAAAATTCAGTTATATATATATATATTCTTTCTCATATTCTTTTCCACTATGTTCTATCACAGGATATTGAATATAGTTCCCTGTGTAGGACCTTGTTGTTTATCCATTCTATATATAATACTTTGCATCTGCTAATCCCTAGCTCCCACTCCATCCCTCCCCTATCCCCCTCCCACAAGTCTGACAACCACAAGTCTGTTCTCTATGTCTGTGAGTCTGTCTACGTTTTGTAAATAAGTTCATCTGTGTCATATTTTAGATTTCATATATAAGTGATATCATATGGTATTTGTCTTTCTGTTTCTGACTTACTTCACTTAGTATGATAATCTCTAGGTCCATCCATGTTGCTGCAAATGGCCTTATTTCATTCTTTTTTAGAGCTGAGTAGTATTCCATTGTATATATGTACCACATCTTCTTTATACATTCATCTGTCAATGGACGTTTAGGTTGTTTCCGTGTCTTGACTATTGTGAATAATGCTGCTATGAACATAGGGGTGCATATATCTTTTCAAATTATTGCTTTGTCTGGGTATATGCCCAGGAGTGGGATTGCTGGATCATATGGCAACTCTATTTTTAGTTTCTTGAGGAACCTCCATTCTGTTTTCCATAGTGGCTGCATCAATTTACATTCCCACCAACAGTGTAGGAAGGTTCCCTTTTCTCCACACCCTCTCCATGACTTTTTTTTTAAATAACCAACATTTTCACAAACCTGTTTTTTTTTTTTAATTTTGTTTATTTATTAGGTTGCACCGGGTCTTAGTTACAGCAGGTGAGCTCCTTGGTTGTGACATGCAAACGTCTTAGTTGCTGCATGCATGTAGGATCTAGTTCCCTGACCAAGGATCGAACCCAGGCCCCCTGCATTGGGAGCACAGAGTCTTAACCACTGCGCCACCAGGGAAGTCCTCCAACATTTGTTGTTTGTAGACTTTTTAATGATGGTCATTCTGACTGGTGTGAGGTGGTACCTCACTGTAGTTTTGATTTGCATTTCTCTAATAATTAACAACGTTGAGCATCTTTTCATGTGCCTGTTGGCCATCTATATGTTTTCTTTGGAGAAATATCTACTTAGGTCTTCTGCCCATTTTTCCACTGGGTTGTTTGGTTTTCTGTTGTTGAGTTGTATGAGCTGTTTGTATATTTTGGAGATTAAGCCCTTGTCAGTCATATCATTTGCAATTATTTTCTCCTAGTCCATAGGTTGTCTTTCCATTTTGCTTATGGTTTCCTTTGCTGTACAAAACCTTGTAAGTTTGATTAAGTCACATTTGTTTATTTTTGCTTTTGTTTCCATTGCCTTGGGAAACTGACCCAAGAAAACATAGGTATGATTTATGTCAGAGAATGTTTTGCCTATGTTCTCTACTAGGAGTTTTATGGTGTCATGTCTTTTGTTTAAGTCTTTAAGCCTTTTGAGTTTATTCTTGTGTATGTTGTGAGGGAGTGTTTATTCATTTACATGCAGCTGTCCAACTTTCCCAGCACCACTTGCTGAAGAGAGTGTCTTTTCTCCATTGTATATTCTTGTCTCCTTTGTCGAAGATTAATTGACCAAAGGTGTGTGGGTTTATTTCTGGGCTCTCTGTTCTGTTCCATTGATCCATATGTCTGTTTTTGTGCCAATACCATGCTGTTTTGATTACTAGCTTTGTAGTACAGTATTGTCTGAAGTCTGAGAGGATTATGCCTCCTGCTTTGTTCTTTTTCCTCAGGATTGCTTTGGCAATTCAGCTTTTGTTGCTCTGTGTACATTTTAGGATTATTTGTTCTAGTTCTGTGAATAATGTCATGTCATGAGAAATTTGATAAGGATCGCATTCAATCTGTAGATTGCTTTGGGTAGTATGGCCATTTTAATAATATTAATTCTTCCAGTCCAAGAGCATGGGATACATGATGGCATTGTTGAGCCAATAAATCAACCAGCAATAAAGCCTGCTTTATCTCTGAAATCCTAGTTATGTGAGCTAAAAATGTCTTTATTGTTAAAGCAGTTTGAGTCAGAGTTTCTATTACTTTCAGCCAAATGCATCCTAACTGATGTAATGTATACTGCAGCACCACTGGTAATAGAGAAAAATAGCCAAACAACCTAAATGCTTATAAGCAGGGGAATGGTTAAATAAATATAGCATATCCATATTGTGGAATATTAGGCAGTCATTAAAATAAATAAGGTAAGTCTGTATGCATGGATTTGCAAAATTCTTCAAGACCTTGATACGTGAATAAAGCAAATAGTGAAACAATACATATAGTACATAAACCCTTTGATGTTTTAAAAATTATATATATAAACATTTGCAGTCAACTGCATAAAAATAGAACTAGAAGGATACACAGCACTGGGGAATAAGGTGGGAGTGTGGGTTTGGAAGTGAAAGAGCCCAGTTTTATGTTTATTTTTTGTAATTATGTATGTCGTGAATATTTTACAATGTCAATGAAGCCATACATTAATCTTGTGTTTAAAAAATGCACAGTTCATTGTACTACACAAAGCTTCATGATTGACCCTTCTTTCCTAGCTTATACGTAAGACCTCATAGGTCTATAAAAAGCAATATTTATTTTTTCCTTTATTTTAATAAGTGCTGACAGAGAACACCTCAAAGGTGTTCAACATAGTTGACAATCACTAATGCTTGTCTCCAAGAAAGATTCTATATTTTCTATAAACACTAGCCTCTAACTATAAGCTCTGTCTTTTCATTGGCTTTGACCCTAATATGTAATATCATAGGCTAAGGAAGATGTGGCTTCCTATGGATTCTTTCGATTGTGTGAATAAACCCAGAAAACACCATCAACCAAAGTTATCCTGGAAAATGTTTCAGAGCAAATGGAAAGTCTCTAGCTAATTCCAGGAATAAATGAATTCCATCTTTCCCTAACGCTAGTGGGAGGTTTTTTTGTTTTGTTTTGTTTTGTTTTTTTAATGTCTAAATGCCCCTCTTCTTCTTTAAAGGAGGTTTTTTTTGTTTGTTTGTTTTCAAAATTTATTTATTTATTTTCATTTTTGGCTGTGTTGGGTCTTCGTTTCTGTGCTAGGGCTTTCTCCAGTTGCGGCAAGCGGGGGCCACTCTTCATCGCGGTGCGCGGGCCTCTCACTATCGCGGCCTCTCTTGTTGCGGAGCACAGGCTCCAGACGCGCAGGCTCAGCAATCGTGGCTCACGGGCCCAGCCGCTCCGCAACATGTGGGATCCTCCCAGACCAGGGCTCGAACCCGTGTCCCCTGCATTAGCAGGCAGATTCTCAACCACTGCGCCACCAGGGAAGCCCTAGTGGGAGTTTTTGTTCATCTCATAGCTAATTAAATAAGAATTAGCATTGCAGCTTCAAGATGTGTGACTTTTCTGGTGTCTGTTCAGGGTGCCCATGGCACTGAGTGCATCCCTTGAGACATCATAGTTGCCTTGCTGTTTTGTAGTAGTGTATTTACATGTTCATCTCTTTTGCTAGACTGTTTGCTCCCTGAAAGCAGGGAGCCCTTCACTAACACATTTATTTATTTATTCATTCATTCCATAAATATTTATTGCATGTTGTGATGGTTAGTTTTATGTGTCAGCTTGGCTAAGCTATAGTACTCAGCTATTCAATCAAATATGAATCTAGGTGTTGCTATGAAAGTATTTTGTGAATGTGATTAACATATACAATCCGTTGACCTTAAATCAAGGGGATTATCCTGAATAATCTGGGTAGATATCATCCAGTCAGTTGAAAGTCCTCAAGAGAAAAACCGAGGTTTCCCTGAGGAAAAAAAAAATTCTGCTTGTGGGCTGCAGCTTTAGCGCCTGACTGAGAATTTCCAGTCTGCCTTCCTGCCCTATGAATTTCAGAGTTGCCTCAGCAGCCCTCACAATGCATAAGCCAATTCCTTGCAATAAATCTCATATATGTAATGATATATAATCTCCTACTGATTCTCTTCTTCGATAGAACCCTGACTGAATCACATGTCCACTATGTGATGGGCACTAAATGTTCAATGATAAACAAAACGGAGATGGAATTTACCATCTAGTATTGGCAGAAACAATAAGTAGACAAGTAATATATATATTTGCAAGGTGTGGTATGTACTAAGAAGGAAAATAAATAGGTACTACTAAGAGGAAATTAGAGGAGGAACCTAATTTAACTCGGGTGATCAGGGACAGGCTCTTGAGGAAGGTGACATGTAGTGTGAAGTGTGAAGAAGCATCAGTCTTGAAAAATGTAAAGAGAAGAGAGTCCCAGGCAGAAGGAACAGTATGTGCAAAGGCCCTGGGATCAAATGAGTGCTTGACCTGTTCCTGGAATTGCCAGAAGACTGAAATATAATGTGTCCTGACCTCTCCTTTGAAATCCTGTGACTATACCAATTATCTATTTGCCTTACCCACATTTCTTTGAATAATTGGTTTTCTGCCTGTCTCGCCATTACTAAAATGAAATTTCCATAAAGGCAGGGATTTTGTCTGTTTTGCTTCCCTGCTGTATCATCAGGAATGAAAAGTTCCTGGTACTTAGCAGGTACTCGTAAATATTGAATGAATGAATGAACAGTTAGTAACAATTGCAGGAGTCCAGGCAAAAGAGGATGTTGGCTTGGTTAAAGTGGAGGTGATGGGAATAGAGAAGGGCCAACAAGTCTGAGGTATCTTTTGGAGTTACAGTCAATAGCACTGGTTGATAGATGAGAAGTAGGGTGTAAAGGAAAAGAAGTCAAGTGGCTCATAGTTTTCCGACCTGAACAAATAGGTAGATGGTGGTTCCAGTGGCAGAAATGGGAGAGGCTATTGGTAAATAAATTGGTATTTCCAGGACCTAGCTTGCAATGTTTATAACTGTTTGAAAAATGAATGAATGAAATGGTGAGTTTAATTGCCATCACTGTGTTTAGCAAAAGGCAACTACCTTAATGTTCACAGATCTTCCAAGTCCTCCTTTTAAATTGTTTATTTTTTCTTAAAAAATTTTTATAAGCTTTAATGATATCTTTAGTACCTTCTAGAAGAAAACACTTTGTTTTTTTACTTTCATGATATAAAGTAAATATGCTATTAGTAGGCTGAAGGACTGTGTTTGGATGACTTTAAGGGACTTTTAGCTATGGTGAAATCCAGCAGACAGGGAAATTCTACATGCTACATGCTCCCAAGAATACACATTCTTGGAGCAATAACCACAGAATAGGCCCACGTATATCCCAAGCAATGGGTCTCCCCTTTCTTGGTACCTCCCTCTGTTTTAGGTATTTTCTTTCATTTCAAATTTTAAAATTTCATTTCACCAAAATGTGTCTCAATTTTGCAAAGTACCTAAGCTATTTTTTTTTCTCCAAAACAATTTTCTCAAACAATCCACCATGGATTAGTACTACCTGGGGGCAGAGGAACCGGAGGGGGAACTTGTTAAAAACAAGTACACATTCCTAGATCCCAGTTGAAACTTAGTGTATCAGCCAACTCTGGGAATGCGGGCCCAGAATCAGTATTTTAAATATGCCTCCTAAATGATTCTTTTTTTTTCTTGGCTGAGTTTGGTCTTCATTGCTATGCGCGGGCTTTCTCTAGTTGTGGAGAGCGGGGGCTACTCTTTGTTGCGGTGCCCGGGCTCCTCATTGCAGTGGCTTCTCTTGTTGTGGAGCACAGGCTCTAGGCATGTGGGCTTCAGTAGTTGTGGCAGGCGGGGTCAGTAGTTGTGGCTCACAGGCTCAGTAGTTGTGGTGCACGGGCTTAGTTGCTCTGTGGCATGTGGGGTCTTCCCAGACCAGGGATCGAACCCATGTCCCCTGCGTTGGCAGGCAGGTTCTTAACCACTGTGCCACCAGGGAAGCCCCCTCCTAAATGATTCTTAAGCACATGCACCAAAAGTTGAGGACCATTGTTGTAGGAATATGAAAATGCATAGGTTTTTAGAATAAAAACTCAAAAGATAGTTTAATTGCATTTCCTTGTTTGTTTTTCAATATAAATGTATGGCTCCTGAAACTAGCAGTTTTCAAGGTGTGGTCCAGGGGACCCCTGGGATCACCAAGACCTTTTCATGGAGTCCACAGATCAAAACAACTTTTGTAATAATACCAAGACATTATTTGACGTTTTCATACTAATTCTCTCATGGATGTGCAATGGAGTTTTCCAGAGGCTAAGTGGTGAGTGGTATCACCACAAACTGAATGCCGAAGCAGAGAGGAGGATCTAGCCTTCCTTTATTAAGCTAACTAAACATTAAAGAGAGTCCCAAAAAATATAAAACAATGCCACACTTCTCATTATATATTTTTTGTTTTGAAAAAATAGTTATTTTTTATAAAAACATGTTATTTGTGTTAATATCTGATGCATATTTTATTATTTTAAAATAAGTTAATAAACATTTTAAAAATTACTTAGTTTTAATTTCAGATACAGTAAATATCAGTAGATATAATTCACATAAACACAAGCTGTTTGGGGTGTTCAATAGTTTTTAATACAGTAAAGTTGTCCTGAGCCAAAAAGTTTGAGAGCTGTTATCCCAAATTTATTTTTCTTCTATAAAATCATCCTAGGGGATCTCAATGGAAACTCTTTCCTGGTCCTTGATCCTCTGTGCATTTTGAATCCTTGTGACTTATGACCAACCAACTGCTTGACCAGGTGAACAAATATACTGTGGGGACTTTGGTGAGGCCCTTTGTCTATTCAAGAGTAAACAGTGATGGTTTCCATGAAGACTAAGTAAAAAGCTAGAAAAACAAGCTCTCAGAATTCCATTCAAGTAGCCAAGTCTGGTCAAACACTGAAAGAGGAACAGATGAGGCATTATTAAAACAAAGATGTTTTAGGCATGCATAATATGACACAGCAAATACAGCATTGTCCTTGAAGCAAACACTCTTGGGAGTTAAGATTTCTATTTCTTGCTCTCCGCTCTTAGGCAAATCAAACCTCTCTGGGCCTCAGTTTTCGCATCTGGGGTTTATACTGGAATCTAACAGTCATTCATTCATTCATACTTTTATTCATTCTCTCTGTCTTTTATTCAACAAGTATTTATTAAACATCTCCTTGGCTCCAGATACATTAAGTATTGGAGATATATAGGCCAATGATCTAATGTCTGACTCTAGCAGTCTATAAGGAAGATAAATTATTTAAATTATTTAAGTTACTCTGACTAAAATAGCTCCCCATGTTCACAACTTTTTATCTCTTTACCCTGCTAGGTATTTCTTCATAGCACTTATTATCACATAATGTATTATACATACATATATATATATTTATATTTGGGGGGGGTACTTATTTCTGTGCCGTCACCAAACTATAAGTCCCAGGAGGAGAGCAACTTAGTCATGTTGACCAAGGCTTTCCAAGCACATGGTTGACATTCAGTAACTCTTTGTTGAATGAATGAAAGAAAAAAGGAATAAAAAAGAAGATAAATATGGGGGAAAGAAAGAAAAAGAAAAAAGAGCAAGAGAGCAAGAGAATGCCTAGGAAAACAAATCAATATACTTACTGAGAGAAGAAGGATGAGTTAAAGTTAGGTGAAGTATTGGAGAGACAGAAAGCATTCCAGGCAGGGGGAAGAGCATGCATGAAGACTTAAAATGTGGAGTAGCATGAAATTGTAAGTCATTTAATCCACAGAGCTGAAATGTGTGATCTGCACGGCAGGAGAAGTGCTGCAAGAGATGGACAGTTCTCACATTCTCTGAATCTATGAAGGAACTGGCAACTTTGTGCCAGGCTTCCACTTCCTTACCTGGGCAATGTGGATTTCTCCGTGAACTGGACTGACAGATATATAGTTTTAGTGTGGGAAGGTTTTTAGCCATTGAAGGGAAAAAAATACTGTTTTCCTTCTCTGCACACACACCACTGTTAAGACTTCACTTCTGGTCACCAAATGTGTGGATTTTTTTCCTCACACTGACCCATTCTCTAGCAACAGCTGGTATCCTACAATTTAGCTCAGTTCTGACACTATCTACCTAGTGTTAGCGTCAGACCCCACAGGTTAAAAGGATCAGTCCCACAACACTAGCCCCTCACTTCAGACACCAATCGCAAGTCTGGGTTGTCACCTGTGCTTCTTACTGACTGGCTACAAATCAGAAGTTCCCACAACCCCTCCTCCAGTTTGATAATTTGTTAGAATGGCTCACAGAACTCAGAAAAACAGTTTACATACTAGGTTATTGGCTTATTATGAAAGGATACAACTCAGGAACAGCCAAACAGAAGAGATGCGTATGCGAAGGGACACAGAGCTTCTGTGCCCTCTCCAGGCCTACCACCCTCCCAGCACCTCCACGTGTTCACCAAACCAGAAGCTCTCTGACCTCCAAGCTCCATACTTTAGGGGTTTTTATGGAAGCTTCATTAGGCATGGTTGATTAAATTATTGGTGTTGGTGATTAACTCAACCTCCAGCCCTTCTCCCCTCCCTGAAGGGTGGAGGGTAGGGCTGAAAGTTCAAACCCTCTAATCACTGGGTCGGTTACCTTGGCAACTAGCCCTTATCAGTAGTTATCTAGTGGCTTTCCAAAATTCACCTCATTAACATAAATTCAAGTGTGGTTGAAAGGAACTCTTTGTGAATAATAAAAGACACCCCTTTCATCTTTATTGCTCTAGAGCTATTTCAGGAACCAGGACAAAAAAACAAAAGATGCTTCCATTTCTCTTATTGCTTAGGAAATTACCAGGGTTTTAGGAGCAGTGTGTAGGGAAGGAAGACCAAATTTATATTTCTTATTATAAATCATGATATTACAGCCATCATCTAACAATCTTGATGATAGTATTATTATGATTATGTTTAATGTATACTGAATTCCTACTAAGTGAAGAGCACGTATATATCATATCATCTTTAAACAACTTTATGAGTTAGAGACTATTAGTAAAGCCCACATTATAGATGAGAACATTGGTACTCAGAGGGGTTATGGAATCTTCCCAAAATAAGTGACAGAGATGAACTATGGTAGCCAGTCTCTAAGAAGGCCCTCAATGATCTTTACCTCCTGATATTCCACCCATGTGTCGTCTACTCCCATAGTGAAGTCAGGGCTGATCTGTGTGCCCAGTAAAATATGGCACAAGTGATGGTGTTACCGAGTGCAAGCTCGCTCTGCTCACCACATGACAGGGCAATAAATCGGAGACAAGGTGTTGAGGCAATGAATATGTCTTTATTCGGAGAGACTGAGAAGATGGTGGACTAGGGTCCCAAAAACCATCTTATTGGGGTCTGGATGCCAGTTTCTTTTATAGAATCAGAGAGGGAGAGGAGGTGAGGAAGTAAAGTGAGAAGGGCCATCAGTCTTGCAAAAGATCTCCTGGAATGACCAGCCTCGGTGAGAGGACGTGTTAATTTCTTCTTTCCTGCAGCCATTCACAGGTGGGCAGGGTCAGATTGTCCCCCTGTGAGCTGAACACAGGCACTTTAGTTTAACATTCAGACAGAGGGGCAGGGGTCCCTGAGGCAGGCCATTATGTATGATTATAATAACGAAAGCAATGAAAAGCAAAGGTTAAAGTCAAAGAAACAGATCCAACATGGAGTCAAAATTGGCTCTTCCCTGTTACAATGGTATATGATTCAGAAACAAGGTTATAAAAGATATTGCATCTTCAACCTTACCTTTTGAATTGTGAATTGTGAAGACACTCAAGCAGTCCTGTGGAGAGGTCCATGCAAAGAGAAACTGAGGCCTCCCATGAAGGGACAGCACCATTGAAACAGGAGGGAAGGCGGCAGGGCACAAAGTGTAAAAGAATGACATAGCCCAAGGTCATGACGTAAACTGATTAGAACCAAATAGATCCAAGATGGTGGACAAGTTGACTTCCACTAGACCTTGAGCCTCAGTATATACACTCATTGTAACACATCAGAAAGCTAAATGACACACCCACAAGCACCATGACTGTTCTGAGGCCCAACATCAAAAATCAAAAAGTGGGTGGTGGGCAAATTCCTGGAAATCTCTGCTCCTTCCCCAAAATAGCTGGAATACTCTTCCCACTCATTGGCCTGTGAAATTACCCACCCCTATAAAAACTGCCAACCCCATACCCTGGTGCCTTTCTCACCTTCTGAGATGGCCCACACTCTGTGGAATGTGTTTCTCTCTAAATAAATCCTCTTCTTACCTATCACTTTGTCACTGAATTCTTTCTGCGATGAGACGTCAAGAACCTGAGCTTCTTTAAGTCCTGAAACTAGGTGTGTGATCTCAGTTAAAAGACCGTGGGCTTTGGCCGGGTTCGAGTCCCGGCCACGTGGGTTCAAGTCCCAATCTGAGGTGCACGGTTTCACCGTCTGTGTCAGCCACCTTGGAAGTGTATTCTCCAGTCCTAATCAAGCCTTCAGATGATTTCAGCCCCAGCCAACATCTGACAGCAACTTCACGAGAAAACCCAAGCCAGAACTGCCCAGCCAAGCCTCGCCTGAATTCCTGACCCATAGGAACTATAAGAGATAAAAAATGATATGGTTGTATTAAACCACTAAATTTGGGGGTAATTTATTATACAGGAATAGATCATTAATACAGTTGGGCTTCAAAGTCAGATTTGTCTGAGTTGAGAACCAGATTTCTTCATCTTTTTTTCTCTTGCTACCTCTGATTTTAAAAAAAAGGCTTGGGCTTCCCTGTTGGTGCAGTGGTTGAGAATCTGCCTGCCAATGCAGGGGACGTGGGTTCGAGCCCTGGTCTGGGAAGATCCCACATGCTGCGGAGCAACTAGGCCTGTGAGCCACAACTACTGAGCCTGCACGTCTGGAGCCTGTGCTCCACAACAAGAGAGGCCACGATAGTGAGAGGCCCGCACACTGCGATGAAGAGTGGCCCCCGCTTGCCACAACTAGAGAAAGCCCTCGCACAGAAACGAAGACCCAACACAGCCAAAACTAAATAAATAAATAAATAAATTTATTTTAAAAATAAATAAATAAATAAATAAATTTTTAAAAAAGGCTTGTCTTATTGAGTGCGATGTAAATAGTGTCCCAGGAGTTACGGAATCCAGCAGAGTATTTGAGTTATAGGACATAATACAAGATTCCGAAAGTACTCAATATGCCCAGATAAAAAGCAACTCCAAATAAAATCTGTTTTCCTAATTTCTCATTTTTTAAGTTTCAAGGGGCCATTTTGAATATGAAAACTTTTACTGAAGTAGATGAAATATTGAAATGCTTACTAAACAATTTCACTTATTAAATTTGTTATACATATTTTAAATTACATATTATATAAAATAATGTTCTAATTTAGAAATGTTATTTTCTCCCACGCTAACATCAGTAAACTGTTTTACTCATATCCTTCATATGCATATTTTACATCCTTGCTATAGATATCCATGGATCAACAGCATTGGCATCTGGGAACTAGTTAGAAACGCAGAATCTCTAGCTCTCCCCTAGACCTATTGAATCAAAATATGCATTTTGACAAGATGCCCAGGTGATTGGTGTGCACATTAAACTTTGAGATGTACTGGTCTACACAAGTGTTGTAATCACGTGTCATCTGTTTTCTAGAATACATAATCTTCACTTCCATGTAAGCTGCTTGCAGTATAGCATGCTTTGAACTTCTGTATGTTGCTACGGCAGATGCTTCTCATTGCTCTCCCAATAGCCATTATTCTTTACCTTAACTATGGAACTCCAATTTTGTTTGGGTGTAACACTGTGCCCAGTTAGAAAAACTCAACTTCCAGACTTCTTTGCAGCTAGGCTTGACCATACAACAGAGTTCAACTTCTGACTAATGAGAGGTAAGCAAAAATTGCTGGATGGGGCTTCAGGAAAAATTCTTCATAAAAGGGGTACTCGGCTTGCACGCATTTTTGGACTTGCCTCCTGATCCTAATCCTTTCTTTTATTTCTGCCTGAAATGTGGACATGAAGCTAGAAGGTGAAGCTGTCATGTTATAATCACAAGGATTAAAATCACACAATGAGGATGGTGGAGGGAAAGTGAAAAGGAGCTTGTGTTCCTAATGGGACTGTGGTATGGCTATATCAGACTTGGACTGCTCAAATCCAAACTTCTTGCCATGTGAGAAGAATTCAACTTTTTGTGATTAAGCCATTGTAATTAGGCTTCTATTACATTCAGCTGAACACAATCCTGAAGCAAGCTGCAGGCACACATTCATGGAACAGCAGGATGGTACTGCTGGATTGTTTTTCATTTCTTCTGTAGGTATGTATTTCCCTGTTGCCCAAATTTAACCACTTACTATACTGCTTTTAAAAGTAGTTTTAAAAAGGCTTATTTACAAGAACATTTAATCACAACCATGGGGTCATATATGCAGGAATAATGACTAAATGTATGTTCATTTATATTCCTCCTTTGTTTTTATCTGTGTCCATCAGGTGACCTTTATCAGCAGCCATAATTAGTATTGATAGAGTGCTTACCCATTTAGTACTTTGTTTTCCAAAATTAAATAATTGAGATAGGGCCTTATAATAGGAAGACTTTGTAAAATTGCAAATGTAAGGCAGTTTCCTCTTTTCTGATCATCCTTAACTTCTATTTAGGCATTTATAGGCATCAGAATAAATCTGTGCATCCAGCATTCTGAATCTAGATAGAGCCAATAGTAAGGGGGCTGACCAGAGAGGGGTCTCTCCTATGCAGGGTGATTTCTTTGGGATAAGGAATTAAAGGTAGAATGAGGAACGGAAACACATGCTTAGAGTTTGGAATAAAAATCCTGATGCAGAAGTAGTTTTCTAGAGAAGCAGCTGAATTCATTTTAGGGGCTCAAGGCCCTAGATAGTGCACTTTGGGGAATGATGGAGAGGAGATTGTATCCACGTTGTAGCATAAAGGGAACTGGATAGAAAACTACTAGGAGAATGGGAGTTTCCTCCCAGAAACTTTGGGCTTTGAGTTTCCAGAGTAATATGGGATGGGGTTGTAGTTATTTATTTGGGTATTAATTGACAGGTTGACCCCAGGACACTGGAGGACTTGGGAAGGACTGGAGTTGCATCTGTAAAATCACCTGGCAAATGTGTCTGGCATATGTTTGAGATCCACTGTAGGTTTGTCAAATGTATGTTCATTTGGTCTATATCCAAGGTAATCATCAGCATAATACAAAAGCTTATCCAGAATATTAATCAAAACAACAGTTTTATCAAGCCAAAATGTTCCATACAAAACTCCAGAATTGGAATTAATGATCCAGAATGGGCTTCCCTGGTGGCGCAGTGGTTGGGAGTCCGCCTGCCCATGCAGGGGACACGGGTTCGAGCCCTGGTCCGGGAAGATCCCATATGCCGCAGAGCAACTGAACCCGTGTGCCACAACTGCTGAACCTGCGCTCTGGGGCCCGCGAGCCACAACTGCTGAGCCCACGTGCCACAGCTGCTGGGGCCCGCGCACCTAGAGCCCGTGCTCCGCAATGGGAGAGGCCACCGCAATGAGAAGCCCGTGCGCTGCAGCGAAGAGTAGACCCCGCTGGCTGCAGCTGGAGAAAGCCCGCCCCGCGCGCAGCAGCAGACCCAATGCAGCCAAAAATAAATAAATAAATTTATTTAAAAAAAACAAAAAACGAATACATAGGTAGTCTGAAATGGAGAAAAAAAAAGATTCAGAATGAACAAACACTTGAGGAGCATCTGCTTTGTGTCAAGCATCGTGAAGGTACTTTTACATGCACTTTCACCCGCGTGCAACTGCCCTCTCCATAGAGGTTTACTTTGCTCATCTGACCAAAATAGAAAACCCCTGCTGCTCCTGCTGAGCCCTCGTGTGCTGATCCCGCCCAGGATGCTCCGCCCCTGAGGAGGAGGAGCCTGAACAGCCAGGAGCCGACCAGCTGGTTCTGAGCACCTGTTCCACTGTCTCGCCCTCGCCCCCGCAAGGCTTCTGGGTAAGAATGAATTTTTTTCTAATCTGAATAATGCATGTCATTCCTAGTCTAGAGCTATACTTATGCCTAAAACAAATAATGCCCTTCCTTAAGTCAATACCTTTCCACAGAGACATCTATCGCATATTAACTTCACCTGACTGTATCTCAGTCAACGGAACTAGTGGAAGTCATGTAATAGAGAAACGACGATAAAGAGGGATCCCAAATTGTAGTTTGATCCCAAATTATAGTTAGGTGTTGTAGTTAAAAAAATTTTTTTAATGTACCAGACCAATGTGTCTCAAATTTGAGAGCTATATTAACCTTTTCAAGGACAAAACCTTCTCATAAAGTCCCAAGAATATGTTCACTTACTTCAGTGGGAGAAACACTCCCTTAAAGAAACAGAAGTCTTGGGCTTTCCTGGTGGCACAGTGGTTAAGAATCCGCCAGCCAATGCACGGGACATGGGTTTGATTCCTGGTCCGGGAAGATCTGACATGCCGTGGAGCAACTAAGCCCGTGTGCCACAACCACTGAGCCTGCACTCTAGAGCCTGAGAGCCACAACTACTGAGCCCAAGTGCTGCAACTACTGAAGGCTGTGTGCCTAGAGCCCATGCTCCACAACAAGAGAAGTCACCTCAATGAGAAGCCCACGCACCACAACTAGAGAAAGCCCACACGCAGCAACGAAGACCCAACACAGCCAAAAATAAATAAATAATTTTTTTTTAAAATTAAAAGAAACGAAACAAAAGTCTTATTCTACAAAAAGAGTTTTCCAGACATGAATTATCACTGCAGATGAATGATCTCTTTATAACAAGATGATTTTTATGCTATCTTTAAGATGAAAACTCAACATTTAAAACTGCTCACAAAACTCCCGCCTCTAAGAAACAGCAAATCCCTCTCACCTGCTGCATAGTTGGAGAAAACCTATACCAGCCAAGAGTCTATTTCTATACAAAACCATTCCCAATCACATATGGGGTCTTTGGAGGCCCTAACAAGTATAAGGCACTGCGCTATTTCCTTCTGTATGGTTTAAGGGGAACTTTATCGCGGCATGATGCTTTCAATTTGTTTCTGTAGAATATTGTTAATCTGGTTCCATTGGTCTGGGTTTGCTGGCTGTGTGAATGGATAATGTCTTAGGCACAGGCAAAATCTTCAACTTTGTTTTGCACAAGCTTTTAAGCCCAACTTGCATGCTCAAGTGTCAGACACCTCCCTGAGACAGGTTCTCTGACCTGGAGATACCTATTCCAACCAGTTAGTAGTGTTGCAAGAACTCCAGGGCCTTGGAGGAGCTTTGTCCTCTGAGGCTGCTGGCTGCCCAGAAATGAGTCATGCTTTTATGATGACATCTGGTTGCTGGCCATATGGTGTTTCAAGGGGGTCTGTGATCATTTTCTGCAAGAATTCAGCAGAATCATGTTACAGTGTCCAGGGTCTAAAAGAGGCATTTGGCACTGACACAAGAAACACATTACTGGTGACTCTGTTGGCACCATATAGAAAGGGGGCAAACCCTGGGAAAGCTTGGATTAACCCAGTAAGGGACAAAGCAAGGAAAGGATTGGCTGGGATGCCCATCAAAAATTTTGTAGTTCAAAGGACTCATAGTAGATTTATTCTAAAATTTTGGACAGAAAGTTCAGGGTGATATTTATTAATAGTTCCATTTCGTTGCTATACAAACCATTGCTTCAAAAATACTGATCATTAAAAACCTCAGAGAAGATGTATTGTTATTTTTATTACTGGAAGGAACAGTGTCAGATCTGTGATGTTGTCTTTCAGCAGTAGGGTGACAAGTGACTTTTTTCTTGCTTCTGTATATTTTCTGTAATTTCCAAATGAGCTACAATAATGCAGGAGTAGGGGTTTAGACTCAAATGATTGGCTCCACTATCTAATACCTATGTGGCCTTGGGCAAGTTATTAACTCACTCTACTTCCATTTCCTTCTGTAAAATGGGGATAATAATACTAATAATATCTGCTTTCATGAAGCTCTTGTGAGGGTTGAATGAAACAATACAAATAAAGAGCTAAGACAGTGCCTGGCACATAGGAACTACACCCAAATTTTAGCTCTTGTTACTATTATTACTGTACTTCATTGATTCTAAGACTCACTGTTTTTCTCTCTCCAATTTGTAATTTCTTTCTAATTGGGATGTATCTTACATTAGATGGTGTGAAATGGCTTAAAGGACAGTTCTTTTTTCTGTCTTGGTGATACATGAAACAGACATGCATCTTAAGCAATAATTTGTGTTAGCTGAGTAGTTATTTCTGACCCTATATTTCCTGTGAGGGATGTGACAGGATAGCATTTAGCCCTGATGCTTTCGGCCACTCTCCACCCCCTCCCTTCCTGCCTCCCCAGCTGAAGAGTACGGTGGATGCTGGGCTGCAGGGACCCACCCCTTCCTTGCCTGGTCCTCTTGGAACTGCAGTATGGAGGGGTGAGTTGAATCCAGGGGGGTGCTGGGCTTTTGGGGCACTTCCAGCACACCTGGAGAAATAGATAAGGAGTAGAATAAATTCGGGTGGCAAAATGGCAGTCTAAAATGGAAGGTTTAGGTGTGGCCACGTCACACAGATTTTTGACCATGGTGGTTTAGTGCAGTCTGCACAGCTGTACAATTAACTTTTAACTGCTGCAGCCTGCACCGGAGTCTCTTTCCCTTGGGCCACTCGGTATTTTGAACTTGCTGGTTACGGCTGGCTTATGAGGCTTTATTCACAGGCCAGTGGCTGTCTTTTATAGAGGAGGACCCAGTAAATGTAGGGGATCCATGGTTGGCCTCAGCAGATAGCCATGAGGGGGCTGGCGAGCAAGCCTACCCTGGCCTTGCTGTCCTCCACAGATGTACTGTCCCCAAGAAGTGGTGGCTTTGATGTGTAGGCTGCAGCTCATTTCTTGGATTACACAGGCACACGTGCTTCAGCGTCCTGGGCTTCCTGCAATACCAGTGGGCTTCAGAGGGATTAATAGTGGAGGAGCTGAGGCAGTCATCCACTTACAGGGAAAAGAGATTCTTTGGGATATACTTTTAAAGCAGCGTTCTTTTGCTGCTTTAAAATGCAATGCAGCTGCCGTGTGTGTGTGTGTGTTGCAGAGCGTTTCAATTATGAGTGCCAGACCTTGGTAGGGAGCATTAGCTGAGCTGTCTCAATTCCATTCTGCCTCCAGACCAAAGAAGTGAGCTGTCAAGGAGCTAATTTGGGGGTCACAGGACTTGTGCACAGATTCAAAAATCACTCTCCACCATGTGATCTTAATAAGGCTCAGATTAGAAAGCAGGGTTTTTAGGACTAGTGAACCCACAGCAAGAGGTAGTAGAAACAGCCTCTATGGCCAAAGAGGGGAAAGGCCTGCTCACACAAGAATGGAAATGCTATGTAACGAACTGGGGCCTACATTCAAATCAGTATTGGCGTGCTAGTGAGGTACAACCTGTGCTCTGATTGAAAGCTATGTAACCATGTCCCATCTAGACTAACACACACCTTTTGTGGTTATCCAATTCTGATTCTGTGGAGATATTTTACAGCTCTGTAAGTTGAAAATAACTGATGGCAATGCAAAATAATTGTTGTCTACAGACACAGAAATGATTCCTTCTGTGGAGGGACAACACTACCAGCCATCCTGTGCAAAAGCCAATTTTGTATCTATTTGCACATTCATTTCAATATTCCTTACTCCATAAGAATTTGTGCTTCTTTGATTTCTCCTTTGAACCAGTTGCCTGTCTCTTCCATTTAATCAGTGAGTTAAATAAAATCTTTACCATAAGTTCATTTTATATCTGTATGTGAGTTATGATTTTGCTTCTTTTGAAAATATCTTTTAACACTAGAAACATGGTGTTCAAAGGCGAAATGGAAACTTAGGACATGTTAAATACACTGGGTGAGAAAGAAAGTCCCCTCAAATAAGACTGGGGATGCCACTAGGTCAAATTTCTAGACTTTGCTCAAAGCAGCAGTATCTTAAATGCCCTCCTCTGAGAAAAGACAGTATGCATAGGTGGATTTCTCTTCCAATCTAGAAAATTCATAGTTCTAAAAATAATCTCTTGCCAAGAGATATTTAAGTTCCCAGGGCATGGTCTCTGGACAACTGACAAACTCTGGCACACTGGCACAGCTCAAAACAAGGTGGTGCCCCTTCTCTCAATGCCACTGAATCTCTGCTGTGGTCTTGCCAACTCCTTTTGGTTTGGACTAAGTACTGAGTTCTCGGAATATAATTTTGTTCTGGGCTAACTGCCCAAGGTACTGGGGATTGAGTCATTTTCTAAATTTGGTAGCTGTGGGCCAGTGCTATGATAATCTTGTATGTCCTACTAACATTTAACTCTGGACTTTTTTTCAAGGGTGGTTAGTAAAGATTTGGCATTAAGTAACCCACTTTTTATGAACAACATGAATTATGGTATGAGGCAGCTTAAGCTATAGCTGCTGCAAGAATCACAACTTTACCCAAGATGGAGAATCCCTCTATCAAAACTGAGCAAGATAAGATATTGAGAAGGGTGCATTTTGAACATTAATGTCTTTGTACTTTAACTCTGAAAAGCAAGGGAAATTGTTTCTGGACTTTTCATTTCTTTTGACCATAGTGACTTTAGGTTCACTTTGTAACCAGGGCTTAGTTTACGGACCCCCATTGCTCTTTGAGAATGAAAAGGAGTTTCTATTCATACTTCTATGTTGACAATTTTTTGTTGGACTATCTTAATGTTGTCATTTACTGTGATGGTGAACCTGTAACAAACTATGTTAGACAGTGAGGCTGCTCAGGGTTTGTGATGGGATACAGAAGAGGTAGCCGACCTTCATAATTGGGTAGAAAGTGGCTTTGACCCTAATCTACCTAATGTATTGTTCTGATACATTTTTGAGCCTCTGGAGGCAAAATCAAAACTCCCACCAGTCATTCCAGGATGCTATGCAAAGGGGAAGGCATTGGTATTGGGAAGCACTCATGGTGAGAGCACACGGGACATTACTGGCAGACTGCTGATATTTTCCTCCAAGGGGGAGGTTGTGCCCCAGGATTCATGGTTAATAGAACACAAAACTAGAGTATATGTTTGGGAAATACTTCCATGTGAAGCATGTTCATTAGGTAACACTTTCTCCACCATGAGAAAGCCATGAGTTTGGAAGGAGACAATGGGCGAGGATAGCATAGACTCTTCATTTTCCCTCCCTTCCGAGAGTGAGCTGCCCAGAGAGAACATGTATGTGCCTTCCTCCTCCACGTGCAGAGGACGGCCCTGCCAGTGCTGTTGGGAGAGGGGCTAATTCCGTTTCCTATACCAGGAAGTTTTTCTATCCACAGATACGAGCCCCCTTCTCCAGCATCAGTTTTATCAGTAACAAAGGTGGTAATTGGATCTCATATCTGGTTGGGTTTTCTTGGGGTTTTGTTTTTGTTCCCTAACAACATGTCATTAATCTCATTGCTTATGAGTGAGCACAGATTGGCCTCATTGTAAACCTACTTTATCAGTGGTGTTATGGTTTATTAACTACTTCCTGTGAATGAATGTTGAGCTCGTCTCGGGTCTGGCTGGTAGAGATCCCACATTGTTGAGCCCTTGTATGTTCCTGTGCACTCATGTGATGTAGTCTGTGTCTAAACAGTTTTACCAACTTTTGTGGCTTTCGACATTTTTTTAAACATCTTTTCGACTTAGAAGACCCTCCTTCCCTTCCAATAAAAAGGAGGGAAAACCTTATTTTACTTATTTACTTTAAAATTGATAGTACAGAAAAGGCTTTATAGGCTGTTGTCAATGTCTTTTTTTTAAATTAATTAATTTATTTTTGGCTGTGTTGGGTCTTCGCTGCAGCGTGGGCTTTCTCTAGTTGTGGCGAATGAGGGTTACTCTTTGTTGTGGTGTGTGGTTTTCTCATTGCGGTGGCTTCTCTTGTTGCAGAGCATGGGCTCTAGGCACATGGGCTTCAGTAGTTGTGGCACATGGGCTTAGTAGTTGTGGCTCGCGGGCTCTAGAGTGCAGGCTCAGTAATTGTGGCGCACGGGTTTAGTTGCTCCACGGCATGTGGGACCTTTCCGGACCAGGGCTTGAACCCGTGTCCCCTGCATTGGCAGGAGGATTCTTTCTTTCTTTTTTTTTTTTTTTTAAATCTTGGCTTGCTAAAGTGATAAGTCAGTGGGATGGGTGAGTGCTCGCTCTAGAGAAGGGTTTCTTTTATTCATTTATTTTTTGGCCACACCACGTGGCATGTGGGATCTTAGCTCCCTGACCAGGGATCGAACCCATGCTCCCTGTAGTGGAAGCTTGGAGTCTTAACCACTGGACCACCAGGGAAGTCCCGGCAGGAGGATTCTTAACCACTGCACCACCAGGGATTGTTGTCCGTTTCTACTTCTTCCTTTGTGCATTGCCTCTTCCCTTTTCCCTTTTTGTTTCATGTGGCATTTGGTAAATCTATTTTATAGTAAAGATCTTTACCCTTTGTTGTAAACACTGAAAATATTTACATCTGTTTCTTTTAAATTTTATTTCAAAACTCAAGGAGAAGAAGGGTATCAGTTTTGGACTATCTTTGAATCCCAATATTGTGCACTACTGTATTAAATGGCACATGTATTTTGTTTAAAATTATCTCTTAACCATTCAAAATAAATTAATCACATTCCAAATCAGTCTCTTATATTTAAAATTAACCCCAGAACTAGTGTGTGTTCATACACATACACACATACACACACCCACACCATACATTCATTTTCAATATTTGAATGAGAACCGATTTACCTGAGGAGATATTTTAATAATTTATTCAAGAAAGAACAGCTTTGTAGAAAAAGAAACCTTATCTAAGGTTCCAGGATGGGGATTTAAGCAAAATTCATCCACATTATAACAGTTTTGTTAGCATCGCAGTCTCCAAAGACATTATTCACCAAATAACTTCCCTTTTAGTGAGATACAAAAAACTGAACATGCACATACAATCGCACAAGTGCATGTACTAGAAAATTCAGTTACAGATTCAGAACACTGTAACCAGCTTTTCAGACCCTCTTATCTTTATTTTTGTTTCTTTCAGCTATTTGCTCCACTTTTATCTTTCTGCATTTCCCCACATTACTTAAGAGAGTATACATTACATACATACATACACACATACATATATGTACATACATATACATATCAATATATACACATACATATATATGTATATACATACACATTCATATATAATATATTTATATTTTCTTTTTTCTTCACAGTTGATGCTGTGATATTCGTTTTATATCAGGTAGTTGTAGATATATTCCTTTTATCATCAGAAAAAAAGTTTATGTGCAAAATCTTCAAGTGTTGCCCATGTGAAAAACAATAGCGGGAATTCCCTGGCTGTCCAGTGGTCGGGACTCCGCGCTTTCACTGTCGGCGGTGCAGGTTTAATCCCTGGTTGGGGAACTAAGCTACCACAAGGTGTGGCCAAAAAATAAAAATAAAAACAAGAAAAACGCTAGCATAAAGGAAGTAGGATCCATTTGACAACGCACAGTAAAACTCTCAGCTATCCAGATCCCCAAAGGGGTCTGAGATCCGTGTGTCTCAGGCCCCATCAGTCTGGGGCACATTGGAGTAGCTCATGATTTCACTGGCTGTGCCTTCTACCCACTATTGTGGGGTTTCTGGCCTTTTCCAAACCCCTGGAGGGTCTCATGTGTTGCCCACACACAGTGCTTTCCGCTACCAGGGAATGGCTGTTAGTACTCCACTCCCTGGGGCACACTTCACAGGCCTGCAGGTAGGCAGCAGTGTGAAGAAACACGGAGGAAGGGAGGACGTGGGCCAGAGGGCAGTAAAAACCACAGTTTCTCAGAATGCCCCCTCTCTCATTCAGTCACCACTCTCCTGGACCTTCTTTTGTAGGTGCTCCTTTTCCTTTCTTTTTTTTGTTTTTTTTTTGGCTGCACTGGGTCTTCGTTGGTGCACGTGGGCTTTCTCTAGTTGCAACGAACAGGGGCTACTCCTCACTGCGGAGCACGGGCTCTAGGCGCGTGGGCTTCAGTAGTTGTGGTGCGTGGGCTCAGTAGTTGTGGTTCACGGGCTCTAGAGTGCAGGCTCAGTAGTTGTGGTGCACGGGCCTAGTTGCTCCACGGGATCTTCTCAGACCAGGGCTCGAACCCGTGTCCCCTGCACTGGCAGGTGGGCTCTTAACCATTGCACCACCAGGGAAGTCCCTCCCTTTTCTTTAGGTGAGTTTTCTTCGCCAGGAACCCTGGAGTCCTCTCCATGGGCCTGTCTTGTCATGATCACCTAGCTCTGAGCCCTAGGTCAGGCCCAGCTGGGGTTTAAGCTAAGGCTCCTATTACATTTTCTAGTTGGTTGAGTTGCAAAGAGTTAAACATGTATTCACCGCAAAACAAAATTTCAAAAAAGTTTTAGATGGAAAGGCAGTTCAGTCTTCACTAATGTCTTAAACAATGTAATCTGAACGTGAGTCAAACTTTCCTTATTGACTCAGGGTCAACATTGTGAACATGATTGCTGGCACCGTTCTGTAATATAGCTATTTCCTGTCTGTTGAGGGGTGTAACTGTCTGTCCCCATTCCTAAACTGCTATGCTGTTGAGTATCCTATGTGTTTTATTCATGGTTATACTGCCTCCCTTGCTGCCTTTCTATCAGCTGTCATGTCTTGTAGTGAACATCCTTGTGAATTAGAAACTGGAAAAGAAATCTTAATAAACTAGGTGTAAAATAAGAATAAATGGGCTCTGCTGAGAACTATGGGAGTTTTCCCATAAATGCCATGCATGACCTCGAGCGAATGTGGGGAATCTTCATTTTGGGGTCTTCATTTTTGCTGCTCTGCTGCCTTTGTGATTTAGCACTTGGGTCACAGCTGAATCTCTGATCTGTGACTATACATCCTGATTTTTCCATGAAAATCCTGGTGTCCTGGAGTAATATGTTAATAGTGTCCTGTTTCATTCTCAAAAGTGTTCTAGATAGGATCATAGATTCAGTGGTCACCCTACAGATGAGTGATGTCATCAGCATGAATAAATACTGTACTAATTTCTTCTCCGAGTGATCTGTATATCAGGATTGTACTCGGAGTCACAAAAAATTTAAAAAGAAAACATGAAAATATATGGTAGAGCTCCATTCTAAAGATTTCTAGATTTGTCCACCCAACAGAAAACTGAGATGGAAGAAGGAAAACTCATATTAAGTGCCTCTTGTTTACTTTGTTCTTTATTAGATACATTCACATTTACCAAACTTGTTTAATCCTCAGGGTAGATGTAATTCCTTTTTACATAAAAGGAGAATTAGCTCACAAACCTTGGGGATGACAGAAGGAAAGAAAAGATAAGCCTTGTACCATAGATGGACTTGTGTCAGATTCTTTCCTTCTGTTTCCAATCACAACATATGTCAGTGTCATACAGCCAGCTGGAGTACCTCTTCCTGATAACTTTATAGCATTGTCCTCACTTTTAGTTAAGGGGCAGAGGTCAGGTAGAAAAAGAAAGGCTTAATTTAATTCTGAAATATTTGGAAAGCCTTGGTTTGGAAGAAGTGCTGAATATTATATCATAGCTTTAGGTAATTGTAAACCCTACCCAACTGATTACTGCTTTAGTTTCTAAGGTCTGTGGTTTGAATAACATTTTAAAGCTTGTAATGAGTCAAAGGAATGGAAAATCGTGGGGGAAAATATGACTTTAACCATTCTGGGTGTATTTGAAAATGCAAGCCTTCATTTTAACAAATGAAGGTTTAGAGTGCAAAATAATAGGATTCTGAGGAATATGGGATTGTACCCTGTCCATCTATAATCATTTTTTAAAATGTATTACTATATTAGGGCTTAAATAAGCCATTTTGTTTTTTATATATTGTTTTTTCCCTGTTTTTTTTTAAATTTCTGTTTTCTTTTTCCTGCCTTTCTGTAAGTTACCTGGACATTTTCTGAAATTCCATTTTGATATATCTAGTGTTTTGGAATGTATCTTTCTATATAGGTTTTTTTGTGGTTGTTCTGGTTATCATATTATACCCACATAAATTATCAGTCTATTTTTTATGTTATTCTTTTTTGAAGTATAGTTGATGTACAATATTATATATGTTTCAGGTGTGTAACATAGTGATTCACAATTTCTGAAGGTTATACTTCACTTAAAGTTATTATAAAATATTGGCTATATTCCCTGTGCTGTACAATATATCCTTGTAGTTTATTTACTTTACACATAGTAGTTTGTACCTCTTAATCCCCTACTCCTATCTGGCCACTCTCCCCTTCCCTCTCCCCACTGGTAACTACTAGTTTGCTCTTCATATCTGTGAGTCTGCTTCTTTTTTGTTATATTCACTAGTTTGTTTTATTTTTTAGATTCCACATATAAGTGATATCATTATCATAGTCTATCGGTGTCAACATTTTACCAGTTCAAATGGAGTGTAAAAAACTTATTTCCTTTTAAGTCCCTGTCTCCTATTCATAATATAATAGTTGAAATATTTCCTCTATAAACATTGAAAACCATTTGCTTCAATGGTCAAACATAATTTAGGAACTCAAGAGGAGAGTCTATTGTATTTTACCCATATTTTTACTCTTTCTGTTGTTCTTCCTTCCTTTCTGATGTTCCAAGATTCCTTCTTCTATTATTTCTTTTCTGTTTCAAGAACTTCCTGTAGCCATTTTTAAAGGGTGGTTTTGCTGGTGGCAGAGTCTCTTAGTTTTCTTTCATCTGAGAATATCTTGATTTCCCCTTCATTTCTGAAGGATATTTTTGCTGAGTATAGGATTTTGGGTTGACAGTCCTTTTACCACTTGACAAATGTGAACCACGTCCTTCCAGCTTCCATGGTTTCTGATAAGAAATCTAATATCAAATAGTTTTTCCCTTATTGGTGAGGTGTTGTTTCTCTATGGTTTTTTCAAGGTTTTTACTTATCTTTAGTTTTTAGAAGTTTGATTATGATATCTTGGTGCAGATTTCTTTAGGTTTATCCTATTTGAAATTCCTTTAGCTTCTTGAATGTGTACATTTATGTCTTTTGCCAAATTTCAGAAAATTTTCAGCCATTATTTCTTTGAATGTTTTTTTCCCATCTTTTTTCTCCTCTCCTTCTAGGACTTCAGTGACACGAATGTTAGAACTTCTGTTATGGTCCCATAGATGCCTGAGGCTCTGTTAATTTTTTTTTTCCAGTTTATTCTCTCTCTGTACACATTAGGTAATTTCATTGTTCTATCTTCGAGTTCACTGTTTCCTTCCTCTTTCCTCTTCATCGTGCTGTTGAACCCATCAACTGAGGTTTTTATTTTGGTTACTGTATTCTTCAACTCTAAAATTTCCTTTTGGTTCTTCTTTATGTCTTCTTCCTCTTTTTGTTTGTTTGTTTATTGATAAGCCTTTTTTCCGCATTTGTTTCAAGTATGTTTGTAAATCTTGTTGAAGTAATTTTATGACAGCTGTTTTAAAATCCTTGTCAGATAATTCTAACAACATCTGTGTCATCTCAGTATTGGCATTTTTTTAAAATTGCCATTTCTTATTCAAGTTGAGATTTTCCTGGTTTTTGTTATGCAGTGATTTTTTTTTTAAATTGCATCTGGACATTTTGGGTATTATGTTGTAAGACTCTGGATCTTATTTAAATCTTCTATTTTGGCAGGCCTCCTCCAACATCACACTGGCAGGGGAAGATGCTGCTAGGTTCCCAATTCAATCTCCTTTGATACCCCTAGGAGGAGGAAAAGGCACTTCTTTATAGCTGGTGAGTGTGGAAATCTAAGCTCCCCACTGGACCTTTGCTGACAGGGTGGGGTTAGTTTTCCCCATAGTGTTGGGCTGGAGTTGGGTGGTTTTTGTCAAAAATTTTCTGTCTTGCTGGGCTGACCTAGCTAGAGAGAACAGGCTTTAGGTAGAGAGAACAGGACTTTAGCTAAAGAGAATAGGCTTTTCTTGTTCCATTTTTGTCTGTGTCTGTTGGTGTTTCTGGGTTCCAGGCTACTTCAGCACCCGGTCCAGAATATATAAGGCAAAAGAAAACCCAGACAATTCACTGCCATGTTGTTTCTAAGGTTCCAAGGTCCCTGGCTGGTCTGTCTTCTCTCAACCTTTCAGAGTGTCTTATGTTTGTTTTATATACAATATACATACAGGGATTTGGCTATACCTGGAGGAAGGAATAGGGAGAAATGCACCCACTCTAGCTTCCAGTCATAATCTTTTAACCCTTTTGATGCACCCTCAGTTTCCAAATATTTTGAAATAACTGAGCTCCAGAAAGTTCTATAACCAAGGTAGATATGTGGATTCCTGTGTCAGCTGGTTCCATCAACTAGTCACGTAAGTTTGAGTTGCCATTTGTAACTGGAGATATTAATTTAGGAGCAAATTTACATTGACTGACTTACCTTTTTCATATTGCATTCTGCAAGCTACTTTGGGCCAAATTTCTTTCTTTTCTGAAATCATATGTAATTCTTTAGGCTAAGTCCCTAGTCTCCATCTCCTGAGTGAATATAAAAGTTTTTCCTAATTGGCAAATTAATTTCAGAAAAGTTTGCTTTGGATTTAGAAGTCAAACTGCTTCCTCTAATCTCAAAGTGCATTTCAAATATAGGCTCCATTTGTAGAGTTTACCTGTGAGGTGTGGTTGCTGAGTAAATTTCAGGGTGTTACAAGTTCCTTTTCAAGGGATCATAAGTTTTGCTCTCAGTGATGTGAGTCCTGAAGTAGGGCAGCTTCAGGTTGAGGACCTAGAATATGTGCCTGGATGGAGCCTCCAGAGTGGTGGCTTTGGCAAACGGGATTAGGGAAGACCCCAGGTGATGAGGGGCTAGGGCAGCGGTCCCCAACCTTTTTGGCAGCAGGGACTGGTTTCGTGGAAGACAGTTTTTCCACGGACTGGTGGGTGGGGCCGGGGGGAGGGATGGTTCAGGCAGTAACGCAAGCGATGGTTCAGGCGGTAATGCGAGCAATGGGGAGCGGCAGATGAAGCTTCACTCGCTTGCCCGCTGCTCACCTCCTGCTGTGCCACTGGGTTCCTAACAGGCCGTGGACTGGTACTGGTCCATGGCCCAGGGGTTGGGGACCCCTGGGCTAGGAGATGGCAAGCAAAGGAAGAGAAGTACATGCTACAAGGGGTGAGAGAGCACAGCAGTGTGGTTGAAGGCTAGAGACAGAAGACCACCAAATGTGGCATATCCCTGAAAGTTAGTCAATATGACTGATTTTGCCTGTCAGGGTGGAGAAAGCCAGATATTTTGTCCTGTATTATGATATTCCAATGAACTATCACAGGAATTGCAAACTCAGATGTCTACAGGGACCAGGGTGGTGACATGGTTATGAAAAATATTTCCTTTCTTCTTAGCTCTATAATAAAATCAATAACTCTAGTATGATTATAATTAGCAAAACCTTCCAATGGCTTCCCATCTCACCCAGTAAATGACAGTAGTCTACAGGAACCCACACCATCTCTATCCTATACTCTCTCTGATCTCTTATCTTATGTACTTATTCAATACTTTGCTCCAAACCACATTAGCCGTTTTTTTAAAAGAGAAAGGTTTATTCAGGGAGAAATACATTCCATAGACAGAATGTGGGCCATCTCGGAAGGTGAGAGTGGCACCAGGGTATGGGGTTGTCAGTTTGTATAGGGGTGGGTAATTTCATAGGTTAATGAGTGGGAGGAGTATTCCAGCTATTTTGGGGAAGAGGTGGGGATTTCCGGGAATTGGGCCACTGCCCACTTTTTTTAATTTATCATTTATTTATTATTTATTTTTGGCTGTGTTGGGTCTTTGTTTCTGTGCGAGGGCTTTCTCTAGTTGTGGCAAGCGGGGGCCACTCTTCATCGCGATGCACGAGCCTCTCACTATCGTGGCCTCTCTTGTTGCGGAGCACAGGCTCCAGACGCGCAGGCTCACTAGTTGTGGCTCACGGGCCTAGTTGCTCCGCGGCATGTGGGATCTTCCCAGACCAGGGCTTGAACCCGTGTTCCCTGCATTGGCAGGCAGATTCTCAACCACTCGCGCCACCAGGGAAGCCCCTCCATTGCCCACTTTTTGACCTTTTGTGGTTGGCCTTGGAACTGTCATGGCGCCTGTGGGTATGTCATTTAGCTTTCTGATGTCTTACAATGAGCATATACTGAGGCTCAAGGTCTAGTGGAAGTCGACTCATCCGCCATATTGGACCTATTTGTTTCTAATCAGTTTATGTCTTGTCCTCGGGCTATGTCATTCTTTTAAGTGTTGTGCCCTGTCCCCTTCCTGTCTCATTGCCCCCTTAGAGATTTTACTCCCATAATATTATGGGAAGCTGAGGGGCAAAGGTCTGTCTTCTGTAGCTGCTTCAGGGCTGAGTAGGGGCGTCGACCCTGCCTGTCAGGGAGTAAAATCTCTGGATGCCTGATCTAGGGGCCCCAGGGGCAGGACAGCTCTTGTTTTGAATCATTATGGGCTGGAATCCTTGCATAATCATCATCTTGATGTGGACCTGGTTACTGCTTCCATAGCCTTTCTATGAATCTCCTTGATGATGAAGCACTTTTTATAACAGCATCAGAGTACAAGAATAACTATAAATGACAAAAGACTTAAAAGGCATGAGTAAACATCTGATTATAGTGTAATCAGTAAAGAAACTTGGTTACAATAACCAGAATTACAAATGACTGCATTTAACTTAACATACCATATAATCCTAGTTAAATATTTCTCTTTGAGATACTTTAGGGGCCCTCTAAAGTATCCCAAAGTTAGCTGGAGATCAAAAGAATTTTAATTAAAATTTGATATTTGGGAAGTTTGTCAAAAAGTTTCAAAACATTTGATCAAATAAGATCATAGGTCACGGACTTCCCTGGTAGTGCAGTGGTTAAGAATCCGCCTGCCAATGCAGGGGACATGGGTTTGATCCCCGGTCCGGGAAGATCCCACATGCAACTAAGCCCGTGTGCCACAACTACTGAGCCTGTGCTCTAGAGCCCACACACCGCAACTACTGAAGCCTGCATGCCTAGAGCCCGTGCTCCACAACAAGAGAAGCCACCACAATGAGAATCCCGCACACCGCAACAAAGAGTAGCCTCCACTTGCCGCAACTACAGAAAGTCCGCGCACAGCAATGAAGACCCAGCGCAGCCAAAAATAAGTTAAATAAATAAATAAATAAATAAGTTACCTACTTAAAAAAAAAGATCATAGGTCACTATGAGATAATACTTATTTTTTTAAACCAAAGTTACAAGAGATCTCAAAAGTAAATATGGTCACTTAAAGGCAAAGAAACTCATACAATCTGTTATCAAAAGCAGCATTCCAAGAAAACTTTGTTCTCTCTCTTTTTTTAAAAAATATTTATTTATTTACTTGGCTGCGTCAGGTCTTAGCTGTGGCACACGGGATCTTCGTTGCGGCATTGCAGGGTCTTTCATTGCAGCATGTGGGCTCTTCCTTGCAGTGCATTGGTTTCTGTCTAGTTGTGGCGCGTGGGCTCAGTAGTTGCGACGTGCAGGCTCCAGAGTGCACGGGCTCAGTAGTTGTGGCACACGGGCTTCGTTGCCCTGTGGCATGTGGGATCTTAGTTCCCCTACCAGGGATCAGACCTGCGTCCTCTGCATTGGAAGGCGGATTCTTAACCACTGGACCACCAGGGAAGTCCCCAAAACTTTGTTCTTGTAACAGAGAGAAAAACCGAATCCAAGTCTTACCTTAGCTTACTCCCAACAAAATTCATTTATCCAACTAAATTCAATCCAACCAATCTTAGAAAATTCTGATCATGCATAACTCTTTTTGGTATTTTTTCATTCCTCACACCTTCTTTTACTGAAAACACATATCTTACTTTCCTTAAAAATTTTTTTTCTCCATTGAGTTACTTTTCTTGCTGACAAATTAGCAGTAGATATAATAAGGTCTAGTAAACCTAGGTACAACAGAAGTATTATACTTAACATTGATGACTCTAAAGGCATGTCTATATTAATCAAACCAACAAGCTTAAGCCACCTTCAATACCAGATATCAGTTTAGAACTGAATATTTTCCAGATGACATGAACCTGAAATTCATTCTAGCCAGATTATTTCTATTTCCAAGTATTTATATAAGCACTTAATTTCCTTTAAGTCAATTAAACAGAGCTCTTTTATGAATTAATTTTTGGCAATACCATACATCTACGGCACACACATAGATACATACGAACACTCAAACACAGAGGCCTCATAGTTCCCATTCCAAAATTTCAGCCATCAGTTAGGTACAGCAATGTAAAACCCATCAGTCTACAAAAGAGGTTGGATTAAAATTTGGTTTCTGGCAGATGGAACAAGTCAAGCTCACTTGTCTAGATGGCTAAACCCTTTTTACTCATATTTATGGAAAAGATGCTTAAGATTTTTATTTGTCCTTGATAAGTTCCAAATTATTTACCCCTTTTTTCAAAGTTTGCTGTTTAAAAAGATGGCAGAGATAAGGGTTCCTGAGAAGACCAGATAGGACATTTGCATCTCAAAGGTACAGGCAAGTTCCTCCTAGGATGACTTTGTTTCCCCTTTGTTTAATACTTACAAGCCTCTTAAGATAAATAGGGAAGGTTTGGGGAGTGGTAAATGGATTGGTGGGCTTTGGATTATTTTTGGAGCCACACCTCAGGTCCTGTAAAGACTAGATTTATAAAACAAGGACAGTTTTGTTTTTTTCTTTTTCAAAGAATTGGGTGGCTACCTCAATGATACTGAAGGACTGACATACCCATTTACCTATGTTGGAATGTTTTAGTTTTCCTCATTTAGCTCAAGGGAGAAGGCCTCCCCAGAAATTCCTATCAGGTATGGTGAATTTAGTCAGAACAGTGGCCTCCCATTTTGGTAATCTATTTACAGTTTGGGGGATCCTCCCTGGGTTTAAGAAATTTTAAAATTATGGCCCTCAGTCTGGCCTTTGATCTGAGGAGGCTTGCCTATAGCCTCATGTGATACCATTTTTAAAGGGAGCTGGACAATTTTTAGCCCATTTTTTTCATCCATTCCATTCCTAGCCTTGTAGGCATCCTCGACTTGACTTTTATAAGCACACAGATTGGAGGCATTCATAGCATTACAGTGTCTGGATTTGACCACTCAAAGGCAAAGAGATATTGGGAGTCTTGGTGCAGGGAAATGCAAAAAAAAAAAAGTGACCTTTAGTTCTAGTACTGTGAACCAGTTCAACAGCCCATAGTTTAAAAACTTAGATGGGGGGGCAGAGTCAAGATGGCAGACTAAGAGGACGTGAAATTCGCGTCTCTGCACAACTAGGGCACCTACCAGGCACCAGTGGGGGACCATGTACACCTAAGGGGACAGGAGGAACCCCCAGGTACTGGGTAGGATGTGGGGCATGGGGGGAGTGAAGGGGGATGAGAAGTGGAGGTGAGACAAGACTGGTGCCCCTGAAGGGCGTCTGGGGGAGGGGAAAGGGGGGGACCATTGGGAGGGCAGAGGATCAAAAGGGAGTGTGGCCAGGGTTTCTCCTGCCCACATGGGCCCCCAGGAGCCTGCTGAGATCCCAGACCTGATCCTTTGCCTACCGAGGCTCCTTCCAGCCATGCGGGTCCTGAGGGAGTGGGAGGGAGGGAAGGGGGAGCAAAAGTAAAGGCTGGATCTATGGGACCGGCACCCCTGAGGGGCGGCTGGGGGAGGGGAGGAGTTTCTACACTGAGTGGGACCCACCCACGGTTAGGGGTCCAGCGGCGATGGGGGAGACCCTGGGGGGGTTGGCGGAGGAATGGAAGGGAACATGGCCAGCGCTTTCCCTGTCCACTTAGGCACTGGGGAGCCTGTTGGGCTCCTGGGCCTAATCCTCTGCCCTTGGAGCCTCCCTCCTGCTGCAAAGTGCCCAAGTCCCACCCATACACCCCCACCCAGGGCCTTACCTCTACACTCGGAGACCCCCCTCTAATGTGATGGGCCTCAACCACACCCACACACCCTCACTCAGGGCCCTACCTCCAAACTCTGGAACTCCATACTCCAGAGGCCCTCCTTTGGATGTGCTGCCTCTCTCCTTCCATGCAGGTCCTAAGCAGAGGCTCCGCCCCTGCCTAAGATCCACCCCCTGCCTAAACTCCAACCCCCCCATAGACAAGGCCTTTTTTTTTTTTTTTCCTTTTTCTCTTTTTAGGTTGGGGTTCTGTTTTACCTTGTTGTTGTTGATTCATTTATATTTTTATTTTTTCTAATAAATCTTTTATGTTTCTAATTTTATTTTATTCTTTATACTTTGTTATTGTTCTGCTCCTTTTGGCTTGTTCCCCCCAACCCTTTTTTTCTTTTTTCTGTTGTGGTTTTGTTTTACCTTGTTGCAGTTGTTTCAATTATATTTTTATTTTTCCTAATATATTTTTTAATCTCTCTAATTTTTTTTTTTTAAAGAAATTCACGTTCTTTTATTTATTTATTTATGACTGTGTTGAGTCTTCGTTTCTGTGCGAGGGCTTATCTCCAGTTGCGGCGAGTGGGGACCACTCTTCATCGCAGTGCGCGGGCCTCTCACTGTCGCGGCCTCTCTTGTTGCGGAGCACAGGCTCCAGACGCGCAGGCTCAGCAATTGTGGCTCACGGGCCCAGTTGCTCCATGGCATGTGGGATCTTCCCAGACCGGGGCCCGAACCCGTGTCCCCTGCATTGGCAGGCAGACTCCCAACCACTGCACCACCAGGGAAGCCCCCTCTAATTTTATTTTATTTTTTATTCTTTGTTATTGTACTGTTCCTTTTCTTCCTTTCTTTTTTTTTTTTTTTTTTTTGCCACATCACGCAGCTTGTGGGATTGTGGTTTCCAGGCCAGAGGTTGGGCCTGAGCTCCTGTGGTGGGAGTGCTGAGTCCAAACCACTGGACTAACAGAGGACCACAGACCCCAGGGAATATTAATTGAAGTGAGACCTCCCAGAGGTCCTCATCTCGGCACGAAGACATGGCTCTATCCAACTGCCTGCAAACTCCAGTGCTGGACGCCTCAGGCCAAAAAAGCAGTAAGACAGGAATACAGCCCCACCCATCCAAAAAAAACAAAAACAGAAAGGAAACAACAAAAAAAATATGTTACAGACGAAGGAGCAAGGTAAAAACCTACAAGACCAAATAAATGAAGATGAAATAGGCAAGCTACCTGAAAAAGAATTCAGAGTAATGATAGTAAAGATGAACCAAAATCTCAGAAACAGAATGGAGAAAATACAAGAAACAAGGATCTAGAAGAACTAAAAAGCAAACAATGATGAACAACACAGTAACTGAAATTAAAAATACTCTAGAAGGAATTAACTGCAGAATAACTGAGGCAGAATGGATAAGTGAGCTGTAAGATAAAATGGTGGAAATAAGTGCCAGGGAGCAGAATAAAGAAAAAAGAATGAAAAGAATTGAGGACAGTCTCAGAGACCTCTGGGACAACATTAAACACACCAACATTTAAATTACAGGGGCCCCAGAAGAAAAGAAAAAGAAAGGGTCTGAAAAATATTTGAAGAGATTATAGTCAAAAACTTCCCTAACATGGGAAAGGAAATAGTCAATCAAGTCCAGGAAGTGCAGAGTCCCATAGAGGATAAACCCAAGGAGAGGCATGCTGAGACACATATTAATTAAACTATCAAAAATTATATACAAAGAAAAAATATTAAAGGCAGCAAGGGAAAAGCAACAAATAACATACAAGGGAATCCCCATAAGGTTAACAGCTGATCTTTCAGCAGAAACTCTGCAAGCCAGAAGGGAGTGGCAGGACATATTTAAAGTGATGAAAGGGAAAAACCTACATCCAAGATTACTCTACCTGGCAAAGATCTCATTCAGATTTGATGGAGAAATCAAAAGCTTTACAGACAAGCCAAAGCTATGAGAATGAAGCACCACCAAACCAGCTTTACAACAAATGCTAAAGGAACTTCTCTAGGTGGGAAACACAAGAGAAGAAAAAGACCCACAAAAACAAACCCAAATCAATTAAGAAAATGGTAATAGGAACATACATATCAATAATCACCTTGAATGTAAGTGGATTAAATGCTCCAACCAAAAGAGACAGACTGGCTGAATGGATACAAAAACAAAACCCTTATATATGCTGTCTACAAGAAACCCACTTCAGATATAGGGACATACAACTGAAAGTGAGGGGATGGAAAAAGATATTCCATGTAAATGGAAATCACAAGAAAGCTGGAGCAATACTCATATCAGATAAAATAGACTTTAAGATGAAGACTGTTACAAGAAGTAAGGAAGGACACTACATAATGATCTAGGGAAAAATCCAAGAAGAAAACATAACAATTATAAATATTTATGCACCCTACATAGGAGCACCTCAAAACATAAGGCAAATGTAACAGCCATAAAAGGAGAAATCGACAGTAACACAATAATAGTGGGGGACTTTAACACCCCACTTACACTAATAGACAGATCATCTAGACAGAAAATAAATAAGGAAACACAAGCTTTAAATGACACAATAGACCAGATAGACATAATTGATATTTTTTAGGACATTCCACCCCAAAGCAGAAGAATACAGTTTATTCTCAAGTGCACATGGAACGTTCTCCAGAATAGATTACATCTTGGGTCACAAATCAAGCCTTGGAAAATTTAAGAAAATTGAAATCATATCAAGCTTCTTTTCCGACCACAGCACTATGAGATTAGAAATCAATTACAGGAAAAAAACTATAAAAAACACAAATACATGGAGGCTAAACAGTTCTCTGCTAAATAACCAAGAGATCACTGAAGAAATCAAAAAAGAAATAAAAAAATACCTAGAAACAAATGACAACGAAAACACGACAATCCAAAACCTATGGAATGCAGCAAAAGCAGTTCTAAGAGGGAAGTTCATAGCAATTCAAGCTCACCTCAAGAAACAAGAAAAATCTCAATCTAACCTCACACCTAAAGCAACTAGAAAAAGAAGAACAAGGAAAATCCAAAGTTAGTAGAAAGAAAGAAATCATAAAGATCAGAGCAGAAATAAATGAAATAGAAATGAAGAAAACAATAGCAAAGATCAATAAAACTAAAAGTTGGTTCTTTGAGTAGATAAACAAAATTGATAAACCTTTAGCCAGACTCATCAAGAAAAAAAGGGAGAGGACTCAAATCAATAACATTAGAAATGAAAAAGGAGAGATTACAACTGACACAGCAGAAATAAAAAAGATCATAAAAGACTATTACAAGCAACTATATGCCAATAAAATGGACAACCTGGAAGAAGATGAACAAATTCTTGGAAAGGTACAACTTTCCAAGATTGAACCAGGAAGAATTAGAAAATATAAACAGGGCTTCCCTGGTGGCGCAGTGGTTGAGAGTCTGCCTGCTAATGCAGGGGACACGGGTTCGAGCCCTGGTCTGGGAAGATCCCACATGCCGCGGAGCGGCTGGGCCCGTGGGCCACAGCTGCTGAGCCTGCGCGTCTGGAGCCTGTGCCCCGCAACGGGAGGGGCCGCGATAGTGAGAGGCCCGCGCACCGCGATGAAGAGCGGTCCCCGTACCGCGATGAAGAGTGGCCCCCACTTGCCGTAACCGGAGAAAGCCCTCGCACGAACTGAAGACCCAACACAGCCAAAAATAAATAAATAAATAAATAAAGTAGCTATAAAATTAAAAAAAAAAAAAAAAGAAAATATAAACAGACAAATCACAGTTAATGAAACTGAAACTGTAATTAAAAATCTTCCAACAAACTAAAGTCCAAGACCAGATGGCTTCACAAGTGAAATCTATCAAACATTTAGAGAAGAGTTAACACCTATTCTTAAACTCTTCCAAAAAATTGAGGAGGGAGGAACACTCCCAAACTCGTTCTATGGGGCCACCATCACCCTGATATCAAAACCAGACAAAGATATCACAAAAAAAGAAAATTATAAACCAATATCACTGATGAACATAGGTGCTAAAATCCTCAACAAAATACTAGCAAACAGAATACAAGAACACATTAAAAAGATCGTACACCATGATCAAGTGGGATTTATCCCAGGGATGCAAGTATTCTTCAATATATGCAAAACAGGGACTTCCCTGGTGGCGAGTGATTAAGAATCTGCTTGCCAATGCAAGGAACACGGGTTCAAGCCCTAGTCTGGGAAGATCCCATATGCCACGGAGCAACTAAGCCCGTGCATAACAGCTACTGAGCCTGCATGCCACAACTACTAAAGCCCGCTTGCCTACAGCCCATGTTCCACAAGAGAAGCCACCACAATGAGAAGCCTGCACAACTCAACAAAGAGTAGCTCCTGCTCACCGCAACTAGAGAAAGCTCGTGTGCAGCAATGAAGACCCAACACCATCAAAAACAAGTAAATAAACGAATAAATAACTTTATAAAAAACAATAACTTTATAAAAAACAATATATGCAAAACAATCAGTGTGATACACCATATTAACAAATTAAAGAATAAAAACCATATTATCTCAATAGATGCAGAAAAAGCTTTTGACAAAATTCAACATCCATTTGATAAAAACGCTGCAGAAAGTGGGCATAGAGGGAACCTACCTCAACATAATAAAAGTCATATACGACAAACCCACAGCAAACATCATTCTCAATGGTGAAAAACTGAAAACATTTCCTCTAACATCAGGAACAAAACAAGGATGTCTACTCTTGCCACTATTATTCAACATAGTTTTGGAAGGTCTAGCCACAGCAATCAGAGAAGAAAAAGAAATAAAAGGAATACAATTGGAAAAGAAGAAGTAAAACTGTCACTGTTTGCTGGTGACATGATACTATACATAGAAAATCCTAAAGATGCCACCAGAAATCTACAAGAACTAATCAATGAATTTGGTAAAGTTGCAGGATACAGAATTAATGCACAGAAATCTCTTACATTCCTGTACACAAATAATGAAAGATCAGAAAGGGAAATTAAGGAAACAATCCCATTTACCATCACAACAAAAAGAATAAAATACCTAGGAATAAACCTAGCTAAGGAGACAAAAGACCTGTACTCAGAAAACTATAAGACACTGATGAAAGAAATCAAAGATGACACAAACAGATGGAGAGATATACCATGCTCCTGGATTGGAAGAATCAATATTGTGAAAATGACTATACTACCCAAACCAACTTTTGCAATCCCTATCAAATTACCAATGGCATTTTTCACAGAACTAGAACAAGAAATTTTACAATTTGTATGGAAACCAGAAAGACCCTGAATATCCAAAGCAATCTTAAGAAAGAAAAACGGAGCTGGAGGAATCAGGCTCCCTGACTTCAGACTATACTACAAAGCTACAGTCATCAAGACAGTATGGTACTGGCACAAAAACAGAACTATAGATCAATGGAATAGGATAGAAAGCCCAGAGATAAACCCACACACATATGGTCACTTTATCTTTGACAAAGGAGGCAAGAATATACAATGGAGAAAAGACAGCCTCTTAAATCAGTGGTGCTGGGAAGAATGGACAGATACATGTAAGAAAATGAAATTAGAACACACCCTAACACCATACACAAAAATAAACTCAAAATGGATTAAAAACCAAATGTAAGGCCAGACACTATAAAACTCTTAGAGGAAAACATAGGCAGAACACTGACATAAATCACAGCAAGAACCTTTTTTTTAAAAATTAATTAATTTATTTATTTATTTTTGGCTGTGTTGGGTCTTCGTTTCTGTGTGAGGGCTTTCTCTAGTTGCGGCGAGTGGGGGCCACTCTTCATCGTGGCGCACAGGCCTCTCACTGTTGCGGCCTCTCTTGTTGTGGAGCACAAGCTCCAGACGCACAGGCTCAGTAGTTGTGGCTCACGGGCCTAGTTGCTCCGCAGCATGTGGGATCTTCCCAGACCAGGGCTCGAACCCATGTCCCCTGCATCGGCAGGCAGATTCTCAACCACTGCGCCACCAAGGAAGCCAGCAAGATCCTTTTTGACCCACCTCCTAGAGTAAGGGAAATAAAAACAAAAATAAAGAAATGGGACCTAATGAAACTTAAAAGCTTTTGCACAGCAAAGGAAATCATAAACAAGATGAAGACAACCCTCAGAATGGGAGAAAATATTTGCAAATGAAACAACGGACAAAGGATTAATCTCTAAAATATACAAACTGCTCATGCAGCTCAATATCAAAAAAACAAACAACCCAATCCAAAAATGGGCAGAAGACCTAAATAGATATTTCTCCAAAGAAGACATACAGATGGCTAAGAGACACATGAAAAACTGCTCAACATCACTAATTATTAGAGAAATGCAAATCAAAACTACAATGAGGTATCACCTCACACCAGTCAGAATGGTCATCATCAAAATATCTACAGACAGTTAATGCTGTAGAGGGTATGGAGAAAAGGGAACCCTCTTGCACTGTTGGTGGGAATGTAAATTGATACAGCCACTATGGAGAACAGTATGGAGGTTCCTTAAAAAACTAAAATTAGAACTACCATATGACCCATCAATCCCACTACTGGGCATATACCCTGAGAAAACCATAATTCAGAAAGAATCATGTACCACAATGTTCATTGCAGCACCATTTACAATAGCTAGGACATGGTAGCAACCTAAGTGTCCATCGACAGATGAATGGATAAAGAAAATGTGGCACATATATACAATGGAATATTACTCAGCCATAGAAAGAAACGAAATTGAGTTAATTGTAGTGAGGTGGACGGACCTAGAGTCTGTCATACAGAGTGAAGTAAGTCAGAAAGAGAAAAACAAATACTGTATGCTAACGCATATATATGGAATTTTAAAAAGTGGTACCAATGAACCTAGTGGCAGGGCAGGAATAAAGACTCAGATGTAGAGAACGGACTTGAGGGCACGGGGGTGAAGCGGAAGCTGGGATGAAGTGAGAGAGTGGCACTGACATATATACACTACCAAATGTAAAATGGATGGCTAGTGGGAAGCAGCCGCATAGCACAGGGAGATCAGCTCGGTGCTTTGTGACCACCTAGAGGGGTGGGATAGGGAGGGAGGGAGGGAGGCTCAAGAGGGAGGAGATGTGGGGATATATGTATACATACAGCTGATTCACTTTGTTATATAGCAGAAACTAACACAACACTGTAAATCATTTATACTCCAATAAAGATGTGAAAAAATAATAATAAAAACTTAGATGGGGTAGAATGGAGACCCCCTCTGGCTTGGGACTGGTGTAAACTCCTCCAGCCAAAAGCAATTGTTTTTCTTGGTGGTTGTCTTCCCTGTGAGGGTCTCCAGCTTGGACTATTGTCTGAAATTTAGTGAGCAAGTCCCTTCCCAACAAGGGGAGGGGGCACTCAGGCATGAGCAGAAAGTGATGTGCAAAGGTAGAATTTCCCAGCAAGCAGTTGAGGGGAGGGGTGAACTGCTTGGTTTTGGGCTTTCCATCAATCCCCATTATCATACAGGTTTGGGAGGACAGGGGTCCAGGGAAATCAGTCAGCACAGAGCAGGCAGCTCCCATATCTAATAAGAAAATAACTTTCCTACCTGCCACGTCAAGGGTTACCTGAGGCTCCGCCAGAGAAATGACCAGGTGTCCTTTGGGAGCTGGGGAGGGTCCCAGGTCCCATCAATCTTCAGTCCTCTCGGCCATCATTGGTTTGGGGGCCCCAAGTCCCCTTTGGGACTGGAGGCGGTCCCACTTCCAGTGGCCCTCTTGTTTTTATGTCGGGCAGGGTCCCAGTGGACTTTTCCCATACAGGGAGCATTTGTTCTTCCAGTGGCCCTCTTGGTCACACTTAAAACAGTTGTTTTCTCAGTGAGACAGTGGCTCTGATGGAGGCTTCCTGGATCCTGTCCTCACCACGGGTCTTTGCAAGGGAGGGTAACCCTGAGGTGGTGCAGGGGTAGGGCTGCCTCCAGTAACTGTGCTGTTAGCTGTTGTCCCTGAATCTTTTTTGCCTCTTCAACCCCATCTCTATCGTTAAATACTCCAAAGGCCAAATCCATGAGCTGGTTTATGGGGAGGGTCTGGGGTCTCCAGCTCCCCAGATGGGGCATTAGGGGTAAATGGTGAGGAAGACTGTCCCCCCTCAGAACTGGGGGAGGTAGGATATCCCGGTTGTGGACCTCGGGGAGGTTGACTCATAAGGGTATCTAGAACATCAGGCTCCTGTGGGGGAAGAGGCTCTTTGAAGGGATGCGAGCCAGGCACACACAGCAGGAGTTCGTTCAGACCTGTATTTTGGAATAGGGTCATGAACATTTGGACATATAGAACTTTCCCTCATTTACCTTCCCTTTTACTAAACAGGTCCAGCTGCAAGATGGTGCTGTGATTCAGTGACCCATTTTCTGGCCAGATCTCTTGGTCCCCTAGTTTGTACTGGGGTCATGCAGTACTGCAAAAGAAAATTAATTTCTTTTTTCTTAAACCATTGTGTCTAAATTTTCCCCAATTAGCTAAGTATGAATCCTAGCAGGAAGTCCCTCAGGATGCTTGTAGTTGCCCCATTTTTTGTTGGGATGTCTTGACAAGACATCGGTCTGATGGATCCTGGACAGATGGTAGTTATTTGTCCTGGCGTTCTCCCAGTGTCAACAGTGGGGTCCCTATGAGCACCCAAAATCTGCCTGGTCGGTTAGCCTGAGGAGGCCCCTTGGATTAGTCAAAGAAACAAACAAGAGCCAGGGGAAGAAAAAGCAACCAGAGTCTCAGGGCCTAAATCCTTCAGAGGGGGAGGGAGGAGACCTAGGCCCTGAGCCAACTAAACAGGTTAACTTTATCCCTACTGAAACAAAAGAAAGAGAAACAAATAGAGCCAAAGGGTAGGGCTGGAGGACCACAAGGCAGTGACAACAATACAAGGCAGAACCTCCCCTCAGGATATGGTCCTTGTGATGTTGAGGAGGGTTACCTCTCCAGAGAAGAGGCAACGCCCAGCCTGCTGACAAAGCCAGCAAGGAGGCTCAAGGCTCAATAGACAGTCCAAGAGGTCAGGAGAGAAGGAGGATGTAAGAGAAATCCAGGACAGGAGGGAAGGTGTACAGCCAGGAGGCTTCCCAAAGGAGATTCGTAAGCCTACTGAGAACGGTGTTCACCTGCTTCCTCTGCTCAGGGGTTGATGAAGTCTGCCCACGAACCCCACGAGAGAAGTGCTCTCCCACACTTCCATTCAAGGGTGCAATATCTGGGGTGAAGATCCCCGGAAAGAAAAAAAAAAGGAAGACTGGGTCTAGGAAGGTGCACAGCCGCGACGCTTCCTAGAGGGGAAGGGACTGCGACCCTCCCGAGGGAAGTGCTCGCCTACAACATCCGCTCCGGTGTGCAACGAGGCTGTAAGCCCCGAGAACACTGGGGGACCGCCGGGCACAAATCCAGAGGGGGACTCACAGAGTCCCCCAGTTTGGATCCCTGATGCAGTTCCAGCGTCCCGGAACTGGACTGGGGCGAAGCACGAGTAGGGAGGGGGAATTGGGCTCGAGGAGCCACAGAGGCAACTCACCCAACCAAGTTGTCAATTACTTGCCGTGGGGTCTTAATTTGGATGTCCGGTGATCGTCCTGGTGGATCTTCTCCAGTCCAAAGAGAAAGCGATAGTAGAATGAGAAAGATCAGGGGAGAAAAGCCTTGGCCTCGATGGGCTCCTTCACGGCCAGAGAACTGGCCTCTGCCAGATCCAGCAGATCCACCTAAGGGGTTACTTGAATCTACGAGGCTGGGGACAAGTCCCAGTCACCCTTCGGGGGGGGGCCGTAGCCCAGTAGGCAGATGGAGATTGTGCCCTCTGAGGCCTCAGGTTGGGTGCCAGAAGAGATATTGCAGGAAAGAGAGTGGGGCGTGAGAGGACGGTCATGTCTCAGGTCTCAGGCAGTCCCTGGGACTGTCGCGGAGTGTGGGTTCCTGGCTTCTCACAGGAAAGAATTCAAGGGCGAGCCCTGGTAAAGAGAAGGACAGTTTATTCAGGGAGAAACGCACTCCATAGACAGAGTGTGGGCCATCTCGGATGTGAGAGCGGCCCAAGCCACACTAGCTTTTGATTGAAGACACTGGGCAACCTCCCTTGCTCAGAATCTTCTCCTGGACTATTTCCTGTTCCTAGAATGTTCTCCCCTGGGATATATGCATAGTAACTCTCTCACCCCTTCAGGTGAGTGACCTAAAACAAAACATAGCTGCAAGCCTTATCATGCCTGGGGCCAGCCAGTTTGCCAGAGATCCTGAGATGCTTTGTTTTTCTCTTTGGAAGCCCATGTATTTCATGTGGGTTTTTTTGGCCACACAGCCCCTTTGAGACTTGACCCCAGATTTTGTATATTCCCCATCCTGATCTTGTGAAGCCATGTGGAGACCGTTATCGGAGGCCATAATTTATGGCCTGGGTAGTGCTCCTCTTGCCCACACATCCTCTGCAGGGGGGTCGACTGTAAAGGGTTGACCCTTCCATACAGAGCAAGGTTCAACCTTGGTGAGAGGGTATATTGGCACACCTCCAACAGACTGGCACGGGTGGGACGGTTGTCATAATCTACTCGGGGGGCTTACTTGAGGTACTTCTGTTTGGTCCTCCACCACTCCACCTAACAGGTAGACTGGGAGCCAGAGAGGCTTCTGTCACTTCGGCGTGGTGGTCCAGCTGGTCCCTCAGCTGTTCCAGGCAGCCTCCTGACAGGGCCTTGTAGTGAGATTTCCAGGAGGGCAGGAATACAGTCATCCCTTGTTCTCTCTGACCTGAGAAGGGGGAAGAACTGCAGGACTGCTCTGGATATTAAGCCCTGTTTATTTTTTATCTTTCCGTTCTGTCAAAGGTAGAAAAAGGGAAAAGAAGCCACAACTGGTTCTGGAAGGTAGCCGTGTCCTCTGTAGTAGCTGCAAAAGGGAAGGTCAGTAGAAGAAAGTCAGTTTGGGCAAAGATAGGGGATAGAGGCCTTGGGAGACCTCGGGTCCCTTGGTCGAGATGCTGGAGGGCATTGACCAGCAGTAGTGTGGGGCTTTTGAGGGCCATGTGAGGAGGGATGCCCTTTGGGGTACTGGTGAGGGATGGCAAGGCAGGAGAGATGCAAATGGGAGACTAACGTGGTAGCCAAGATGGCTGGTTATAGGGTGCCCGTGGGACACCTCCCTAGGCTTCTTAAACAATTTGGGGTGAATTGGAAAGGGCAGGGTTTCTGCAAGGTAGGTGTGGACAAATCCAGAGAAAAACTGCTTTGTCGTTAATACTACGCCTCTACCCTTTAAAACTGAAATAACTTAAAAATTTTTTTCTCTTATTGTAATAATAGTACATGCTTATAAAAATTTCAGAAAATTTAGAAAAGTATGAAGAAGAATATAAAAGTCATTTGAACTCCTACTATGTAGTGAGAGCCACTGTTAACTTTTGAATAATAGCTTCCTGCATTTTTAAGTATCCAGGGAGCCAAAGGATATTATACATATATATATATATATGTATACATACATTATTATATATATGCACATATACATGTACATATACAACACATACATATATATACATACACATATCTAATGATCAAGAGAGAATCTTATTCTATTACCTTCCTCTTGGGGCCAGATGTTGGCTGGCACCAAAGCTTCCCAGGAATCAATCAGGAGAAAGGCTGAAGAGCTATTGAGACAGGAGAAAAGTGATCACCACCACCCTCCTTAAAACTTCAATAAAGTCAGCAAAAACTCACCAAAGGCTTAGTGGGAGTGGATTTATTGTGAAAGGACTAAGTTTTACATCTGAGTTTTATGAGGTGAAATAAGATCAGTGCACAGGGGTACAGAAGTGCAGAGGCAGTTGGAAACATGAAGAAGTAAACTTCAGGGGAGGGTGTTGAACTCTCAAAGGCCTTGAAGTTGGTGTTAATCTAATACAAGTTTCATGGGATCTTCAAAGCCAGTTCAACCCCAATGGGGCCCTTAGCTACTATCTGGCTCATTTTCTCTCTCTCTCTCTGCATGTGTATGTATATATTAATACATACACACATATATATTCATATATTAGCACACACATATATGTGTATATATACATATATATCTATATAATTTTAAAAGAAATTATCATACAAGTTGTATTGTCTGATATCCTTTTTAATTTTTATTTAATTTTATTTTTTTAAATTTTCATTGAAATATAGTTGATTTACAATGCTGTGTTTGTTAGTTTCAGGTATATAGCAAAGTGATTCAGTTATATATATATATACTCTTTTTTTACATTCTCTTCCATTATAGGTTATTACAAGATATTGAGTATAGTTCCCTGTGCTATATAGTAGGTCCTTGTTGGTTATCTATTTTGTATGTAGTAGTGTGTATATTTTAATCCCAAACTCCTAATTTATTCCTCCTGGCCCTTTCCCATTTGGTAACCGTAAGTTTGTTTTCTATGTCTGTGAGTCTATTTCTGTCTTGTAAATAAGTACATTTGTATCATTTTTTTAGATTCCACATATAAACTTGATATCCATTTTTAAAAAAAGAAATTATTATACAAGTTGTGTAATGTGATTTTTTTTTTCACTTAACAGCATATTTTAAATAACTTTGTGTCAGGAAAAACATATCCAGATTGTGATTTTTTAATAGCAGCAGGATATTCTACTGTGTGATTGGATCAAACTATATTTAACTCTTCCATGATTGAACATTTAGATTATTTCAGTTTTTCACTGTTACAAACAATGCCACAATAAATGTCTTGGACATATATTGATTTGTGTTTTTCTAATAATTTTCTAGGATAAATTCCTAGGAGTAGGATTGCTGGGTCCATTTTGAAGGTTTTGTGGTACAAATTACCAAAGTATCCTTCACAAAAATGGTAGCAGTTATTCTCTCACTAATCTTGTATGAGGGGTCATTTTCCTATATGCTTGCTGTAACTAGATATGATGATTCTTATGTATTTTTGGCAATCTGTTAGCTGAGGAATTATGGAGCTTTTTAAAAAATTGTTTTACTTATCTATAGCAAGGATATATTTCTTTCTTTTTGAATTGAATGACTATAGAAATGTAAATTCCTTATCACATATATTTTAAATATGTTCTAGTTTTTAATTTTGCCATTGTTTCATTGCACTTTTTGGCAATATAAAAGTTTTCTTTTTTCATTTTTAAGTATACTTAAATGTAATCTTGTGCTTCATGGTTCTGCCTTTGGTGTCATGCTAAAAGACCTTTATTTACCCTACAGGTGGAAAATGATTCACCTATTCCACACTTTTTCTAGTACTTTTTATAGTTTGAAATTTTACTTAAACTTACTTAACTTTTTTAAAAAAATTAATTAATTTATTTATTTTTGGCTGTGTTAGCTCTTCGTTGCTCCGCGTGGGCTTTCTCTGGTTGCGGCGAACGGGGGTTCTTCTTCATTGCGGTGCGCGGGCTTCTCATTGTGGTGGCTTCTCTTGTTGTGGAGTACAGGCTCTAGGTATGTGGGCTTCAGTAGTTGCAGCACATGGGCTCAGTAGTTGTGGCTCACAAGCTTAGTTACTCCACGGCATGTGGTATCTTCTTGGACCAGGGATCAAACCCATGTTCCCTGCATTGGCAGGTGATTCTTTTTTTTTTTTTTTTTTTTTTTTTTAAAGATATCAGCATTTTTTTTTTTATAGCTACTTTATTTAATTAATTAATTAATTATTTATTTATTTATTTTTTTTTTTTTTTTTTATTTTTGGCTGTGTTGGGTCTTCGGTTCGTGCGAGGGCTTTCTCTAGTTGCGGCAAGTGGGGGCCACTCTTCATCGCGGTGCGGGGACCGCTCTTCATCGCGGTGCGCGGGCCTTTCACTATCGCGGCCCCTCCCGTTGCGGGGCACAGGCTCCAGACGCGCAGGCTCAGTAGTTGTGGCTCACGGGCCCAGCTGCTCCGTGGCATGTGGGATCTTCCCAGACCAGGGCTCGAACCCGTGTCCCCTGCATTAGCAGGCAGATTCTCAACCACTGCGCCACCAGGGAAGCCCTGGCAGGCGATTCTTAACCACTGCGCCACTAGGGAAGTCCCTACTTAAATTTTTAAACACACCTGTTATATTTTTTTCATGGAAGGTTAAGGCAATGATTTAACTTTTTTTTTTTTTTCAAATAGATAGCCAAGTGTACCAACACCCTTATTTCCTCTGATTTGAAACGTCTGATTTATGAAAATCTTTGACTCCAAACTGGTGGAAACTGAGAAATGTAAGAAGCACATATGGAACCTACTTGTCCATGACTAATGCTACCCTTATGATATTAAACTTTTGCATTCCAGAGCTGGATTCCACACTAACCCCACTATAATACATACTTGTTTGCTATTGGCATTCTACCCTCGTAGGCTTGCATGATTTTGAGCATACTACCCAGTCTGTTCACTAAGCATCCAGAAGGGCATGCCCAATTTTTCTTCTGAAGACCAAACAGTTTTGTGATAAGCCATCTGAAAATGAAAGATTACAAGAGAGACCTACATTGTGTATCTACTCTAGGCTTAAAAAAAAAAAAGAATTAGCTTTCTTTCTCTTCCAAGCCTAAGAGAAGTTTCCTCTTTTGTACCAACTTGTAGAAGACAGTAAGCTGGCAGCACGTTTAAATGACACTGTTTCTGCTCTTGGCAGCCAGCAGTTAAAACTTGCTCCTAAGTGCCTTGAATCTGGTTTTAGGCTGGGAACTACAGTGGAATCTCCATTAACTTGGGCCTCTGGGTCTGACATGTGAGGGAAAGTCATCTTTGCTTGGATTTCAAGACTCTTATTTTTAGTAATGTCAAACACAGGGCTCCAGGGAAGAGGAGAGCCTTACATCTGAACACTGTTTACTAACTTTTTTATTCTGTCACACTCTAAAATTATTTACCAAGAAACCAGGTACTAAACAAATCTTTTTAGAAAATGTAAACTCATGATTATACCCTACTTTATATTACAGTTATTTGTATATTTAGCTCCCTTACTAAATTGTGTACTTCTTGGGGGCAAAGCCTTTGTCTTATACATATTTGTCTCCTCCTGGGACACCTAATGCAGAGCTGGGGACCCAGAAATGCAGTGTCCTTAATACAGTCTTTAGGTTCAGCCAGAACGAACATAGCAACCTGTCTCCATACAGTTAAGTGTATGACTGTAGGCAAGTGGCTTAACCTCTTGGAGCCTTAGTTACTTATCTGCAAAATGGGGATCATATTCTCTCTCTTCCCTCTTTCCTCCCCTTCTTTCTTTCTTTCACAAACACTTACTGAGCACCTACTCAGTGCCAGGCACCAGGGGACACAAGATAAAATAATGAATAACATAGGAATGGTCTTTGTTCTCCTGGAACTGTTTGAGGATTAAGAGGGCTGACAAGAATGAGCATAGTGAGGAAATAAAATGTGAGATAGGTAGATGAGAAGTGGGTAGGATTGGAGAGATGTTATTCACTAAATGAGTGCTAATTGGGAGAGGCAAAGGGAATGTGATTCTGTTTAAAAGGTATGATTGATTACCAATGGAAGAGAAAGAGAAGAACAAAGAAAGAAGGAGCTAAGAGAGGAATGAAAAGGAAATTGGAGATGTGGATGCAAATGAAAATTAAAAGAGAAGGCAGAAAGGGGGAGGTGAAGAACAGGCAGGAGTTTAAGCTGGTGGATTAGCTGAGCTGTATCTAGACTTACCATCAGGACATAAAAGTGTCGCTAAATTGTAGCTGGAAATGTGGTTAGCAAATCTCCCAGTCCAGTACTCTCAACTCACTCATTGCTGGATCCTGTGAGCCGCCTTCCCTGTCCTTCTGGCTTAGAGTTAGTGACGGAATATAAAGGGACAGGAAAACCAAGGATAACTCAGAGGTTGAGAGCTTGTGTGACCGGAGTAATAATGACACCATTCATAGGAATAGAAAAGTGAGGCATAGAAATTAGTTAAGTCTTGAGTTTGGTTTAAAACCTAAGTTTCAGGTGTGAGCAGCTTGTCCAGGTGGAGATAACTGATGGCTAGTTGGAGGTTGGAATGTGATTTGGGGAAAAGGTCCCTTTAGAAATACACATCTGAAAAATGCACATTGAAGTCATGAAATTGGATAATTCCTGAGGGACAGAACAGAGACAAAGATAAACCAAAGAGCAAATACTGAATTTGAGGGTCATCACCTGAGTGGTAACTAGGTTCCTTCAGGTGGCAAGAGGAGGAAGGACTACAATCAGAGGAAATTGGAGTTGCCTGTGGAAGAGGAGCCAAAGGAGTATCATGGCAGCGAACCCAAGAGGAGAAATTTCAAGAGAAGGATGGCAGGTGACCACTGGTGATAAGTGATACTGTGTACAGATTAAAGACACTAAGGACAAAGGGAAGAGCTGTTGGATTTGAGGGTAAGAAGATCAGTGGTGACTTTTAGGAACCACTTCATTGAGGTGAAAGAAAGGGACATCCGCTGGTAAGGGACAAGTGAACAATCAAGAGTGAATGCATTGACCAGAGAGCCCTCCAGTGTGGGCATCACCTGGGTGCTCATTAGAAATGCAGATTCTCAGGTCCTCACCTACTCAGAATCTGCCTTCGAACGCTGTTCCCCAGGTGATTCACATGCAAGCAGTGTTGGAGCAGCTGTAGAGTCCTTGTTCAGGGTGACTGGTAGGGAAAGAACATTGACAGTAGTATCTTGAGGTGACAGCACAGCCTCAAGAAGTGTCTCTTAGAAGAGGGTAGATGGGCGCAGGTTTTTAGCCAGAAAGGAAAGGATAGGAGGAGGGGAAGATGTTCAAAAGGAGAAGAGAGAGTTGATGAAGAAAGGAAGTGGATGGAACCAGGAGTCGGAAGAGAGAAACTTCTTTCTCTGCAAGAAGGAAGGAGGTGTCGACAGTAGAGAGGGAGGGTCGGTCACAAAAAGTGGAGAAAAAGTGGTGGTTTTCTCATATAACACATGGCCTTGAGGACAGGGGCTGACCTCCATCATCTATTTTTGGACCATCCTAAGACATTGCTGCACCTTAGTAATGATTCATGGAAGGAAAACAGGTAGGCAGAGTGAATCTCTGCAAAAACAGAATTATTCGTTGCCATTGTGACTTCTGGGGCACTGCAAAGAGGCTGGTACCCAAAATTCATTCCTCTGTCTTTTAAAAAATGTGTTTCTTGTTAAATGGTTTATAGCATCTTAAGGAATATTTTAAAATAATATCTCTCTCACATGTGGTTTCTTGAAAGTGGAAGGTCACGCTAAAATTAAATTTTCCTGCAGTTAATAGTTTAGTATTCAAGCTTTGTGCTGGGGCCAGTAGTTATTTGCAAACTGGTTTAACAGGTAAAACAAAAATAGAATGAAAAAGGATACTGGGTGGCTAAAAAAAGAACTCTGAAGATTTTTTTTTTTTAATGGAGAAATTAAAATTCAGTTTCTTTTGGTTTTTCTTTTGCTAAGTCCGGGCCTACTACATAATTAGAGCGTATGTTTATTCAGGATGTCATAAGAAAATATTTACAAAGCACCTTTACTGATGGAATGGATGTAACAAGAAGGTATGAGAGTTAACAGAATGATCTGCAGGCCAGATGCTGCTGTTTAATGTTTGATTTCCAAAAGAAAACCACAAAAACTTTTCATTGTAAAAATGGTTAACATCATTTGAAAAATTTGCTCCAGAGGAGAAACATGTCATAAGAATTTGTAAGGGGACACAGTCTTTCTTCCCTTGACGTTCTTTCCCTCATGTTCTTAAAATCAGAAGTGATTTTTTTTTAATTTTTTAAAAATTTTATTTATTTATTTATTTATGGCTGCGTTGGGTCTTCGTTTCTGTGCGAGGGCTTTCTCCAGTTGCGGCGAGCGGGGGCCACTCTTCATCGCGGTGCGCGGGCCTCTCACTGTCGCGGCCTCTCTTGTTGCGGGGCACAGGCTCCAGACGCGCAGGCTCAGTAGTTGTGGCTCACGGGCCCAGTTGCTCCGCGGCATGTGGGATCCTCCCAGACCAGGGCTCGAACCCGTGTCCCCTGCATCGGCAGGCAGATTCTCAACCACTGCGCCACCAGGGAAGCCCCAGAAGTGATTTTTGAACCAGAGCTTTTTAAAAAAGACTTGGGGCTTCCCTGGTGGTGCAGTGGTTAAAAATCCACCTGCCAATGCAGGGGACATGAGTTCAAGCCCTGGTCTGGGAAGATCCCACATGCCGCGAGCAACTAAGCCCGTGTGCCACAACTACTGAGACTGTGCTCTAGAGCCTTTGAGCCACAACTACTGAACCCACGAGCCACAGCTACTGAGCCCACGAGCCACAACTACTGAGCCCGTGTGCTGCAACTACTGAAGCCCGTGAGCCTAGAGCCCATGTTCCACAACAAGAGAAGCCACCGTAATGAGAAGCCCGCGTGCAGCAACAAAGACCCAATGCAGCCAAAAATAAATTAAAAAAAAAAAAAAGCTTTGTACAAGTTTCTTGTGTCTTACCATTGACCCATATTTTGATAGAGGGAGGGTGAAGTGTGGAAGACAGTATGATTATGAGAACTGCGTGGTGAGCGGTGGGTAGGAGAGGCTGATAAAGGCGGAGGAACAGTACAGAGAAATTTTGCACACCAAGAGAAATTTCTCCTGCTTCACAAATTTCCTTTGGGTTACCGTAAAATGTCTTCCTTCAATTCATGTGTGTTAATATTCATGTTATGTAAATAGCCCAGTAGTTATTTACAAACTTGTCTTAAAAATCGTTCTAATTTTTTATCCATGGTTTTCATTTTTACTAACATGAAAGTTCAATTTTCCAATACCCTAATTGGAGTTAAGATTGGAAATATGCTCCCCGCTCCCTATTTTTTCTTTCTTTCTTTTTAACTGATTGTGAAATAAAGCAGAGACATAATGTACTCTGTACACTAGGCAGAGTTTGAGATTTTTTTCATCCAGTGCAAATATAGTGAGTTGATTGAAATACATCCAGAATCTTACATCGTCTGTCAAGCAAACACGCTATGTCTGCCTCAAAGTCACAGTGGTCCCAGCTAGTCTCATTTTATAACAAAACTGGTTTCATGCAATTTCACAGTGGAGATTTTTTTTACTCTTTTTAAATGTTTTAAAAATTTTATTCAAGTATAGTTGATTTACAACGTTGTGTTAATTTCTGCTGTACAGCAAAGTGATTCAGTTATACATATACATATTCTCTTTCATATTCTTTTCCATTATGGTTTATCACAGGATATTGAATATAGTTCCCTGTGCTATACAGTAGGGCCTCGTTGTTTATCCTGACTTAGCTTTTTTCTTTCTTTCTTTCTTTCTTTTTTTTTTCCACAGTGGAGATTTTTACGTAAGTTGAAGTTAAGAAGTCTTAACTTGTTCTCACCTACTTGGCCTGAATTTAAAATCTTGTAATTTAGGCAGATAGTTGCAGAATCAAAAATCCAGCTAAAGCATGTAAAGAATAAGTAATAGTTGTTATGGCAATATGCCCTCCTCTCTCCTAGCTGTCAGGAAGGGACCCCTGTCATCACTTCTCAGAAATGTCTGTCAATGCTATCTGCCACCACAGATCTCGTCCTCAGGGTAGTTTGAACGGTATGGGCGTCTCACCCAAGTGGAAAATTCCTGTCACTGATATGTGCCAGCAGGTAGGTGGGGTTTCAAAGAACTGCAACTGCTTGTTGTATTAAAATTCTGCTGAGACAGAAAATCATGCCTTGCACACCCCGGAATTTATTTATTTTTTCTTTTGCTCCAAGAAAAGGACTAGTTGAAAGTTAGAACATGTGTGAACTAGGATAGCAGGGTTTTAACAAAGTTCTGGTAATGCCAGTTGCTGTGCAAGAAGACAGCCCAGTGGTACCTTCTCCCCTCAGCTTCTAGCAACTTAGTAAACACCCCTCATCTCTGGAGTCCAGAGGCAAGGTCTCTTGGCCTCACTAGTGGAGTGACTTTACTGTGGTCTGGTGAGCAGACCATCTCATCGCAATAGCCACCAAGCCTCTGAGTTACTACTTGGAGGGAAGCTGGCAGCATTTGAGTTCTCCCTTTAGGATTCTTGCCGAAGTTTGCAAACTCAGATGCTTACAAGGGACAGACAGGTGATGTAACAGAGCAAGGCAGGCAGATGGAGACTTGGAGAACCAGAAAAGTCTTGCCCAATACAAGGCCCTGGCATGGTTCAGAGTGGCCAGCCCTTCTCAGCTCCATCTCGTTGTTGTTGTACAGGAATGAGGATCCATGTTGCCAGATCTTTGGATTTGTCAAGAGAAGCCAGATATTTTTGTGAAATCTACTCATTATAAACTATTGGCAACAAATTCAGAAAATATTTTGAACACTTTATTAAGTGTTCAAAAACATTTCACCTCCTTCAATTCTTTGCTCAAATGTCACCTTCTCAGTAAGGATTTCCCTGACCGCCCTATTTTAAATGACACCCCCTACCCCACCTTCGAACTTCCTTATTCCCTTTCTCTGCTTTATCTTCCTCCATGGCACTTGTTACTGTCCAATAAGGGCAGAAACTTTTATCTGACTGCACCCCTTCTGGATGTCCACCATCAAGAACAGTGTTTGGCCCACAGAAAGTTCTCAAGAATATTATTGAATAAATGCAGGTCCAATACACAGAGACAGGGCTAGGGTGAGGTGAGTGAAGCACCGAGGGTGCCAACTTTAAGGAGGCACTGGGCTTCCATGACCACGGAGTGAGCACCTCCTTAAATTTTGTATCCTAGATGCCGCACTCTCCTCACCCTAGTCACTGTCATAATGATGCAATTCCCAGAGTCATCTCATATAATTCTGAGGGCAGGGTAAGATAGAGGGACAGGGATTAGAGTGTTTACAAATTAACATGCTACTGTTATTTTAAACGGCATAATGCCAATGAATCTCCAATAAGCCCATCAGCACCACAGGTGATATTGACCATGAATGGTGCAGTGATCTACAGTTAGGATACAAATCTTCTGGGGATTAGGAATTTCACTTTATGCCCTCTTCTGCATTCTTACATAGAAAAAATGTAAAACATGATGAGCTCATAGGAAAATTTTCCATCAGTAAGGAGAGACAGACTTGATTCCAGGTCTAGGCATAGGATGACCAGCATTGAGTGCCCATTTATTGAAAACCACCAAAATGTGGAACAAATTGAAAGAAAGAATTAACATCTGTGGAAGAGGTATTATAATCCATTTTCAAATTGTAGTCAAAACAAAACTTTGAGGGAATTCCCTGGTGGTCCAGTGGTTAGGACTCGGTGCTTTCACTGCCGGGGCCGAGGTTATGTCTCTAGTCAGGAAACTAAGGTCCCACAAGGTGGCACGGCCCAAAAAAAAAAAGGAAAAAAAATTGAATAAAAGGAAATAATTATGAGAAAATTTCCAGGTACTGTAACAAGGGTCAGACAACGTTTTTAATATATAGCTTTACTGGTTGAGAGGAATGTTATTCTGCACTTATACCCAAAGTGTATGTCCAAGTGACAATGAACCATAGTATATAGAACTAATGTAATGGTGAATATTAGAGGTTGTTAAATGGGAAATGTGGACTGAGGCTCTGAGATAAAATAGCTATCAGGTACCAAAGAGGATAATGAGACAGATCAAAACGGAAGTTGTTAAAGGTTGCTGGAATTTGTTGAGAAACTGTTGGTTTCTCAAGCAGAGTTGCAATGGTAGGGACCTACCAAGGGGACTTCTGAAGAGCTCACAGTAATCCTTATGGGAGAATCAGCTTTAAGCATCTCCCATGCCAGATAGTGCAAAGCCCTTTGGTATGACACCAGTCAAGGAAGAACTTTCTACTCCTTTCCCTCTTCCCTCTAACCCCAAGGACCTACCAGCTTTGTTTAGCAGGTTGAGAGTGAGAGAAAAGGCCCACCACCACTCTTCCTGGAAGCCTGGTCTTGCTAGGAGAGGGAAAAGATTTAACACTAAATCAAAGAAAGTTCTTTGTATTGCATGGGACTGGGCATTCTCATTATTGGGTGGAGACTGTTTTGTGACATCAAGTGACCTAAGATGTCCTATTGCCTAAGAGTGAGCAGAAAAGTCATGGAACATGCTGGATTTCATTCAGGGGAAGGGGAAACTGAACAAATTTTAAAGGGACAGTTGGAATCGAAGCTCAAGTTTCCTTCTGATTACCAGTCGTGAATGTGCTTGTTAGTGTACTGATACCGAGAGCTAAAGCAGGCCCTGCAGTAGTTCTATGGCCGGTCTCTGCCATTATTGCTAAATTATCTAGACAATGTGCTCTTGGGAAGAATAACTAAGAATAGCTTTAAAAGAGTGAAAAAAGAAAAAAAAATGATCTGGTATAGTCTTAGGTGCATTTGTATGACTGTGTAGTAACTGGGAGTTAAAGAAATTTCTTAGTTCAGGCTACTGTAACAGAATACCATCCACGAAGTATTTTAAACAACAGAGATTTATTTCTCACAGTTCTGCACGCTGGGAAGTCCAAGATCAAGGCACCTGCAACTCTGGTGTCTGGTGGGGGCCTTCCTTCTGGTTTGCAGAATGCCATCTACTAGTCATATCCTCATACAGCAGAGAGAGCAGAAGGGAAGAAAACTCTCGCATATCTCTTCTTAAAAAGGCACTAATCCCATCTAGGGTTCCACCCTCATGACCTAATTACCCCCCAAAGGCCCCATTTCCAAACACCATCACAGTGGGGATTAGGGTTTTAACACATGAGTTTTGGGGGGACACAAACATTCAGTCTATAGTAAGTAGTGAAGGAGCTCAGAGTAAAGGTCTTGGAGGGAAGAATGAAGCCAACTAGTCCTGGGAGCTTGGTGGTGGGGTCCTCTCCTTAAGAATTTACCCCTCACCAGTTACAAAAGATGAGACTCTCCCTTGTAAACTAGAATCCATTGCTCTTAGTTCATACCTTTCAATTCAAGTGTTGTAAAATGAGATTTTGAAGCACAATTAACAAACTCTAGAAAGTGAGATAACAAGTAATATATTGTTGAATAGGATAAGGAAGTGAAAGGAATGTAATTTTGGAAGACAGAGTCAGATCTGCCTCTTAAGGGTCTGTCCTCTCAGTTTCCTCATCTGTAAAAAATATGGATATTAATACTATTTTTAGGGTTATTGGGTGGATTAAATGAGAACATATACGTAAATAAATTCTTATACTATGTTGGTCCACAGCCAGTATCCAATAAATGAGAACTATTATTTTTTTTTTTTTTTAAGAAATGGTTCCTTTAAGCCACTAAGTTTTGTTTTGTCTTGTTTTTTTATTTATTTATTTATTTTTTTTTTAAATTTATTTATTTAATTAATTTATTTATTTATTTTTGGCTGTGCTGGGTCTTCGGTTCGTGCGAGGGCTTTCTCTAGTTGCGGCAAGTGGGGGCCACTCTTCATCGCGGTGCGGGGACCGCTCTTCATCGCGGTGCGCGGGCCTTTCACTATCGCGGCCCCTCCCGTTGCGGGGCACAGGCTCCAGACGCGCAGGCTCAGCAGCTGTGGCTCACGGGCCCAGCCGCTCCGTGGCATGTGGGATCTTCCCAGACCAGGGCTCGAACCCGTGTCTCCTGCATTAGCAGGCAGATTCTCAACCACTGCGCCACCAGGGAAGCCCTGTCTTGTTTTTTTAAATTAATTTATTTATTTTTGGCTGCACTGGGTCTTCGTTGCTGAACGCGGGCTTTCTCTAGTTGCAGCGAACAGGGGCTACTCTTCGTTGTAGTGCAAGGGCTTCTCATTGCGGTGGCTTCTCTTGTTGCGGAGCACGGGCTCCAGGTGCGTGCGGGCTTCAGTAGTTGTTGCACGTGGGCTCATTAGTTGTGGCTCGCGGGCTCTAGAGCACAGGCTCAGTAGTTGTGGCGCACGGGCCTAGTTGCTCCGCGGCATGTGGGATCTTCCCAGACCAGGGCTCGAACCCGGGTCCCCTGCATTAGCAGGTGGATTCTTAATCACTGCATCACCAGGGAAGTCCCAAGAACTATTATTATTAAAGTAAATACTAGAAGACTCACCATCTACGATGGGAAAAAAAATTATTTGTATCACCTGTATATTACTTACCTCTGTTGTTATCATTAGTATGCAATGACAGGCTTATGAACATTCTTGCAGACAATTTATATTGGAACAAATATATTTATTTAGTGTAATTTGCTTGCCTAACATGAATACGAGGAAGCACATAGCAGAAGACTTGTATAATAGTCAAGGAAAAACCTCGAAATATATCCTCCTAGAAAATTATCTCTTTTCAATTTTACTTCATACACTAAAAAATACATGTTTGGAGGGTTTCAATAATAACTTCAGCATTCCTTAAGAAGATTAGGAGAGCTGTTCTAAAGTGAGTGATTTTTTTCGTCTTTAAAAGGGAAAAGGGACTTACCTGGTGGCGCATTGGTTAAGAATCTGCCTGCCAATGCAGGGAACACAGAACACACTTCCTGGTCCAGGAAGATCCCACATGCCGTGGAGCAACTAAGCCTGTGTGCCACAACTACTGAGTCCACATGCTACAACTACTGAAGCCCACATGCCTAGAGCCTGTGCTCTGCAACAAGAGAAGCCACCGCAATGAGAAGCCCGCACACCACTATGAAGAGTAGCCCCTGCTCACTGCAACTAGAGAAGAGCCCGCGTGCAGCAACAAAGACCCAATGCAGGCAAAAATAAATAAATAAATTTATTTTAAAAAATAAAGGGGAAAAGCCTAGTTTACTTTAGGATGGTGGAAACCTACCCTAATGCAGCTAATGTAACAAGTCTTAATGCAAACAGTCTTGTGACTTTGTTTTGTCTTATGCCATCTCAGTAAACATTTGTAGGACCTGACAAACCAAATTGGGCTGATTTCCCAGAGCCCCAGGAGATGATGGAGACTTTTTTTTTTAATGAATGTCTATACCTTTTAGGAGTTTCAATAAAATATAACTTAAGTTGTGGGTAACATAAAACAGGTATCATCAATCCATGTGCTAATATGGTTAGCAGCATTGCATGCTATCAGCCAGTAAGAACGGATGATCAGATTCTGGCCCTTTCTTAACAAGTGAAAAGTTGCGATCTTGATAGAGGTTACATAAGTTATTATATAGGTAGATATTTGAAGATTGACATTAGACTGTCCATGTATATATCCCATCTATACATAAGTCCTTTATTATCAATATGCCATCCCTTTGTAAACCTGCACTGCTTTGGGGACTGTTCTTCTGTACAGCTCAGGTTCTGGGTCTCTCAGTGAAGAGCTGGTGCCCTTGTAAGCCCAGAGTGGGGATCCTTTGAGGATGTGAGAGCAAGATGTACAGTGTTTAAAATTTTACTTTCTACTACCCAAATTGTATTTTGATTTTAGTGGTAGTTACATGTGTATCTACACATTTGTCAAAACTCACTGAACTTCAAAAAGGGTATGCTTCGTTATAATTATACCTCAATAAAATTAGTTAAAAGTAATTATGTGCCAATCAGATTATTAAAAAGTAATAATTGACATGAAAAAAAAAACTTCAGTGGCTCCCATTGGCCTATGAGATTAAATTCACACTGCTGAAGATATTTAAATCTCTCTGTTACATGGTTGCAGGCTACCTTCAGCAAAGGTTTTTAACCTATTTGGTGTCATGGCCCCTTTTGATGGTCTGGTGAAAACTGTGGACTCCTTCTCAGAGTAATGTTTTTTTTGGTTTTTTTTTGTTTGTTTTGTTTTTATTTTTAATTTTTTTAAACATCTTTATTGGAGTATAATTGCTTTACAATGGTGTGTTACTTACTGCTGTATAACAAAGTGAATCAGCTATACGTATACATATATACCCATATCCCCTCCCTTTTGCATCTCCCTCCCACCTTCCCTATACCACCCCTCTAGGTGGTCACAAAGCACTGAGCTGATCTCCCTGTGCTATGCGACTGCTTCCCACTAGCTATCTATTTTACATTTGGTAGTGTATATGTGTCCATGCCACTCTCTCACTTCGTCCCAGCTTACCCTTCCCCCTCCCCGTGTCCTCAAGTCCATTCTCTACGTCTGTGTCTTTATTCCTGTCCTGCCCCTAGGTTCTTCAGAACGTGTTTTTTTTTTTTTTTTAGATTCCATATATATGTGTTAGCCTATGGTATTTGTTTTTCTCTTTCTGACTTACTTCACTCTGTATGACAGACTCTAGGTCCATCCACCTCACTACAAATAACTCAATTTTGTTTCTTTTTATGGCTGAGTAATATTCCATTGTATATATGTACCACATCTTTATCTATTCAACTGTCAATGGACACTTAGGTTGCTTCCATGTCCTGGCTATTGTAAATAGTGCTGCAATGAACATTGTGGTACATGACTTTTTGAATTATGGTTTTCTCAGGGTATATGCCCAGTACTGGGATTGCTGGGTCATATGGTAGTTCTGTTTTTAGTTTTTTAAGGAACCTCCATACTGTTCTCCATAGTGGCTGTATCAATCTGTATTCCCACCAACAGTGCAAGAGGGTTCCCTTTTCTCCATACCCTCTACAGCATTTATTGTTTGTAGATTTTTTGATGATGGCCATTCTGACTGGTGTGAGGTGATACCTCATTGTAGTTTTGATTTGCATTTCTCTAATGATTAGTGATGTTGAGCATCCTTTCATGTGTTTGTTGGCAATCTGTATATCTTCTTTGGAGAAATGTCTATTTAGGTCTTCTGCTCATTTTTGGATTGGGTTGTTTGTTTTTTTGATATTGAGCTGCATGAGCTGCTTGTATATTTTGGAGATTAATCCTTTGTCCGTTGCTTCATTTGCAAATATTTTCTCCCATTCTGTGGGTTGTCTTTTTGTCTTGTTTATGGTTTCCTTTGCTGTGCAAAAGCTTTTAAGTTTCATTAGGTCCCATTTGTTTATTTTTGTTTTTATTTCTATTTCTCTAGATCGTGGGTCAAAAAGGATGTTGCTATGATTTATGTCATAGAGTGTTCTGTCTATGTTTTCCTCTAAGAGTTTTATAGTGTCTGGCCTTACATTTAGCTCTTTAATCCATTTTGAGTTTATTTTTGTGTATGGTATTAGGAAGTGTTCTAATTTCATTCTTTTACATGTAGCTGTCCAGTTTTCCCAGCACTACTTATTGAAGAGGCTCTCTTTTATCCATTGTATATTCTTGCCTCCTTTATCAAAGATAATGTAACCATATGTGCATGGGTTTATCTTTGGGCTTTCTATCCTGTTCCATTGATCTATATTTCTGTTTTTGTGCCAGTACCATACTGTCTTGATGACTGTAGCTTTGTAGTACAGTCTGAAGTCAGGGATCCTGATTCCTCCAGGTCCGTTTTTCTTTCTCAAGATTGCTTTGGCTTCAGGGTCTTTTGTGTTTCTATACAAATTGTGAAATTTTTTGTTCTAGTTCTGTGAAAAATGCTATTGGTAGTTTGATGGGGATTGCATTGAATCTATAGATTGCTTTGGGTAGTATAGTCATTTTCACAATGTTGATTCTTCCAATCCAAGAACATGGTATCTCTCCATCTCTTTTAAAACATGTAAAATAAAACATGGAAGAGTATTAAGGAAACCAATTAAATGGAATTTATATCAAAATATGTATCAAATTTTTGATATAGTAGTATATGTACTTTCTTATTAACTCATTAAATGACAAGAGCTGGCATAAGTCTCATAACTACAATAATGTCAAAGTACTGATGAACATAAACAGTAACTTAAGATCTCTGCAACAACTCTAATGTGAAATCATCTGTGAGTTTTATTGGTGACAAAGCCACACATATTGCTAATACTATTGTGATTTTTTTTTTGCTCACATTCAAAATGGAAGGAAATGCTAACTTTCAGTTAGAGGTTAGTGAAAATAAAGGTGCATTTTTTTCCCAGTCAAATTCAACCTCATCCATACACACTCCCCCAACTCCCTCTCTGCCTTAATTCCAGGCTAAAAACTCCTGCCTAGTCCCTTGTTCCCCAATGATCCCCCAGACCCCCTCTGACTCTGCTTTAGCGCAGGACTCACCCATCCTAAAACCTGCAGGGACAGCAGGTAACATGAGTATGTGAATGGACAGCTAAGTTAGGCAATGGAGAATGATGACTGATACAGAGCCCATGTTTTCCCTCAGGGCATTCAAATACATTTGTTTTTTAAAAAATATAATAATGTACCAGCCAGGGGAAGGTTAGCACAGAGTTGGCCAGTGTGCAACCACTGCTTAATCAAGCGGAATGAACTGCCTGTTCTCCTCCTCCCACCCTCCCTCAGCATCTCCAGGGAGCTTCGTTTGTGTAGAAAGTCCTTCCCCTCTAATCTCTATTAATCAAAACACAGCTAGTTCAGAGGCTGGCATTTCCTGCTTTCCCTAGCTGGCAGTCATCTGATCCCTCTCTCTCCTCCCAGAACACTTAGTTCAAATCTGTTCTATTTTTTTTAAACACAGGTCCCATTTTGCCTTTTATTGTGGTTATTGATGTCCATGTTTCTTTCACCTTCTGTCATCCATCCTGAGCTCCTTGAGGGCAGCACACCTGACGTTTCTCTTTGCATCTCTCATAGTGCCTGTGCTCTGGTGCACACAAAGCCAAGGGGATGCAGTGGAGTCAGACTGACCGTGTTGGGCTGGCCTCTGCCTCCCCTCTTCTCTGCCTCATGTCTTTGTGTCTTTTACTGATAGATTCTAATGCTTCAACCACTAGAAACAAAGCCCTGACATACTTTTCTTTCATGGGAGAGCTTACAATATAGCCACAAAACTCCCAGCCAGAAAAGTAATTGATGTCATTTAAAGCCTTCCTCCAGGAATCATTCAAGCATTCATTCCTGTCATTTCTTATTCTACTTAGAGACCAGGTGAGAGCTTACTGTCTGAAATACATCAGGTTGGGACTGGCAGGATATACACACTGTGACGCGTGTTTGTGAAACTGTTTCTTAGTAGCCTAGAGACAAGGAGATTAATGCCTCTTCATGAAAGGCATGCATTCCTCCTCAAATGAGGTGGAGTTGCCCAAGTAGCATCCTATTATTTATATTTTATTTTTTAACTGAAGTATAGTTAATTTACAATGTTGTGTTAGTTTCAAGTGTACAGCAAAGTGATTCAGTTATACATATATATATCCTTTTTCAGATTCTTTTCCATTATAGGTTATTACAAGATATTGAATATAGTTCCCTGTGCTATATAGTAGGTACTTCTGTTTACCTATTTTATATATAATAGTGTATATATGTTAGTCCCAAACTCCTAGTTTATCTCTCCCCCAACCCTGCTATTCCATTTGGTAACCATAAGGTGGTTTTCTATCTCTGTGAATCTATTTCTATTTTGTAAATAAGTTCATTTGTATCATTTTTTTAGATTCCACAAATAAGTAATATCATACGATATTTGTCTTTCTCTGACTTCATTTAATATGATAATCTCTAGGTCCATCCACTTTGCTGCAAATGGCACTATTTCATTTTATTTATGGCTGAGTAATATTCCATTGTATATATGTACCACAAGTAGCATCCTATTAATATGGTCAGTCAGCAGTGCCGAAGGCCCCGCTGAATACCCATAGCTGTGGTCTCTCTGAAGTTACATTGAAAAACCTGAAAAACAATAAAATCTTAGTTTGTCTCCTGGCTTTTAAAATTCTCTTCAGTGTGACCTTGAGCAAATTACTAAAGATATCTGAGCCTCAGTTTTGTCATCTGTAAATACGGATGGTAAAAACATCTACCCCCTAGAGTTATTCAGTGGTTAAATGAGTTAATACATGTACAACATTTATACCAGTGCCTGGCACATGAGAAGTGCCCCATCAATGTCACAAGTGTTTGCGAAAACAAAACATTCCCATGCATCTATTTTTTATTAAGCACTTGCTACTGAGTAGGCACTGGGTTAGGCATTAGGGATTCAAATCTAAATAAAACATCACTTTATCTTCAAGGAACTCATAGTATAATATAATGTTTTTCAACCTATAGACTGGAGGTTCCTCAGGAAACCTTTTTCTGAGAATCTGTTTGTTCATCAGACTGAACAAATAATCTGCCTCAGACATTACATGCTTTATTTTAAAAACATGTAGTTACTTTGGGATTAGCAAATGTTAAAATCATTTAGAAGGACTTCTTATATCATACTTTTTGTCATTACATATCATCTCAACCAATATGAAGGGAACAAATGTGATCGTGTGATGGTCCCCAACATTTTTCGGAGGATATTAAAAATAGCTTCTTGTGGTCAGGGTGGCTGGATCCACTGAGTGGATGGTCCGTTCTGATAGAAACCCAAATCATCATGTCTGCTTAGGCATAAAGGGAATTCTGCCCCTGAAGAGTGGCAGTTAGTGCCAAGATACTACGTGGGGGAGACTGACTCTTGGGAAATATTTAATCAGAAGTTTCCAGGTGCTCCCCGCCCCAAACTGGGAACGCTTCACAAAGAAGAAAGAAGTAGAAGGACACTCCCAAATTGACGCCACAAGAAGGGCTTCTGTTTAGGAGTTTCTGTTTCTCTGATCCAGCTGAAGCAGGAGAAGGTCTCCAAGATTCCCAAGATCAGAGGGGGCAACCAGTGGTTGCTGATGCTGGATTTCTGTGGAGGCCTCTTGGATGTGGCTACTGATGGAGGGCCCCACAAACAGGCGGAGGTTGCAGAGAAGCATTTGATTCCCTTCTCCCTGCTGCTGTTCTGGTACTATAGAAATTACAGAATTGTTCATCCTCATAGCGTCAGTTGCTAACCAGCAGGTTTAAGTTTTTAGATAACCTCTTTTTATGACAGATCGTATGAAGGGGTGGGGGAGCATGAGTGTGCTGGATTTTGATCTGTGTCGCAGTTTGAATTTTCTGTCTTGGCAGTCCACCTAGGTAAAGTCTTTAACAGACTGCAGTGACTTTTCTGGCAAAATTACTGGGAACTATTGCCAACACTAAGAAACTCATACCAGCAGAGATTGGATGAGAACCTCCTACCTTGTTCTTTAGAGTCCCATGCCTTAAAGTAGTTATGGCGCAATGTTCCTTTATAGAGGAGATCATTAATACTTACTTTCTGGTCCAGAGCAAAAGGTCAGTGCACTTTGCTGCAGACAAGTCTGGGTGATCTTTTGGTAGTTATATCATTCTCAAGCCACTGGTGATCTCCATGGAAAAAGAGATCTCCCTGTTTTGTGTTGTTTTGCTTTGTCTGATTTTTGTTTTTCTTGTCTGGGAACTCATGTCTTTGGTTACTCCCAGAAAAATCATAATTCAGTACCAAGTTTATTGGCTGGCAGTAGCAGACACTCAGTACAAATTTATTGACTGACTGAAGAAATGCTTATTCATATACCAGTTAAATCGTAAGCCGTGTTAGCTCTCCTTAGTCACATTCCCAACCCTGAGTTGTTTTCTTTTAGGTGTTTCTTTTAGGTGTTTTGTTTTACCTTCCTTTACTCAAAAAGTTGTTGTGGGCCTGATGAACAAGTGGGGTTGTTTAGTAGTAAAAAGCATCAGCTTTGCACTCAAACAACACCTCCGCGTGAATTTTGGCTCTGCAAATAACTAGATGGGTGATCTCAAACAACAAACTCTTTGAGCCTCAGTTTCTTCTTCATTAAAATGTGCTGAATAAAACCTACCTCATAAAGTTGTTGATAGAATTAAATGAAATAAGACAGGTTTTCCCAAATTTCAGTCATTTGCAACTTGTCCGTACAAAAATTGCTTGCACAGTTTTTGCCGTATTTAAATACCACCTGTGCAGTTGAGAATCCACCTGCCGATGTAGGGGACACGAGTTCAAGCCCTGGTCCAGGAAGATCCCACATGCCACGGAGCAACTAAGCCCATGCGCCACAACTACTGAACATGTGCTCTAGAGCCCACGAGCCACAACTACTGAGCCCATGTGCTGCAACTACCGAAGCCTGCGCACCTAGAGCCCATGCTCTGCAACAAAGAGAAGCCACCACAATGAGAAGCCCACACGCTGCAACAAAGAGTAACCCCTGCTCGCCGTAACTAGAGAAAGCCTGCATGCAGCAACAAAGACCCAATGCAGCCAAAAATAAATAAATAAATAAATTTTAAAAATAAATTAATTTAAAATTTTTAAAATAATAAATAAATACGACCTGTGCTATGATTCCCTTAATGTTTTCTGTAACTCAATTTTAATACAGATTAATTTTAAAAGATAAATGGATACTTATCACCTCCCTGGTGATAGAATTTAAGTATAAAAATAAATGTCATGGAGACTAAATGATATTAAGTTCTAGCTGCTTATTTTTACCTGCTAAAGTCTCTGACCTAAGGTCTGCTCTCTTTGTTAGAAAGATTACAGTCATGTGTTAAAGACATATTAACCCCAAACTGACACTTTATTTTTCGTTTAATCAAAAGAACTAAAAAATGATCCAAAGGGAATAATTTTTTCTCTGTTTGATTCAGTGTAACCTCTTACCCTGCTTATATTATTCATATTGTCTCAGGTATTGCCAATGGCATGTGCATCACATTTTAGAAAGCTGAGATAAAATTTGTGAAGATTTTGTGTTTCTGAGTGAAATGACAGATACACCTCGAAGATGCAGCTGTACTGGATCATATGCAGGCACAATATCCACTAAGAAAGTGCAGTTTTTTTTTTGTTTTTTTGTGTTTTTTTTGTTTTGTTTTGTTTTTGAAATTCACGTTCTTTTATTTATTTATTTATGACTGTGTTGAGTCCTCGCTTCTGTGCGAGGGCTCTCTCCAGTTGCGGCGAGTGGGGACCACTCTTCATCGCGGTGCGCGGGCCTCTCACCGTCGCGGCCTCTCCCGTTGCGGAGCACAGGCTCCAGATGCGCAGGCTCAGCAACTGTGGCTCACGGGCCCAGTCGCTCCGCGGCACGTGGGATCCTCCCAGACCGGGGCTCGAACCCGTGTCCCCCGCATTGGCAGGCAGATTCTCAACCACTGCGCCACCAGGGAAGCCCCGAAAGTGCAGTTTTGACATAGAAGAGAGGGAAGGAAAGTCTGCTGTGGGTTCCCTCTGACCTTTGTGTGTTTCCACGAAGGACTCTGAGGTCAAATACGAGACCCCACAGTGGGTTCTCACTCCTGGCCTCAGGGGAGACTGGGAACCTTCACTCATCCACAGAGCTCACAGCTCGGAGTGGTGGTGTGCAGATGATGGGAGAAACTGGAGAGGGAGAAGCACCTTTTGAAAAATCCCACCTTGGTCTCCACTTCCTTAGAGTCTGCTGTGGGCTGAATAATACCCAGTGCCTCAGAATGTGACTGTACTTGGAGATAGGGTCTTTAAAGAGATAATTAAGGCAAAGTGAGGTCATTAGGGTAGGTCCTAATATGACTTGCGTCTTATAAGAAGAGATTAGGACACAGATACACACAGAGGGAAGACCATGTGAAGACACAGGGAGAAGAGGGTCATCTCCAAGCCAAGGAAAGAGGCCTCAGAAGAAACCAACCCTGCTGTCATCTTGATTTTGGACTTCTGGCTTCCAGAATTGTGAGACAATAAATTTCCGTTGTTCAAACCACCCAGTCTGTTGTACTTTATGATAGCAGCATTAGCAGACTAATACAGAGTCAGTGCTTCCCATCTGAATGAAGGGGATAAGGGCTGAATAGTTAGTTTATCACTCATTGACAGTGACACCCAATGTCATGCACTGGCTGGTGTGATAGAGAGAGCCAGGATCATTTGACTTTTTACATATATTTTCTCCTTTACTATGTTCTCAATCCAATCATTGAAATTCCTCATTGGAATAAAAAGGGAGTGTTTTAGGAAAGCCTTGGTTATTTTGTCAGCTTAGAGGACAAATTTTAGTGAAGTTTTATATAATCTTGATAAGATTTGGATTGTCTTAAATGTCAAAATAGAATTCTGCTTCTCAGCCTGCTCAAGGCCCAGATGAACTGATTTTCCCTGTTTTGACCTTGTCATTTCTTCTATTCCTTACCCACAAAAACGGCATTTCAACTTTGTTGCAACTACGTCTTGTGCATAAGTTCTCAGGTGACACCCACTTACCATGTTTGTGTCCTTTCTCCTCTCTCACTATGTCTTCTCTCTCCTTTTTATCATCATTGTGTCAAGTAAAGGCTTTAATTTCAAGTTCTGATACCATCTTCCTGCCACTCCTGTGCATTTCTGAGCATCCTTGGCGTGTATGGAATTCAACTAAAGTGCCAGTTCACATTTATGTTCGTTAAGTTTATTATATATTCTCTTTGCTCATGGTGTACCCAAAGAATGCAGCACAGCTAGAATCTCAAAGACTCTCCTACCTAGAGCTAAGGGGAAATTCTCTTTGTGCCTGCATATCTTTGTAACTAGCTCCAAGAATTCTGACTGTCCCTAATTAGTTTGTAAAATGTTTGCCATTGTACATTCTGTCTCTTGAGAAAAGCTCTCCTGGCCTCGTGGGTTCAAACAAAGTTCAATTATGACTTCTTTGAATATCATCTATAATCACAAACATTGGCCAGAAAGACCAGTGCTTGAAAAGGTTTTAAGTGCTTCCAGCTCCCTACTTGGTTAATTGGTTAGGAAGATGTTTGAGCATTTTATGGAAGAATACCAAGTGTTTTGAGGCCCTTATCCAACCAATTTATCTAGAAGTAATGGGTGAGTGTTGGAGATAAGTGACATGTCTCATCATTAGCCACATGGCAGGGACTGGAGGAAAGGAACAAGACAGAGAAAGTCCTAAGACCTTAAGGTAAATAGTGAGTCACTCAAGTCCTCAGAGCCTCTGGTGAGTTAGTGTGGTCTACCAGTGACACAGAAGGTGAGACCTGCATGTTAGAAACCCCTAGTACAAATAGCAGCTGGGAAAAGTGACGTTGATTATTCACTGCCTTTTTGTGTTTTGTTTCATGTGGTCACTTTCTTCTTGGGAATAAATCCCTCCCTCTTAGAGTTTTTCCTGGCCTGATTTTGGGGCCTACCTCTTAGTTATATGATATGTTCTGATTTATGAGTTTCTGTGAAGGCTCGGCCTGTGAATAGATCCTTTATCCTGTTTGAAAGTTTCTGTGCAGTTGGAATTTAGAAAATCTGCTGGAGAGGAGACCAAAGGCATTCTCTGAGTTCTGATCCCTGTACTTCTCACTTTTCCCTGCTGTGCAGGAAAAGTCTAATGTTTTCTCTTCCTTCTTAAATCCTTATTTCTCCCCTTCATAACTACATGATTTATAGAAAGTGAGGCTGGGTGTGCCCTCCCAAATGCCTGTATCTATCCCTGTGTACACACACTAGAGCGTGGACATGCGAACAACCAATGTTTTCAATGTTGAACTTGTCTAGCACGTGGCCGTTTGTCAAACTCTGCTCTGTTTCTACACATTTTAAATTAATGGCAAAGGTGACATCTTGAGTGTCTGCTGTGCTCTTGTCCTCATGTCCCTGCTCCTACATGTTTACATGCCTACAGCCTCAACACCTGGATCAAATTTAGTACAATGTGATAGGCCCCACAGGAAATGCTCTAACAAGAATAGTCAAGTCCTCAATGGCTCCAAGCAATATCTGGCTTTGATCTTTGGCTGGATCTTGGAGCCATTTTCAGGCTAAAATTCTCCCTTCTCATTTCAATCTCTCTGTCTTTCCATCTGTTTTCTCTTTGTGTCCAGTGTTGCTACCAGGAAACTGAGACTCAAAGAAAACTCTACCCAAGGGTTTGTAAGTTATAAGTAGCATAAAAAAGAATGACAGTCATGGCACCCTTGTTAACGTTTTTATAGTGCTTTCAAAGGTTATGAAGAACAAAGCCAACCAGAACGACTCAGGAGCCTGGGCTCCAAGCCCTCCTGAGAGCAGATTGGGTTTCTGTCCACCAGAAAAGGTGACTTTTTCCTCCTCCCTTATCTCCTGGCTCAATTTTCTAAAGAATTTCTTTGCCTATGACCTTCTGTTACATAAAACAAACTAGTTAACTAAGAGTAAAGAGCCATCTTTACACATCAGATTAATGGTAAGCATGTTTTCTAGCCTCATTCCTGCCCATCATGTTTATTCCCTTTCTTTATTACACGCATGATACTAGAAGTCATTCACTCATTCACTCATGGACGGACATTGAGGAGGGGCACTGTTTTATTTTTATTTATTTATTTATTTATTTTTAAAGCACAACCTAAAAGTTGAGAGTTATGGGGTTTTTTATAAATTTATTTATTTATTTATTTTTAGCTGTGTTGGGTCTTCGTTTCTGTGCGAGGGCCTTCTCTAGTTGCGGCGAGCGGGGGCCACTCTTCATCATGGTGCATGGGCCTCTCACCATGGCGGCCTCTCTTGTTGTGGAGCACCGGCTCCAGACGCGCAGGCTCAGCAATTGTGGCTCACGGGCCCAGCTGCTCCGCGGCATGTGGGATCCTCCCAGACCAGGGCTCGAACCTGCGTCCCCTGCATTGGCAGGCAGATTCTCAACCACTGCGCCACCAGGGAAGCCCTGGGGCACTGTTTTAGATTCAAGACACCTTCATGAACAGGTCAGACAGGGCTCCTGATCTCACCCACTCACATACTAGTTGAATGCAGTGCACCTAACAGTTCTGTGTAGCCTTGTGGGGCTTCCTTCAAGAGGGTCCTGAGAGACTGTGGCACAGAGGCTCTAAGGTGGCCCTCCACAATCCCACCTTCTGGTACTCATGTCCTCTGCTTGAGTGTGGGCTGGACCTGTGTCTTCCGACAATAGAATGTGGCAAAGGAGATAGAATGTCACTTTCTAAGCAAATAGGGTAGCGGGGTCCCCAGAGAAGGAGAACTAGGCATGGCTTTCTTGACATAAGAGAAGCCATTTTTGGCCTAAGCCATTATGTGATCTAAGCCTGGCCACAATGCTTATCCTTGAACAGGTCTCAGTAATTAATGATCTTAAGGGAACAAAAGAATGCAGAAACAACTGTTATCAGGCAAGAGATGGAACAATAGCAAAGACAATAGATCAGTTGTAAAGACTCCCAGTTCACTTTCAATGGTAAAGATTAGCCTGAAGTGCTCAGATCAACCGGAACCTAAGAGATGATGATTGACCTTTTCTGACCCTTGTAACTTCAATCAATTAAACCTTGAACTTTGTAGACTGCGGAAGCCCCTTCATGAATATGCATGTACCCTCAGCTTAAAACTTCCCCAATTTTGCCGTTCAGGGAGACACTGCTTTGGGAAAGATCCTCTGTGCTCTCCTTACTTGCTGCAAGTAATAAATCCTTCCTTCTCCCCATCTTTGGCTTGGTTGTGTCTTTTGGCTCAACAACCACCAAGAGACAACCCAGTTTTCAGGTAACAACCTCAGTGATTACAATAGGATGTATAAGATGCTGTCTTGCTTGCAGGGCCCTCCCAGGTACAAAAGCCCCTCTCTGTCCCCCATTTCTTATTTGTAGAAAAAGGCTTTAGTCTCTTAGTCCTCCCCTGAGTTCCAAAAAGCAGCATAGACAGTTATTAATTAGGGAAGTGAAGGAATGCAGAAACAAAGGAAAAGCAGTTAAACGAGAGAAGTTCAGTGGTAAAACAGAGTCCTAGTTCCTTCTCAAGGGATATATGTAACAATCTGATTTATATCTTTGAGCTGTCCCACAGGAACTAAGACTACCACCCCCACCCCCCAGTGGAGGATGGTGACTACATGCTGGGCATAAGTACATAGACCCTAGACTGATTGGAACCAGAAGGCTAATGATTGAGATTCTTGAAACACCACCTTGTTACCTCACTACCAACCAATCAGAAGAAAGTCATGCATCCTGAAGCCCTCACCCCCAAATGTTGCCTTTAAAAACACTTCCCTGGGAGAGATCCAGGAAGATGGCGGAAGAGTAAGACGCGGAGATCACCTTCCTTCCCACAGATACAGTAGAAATACATCTACACGTGGAACTGCTCCTACAGAACACCCACTGAACGCTGGCAGAAAACGTCCGACCTCCAAAAAGGCAAGAAACTCCCCCCGTACTTGGGTAGGGCAAAAGAAAAAAGAAATAACAGAGACAAAAGAATAGGGACGGCACCTGCACCAGTGGGAGGGAGCTGTGAAGGAGGAAAGGTTTCCACGCACTAGGAAGCCCCTTCGCGGGCGGAGACTGCGGGTGGCGGAGGGGGAAGCTTCGGAGCCACAGAGGAGAGCGCAGCCACAGGGGCGCGGAGGGCAAAGCGGAGAGATTCCCGCACGGAGGCTCGGCGCCGAGCAGCGCTCACCAGCCCGAGAGGCTTGTCTGCTTAGCCGCCGGGGCGGGCGGGGCTGGGAGCTGAGGCTCGGGCTTCCGTCGGATCGCAGGGAGAGGACTGGGGTTGGCGGCGTGAACACAGCCTGAAGGGGTTAGCGCACCACAGCTAGCCCGGAGGGAGTCCGGGAAAAAGTCTGCAGCTGCCGAAGAGGCAAGAGACTTTTTCTTGCCTCTTTGTTTCACGGCGGGCAAGGAGAGGGGATTCAGAGTGCCGCCTAAACGAACTCCAGAGAAGGGCGCGAGCCGCGGCTATCAGCGCGGATCCCACAGCAACAGGGGCGCAGAGGGAAAAACGGAGAGACTCCCGCACAGAGGCTCGGCGCCGAGCAGCGCTCACCAGCCCGAGAGGCTTGTCTGCTCCCCTGCCGGGCGGGCGGGGCTGGGAGCTGAGGCTCGGGCTGCGGTCGGATCGCAGGGAGAGGACTGGGGCTGGCAGCGTGAACACAGCCTGAAGGGGTTGGCGCACCACAGCTGGCTGGGAGGGAGACCAGGAAAAGGTCTGCAGCTGCCGAAGAGGCAAGAGACTTTTTCTTGCCTCTTTGTTTCGCTGCGTGCAAGGAGAGGGGATTCAGAGCGCCGCCTAAACGAACTCCAGAGAAGGGCGTGAGCCGTGGCGATCAGCGCGGACCCCAGAGACGGGCGTGAGGCGCTGGGGCTGCTGCTGCCGCCTCCAAAAAGCCTGTGTGTGAGCACAGGTCACTCTCCACACCGCCCCTCCCGGTAGCCTGTGCAGTCCGCCACTGCCAGGGTCCCGGGATCCGGGGACAACATCCCCGGGAGAACGCACTGCGCGCCTCGGGCTGGTGCAACGTCACGCCGGCCTCGGCCGCCGCAGGCTCGCCCCGCCTCCTCTGTACCCCTCCCTCCCCATGGCCTGGGTGAGCCAGAGCCCCCGAAGCAGCTGCTCCTTTAACCCCGTCCTGTCTGGGCGGGGAACAGACGCCCCCAGGCGACCTACACGCAGAGGCGGGTCCAAATCCAAAGCTGAACCCCGGGAGCTGTGCGAACAGGGAAGAGAAGGGGAAATCTCTCCCAGCAGCCTCAGAAGCAGCGGATTAAAACTCCACAAACAACTTGATGTGCCTGCACCTGTGGAATACCTGAATAGACAACGAATCAGCCCAAATGCAGGAGGTGGACTTTGGGAGCAGGAGATATTAATTTTTCCCCTTTTCCTTTTTTTGTGAGTGTATATGTAAATGCTTCTGGGTGAGATTTTGTCTGTATAGCTTTGCTTTATAATAGCTTTATTTTACTTCACTATATTATAGTCTCTTTCTTTCTTTCTTTCCTTCTATTTTTTCTCCCTTTTACTCTGAGCCGTGTGGACGAAAGGCTCTTGGTGCTCCAGCCAGGCATCAGGGCCGTGCCTCTGAGGTGGGAGAGCCAACTTCAGGACACTGGTCCACAAGAGACCTCCCAGCTCCACGTAATACCAAACGGCAAAAATCTCCCAGAGATCTCCATCTCAACATCAAGACCCAGCTTCACTCAACGACCAGCAAGCTACAGTGCTGGACACCCTATGCCAAACAACTAGCTAGACAGGAACACAACCCCATCCATTAGCAGAGAGGCTGCCTAAAATCATAATAAGGCCACAGACACCCCAAAATACACCACCAGACGTGGACGTGCCCACCAGAAAGACAAGATCCAGCCGCATCCACCAGAACACAGGCACTAGTTCCCTCCACCAGGAAGCCTACACAACCCACTGAACCAACCTTAGCCACTGGGGACAGATACCAAAAACAACGGGAACTACGAACCTGCAGCCTGTGAAAAGGAGACCCCAAACACAGTAAGATAGGCAAAATGAGACGACAGAAAAACACACAGCAGATGAAGGAGCAGGGTCAAAACACACTGGACTTAACAAATGAAGAGGAAATAGGTAGTATACCTGAAAAAGAATTCAGAATAATGATAGTAAGGATGATCCAAAATCTTGGAAATAGAATAGACAAAATGCAAGAAACATTTAACAAGGATGTAGAAGAACTAAAGAGGAACCAAGCAATGATGAAAAACACAATAAATGAAATTAAAAATACTCTAGATGGGATCAATAGTAGAATAACTGAGGCAGAAGAAAGGATAAGTGACCTGGAAGATAAAATGGTGGAAATAACTACTACAGAGCAGGATAAAGAAAAAAGAATGAAAAGAACTGAGGACAGTCTCAGGGACCTCTGGGACAACATTAAACACACCAACATTCGAATTATAGGGGTACCAGAAGAAGAAGAGAAAAAGAAAGGGACTGAGAAAATTTTTGAAGAGATTATAGTTGAAAACTTCCCTAATATGGGAAAGGAAATAGTTAATCAAGTCCTGGAAGCACAGAGAGTCCCATACAGGATAAACCCAAGGAGGAACACGCCAAGACACATATTAATCAAACTGTCAAAAATTAAATATAAGGAAAATATATTAAAGGCAGCAAGGGAAAAAAAACAAATAACACACAAGGGAATCCCCATAAGGTTAACATCTGATCTATCAGCAGAAACTCTGCAAGCCAGAAGGGAGTGGCAGGATATACTTAAAGTGATGAAGGACAAAAACCTACAACCAAGATTACTCTACCCAGCAAGGATCTCATTCAGATTCGATGGAGAAATTAAAACCTTTACAGACAAGCAAAAGCTGAGAGAGTTCAGCACCACCAAACCAGCTTTACAACAAATGCTAAAGGAACTTCTCTAGGTAAGAAACACAAGAGAAGGAAAACACCTGCAATAACAAACCCAATACATTTAAGAAAATGGGAATAGGAACATACATATCGATAATTACCTTGAATGTAAATGTCTTTTGGCTCCCACCAAAAGACACAGGCTGGCTGAATGGATACAAAAACAAGACCCATATATATGCTGTCTACAAGAGACCCACTTCAGACCTAGAGACACATACAGACTGAAAGTGAGGGGATGGAAAAAGATATTCCATGCAAATGGAAATCAAAAGAAAGCTGGAGTAGCAATTCTCATATCAGACAAAATAGACTTTAAAATAAAGACTATTACAAGAGACAAAGAAGGACACTATATAATGATCAAGGGATCGATCCAAGAGGAAGGTATAACAATTGTAAATATTTATGCACCCAACATAGGAGCACCTCAATACATAAGGCAAATACTAACAACCATAAAAGGGGAAATTGACAGCAACACAATCATAGTAGGGGACTTTAACACCCCACTTTCACCAATGGACAGATCATCCAAAATGAAAATAAATAAGGAAACACAAGCTTTAAATGATACATTAAACAAGATGGACTTAATTGATATTTATAGGACATTCCACCCAAAAACAACAGAATACACATTTTTCTCAAGTGCTCATGGAACATTCTCCAGGATAGATCATATCTTGGGTCACAAATCAAGCCTTGGTAAATTTAAGAAAATTGAAATCGTATCAAGTATCTTTTCCGACCACAACGCTATGAGACTACATATCAATTACAGGAAAAGATCTGTAAAAAATACAAACACATGGAGGCTACACAATACATTACTTAATAACGAAGTGATTACTGAAGAAATCAAAGGGGAAATCAAAAAATACCTAGAAACAAATGACAATGGAGATACGACGACCCAAAACTTATGGGACGCAGCAAAAGCAGTGCTAAGAGGGAAGTTTATAGCAATACAAGCCTACCTCGAGAAACAGGAAACATCTCGAATAAACCACCTAACCTTGCACCTAAAGCAATTAGAGAAAGAAGAACAAAAAAACCCCAAAGCCAGCAGAAGGAAAGAAATTATAAAGATCAGGTCAGAAATAAATGAAAAAGAAATGAAGGAAACAATAGCAAAAATCAATGAAACTAAAAGCTGGTTCTTTGAGAAAATAAACAAAATTGATAAACCATTAGCCAGACTCATCAAGAGAAAAAGGGAGAAGACTCAGATCAATAGAATTAGAAATGAAAAAGGAGAAGTAACCACTGACACTGCAGAAATACAAAAGATCATGAGAGATTACTACAAGCAACTATATGCCAATAAAATGGACAACCTGGAAGAAATGGACAGATTCTTAGAAATGCACAAACTGCCGAGACTGAACCAGGAAGAAATAGAAAAAATGAACAGACCAATCACAAGCACTGAAATTGAAACTGTGATTAAAAACCTTCCAACAAACAAAAGCCCAGGACCAGATGGCTTCACAGGTGAATTCTATCAAACATTTAGAGAAGAGCTAACACCTATCCTTCTCAAACTCTTCCAAAATATTGCAGAGGGAGGAACACTCCCAAACTCATTCTACGAGGCCACCATCACCCTGATACCAAAACCAGACAAAGATGTCACAAAGAAAGAAAACTACAGGCCAATATCACTGATGAACATAGATGCAAAAATCCTCAACAAAATACTAGCAAACAGAATCCAACAACACATTAAAAGGATCATACACCATGATCAAGTGGGGTTTATCCCAGGAATGCAAGGATTCTTCAATATACGCAAATCAATCAATGTGATACACCATATTAACAAATTGAAGGAGAAAAACCATATGATCATCTCAATAGATGCAGAGAAAGCTTTCGACAAAATTCAACACCCATTTATGATAAAAGCCCTGCAGAAAGTAGGCATAGAGGGAACTTTCCTCAACATAATAAAGGCCATATATGACAAACCCACAGCCAACATTGTCCTCAATGGCGAAAAACTGAAACCATTTCCACTAAGATCAGGAACAAGACAAGGTTGCCCACTCTCACCACTTTTATTCAACATAGTTCTGGAAGTCCTAGCCACAGCAATCAGAGAAGACAAAGAAATAAAAGGAATCCAAATCGGAAAAGAAGAAGTAAAGCTGTCACTATTTGCAGATGACATGATACTATACATAGAGAATCCTAAAGATGCTACCAGAAAACTCCTAGAGCTAATCAATGAATTTGGTAAAGTTGCAGGATACAAAATTAATGCACAGAAATCTCTTGCATTTCTATACACTAATGACGAAAAATCTGAAAGTGAAATTAAGAAAACACTCCCATTTACCATTGCAACAAAAAGAATAAAATATCTAGGAATAAACCTACCTAAGGAGACAAAAGACCTGTATGCAGAAAATTATAAGACACTGATGAAAGAAATTAAAGATGATACAAATAGATGGAGAGATATACCATGTTCCTGGATTGGAAGAATCAACATTGTGAAAATGACTCTACTACCCAAAGCAATCTACAGATTCAATGCAATCCCTATCAAACTACCACCGGCATTTTTCACAGAACTAGAACAAAAAATTTCACAATTTGTATGGAAACACAAAAGACCCCGAATAGCCAAAGCAATCTTGAGAACGAAAAATGGAGCTGGGGGAATCAGGCCCCCTGACTTCAGACTATATTACAAAGCTTCAGTAATCAAGACAGTTTGGTACTGGCACAAAAACAGAAATATAGATCAATGGAACAGGATAGAAAGCCCAGAGATAAACCCACACACATATGGTCAACTTATCTTTGATAAAGGAGGCAAGCATATACAGTGGAGAAAAGACAGCCTCTTCAATAAGTGGTGCTGGGAAAATTGGACAGGAACATGTAAAAGTATGAAATTAGAACACTCCCTGACACCATGCACAAAAATAAACTCAAAATGGATTAAAGACCTAAGTGTAAGGGCAGACACTATCAAACTCTTAGAGGAAAACATAGGCAGAACACTCTATGACATACATCACAGCAAGATTCTTTTTGACCCAGCTCCCAGAGAAATGGAAATAAGAACACAAATAAACAAATGGGACCTAATGAAACTTAAAAGCTTTTGCACAGCAAAGGAAACCATAAACAAGACCAAAAGACAACCCTCAGAATGGGAGAAAATATTTGCAAATGAAGCAACGGACAAAGGATTAATCTCCAAGATTTACAAGCAGCTCATGCAGCTCAATAACAAAAAAACGAACAACCCAATCCAAAAATGGGCAGAAGATCTAAATAGACATTTCTCCAAAGAAGATATACAGATGGCCTACAGACACATGAAAGAATACTCAACATCATTAATCATTAGAGAAATGCAAATCAAAACTACAATGAGATATCATCTCACACCGGTCAGAATGGCCATCATCAAAAAATCTAGAAACAATAAATGCTGGAGAGGGTGTGGAGGAAAGGGAACACTCTTGCACTGTTGGTGGAAATGTAAATTGATACAGCCACTATGGAGAACAGTATGGAGGTTCCTTAAAAAACTACAAATAGAACTACCATACGACCCAGCAATCCCACTACTGGGCATATACCCTGAGAAAACCATAGTTCAAAAAGAGTCATGTACCAAAATGTTCATTGCAGCTCTATTTACAATAGCCAGGACATGGAAGCAACCTAAATGTCCATCGACAGATGAATGGATAAAGAAGATGTGGCACATATATACAATGGAATATTACTCAGCCATAAAAAGAAATGAAATGGAGGTATTTGTAATGAGGTGGATGGAGTTAGAGTCTGTCATACAGAGTGAAGTAAGTCAGAAAGAGAAAAACAAATACAGTATGCTAACACATATATACGGAATCTAAGGGAAAAAAAAAAAAAAAAGGCCATGAAGAACCTAGTGGCAAGACGGGAATAAAGACACAGACCTACTAGAGAATGGACTTGAGGATATGGGGAGGGGGTGGGGTGAGATGTGACAGGGTAAGAGAGTGTCATGGACATATATCCACTACCAAATGTAAAATAGATAACTAGTGGGAAGCAGCCGCATAGCACAGGGAGATCAGCTAGGTGCTTTGTGACCACCTAGAGGGGTGGGAGGGGGAGGGTGGGAGGGAGGGAGATGCAAGCGGGAAGAGAAATGGGAACATATTGTATATGTATAACTGATTCACTTTGTTATAAAGCAGAAGCTAACACACTATTGTAAGGCAATTATACTTCAATAAAGATGTTAAAAAAAAAAAAAAAAACACTTCCCTGAAAACCATCAGGGAGTTCGGGTCTTTTGAGCATGAGCTACCCATACTCCTTGCTTGGTGCCTGCAATAAACACTGTACAGTAAGTCCCCTACATACGAATGAGTTCCGTTCCGAGAGCGCATTCGTAAGTCCAATTTGTTCGTAAGTCTATCAAAGTTAGCCTGGGTACCCAGCTAACACAATTGGCTATATAGTACTGTACTGTAATAGGTTTATAATACTTTTCACAAAAATAATACATAAAAAAACAAAAAATAAAGAAAACATTTTTAATCTTACAGTACAGTACCTTGAAAAGTATAGTAGTACAGTAAAACAGCTGGCATACAGGGGCTGGCATCGAGTGAACAGGCAAGAAGAGTTACTGACTGGAGGAGGGAGAGGAAGTGGGAGATGGTAGAGCTGAAGGATGGTCAGCAATAGGAGACAGAGGGCAAGCTGCAATTTCACTCATGCCTGACATTGATGGAACACACCTTCGCATCTTTGAATGTTCTCAACTTGGAGGTTTGTATGTAGGAGACTTACTGTACTTCCCTTCCCCACAAGCTGGTATTAGTAAATTGGCTTTGTTGCACAGCAAGTGAGCAGACCCAAGTTCAATTTGGTAACGCATATTCACTCTAGAAACTCTGTAGCTGACTTTGAAGAAATAAGGGGCTATATTGGGAAGTCTGTGTGGTGAAGAGCTGAGGGCAGCTGCCAGTCAACAAGCAGTAAGGAGGCAGGGCCCTCAAGCCTATGACTGTGAGGAGCTGAATTTTGCCAGCACCCTTTGTGAGCTTAGAGGTGGAGTCTTCCCCAGTCAAGCATCTAGATGAGAACACAGGCTGGTGACACTATGACTGCAGCCTTGTAAGATCCAGATAAGCCATTCCTAGGCTCCTGATCCACAGAAACTGTGAGATAACACATGAGTGTTATTTTTCTTTAATTAATTTATTTAATTTATTTTTTTGGCTGCGTTGGGTCTTCATTACTACGCACGGGCTTTCTCTAGTTGCAGCCAGCTGGGGCTACTCTTCGTTGTGGTGCACGGGCTTCTCATTGCAGTGGCTTATCTTATTGCAGAGCACAGGCTCTAGGCACGTGGGCTTCAGTAGTTGTGGCACGCAGGCTCAGTAGTTGTGGCACATGGGCTTAGTTGCCTGTGGGATCTTCCTGGAACAGGAATCGAACCTGTGTCCCCTGCATTGGCAGGTGGATTCTTAACCACTGCAACACCAGGGAAGTCCCAAGATAACACATGAGTGTTATTTTAAGTTGCTGAGATTGTGGTAATTTTTTAAATACCATGGAAAACTAATGTGGAGACCCTGCAGACAGAGGAAGAACCTGGCCCAGCACTGTCCCACAGGCTTCTGTAGCTGGTTAGGCCGGCTTTCTCTGTTCATCTCTGTTACATTCCTTGGGATTATTGGATTGCAAAGCTGTAACTTCTCCACAGAACTTCCCTGACCTAGGAAAACGTGTTTATGACCTCCCGACTCCTGGAACTCCTTAAAATCAGAAAAATTATAGAGCAGAATTGTCTGAAGCAAGACCATAGACAAAGAGAGATTCCTGAAAACCTGTAAGTTGGGCACTGTATCACTGAAGGGATTTAAAAGACTTGTCCTCTCCCACTCTGGACCCCTTCACTGCCAAGTACCTTTTCAGACCCCAAAGGAATTGTCTCAAGGTGGTCCATTTAATTACATATGGTAACTTTCCATTCTTTCATTCATTAGCTCAACAAACAGGTTTAATTTCCTTATCTGTAAAATGAGTATAATATTAGAACCTATCTCATACAGTTGTCATGAGAGGAAATGAGTTAATACATATAAATTGTATAAATAATTGCTTAGGACATATTAGATACTATACAAATGTATGCTATTATTATTGACATCTTTGTCGTGTGCTTATTTTTTATTATAGCTGGGCAGTGACCTAGACATTGTGAATACAGATATATATAAGACATAGACCCTACCCTGCAGCTGGTGCCTTATCAATCTGCTAGAGAGCTAAGTTCTGAAAAGAGAGGCGAACTGGACAGAAAGTTTTATGGAATAGGGGCTTGAAGTCAGCAATACAAATTCCAGAACCACATAATGCATGCTGGAAAAGCACATTCTAGGTGGGGGAAGTCTGGAAGTGGTAGTTATAAAAGATGGATCCAGTAGCATCTTATGTCCTCCTGGTATCGTAGGAGTCAATTAGTACTGAAAGAGAAGAGATGGGTGAAGACAAACTCACCCAAATTATCATTTTCACTGAGTCTGTCCTGCTAATGCAAAAAAAAAAAAAATTAAACTACAAACACTCACCATAGCTATAGGATTATTATTCATGGCAAATTTTATATATGGTAAACACGGAGTACACTAAATACTCATTTATGGCTTCAATAAAAGGGTAAGTCATGGAAACATTAGATTTGATTGTTCTTCTTTCAGGAAAGCTAGTGGGAAATCTAAGGGTGAAACAATCTTTGGTGGTGGGCAGAAACTACAGTCTGGTCCCTGTTCTCCATGAATACAGTTCTTTTTGTGAATGATACATGACGGAGCAAAGGGGAAATGGACTGCCCTGGCCTGCATGGGACAGTTTTAGGCCTCCAAACAAACAAGCCATTTAAAATTAAATCTGTGTTTCCTTGGGGTTTCTTGATTAAGGTATCATCCAGGATAAGGATAAAAATGAGTTCGTACCCTGATGAGATCATGTCATATTATAATCGCTTGCTGCTGAGTGCATCTCAGTCTGTGGCTGAACTTTTCATTCCTGCTTTTTACCTCTGTAGCTATCATGGTGTCTACAAATAGCAAAGTATTCTGTCTGTATTTACAAATAGTAAGTCATTGAATGCTGATTAATAAAACTAGACAAAGAATAGTTAACTATTCAAAAGAAGGGCAAAACAATTCATTACTCAATAGTTCTTATTTCTTTTTGCAGGTTCCCACATTGAGGGAGTATTTTGACCAATTTGGATACAATTCTAGTAGGAATGGAATTTCAATCTAGAAGTGAGGGACTTTGTTCAAATATTGTGTCTATAGTAATAACTAGTTTCTTGAGACCACCCCTAGACCTTCTTTCTAACTACTCCAAACAACAAGTGCTTTGTTTTTCTGGCATAGAAAGGCTGAAAAAGAATTCTCAAATGCTCTTCTCCTAAACTCCTACTCTGCTAGGCTTTGTAAATGTTTGCATAACAAGTGAAACCAGATGTTTTGACTTCCTATCCCAGCATATCACAAGTTGGGGTTGTTCGTTACAGTTTGAAACCTTGTTATGAGAGGCCCTGTGATAGATATTTTTATGTGTCAAGTTGATTGGGCTGAGGCATTCCCAGATAGCTGGTAAAATATTATTTTTGGGTGTGTCTGTGAGGGTGTTTCCAGAAGAGATTAGCATTTGAATTAGTAAACTGAGTAAAGAAGAGTGCCCTCACCAATGTGGGTGGGTCATCCAATTACTGAGGGCCTGAATAGAACAAAATGGTGGAGGAAGGGTAAATGTGCTCTGGGACATCCATCTTCTCCTACGCATAGACATCAGGGCCTCTGATTCTCCTAGAGCATGGGCCTTCAGACTCTGGGATTTATGTCATTGACCCCCTGAATCTCAGGCCTTTGGATTCAAATTACACCACCAGCTTTTGGGTTCTCCAGTTTGCAGGTTGTACATTCATAATTGCATGAGCTAATTCCTCTTATGTATATCCATATATCCTATTGGTTCTGTTTCTCTGGAGAACCCTGACTAATACAGATTTCTTTGCATATCAGCTAGTGAACGTATAAGCCTGAATTAAGTTTGCTGTTTATTTCTTGGGTGGAAGAATGTGAAAATGAGCCATCACAAGGAGGTAGGATTTGTAATGATTCAAAAGAGGAGCTTGTGATAGAATCTGAGTTCTACCATTTACTATCTTGAATGGGTTGTTTAAACTTTCTAAGCCTCTTCTTCCTCTGAAATGAGAATACAATTACTGAATTTAGATCATATGCTGACTTAATGAGATGGTTTGTGTAAAAATATTCAGTATATAGTAAAACAGTCAATAATTATTAACTATTCCTATTATGTTTTGATTGAGAAACAGGAAAAGGAAAGAGGAGGAAGGATTAAGAGCTTGCATGCTATCTAGCCCTGTATGGAAGAAGGAGGGAGTGTAGGAGGGAAAGTTTTAAAAGTGGTGATAGTGGAAAGCTACAGATTTCTCTAAATTCATCATATCACAAATGGCCAATTCTGGGTATTGATACCTTGTGCCAATGCATTCTACAAGAACATCATACCTGTTCCCTGCCAAATTCCTCGGGCTCAGATGCTCTTAATATACTTTGCCCAATAGAGTGTTGTATGGCCCACCAAAGTTGTACTAATTTCTAGAATTTGTAAGTATGTTTGTTACCTTACGTGGCAAAACAGACTTTGCAGATATAGGGAAGATTATGAGTCTTAATATGGGTCTTATTTGATTAGGATGCATCTAACCATATAAACTCTTGAAAGTGGGAGAAGGCAAAAGAGTCAGTCAGAGAGATGTGGCAGAATCAGAAAGAGGAGAGATTCAGTGCCTGAGAGGTACTCAACCCCCTGTTGCTGGCTTTGAGGATGGAGGAAGGAGGTCATGAGCCAAGGAATGCAGGCAACTTCTAGAACCTAGGTAAGCCCCTCCAGCTGACAGTCAGCAAAGAAGTGGGCACTTCAGTACTGCAACCGTAAGGAGCTGAATTCTCCCAACAACCCATATGATCAAGGATATGAATTGTCCCCTAGAGCCTTCAGAAAGAAATACAGCCTTGCTGACACCTTGACTTTAGTCCAGTGAAACCCATGCTGGACTTCTGACATGGAAAACTGTAAGATAATAATTTTTTTTGTTTAAGACACTAAATTAGTGGTAATTTGTTTTGGTAGCAGTATAAAACTAATACACGGAAATAAACACAAAAGCTTCATTTAATTTCATTCATTAATTTATTCACTCATTTATTCAGTTTTCAACATTCATTGAGCAGCTATAGTGAACCAGGCACTGAGCCAGTTGTTGGCAATAAAAGCATGAGTAAGATCCAGTCCTGGCTCTCAACGTATTTATAGAAAGTCAGTGGAAAGATCAGAAAAAGTTTCAAACTACCTAAACAACTTGTTCTGCCTTAATTCTCTGAACTACTCCACCTCTCCTCTTGCCTGCAATTTCAAAACAATTAGTCATTGGAGAGGTGTGGCATGTTTTGCAAACTCATTGGCATAGATGTAGCAAGGGCAAGTTAAACAAAAACGAATGGATTTTTACCCTTTGGTCTATTTCCAATGAGATTTTCGCTTTGGTGCCCTTCTGTGTAGGGCTTTGGCCACTTAATAAACACGCCATCATGCTGCTGCTGCCCAGTAACACAGTGACATCCTTCTTCCTCAGAAGAGTAGACTGTAGATGGTTGACTAGGTCAGGGCTCCCCAAACCTCGGTGTGCCTAAAAATCATCTGGAAGTCTTGTTAAAACACGGATTCTTATGCCCTACCCCAGAGATTCCAACTCAGTAGGTCTGGGCTGGGGCCTGAGAATCTGAATTTCTAACAAGCTTCCTGTCGACAGGCCACACTTGGAGTGTCTTTGGTGGATCACTCCTTATTTATTAATAAATATGTCTGATGGAGCTGGGATGGTCAGAAGCAGGCAAACCTCAAAAGCATGTAGCATAGCTGCCAGTTGATGCCATACTTTTGAATACCTGAGCCCTGATAATCCTCCACACTCGTCCCTCTCAATTTTGTTCTCAGATGGGACTTCCCAGCCCTCCTGTGGTAACCTGGCATGCCCTGCAACTTGCTGCAAACTCAGGCCACTGAGAAGTGAGGGAGAGGAGGGGAGTGTGAGTGGTGTTTCTCTAGCCCATAAGTCCTGATGCCCTTGCGTCATAAACAGCATCATCAGTGATAAGGCAAAACAAAACAAAACACTGAAATCTCAACTTATGCAACTCAGCATGAGGGCAAAGACTGTCCCACTGAGGGACAAGCAAGGTGATTACACAATGTGCTCTGTGGACACTGAGGCATCACATGATATTGCAGCCTCTCCTCATCCCCAGCCTCTGTTAATATCCCCTCACCTAGTTCTGTTGTCCTTATTTCCCTCACTGCCGTCCTTCTATAAACTTTTTAAAGTCCAAGGACACTCTAGAATACATTGACACAGACAACGGCTAATGACTTACTGCTCAGTTCTCTGCCATTGCCCTTCTGAAGATCTTTGGTCTGAGCTACGAAATGGCCACAAGCCTTAATACATTCCAGGCAATAATCTTGGACTCCTAAATTGAGTATTTGTACATATCACATCGTTTTGATTGACTGTATGAGTCCTGGTTCCTCTGTTTAAGATTCAAAAAGATAAAATGGGATTTGGGTCTACAGCTTAGAAAAATCCAGTTGAAATTCCATCCTCTCCATCATTTAAAAGAGGAGAAATGTCATAATTCAGGACTTTGTCAAATACTGCTTGCTTGATTAAAAGGGAAAATATGTTTGTTGTAGAAATCGGTTTTCGCTTAAGTCCTCTTTCTAAACAAAAGATCTTTCTAGAGTTATAGGAAGATGGTTTATCTCTAGATGATGGTGGTATTGTTATTTTTTTTATGCTCGGTCTTTACAAAATGAAAAAGACTTGTTTGACATGTGGACTTTTATTTTTTGTTTTTTATTTTTTCCCGAAATTAATGATGTTTTTCTCACTATTATTTTTAATTTTAAGTTCATATCTTTTTTTTTCTTTTTTTAATTTATTTATTTATTTGACAAAGTCTTTTTTTTTTTACCGAAGCAAAGACATTGATAAAGCAAATACAATCTGCAATAATAAATACATCACAATAGAGGCTAAATATCATTAACTTATTACATAATTTAGACAGTAAATATGGTCTATTTTTGCTTCTTTCCAATAGAATACATTTGATCACTTTTTTTTTTATACAGCAGGTTCTTATTAGTCATCAATTTTATACACATCAGTGTATACATGTCAATCCCAATCGCCCAATTCATCACACCACCACCCCCACGCCCCCACGGCTTTCCCCCTTGGTCCATACATTTGTTCTCTACATCTGTGTCTCAATTTCTGCCCTGAAAACTGGTTTATCTTTACCATTTTTCTAGGTTCCACATATATGTGTTAATATACGTTATTTGTTTTTCCCTTTCTGACTTACTTCACTCTGTATGACAGTCTCTAGATCCATCCACATCTCAATAAATGACCCAGTTTCGTTCCTTTTTATGGCTGAGTAATATTCCATTGTATATATGTACCACAACTTCTTTATCCATTCAACTGTCTATAGGCATTTAGGTTGCTTCCATGACCTGGTTATTGTAAATAGTGCTGCAATGAACATTGGGGTGCATGTGGCTTTTTGAATTGTGGTTTTCTCTGGGGATATGCCCAGTAGTGGGATTGCTGGATCATATGGTAATTCTATTTTTAGTTTTTTAAGGAGCCTCCATACTGTTCTCCATAGTGGCTGTATCAGTTTACATTCCCACCAACAGTGCAAGAGGATTCTCTTTTCTCCACACCCTCTCCAGCATTTGTTGTTTGTAGATTTTCTGATGCAGCCCATTCTAACTGGTGTGAGGTGATACCTCATTGTAGTTTTGATTTGCATTTCTCTAATAATTAGTGATGTTGAGCAGCTTTTCATGTGCTTCTTGGCCATCTGTATCTCTTCTTTGGAGAAATGTTTATTTAAGTCTTCTGCCCATTTTTGGATTGGGTTGTTTGTTTTTTTAATATCAAGCTGCATGAGCTGTTTATATATTTTGGAGATTAATCCTTTGTCTGTTGATTCATTTGCAAATATTTTCTCCCATTCTGAGGGCTGTCTTTTCATCTTGTTTATGGTTTCCTTTGCTGTGAAATGTTTTCCTCTGCTGTGCAATGTTTTCCTCTAAGAGTTTTATAGTGTCTGGTCTTACATTTAGGTCTCTAATCCATTTTGAGTTTATTTTTGTGTATGGTGTTAGGGAGTGTTCTAATTTCATTCTTTTACATGTAGCTGTCCAGTTTTCCCAGCACCACTTATTGAAGAGATTGTCTTTTCTCCATTGTATATCCTTGCCTCCTTTGTCATAGATTAGTTGACCATAGGTGCATGGGTTTACCTCTGGGCTTTCTATCTTGTTCCATTGATCTATGTTTCTGTTTTTGTGCCAATACCATATTGTCTTGATTACTATAGCTTTGTAGTATAGTCTGAAGTCAGGGAGTCTGATTCCTCCTACTCCGTTTTTTTCCCGCAAGACTGCTTTGGCTATTCGGGGTCTTTTGTATCTCCATACAAATTTTAAGATTTTTGTTCTAGTTCCGTAAAAAATGCCATTGGTAATTTGATCGGGATTGCATTGAATCTGTAGATTGCTTTGGGTAGTATAGTCATTTTCACAATATTGATTCTTCCAATCCAGGAACATGGTATATCTCTCCATCTGTTGGTATCATCTTTAATTTCTTTCATCAGTGTCTTATAGTTTTCTGCATACAGGTCTTTTATCTCCCTAGGTAGGTTTATTCCTAGGTATTTTATTCTTTTTGTTGCAATGGTAAATGGGAGTGTTTCCTTAATTTCTCTTTCAGATATTTCATCATTAGTGTATAGGAATGCAAGAGATTTCTGTGCATTAATTTTGTATCCTGCAACTTTACCAAATTCATTGATTAGCTCTACTAGTTTTCTGGTGGCATCTTTAGGATTCTCTACGTATAGTATCATGTCATCTCCAAACAGTGACAGTTTGACTTCTTCTTTTCCAATTTGTATTCCTTTTATTTCTTTTTCTTCTCTGATTGCTGAGGCTAGAACTTCCAAAACTATGTTGAATAATAGTGGTGAGAGTGAGCATCCTTGTCTTGTTCCTGATCTTAGAGGAAATGGTTTCAGTTTTTCACCATTGAGAATGATGTTTGCTGTGGGTTTGTTGTATATGGCCTTTATTATGTTAAGGTAGGTTCTCTCTATGCCCACTTTCTGGAGAGTTTTTATCATAAATGGGTGTTGAATTTTGTCAAAAGCTTTTTCTGCATCTATTGAGATGATCATATGGTTTTTATTCTTCACTTTGTTAATATGGTGTATCACATTGATTGATTCACGTATATTGAAGAATCCTTCCATCCCTGGGATAAATCCCACTTGATCATGGTGTATGATCCTTTTAATGTGTTGTTGGATTCTGTTTGCTAGTATTTTGTTGAGGAATTTTGTGTCTATATTCATCAGTGATATTGGTCTGTAATTTTCTTTTTTTGTAGTATCTTTATCTGGTTTTGGTATCAGGGTGATGGTGGCCTCATAGAATGAGTTTGGGAGTGTTCCTTCCTCTGCAAATTTTTGGAAGAGTTTGAGAAGGATGGGTGTTAGCTCTTCTCTAAATGTTTGATAGAATTCACCTGTGAAGCCATCTGGTCCTGGACTTTTGTTTGTTGGAAGATTTTTAATCACAGTTTCAATTTTATTACTTGTGATTGGTCTGTTCGTATTTTCTATTTCTTCCTGGTTCAGTCTTGGAAGGTTATACCTTTCTAAGAATTTGTCCATTTCTTCCAGGTTGTCCATTTTATTGGCATAGAGTTGCTTGTAGTAGTCTCAGGATGCTTTGTATTTCTGCAGTGTGTGTTGTAACTTCTCCTTTTTCATTTCTAATTTTATTGATTTGAGTCCTCTCCCTCTTTTTCTTGATGAGTCTGGCTAATGGTTTATCAATTTTGTTTATCTTCTCAAAGAACCAGCTTTTAGTTCTATTGATCTTTGCTACTGTTTTCTTTGTTTCTATTTCATTTACTTCTGCTCTGATCTTTATGATTTCTTCCCTTTTGCTAACTTTGGGTTTTGTTTGTTCTTCTTTCTCTAGTTCCTTTAGGTGTAATGTTGGATTTTTTATTTGAGATTTTTCTTGTTTCTTGAGGTAGGCTTGTATACCTATAAACTTCCCTCTTAGAACTACTTTTGCTGCATCCCGTAGGTTTTGGATTGTCATGTTTTCATTGTCATTTGTCTCTAGGTATTTTTTGATTTCCTCTTTGATTTCTTCAGTGATCTCTTGGTTATTTAGTAACGTAGTGTTTAGCCTCCATGTGTGTGTGTTTTTTATATTTTTCCCCTGTAATTCATTTCTAATCTCATAGTGTTGTGGTCAGAAAAGATGCTTGATATGATTTCAATTTACTTAAATTTACTGAGGCTCGATTTGTGACCCAATATATGATCTATCCTGGAGAATGTTCCATGCGCACTTGAGAAGAAAGTGTAATCTGCTGTTTTTGGATGGAATGTCCTATAAAGATCAATTAAATCTATCAGGTCTGTTGTGTCATATAATGCTTGTGTTTCCTTATTTATTTTCTTTTTGGATGATCTGTCCATTGGTGTAAGTGAGGTGTTAAAGTCCCCCACTATTATTGTGTTATTGTCGATTTCCTCTTTTAGACCTGTAAGCAGTTGCCTTATGTATTGAGGTGCTCCTATGTTGGGTGCATATTTATTTATAATTGTTATATCTTCTTCTTGGATTGATCCCTTGATCATTACGTAGTGTCCTTCCTTGTCTCTTGTAAAATTCTTTATTTTAAAGTCTATTTTATCTGTTATGAGTATTGCTACTCCAGCTTTCTTTTGATTTCCATTTGCATGGAATATCTTTTTCCATCCCCTCACTTTCAGTCTGTATGTGTCCCTAGGTCTGAAGTGGGTCTCTTGTAGACAGCATATATATGCATCTTCTATTTGTATCCATTCAGCGAGCCTTGTCTTTTGGTTGGAGCATTTAATCCATTCACATTTAAGGTAATTATTGATATGTATGTTCCTATGACCATTTTCTTAATTGTTTTGGGTTTGGTTTTGTAGGTTCTTTTCTTCTCTTGTGTTTCCCACTTAGAGAAGTCCCTTTAGCATTTGTTGTAGAGCTGGTTTGGTGGTGCTGAATTCTCTTAGCTTTTGCTTGTCTGTAATGCTTTTGATTTCTCCATCGAATCTGAATGAGATCCTTGCTGGCTAGAGTAATCTTGGTTATAGGTTCTTCCCTTTCATCACTTTAAGTATATCATGCCACTGCCTTATGGCTTGTAGAGTTTCTGCTGAGAAATCAGATGTTAACCTTATGGGAGTTCCCTTGTATGTTATTTGTCGTTTTTCCCTTGCTGCTTTCAATAATTTTTCTTTGTCTTTAATTTTTGCCAATTTGATTACTATGTGTCTCGCTGTGTTTCTCCTTGGGTTTATCCTGTATGGGACTCTCTGCGCTTCCTGGACTTGGGTGGCTATTTCCTTTCCCATGTTAGGGAAGTTTGTGACTATAATCTCTTCAAATATTTTCTCAGGTCCTTTCTCTCTCTCTTCTCCCTCTGGGACCCCTATAATGCAAATGTTGTTGCGTTTAATGTTGTCCCAGAGGTCTCTTAAGCTGTCTTCATTTCTTTTCATTCTTGTTTCTTTATTGTGTTCTGCAGCAGTGAATTCCACCATTCCGTCTTCCAGGTCACTTATCTGTTCTTCTGCCTCAGTTATTCTGCTATTGATTCCTTCTAGTGTATTTTTCATTTCAGTTATTATATTGTTCACCTCTGTTTGTTTGTTCTTTCATTCTTCTAGATCTTTGTTAAGCGTTTCTTGCATCTTCTCGATTATTGCCTCCATTCTTTTTCTGAGGTCCTGGATCATCTTCACTATCATTATTCTGAATTCTTTTTCTGGAAGATTGCCTATCTCCATTTCATTTAGTTGTGTTTCTGAGGTTTTATCTTGTTTCTTCATCTGGTACAAAGCCCTCTGCCTTTTCATCTTGTCTATGTTTCTGTGAATGTGGTTTTTGTTCCACAGGCTGCAGGATTGTAGTTCTTCTTGCTTCTGTTGTCTGCCTATAACACATATTCTTAATCATTTGTAGTGTCATTCATTTTATAAATTCTCAGAACAAGTCTTTGGTGTGTCCCAGAATCCTCCTGGGAAACCCCAGAGATACTTTAGGTGAATTAACACCTTAACATTTTCATTATGCAAGATTTAAAACTTAGATTTGGGAAAATCAAAATCAAAATTAATTATCAAGGAAACATTTTAGAGCATTAGTATATAAACATAAGTCATAGGTATCTAAAGACAAAAAATGATAAAAGTCTTAGCTATACAAATAATCAGAAATAATATTTAAATTAATCACAGTAGTAACCAATAATAGAAATTTTAACTTTTAAAGAAATAAGATATTTTAGTTTAAAAAGTGAGTCAACAAATCAGCACAAACCACAAAGAGTTAGGATACTCTGCAGAAGTTCTCTCTGTATGAGATAAGGAAGTTTTTTTCTCCATAAAAGCAATCAAATAAGAAGAGATGACTTTTTTCTTTTTTTTTTTTTTTGAAGTGCACACTGAATATTCAAGGACCATTTCCCCCTGAATTTTAGTTTTTCCTCTTTATTATTCATAATAAAGGATGAATTTCATGTGTTCTCAGTTTCACAATCCTGTTATAATTCTATATGTAAGTTTAAACATCATACAAATGCATATAAATGAGATGGAAATTTAAAGCTTTAATTTTAGCTTTCAGATATATTAACTGTGTCATTAATTTATATAAGCATGAATGTACTACATCAAATTTATAATCATAGTTGAAGCTTTACAAAGACAAAATATATATTACTTATTTGCATTACTTTTATAATTTCTAGCTTTAAAACTTTTAATCTCTTTAGAAAGTGTCCAGGGAACCAGATTTCAGATAACCAAATTTATCCATAAATTAATTTAATACTAGTCCACACTCTAAGGATCTTGAAAATTATTTTTAAGTTGGAACAGTATAGAGTAACATAATTGCTATTGGTATTAAAATTTAGACAGATGGTATTTTAAAGTTTTCAGAAAGTGAAGTAATTAAATCAGAACGATTTGCAGTACTGTCTGATATTCACAAGATACAATCCTTTTAAAAGACAGTATTTGTTACAATTTAATTTAATCCAGCAGGTCTGTTTATATTTTTGTGACCTTAAATATTTATGGAAAAAAATAACTTATCTGACTCATTAAGCTATTAAGAAATTTAGAAAGTTTAATTAATTAGGTTTTTCAGGAATAACCAAACCCCAAGTATTACGGAAAAGAGAATGTACACTTTAGCTCTATTTCACACTGTATTGTAATAAAGTAAGCAGGAGGACATATAGCTTTCTTTAACAGCTTTATTGAGATATAATTTATATACCATACAGTTTATCAATTTAAAGTGTATAATTCAACAGTTCGTAGTAAATTCGCAGATATGTACAACCATCACCACAGTCATTTTTAGAACATTTTCATCATCTCAAAAAGAAACCTTAGGGACTTCCCTGGCACTCCAGTGGTCAAGACTTTACCTTCCAGTGTTGGGGGTGCAGGTTGGATTCCTGGCTGGGGAGCTAAGATACAACATGCCTCGTGACCAAAAGGTCAAAAAACATAAAACAGAAGCAATATTGTAATAAATTCAATAAGGACTTTGAAAGTGATCCACATCAAAAAAAATCTTTAAAAAGAAGAAAAACAAAAACCATAAACCCTTTAGCTATCATCCCCTGCCTGTCGCTTATTCCCCCCAAGTCCTAAGCAACCACTAATTTACCTTATGTATTTGCCCATTCTGGACTTTTCATGTAACTAGAATCATATATGTGGTCTTTTGTAGTCGACTTATTTCATTAGCATATTTTTAAAACCTTTACTTTTTAGGGCAGTTTTAGGTTCACAGCAAAATTGAAAGGAAGGTACAGAGATTTTCCAGATACCCCGTGCACCTATACATCCATAGCTTCCCTTGTTATCAACATCCTCCACTAGAATGGTACATTTGTTCACAATTGATGAACCTACATTGACACATCATTATCACCCAGAGTCCACAGTTTACGTTAGGGTTTGCTCTCAGTGTTGTACATTCTATGGGTTTGGACAAATATATAATGACACATACCCATAATTATAGTATCATACAGAGTATTTTCACTGCCGTACAAATTCTCTGTGTTTCGCCTGTTCATCCTTTCCCCATCCCCAAACCCTGGCAACCATTTATCTTCTTATTGTCTCCATATTTTTGCTTTTTCCATAACTTCATATAGTTGGAACCGTATAGTATGTAGCCTCTTCAGGTTGGTTTCTTTCACTTAGTTGTATGACTTTATGGTTCCTCCATATCGTTTCATAGCTTGATAACTCATTTCTTGTAAGTGCTGAATAATATTCCATTGTCTGGATGTAACAAAGGTTATTTATATTTATGCATTCACCTACCAAAGGACATCTTGGTTGCTTCCAAGTTCTGGCAATTATGAATAAAGCTGCTATAAACATCCATATGCAGATTTTTGTATGCATGTAAGTTTTGCACTCCTTTGGGTAGATACCAAGGATTGTGATCACTGGATCATATGGTAAGAGTAAGTTTACTTTTGTAAGAAACTGCCAAACTGTTTTCCAGAGTGGTTTAACATTGCACGATCAATGAATGAGAATTCCTATTGCTCCACATCCTCACTAGATTTGGTATTGTCAGTGTTCCAGATTTTAGTCTTTCTAATAAGTGTAGTATAATGTTTTCGAGGTTCATCTGTATTGTAGCATGTATCAGTACTTCTTTCCTTTTTATAGCTGAATAATATTCCATTGTGCTGATATGCAATGTTTTGTTTAGTCATTCATCAACTGATGAGTATTTGGGTTGTTTCCCCATTTTGTCTATTATGAATAATGTTACAATGAACATTCGTGTAAAAGGTTTTGTGTGGACACATGTTTTGATTTCTTTTGGGTATACACCTAGGAGTGGGATTGATTTGTCATAAAGTAACTGTGTTTAACTCTTTGCAGAAGTGACAAACTGTTTCCAAAGTGGCTGCGCCGTTTTACATTCAATCTAGTCAAAGAGATAGATAATAAAGTAAGTAAATGATAACTGCAATGGAGAAAAACATAAAGACACATGGAAGGATAGACCAGGTTTGGGGGTTAAAATTCTAGTCAAAGTGAGGAGGCCACTTTAATTATGAGCTGAAGTATACATATATTATCTCACTCAATTGAAAAAAAAAAAGCAAAACAAAACCAATGAAGTTAGTAGTTTTATCACCATGAGAGTACCCAGATTTACAGAGATTGGGCAACATGCCCAAGATTACATAGCTGGTAGGTGGTGAAGCTGAAATTTCAGTCCAGATTGCTCTGACTTCATAGTTCATACTCTTTTCAGTATACCATATTTTCATAAGTGTTCATTTAGTTAGAGTTAGAGTTTATACCTTAAAATATAAGCCCAATACATTTGAGGCAAAACCTACAGTTAATGTATGGAGCTCGTTATCCTCAAGAAATAGTCCCAACAGAAAATGTGAACATACTCAATAAGACTTTGACTTAATTTATGCAGGAATATATCATAAATACTATGTGGAAGATAATAACTCTTCTTTCCTGCCATCTCTAGGACCCTCTTCTGGGGCAGAACTTCCTTGTTTTAATGACACAGCAACATGTAGCCAGGTTCAATACTTTGGAATCCTGCCCTACTTTTTCTATTCTCTGAGCTCTTCCATATAAGCTAGAACTAATGTGATGAAGAAAAAGGCTTTTTAGGGTTTTGTATAGAAATTCTCCTCCTTTAAAATTAGCTAAGTGGATTCTTACCACCTATACATATAAATGATACTTCTCTCCAAATGATTCCCCCTTAGCATTGTGAATCCATTCCTAAAAATGAAACCAGTGGTTCAGCATAATAAATGGAGTCAAAAGAACTCTGTGATTTCAAACTACATTACAAAGCTATAGTAATTAAAACAGTATGGTATTGGCATTTAAAAAGACATACAGATCAATGGAACAGAATAGAGAGCCCAGAAATAAACCCATGAATATATGATCTATTAATTTAGGACAAAGGAGCCAAGAATATACAATGGGTCCTTGAACAACACATGTTTGAACTGCATGGGTCCACTTATACATGGATTTTTTTTCAATAAATACATACTACATGATCCACAATTGGTTGAATCTGTGGATGCAGAACTGTGGATACGAAGAGCTGACTGTAAAGTTATATGTGGAATTTTTACTGCATGGGGATTGGCACCCCCTAACCCCTAAGCGTTCAAGGGTAACGGTACAATGAGGAAATGATAGTCTCTTCAATAAATGGTGTTGGGAAAGCTGGACAGCCACATGCAAATAATGAAACTGGACCACTATCTTACATCATACATAAAAATTAACTCAAAACGGATTAAATACTTGAACATAAGACCTGAAACCATAAAACTCCTAGAAGAAAGCATAGGCAGTAAGCTATGACATAGATCTTGATGATTTTTTAAAATCTGGCAACAAAAGCAAAAACAACAAAAGCAAAAATAAACAAGTGGGACTACATCAAACTAAAAAGCTTATGCACAGCAAAGGAAACCATCAACAAAATGAAAAGGCAACCTACTGAATGGGGGAAAATAATTACAAATCATATATATGATAAGGGGTTAATATCCAAAATATGTAAAGAACTCATACAACTCATAGCAAAAAGCCAAACAATTTGATTAAAAAATGGGCAGAAAATATGAATAAACATTTTTCCAAAGGAGACATACAGATGGTCAAAAGATACATGAAGAAGTGTTCAGCATCATTAATCATCAGTGAAATGCAAATAAAAAACGCAATATCACCTCACACCTATTAGAATGGCTATCATCAAAAAGGCAAGAAATAACGAGTGTTGGCAAAGATATGGAGAAAAGGGAATCTGTGCGCTGTTGGTGGGAATGTAAATTGGTGCAACCACTATGGAAAACAGTATAGAGGTTCCTCAGAAAATTGAAAGTAGAAACACCATATGGTCCAGCAATTTTCCTTCCAGTTATTTATCCAAAGAAAATGAAAACACGAATTTGAAAAGATATATGCACCTCCACGTTCACTGCAGCATTATTTACAATATCCAGGATAGGGAAGCAAACTAAATGTCCATCAATGGATGAATAGACAAAGAAATTGTGAAATAAACACACACAGACACACACACATACACATACCTCAAGGGAATTATGCTAAATGATATAAGTCAGACAGAGAAAGGCAAACACTATATGATGTCTCTTATTTGTGGAATCTAAAAAAAACAAACACACCAATCTCATAGATACAGAGAACAGTGGTGGTTGCCAGAGGCAAGGTGGTGGAGAGTGGGGAAAATGGATAAACTGTTTTGGTTTTCATTTTAGCTTAAATAAATTAATTAAAAATTTTTAATGGAATAAAATGGCTCAGAATTGTACATGATCATGAAGTGGTCCTGAATACATCAAGAACTCTTCATTTAAAGCAGTCCTGATTTTTCCCAGCAGCTTCCCTCTTCCACCTCAGTCTTTCTTTCATAACCCTACATGGTCCTCCATAGGGAAAAAATAATGAATTCCTAAGAGGACAATTCTTGTGAAGATGTGGTATCACTATCATTGATTACCTCTGATTGACATGCAATTTGAGTTTTATTAGTTGTCTTTATTTTCTCAGCACTCTTCATAATTGTTTTAATGGTGGAAGCAACTAGGCCTATAACTTAACATTCATCACCAGAATGTCCTCCAACTCTATCCACCATAATATCTACACTTCAACATCCAGTGAGTACTTTGCTCATTAAAATAAATCTTGAAAACACCCAAAAATGGGCAAGGAATCTTGTATGAATGAGAAAATTTGTGGGTATCACTCAAACTGAGGACTGCATGGAATGTCCACTGGCTGACATTCGACCTAGAACAATCCAAATCCCTGTCCTAAAAATTTTGTGAGGGTGTAGCCCCATCGCATGTACCCTTGTTTATAATGTCACAATATATTGTTATACTAATTTGACATATGCATCATAAAACATGCACAAACCAGCAAATAAAAGAGAATCATTTAAAATGGCACAAACATTATAAATGACTTTAAAGTGTATATTATTGTGTTTATAACATATTTGCTCTTACTAAAAACTCATCATTATTAGTCACACTTTAAATAAGAGCAATGTAATTGAATAGGCTTCATTCTTTTTTTTTTTTTTTAATATTAGTTCAATACAATGTGATGAAGCAGTACTAGGTTCAGTTTATTTTGAGATTTAATTTTAATGGCTGTCAGAGTAAAGAAAGATTTAAAAAAATACTTAGACCTAGATGGAAGAAATACTCTTGAAATCATGAAAGTCATTTTTTAAATTTCATGCATAATTATGTGAATGTTTTGTTGCTATTGAAATGGAGCTGTTAAACAGCCAGTTGTTCTTGCAAACTAATTGAATGATACTGCATTTTATTTATTTATTTACTTATTTATTTATTTTAATTGAAGAATAGTTCATTTACAATGCTGTGTTTGTTTCTGGTATACAGCAAAGTGATTCAGTTATATATTTTTTTTTTCCAGATTTTTTTCCATTACTGGTTATTACAAGATACTGAACATAGTTCCCCGTGCTATAAAGTAGGACCTTGTTATTTATCTATTTTATTTAATGTAGTGTGTATCTGTTAATCCCAAGCTCCTAATTTATCCCTCACTACCCCACTTTGGTAGCTGTAAATTTGTTTTCTATGTCTGTTGAGTCTGTTTCTGTTTTGTAAATAAGTTCATCAGTATAATTTTTTTAGATTCCACATATAAGTGATATCGTATGATAGTTGTCTTTCTCTGTCTGACTTACTTCACTTAGTATGATAATCTTTAGGTCCATCCATGTTGCTACAAATGGCATTACTTCATTCATTTTTGCCTGAGTAATATTCCATTGTACGTATGTGTGTGTGTGTGTGTGTGTGTGTGTGTGTGTGTGTGTGTATATATATATGCATATATATATATATATATATATATATATATATATATATATACACCACATCTTCTTTATCCATTCATCTGTCAATGGACATTTAGGTTGTTTCCATGTTTTGGCTATTGTGAATAGCGCTGCTATGAACATTGAAGTGCATGTATCTTTTCAAATTAGAGTTTTCTCCGAATATATGCCCGGGAGTGGGATTGCAGGGTCTTATGGTAACTCTATTTTTAGTTTATAGTTTTTTAAGGAACCTCCGTATTGTTCTCCATAGTGGCTGCACCAATTTACATTCCCACCAACAGTGTAGGAGGGGTTCCTTTTTCTCCACACCCTCTCCAGCATTTGTTATTTGTATACTTTTTGATGATGGCCATTCTGACTGGTATGAGGTGATACGTCATTGTAGTTTTGGCTTCTATTTCTCTAATAATTAGTGATATTGAGCATCCTTTCATGTGCCTATTAGTCAACTGTATTTCTTCTTCGGAGAAATGTCTATTTATGTCTTCTGCCCACTTTTTGATTGGGTTTTTTTTTTTTTTTGATATTGAGCTGTACCAGCTATTTGTTTATTTTGGAAATTAAGCCCTTGTTGGCTGCATATTTGCAAATATTTTCTCCTGGTCCACAGGTTGTCTTTTCATTTTGTTTGTGGTTTCCTTTCCTGTGCAAAAGCTTATAAGTTTGAGTAGGTCCCATTGATTTATTTTTGCTTTTATTTCTTTTGCCTTGGGAGACTGGCATAAGAAAACATTGGTATGATTTATATCAGTGAATGTTTTGCCTATGTTCTCTTCTAGGAGTCTTATGGTGTCATGTCTTATATTTAAGTCTTTAAGCCATTTTGAGTTTATTTTTGTGTATGTTGTGAAGGAGTGTTCTAAATTCATTGACTTGCATGCAACTGTCCAGCTTTCCCACCATTTGCTGAAGAGACTGTCTTTTCCCCATCATATATTCTTGCCTCATTTGTTGAAGATTAATTGACCACAGATGTGTGGGGTTTTTTCTGGGCTCTCTATTCAGTTCCATTGATCCATATGTCTGTTTTTGTGCCAATACCATGCTGTTTTGATTACTGTAGCTTTGTAGTATTGTCTGAAGTCTGGGAGGGTTATGCCTCCAGCTTTGTTCTTTTTCCTCAAGATTGCTTGGCAATTCTGGGTCCTTTGTTGTTCTGTATACATTTTGGGATTATTTGTTCTAGTTCTGTGAAAAATGTCATGGGTAATTTGATAGGGATCGCACTCAATCTGTAGATTGCTTGGGGTAGTATGTCCATTTTTAACAATATTCATTCTTCCAATCCAAGAGCATGGGATATCTTTCCATTTCTTTGAATCACCTTTAATTTCCTTTATCAATGCTTTATAGTTCTCAGCGCATAAGTCTTTCACCTCCTTGGTCAGGTTTATTCCTAAGTTTTTTTTTTAATGCAATTTTAAAAGGGATTTTTTTTGTTGTTTTTTACTTTCTCTTTCTGATATTTCATTATTAGTGTAAAGAAATGCAACATATTTCTGTATGTTAGACTCTGAAACTATAGTAGTGAACAAAACAGATGAGGTCTCAGGGAATTTTGCAGCAGGTAATTTTTTTTTTTTTTTTAATTTACAAACACAAGGCAAAATAATCTATGTGCCACAGAAGATGGAGAAACAAATCAGGAAAGAAGGTTTTATCTGTTCTTCAAGGCGTTTGAGCCAGGCCTTGAAGAACAGATAAATTTTTAACAACTGAAAATGAGGAAAGGGTTGTTTGAAGTACAAATTGTATACTTCATAAATGCAGTTGAATTACTTTCTAGTAAACAATAGCAGCAAAAAATCTGTGTCTTTTTGCAATTCTTAGGAATAATCATTCATGATCATGTCCCCTTTTATTCTGAGCCAAGTGGCTCCTTGTCCTCTTGATTTCTTTATATTCTACAAAAATTTTTTTTTCTTAATAGAAATTCTCATGTAGAATACCCTGTTGGAAACTCTGGATTTAGAGCTAACTAATATAAGAGGAGGATTTGCAATCAGTAAGCCCTAGAAAACAATAAGAAAAAACATTCAAGTGTTTTTCTGACATTAAATTAAAAGTATGAAGTTATTCCACATTCTGGAAATGAAAATGGTGGTAGCATAAATGTGAGTGTTTTTCCTGTACTGAGAATTTCTCAAATGAGCTGGTATTTCAATAAAAAAGTTAGTTAACAGATGTTTTAAAGGTCTTTCCCCCCACCCTCCCTTTTAAAGAGAGACTGTGTCCGCCCACCCTTATACCAAAACTCCTTTAACAATAAATTCTTTGACCTTATTGTTTCCCTGAAAAACTCCTGTTGCTGTCCTGAGCTACACTTTTTCTCTATTGGCTTCTCAAAATAACTGGATACCAAATAATGCTTGACTTCATAAATGTTTGGAATGGGAATTATCTAAGAAAAAAAAATCCAACACAAACAAATTCAGGCTTATAGCCAGAGGGCAGATAGGGAGTACAAGTAAATACTGAGGGCTTCAGTATTACACGCAGTTGTATATTAAGTGATTAGAACATAGTCAGTAAGCAGCTCAGCATTGGGTTTTAATTCTTCAGCCGTTTGCCTTTAGACAAAAATAGATGTGATGGTTGCCAGTAACTTTCCCTGATTAGTGTGAAATGATTCACATAGAAGGAGGAAATACCAAGCCATGTCAACACTATGTATTTTCATTGTCTAAGACTGTTCAAACACAGTGTCTAGTATTTCAGAACTTGTTAATAACCAAACAACATTTAAAAATGAGAGCTCTTCACATTTTCATAGCACATTAGCAACTCTTGCCTCACCTGTCTTGAAAATCATTTGTGAAAGTGACAGACATTTGCGGTTGTCCTCATGACATCACTGAAACCAAACGTTCTCAGTCCAGGTCAGATCAGCCCATCAAGGAAGCGGCCGCCGTCAAGTCACTGAATGACAAAATGTTAGATGTAACGGGGCAGAACTGGAATGAGACCCAGACCATCCAGATCTTAGTCCTGTCCTGTGCTGTTCTTTTTTTTTTTTTTTTAACATCTTTATTGGAGTATAATTGCTTTACAATGGTGTGTTAGTTTCTGCTGTATAACAAAGTGAATCAGCTATACATAAACACCTGGGCTGTTTTTAAACACACTACCAGAATGTGTTTAAAAGAGAGGGGGGGAAAGATCTTTAAAACATCTGTTAACTAACTTTTTGAGATACCAGATCATTTGGGAAATTCTGGATACAGAAAAAGTACTCACATTCATGCCACCACCATTTCCATTTCCAGAAAGTCAATAGTTTCTGTCTCCATTAAACTAATTTATCTTCCCCCTCTCCCCACAGCCATGCTCTCCTGTGACTAAATACCCTGTAAGCCCAGGAGAGCAGCTTTGAAACGTCAGACCCTTTTGCTAGCACCTTCTTTTGTAGGTACTCTGCTTTTTTCTCATGAGTCCACCTTGATCTGCAGATTTTCTTCCTTGGTGGAAGTTTTCAGAAGGCCTTAATAAGCCATAAGGGCAGGGGGGCCCAGTGTTTGGATCACTTCCTGATGCTGAAGATTATAGGTCCCTCTACATATGGTCACCATTGTATCTCACTGCCTGGCAGGTTTCCTGACCCACAACAGACATTCGGTAGTATTTGTTAAGTGAATAAATATATCAAATAAGTGTGTGTGTGTGTGTGTGTGTGTGTGTGTGTGTGTGTTTAATCTAGGTTGCTGAGGATGGCAGCTCTTACAATAGTCAAGGCTTTCACCCCACATATTGTCTATTATATCCCATGAATGGGGGTAAAGATGCCGATTCAAGTCTTTTACCTTTTTTGCAAAGACAAATCAGTAAAATAGTCACTATTGTTACATTGCACTATGTCTTATAATACCAGAGCAGCTCAGAGAACAAGAATTCTTTTCCCCCCAAGTCTCACTTATATTACAAACAGCATGGTTCTCTTCTTTTCACTAGGAAATATGTGTTTCCCAGGCAGTGAGAGGAAAGGACTGATTTTCTCTCTGTCCTGGAGTGGGCTTCTCTTATGGGTGGGTGAAAAAGAAAAGGAGCTGATGCATTCCACCCTTACCTGTGTGGACATTGATATTCTGTGCTAGACCCTAGACCCTGCTCCCCACACCCATGGAGAATTGAGTGACAGTGTGTTAAAGCTGGCAGGGCACTGAGAGAAATTTGTGTCCAATTTGGTGGTTCTGCTGAGGATGAAACAAGAGTTCAGATAGGCAAGAAATTCCCCAGTTAGCCGTGGCAGCAGCAGGGAAGGAAACTGGGTCTCTTGGCCCTATACACATAGTGCAAGGCTCTCTCTTCCCATGACGTAGCATGGCTGTCCTCTGAGTTTTCTCCACTTTTTGTTCCAACTTAAGATTTCACTCATGGAAACAAAGTTCTAAGCTTTCAGGTTCCTGGAGATATGAGGTATTATTGTTTTTCTTTCTGGATTACAGAAAAGTTGAAAAGCTGAATGATTAGAGAGAATGTAACATAACTATGTATTTTCTGTCATGTCAAGATGTTAAGTTTAAAAAAAAAGGTTTCAGAAAAATGTATAGAGATCAAGCCCATTTTGTGTCTGTGCCATTTTTAAAAAGGTCTGAACTAAATTGTAAAAAAAGCTTACCCCTAGGGGCGTGAGGGGGATTAGATAGCAGGGTATGAGGGGGACTTTCATATTATTATGCTAAATATTATTCTATTGTATTATTTTTATAGTCAAAATGTAATCATGTATTCATGAGTCACATGTTAAAAGTTACATGAATTCAACAAAGAATTAGTATCTAGAATTCATGAAGAACTCTCAAAACTCAACAGCACGAACAACCAATCCATTTAGAAAATGGGCAAAAGACCTGATAGACTCTTCACTGGGGAAGATATCCAGATGGCAAATAGCATATGAAAAGATGTTCAATGTTATTAGACATAAGAAAAATAAAAAATTTAAACCACAATTATGTGTCATTTCGCACCTATCAGAATGGCTAAAATAAAGGGTAGTGAAAACACCAAATTCTGACAAGGATGTGAAAAAACTGGACCCCATTGCTGGTAGGAATATAAAATGGTACAGCCACACTGGAAATTTTCTTATAAAACTAAACCTTGTGATCCAGCAGTTGTACTCTTGAGTGTTTATTCAAAAGAAATGAAAACTTCACACCGAAATGATTGTTCATAGCAGCTTTATTCATAATAGCTAAAAACTGGAAACAGCCCAGAGATCCTTCGATGGGTGAATAGCTTAATGAACTGTGGTGTGCATGCTTCATGCAATACCACTGATACATGCAATGACTTGGGTGAATCTCCATGGAATTATGATGAGTAAGAAAAGCCAGTCCCAAAAGGTTACACTCTGTATGATTCCATTTATATAACCTTTTGAAATGACAGAGTTTTAGAAATGGAGGACAGATTAGTGGTTGTCAGGGGTTAGAGGAATGGGGAGGGGTGGACGAGGTGGGTGTGGTTATAAAGGGGCAACACAGGGGATCCTCGTGATGGAACTGTTTTGTGTCTTGACTGTGGTTGTGGACGCATGAATTTACATGGGTTAAAACCGTATGTAACTAAATTCACAGTACGAGTGAAACTGGGGAAATCTGAATAAGACCAGCAGATTGACATGTCAGTGTCATGGTTGTGGAACTGAACTATAGTTTTGCAAGACGTTATTATGGAGGGAAGTGGGTAAAGGGTACGTGGAACCTGTATCATTTCTTACCATTGCATGTGAACCCACAATTATCTCAAAAAACTTTCAATTAAAAAAAAGAACATGTTGAAGCATTCGAATACATCTGTCAACTCCCGCCTGTAGAACTGCAGGTTAGGGGCAGCTGCAGGCTTCCTTACTGCCTTCAGTTAGGGGATGAAGCATCTTTTCTACCCCCCTCCCAGCAGACACCATCCTCCCAAACATGTTTCCCTTGTTCTTTCCCCTGAGCACAAAAGGGAGAACAAGAACTGATACTACCTCAGTGAATTAATTTCTATAACCATAAAATCTGATTGTCATCTAGGTCTAGGTCAGAGGCTCTCAGCCCTGGCCGAAGCTGAGACCTATCTGTGGTACCTTATTAGCCTACCAGTGGCAGCACCCCATCCCAGAATGATCAAGTCTGAGTCTCAGAAATGACATCTAGGCATGGTGCTTTTGTTTGGTGTTTAAGCTCTCTGGGTGATTGTGATGTCCAGCCAGGACTGAGACTCACTGGTCAGAGCGGTGATCACAGTGGTGGCGTTTAAAGCACGAAGCCTGGGTCCCCCTTTCTCACTATCACAGCCTACACTTCTAGGATCAGAAGGGTGTATTTTCAGGGGCTCACTTCCCATCTGCATTCAAAGCTGATGCCAAGCATGACACCTCAAGAAGAGGGTATGCTCTGGAGCAGACCAGGTGGTAAGTTCTAGAATGCACACAGGCACGCTTAGTGTTCTCCAGCTTGTGCACTTGGCAGAGTTTCTCCACACCTGGCTGAAGCTCTGCTGGCTGCTTCTGAGGTTGCTGAGAGGCCAAGCAAATTGTGGGCAGAGCCCTTGAGGAATGGAGAGGGTGGGGGAGACAAACGTCCTTGGGGTGACAGAGCCTTCTTGGACCAAGCTCAGCCTCCAACCGAGAGACCATGGTCATACCACTGAAGATCCTGGAATCTCTCTGAGGTTCTGGGCAGTGTCAGGGAGGTAAGTGCGGCCTGGGGATTAATCTCTGCCTCCAGTGTAGAAAAGAGTTTGAGGATTTGCTGCCCCCCCGCAGCGACTGCTTGACAAGGTACTCACACCCCCAAACACCCTCAGAGACGGTAAGAAGGAAAACTCATTAAACAACTCCTATCCAGCAATCATTAGCGTCTGGATGGCAGGCAGAGCTATGAAAAACTCTGCCTAATTATATCATAAGTACCACAAGAATTTCTCAAATAACCCAAGCAAATTCCTCAGACTCTGCTAAAAGCCAAGCAGAGAAATAACAGCTTTCTGGCCATTTATGCCTTCCCTCCGCTGTTATTTATGAATTCCAGACATTTTCTCCATCTAAATCTAATCTCCTGGTCTAGAGATTAGCAATGTTAGTTTCTCCCACAATCCCACTGTGTCCCTTTATCCACAGTTGTCACCATTCAGATTCTGTTCCTAGGCTGCTAAGGATCCATTAAACAGTTTCTTAAAAGCCACATGCTACTTGACCCGTATTCAGTGCGTTTACGCAATCCCAAGCGCAGTTATGTAAAGAGACGCTGTTCATCTACATGCTGAGATTGTTTCATTTTGCCCTCTTGTATGTTTAGCCTATGTGCCTCATTTGGAGAAGGGAAGAAAATAATTAAATTATTTTCTCTTGTCCATATTCTTTATTTTCAATTGCAGTCACTCCTCCCAAAAGATCTAAGAAGTCAGTGTCAAGGGAAACAAAAGATTGAAAAGGCAAAGCAACCAGCACCCAGGTGCTTGCTACCGTCCAGGCTGCGTGTGTGCTGTGGGATTCCGAGGGTGCTGGTGCTGGCTTGGACCTTTCCTGACTCTATCTATTCTTTTTTTTTCCCAGGGGAATATTTATTTTATTTTATTTTATTTTTTCTTAATTTTTATTGGAGTATAGTTGCTTTACAATGTTGTGTTAGTTTCTACTGTACAGCAAAATGAGTCAGTCACTAGTATACATATATCCCCTCTTTTTTAGATTTCCTTCCCATTAGGTCACCACAGGGCATTGAGTAGAGTTCCCTGTGCTATACAGTGGGTTCTCATTAGTTATCTATTTTATGCATAGTAGTGTCTAATGTCAATCCCAATCCCCCAGTTCGTCCCACTCCCCCTTCCCCCCTTGGTAACCATAAGTTTGTTCTCTACATCTGTCACTCTATTTCATTCCTAACTTCTTGATCTTACTTCTCTCCTCTGGTTTTGACTAAAAGTGATGACGCAGGTTGTTTTTCTCCTAAAGCAGCTTCAAAACTAGGTGAAAAATCAGAGGCTGTGGCAGATTCCTGCTTTTCTTCCTCTTTAGGTCAAAGTTTCTCAGGTTTTAAGATAAAACTTAAAAGATCAGCCACTTGGGCAGTTAACCATATTTATGTGACCAAGTCCCAGTAAAAACTCTGGCCATCAAGGCTCTACCTTCATGGCAATGCTCTGTGTGTATGTCACACATGGTTTCCAGAACAAATTCGCGCTACTCACAGCTCTGCTGGGAAAGGCAGCTGGAAGCTCCAGGTGTGGGACCCTCCTGGATGCCGCCCTAGCCACCTCTTCTTGTAGCTGATCCTAATCTGTCTCGTTTCATTGTGATAAACCATAAACACCAGTGCAACAGCTTTCAGCAAATTCTCTGAGTCCTTCTGGGAAATTATGGAACCTGAGAGCGGTCTTCCAGATCCTTGAACTTGCAGTTGTTCTCAGAGGTGGTCTTGGGGACTTCCCTGACTTTGCAGTTCTCATTATTAGCCCTGGAACAGTCAGATGACCTTTCTGGCCTTCAGTTAACTCATCTGGAAAGTGGAGACATGATCATATCTGAGCTGCTGACCCTCCTAGAATGAATAAACATATATACTGAAACAACATATTTGAAAGTACTTTGTGAACCATAAAACACTTTGTAAATATAAAGATTATTCACTGTGGCTTGCTTTCTGTTTCAAGGCGTTCCAGGTGAGAGGGTTAAGTTTTAGATAACAGAGCTGTAGAGGTTAATGGTCCAGGCTTTGGCGTCAGCCTTATCTGGCTTTGGTTTTTCCCATGTCTACCAGTTATTGAGGCTACTTAATCTCTAAGTTTCACGTTCCTCATTTACAAAATAAAACTAATAATATTTAGTTCATACAGTTGTTGTAAGAATTAAATGACTCTTAAGTACCCAATACATGTAGTTATTATTGTTACTATTATTATTTTTGATGACCACCACTCCAGTGGCTAACCAGCTGTGGAGGCGGGGGCTGGAGGATGGGGATAATTTACCGTATTTTGTGTAAAACTCAACATGTCATTGCTCTTTGCCTTACAGTATTACCCTGATATTCGTTAGTAAGTTATTTTTTTAGAATATTAAGTAGCTGCCCACATTAACAGAGTTAATATAACTTCAAAACTCTAATTTACCACTAAAATATAATCAAGATTGCATTTTATATGTCTCTTTGGTTTTATTTAAGCACATATATTGGTTGGTTGTTGGTTGGTTGGTTAAGACACCAGGTTCCTCTTCATGCTGCTAATGATTGGAAGCGGATTCTAACAAGAACTCATAGAATCACATAATAGGAACAGACAGAGAAATGGAACAGGGTTGGGGACATAGTGTGAAGCCAATACATTTAAGAATATCTTCAGCGGAAGCTAACACAACATCGTAAAGCAACCATACTCCAATAAAAATTAAAAAGAAAAAAAAGAATACCTTTAAATCTGTTAGAGGACTTGACCAATTTTTCCTCTCTTCTCTTGAAAACATGATTTCTTTCCCCTACCCCTGCCCTCTTCCAAAGAAGAAAAGTGTTTCCTTTTCCCTAGAATGATTTCTGCCAGCCCTTCCCTGCTTTTTCCCAACCTTGACTCCTTGCTGAGAATTGAGCATTGTGTCATGCCAAGCAAGGTTCTCACCTTCCTCTGAAGGATACCTGAGCTGCTCTTGAACAGCAAATAGTCTGTTTGGACAAACCAGTCCACTTCTGTTTTAATGAGTTGAAATTGGAATGGAGCATGACATTTTGATATCACTGCCAGGACAGTCTTATCAAATGTGGGCCTAAAACAGACTTTCTATTTTGTTTTTTTCCTAATTACTGAGTAGTATATGAAACTGATCTCAGTGTGTGAAACAGTGTGTGAAGAGATCTGTTTCCACACATCTCTTCACTGCTTCTGGCCTACGTCTCAGCCTCTCTCTAGCCCTGAGACTCACCCCATCTCTGGGGCTCACCTCTTCATGGGTTGTACCCTATTCTTTCTCCCATCCCTGAGCTCCACCCTCTTTTCTGAGAGTCAGCTACCCTTCACTCCCACTCCCATCTCTGAGCCTCCCTCTCTCTTACTTCCACCTTCCAACCATCAGGAGAGAAGGAGGGGGAAAGGCATGCCATGTTCCTTTAGAGACAACCACTGGAAAATGCACACCCCTCTTTTCACATTCCACTGGCCACACTGTAGTTACATGACCACAGTTAGCTGCAGGGGTCTAAATTCTAATATCTGTGCACATTCTCTGCCACTACAAATTTATCTGGTTTACAGTGATTTTCAACACTATATTTTGTGTTGTTCCCTAGGATCTTACACCATTTTTTTCCTGCTCATCAAAGATACGTGGCCACTGCAGAAAATTGGGAAAGTACATAATGCTGCTAAGAGGCAGTAAAAATATGAACCACAATCCTGTCACCCAGGAGGAGCATTTATTCATATTTTGGCATGTTTCCTTCCAGGACTTTCTTTCTACATTCCTTTTCTTTACCTAGCTCAGGTTAAATTGTAAATGCAATTTTGTACTTCTCTTGTTTTTTCATTTATTAGTAATTGTAGCATTTAACTGGGTAGGGTTTTCACCTAAGAGAAGTGTCCCTAGTAAGTGAGAGAGGGAGACAGTGACTCTGTCCTCAGAGTCCAGAGAAGGGAAGTGGAGGTTAAAGAACTTTGGTCAGGAAGCTCAAGATGGCAGCCGCCTGTTCTCATTGCAATCCAGACAAGCTGGTAGGGGCTGTGCCCTGGAGAAGTGACTGGCCAGGCCCTTGGGAAGTGAACACCAGAGGACCTTGAGCCAAAAGCATGTAGGCTAAGATGGAAAGAATGATGGCCTATGAGTTCTGCACATGAATAGTGTTCAGGGGACTTGTTCATGAAACCCAGGTGTCTGTACGAGGAAGACTGAGCCTAAGAATGGACACGGACATCATCACGTGGTCAGGTCCCCAGGTATCAGTTCACCCCCAGTTTCCTTTTCCGATGGGAACAAGGCATTGGGGCAGTTAGAGGTCTCAGCCCTGGCAGCAGCAGGGCTGATGAGACCTCCCAGTTTCCTGATGATTCCAACAAGGGTAGATTATGGGCAGGCCATAGTAGGAGAAAGATATTCTCATATCCAGAAATGGAGGGAGCATTGCCATGCAGTAGATATGGCTGTGATTCACATGTCCCTCCAGCAGCAGGTATCTGGGGGCTACCACAGAGAAGACCAATCACAAACAGGGCAGGGCTTTGATAGAAAGAATGCATCATACTGGGGCCTTCCATAATACCGGTGAGTACAACTTAATCCTCTTCCAGTACAAGTCTGCTCTGTTTTTGTTTTTTTAATTTATTTATTTTGGTTGTGCCGGATCTTAGTTGTGGCAGGCGGGCTCCTTGGTTGTGGCTTGCAGTCTCCTTAGTTGTGGCATGGGAACACTTAGTTACGGCATGCATGTGAGATCTAGTTCCCCAACCAGGGATCGAACCTGCGTCCCCTGCACTGGAAGGCGGATTCTCAATCACTGCACCACCAGGGAAGTCCCCAGTACAAGTCTGTTTAAAGGATAGTGATAAAATACTTAGAAAGGCACAACTGAGAGTCTCTTGGATGGATATTCTCAATCTTTTTTGACCTCAATCAACTCTGTTTAGATAAGAGAGCCCATTGTCTACTTAGAACAATCTCCCCCTGGGAAAATAATTTGGGGATTACAAAGAATTAGGAGAAGGCTGCAGACATAGAGAATGGAAGGGTGGACACAGGGAGGGAAGGGGAGGTGGGAATTGGGAGATTAGAATTGATATATATACACTACCATGTGTAAAACAGATAGCTAGTGGGAACCTGCTGTATAGCACAGGGAGCTCAGCTCAGTGCTCTGTGATGACCTAGATGGGTGGGATGGGGGATGATGGGAGGGAGGTCCAAGAGGGAGGGGATATATGTATACATATAGCTGATTCACTTCATTGTACAGCAGAAACTAACACAACATTGTAAAGCAATTATACTCCAATAAAAAAAACAAGAGAGGGCCAAAATTATAATTTATATGGTTTTATTGCAGTAATTGGAAAAAAACCCAAAATGATCGACAAAAATAAAACCTATCAGTAATTCTACAAATATATTATTTTTTAAATTAATTAATTAATTAATTTGTGGGTTTTTTGGCTGCATTGGGTCTTCGTTGCTGCACGCTGGCTTTGTCTAGTTGTGGCAAGCGGGGGCTACTCTTCATTGCAGTGCGCGGGCTTCTCATTGCGCTGGCTTCTCTTGCTGCGGAGCACAGGCTATAGGCTCACACGCAGGCTTCAGTAGTTGTAGCTCGTAGGCTCTAGAGCGCAGGCTCAGTAGTTGTGGCGCACGGGCTTAGTTGCTCCGCGGCATGTGGGATCTTCCCGGACCAGGGCTCGAACCTGCGTCCCCTGCATTGGCAGGCAGATTCTTAACCACTGCGCCACCAGGGAAGTCCCTACAAATATATTATTTATATAAACCTTACATATTAATTGAAATCTTTGGCCCACGTACAGTTAAATGTGTCTCATGTAAAAATTGTGGCAATTCCAACTTTGCATGTGTGCAAAGCTTTGCGGTTAAAAAAAAATCTGTTAAACAATCAGCTTTATTTTACATTACCAAATAATGTGGGCAATAGACACCCTTGTCCTACACTTAATTCCTCCTTCCACCCCTGACCCCCATCTGAGTCTCTGACTCTTGCCCACCTGTTTCTAGATTCCACCTCTATTCCTGAGCTGCAGCCTAGTCTTGAGCTCCAAGTTAATAACTTGATAACTTTTTAAAAGTGAAAGGAGAGTCTTTTTGCATCATGAACCAGGAATAAATGTAAAATATCACACACTTGTGACTACAGCTGCTTGCTAGCCCCAGTTCTGCATTACTTAATGTAAGATCAACAGTAAACTTTGGGCCAAATAATTCAGATATTGTGGTAATAGAGAACCCACATTGGAAGCTGAAAAGATTTACCCTGAAATATTAAACATGTGGCACTGGCAAGAGAGCTAAGGCAAAGGGGGAAACTGATAACTCAGCCACATGGTGTCAAGGGAATTAGGGTGCTTTTATGTGCCCTAGCCTGAACAGCTTGTAGTCTTGGGAATTTCTCATATATGGGCATTAATTCAGTATAGTGTGGTCTCAAATCAATAAATACTTTATGACTCAAAGCAAATAGTTTACAGTACTTGATAATGTTTATTCTTGTACACCAATATGTCAGTTCAGGTCCTCTGGGAAACAGATGCCAGATGGAATTAGAAATTCAAGAGACTTATTGAGGAAAATGCCTGTGACGGATTAAAGGGAGAGGGGGCTGGAGTGTGCAGGGAGAGGCTTCCAACTGTGATGCTGGTCCAACACCTGTGAAAGGAGAGGGGGAAGGAAGATTGGATGGGAGAGCCTCAGAAACTGCAGCACAGCTCTGAGAAAGTCAGTCAACCCTGGAGTAAAGGTCGCCCATAGGATGAGTCCTGCATCAGGCAGAAGTGGACTGTGTCTAGGACCCTCACCATGCTCAGTCACTGGCTGGGGGAAGCCTGGGGAGAGGCTCCTGCATGGACAGTTAACTACACTCATTGCTGCAGGTTCTCTTGAAGGGAGATCTGAGCAGTGCACCCCCATGGCTTCCCCAATCCACCCCTTGTACTGCACAGATCCTTTGCTCCAAATATTTGAGGAACTGTGGGCCTCTCTTCCTGAGGGAAAGTCTTGATGACTTATCTGGTGTTGTGACCCAAATTCTCATTCCTGCAGGGTCTGAGCCCTTGGTAATTGTACCCATTTCTGTCTGGGGTTGCTGCACATGTCTGTTCACTGTTTCAGCTGGGCAAGGGCTATCAAGAAGAATCTAAGTGGATTATCTGATTTGTACGTTACTCTGCCCTGCTCTCATGTACAAGCATAAGATGAGCAATCCTGTCTCATGGTCCTGCTGGTCAGGGTCAATTATCCCTGCCCTGATGGTAACTCTTTTCACCTGCTGATGTATGGGTCCAAGGAATCCAAAGTGTCCTGGAAGGGACTTCCCTGGTGGCATAGTGGTTAAGAATCCACCTGCCAATGCAGGAGACATGGGTTCGAGCCCTGGTCCTGGAAGACCCCACATCTTAGTTGCCGCGGAGCAACGGAGCCCATGCGCCACAACTACTGAGCCTGCATGCTAGAGCCCGTGAGCCACAACTACTGAAGCCCGCGTGCTTAGAGCCCATGCTCCACAACAAGAGAAGCCACCGCAATGAGAAGCCCGCATACTGCAACGAAGAGTAGCCCCTGCTCGCCACAACTAGAGAAAGCCCGCGTGCAGCAACGAAGACCAAACGCAGCCAAAAATAAATAAATAAATAAATTTACAAAGTGCCCTGGCAGTAGCCATAGCATGTATTATAGTTCAATAGGACCCTTGCTGTGTCCCCTGGCAAGAGTGTGCCCCTTTGGATACTGGGGCTGCAACTCTGTGAGCCCAGAGTTGCCCAGAAAGCACAAAGTCCCTCAGTGGGTCACTGGGTTTGATGGTTAAGTGAGGCCCCTCCTGTTTCCACCCCTAGGTCTCAGTTGCTTATGTTTCCTTTAAGGGACACATCACCGTATAAAGTTCTCTGAGTTAGTGTCTATACTGCATCCCAAAGGAAGGCACCCCATTTTTGCAGATTATTGTCTCCAAGATGGCACCTCAGTTGTACCTTCAGAAGGCCACCAATGGAAGGCCACTGCTTTTGTGTGGTGCTATAAATGATATAATGAGTGGACCCCATGGTCATGGGACCTTTGTTGTGAAATGGATCCCCTGGTTGGATGCTGTGTTGTGTGGGATTTTATGCCTGTGAATCAGGCATTCTGTAAATTCTTACACAGTGGTGTTGGCTGAGGCTATGTGGGCAAGAAAAACAAACCCATTCTCCAAATAGTTCTCTTTCCCTTTGAAGATGAACCACTGGCTCTTGCAGCATGGAAGGGGCCCAGCATAGTTTACTTGCCATAAAATAATGGGTTGGTCTCCTCAAAGAATAATGCCACTTGGGAAACTCAGGTTGGTCTCTGTTGCTGGCAGGTTGGACCTTCCAAGGTGGCAATAGCCAAATCAGCCTTGGCGATGGGCATATATGCTGTTGAGTTCATACGTAGCCTTTATCTTTACCATTTTGGCCACTCCATTCATGTGCATACCGTGATAAAGGCTAACTAATGTCAACCGGCCAAGTCCTTGTGTCTAGTTGGTTGTTGAGTATTTCTTTCATGAGTGGTTTCTAATGGACATTAACATGTGATCCAAAAATCTTCACAATTCATACCCACTCCATCAAATTGCTGTTATCCCAGACCTCCTTGCCTCTAGTACAGTTTTTTTATTTTCCTCCAGGCCCCTATTCAGTTGACTGGGCCATTGGCACCTGCCCAGGAATCTATATATTTTCTCACCTTGGGCTACTTTTTCTTCCACACAAAGTCAATGAGCAGATGCACTGCTCCCAGCTCTGCTTATCGGGAAGATTTTTATCTCCACTGTCTTTCAAGGCCAACCCTGAATTTGGCTATAATGCAACTGCTGTCCACTTTCAGCTTGCATTCACGTATCAAGCCAACTCACCCCCAAACTTGGCTTTTCTTCCTTCTTCATCTGGTTGTATGAGATTCCTGCATAGGTGGCCATATGAGTGGGCTGAAGGAGGGGCGCTGGTGTAAAGATGGTGGGCAGCATGGTGTCTGGGTTACCTGCCTGTGCTGCTTACTCATGCCTTCTAGTCCTACTTGGCCTCAATCCCAGACATTCCATTTCCATCTTACTGCGGACTGCTGCTGGGCCTGTTCCACTCTATGACTTGGTGAGTCTAACAAAACCCAGCCCATAATGGGCAATTCTGAATGAACAGTCAGTCACTTGGTGCCCTGTGGTCAAGTATTTCAGCTCGAACAGGGCCCAGTAACATGCTAGGAGCTATTTCTCAAAAGGCATATAATTCTCCACTGCAAGTGGCATGGCCTTGCTCCAGAACCCCAAGGACTTGCGTTGCGATTCTCTTACCAGGGCTTGCCACACTGCAACATTTTCCATCCCTAACTTCATCAACACCATAGGGTCTCCTGAATCACATGGCCCAAGCAGCAGATCTGTTTGCAGTGCAGCCTAGATTTGCTGCAGAGCTCATTCCTACTCAGGGCACCACTCAAAGTTGGCAGCCTTCCATATCACTCTGTATATGGGCTAGAGAAGTATTTCTAGATGGGTAACGTGTTGCCTTCAGAATCCAAAATGGCTCACCAAGCACTTTGCTTCCATCTTTGAAGTAGGAAATGCAAGATTCAGAAATTTGTCTTTTACTTCTGAGAGGATGTCTTGGCAAACCCCTGACTACTGGACTTCTAAAAAATGTACTCAGGTAGTAGGTTTCTGAGTCTCCTAAAGCTTATCTTCCACCCTGTGGAGCACAGCTGTCTTACCAAGGCCTCTAGCATATTCGTCACCTCTTCTTGCTCAACCTGTTCATTCAGCATGATGTCATTGACGTAATGGATCAGTGTAACGTTCTGTGAGATGGCTAGAAAGCCCAGATCACTTTAGACTATGTTAGGACTGAAGGCAGAGGAGTTTTAACAGAGCCGTGGGGCAAAACTGTAAAGGAATACTCTTGTCAGTTGGGGAGTCTTACGTCAGGCAGAAATGACCCGGTTCTAGTACCTCCCCCTCCCCTGCTCAGCTCAGCCATTGGCTGAGAGGGAGCTGGGGGCGTGGCCTCGGGTGGATGAGGCCGAGTACCCTGAAGGTGTGGCCATTGGAGGCTGTCCTCTCACTCCACTCCTCGCACCCGTCAGAGAGGTATCACTCCATGGTTGACACAGTATGTTTACAAAGGGTGATGTTTATTCCTTTCCAGTGTTTTTCTGCATTTTCTAAATTTCCTAAAGTGGACATGTATGAACTCTAAAATCAAAAGAAAGACAAAACAAAACATATGCACAATCATATGCACAAACAAAGAGCCCATGTGCCTTCATCAGCATATAAAAAGATGTTCAACACCATTAATCAATCATCAGGGAAATGCAAATCAAAACCAGCAAGAGATACTATTCACACCCACTAGAATGGCTATAATTAAAAAGGGAGAGAATTGCAAATGGTGGTGAAAATGTGGAGAGGTTGGAACTCTGATACATTGCTGGTGAGACTATAGAGTTGTGCAGCCACTTTGGAAAACAGACTGTCAGTTGCCCAACAGGTTAAACAGCATTGTTCATAATAGCCAAAGAGTGGACAATCCAAATGCCCATCAACTGATTAATGGATAAGTAAAACATGGTATACCCATATAATAAAATATTATTTAGCAAACAAAAAGGAATGAAGTACTGATACATGCTACACCTGGATGAACCTTGGAAACATTATTAAGAGGCCAGTCACAAAAGATCACATATTGTATGATTCCATTTATATGAATGCACAACTCTGAATATATTAAAATCTATTGAATTATACATCTTACATGTATGTTATGTGAATTCCCCCCTCCCTTTTTTTGAGATATAGTTGACATATAACATTGTGTAAGTCAATAAAGCTGTTTTAAAAAACAATGTGAGATGTAGGGCTGGAGGTGTACTGACCTCAGGAGACACCCTGGATAAAACATGAAAAATCGAATTTTCATCTTCCAGAGGCTAATATTATTCTCATGGACAAGCTTTTACCTTCATCTCTATAAACCAGTTTAATTTTATTCACATACATCTCTGATTATCTTCTCTGAATTATAGGTTAAGTCTGTTGTTTATTTAGCCCAAGAGATTTATTTAGCAATTTCTTCTCACATATGGAACCATGGTCATTAACTAAGATGTTGGCCAGAACAGAAATGCTGGTGAGACACATTTTATTCATCATCTTTATCAGTATTTTGGATAAGGCAAATTAACTTTCTGGGTGTTCCCTGTAAACTATACTGTTGTTTGAATGTTAAAGTTTTGTTCCTAAAATTTAATTTTAAGATGTTTGAATGTTCGATTTATGTATATGAACTACATAAATCAATCTTTTTTATATTAGAATTTTTTAAAATACAGAGGCTTTCTATCATATGAGAAGTGGCTAGGGCTATTTATTATTTAATATATTGACTGCCCCAGTGTCATTTTTCCCCTTTAAAGTGTGCCATCGAGGGCTTCCCTGGTGGCGCAGTGGTTGAGAATCCGCCTGCCAATGCAGGGGACACGGGTTCGAGCCCTGGTCTGGGAGGATCCCACATGCCGCGTAGCAACTAGGCCCGTGAGCCACAACTACTGAGCCTGCGCGTCTGGAGCCTGTGCTCCGCAACAAGAGAGGCCGCGATAGTGAAGAGGTCCGCGCACCGCGATGAAGAGTGGCCCCCACTTGCCACAACTAGAGAAAGCCCTCACACAGAAACGAAGACCCAACACAGCCATAAATAAATAAATAAACCCAAAGTTAAAAAAAAAAAAAAAATTAAAGTGTGCCATCGAAATTTTAAATTCATGGCACAGGCATTGCTGCAGATGTGTCTGCAGAGACAGAGGACTTTCTAATGTTTGAGGAAGGCAAAACATATTTCCTGGTATTTGTATTACTGTAGTCACGCCTCTCCTCTCAGGAGAAGCTGAGTGGCAGAGACCCATACTTATGTAACTAAATTATCTGTCTTTTATGGAATAAGTAAGGAAAATTCGAGTAAAAAAAAAAAAAAAACCAAAGGAAGCAGCTTACATGTGCCTTGAAAAAAAGTTGGATTATGTAGAATAAGGATCAAAAGCAAACTGTCACTCTGTGCCAAGCTAGAAATCGCTACAGGCTATTTCCTTCCTTGAGTCAGACATACGAGAAATACTTTTAGGATTAAATGAAATTTACTACTTTTATTTTCTGAGAAGAGTAAATCACTTTTTTTTTTAATTTTTAAAAAATTTTTGGCTGCGTTGGGTCTTCGCTGTGCGTGTGGGCTTTCTCTAGTTGTAGCGAGCGGGGGCTACCGTTCGTTGTAGTGCGGGGGCTTCTCATTGCGCTGGCTTCCCTTGTTGCAGAGCACAGGCTATAGGTGCATGGGCTTCAGTAGTTGTGGCATGTGGGCTCAGTAGTTGTGGCTCGCGGGCTCTGGAGTGCAGCCTCAGTAGTTGTGGCGCACGGGCTTAGTTGCTCCGCGGCACGTGGGATCTTCCTGGACCGGGAATCGAATGATGTCCCCTACATTGGCAGGAAGATTCTTAACCACTGCACTACCTGGGAAGTCCCAGTAAATCACTTTTATTCAGCCCATTTTGTATTTTAAAAAAAGTGCTTTGCTGTAAAACAAAGAAAGAAAGAGAGAGAGAGAAAGAAGAAAGGAAGGAAGGAAGGAAGGAAGGAAGGAAAGAAGGAAGGAAGGAAGGGGGAAGAGAGAAAGAAAGAGAGAAAGAAAGAAAGAAAAAGATATGAGCTTGAAAAGTTCATGCCATGAAAAGGCATGGAAGAACTTTAAATTCATAATACTGAGTGAAAGAACCTAATCTGAAGAGACTATATACTGATTCCAACTATATGACATTTTGAAAAAGGCAAAACTATGGAGACAGTAATAAGATCAATCACTGAGGGGGGCAGGAAAGGATTATTAAGTGAAGCACAGAGAATTTTTAGGGCAGTGAAAACACTGTATGATACCATAATGCTGCATACAAGTCATTACATATTTGTCCAAATCCATAGAATGTACACCACCAAGAATAAACTCTAATGTAAACTATGCACTTTGGGTGATAATGATGTGTCAATGTAGGTTCATCAATTGTAGCAAATGTACCACTTGGGGCAGAGGATGGGAGGATGTTGATAATGGGGGAGGCTATGCACATGTGAGGGTAGGGGGTATATGGGAATTCTCTGTACCTTCCTCTTAATTTTGCTGTGAACCTACAACTTCTCTAAAAGAAAAGTCTTTTTAAAAAGCTCTTGTGTAAAACAATATGCATAGAGTTGTATTTTGGAGAGTATAACTTATGGAAATGCAATATATTTGACAATAACTGCACAAAGAACATAGGTGGGAGTAAAGCCATATTGGAGTAAGAAAATAACACCAGATGGTAACTCACAGGAATTATTCCCACAGGAATAAATGAAGAGAACTACATATGGTGGATAAGAAAGTTAATATAACAAACTCTATAAATACATACTTTCTCTCCTGTCTTCTCTCAACTTCTTTAAAATATATAAAAGTATATAAAGTAATAATTACAACAATGTATTTTGGAGTTTATAACATATATATGTAATATATATATATAACAATAATAGCACAAAAAGGGTGAAGAAGAATAGAACTATATAGTGTGACATTTATATATCTTAGTGAAATTAAGTTAGTATAAATCTCAAGTAAATGCTAATAAGTTAAAATGCATATGGTTAAGTCTGCCATTATGAAAATAAATCCAAAAAATTTTTTTAAAAATCATTAAAGGAATTAAAATTTATGCTAGGCACTTCCCTGGTGGTCCAGTGATAAAGAATCCGCCTTACAATGCAGGGGATGTGGGTTCGATCCCTGGTCAGGGAACTAAGATCCCACATGCCATGGGGCAACTAAGCCCACACACCACAACTACTGAGCTCACGCGCCTCGACAGGAAAGCCTGTGTGCTGCAAACTACAGAGCCCACGTGCCCTGGAGTCCACGTGCCACAACTACAGAGCCCATGCACACTGGAGCTTGCGCACCACAACTAGAGAAGAGAAAACCCACAGGCCATGACTAGAGAGAAGCAGGCACACCACAACAAAGAGCCCATGTGCCTCAATGAAAGATCCCGCATGCCTCAGCGAAGATCCCATGTGCCGCAACTAAGACTCGACGCAGCCAAAAAAAAGCTAAAAATATGTCCTTAATGCAAAAGAAAGCAGTAAGAAGGAACAGTGGAACAAAGAAGACATGATGCATGTAGGGAAAAAAAAGTAGAATATCAGATGGCAGAGACTGTCAAACTGGATTAAGAAAAAAGCAAGATCCAACTATGTGTTGTCTACAGTAAACATACTTTAGATTCAAAGATACAAATAGGTTGAAAGTAAAAGGGTAAAAAATATATTTATACCATGCAAATAGCAATTAAAGAAACCTGCAGTGGCTATAATAATATCAGACAAAATAGACAGTGAAACAAAAAATGTTACCAAAAATAAAGATAGACATTTTATAATAATAAACAGGTCAATCCGTCAGGAAGATATAATAATTATAAATATATGCACCTAATAACAGGAACCAAAATACATGGAGCAAACACTGACTATTCAACGATAGTAGATAGAGATTTCAATATTCTATTTTCAATAATGGGTATAACCCAAGAGAATTGAAATATATGCTCACATAAAAATTTGTACACAAATGTTCATAGCAGCATTATTCATAATGGCCAAAAGATGGAAACAACCGAAATATCCATCAACTTATGAATGGATAACAAAATGTGGTGTATCTATATAATGCAATATTATTCAACCATAAAAAAAGAATATCAGTACATGCTATAAGGTGAATGAACTTTGAAAGCACCTTGCTAAATGAAAGAAGCCAGTCACAAAAGACCATATCTACATATTGCATGATTCCATTTATATGAAATGTTCAGAATAGGCAAATCTATAGAGACAGGAAGCAGATTAATGGTTTCCAGGAATAGGGGAAGAAGGGAATTGAGACTGACTGCTAATAGGTAGGGGGTTTCTTTTGTGGATGAGGAAAATGTTCTGGAATTAGATAGTGGTGACAATTGCACAATATAGTGAGTATACTAAAAACCACTGAATTGTACACTTTGGTGAATTTTTTGATATGTAAATTTATATCTCAATAAAAGGAGGAGAGGAGAGTAACGAGAAGGAAGAAGAAGAAAGGTGCAGGCATTTCATCTTAAGAAAGCAAGGGGAAGAAAGTATCTCAAGGAGAGTGTTGTTATAAGTGTGAAAGTTTCTGAAAGTACATGTCAGATCAGAATGGCAAAGGGTCTTGTATTCAAGAGTGGCAGTGAAATTAAAAATGCAATGGCTTGAGAAGTGACTGGGTGAAGACAAAATGGAAACACTCTGAGATATTTGGTTGTGGAAGAAACAATAACGATAGGTAGTAATTGGAGGGGAAAGGGAGCCAGGGAGTGTTTTTTAGTGATGAGAAAGACTTAGGTAAATGTTGAGAAACAATTCTTCACGGGCCTCACATTTCTACATGCCTTGCAGATGTACTAACTGCCTTTTTTCAGAGCTATCTCTTCAAGGAAGTTTGTGAATAGTCTTGGAAGATAGAAATAATGTTTTCCTTGGAGCAAAAGGTAGATTTATTTACTCTCCAGTGAACAAGATAATGTCTCTCTCTGGAGCAAAGATCAGACAGACTTACTGCCCATCATAAAAGGCTCAGGTACCTTAAGTTTGGGATTTTTCCCCTATTATGTACCCTATTACTTCTGCAGGTATCACCTGACCCCCTTCACAATGTCCTTTGGGAACTGGGGCTGAGGGAACCATAGTTCCCTGATGCTTATGCTGATGTGTATGTTGCTTGCTATGCTGTGAATAATAGTCACTTGTCTCTGAAAAAAAAAAATAATGCAGAGAACACCTCAGCAGAGGATAAGCAGAAAATAAAAGACTTGAACAATGCTAAAAACCAACTACACCTAATAGATATCTATTGACTACTCCACTCAACAGTATCAGAATATATATTCTTAACAAGAGTTCATGGAACATTCTTTAGTATAAACTATATGCTAGGCCATAAAAGAAGCTTCAATAAATTTAAAAGTATTGAAATGACAAAGTGTGTTCTCTAATCACAGTGGAATGAAATTAGAAACCAATAACAGAAAAAATTGGGAAAATTCTCAAATATATGGAAATTAAACAACATAGTCCTAGTCAAAGAAGTCACAAGAGAAACTTAAAAATATTTTGAGATGAGTGAAAATGAAGACACAACGTACTAAAACTTATGGGATGCTGCTGAAGTAGTACTTAGAAATTTATAGGTGTAAATGTTTATATTAAAAAAATAAGATCTCACATGATGTATATGTCAAATCATTTTGCTCTACACCTTAAACTTTTCCAGTGCTGTATATCAATTATACCTCAATAAAACTGGAAGAAAAAAAAATTTTAATTAAAAAAATAAGTGAGATCTCACATCAATAGCCTAACCTTCCACTTTAATACACTTAAGAACAAAGTAAACCTAAAGCAGGGAAAAGGAAGAAAATAATAAAGATTTGAATGGAAATTAATCAGGTAGAGAATAGAAACAAAGTAGAGAAAAATCAACAAAACCAAAAGTTGGTTCTTTGAAAACTTTAATAAAAATTGGTAAATCTTTAGCTAGACTGACCAAGAAAAAATTAGAGGGCTTCCCTGGTGGCACAGTGGTTAAGAATCTACCTGCCAATGCAGGGGACACGGGTTCAAGCCCTGGTCCGGGAAGATCCCACATGCCATGGAGCAGCTAAGCCCGTGTGCTACAACTACTGAGCCTCTGCTCTAGAGCCCGTGAGCCACAACTGCTGAGACTGTGTGCCACAACTACTGAAGCCCAGATGCCTACAGCCCAAGCTCAGCAACAAGAGAAGCCACTGCAATGAGAAGCCACGCACTGCAACAAAGAGTAGCCCCGGCTCGCCACAACTAGAGAAAGCCTGCTAGAAGCAAAGAAGACCCAATGCAGCCAAAAATAAAATAAACTAAATAAATTAATTTATTAAAAAATTTAGAGAAGACTCAAGTTAATAAAATTAGGAATAAAAGAGGAGACATCACTACTGACCCTAGAGACACAAATAAATGGATGCATCAGAATGAGGCTGCCAACCTTTCCAAAGTGAAAGTGAGCACAACTTTCCCATCCTCTAGCATCCATCTCTTGGAAGCACAGAATGAAAAGCTGCTTACAGAGGCATTACTGAAAGCCCCTAAGACTAGTGGTTTTAAAATTGCTTGGAAATCTGCCAACATAGTCAGGACAAAAGGCATTGCAGCCTACCTACCCAAGCTGTTCCCATCTCCTGCTGGAAAAAAGAACTTGGTGATAACAAAGACTTAAAATAAAGATGGTAACATTGCAGCAATTACACAAAAATTACCATACATAAAAACAAAATGATACACAAAAGTAAAAATCATTAATTTGTATTCATTATTTCAGGAACAGCAGCAATGAAAACCGTGACCCACTCATGTCAGTATTGTTGAAAGAGATAATATGGTTCAGTCTGATAATTATGGAAATTCTGTTCTTTCTGTGCATCAGGTACAAAGGGAATTTTATGGTACTCAGTGGTAGCCAGGTGTCTTGTATTAGTCTCCAGTAAACTCTGCTAACCAGTTAATTTTAGTATTCACTTAGTAAAATAAGTCTATATAATTGTGCACTAGTCACTCATAATAAAAAAAAAAATAGGACTTGCACAAAGAGGAATCCCAAATCCCATTAGTGTTTGGCAAATCTTATTTTGAGAATCATTGCTTTGCTTTACAACTGCACATGCATTGCCATTTATCTACTTGGAAATATAACATATAACCCAGTGTCAGCAGGGCCTTCCCCCTGACCTTTCAGAAAAAATGGTAAAGTTGACTTGAACCCCAATCACATGGAAGTCCAAGCTCTTCTCATGATTTCTATAAGTTTCACGGGTGGGATGCAGGTGGACACATTTCACAATCTCATGATCTCTTTCTTTTGATTCTCTCTTCCATGTGAGAGGCCTCTGTGCTGCATAACAGCAATGCAGATGAGAAATTCAATACCTCTTTAAATCCCACCATCAACAACAAAATCCCCTCAGAAAGATGTTTTGGGAAGATGTGTAGGAAGATGGAGGAAGAGTGAAACGACAGCCACACAAACACTTGCAAATAGAGGATTAGGTTTCTCATTCTTAAAATGTTCTTCGCCTACCACTTTCTCCACTCCCTTCCTTCCCCTTCTGCCTGCCCCTCTCCCTCCCCAACCTTGGAGTTTCACCAACACTCTCCACCTGGTCCCAGCCAGCCCCCATTTTGTCTGTTCATCCTGATCCTCCTATTCTCCCTGCTTTTGGTTTTTTTCTCTCCCTTGTTTAGAACAACAAACCAATTCAACCCAGCCTCTCAGAGCGAAGAGCGTTAATACTTTTCCAAAGGCATGGCACCTGTGAATGAATGCTCATGTCCTTGGGGTCTCACCTTCAGCTTATTCCCAGGGCTGATATAGAAACTTTTCCTTGAGAATCAGCTGTGACTGGCACGTAAGATTACGTGAGAACATGGCCAGTGGTGCTGAGCTACCTGGTTAGGTAAGGGGTCAGAGGCATTTCTCAAGAAAGGCAGGAATTTTCCCAGAAGAAGGTAGTGGGAGTGTGGTGCAAAGAAAGAACTAAATGTTTAGTAAATATTTGCTGAAGAAGAAGGAGCTCATGGAGTAGGCAAGTGATGGGAAAGAGAGGAGTAATGGGACAGGATAAAAAGCTAAAATGGAGAGGGATTTCCCTGGTGGTCTAGTGGTTAATACTCTGTGCTTCCACTGCAGGGAGTTTGATCCCTGGTCAGGGAACTAAGATACCGCATGCTGTGCAGAGTGGTCAAAAAAAAAAAAAAAAAAAGCTAAAGTGGAGAGATTACCCCTTTTCAGGAGGAAGGAGCCTCTTTTACTGAGATAGCCTGAAAGGAGATAAGAATGTGCAAGTAAGATGCATTTGGAGGGGGCAAGGTTGGTCATTTGAGGGCATACTTATGCAATGACTTGGATTTTCTCAATGAAGTCAGGAAAAAAGTCATCTACTGACTGAGGCCAGAGGTAAAAGAGGGCTCAGGATTATGATTGGAGACAATTATTTACCAGTGTTTCTCATCTATAATGTTGTACAATCTTGTCCACCATATGCACCCACCTATGAATAGGAACAGATGAAAAATAGGATGGCATGGATCCTGGGCTGTGGTTTTGAGTCCAGTAAAACAGAAGGACATGAAGACAAGTCAGCAAATACTGCAATGGACCAAAAATGCCATCAAGGGGAAGATGGTAAATTGGAAGAAAACTAAACGGCTCAGAGGACTGGACATGGATAAGATTAGATATATTGGGAGAAAAGGGTGAGCTACAAGAATAAGAGATTATTGACAGAGGTTACTCTGTTAATATTTAGGGTATATCACTGAAGATCAGCTTTAAATTATGACAGAGTATGGCCCATGGGAACTGTTTTTGTGAGCTATAGATGAAGATGCCTGACATTGAGAAGGATGAGGAACTCAGAAGCTAGGATATTTGATTGGTGATGGAGAGTCAGACATTTCAGGATGTGGTCAGCTAGAGATGAAGACTGAGCCAAGTGCAAAGACCTCACAGGAGAGAGACCAGGAGGCTGGAATATGGCAATAACAAAGTTGTGGTGGAGGAGAAGAAAACATTCATATTTCATAAAAGTAATTTTAATTCTTAAAATGAAGTCATAATTTACATGGAATAAATACTAAAAAAATCACTCATTTTGTAGGAATCAGAGTTGATCCTCAAGCGAGGATGGGTAAGAGAAAATATGATGCTAGTGGCATAACAGCAGAGAGAAACTGTGGTCACGACCACAGTGTTTGACTTTGATGCTTCAAAAAGATCAAGACAGAACTCTAATGCCTGAAAGGATAGTGTGTCCAGATTTTGTTTTCTAAATAAAGCCTAAAATGTGTATGGGTTGAGTGCCTGCTTGCACAAGTTGTACTCTTAGAAAGCCTTATAGTGATAGATTTTGGAAGTTACTGAAACAGTTAAAGCAAGGAATGCTGCTCTAAAACTGGGTAAACAATAACAAAATGTTACAAATGAACTTATATACAAAACAGAAATAGAACTACAGACATAGCAAACAAAGTTATGGTTATCAAAGGGGAAAGGTAGGGTATAAATTAGGAGGTTGAGATGTACATATACACACTACTATATATAAAATAGATAAACAACAAGGGTCTACTGTATAGCACAGGGAACTCTATTCAATATTCTGTAATAACCTATATGGGAAAAGAATCTGAAAAAGAATGGACATATGTATATGTAAATATAACTGAATCACTTTGCTGTACACCTGAAACTAACACAACATTGTAAATCAACTAGACTTCAATTTAAAAAAAGTATTTCCACAGACCAAAAAATAAAGCTGGATAAACAAATGTGTTCATTGAAAATCAACACACACACACACACACACACACACACACACACACCACAGGCCTAATCCTCACTCTAAAAGGCAATTACCATGCAAAAGAAACAGATGGTTGAACAAACAAATAACTTAAAACTGCTTGAAAAAGTTTTCTTTCTGGATTAAAAATTCACGGTGGAATTAAGGAGATAAATTATAGAGGAGAGCATATTTGGACCTGATGAGTAGAGCAAAGTAAAAGCTCGGGAAACTTTTGCTCTGTTTCTTCAGACCACATTGGCCCTCAGGGGAAATGGAATTTTGCCTCTTATTTGACACTCTGTCTGACTTGATTTTGCAGATCAGCATCTCACAAAGAACTGTTTACCCATCCATAAGAATTCCGCCAATCAATGAACAGGGAAATTCTCTCAGGCTACCAAATTACTGGCCAATCCTAAAAGAGAAGATAAATATTGAATTTTCCTTTTCAGTCATTACCCATTAGGTTTCTGGGACAAAATGTAAGGAAGGAAAAATTCCTGAAAAGGAAGACATCTGAACATGTGATAAATCAAAAGTTTCTGTTTATGACCTCAATCAGCAAAGATTTCATTGTTAACTATTTGCAAACCAAAGTTGTTAAAATTATACAAATAATGAAAAGTTTGTTTTAAATGCCAGAGTATGATATAAAAAGAAAGTGAAATTTTCCCTGATGAACTAGAATTCAGTCCATTCATTGATTCAGTTATTCAAGATATATTTATGCTAGACACCAGTGATATTGGTGAGCATCAGTAAAAATGAAATTATTTTTAGCAAAAGTTACTTGCAAATATTAAGGCCTAGATACTCCAGGTGGGAGACAGATATGTTTCTTGTTTTTCAGTCCTTTGGAGAACTTTAGATTTAGTCTTATCTGAATTTATTCCAATAATTAAATGTTTGTAAATCTGATTTGGCATATCACCTTAATTGATGCAACAACATCAGTGTTTAGAAATAAAATGAGCCAGGCAGCAAGCCAAAAGAAATACTCCTATTGCTTGTCTGCTGAAAAAGTAGTTCATTTTCAGCACCTCTTAAAATGGGAATGCATCTTGCTTAGTCCAGAGGCAGAGGGGGGAAAATCACATACACAAAACCTATCAAAGCTCTTGTGAGAGAACTTGTTTGCCTGGGGACTGCAGGATTGTTGTTTGAATGGCTGTACATTTCATTAGTTAAGACTCTAATTTAGAGGGAAGAATAATCCAGTCATCTGCAGTCTCTAAAGTTCTGTCTGATTAACCTCTGATTAGCGTTAACTAAGAAGAAAGATCTGCTATCAAAATTCACGCTATTAAAACTGGAACTGAAAACCATAACAATGAAAACTGCAAGCTTTCTTAGTGTCATGTTGTGTGCTTTGAAAGCACCAGAGAATCCTTTCAGCCTTTATGGTGTGGGAATGCAGGCTTTTTTCTGGAGGAGAGCACATTCATGAGAGAAGGCACACACAGTGAGTATTAGACAAGGGCTCGGCCTGGGAGCAGATCCCAGGGTGAAATGGAGATTAGCTCAGCATTTATTCTGCTGGATCTGTTGCTATTGCTGAGATTTTTATTTCCTCTACTCATGAATTTTGTGGGGAAATTGAGGATAGCACTCAGAAGGGTTGAATTCTAAATATCTGAAAAATAATGAGAGTTCAACACAGTTTCTAAGAGCCCTGATCTCTCTGAGCATTTTGATTGTGCCAGTAATTATAAATCTCATTTTAGCAGCCTATGCCCAGGAGGCTCCATGGAAGAAGGGAGAATGATTCTTCAGGGAAGCTATATTTGTACTAAAACTACTGAATGTACATGGGCCCTGCCAAATTATTTTATTCATCTCCCAAATTTAAACTTAAACCACTGGCTGAATCTCCTAAAAGTTCCAATAAAAACTCATGCAATTGGCAAAAATTTTATACATGTTGATGCATAATATTGAAACCATCTTATAAGCACTAATTTGAATGGAAAAAATAATTGTAACATTAAGGGAAAATGTATACAGAGATCCTGTGGGTTGCTGAAGGAGCAATGATACAAAAAAAAAAAAAAAAGTAGTTGAGATAGATTGTTTTTGTATTGGTCAACAGTTGCTATTAGGACATTGGGTTGCAAGTGCAGATATCTAGAAAAAAAAATAGTTTTAGCAAAAAAGCAATCGATTATGGGTCCAAACCCTGCTGGATCCAGGACCTCCAACAATATTGTTAGCAGTCACTCCTACACCTTCTCTCATTCTCCATCTCTGCTCTGCTTTCCTCTACGTTGGCTTCATTCTCAAGCAAGGCATTCTTCTCATTGTGTTGGAAAGGTGGTCATCATCAACTCCAGGCTTCATTCAACCAGGCTAGTAACCTCTGGGAAAGAGATTGTCTTCTTCTCAGTGGTTTCAGAAAAATCATGGGAATGATACTGACGGGCTTGACTGAGCAGGTGCCCATCCCTGCATCAATCTCCTGTAAGGCTGTGCTTTACTTAACCATGCCTGGATCATGGGCCCTACATAGAACTGGAAGATTGTGTCAGTATCTCAGGAAACAAAACTGTATGTAATCAGAAAGTGTTTGGAGTGGTTCCTGGAAGGCTCAATGGTATGCTGTTAGCAAAAGAAGAGGGAAAGGAGGTTGGTCAGGTAAACACAACAGGTTGCAAGAATTAGAGACAAGTTCAAGCTACCTCTAATGATAAAATTTCATTGCAAGAATTCATGTGAAAATAAGGGAGGGCAGAAAACAATCTCAACCATCTTCATGGAGAAATGAAGTATAGTTCCCTAACTGCTGTAGCTCCAGTAGTCTGACTACAACCCTGGAACAGAACATCCACTCTAGAAATTACCACATCCTAGAATCACAGAGTAGATAGTAGGACTCATCCATTTTGGTGCTTCCGTTTCTTCTGCCCTGTAGCTACTAACTCATTTCTGCTCTTCATTTTTTTTTCTCTATTGACTTCTGTTTATTGCTTCCTCTCAATGCATTTCTCCTCTTCTGTGCTACTATTTTTGTTTTCTATTACATTAATTTCTGCTTTAAATATATTTCCTTCAATTTTCTTTAGAATTTCTGTATGGTTCTTTTTCTAGCAAATTTTTACTTGAATAGCTCATTAATTTTCCATCTTTCTTGTTTTCTAATATATGCAGTTAAGGCTATAAATTACCCTCTAAGTTCTGCATTAGCTGTTAACCCCAAGTTTTGACATGTAGTGCTTTCTGTATCATTCGGTTCCAAATATTTTATAATTTTCATTATAATTGTTTTCTTTAACCCACAACTTTTAAAAAATTTTGTTATGGAGGTATACTATACATAAAGTACACAATTCTTAAGTGAGTAACCCAATAAAATTTATGTATGTATACACCTGTGTAGCCACTGCTTAGATCAAGATATAGAACATTTCTAGCATCCCAAAGAGGTCCCTTATGCCCCTTCCCCATAAATACATCCCTAGAGGTAACTACTGTTGATTTTAATTTCATGGATTAGTTTTACCTCTTTTTGAACATCATCTGAATTGGAATCATGTATTCCATTTTATAACTGTGAGATTTATCCATGTTGTGGCAATGATTAATTTTTCTTTCCTCTCCATTACTGGGAACAAATATACTCATTTGTCTATTCTACTCTTTTGTTTTTAATATTTATTTATTTTATTTATTTATTTTGGCTGCTCTGGATCTTAATTGCGGCATGTGGGATCCTCGCTGTGGCATGTGCTCTCTTAGTTGCAGCATGTGGACATCTTAGTTGCAGCATGTGGACTCCTAGTTGTGGCATATGAACTCTTTAGTTGCGGCATGCATGCGGGATCTAGTCCCCTGATCAGGGATCATACCCAGGCCCCCTGCATTGGGAGCACAGAGTCTTACCCACTGGACCACCAGGGAAGTCCCTCGTCTATTCTACTCTTGATGCATATTTAGGTTTCTAATTTGGAGCTATTATGAATAAAACTACTATGGATGTTCTTATAAATGTCTTTTGGTGGACATATGTACTCATTTCTCTTGGATATATAGCTAACAGAAGAATTGCTGGTCATGGGGTAAGCATATTTTAGCTTTATTAGATACTTCCAAACAGTTTTCCATGGTGGTTATTACCAGTGTACACTTCCACCAGTAATGTGTGAGAGTTTTGATCATTTCACATCCCTTCAATATTTGATATTGTCCATTTTTCTTTTTTAATTTTAGCTATTCTGGTTGTGTATGTAATATCTCAAGTCATTTTAGTCTGCATTTCCCTGCTGACTATAATGTTGAACACCTTTATTATATGCTTATTGACCATTTGCATACCTTGTTTTATGAACTATTTTTTCAGAACTTCTGTCTATTTCTAAATTGGATTAATTGTCTTCCTCTCCTTGAGTTGTAAGAATTCTTCATACACTCTGATTATGAATCCTCTATCAGTTATATTTACTGTGAATTTCTTATTCCAGTATTTTCACTCTCTAAATGATATCTTTTGATGAATATAAGTTTATAACTCAATGAAATCTAATTTTTCTCTTTCAGTGATAGTGCTTACTATGTCCTATTTAGGAAATTTTTGCTCACCCCAAGATCATGAAGATATTTTCTTCTAAGAGCTTCATTGTTTTACCTTTCACATTTAAGTTTATTACCCATTTCATATTAATTTTTGTATATGGTATTATATAGGAATCAAAGTTCATTTTCTTTTCCATATAGTTATCCAACTGATCCAACACCATTTATTGAAAAGAATATTGAAAAGATAACTCTCCCCTACCCCCAAAGAATTGCAGTGGTATTTTTCTGTGAGTCTGTTGTAGACTCTCATTTTGTTTCCATTGTTTAATATCCATGTGCCTATATCATATTGTCTTATTTAATATGCTTTATGATAAGTCTTAAAATCTGGTAGTCTAAATCCTCAAACTTTTTTCGCCTGCAAGATTGATTTGGTCATTCTAGATTCTTTGCATTACCATATGAATTTTTAAATCAGCTTGTCAATTTCCACAAGCAAACAAAAAAAACCTGTTGAGATTTTGGTTGAGATTACATCGAATCTAGATCAATTTGAATAGAACTGATATTTAAAAATTTTTTTTAATTGACCTATAGTTGATTTACAGTGCTGTGCCAATCTCTGCTGTACAGCAAAGTGACTCAGTTATACACATATGTACATTCTTTTTTTATATTCTTTTCTGCTATTGTTTATCACAGGATATTGAATATAGTTCCCTGTGCTATACATTAGGACCTTGTTGCTTATCCATTCTAAATGTAATAGTTTGCACCTACAAACCCCAAACTCCCAGTCCATCCCTCTCCCTCCCACCCTACCCCTTGGCAACCACAAGTCTGTTCTCTACGTGGATAGGAGTGATGTTTAATCAATATTTAGTCTTCCAATCCATGAAAGTGGCATATCTCTCTGTTTACTTAGGCCTGCTTTAAATTACTCATTGAATTTTTTTTTTCTCAGAGTTAATTTCTGGACGTTTGACTTTTTTTGGCTATCAATACTATTTTTGACAGCCAAAATACCATTTTTTAGCTGTCAAAAATGGTATTTTAAAAATTTTGTATTCTGATATTCATTATTAATATCATATAGAAATACAATTGATTTTTGCATGTTGACCTTGCATCCAGTAACCTTACTAAATCCACATATGAATTTAAATAAGTTTTTGGTGTGGTGAGGGGTAGTTTAGATTTTCTACATACACATTCAGGTTAGGTGTAAATAATGACAATTTTATTACTTCCTTTCCAAACTCTACACCTTTTATTTCTTCTTGCCTTACAGCACCCATGAATTTTTTTGTAATGTGTGTCTAAAACTTCCAAAACATATGAGGGTTTCTTCTCTCTTTTTATTGTTAGTTTCTAACTTTGCTGCACTCTTTCTGGAAAACAAGTTATATGACATCAATTCTTAAGAATTTATTAAGCCCCGCCTTGTGGCCTAGTATATGATATGAATTTTTGCATATGTTACATGTTGCTTGGTTCCCAGACCCATGCAATCTAACTGTGGAGGAAGATGCACCATGTATTGGCTGCTTATTTAAGGCATATGCCATATCCTGTAAGAGAGCATCCTAACCTGGAAGTTGCTTTCTGTTTAATGTGTCTTATATAGCAGTATAATCCTGAGTAATTTGTAGTTTATAGGGTCTTAGAGGATGACCTTTTCAAAGGAAACTCTAACTAGGCTGTTCTTAATTACACGCATCATCTGTCTCATTCAGCAAGACCAGGGCTGAATTTTCCAGGTGCCAATGTTAAGCTAAAAGACATTGTTTTATTATTAGTTCTTGCTACCCAATTATATAATATGATACGTAAGACACTATGTGTTGTAAGCCTTGCCAGTTAAGCTCAATGCAAATGAACTAAGGTTCTCTCCAATTGCTTCCTGCCCTGACCACCTATCTGGAACTGTTCCTCTGCATTTGTCAATGCAATTTTGTTTCCAACTGCGATATCCCTGCAAATGAAAACGATGATTATTATCTGATTAAGGGTAACCTAGTCAATATAGTTGTTGGAAAATGACACATATATAATCCTAATATTTTCAAATGGCTAAAATAAGATTGCCACAATAGAAAAGGAAAGAGCTCGGTTCTGAATAGTGCTGTGTATCCAAACAATTATCATTTGTATTCTCTATCCACCCATCCCTTCAGCCAATATTTATTTACCACCTATTATGTGCCAAATAATGGAGCAAAGGGAAGACAATTCTCTGTCTTGTAATGTGATTTTTTTAAGGAGGAAATTATAATAAAAATAAGGATGCTTGACTTCTGTGTATTTCAAACACCTAGCACAGTGCCTAGAAAACAGAGGTGCTCATTTATAGAATGCCACATTTCTGTCTTCCCAGAAATGATTGCTCTCTGCTTTCTACTGCCAGGCTGCTTTAGTTTCTTTTGCATCACCAGGATGTCTCTGAATAGCTGAGTAGCTTGGCTTCAGTTAGGGAACGCTTTCCTCAATCTCAGAGAAAATCCATCAGGTCAGTCAGTCAAATTGCTCTTTCATTTTTTCCCACAGCATCTTCTGAATTCTACTCAGTTGTTCCTGTCCAGTATCTCTTCATCTCCTACTGTACTGACTCATATCCTCTTCCATCCTACACCCATTGCAACAGGTGCCAGTGAGCCATCACCAGACACACTATTTTATTTCTGGTCACTACCATCTTTTATCTTGGGTACTATAATAGTCTTTCAATTGGTCTCCTTGTTTCAATATTTTCACCTCTCTAATCCAGTCTTTATATGGCAGCCAGAATGCTCTTTTGACAATACAACTTTAATTAGCTTCTTTCACGCTTAAAATTTTTCAGTGGTTTGGCATTGCCCTGGGAAAAAGTCCAAACCTGTTAACATGACTTTCCAGAAGTTTTGTAATACATTCACTAACCACTTTTCATCCTCATCTTTCTTTTGTTATCCTGGTCCCTTGAGCAAAGTTTTTGCTTAAATATTTCAGCTGTAAATTCCAGATGAAAAAGAAACAATTGAATGGTTGTACCCGAGCAGAAGTATTAGAAAGGGAGCAGCACCCCCTAGCGGTCAGTATGGTGTTGGTAGGGCGTTGAGGGTGAGAGGTGAATCTGAAAACCTCAGAGTGTGTTAGAGGGCCGCTTGCCCATTTACAAGTGGAGCCTCTTCCTCCATTGCTTCCTGCATTTTGGAGAATGCAGAACTGATGTTCCCAAGGAAGGTGGTGTATTTGTCACTGTCTTCAACTTCAATTTTTTAAAGTACAAAAACATTTTTCAAATGCATATTTAAAATATTGCCCCATAACATGCTCATAACTTGAAATCCTAACTCTACAATGTTGAGAAATTACTTTGGAGAGGGAAAAACATGGTCTGACTACAGCTTTCTGGTGAGCTGACAATATAGTGGAGTGGATTCCTGGCTTCCAAAGATTCCGTGTTTTCCATTCAGCCATTGGTGAGAGACTCAGTGGCTTCTGAATCTGTTCTTTCCTTGAGACACAAATATGATTTACATGATTGGCCAACAGGATTGATTTCCTTGTGGTTTTGTTCTTTATTCGCTATCAAGTAGGCAGTTAATCTCAGCAAGATTCTGAAGAGGTGACATCAATTTTTAAATTTCAAATTTATTGCCTCCTGTGGAAAAATTATATGCCTTAATAGTACTCACAGATTTGGGTATTCACAAGAGTCTGAATAAGTACCCCTTCTGCTTATCTCTGTGTCTATCTCTTCAAATAGATTAAGGAACTGTGAAGAATAATGAATTAATGTGCCCATTTGACTTTCTCTTAAACATCACAGATACCAGCTAAGTCTTTACTAGGGAGCAATCTATGGGGCTTGGGCAAAAATACAGGCATCCCTCACTTGCTGAATTCTCACCATCTGAAGATTGCAAACAATTTTACTCCAAATTCACTCTAAATCAAAACCCACTGTAATAAATCTACATGCATCTGCCAGCCAAAATATGTATGTTAGGTACGCATCTGGAGCAGAGGATGCAGAGTGCACTGTAGCCCTAGCTCAGACCTTTTCCAGATAGGATGGATCCTTGCTGTCCCTGTTTACATGGGTTGTACATTGTAGATATCATCTTCACATTACTAAGGGCTATGATTTGAATGTTTTTGTACCCCCCCAAAATTCATATGTTGAAATCCTAACCTCCAGAAGTGATGATACTAGGAGGTGGGGGAGTGATTAGGTCATGAGGATGGAGCCCTCATGAATGGGATTAGTGCTCTTACAAAAGAGACTCCACAGATCTCCCTAGGTCCTTCCATCTTGTGAGGACACAGTGAGAAGATGCTGGCTATGAGCCAGGGAGAGCTTCACTAGAGGGCAACCATGCTGGCACCTTGATCTTGGACTTCCCAGCCTCCAGAACTATGACAAACAAAGTTCTGTTGTTTATAAGCTACCCAGTCTGTAGCAGTGTACCCAAATGCACTGAGACATTAAGTAAAAATGTCTTCCAGGAAATCAACCCTGCCAATTAGTTGCTAAGTATCAACATTTTGGGGAAGTGATCAACTGAAAGCAAAAAAAAATCACAGATGCTGCTAATCAAATGTATTTATTGCTAAGTATATGCATTTATATAACTCTAACCTTATATTTATATGGCTATAGTTACATAGGGACAATGTTGAAGAACTTAAAGGAAACTTGTTCAACTTAAGGCTCACTGTTAGTCAGAAAAAGAGAAAGGGGAAGAAGAGCAACTCTGAATACTCTGTGCCAGATGTTTGAAAGATATTTTAGCTCACGCACAGGAAATGATTGGTGTTGTAATTAACTGTGATTATAGCACGAACAGAAGTATTACATTCAGAAATGCATTCCCACGTACCATCTTATTATTGGGAGCTGCATAACTGCAAGATAAGGGAATGTTATCCATTTTGAGTAGCTGTTTTACTGCCAATTTAGGTTTTGTCCTTTTGATTCAGGTGAGGATTTTCAATTGAGAATCCTTGGCATTGAGCCTCAGTTGCCAAGTTGAGAAGACTGTCTAACTATATCTTGAATTTAGACCTGGACACACCTGTGGCATGTACTGCATTACTTCACTCCTTCACTAGCTCACTCTCTCTCAACTTTCACCCATCACCAAACCTCTACCAAGACCACAGTCCCCCTTCCCTCCCATCACTGAAGCTCACTTGGGCAATTGCAAAGGAACTATTTTTTAAATTGCCTCATTTTATAAAAATTTTACTTTCCAAGATTTAGTATGTATTTTTAACATAATTCGTCCTTGTTCATTCACATTACAGTGCACGTTCGTTGCAATGTAGAAGGAAGACACAACTTAAACCTGATACTGTATACTATCTTTGAGAGCTGCATACAAACATACCATTGATAAGCCCATCAAGTGTTGAATAATGGGATGATTAGTATTTTATTTTTAAAATTTTTTTCTATTGAAGTACAGTTGATTTACAATGTTGTGTCAATTTCTGCTGTACAACAAAGTAATTCAGTTATACAAAAGTATACTTTCTTTAAAAAATTCTTTTCCATTATGGTTTATCACAGAATATTGAATATAGTTCCCTGTGCTATATAGTAGGACCTTGTTGTTTATACATTCTATGTATAATAGTTTGCATCTGCTAATCCCAAACTCCCACTCCATCCCTTCCCCACCCCCTTCCCCCTTGGCAACCACAGGTCTGTTCTCTATGTCTGTGAGTCTGTTTCTGTTTTGTAGATAAGTGCATTTGTGTCATATTTCAGGTTCCACATATAAGTGATAGGATGATCAGTATTTTAAATACTTATCTCATGTAGATATAATGAATGGAATGTTATATAAGTTAAAGAGTGTAGTTAGTGATATTTAGGAAAATTAGTTGGATTTTTTGTATGAATATGGAATGCATGATTATTTTTCCCATTTAAAATACTAGAATAGGGGCTTCCCTGGTGGTGCAGTGGTTAAGAATCCACTTGCCAATGCAGGGGACACGGGTTTGAGCCCTGGTCCGGGAAGATCCCACATGCCGCAGAGCAACTACGCCCATGCGCCGCAATTACTGAGCCTGCGCGTCACAACTGCTGAGCCCGTGTGCCACAACTACCGAAGCCTGTGCGCCTAGAGCCCATGCTCCGCAACAAGAGAAGCCACCACAATGAGAAGCCCACACACCGAAACAAAGAGTAGCCCCCGCTCACCGCAACTAGAGAAAGCCCGCGCATAGCAACAAAGACCCCACACAGCCAAAAATAAATAAAATAAATTTAAAAAAATAATAATAAAATAAAATACTAGAATATAGACTACCTCTAAAAATACTAGAATTAGAGGCTGACTCTAGTGCTTAAGTTTCTATCCAACATGTTTTCAGGAATATTTCAGAGTCAGATAAAGAGGAATGCAGGCTGTAGGGAGAATCGTGAAGATCCTGACATTTTTGGTCCCTGCTCCCTTATGTCAGGGGCTGCCTAAACCGCCATCTTCATCTCTGCGAGGCCAAATGCTTAATCCTAGAGCTTCCCCGATCTGTATCTGACGCTGATGCCAAGGAGGTCACAGCAATGTCCCTTACCTCTGCCTAAACCTTGTCATTTGAAACTTTGATTTTAGATTTATGTTATTTATAATCTAATTACTTAATCTGATCTAATACTTTAACATACAGAAATAAGAGGAGCCCCCCCCCCATCTATAGGATTAATAAGAAAAATAAAGGTTTTTTTTAATAGTAACGTTTTGAAGGAGAATTATATAGAGAATCTCTACTGCATTTCATGCACTGTTATGGATATTATCTCATCTCATTCAGTCCTCCCAGCCACCTACAAAATAGGTATAATTACCTCCTTTTTATGGATGAAGAAATTAGGTATCAGAAAGGGTAGGTCATTTCCCCAAGCTTACACTACATTATACTTCCTACGTTATGTGGGCTCAAAGACTATGATTGAGTCAAAATTTGCATTGCTGTGTTACCGCCGTAAGCTAAACAAATCATGGTTAATTTTTTTTTTATATAATATTTTGTAGTCCCTAGTAAGGAGGTATACCTGACATAAAGATGATATTAACTTGTGTATTTTATGAAGCTTTTCCACATATATACTCTTTCTGATTCTTAGATTAATCCTGAGAAGTGAAAAGATAAACTAAAAATCTGGAACACAATTAAATTTCTACTTTCTAGGTTATGAGCCTTCCAAGGACAAGAATATAGATTTCTTCATTTTCTGTCTTTATCCAGTGGAGTAGATTGATTGCAAAAATCAACAAAATTCTTCTCTCACACCTACCTCCCCCAACACTTTTGCAAAGTGTCTATGGTGGATTTGTAGTGTATTAAATTAGCTAAAGTACAACTAGTCTTTCCTAGAATTCCATTCCCTACATAGTTGGAGGTTAGTGAACCACAAGAGACATTCTGAAAGACAGAAGGGATGAAGCAGCCACGATATCCCTTTTTACACCTGAATCTTCTCTGATTCTGAGCCAGGTGCGTAAAGAAGAACACCAGCTTTTCCTGCAGATCCCGCATCACTGAAATCTGACGCTTGGAGGGAGTGAGAAAGTGATGTGGGTTGTGGCCCGTCCTCACAGGCCCAGTTTCTTTTTCCACTTCATATCCATCTTTCCTTTTTGACTTCTTTATCTACAGACTTCAGGCTCCAGAACCAGACGAAGAAGCCACAGCCTCCCATAGACTGTTTAACCCGCTCCCACAATTAATAAAGTCAAATTCTTAGAGTCAACTTATCTTATGTCTATCCACATATATTTACATTTATAGAAATATTAAATATATTTATATTCAATATCAAATATATATACATATATATATATATGTATATATATACACACATACACACACACACTCATTTATATATTTGTTATTGTTGTTTGTTCTTCTAGTGGTCCTGCTTCTTTTAATGGAGCCCTGACTGACACAATGTCTTTACAGCTCCTCCCTGTCCCTTGAATCTGGGTTGGCCTTGTGATTGGCTTTGGTTAATAGAATGAAGCAAAAGTGACAGGGCCCATTTCTGAGCCTAGGCCTCTAGAAGCCTTGCACATTCTCTCGGAACTCTGTAACTGCCACGTGCACCGCCCAGGGCTAGCCTGCTGGAGTATGAGAGACTACTACACAGAGGGGAGCCCGGTTGTCTTAGCCAAGGCCATTCTAGACCAGCCTATAACCAGCTGTCCCACCCAAATATGAGCAAACCCAACCAAGATAAGCACAGCTGCCTACCCAACCCCCAGCTGACCGGAGACGATGCTTGAGCCCACCTGAGAGCAGACCCATCAGCTGACCTATAGTCTCTCAAGCAGTAATAAATACATATTGTTTAAGCCACACTTTGAGGTGTTTTTTCCCACAATAATGGCTAACTGATGCATCCAGCATATTAAGTCTTCCTTCTTTTATTGTGAAATATAACACACATGCAGAAAAGCATATAAAAATAAATAAGTTTAACAAGTAATTATAAAGTGAAAATATATGTAACCACCCCCTAGGCTATGAAAATGATCATTGTCAACACCAAAGAAGCTGCCCCATTCTCCACCCAGTTTGCTTCTCAACTATCACCCTATCCTTCCCCACTGTCCTGACTTCTGAGATAATCATTCCCTTGCTTCTTTGGATAGTTTCACTGTGTATTAGGGGAAACAGTATCATTTAGTTTTGCCTGACGTCAGCCTTTATGTTCTATATAATTTCTTTTTTTGCCTAGTTTCTTTTTCATTGTGTTTATAAGATTCCCCATGTTGTCTTGTGCAGCTATAATCTATTCATTTTCATTGCTATGTAATGTTGCATTTCAGACCGCACTCAAATTTATGGATATTTGTGCTGTTTCCAGTTTGGGACTATTATTAGACTTTGGCTTTAAGTATTCTTGCATATGTATAGTGGTATACCTGTGCATAAGTCGTTCTCAAATTTTTGATTCCAGAATCTTAAAAATCAGATAAAATAAAATAAATTAATAAAAATTATTTAATGAAAAATTTAAATTATAGAGATCTGAGACACAAAATATTTATTGAATAATTTATTTAAAATAACAATAATATATACACGATGGAATATTAGCCATAAAAAAGAATGAAATTGTGCCATTTGCAACAATATGGATGGACCCAGAGGGCAGTCATCCAAATGAAATAAGTCAGAGAATCACAAGTACTATATGATCTCACTTATATGTGGAATCTAAAAACAAAACAAAGGAACAAACAAAACAGAAACAGACATAGATACAAAGTACAAACTGGTGGTTGCCAGAGGGGAGGTAGGTGGGTGTTGGATGAAATAGGTGAAGGGGATTAAGAGACACAAACTTCCAGTTATAAAATAAATGAGTCATTGGGATGTAATATACAGCATAGGGAGTATAGTCAATAATACTGTAACAATTTTGTAGGGTGACAAATGGTTACTGGATGTGTGGTGATCATTTTGCAATGTACTTGATTGTCAGAGCATTATGTTGCACACCTGAAACTGACATAATTTGTATGTCAAGTATACTTCAATTAAAAATAAACAAAATAACAATAATAAACCCATTACATGTTATGTTCATTTCCTGAGACTGCCATAACAAACTGCCACTAATGTGGTGTTTTAAAACAACAGAAAAGTATTCTCTCACAGTTGAGGAGGCCGGAAGTCTGAAATTAAAGTATTGCCAGGGCAGTTCCTCCTGGAGGGCTCTGAGGGAGAATCTGTTCCATGCCTTTCTCCTACCTGCTGGTGGCTGTGGGCAATCCTTGGCATTCCTTGGCTTGTAGATGCATCACTCCAATCTTTTTGTCTTCACTTGGCATTCTCCCTGTGTGTCTGTGTTTGTGTGTCTCCGTTCTCCCTCTCCTTTCTCTGATAAGGACACCAGTCACTGGATTTAGGGTCCACTCTAAATCCAAGATGATTGCATCTTGAGATGCTTAACTTAATTATATTTCAAAAACCCTATTTCCAAGTAAGGTCGAATTCACAGGGTCTGGAAGTTAGGATTTGGACATATGTTTTTTGGGGGTACATAATTTCACCTTTTACATATGTTAACATAGATAACACATTTTAACATGAAAAAGAGAAATATTGTCCAAATGAAAATTTAGTAGTGATAAGGGTCACATTGCTTTACATTTGTGTGAATCTCTTTAATATCTAGATTCATACAAGAAGCTGGGTGTTCATCTGCTTTTACATTCGATATGTTGTATGTTGTTTTGGTTGAGATGTATGATGGAAATCCAACCTCCCGTAGATAATCTCAGATCCTCTGAAGGGGTTTCAAAGTCTCCCAAAGGTCTTTGGAGCACACTTTGAGAACCACTGCTGTAAAGTACATACTTTAAAGTATATGCAAAGTGGAATTTCTAGGCCATATATGTATCTTCCACTTTATTAGATAATGCCACATTGTTTTCCAAAGCCGTTGGGCCAATTTACATTTCCACCAGCGATGTATGAGGGATCTTGTCCTATTTGCTCGCCAACAGCTGGTATTGTTGTAGTTTTAAAAATTTGTCTATCTGCCTCTCTGGTGGTGTGTACTGTATCGCATTATGGTCTTAATCTTATTCATTCATTCATTCTTTGTTTGTATTGCCACTTGATGCATGAAGAAATGGAGATTTAAAAGTGCAATGTTTCTTGCCAAGAGTTAGAAAATAGAACCCAAGCTTTCTACTTTGAAATTCAGTCTTCTTTCCACTCACAGACACACCAAAAAACTACTTCTTTTTCTGGCCTAGCGTTACCGAAAGCGGGGTTCAGCTGCTCGCCGCTCGAAAGCCAATAATCGAGAGGCAAGATTGGTTGGAAAGGAAAGTTTGCTTTATTTCAGAGGCCGGCAACCTCCGAAGGCCAACTCTCCACTGACAATCAATCAGTGGGCAAGACCTTTTAAAGGGGAGTTTCAGGTGTGTATAGGTGGAGGGAGGGGGTTACATGCAGAAACAGCACAGTCACCTCTGACAGTTGTCCTGCAATTAGTCATGCAGTGGTCTGACCAGCGTCACCTCGATTGTTTTTTGTTTTTTGTTTTGTTTTTTTTTTAATTTATTTATTTATTTATGGCTGTGTTAGGTCTTCATTTCTGCGCGAGAGCTTTCTCCAGGTGTGGCAAGCGGGGGCCACTCTTCATCGCGGTGCGCAGGCCTCTCACTATCGCGGCCTCTCTTGTTGCGGAGCACAGGCTCCAGACGCGCAGGCTCAGTAGTTGTGGCTCACGGGCCCAGTCGCTCCGCGGCATGTGGGATCCTCCCAGACCAGGGCTCGAACCCGTGTCCCCTGCACTGACAGGCAGACGCTCAACCACCGCGCCACCAGGGAAGCCCCACCTCGACTGTTTTAAGTACAGTTAGTCTTCAGTTCCAGGGTCAGTTTGTTCCCATTTCTTTGAGGCCAGTTCTCGGAATTGTGGTAGCTTATGTCATGGCTACAGTCTGGTCATCATGTAGTTAATTTCTTCCACCTGGTGGGGATTACATTCTCTACAAGACAGCTGCTCAAAGGATATGGTTCAGAATATTATCTATAGCCCTTGAGAAGGAACTAAATGTCCTTGACATTGTTTAATGACTATTGCTGTTTTGTCTTGTTTGACCGTTTTCTTTTGCTTCTGCAGTTTTTTACTTCTTGATTAAATTTATTCTTTGACTCAAGTTTTTCTACAGACAAAAGGCAGGCTGAGGACATGGCATCGTTGGGGCGGTTAGGGCATGGGGTTGTCTGTCCTGGGAAGGCCCCATAGGGTCCTGCTCTGTTTCACTTGGTCTCAGGAAGGTGCAATCTCCCCCAAATCTACTCTCCTGGGGGCTCCTTCCCCCCTGAAGAGGCTTTGGGCACCTGAAGCCATTAAAGGTCCTTCATCACCCCCCCCCTCATCAAACACTTCCACCTCCCCACCCGGCCTTCCCACCACCCTCTGACTTCCCTGCCTGGGTCCTACGTACATGCTTACTGTATGATGCTTCCTGTATGACAACCACTCTTCTAGGGCTTTTTTCAAATAGTGAAGCCTTGTAGTAACCCTCTGGGCTAGGTACTATTATTTTTCTCATTTTTCAGATTCAAAGATTGAAGCAGAGAGGTTAAGCAGCTGGTCTAAGGTCACACAGCCAGTAACCAGCAGAGCAGGGATTAGAACTCCTATAGTCTGGTGGTCACAGAATTCGCGCTCCTAGCAAAGCTGCTTCCCCCCAAACTTATTATTTACAAGAAAACTCTCTGCAAATTGCAAAGCGCTCTACCACCGGTGATTAGCCCTCTAGGGCAATATGGGCTCTTCCTCACTCCCTCTGAGTACCCCTGCGTTCAGCTCTCGCAGAAACACTCACGGACTGGCAGCTCCTACCACAGGCCACACCCCTTCTCCTGGCCCCGCCCCGCCACGTTCACCATACTGGCCACGCCTCTCGGCCCAGGCGCTGTCGGAGGCCTAGCTGACGCCTTGCGAGCTTCCACGTACACACTCCAACGTCTCTCCCCGCGGCCGGGGGAGAGCACATCCGGGTCGCTGGAGCAGGTGCCGCAGGCCCCGCCTCTTTCCCCCGTCTCTTGTCCCCGCTTCCGGCTATCTCAAGTCTTTTCCGCTTGTTTTCTGCCGTCTTTATCTCCGCTCCCCAGCTCGTTTTGGCGTCTAGGCCCTGGTCCCTACCCCGTGAGCAGCGACTCACTGCGCATCTCGAATCTCTCAGGGCTCGGAGCAACTCTGCGGTGCGTCTTCGCGGTGCCGTTTGGGGTGAGGCCTGCCGCGCGCCGTGAGTTCGTGCAGACCTGACCCCGCGTCCCCCCGCAGCTCGGTTGAGGCCGCCGCCGCCGCTTCGGGATGCCCCGGCTGGGGTCCGCGCAGCGCTGGGCTGCCGCCGCGGGCCGTTGGGGCTGTAGGCTGCTCGCGTTGCTGCTGTTGCTGGTGCCGGGGCCCTGCGGCGCCTCTGAGATCACGTTCGAGCTGCCCGACAATGCCAAGCAGTGTTTCTACGAGGACATCACGCAGGGCACCAAGTGCACACTCGAGTTCCAGGTACTACGGGCTCAGGCGGTCGCGGGCCCCAGCTCGCGGTTCCAGGGTCGAGGCTGTTTTCTCATTCTTTGGCTGATTCAGGAATCACATCTAGGTAGCTGATGCAGGCCATTTGGCTTTCCTGTCCGAAACCTTGCGCATTAGACATTTAAGACCAGATGTTAAGATATATAAATTCCAGAAATGCTTCCTGTGGCTGTGATTTTTCCGTCTTTTGTCTAATGTCCTTCATTTTGAACTTTTTTCTTTAAGAGTTTCCTTTAAAAAAAAAAAGTATTCCTGTTCCATAGTGCCCAACGTCAGTCCGCCACTCTCTAATCCGCACCTCCACTTTAATCAGATTTCAAGTGCTGCCGGTATCTAACTCCATTGCTTTTCAGTTTTTCCATCGATATTAGGATTATTGGTTAATGTGGTCCCTGTCGTTGCAAGAGCCCTATTCGAGACCAGATGACCATCTGCCAAAGGATTTGTAGAAGGAATTGCTGTGATAAATGAGAGGCCCCTTTTCATTTGGGGGATTATATAAAAGTGCCTATTTAACAGAACGTAGTTTCTTAAATTGGTTAGAACAGTCTTTACTGTTTCTTTTTTTGTTGGTAGACTTAACATGTTTGAACAGCTATTGAGTACTAGGTGCTGGTGATAGAGAAGTGAACATATAGGGTCGCTGCCATCATTCTTGATTCCCTACCTATCCTAGGGTTCTTTTCTTAATTAGTACCGGTTCATTCATCACAATTGTGCTTTAAGAGCAGAGAATAGGTGATATACGGTCTGGTCATTGGAATCTGTGAAGGCTTCCTTTAGGAAGTGATTTGATGCTGAACTGGAAAAGATGAGTTGTAAATGCTTTGGTGAGGGGGAAGAGGGAATGGCCTTGGCAAGGTCACTGTGGTAACAGTGACTGGGAATTTGAAGAACACAGAGAGGTCCACTGTACCTGGGAATAAGGAGCCAGAAGAAGGGAGGTCAGCAGGGGCCAGACCATGTAGTGCCCAGCTGGCCGGGTAAAGGATTTTAGTTTTTCTTAAGAGTATGAGAAGCCATCATAGGGTTGTAAGCAGTGCAGTGACAAGTTCTAAGTATTCTTGGTAGCTGTACAGATATTAACTTGTGCAGGTAGAGAAGGTATTAAGGAGTATTGCCAAGTAGATGTGGAAGACTGATTAGGAGGCTATTGTAGTGGTCCAGGCTGAGATTAGGGTGGTAGCACTGGGGAAGGAGAAAAGTGAAAGGATGAGAAACACTTTTTAGGTAAAAGCAACAGAACTTGGTGATGATTTGGCTACAGCGAGTGAGGGAGGGAGGCCAAGGATGGCTCTTAGGCTTGCTTAACTTCATGGGTTAGGACCAGGGGACAGAAAAGATGATAGCAGGAATTGTAATATAAAGTGTCAGTGAAAATTTTATTTGTTTGAATTTAACAAACATTTCTTGACTTCTACGTGCAGGTGCTGTGCTTGTTGGTGAGAGTACTACTCTACTACTCTTGCGGGCTAAAAAATTACTGTTTATTATGTGGCAGACAGTATAGCAAGCGTTTCAGGTGTATTAATTCTCAGGGCGGGCTTCCCTGGTGGCGCAGTGGTTGAGAATCTGCCTGCTAATGCAGGAGACACGGGTTCGAGCCCTGGTCTGGGAAGATCCCACATGCCACGGAGCAGCTGGGCCCGTGAGCCACAGCTGCTGAGCCTGCGCGTCTGGAGCCTGTGCCCCGCAACGGGAGGGGCCGCGATAGTGAAAGGCCCGCGCACCGCGATGAAGAGCGGTCCCCGCACCGCGATGAAGAGTGGCCCCCACTTGCCGCAACTAGAGAAAGCCCTCGCACGAACCGAAGACCCAGCACAGCCAAAAATAAATAAAAAAAAAAAAAAAAAAAAAATTCTCAGGGCAACTCGATATGAGATGGGTTTATTAGAGAGTTTTTATTATTTTTTTTACTGATGAAGAAACTGAGGCTTCGGTAAGTTGAGACCCAAGGTTACAAAATGTAACAGGTAGCAGAATCAGTATGCAGTTCCAGGTTAAGTTTTTTTTTTTAACGTCTTTATTGGAGTATAATTGCTTTACGATGATGTGTTAGTTTCTGCTTTATAACAAAGTGAATCAGCTATACGTATACATATATCCCCATATCTCTTCCCTCTTGTGTCTCCCTCCCTCCCAGGTTAAGCTCTTAACCACTTTATTTTACTACCTCCCAAAGACAAATAAGGCTGAACTTGACCTCAGAGATCTTACATAGACACATAGTCATGTAATGTTAAATGCAATAATGAAAGTACACACTAGGTATAGTGCTGGCTGAAGACGGAGGATCATCAGGGGAAATTTAGCTGAGGGTCTGATGTATGAGCTGAGTCTAGAGGGATAAATAGAAGTTACTCTACAGGGTGGCAGATGGGGGAGGGACTTCCTCAGCAGATATGTTATGTTTGTGAGACTTAATTCCAGCAAGCCTGAAAATTAACCTGAGTCGGCACTGAAAATACTAAATCGTAGTGTTGCTTTGCAACTGTGGGTCTGAGGGCTTTAGGGGGGAGGTTTGTGCCAGTTTGTCAGCATTGTTCATTGATGACAGTGAGATTGATGATTTGTACTTGGTCTCAGTGAGACCCCCGGAGAGTCTGCTACTGAGAATAGTTACACGGCAGAAATATGCTTATGTGAAAAGCAAAATATAAAAAAACCCAGTCAAGACTCTACTTTGGGCTCACTGATTCCAAGGTGTTCCTTGCACACTTCGGTGGTTCCTGATCTGAGAGGGTATATTTCTGGCCACATCCCTCACAGAGGGAGAACAAAGGAGCCCATACCTGATCTCTTCTGTCCTCTTGCTGTGAGACAGCTTTTGGCTGTGATGGTTTATATTGTATTCTCTCTCTCTCTCATAAACTGTAGATTTATAAGTATAGTCATTTTGGGTCCTGTGATTCTTCTTCAGCAAACAAACCCCGTGTAATTTGTCACTATTAGTGCAGATGTAGAGCAGAGACTTGTTCAGAGAAGTTCTGGCATTCTGGTATTTTTGGAACATAGAGTGAGAAAGGGTGTAAAAGGTGCTGAGACTTCCTTGAGGGGGTACAGGGGTGTGGTATGCTGTTGTTAACAGGTTTGGATTTTTCTGTAGGCCACAGGAATTATCAGAAGGTTTTGAGACATGTGGGGAGGGAGGCATTGCTGTCATCTAGCGGTTAGAGACTGCAGATGCTGGTAAATACGCGACGGTGCGCAGGGCAACACAGCCCCCTGAGAGGAAGACTTACCCAGCCCCAGACCATCTAATACCTGAGGTTAAGAGACCCTGCATTAGAGGGAGGAGAGTTTGGATTATGGGAAGACCTTTTAGGAAGTTGAGCCACTAGTCCCGTCTGGATTGTGGATTGTGGATGGAAGAGATGGGGTGAATCTGAGAGAGGCAATAGTATCGAGAGGTTTCTGTGACTAACTGGACAGGTAGACACATAATTTGAGATGATCCCCAGTTTCTTTCTTACATGACCAGATAAGTCGTAAGGGCTATTTTTATCTGAAGTAAGATTATTTGTTTTAAAGTTTGATAGAAGAAAAGTGGCATGATGATCAGTTCTGGTTCTGTATTTTTGTTTGTATGTATGTTTTGATTATTCAGAGTACTATGGTTAAGTATGAATAATTGGATATATAAAGTGAAGTCATTATTTCACCTAGAAGAAAGGTTGTCGACTTTTGGTGGGGAGGGGTAAATGCCCAATTGATAAGACACTGTTTTATGTCAAACGTTTTATCTGTATGTTAATATTTGCGTATTTTACGGTTTCCTAAGTGCCTAGTTATATTTCATTTAATTATCAAAATGATCTTTTAACATAGTTCAGTTATTTATCATATCTCTTTAGTGACAAAAGGTCATATAAATAATCAATCTTCTCTGAAGTCCAAAGTTTGATCTCTGTGTTCCACAAATGTAGAATGTCAATATTATGCTAACCCAGAGGGTTCAAGCTTGAAAATATATCTCATGGTGGTTGGAAACCCCCAAACCCAATGTCTCTTCCTCATTACCTCAGGTGGATACAGGCACCCTATGTTTCTTCTCCTGTCTCCTCTCCCTCTTTTTCCCAGTCAGTGTTTTCTCATATAAGGAGTTTTTTCTCCTCTTTAATCCTTTTCCTTCTTCCTCTCTTATGCTTGCCAAGTAACCTCAGGAAAAATGTCTCCCTCTTCTCTTCATTTGTATAACTCAAATGGCTCAAATTGTAACTGATTAAGCATAAGCCTTTGAAAATAGCTCCAAAATCCTCTTCAGAAGCTTTTCACCTACCCCTGGCTTTCCTTTCATATGCTTTCCCTTAAACACAGACTATGCAGATGAACAAAACATTTATTTGCTTTCGTGTTGTTCTGTTTCGGTTTTGCTTTAATCACAGGGGTTAAAACAATGTAGTTTAATCATTTATGTTTCTCTTGGAAACAAGTTTGTAAATAATGATATACTCTTGGAATAGGCCACAAGTCTGTTCTGTTCAAAATGTAATTCAAAACAAAGTATGTATCAAATTCCATATAACTGACCTATAAAAGAACTTAAACATAGTCTGTTTGTAATTTGGCAGTAAAATGAGTTTAAGTTCTATAAAAGAAGTATGCATGGGGTGTTAGGCTAAGGACTGACCTACTTAAGTGCTTCACTGTACTATCTGAGAGTGCTTGGATGATGCTAATAGGAAACTAGATGAAAAAATTTTGGGAAGGAAGATATTACATGGCAGTAAGCTTAAGGGTCAAGCATATGAATCTGGCATTCAACCTCTTACTAGGTGAAAAATCTTGGGTAGGTTACTTATTTTAACTCAGTTTCTCAGTTTGTCAAATTGAGGGAAAAATACTGTCTTGTAGGGTTGTTGGGAGAACTAAGTGATGTAAGAGGCCTATAGTAACTAGAACAGTTGTCTGGCTTGTTGGTTAGTTCCCTCTCTCCTGTCATGAGGAAATTTGTTCAGTTTCTGTAAAACTTTAGTTGAACTGAAATCTGCCTCCCAAGTTACATCCACTGGTAGAAATCAAGAAATGTAAAATTGCCTGTGATGGTAAAAAAACCTTATAGCCATTTCAACAGGAAACCTGGTTGATTTCTCAAACTTGTTAGTTGCAGTGATCTCTTCATTTTTTGTTTTTTTCTCTTTTGTAGGTGATTACTGGTGGTCACTATGATGTAGATTGTCGATTAGAAGATCCTGATGGTAATGTGTTATACAAAGAGATGAAGAAACAGTATGATAGTTTTACCTTCACAGCCTCCAAAAATGGGACATACAAATTTTGCTTCAGCAATGAATTTTCTACTTTCACACATAAAACCGTGTATTTTGATTTTCAAGTTGGAGAAGACCCACCTTTGTTTCCTAGTGAGAACCGAGTCAGTGCTCTTACCCAGGTAATAAAAAGTCAGTAACACAACATTGATATGTTTAAAGGGAAAAAAAGCATAATTTAATATCCATTAACTCATTGATGGAACACAGATTTTGTGACTTTAACGCAACCTTTAAGAACTATCTTAACTCTTCCAGTAGATTAGGCATTTCACAGAGAACTTCAGACTTTTTTAGTGAAGACCAGTGTTAAAGGATTTTATGAAAAGAAAATAGACATTAAAATAGGGGGATCACTTAGGTAGAAACATCAATGGCAAAGGAAGCTTAAAAGTCTAAACAGTACTCCAGCATTATGAAGCATTTTCTGTAATTCATGGAGGAATGTTGCTACCATAACTTAGCAGGTTGGTATAACTGGAAGCAAAAATGATGCCTTAATATATATATACTTTTATACCAGTATTTAGTGTTACTCAAACTGCTGTTACAGTAACTTTTGCTGTAACTGAAGGTAAAGTAGTAAAGATTAATAGTAAGTCATCTAACAAAAATAGTTAAGGTAGCTAAATTGGGTTTTATTTTGAAGAATAGCTTAATGAGGGAAAGATAGCAAAAGAAATTTAGAGTCAGTGAACAAATACTGCTCAGGTGATGAGAAGGGCTGTTTTATTTCTAGTTCAGATACATTTTGAGCTTAGAGTATGTCTAAAAGATAGTTCGGTATTCAAAGGAATTATTTATCACCTTCTTATTAAAACCTTAAATTGGATTTCATTGTTTCCAGGTTCCAGGTAGTCTCCTGGCCAAAATCATGTAGCGATAGAGGCAGTTTTTAAGAATGTGTAAGAGCCTTAATTCATAAACCTATTGTAAGCATTAATAAGATGTGTTCAAATGTTCTTATTTTTAGAAATGTTCTCTTTATTTTTGCATCATGTGTGAACAGCACTTTGTAAAAAGATTTTTCTTTGGGGCCATTGTTTATAACTTAACCTTAATAAATTTTAATTTGTAAAGTAAGACAGTTTGCTTTAAAAACCTAAGCAGGGACTTCCCTAGTGGTCCAGTGGGTAAGACTTCATGCTCCCAATGCAGAGGGCCCAGGTTCAATCCCTGGTCAGGGAACTAGATCCCGCATGCATGCCACAACTAAGAGTTTGCATGCTGCAACTGAGGAGCCCTCATGCCACAACTTAGAAGCCCGCACGCCATATCACAGCTAAGAAGTCCGCATGCCGCAACTAAAAAAGATCCCACATGTCGCAACGAGGATCACACGTGCCACAACTGAGACCTGGTGCAGCCAAAATAGATAGATAGATAAAAACCTACGTGGATAAATGCTTTTAGGACCGCTTAATCTCCTTTATTTGTATCACATTTTATTCTATTCTTTTTTTTAATTGTTGTGTTAATTTCTGCTGTACAACGAAGTGAATCAGCTGTATGTGTGTGTAAATATATATATATATATATCCCCTCCTCTTGGACCTCCCTCCCATACCCCTCATCCCTTCTAGGTCATCACAGAGCACCAAGCTGAGCTCCCTGTGCTATACCACAGGTTCCCACTAGCTATCTGTTTTACACATGGTAGTGTATTTATGTCAAACCTAATCTCCCAGTTCATCCCCCCTAACCCCCCCTCAACTGTGTCCACATGTCTGTTCTCTACGTCTGCATCTCTATTCCTGCCCTAGAAATAGGTTCATCTGTACCATTTTTCTAGATTCCACATACATGCGTGGAATATATCGATTAATATATGATATTTATTTTTCTCTTTCTGACTGACTTCACTCTGTATGACAGACTCCAGGGCCATCCATATCTACAGATGGTCCAACTTCGTTCCTTTTTATGGCCGAGTAATATTCCATTATATATATGTACCACATCTTCTTTATCCATTTATCAGTCAGTGGACATTTAGGTTGTTTCCATGACCTGGCTATTGTAAATAGTGCTGCAGTGAACATTGGAGTACATGTGTGTTTTTTTGAGTTATGGTTTTCCCAGGGTATATGCCCAGTAGTGGGGTTGCTGGGTCATATGGTAGTTCTGTTTTTAGCTTTTTAAGGAACCTGCATACTGTTCTCCATAGTGGCTGTATCAGTTTACATTCCCACCAGCAGTGTAAGAGGGTTCCTTTTTCTCCACACCCTCTCCAGCATTTATTGTTTGTACATTTTTTGATGATGCCCATGCTGACCAGTGTGAGCCGATACCTCATTGTAGTTTTGATTTGCATTTCTCTAATGATTAATGATGTTGAGCATCCTTTCATGTGTTTGTTGACCATCTGTATATCTTCTTTGGAGAAATGTCTGTTTAGGTCTTCTGCCCATTTTTGGATTGGGTTGTTTGTTTTTTGATATTGAGCTGCATGAGCTGCTTGTAAATTTTGGAGATTAATCCTTTGTCAGTTGCTTCGTTGGCAAATATTTTCTCCCATTCTGAGGGTTGTTTTTTCATCTTGTTTATGGTTTCCTTTGCTGTGCAAAAGCTTTTAAGTTTCATTAGGTCCCGTTTGTTTATTTTTGGTTTAATTTCCATTTCTCTAGATGGTGGGTCAAAAAGGATGTTGCTGTGATTTATGTCATAGAGTGTTCTGCTATGTTTTCCTCTAAGAGTTTTATAGTGTCTGGCCTTACGTTTAGGTTTTTAATCCATCTTGAGTTTCTTTTTGTGTTTGGTGTTAGGAAGTGTTCTAATTTCATTCTTTTACATGTAGCTGTCCAGTTTTCCCAGCACCACTTATTGAACAGGCTGTCTTTTATCCATTGTATTCTCTTGCCTCCTTTATCAAAGATAAGGTAACCATATGTGCATGGGTTTATATCTGGGCTTTCTATCCTGTTCCGTTGATCTATATTTCTGTTTTTGTGCCACTAGCATACTGTCTTGATTACTGTAGCTTTATAGTGTAGTCTGAAGTCCGGGAACCTGATTCCTCCAGCTCCATTTTTCTTTATCAAGATTGCTTTGGCTATCAGGGGTCTTTTGTGTTTCCATACAAATTGTGAAATTTTTTGTTCTAGTTCTATGAAAAATGCCATTGGTAGTTTGATAGGGATTGCATTGAATCTGTAGATTGCTTTAGGTAATATAGTCATTTTCACAGTATTGATTCTTCCAATCCAAGAACATGGTATATCTCTCCACCTGTTTTTATCGCCTTTAATTTCTTTCATCAGTGTCTTATAGTTTTCTGCATACAGGTCTTTTGTCTCCCTAGGTAGGTTTATTCCTAGGTATTTTATTCTTTTTGTTGCAGTGGTAAATGGGAGTGTTTCCTTAATTTCTCTTTCAGATTTTTCGTCATTAGTGTATAGGAATGCAAGAGATTTCTGTGCGTTAATTTTGTATCTTGCTACTTTTCCAAATTCATTGATTAGCTCTAGTAGTTTTCTGGTAGCATCTTTAGGATTCTCTATGTATAGTGTCATGTCATCTGCAAACAGTGACAGTTTCACTTCTTCTTTTCTGATTTGGATTCCTTTAATTTCTTTTTCTTCTTTGATTGCTGTGGCTAAAACTTCCGAAACTATGTTGAATAATAGTGGTGAGATTGGGCAACCTTTTCTTGTTCCTGATCTTAGAGGAAATGGTTTCAGTTTTTTACCATTGAGAACGATGTTGGCTGTGGGTTTCTCATATATGGCCTTTATTATGTTGAGGTAGGTTCCCTCTATGCCCACTTTCTGGAGAGTTTGTATCATAAATAGGTGTTGAATTTTGTCAAAAACTTTTTGTGCATCTATTGAGATGATCATATGGTTTTTATTCTTCAGTTTGTTAATATGGTGTATCACATTGATTTATTTGTGTATACTGAAGAATCCTTGTGTTTCTGGGATAAATCCCACTTGATCATTTTGTATGATCCTTTTAATGTGCTGTTGGATTCTGTTTGCTACTGTTTTGTTGAGGATTTTTGCATCTATGTTCGTCAGTGGTATTGGTCTGTAGTTTTCTTTTTCTGTGACATCTTTGTCTGGTTTTGGTATCAGGGTGATGGTGGCCTCATAGAATGAGTTTGGGAGTGTTCCTCCCTCTGCAATTTTTGGGAAGAGTTTAAGAAGGATGAGTGTTAGCTCTTCTCTAAATGTTTGATAGAATTCACCTGTGACGCCATCTGGTCCTGGGCTTTTGTTTGTTGGAAGATTTTTAATCACAGTTTCAATTTCAGTGCTTGTGATTGGTCTGTTCATATTTTCTGTTTCTTCCTGGTTCAGTCTTGGAAGGTTGTATTTTTCTAAGAATTTGTACATTTCTTCCAGGTTGTCCATTTTATTGGCATATACTTGCTTGTAGTAGTCTCTCATGATCCTTTGTGTTTCTGCAGAGTCAGTTGTTACTTCTTTTTTCATTTCTCATTCTGTTGATTTGAGCCTTCTCCCTTTTTTTCTTGATGAGTCTGGCTAATGGTTTATCAATTTTGTTTATCTTCTCAAAGAACCAGCTTTTACTTTTATTGATCTTTGCTATTTCCTTCATTTCTTTTTCATTTATTTCTGGTCTGATCTTTATGATTTCTTTCCTTCTGCTAACTCTGGGGGTTTTCTGTTCTTCTTTCTCTAACTGCTTTAGGTGTAAGGTTAGGTTGTTTATTGGAGATGTTTCTTGTTTCTTGAAGTAGGCTTGTATAGCTATAAACTTCCCTCTTAGAACTGCTTTTGCTGCATCCCATAGGTTTTGGGTCATCGTGTTTTCATTGTCATTTGTTTCTAGGTATTTTTTGATTTCCCCTTTGATTTCTTCAGTGATTTCTTGGTTATTTAGTAGTGTATTGTTTAGCCTCCATGTGTTTGTACTTTTTACAGTTTTTGTCCTGTAATTGATATGTAGTCTCATAGCGTGTGGTCGGAAAAGATACTTGATACGATTTCAATTTTCTTAAATTTACCAAGCCCTGTTTTGTCACCCAAGATATGATCTATCCTGGAGAATGTTCCATGAGCACTTAGAAGAAAGTATATTCTGTCGTTTTTGGATGGAATGTCCTATAAATGTCAGTTATGTCCATCTGGTCTAATGTTTCATTTAAAGCTGTGTTTCCTTATTTTCATTTTGGATGATCTGTCCATTGGTGAAAATGGGGTGTGAAGTCCCCTACTATTATTGTAGTAGTTACAGTAATTTGTAGTTACTGTCGATTTGTAGTTACTGTCAATTTCCCCTTTTATGGTTGTTAGCATTTACCTTATGTATTGAGGTGCTCCTGTGTTGGGTGCATAAATGTTTACAGTTGTTATATCTTCTTGGATTGATCCCTTGATTGTTACGTAGTGTCCATCTTTGTCTCTTGTAATAGTCTTTATTTTAAAGTCTATTTTGTCTGATACGAGAATTGCTAGTCCAACTTTCTTTTGATTTCCATTTGCATGGAATATCTTTTTCCATCCCCTCACTTTCAGTCTGTATGTGTTCCTAGGTCTGAAGTGAATCTCTTGTAGACAGCATATATATGGGTTTTGTTTTTGTGTCCATTCAGCCAGTCTGTGTCTTTTGGTTGGGGCATTTAATCCATTTACATTTAAGGTAATTATCGATACAAGGTAATTATCGATACGTATTTTCCTATCGTCATTTTCTTGATTGTTTTGGGTTTGTATTTGTAGGTCTTTTCCTTCTGTTGTGTTTCCTGCCTAGAGAACTTCCTTTAGCATTTGTTGTAAAGCTGGTTTGGTGGTGCTGAATTCTCTTAGCTTTTGCTTGTCTGTAAAGGTTTTAATTTCTCTGTCAAATCTGAATGAGATCCTTGCTGGGTAGAGTAATCTTGGTTGTAGGTTTTTCCTTTTCATCACTTTAGATGTGTCCTGCCACTCCCTTCTGGCTTGCAGAGTTTGTGCTGAAAGATCAGCTGTTAACCTTATGGGGATTCCCTTGTATGTTATTTGTTGCTTTTCCCTTGCTGCTTTTAATAATTTTTCTTTGTATTTAATTTTCGTTAGTTGGATTAATATGTGTCTTGGCGTGTTTCTCCTTGAATTTATCCTGTATGGGACTCTCTGCGCTTCCTGGACTTGTTTGACTATTTCCTTTCCAATGTTAGGAAAGTTTTCGACTATAATCCCTTCAAATATTTTCTCAGACCCTTTCTTTTTCTCTTCTTCTTCTGGAACCCCTATAATTCCAATGTTGGTGCGTTTAATGTTATCCCAGAGGTCTCTGAGACTGTCGTCAATTCTTTTCATTCTTTTTTCTTTATTCTGCTCTGCGGCAGTTACTTCCACTATTTTATCTTCCAGGTCACTTATCCGTCCTTCTGCCTCAGTTATTCTGCTATTGATTCCTTCTAGAATATTTTTAATTTCATTTATTGTGTTCCTCATCATTGTTTGCTTGCACTTTAGTTCTTCTAGGTCCTCATTAAGCGTTTCTTATATTTTCTCCATTCTATTGCCAAGATTTTGGATCATCTTTACTATCATTACTCTGAATTCTTTTTCACGTAGGCTGCCTATTTCCTCTTCATTTGTTTGGTCTGGTGGGTTTTTACCTTGCTCCTTCATCTGCTGCATATTTCTCTGTCTTCTCATTTTGTTTAACTTTTCGCAGGCTGCAGGTCCGTAGTTCCCGTTATTTTTGGTGTCTGCCCACAGCGGGTGAGGGGTTCAGTGGCTTTTGTAGACTTCCTGGTGGAGGGGAGTGGTGTGTGTGCTCTGGTGGGTGGGGCTGGATCTTTTGGTGGGCAGGGCTGTGTCCAGTGGTATGTTTTGGCGTGTCTGTGAACTTAGTATGACTTTAGGCAGCTTCTCTGCTAATGGGTGGCGTTGTGTTCCTGTCTTGCTAGTTGTTTGGCATGGGGTGTCCAGCACTGGAGCTTGCTGGCTGTTGGGTGGAGCTGGGTCTTAGTGTTGAGACGGACATCTCTGGGAGAGCTCTCACCGATTGGTATTACGTGGGGCTAGGAGGTCTCTGGTGGTCCAGTGTCCTGGACTCGGCTCTCCCACCTCGGAGGCTCAGGCCTGACACCCGGCCAGAGCACCAAGACCCTGGCAGCCACACAGCTTGGAAGAAAAGGAAGAGAGAAAAACCTAACAGATAGAACCTCAAACCAAATGGTAAAAGCAAACCTAAATAGACGAAGTCACACAAAGAAGCATACACATACACCCTCAGAAAAAGAGAAAAAAAGGGATAAAAATAAAATTAAATTTAAAAAATTAATAAAAATAAATAAAAGGAAGAGAGCAACCAAACCTATAAACAGATCCAGCAGTGATAACAAGCACTAAAGCTAATATAAAGATAAAACCAAAAACAAATCAGACACAGAAAGCAAACCCCAAGTCTACAGTTGCTCCCAAGGTCCACCGCCTCAATTTTGAGAACATTCATTGTCTATTCAGATATTCCACAGATGCAGGATACATCAAGTTGGTTGTGGCGATTTAATCCGCTGCTCCTGAGGCTGCACAGAGAAATTTCCCTTTCTCTTCTTTGTTCGAACAGCTCCTGGGGTTTAGCTTTGGTTTTGGCCCCGCCTCTGTGTGTAGGTTGCCCTCCGGTGTGTGTTCCCGCCCAGACAGGACGGGGTTAAAGCAGCAGCTGATTAGGGCTCTCTTGCTCATTCAGGCTGGGGAGAGGGAGGGGTATGGTAGTCATAATTGGTTTGCAGGACAAGCCTGCAGCGGCAGAGGCCAGTGTAACATTGCAGCTGCCTGAGGCAGGCCATGTGTTCTCCCAGGGAAGTTGTCCCTGGGTCACGGGACCCTGGCAGTGGCGGGCTGCACAGCCTCCCAAGAGGGGCGGTGTGGATAGTGACCTTTGCTTGCACACCAAGACTTCTTGGTGGCTGCAGCAGCACCCTTAGCATCTCATGCCCATCTCTGGGGTCCACGCTGATAGCCGCAGCTCACACCCGTCTCTGAAGCTCGTTTAGGCGGCGCTCTGAATCCCCTCTCCTTGTACACCCCGCAACAATGGTCTCTGGCAGCTCCAGACTTTTTCCTGGACTCCCTCCCAGCTAGCTGTGGCGCACTAGCCCCCTTCAGGCTGTGTTCACGCAGCCAACCCTAGTCCTCTCCCTGGGGTCTGACCTCCGAAGCCTGAGTCTCAGCTCCCAGCCCCCACCCACCCTGGCGGATGAGCAGACAAGCCTCTCAGGCTGGTGAGTGCTGGCTGGCACTGATCCTCTGTGCGGGAATCTCTCCGCTTTGCCCTCTGCACCCCTGTTGCTGTGCTCTCCTCCGTGGCTCTGAAGCTTCCCCCCACGCTGTCCCCACCAGTGAAGGGGCTTCCTAGTGTGTGGAAACTTTTCCTCCTTCACAGCTCCCTCCCAGAGGTATAGGTCCCATCCCTATTCTTTTGTCTCTGTTTTTTCTTTTTTCTTTTGCCCTACCCGGGTACGTGGGGAGTTTCTTGTCTTTTGGGAAGTCTGAGGTCTTCTGCAGGCATTCAGTAGGTGTTCCGTAGGAGTTGTTCCACATGTAGATGTATTTTTGATGTATTTGTGGGGAGGAAGGTGATCTCCGCGTCTTACTCTTCTGCCATCTTGTAGGTCTCCTCATTCCAAGATCTTTTTGTTCCTTACCTCACCAGGATAGTGGGCACCGATGTCAACATACTTAACATCTAATTCCACTGTTAAAGCAGCAAAGAAAACACTGTTTCTTGTGTGGAGTCCACAGCACAGGACAGAAGAGCTGCTGCAGGCCCAGTGCGGGTGGCAGTGAGGGGCGCCAGTCTTCATCTCTCGTACTTTTTAAAGGAACTTTTAATGAAATATTTTTATAACTATTCCTTTCATACTTACTTTGGTAGAACTTTATTAAGTGTTTAAATTATTTTCTAATGTCTATTATTAAAATTACAACAAACAAATATTGAAAAAAATACCTAATACATGGTTTGTGATGTAAAATAAGTATAATATAATAAAGCATATATTTCATCACCAGGATTAAGTTTTTAGCAGTAGAAAAACATTAAACTCGTATACAACAAAAAAAATTACACTCTTAACCTACCGCAAAGCAGTTAGTGTAATTTAGGAAAAGGTATGGTGTCATCAGATGAAGGCCTACAAACTCATTACACAGTGAAAATGAAACTTATGTCCTATTGAGCACATATATATTGGTTTTGTTGACTGGAATGAGGAAGAAGACTTATTTAGCAAAATGGTAAACGTGAAAAAAAAAATTACTACTCTGACCTATCACTTTTCAGTTTCAACTGCTTTTAAGATAGTTGAAATAACTTTGACTAACTACTTTTATGCCATATTTTGTTTGTTTTTGTATATATTTGGACTTTGATTCATATTCTTACAATTGGTCAAATTTACTGACCTGCCATTCCCTTCCTAATTCTTCCTCTTTAAGAAACCTGGCCTTGAAATTCGGTAGCTACCAACCTTAACTGCTTAGTATTTCTCCTACTGTTAGCTTCATGTTCCGTCTCCCACCTTAACAGATGCCACAGTTGGGATGTTCCAGTTTGGGGCAAGCAGCTGCTTCATGGGATCTCTAGCCTTCCCAGTCATCCTAGTGAGAATGTGTAGAAGAGTTGCTTTGCCAGGACCATTCGCACGAATGAGTGAATGAATGAGTGCCAGTTTAGTAGAATGTTAGTCAGGTGAGGAATTGAGATCAAATTAAAAGAAAAGATGAATATGCTAGATGGATTATACAGAAAGTATTAAAACATACTAACTGAAAATCTTTCTCTTTAGATGGAATCTGCCTGTGTTTCAATTCACGAAGCTCTGAAATCTGTCATTGACTATCAGACTCATTTCCGTTTGAGAGAGGCTCAAGGCCGAAGCCGAGCTGAGGATCTAAATACAAGAGTGGCCTATTGGTCAGTAGGAGAAGCCCTCATTCTTCTGGTGGTGAGCATAGGGCAGGTATTTCTTCTGAAAAGCTTTTTCTCGGATAAAAGAACCACGACAACTCGTGTTGGATCGTAACTACGTTTTGAGAATTGATCCACCATTGCCGCTGTAATATTGCTGTCCTCTAATTAATTTTAGGTACCGAAGAACTTAATATTGGCAACATTTTTAGAATCTTACTCATACGCTTGTTGTGGAGGGATGTACGATGCATATCCCCAAGCTGTGGAAAGGACACCTTTTTTTATTTGTAAAGGTAGAAAAACTTTGGGACTATTTTGGGCTATTCATAAATATTCAACACAATGATCTACTCTTTTCTTGGTTGTTTCTATCTGCTCTTCGCACACTAAAGTATTTTGATTTGGTATTTTGGTTCCTTTTAGCCATTTAAAAATACTTTTCTTGTAAGTAGTGGAGATTTTTAAAACCTTCAATTTAATGTCTACATGGGTTGTGGAGGAAGAAAATTACCTTTCAGTTGTTTATAGGAAATAAAGTTTTGTTTTTAAGAAAACCAAATGTGATTAGCTGCAGCCCAAGCCCTATTCTGCACTGTTTAATTTTATGAGGAAAAAAATCTACCATAGAAATGTTAGTTAGTTAATATTGATATAATTTTAAATTGATACATCATGGTTTAATTTATTTCTCAGTAGCTTGGAAAATGTCATTTTTATTGTTTGGGTTTATTCTATGATCTATAACCAGATATGTTATTTTTTTTCATAAAGACATTTTTACCACACAGGAAATAGTATGTTTCAATAACATAATAGAGTTTACACAGGCCTTAAATGTCAGACTGTTGTAACAGGTAGAATAATTACAGAACAATTTAAGACACTACAATGGGGGGCAAATGAAATGAGAAGACTTTTAGGTGAGTTATCTGCACATATTACATTTTCAGTGCTTTTACAAAGAAAAAAGGTGATCTGTTTCATTTTAAACATTTGAATCGGCTAGTTCTTACTCATATGTGGCTTTAATGTCTGAGTCACTCCCAGCTTAAATTGAGAGTTGTAATATAGTATTATAAAAGTGCCATACATTTTATCCTAGTGGGTGTGATGCACTGAGAAGTTAGTTACTTTGGTTTTTTTCTTTCTTTCTTTCTTTTTTTGTTTTTTTGTCTTGCACATGTAATTTGTACAATCTCTGGTTAGCAGCCCTAAGATGATTTAAAAATTTAGAATGCCGTGTGTGTGTGTTTCTTATTTGATAATCCGAGCATTAGTGCATTTTCTGTAGACTATAGGGTTTAGACTGTGTTTGTGTTTTATAACTTGCATAGATTGAGCTGATTGAAATGAGTCCAAGTATTCTAGAATAGAATACAAGATGATGCAAAATTGTATGTGTTTAAAGCTTTTATGCTGTTAAGAAAAAAAAAAATTGCAACTGCTTTTTGCCATGCTTCTATCCCCCACCTAAAAGTGATGAGTGCTGAACGTGACTGTCATATTGTTAGGACTTTGATACGTGGTACCACAGAATACTGATTGGATAGCAATTCTAGTCACTTACCACTACTGACTAGAAGTTAACTCTTAATTCTAAGCTGTCTTAAGATGCATACACACTGCTGCATGTAAGAGCAAAATGAATTCAGGTTGTCCTGCTTGCTGATTTCAAGTGCTACAGTGTAGCAAGGGATGAGCGTATTTTCAGACTTTTAGTTCTAAAATTTTTGAAGACCAAATAGCTACTCCTTCAACAATATTTACCAGTGGATTAAGAACTGAAGTTTAAGATTCTGCAGATTTATCTATTGGGGTTCTTGTATTGGAGTTGTCCTGTAGCTTTTTAAGTGTCCCTCTAGATTTGCAAATTTTAAACACTAATGTTAAAGTGGTAAACATGGGAGTATGTTAAATGTCCTTTTCTGGTTGCCTGTCTGCTCTGTTGTATTCAGATAGTTACACCATAATTCAGCAGAGCTGGGTATCATCAGTGTGCCGAGTTTGGCATAGATAATGCAGTTATTTAATCTGTGTCTATCAAAACTTCATGATATTTAAAGACTATTACCACAGATAAACTTGCGGTGAAACTATTGAGATATATTAAAATTTTTTAAATCACCACTGTTACCTGTTGTAGAAAATAGTACTGACTTAGTCTAGTCTGTTTGTAACTGGTTAAAGTTTGATGGCTTGCCTATACTCAACTAGATATGTATATAAAAATTAGAAAATACATATCTACCTAGACATGAATATTAAGTAAGAACTTTTTTCTTCCTTCCCCTATATAATTTGTAGCTCATCATTTTTCTTTAATCCTTTCATAACTTGTTGCAACAGTTTGAATTTCCCAAATATTTACGTTTGGACTTACGGCTCAGAATACATATTTAAACATCATTAGCTGTATATATTTTTAAAGTAGAATAAATAATGGAAAGGGACTTGATATACAAGTTTATACTAAAATTCCAACTGTGTGAAGATACATTTTAAGATATTACTTTGCTAATAATCTAAATATTCATTTTTTATTAAAGAAACAAATGGTTTGGGGTTCACAGCTTTCATCCTGGCTTGATGATAATCATCTTTAAAAACACAGTGGACTGAAAAGCAATTTTATTCTTTGAAAGATTTCATTTAAATCTCTGTACTATCCATTTTTGCTTCAGTTTGTAAATGTATAACATTTATGGTTAAATAGGACAAAGCAGACCCTATGACTATTGTTTTCAAGAATTAAACAAATTGATATATAAATTATTCAAAGGGAGTTTTCATTTACTTTTGAAAAGAAAAATTTCTCTAAATTAAAAATGTTGGTTCTTCAGGATTGCACCAATCAATTCTTGTAGAATAAAAAAATCTTTCAACAAACTGACTTCACTTATTTCTGTCAAGATTTAAACCTTTTTGAAGCTCCTTATCAACTTGCAGCTTGGAGTACAGTTTTGTAGCAAGAAAGTGATAATTTATTTGATATTTCATTGGAACATCTCAGGGACTGACCAAGAAAGAAAGTTAAAGAAGAGAAATACAACCTGTAAACACCTCACTTTTAACCTTACTTTTCCTTTTCTTACTGAAAGTTTCGGTGAAAGGAAGTTAAGCCTTCAATTCCCTTAAAAGCTCTTAGTTTTTAGGTAAATTAACCTTTGGTTGTATAATGCCAAGTTTTCTCAACTTTGTTCCCCCTTTATAATGTTATGGGGGACGTTCTGGTTCCTAGGCACAAGTACAAAAGTAGCAGAGAAATAACAATAATATATTGGGCTGGCTAAAAAGTTCGTTTGGTTTTAAGTAAAAAGACACTTTTCATTTTCACCAGGAACTAAATTGAACAACGTATTCATTAACCAAACGAAATTTTTGGCCAGCCCAATGGGTTAACATTTATTGAATGCTTTGCTTGTGCCAGCTGCTGTGATAAGTCTTTTGCTTGTATTGACACGTTTCATCTTTGCAATAATCCTATGAAGTAAGGATATTATTCCCATTTTACAGATGAGGAAAGGGAGGCCTAGAGAGGTTAAGAAACCTGCCTATATCACAGTTAGTAATTAGCAAAATCTGGAATATGAACCATGGCAGTCTGGCTCCAGACCCCTCTTTCTCAACCACTATGCAGTAATTACCTACAAACACCACTTAAGGATAGATCTCCAAAGACTTAGCAATCTTGATTTCAGTATACCTCAGTAGCAGTTCAGGGGCTTCCCTGGTGGCACAGTGGTTAAGAATACGCCTCCCACATGCCACAGAGCAGCTAAGCCCGTGAGCCACAACTACTGAGCTCAGGCGCCTAGAGCGCGTGCTCCGCAACAAGACACCGCGATGAGAAGCCCGCACACTGCAATGAAGACCTATCACAGCCAAAAATAAAGAAAGAAAGAAATTTTTTAAATTAAAAAAATAGCAGTTCAGTGCTTTGGTTTTGGAGTCATAGTCAAGTTCAGATCATGGTCGTGTGACCTCATGCAAATGATTTTGTTAACTTGGCATTTCTGTTTCTTCATTTATTACTAAGGTAATATCTACTATAATGAGATGTTCATAAAACACTTAGGGTCAGTGCCTATCATATACAAGCCCTTAATAAATAATAGCTATATTTTTGTCATTGGTCCAATTTAATCACTTGATCTTTCTTTAGTTCTTAAAGTTCTTACTGTAGCCTCAACTCATATGGGCTCTTAAATAGTATGTAACAAATATGCAAGTCTATCATGTACATAATAGTCTGCTAGAAGTTTCAAAAATGAGTAAGATAATCTGACCTCCAGGAACATAATTGTCGGGGGAGACAGGATAGCTATGTAAGAAACTAATGTTAAGCAAGTCATGAAGCAGAATGGACTTGAAGGTTCTAAGACCTTTATAGGATGCTAGAGGAGGAAGAAAACATATAGATCAAAAGACTTGTTCCCCAAGGAATTTCACTTTGTCCTCTCCAGGTGTGGGGAGTGGTGCATAGTTGTCTAGCTAGGCCAGCAATTGAGTGAATTAATCTCTAATTCAGGGGTGTGGACTCCTCGGTACAGATCAAAAAAACATTTTCTTTAACTTTGTTACTAGTAAAGGTGATGTTTGATCTCCTGAATAACTTCTCCATCTCAGTTGTTTCCAAATTCTGGAGGAAAATGTAGGGATGTTGTCCCTAAACCACCAAATGTGCTATTTTTGTCTGCATTTCTCCATTTTACCCATAAGATAGCATCATTAGAATGATTACATTCCTTGCTGAAATCAACATATATTAGGCCTGGCATAATCTGTTTTTAGTGCTGGTAATTACTAGTGACTGCTACTACCTTACAAAGAGAAGACAACGCAAGAATTTGAGAAATAATGGTTCGAAGAGTAAAATCTGCCAATAATCCACCATCTGCTTTGATGTATTTCCGTTTTTCCATAGATAAATGTATATATTTTTAAAGAATTGGTATTGTTTATAACAAATTTTTAAACTTTTAAAAATTGTGAAATTTGTGATAATACAGAAGAGGGTATTAAACATGTACAATTTAAAGAGAAATAAAATTATAAAGCACATACTCATAATAACCAATGCTCAGGTTAAGAAATGCAATATTGTCAGCACCATAAAAGGCTCTATGTATCCTTTCCTGATCACATCCCTGAATTTCTTCCCTAGAGATAACCAATGTTCTGCTTGTAAAGAAAATAATTTTTCTTTTTCTTTTTACCAGTTATGTATACTAGTTCTTCTCAAACTACTTTAAAAAAAATTTCCAAGTAATCACAAACTCATAATTTTGTAAATACAAAATCATGTGCTTGAATGTTTTGGTAATATCAAATTGCTACCAGCCTTTCCAAATGCTTACTTTCTATGCATGCTTACTCTGACTTCATGTGCTTCTCTCTTCATCAGCCACTGACAGTTCAGTATGGTCATTGGACCATACTTTGAATAGTACTGATGTTTACGTTCCTGAAAGATGTCTAAAAAAATCAAGCAAAAGTAAACCTTAATAAATAAAGTTTAATGGAATATTCTATTTAATGAATTAGGTAGTACACATATTCTTTTGTGACTTTGTTTTGCTGTCATCCATGTTGATGCATATGGCTGTAGTTTTCATTACTGCATAGTAGTCCATCATATAAATATTCCAAAGTTATGTGTCTTTTCTACTATGATGGCATTTGGATTGTTCCAGGTTTTTTGCTGTTATAAACAAAGCCACTATGAACATTTTTGTATATTATGTCCTGTTGCACATATGTATCATCCCTTGAGAGTACATCTAGGACTGGAATTGTTTGCTGATAGAGTACGTATATCTTCATCTTTACTAGGTGACATCTAACTTTTCTAAAGCAATTGTATCAATCAGTGCTTTCACCAGTAACAATGGAAAATTCCAAATTCGTGTTGTCAGACTTTAAAACTTCAGAAAATCTCCGGGGTTTGTGATGTCGTAAAAGCAACACTTAAGAATTTGAGAAATAATGGTTCACAGAATAAAATCCACCCATAATTCCATTATGCATTTTGATGTGTTTCAGTTATTTTTGTAGATATATGTGTATATTTTTAAAGAAAATGCTATTATACCTCATTGCTGCTTACTTTGCTTTTCTATGAGGTTATTTTTTTCCTCACAGGTTTATCTACCACTTGGATTTCCTCTTTTGTGAAGTCCTTGTTCACATTTTTTGCCCATTTAAAAAAATAATTGGATGCTTTGGTTAAAAGTATTCCTTTATATATTCAGGGGGTTAATCCTTTGGTTATAACTATTTCAAATATCTTCTCACAGTTTGTGTTTATCTTTCTGCTCCTAGTGAAATATCAGTCTTTTCCCTTATTGTTGGTGTTTTTTGTATTGTTAAAGAAATACTTCTCTATCCTGAGGTCATGAATATCTTCTCCTATACTATGTTCTAAAATATGTATGATTTTGTCTTCTACTTGAATTGAGTTTTGTATATGGGATAAGGTAGGTGTCCAGGTTTCCCCCCCACCCCTAAAAAACTCATCTTTCTCTGTTGATTTGCCATGCCAAGTCTTTCACCTATTAAATGCCCATATTTACCTGAGTCTGTTTCTGGGCTATCTGTTTTATTCCATTGATCAGTTTGTTCATACACCCGTAACATATTATCTTAATTACTAAAGCTTTTAAAATTCTTAATATTGGTAAAACAAGTGTTTATACCTTGTTCTTCAAGATTTTGGCTGTCATCTGTCCTTTGTATTTTTATACAAAGTTTAGAGTTAGCACAAGTTTCAACAAAACAAAATAAATCTGTTAGGATTTTGATTGGAATTGTATTTGGTGTGTGAACAATTTCTTCTTTGTAATAGTGCATTTTCCATTGAATGAACCTATCTTTCCATTGCTGTGGTCTTCCATAAATCTTTTGATAAAGTTTTGTAATTTTCTTCATAGAAGTATTCTGTGTATTTTTGTTAAATTAATCTTTTTAAAAATTTATTTATTTATTTATTTATGGCTGTGTTGGGTCTTCATTGCTGCGCGCGGGCTTTCTCTAGTTGTGGCGAGTGGGGGCTACTCTTCATTGTGGTGCGCGGGCCTCATTGCAGTGGCTTCTCCTGTTGCAGAGCACAGGCTCTAGGTGCGCAGGCTTCAGTAGCTGTGGCTCGTGAGCTCAGTAGTTGTGGCTCGGAGGCTCTAGAGCGCAGGCTCAGTAGTTGTGGCACACGGGCTTAGTTTCTCCACGGCATGTGGGATCTTCCCGGACCAGGGCTTGAACCTGTGTCCCCTGCATTGGCAGGCAGATTCTTAACCACTGTGCCACCAAGGAAGTCCCATGTTAAATTAATATTGTTTTCTTTATATTTTTGATGCTATTATAATCTTTAAATTTTTTATTTTTTGCTAGTACGTGGAAATACAACTTTTTTTTTTTTTTTTTTTTTTAAAAGAGTAGCTTTTTTTTTTTTTTTTTTAAATTTTATAGCTACTTTATTTATTTATTTATTTATTTTTGGCTGTGTTGGGTCTTCGGTTCGTGCGAGGGCTTTCTCTAGTTGCGGCAAGTGGGGGCCACTCTTCATCGCGGTGTGGGGACCGCTCTTCATCGCGGTGCGCGGGCCTTTCACTATTGCGGCCCCTCCCGTTGCGGGGCACAGGCTCCAGACGCGCAGGCTCAGTAGTTGTGGCTCACGGGCCCAGCTGCTCCGTGGCATGTGGGATCTTCCCAGACCAGGGCTCGAACCCGTGTCCCCTGCATTAGCAGGCAGATTCTCAACCACTGCGCCACCAGGGAAGTCCCATGTTAAATTAATATTGTTTTCTTTATATTTTTGATGCTATTATAATCTTTAAATTTTTTATTTTTTGCTAGTACGTGGAAATACAACTTTTAAATTGATTCTTCTATTCAGCAATTTTGCTAAATTCTCTTGTCAATTCCAGTAATTTGTATATTCATTTGGATTTTCTGTGTATATAATTGTATCATCTGCAAGTCAGGACAGATTCTTCTTTCTATTCCTCACACCTTTTCTTTTCTTTCTTTTTCTTGTCTAATTACATATGCGGGGACCTCCAGTACAGTGCTGAATAGAGGTGGCCATAATAGGCATTCTTGTTTTGTTCCTGTTCTCTAGGAATGCTTTCAAGGTATCCTGTAGACAGTTTACAGTAATTTTACTGAATTTAGAAATTTCCCTTCTAAGTTTGCTAAGGGTTTTTTTTTTTTTTAATTTTTATTTATTTATTTATTTATTTATTTATTTATTTATTTATTTTTGGCTGTGCTGGGTCTTTGGTTCGTGCGAGGGCTTTCTCCAGTTGCGGCAAGTGGGGGCCACTCTTCATCGCGGTGCGGGGACCGCTCTTCATCGCGGTGCGCGGGCCTTTCACTATCGCGGCCCCTCCCGTCGCGGGGCACAATCCAAATTCCTTCCCCTGAACCTGAGACTTTGATTCAGTACACCTGGATTGAATCTTGGACATCCCTCCAGAATTCTGAGGCAAGTGTTTTTAAACCACATTTTGAGAAGTAATAATAGTAAATACTTTTGTAATACTATTGCCTGCTGTACTATGTTCCGCATTCAATATAATTTATTTACTTCTCTCAAGTAAATAAATTATATTTATTATAATTATTTATTGTAATTATATTAAAAAACTGCTTTTTCCCATTTTACAGATTAAGAAACTGACGCACAGAACAGTTAAATTGACTTGACAAAGGTCACACAATTAGTGCTAGAACCAGGGTTCAAATGCAGATATCTGCAGGGGCAGGCTTGTAGGGGTAAGCTTGTGTCTCCCTGTGTATACGTAGCCTCCCAGTCACTCAGAGATAAGTGAAGCGCTGATCTTGACCCTCAGTGGCTCTCTCATTTCCAGGATCTCCCTGTTAAATTTTTGGCCAGTCCACTGGTCTGCTGCACACCTCACGTGAGATCACGACTTCAGGCTAACAGCTATGGGCTTTTCTCCATTTATTTCCTCCCAAGTTTGCAATTTTTCTTGACAGCACCACTGGGTATGGACTTTTTGCCCTCTACTCTACCAAGTCAAGTTGGCTCCCTCCAGCTGTGGGGCTCCTGGCTTTCATTGCTGGCCTCATGCTGGTAGCACTGTTGCCCCAACAAAGCTGAGGAGTATTATGGGGGTTGGGAGATAAAAGCAGCTTCTGGTTAGAATGCCGCAGATTCCCACTACTCCTACCCAAAATTCAGCAGAGTTTTTTAAAGTGAATAAATGATTCTCAATTTGTTGTTTTCCTTTGGTCAATTTCCAGAGCCCTCAAATGATTGTTTTTGACAATTTTGTCCAGTTTATATTTGTTTTGGGGGGAGAGAATTTGATGCTATCTTCACTGTCACTAGCAGTCCCTCCTATCCATTTTGTCAGGTCTGGGATTTGATTTTACCCCACTTAACAATCTAATAAGTTAGCCTATTACTGTTTCATGGATTCTGGCAGAAGACACAAAACTCCTGGATCAGAGACAAAGGATTTTGTTACTCATGACACAGCAAGCGGCACTACTATCAGCATATTTGCAGTGGTTCCTCTTGCTCACAAGCCCCCTGTGGGTGACACGAGGCCCAGGTCTGTGCTACACATGCAGTGGGTCTGTGTCACATCTGAGGAACACTGAGCTTAAGGAATCCACCACTTTTGTAGCAAGCAGTAAGCAAGCTTGTTCTCTGCCCTGGAAGGAGACAGTACCTCATATCTCAAGGTTGCTCACTGTAAATGCTACCCTAAGAAATGGCTCAGGTAAAGAGGAGTCAGGGTCTTGCACATACTCAGTAAGACATAGAGGAACATAACAGACACATGGATAACTGTCTCTCCCAGTTCATTTCATCTAAATAGCTTATTGGAATGAAGTTGTTAATATCTTTCATATTTTAAATGTCATGATCTGTGGTGATGTTTCCTTTTTATTTCTAGTATTGTTATTTGTGTCTTCTGTCTCTTTTTTTGCTGACTAGTTTTACCAGCTGTTTATTCATTTTATTAGTCTTTTTCAAAGAACCATCTTTTGCTCTTGTGGATCCTCTGTTATTTTTTTTCTAATCTTGAATTTCTGGTCTTATTTTTATCATTTCTATCTTTTTATTTGGATTTCATTTCCTGGGTTTTTTTTCTTCCCTAATTTCTTGATGTGGTTGTTCAGACAGTTGACTTCCTGGCTTTGTTTTCTGATACGCCCATTTAAGACTAGTAATTTCCCTCTCATTGTATTTTAGCTATATCCCACAAGTTTTGATATTTAGTATTTTTAGGAACATTCAAATTGAAATATTTTATGATTTCTGCTGTGATTTATTTTTTGACCCATGGCTTATTTTGAAATGTGTCTTTTAATTTCCAGACATATAGGGGCTTTTCTCGTTTTTGTTTTTGTTTTTCAGATTAGTGGTTAGTGAACACGTTCATATTATTTCAGTCTTTTGATTTGTTTTGATTTGCTTTGTGGAGACTTGCTCAATGGCCAAAAACATGGCCTGATTTTGTTAATGTTCCATACGTATGTGAAAAGAATATGTGTTGTGAAATTGTATTGGGTGCCATAATCTGTATCTGTCAATGAGGTCAAGTTCATTAATCGTGTTCAAATCATTTATATCCTTACTGATTGAGCTGTGAGTCTGATGGACATATGTAAGATATCCAGGGAAACGGTAGAGTAAGCGAAAGAGGACAGTGGATCAAGACCCTGAAAACACGAGCATTGAATGCCAAGGGTTTCAAGGGTATGAAGCCACAGGAAAAACGTTTCACATGTCAGAGAAGCCATCTCTTTCCTGACTTAATTAGCACTCCTCCCCACTTTACTCTGCTTTCTTCCATTCATTCATTCTTTTCAATGAATGGATCTGAAATTGTACACAACGTCTGTCCTCTGTCTCCTGCTCTAGACTGCAAAATCTCCATGAGGACTGGGGCCATCTTTGTCTTGTTCACACTGTATCCCTAGTGCCTTTAGAAGACTCTAAATATTTGTGGCATAAGTGATTGGTGCATTTTCTTGACATGTATACTTGATAATTTGGGGAAAAAAATTTTAACTTGTAACCAATTTGAATTTTTTTTTTAGTACAACATGTGAATATTTATGAAGAACAATGCAAAATTTGGAGCAATTTAAAACATAAAATGAGACAATTCAAGTACATTTGCCCTTGACATTAGTGACTTTAGGTTCACTTATGCATGTGATGTGGGTGATGAATGGGGAAGTAAATGTTTATCGCATTTGTCATTAGTGATATTTCAATGAAAAAGTTTGGAAAGCAGTGGTATGAAGGGTTGCCAGAGGAAGAGGAACAGGCAGAAGAGACTGAAAGAGAAGAATTTTAACAAGTAGGATGAGCATGAAGGCCCCACGGGTTGTTAATATCAAGGAACTAGAGTATCTGGAGGAGACAATGATCAACCTTGTCAATTGCCAAAGGGAGATTAGGAAATGAAGGGGAAATGAAGGCAACAAAAAGTACCAGATTTAGTAACAGGGAGGCCACTGTTTACCTGAAAAAACAGAGGGAGGAGGAGAAACCAGCTGTCAGTGCATAATGAATTGTGTTGACATGATGCTTAACAGGGCATTTCACCAAGTAATTACTGTCTGCCAGTGCCACCTTCAATGGCCCATCCTCATGCTAAGTAGGGGGGAGAGGAAGAGAAAATAACTTAGCTCTACCAGTAGTAAGCCTCTGAGATCCAGGTATGGGCCTTCAATTCCAATGTACTATTCATTGTCTTCTCTGACGTTTAGTAATGGGGTTCTCCTCCTTTGGCAGTGAGTAGGGAGTGCCTGAAAAGAAGGTGGGGGGTGGGGTTGGGTGGGGGGGTAAGTGGTTTCTGAACTGGGTTCTTTGGGAATGACTGGGATTGGGAGCCTGAGATAGATATGGTAGGATAACATATTTGGCTTTATCAGGCATTTTATCCTTCTTAGAATTACTTGGTTGCTTTCCTGTTCTCCCTAACTATTCTGCGGAGTTCCAGTCTATTTCGGCTGTTCAAAAGAATCTGAGAAAGGAATCTTTCTCAAGGTGGCTTTTGGCTGGTGTTGAGAGTGGGGAGGTACTGATACGCCACCACCCCCAACCAGGATGTGGTTGACTGCAGCAGTAGTCAGTGAGAGAACCCCAAAGAGAAAGGAAGAGCCAAGGGACCAACTTGGAGGACCCGGAGAGTCGCTGTACCTCGGGAAGGGTCTTAGAGGGTTTGTTTGGGTGAGACTGGCTGTTTCCTTCCTTTAGAGTCTAGGGGCTTCTGTTGTGAGCCCCGGGCTCCGCTGCAGGATCCATGCTGGGCGCGCTAGGTAGGCGCGGAGGCAGCGACTGCAGCTCCCACGGCCGCACTCACGTCTGTAAGGAACAGACAGCTGAGTCCCTTTCCTTCCGGGCCTCCAAGTCGGGCCTCAAGGGACATTAAAAAAAACAAAACAAAAAAAAAAGCAGCGCGAGTTCCCCTCCTCCGCCCTCCCGCCCTCTCGCCCTCTCCTTCCCGCCGCCCAGAGACTTCCAGCCTCGTAAAGCCCAGACTCCCTCCGGCGGGGCCGGCCTGCAAGGGTTAAGTGGCGGCGCGTCCCCGACGGGAGGGGACTCCGCGGCCCCCTGACTTCCGCGCGCCCCGCCTCGCGCGGCGCCGGGCCGCGGGCGTGGGGCGGGGTCTGCGGCGCGCAGTGGACCGGCCGCCTCTCCTTCCCGACCCCCACGGGAAGTCGCGCAGCGCTCGGCGGGCGAGGAGGACGGACCCGTGACGGAGGTGCTGCGCCGCCCGCCTCCCCGGCAAGTAGCGGGCGCCCGGGCGGGTGGGCTGGGGGCCGGGCGGGCGCGGGGGTGGGCGAGCCGGTCGTCCTTCCAGCAGAGTTGCCTCGCTCTGAAGGGAGGACCCCGCAACTCTCTGCCTGTCTTGTAAGTTTCATTTTGACTAGGAAACCTATCTTTTAGAGAAACCTCAGAACCCTAAGCAAAAAGCCCAGCGTCTCAGAGGGCTTAAAGGTTCTGTGGGAGCCTCCGCCAGGCACACTTGAGCCAGTGCTGAAAGTTTTGGTTTTGGTTTGCTGATTTGGGATCTTGTCCCAAAGCTAATTTGGATAGAAATAATTTGGGCTGGCAGCTGTGAGCTTGTTTTCAGAATTTTGTTAGTTAGGACCTCTCCAGTTTTTCATGGCAGTAAACTTTGGTTTTAAAAGTCTTTAAAAATAATCTTAAATAGTGCGTTGGTTATAGAGATAAGCAACTTCATTTTATGTCTCACTGAAATCAGAAAGTAGATGGGCATATATAGAATAATGCCTTACATTCTCCTGAAACAAAGTAAATGTTATTCAGATGTCCAGCTGTATGTTGGATGTTTTGCACCTCATCTGTTGAATCATTGGCTCCCTGTGGTATTTTTAAATTTATTCGTTTAACAAATACCTGCTGATAAATCACTTGCCTTTAAATAATCCCCGCTAGACCAAATGTCTCCTCCTAGGTCCCACCCATTTCTTTGCTCCCTTTTACTTAAAAAGACAAAAGAAAGAAAGAAAAGAAAGAGAACAAGAAAAAGGTCTTTGAAAGACTTGCCTCCAAGCCTTTATTTCTGCTCCTCCTGTTTCCTCCTCCACACTCTCATCTCAGCCTTTTTGTGTCCATCACCCCCATGTCACTTGTGAAATCCAGCGTCTGTGTACATTTCCACCTCCTATGACACAGTTGTTCGCTCCCTCCTCCTTGATATTTTTTCTGCATTTGGCTTCCAGGTCACCACCACCTTCTTCTGCATTTCCTTTCACCTCACTGGTCACTCTTTCTGTGTCTCCAGGCTTTTCCTTCTCTTCTCAACCACTGTTAGACTGCCACAGTGCTTGGTTCTTGGCCATATTCTCTTTTGAGCCATAACTTTCTCCCAAGGCAATTTCTATCCCAAGCCATATTTCATGACTATAAATAACATCTATAAGCTGATGACTTCCAAATTTTTCTTTCTAGTTTTACTTCTGTCCTGAGCTCTAGACGCATGTGTCTAGCTATTTGCTCAACATCTCCACTGGCAAGTCTGATCAGCATTTAAATGTAGTGTGTCCAAACAGAATTACTGATACACACCCACACCGTCCTCTTCTGTTTGCCCCTCACTTACCTTCCTTATCACAGGAAATGTTACTGCCATTCAATGAGGCCGAAACTCTAGGGATGGTCATCGACTCCTCTTTTCAGCCCTGACCCTACATTCAAGCATCCAGCAAACTCTGTTGACTCTACCTTGAAAAGATAGCTCCAGTTCGACCACATATTATGTGCCCTCTCTAACACAAACCGCAATTCTCTTTTACTGGACAACTGTGAAGACTCTGATTTGGTCTTCCAGCTTCTACCCTTGCTTCTCTATAGTGTTTCTCCAAACAGCAGTGGTTTTTTAAAAATATCTAATCAGAACTTTCACTTCTCTTCAAAACCTTCTGGTGGCTTCTCATCAGAATCATAAAAACCAAATTCTTACGATGGCTCAAAGCCCTGTGTCATCTCACCCCGGACTGCTTCCCTGGTCTTATCCTCTGCTTCCCACCCGTACCCCGCCCCCCCCCCCCCCCCCGCCCCGTCCCCGCCCTGCCCCCGCCCTGCCCTCAGCTGGAGTGGCTCTGATCTTGCTGCTGTTCTCCTTGCCTGCAGCAGGCCTCTGCTAGGCCATGGCAGGCTGTACACCTTCACTTTCCTCACTCCCCTGTTCAGATACTGTCTCAGGGGTTACTGCCTTAGTCCTGGTAACATCTTGTCACTGACCCTCTGGGTTGGTGGCTGTTAGATACTGAACGCTGTTCTCTAATATTCCACGAAGCTTATGGCACCGTTAAATCCTTACTGGTTGCTAGAACTCTCTAATATTGAAAGTGCACAAGCAGCTCTCTCTTGAGTCTCACTTTGATAAGATGTACAAGTTTGCCCTTTTATAAAATGTTGTTCCCGGTTTGGAGAAGGTTTGCCCTTTAAGGCTAGTTCTCATTCTTAAATATAGAAAATGAAAGGGAAATACTCTGTTTACTGGAAAGACTATGCAATATTTTTTTTTCAATTCCTTGCTTCAGTGGGAAGCAGTAGTCTCTGATTCAGAACCTTGTTGAGTGGTACCAGTAACAGGTAGGTTTAATGGGAAGAAGAAAAGTGAAGGCACTTGTTCAGAGACTATTATACACGTCTTTAAGTTGTGTAGTGACTGAGCCAGTGTCGGAATAACAAGAATCATAGCAAGATTCAGTTCTCTTTTTAAAATATGTGGGAATGGAAATGAAAAGCAATATTACCATCTTCACGGAAAGCTGTTGGGGAATAAAAGACCGTTTAATTTACATAATGTTTATTTCTTATTTTAATCCCAAGGAACTAGTTCTGTGATGTTACCAGTAGAATAGGTACCGTTAGGCTGGCCAAAAAGTTTACAGAAAAACCTGAATGAACTTTTTGGCCAACCCAATACCCTCCTCTCTTTTAAAAGAACAGAAAAAAAATTTTTTTCTCATTTCAGAGTTGGGATTTCAGATGCTTGAATAAACATATACAATAGAAGATTAAATAAAATTTTAAAATAAAGGGATTTGGAGTATGGAACAAAGAGTAGGAGGGTTAAAGGAAAGCCATGAGTGAAATCATGGTCAAATCTCCCGCCCCAAGCTTCTGTATGTTGATTAGACAGCACTCATCGACCTGGACCTTCTTAACAGCTGAGAAAAGAGACAGGCTCCACAGATGAAAAAGACAGTGCTCAGGGGAAGACCAGTTTGTGTATTTTTGTTTTTCTACCTGATAGAAGCAATTTTTTAAAAATTAATTAAACATTTACTTGCTCAAGGACCTGTTTTAGGTACTGTGGAGATGAATAGTCTGCCTTCTGGTATGTGTAATTAAGTAAGATATTGGAGGACCCCTGTTGGGTTTAGAGTTAGCAAATCCAGACTATTGGAAAATTTGCATATAGATAAAAAAACAAAAACAGGAGATCAAACAGAGTTAAACCTGGAGGTGAGCTCAACCCATCCAAAATGTGCAGATATGGCACGTAAGGTATACACTATTTGAGGCATTAAGTGAACGTGACCTCTATTTAAAAACAAAATCTAGAGAATAATGTATTTACTAAGAAATCTTTTTTTTTCCAGATTACATTATCATTGTAGAAAAAGGGTGTATAGATATAGATACATGTACATTCACACATCTACCATACACAGCTAACCAATGTTAACTTTTTGGTATACTTCATTCCAATCTATTTTCTCTATAGTTTGTTTTTACAAAGTTTTACAGTATATTTTATTTTATAGTCTATTTTTTTCACTTACTGTTATGGAAGCATTTTCTCATGTCGTTAAAATAATTCGTAACATTCGTAAACATCTTGATGATTTAATAGGGTTCAATCATATGAAGAATATGACATAGCTGATGTTGCCATTCCCTACTTTTTGAACATTTTGATTGTGTACCTCCAATAGAATGTTGGCTAGCCTATGCTACTATGTACAAGTTCTCTAATAAGGAAATATAGTCATGTAACTCATACTTCAGAATTGCAATAAAATGTTTCCATAGATCCTGTGACAGGAGAAAGCTGAGCAAGTTTGAGAAACAAAAAAAAGACACACATGTAGGGAACTGGGGGAGCAGAGGGAAGAGAAGCACGAGATAAGCTTGGAGCTGAAGGAGCCGGATCCTGCAGGGCATTCTTGCCATATTAAGAAATTTTGATTCTAAGAGCAGTAGGAACCCATTGCAGGGGTGTAAACGGTAGTAATTTGATCAGTTGTATGTACTTAAAAAAGATCGTTGTGGCTGCTGAGTGGAGAATGGATTAGACTGACCAAGAGTGGCTATAGGAGACCGATTAGGAAGGAGCCGTGTAGTAGGCTAGGGGAGAGATGTTGATCTAGAGTGAAAATGCAGTGGGGAGGGAAGTGGAACATTTTGAGATGGGTTTTGCAGGTTGGCTTGCTGACAGCTTGGAAGTGAAAGTGTAGGAGTGGAAGGGGAAAGTGTCAGTGATGCCTGAGGTTTCTGGCTGTTGTAACTGGGCAAATGATGGCGCCATTTTCCATGGTGGAGAAGTCTGGGAAAATGAGGTGGAAGCTACCTCCCAGGCCAGCAAGGAAGACAAGTTAAAAGTGCTGTGCGTTGGGCTTCCCTGGTGGCGCAGTGGTTGAGAGTCTGCCTGCCAATGCAGGGGACACGGGTTCGAGCCCTGGTCTGGGAGGATCCCACATGCCGCGGAGCAACTGGGCCCGTGAGCCACAACTACTGAGCCTGCGCGTCTGGAGCCTGTGCTCCGCAACAAGAGAGGCCGCGATAGTGAGGGGCCCGCGCACCGCGATGAAGAGTGGCCCCCACTTGCCACAACTAGAGAGAGCCCTCGCGCAGAAACGAAGACCCAACACAGCCATAAATAAATAAATAAAATTTAAAAATAATAATAATAATAATTAAAAAAAAAAAGTGCTGTGTGATACATATTATAAGAAATATGAGCAGGATATTATGGGCAGCCGGAGGAGGAGTACTTAACTCAATCAACCTGGAGATCAAAGGAAATGCATTCAGCCAAATATGACCCTTGAGCTGTATCTTGAAATGAATGTACCATATTTATATTCACACCGTTTTTAAAAATGTAACGTAATTTCTCATTAAAAAATCCATACATTTGGATAGGCTGGTCCCTATTCTGATTGAGTCAATAATTTATATGCTAGGGATGATAAAGAACTATCTGTTCAGCTATCTCTCAACTTGAAAAACTGTGTTAGGTCTTATGTTTGGAATTGTCTAATTCATTCATTCATTCAGAAGGTATTGTTGAATGCTGTCTATGTGCAAGACTCTGGAGATACAGTGACAAGCAAGACAGATTTGGTGTTATCCTGATAGAGTTTACAGTCTAATGGGAAAGATGAGAAACTAAGCAGATACTCAAACATGTAATTAATTGTAGTGTGACTAGAGCCATGAAGGGAAGATATAGGGTTTTAGACTCCTACAGATCCCTAACATTTCTAATGCAAGCTTTGGTACCTAAAATGAAAAATACAGGCACTAGCTTAGTTAGACTGTAAGTATCAATGGGTAATATTTGATAATTAATCCTTTCCTTTATACTGGGCCTTTGCTATCCTTATGGATTCTGTGCAAGCCCCAAAAGAAGAAAATAAATAAATGACAGCTGACTCTCAATAATGTTATTTCAGTAAAGAACAGGTGGATTCAAATTCTACCCATCCTATTCCTGAAGATATTGATCACCCTAGTTGGGATTTTATTTTAATAAAATATTTCCAGTGTGAAGAAGCCTGAAAGAAAAGTCTACATGTTCCTTGTCTGGCTGGCTCAGGTCTATTCTGTTGGGTCCTGACAATAAATACCATGGGCGATACAGGCCACACGGCTCCTGTTGGAACTATTCAGTTCTGCCTCTGTAGCATGAAATTTGCCATAGGCAATACAGAAATGAATGGGCATGGCTGTCTTCCAGTAAAACTTTACTTATAAAAACAGGTGGCAGACCATGTTTTGCTGCTGACCTGCTGTAGTTCCCTGGCCTGGATTTGGATGTTGTATCAATCATAGATTTGTTGCAGAGAACAGAGTCTACTATAGCTAGTTTAAGCAGAAAGGTGTGCATTTGAGGATATTACAAAATGTACAGTATCACTGGGTAAGTTGAAGAGCTAGAGTCCAGATTGAGTTTCTAGGACTACCTCAGACCACCACCTACCGAACTGGTCTAGTGGCACTGGAGCTTTTTAAAAATCTATTTATTTATTTATTTTTGGCTGTGTTGGGTCTTCCTTGCTGTGTGCGGGCTTTCTCTAGTTGCGGGAAGCGGGGGCTACTCTTCGTTGCGGTGCGCGGGCTTCTCATTGCGGTGGCTTCTCCTGTTGCGGAGCACGGGCTTCAGTAGTTGTGGCATGTGGGCTCAGTAGTTGTGGTGCGTGGCCTCTAGAGTGCAGGCTCAGTAGTTGTGGCACACGGGCTCAGTTGCTCCGCGGCATGTGGGATCTTCCCGGACCAGGCCTTGAACCCGTGTCCCCTGCATTGGCAGGCGGATTCTTAACCACTGCGCCACCAGGGAAGTCCGGAGCTGGAGCTTTTGCCACAACCACGAAACCTCCTGCCAGATCAGCAAGCTGCCAGCTCTGAATCACACCAACCCTGCTAGAGTCTTAACCAGCAAAGTCACTGCCTCATGCTCTGCCTCCCTTCATATTTAACTCAGACTAGTAAGTACATCTGATTGGCAGAACTTTAATTACATCCAGAACCCTAGCTTCAAGGAAGTCTAGGAAATGGAGCTTTTAGTACTTGTGGTACAGGAAGTACAGGAAGGTTCACTAAAAGGAAGTTGGAATAAGTTTTGCGTGAGCAAATCTGCAGGATCTGTTACAGAACGCCCCTTTGGCTACTTGACATCCGTACCTTCCCTTCTTTCCATACCTAAACCTACAGACGATGATAGCAAGAAATGTGCTCTCTTCCAATATAATGCAGCCATCCCTGATAAAAAAAAGCAAAGTGCACTCACCTTCTCCCAAGAAGCTAAAACCCAAAGTCCTGTAGGTCACCACGTCATCTGCAGTATTCATCACAGACATTAGCCCGGGACCTAGCACCCTCAGGAGTTAGGTGGCCTCTCTCCTCTCCCAGGGAAAGGGGGAGTAGGAGAGAGAGCTGCCCAGTGACCAAGAGGAGAACAGCTCGGCTCTAAGAAGCTCCCATCCATACTTTTCATCCTTTCTCTCTACTAGCCAGTTCCCTCCGTTTCCAAGCATTCTGAGTTTCTCCTCTCTTCATGGAATCCTCTCCCCACCCTATGTTCGTTTGTAGCTGTTGGCTTCTTTCCTTCTTAGCTAAGCTTTCCCCTCCCCCGCCCCCTCATCCTCATCCTCTAGACTCTTGAGCATACTGGTGACTCCCACCATCCCCTGTAACTGCTCCAGAGAACCTCAAGGGGCTCAATGCCTTGGACGCTGACCACTGCTCGAGGTACTCTCCTGCCTTGGCTTCCGGATTCTGTGCCTGATTTTCCTGCTGCCCGGGTGCCACTCACTCCTCCCTCTCCTTTATGGCCCCCCCCTCCTCCAGGTGCCCCTCAGGCATTGATTCTGTCTTCAGCTCTCTTCCTTCTCTTTTCTTTCTACTTGTTTTCAGTTACTCACAGATTTGAGCTAGTGTCAAGCTTTTACCTCCCATCGAGATACTCTCCTCAGCCTCGGACCTACATGTGTAAGTACCCATTGGACAGCTCCTGTTCCAGGTCACAGGCACCCTAAGCTCCCTGTGTCCCAAACTGGATGAACTGGTCAACTACATCCAACCCCCACCCTGCTTGTCTCAGCAAACGACTCAGCGAATGTAACAAGGCATAGACTTGGGAAGCATACTTGATTCTTCCTTCTCCGTCACCCTCCCAACCCCTAGCACCTCTTACATATCTTCATCTCCACCATAACTTCCTTAGTTCAGGGCTCTGCTTTCTCATCTAGGTTATTGTAACAGCAAAATGATCCTAATACACTGTGCCCTCTGGTGCTTCAGTGTTTTTTTTTGCAAATGGTGCTCCCACTGCCTGGAAACCGTCCGCCTCTCGGCCTTACTGATGCAGTGCTCCCCACTGTGTGTCCATCCTGAGTGCTCTGGTAGCACCTGTTATTTGAATGAAGCACCAGTGCAATGAGTCCTAATTATCTGCTTATCCTGGGTCCACATCCCTAAAACCCAGCAGGTCTTGGTGCAGAGTAAGTTTTCAACAACCCTGATTAATAATGACAAAACCTATTTATTAATTGAATTAAGCAAAGAAACTATTAATTTTGTATGTATTTCCCACAAGATGGTGCTATTCAGATAGGAAAAAGTTCTCTGGGGCTAAAGGAGCCAAGAACTAGATGCCTAAATGTTTGTTAAATGTGTTACATTTCAGAGGCAGTGATTTAAACGCATAAGCTTTTTCTGTGGTAAACACATGGACAGGTTGAAAATGGTTTATGCATATGTATTTTATTATCAAATTATTACTGATCATTGTTTTACTTACTGCTTTTTGGGAGCCTCTCTTCCCAAGTGGTCAAAATTTTTTTTAAATGGAAACAGTAACTCTTAATTCTAGGGCAACAAACTTTTAAGGAGGGTTGTATTTGGGTTTTTCAGAGATACAGGACCAATAGGTTTTACAGAGAGAGAGGAGGGAGGGTGGGAGATTCATTTTAAGGAATTGGCTCATGTGACTGGCGAGGCTGGCAGGTCCCAAATCTGCAGGGCTAGAAACAGACAGGAGATGACTTTGCAGTCTTGAGTCTGAAGGCTGGAAACTCAGGTGGAATTTCTACGTTGCCGTCCCAAGGCAGGATTCCTTCTTCTTTGAGGAACCTCAGTATTGCTCTGGCCTTCACTTATTGAGTAAGTTCCACCCACACTATTGAGGGTAATCTTTACTCAAAGTCTACTGCTTTATTTATTTTTAAAAATAGAAATATAGTTGATTAATACAGTATTATATTAGTTTCAGGTATACAGCATAGTGATTCATTATTTTTACTGTTGAAGTCTACTGCTTTAAATGTCAGTCTCACCTAAAAAATACCTTCAGAACCACATCTGGACTGGTGTTTGGCCAAACAACTAGGCACCATAGCCTAGACCAGCTGACACATACAGTTGACTCTCACAAAGGTCTTGGTGAGGAAAGTAAACTTTGTATGAAAGAGAAATTCACACTGATGTTTCACTTTTTAGTTTGGGACAGGGGAGAGAGGGCTGATGGCTGTAACCACCCTGAGGAACCTCCTGGGAAATTTCTGCATGGAGAGGGGCTGTCCTGGGATAGGACCCAATGGGTGCTGCCCTGACTGTCTTCCAGCCACGGAAGTCTTCTGCTGGGAGCAAGAGTACACACAGACACTAATCAGCATTGGGTAGGGCTGAGGAAGAATAATAACCTTGTGGACACAGTAATCTCACCCCAATGGGCTCCATCCTGTATCATTTATACTACAAAATGAGATTGAGGTTTGGGGCAGCCCTAAGGAAGGGGTTTTGCTTCCTCTTTTACTGAGAACAATGAAACAGTCAAAGGGAACTTCTGCAGGTGTCCTCTGCCACATCCACTCACCCCCCTGTAGGCACACAGCTTAGTTCTGCCTTCTCTTATTGCTACTAAAGTAAAACCGTAAAGTTTTCTTTGGCTTCTTTGTTATGTATTTAATAACAATATTAACTGCTAACATTTATGGAGCACTCTTCTAAGCCATTTGATCTTTGTAAAAACCTTAAAGATAGGTATTATAATTATCACCATTTTACACATGATGAAATCAAAGCACAGAGATATACGTACAATAATTTGTACAAAGTCTTGCAGTTTTTTTTATAGTAGGGCTGGGATTTACATTCAGGCAGTCTGATTCCGGAGCACGTAGTCTTAATGAGAATGGAATTTTTTATTTGTCTCTTGCATGCTCTGATTCTTCTTTATCTTCTTTCTTATTTCCTGTAACATCTGTGCACACTTGCCCAGTGTTCATATATGCCGTGCTGTTCTTTTCATCTTACTCCTATTGAATGTGGGGGGATTCCTTTGGCACCTTCGTTTGCCCAGATATACAGTGAATACATTCTGGACTCTCTTTCCTTCTTATCCTGGACCTGTTGATCTTCCCTTCAGAACTTCGGTTTAAGGGCTCCATCCTGATGGGTTGTATCTTTCCACATTTCTGTTGCCCTGAAGGGATGTGATTAGCTCAGTTGGGCTGTGGTCAATAGTAATTGGTAGTTTTGGTCTTAGATCTTTTCTGGGGCAAAGGATGGAGGTGGAGGTGTCATTCTGTCAAGTGAAAAGCAAAACAAAACCAAAAAAGGTTCAATCTTACAGAGAGCGATTTGGCCAAATCTATCACTATGACAAATGCATTTGTCCTTTGATACAGAAATCCTGTTTGGGGCAATTATTCTGCAGATGACCTTGCACATAAATGACCTTTGTACAAAGTTATTCATTGCCGCATTGTTCATGATAGTAGCAGACTGGAAACAAATCACGTATTGAAGAACGGGACAGTTATGGTACATTCACATGCTAGAAGATTATGTAAATAAGAGGAGGTTCTCCGGGTGCTGCTATGGAAGGCTCTGAGGTTATATTACTAAGGGAAAAAGCCATCTACTATCTGTCTATCTACCTACCTACTTACTGCTGTTTGGCAGTGTATGTGTATATATACAGTAATACTTTTTTTTAAAAAAAGGAAAGAAAAAATATATGTATTCATGAGGAAATATTGGAAGGATATAGGAAAAACTAATAAAAGCGGTCACCAGTAAGAGGCCATGGGGGCAACAGGATGGATGGGGAAGACAAGGATGGGAGTGGGGCTTTTCCATATAAATATTTTCAAAGTTTACCCTTCTAAAAAAGTAAATAAAGAAATGTCCACACACACACACACACACACACACACACGTTTTTATTCCTGTGAACAGTGGTCCTGTGTGCCTCTCCCCTGCAGCCACCTTCACTCTCCTCCTGCTTCGCTGAGGGGAAGGAGCTGAAACCTCAGTGTTTTAACCCTGATGCTAACTGTCCCTGATGGAGGAGGAGAGCACGGAAGAGGCTTCGCAGGATTCTCCGTGCCAGCCTTCTCCCCTCTCCTATTTCCTTCTGCGTTCCCCGCCTTCCTGCTGTTCTCTTTGTTGATGGAGTTAATTAGCTCCGGGTGAACACAGGTTCTCCCCCTTCCTTCCAGCCTTGAGAACCCCTGTGAAGAATCTGGACCACTTCCCCATCTCTGACTCACGTGGTGGTGGGAAAGGCAGATATCCAGCGCAAAGCTTCCCACATCTTTTCCCCTTGGCTACCTCCTGACTCTCCTCTCCAAATTAGAAGGTTATGGTGAAGTTTTCAGACATTGTCACTAATTTTCTCCTCGCTGGTCTGCTTCGGGTGGGGGTGGGCAGGAGTGCTTGGAAGTTGGAACAGCACATCATAGATTTCTGGAGTATTTTGCTGTTTTTTGCTGACCAGCGTTTAAGAAAGATGAGACGTAAAATTGTAATTTTTCTTCATAATGTAATTCTTTTGTTGTTTATTTTTATTTATCTCAAAAGATTCTGTGTTTGGACTCAACACACCATTTTACCTTAGAAGTTTTCAACACTTTCTAGTGAAAATCTTTTATATTACTTCACATGCACTCATCTGCAGCAGCTGGTGATTAAGATAATGAAGTGAAGTTGGTTTAACAAACCTATCTGAACGAATAAGTGAAGATCATTTTAATTGACACGTTAATAGATTTCTCTGGATAGTTTTTTTTTTTTTAATTCAGGGGAACCTTCTTTCGCAATTCTGCATAGTAAAACTTTTTTCATGATACAATAAAAAAGTCAGCAGTTAATCCTAACCAGCGAAGAGAGTCTGAGTTCATTTAGGTTTATTAAGTGGGATAGCAATAGCACTGGAGGGTTGTCATGCCTTAGACTACCACTTGGTGGCTGGCACGGTGTACCGTGGATCAGAACCTGAAGTACGGACAGAATAAATGACAGGCAATAGCCAGCAGTTCCTTCACTATTCAGAGGCAGTAGCAAACCCTTTCACTCCTTATATACATTAGAAAACAATTCTCTGTGTTTTTCCTTGTTTTTTCTTCCCATAACAGTTTTTCACCATTTTTGCTGAATGGTTGCTTCTAAACCTGACATATTTTGGCATACGTAGCTATGTTACTTAGGTCATAATGAATAAAATTCTAATTTCTTCTTGAACTCTGGTCTTTGCCAATGAACAATAAATAAAAATGCTTTAGAATATAGCCTATGGGCCCATAGTTTGAAAACATGGAATTTATAATTATTCTAAATTTTCTGTCTTTTGATAAAAAAGAACCCCCCCCCTTGAAACTGCCTGTTTGGGGGTTATATTCACAACACTGCCGACATTATCTGAAGATTTATTTAAATTAGATTCACATGGAGTGCCTTTCTTTCACAGCTGATCTAATTCTTCCACTCTGAATTTAGGAGTTTTAAAATAAAAGAACGAGTATAGACTACAATGATTATTTGTTAATTTCACTGGAGAAAATCACAAGGCTTTGTTTCCAGATTTCACTTCCAAACCAAGATGTTAATTTCTCCCTAGGTGAATAAATGTTTTCGTAAGTATTCCCAAGTTTAGCTGGAAGAGATATTCCTTACTTTTCACAATCCTTATTATAGTTTCTCCACCAGCCCCACTACAACACGGCCTGATCCTAGACAAACAAAAAAGCTCTGAACCCGTGAATTCTGGGCAACAAGTCGTTTGACATTTCAGATCTTCTCTTCTTGAGTCAGTAGAGCTGCCTGCTAGCCATCTTTAGGATATCTGTATTCTGTTTTGTATTTGTGTTTGATACAAAAATAAATTTTGTATTTAATGTTGGAATATTCTGTTTCTTTAGGTTTTCGTGTTTCTAGCTTACACAGTAATTTGGTTATGGAGAAGTTGGATTTAAACTCCATATGGGTAGAGTTGATATGGTACCTTTTCTCTAAAATACCAAAGTAATTTATTTTAATTTGGAGGTTTATAGTGTGATTACAATACCATTTAAAATTTCCACATATCTCCTGTTATATTAAACTGGACCCTCTGTTTAACTTACCCTTCACTACCTGTGGTAGCCCTTGTGAAGCTCAAAAAAGACCAGTGATTTCATTTCCCAATGATCTGTTTGGCAATTCTTTCTTAGAGAACTTTATATTATAATCTTTTTGAGGTTTTCGGGGTGAATGAAATTTTCCATTTTTAATGTTTTGATTAAGTTTATGGTGTTCTGCTTTGTTATTTCTCCTTTTAGAATGAAATGAAATGCTGAGAAATACAGCTTTCCTATTCTGATTTGGATCTTTATAATGGGTATCGGAAAGTCTAAAACGGATCCCTGCCCTCTTTCTCTCTCTTGGGGTAGAAGCCACAGTGTGGATATGAGTCAAAGACATCACAAGTCAGATTCCAAGAAATCTGAAGAAATCTCCCTGAGTAATGCTGCTGCTCATAGCAATACAGCGGAGATGCCAACAGGGGAGCAGGAGGGAGCCAAGGGAGTGGAGGAGATGCCAGAAGAGGAAGAAGAAGAAGAGGTGTTCCTCAAATTTGTGATACTGCATGCTGAAGAAGACACAGACGAAGCCCTCCGAGTCCAGAATCTGCTGGAAAATGACTTCGGCATCAAACCTGGAATAATCTTTGCTGAGATGCCATGTGGCAGGCAGCATTTACAGAATTTGGATGATGCTGTCAATGGGTCTGCCTGGACAATCTTATTATTGACCGAAAACTTTTTAAGAGATACCTGGTGTAAGTTCCAGTTCTATATGTCCCTCATGAACTCTGTTAACCGGCAGCACAAATACAACTCCGTCATCCCCATGCGGCCCCTGAACAACCCCCTGCCCCGAGAAAGGACTCCCTTTGCTCTGCGAACCATCAACGCCCTGGAGGAAGAAAGTCGTGGCTTTCCTACACAAGTGGAAAGGATTTTTCAGGATTCTGTGTATAGGATACAGCAAGCTATATGGAAAGAGACCAGAAATACGGTACAAAGGCAGTTTATTGCCTGAGATGGAACGCACAACACACAGCAGGCTCTTGTTTTGTGAAACAAATGATTTATCTTCACTTGAGAAAGCAGATTTCTCGGAAGAGTTTAGATGAAAGAGAACCTTACTCTTACAGAAACTTATGGAGTCCAAGAAAGATAAATTTCTGCAGGACAGTCTATAGAACTGTGGTACTTTTCGATGTTTCCATAAACTTGAAATTGTCAAAGTTTCAAGAACTCTGTTTCCTCTCATAGTTTTCCTAGTTCATGATTATAACAAGGGATATTTTAAATTCATATTCCTCGTATTGAACTTGATCAAAACCTTCTATGATAGACATTTTAAAAATACAATAACACTTTGATTTTGTTCTCAAAGGAACCGCAGAAAAAAATGGCCTCGAGAGATCCAACCGCCCTCACTTTCGAGGCACCTCTCATGAATGTTGCAATAAAGCATTCCCGGTGTTGTCACCCAGAAATAGGGATAGCCAGACTAGAACATTTAGAATGTTGAGTGCGGAAAAATATGAAACCCAAAATAGATGCGAGAATGGTAGGGCTCTTTAAAAGAATCCAATCAAATGTGTTTCCTTTCTGCTGGAATTTGTATATTTGGAGGCAGTTCCCACCACTGATTAGTGGCCCATTTGATGGTATTGTGGTCAGGGACTTCGTGCCTGGTGTTGACATGACCCCTGGAGCTGGAAGCTCTCCGTTGTTGGTCATTGTGTGTGACCAGGAGCTTCTGAAAGGTGTATGTATCCTTGGCCATATGTTCTCCCTTAAAATCAATAACCTCTCCTATGGCAGCTGTTAAACATTGGTCTCTCACACAATGCCCTATCAAGGAAATATTTCTCAGCTAGGTGATCACAGAGCCTGACTCTGTGTGTGTGTGTGTGTGTTGTAGGTCACTTTCAGACTTGGGATAGAAGTGGGAGGTGCGTTTTCTGGCATCCTCTTCTAGTGCCCCACACTCATAGCAAACCCGAGGCCCCAAGAGGACCGGGTCCTGTCTTTCACAACCCTTCTGCCCCAGCTGAGGTTGAGGGAGAACCATCAGATACAGACCAGGGACGAGGCGGAGTGTGAATCAGGTCACGTTGTAATGAGAAAAGCAGCAGATGGGGATCAGGAGACCTGGTGGTTCTAGCCCAGTCTCTTTCACTGAGGATGAATGGGACCGTGGGCAAGCTATTTACCCTCCTTTATCTGTGAAAAGAAAGGATTGGATTGATGAATCTGTAAAGGCCTTTGTCCTCTCCCAGAATGTGAATAACTAGGAACCAGAAAAGGGAACAAGCAAAAAAAAAAGGTAGAATTGTATAACGTGATTTTATAATATAATAGATGCAGGAGGCTTCATATATATGCTCACAATGAAAGGCTACTGTATATGTTTACAGTAATTGATTTCTGATGCTTCCCATTACACTTTTATAGTCACAGAAAAATATTACAATACGTGCTTACTCAGATTTTTTTTTTTTAATTTTTAAAATTTTTTCTAGGAACCCTCGAGGAAAAACATTCTGCCCTGTTTTTCTTTCTCTTTATTCCCACTTCTACATATCCCCTACTAACACTAGGGTCTGCTCACAGCTTTCTACAGTCCGCCTCTTCATAGTCATGAATCAACACGTTTCGTAATCCTGCAAATAAGTCAAACCTCCCCCACTACTAGTACTTATCAAAGATGAGATTCTTCTCATTGTGTGGTGACTTAAAGTTCCCTTCTATCATATTAGCGTACTACTCACTTTTTTTTTTCAGTTCTAATGATAAGCATTCTTTTTTTTTTTTTTTTTTGCCACACTGCTTCCTGTATCTCCAATTTCATATACAAATAAAACATTAACCACCTGCCCTGCCTGCCTGCCAAAGTTGGAGCCCTTAATGCTGGATGGTAATTTTTAAATAAGTGTTTTTATTTTTTACCTTTGACTAATAAGCTTGATTATTTCCAAGTCCAGTGAAGATTGTGGAAAAGTGTTTTGAAAAGAGGCATCAATCTGTACTCCTCCACAGAGCACCAGGCACAATGTCTCACTCGATTTGGAGTTACATATATATATTTTTATGATGAATAAAAATGTTAAGTACTGAATAACTGTCTATGCTGAAATTAACTGTCATAATAAGGGATTATCAAAATAGCTAAACTGAGGATGAGAAGAGGTAAAGGTGTGGCCCTGGTCGTGTGAGTGTGTGTATACGCATGTACACGTGTATAGATTTAGACTTACAGGGAAATTCTGTAAAATTTTGCCACATGCTGGAGAGCATCCATTTTGATCGTCTGCGGGTCTCATTGCCCAGCCTGGAGCTTCACAGAAGAACTTGAGTTGTGCCTTGTGTGTCAGGATTCTTTCAGCTGTAAGGAACAGAAAAGCCAATGCCATGTGACTTTTGCACTATAAGGAAAACTTACTATCTAACCTAACAAGAGGTCCCCTAAGGTATGGTGCCTCAAAGGTGTCATTAAAAACCCAGTTCTTGGGCTTCGCTGGTGGCGCAGTGGTTGAGAGTCTGCCTGCCAATGCAGGGGACACGGGTTCGAGCCCTGGTCTGGGAGGATCCCATATGCCGCGGAGCAACTAGGCCCGTGAGCCACAATTACTGAGTCTGCGCTTCTGGAGCCTGTGCTCCACAACGAGAGGGGCCGCGATGGTGAGAGGCCCGCGCACCGCGATGAAGAGTGGCCCCCGCTCGCCGCAACTAGAGAAAGCCCTCGCACAGAAACGAAGACCCAACACAGCCAAAATAAATAAATAAATTAATTATTTAAAAAAAACAACAGTTCTTTATATACAGTGGAATATTGTGCCACCTTGAAAAGAAATAAAATTCTGTTACATGCTATAACGTGGATGAACCTTGAAAACACAATGCTAAGTGAAAAAAGACAGACACAAAATGACACATATTGTACGGTTCCATTTATATGAGTTACCTAGAGTAGGCAAATTCATAGAGAAAAAAAAGAGAGGTGACCAGGGGCTGCGGGGAGGGAAGAATAGGGAGTCATGTTTCATGGGTACAAAGTTTCTGTGTGGGATGATGAAAAAGTTCTGGAAAAGGGTAGTGGTGGTGGTTCTATGACATTGCAAATGTATTTAATGCCCCTGAATTGTATGGTTAAAATGGTAAATTTTATGTATATTTTACCACAGTGATTTTTTAAAAACCCATATGGTCTTTCCATCTCTTTGCTCTGCCATCCTCAGTGTCCCAGCTGGGCTTTCCTTAGAGTTGTACTATGGCTGCACCAATGTTAGGCACAGATATTGAAGCATGCAGCCTAATAAGACAGTGGGAGTGGTTCACCCAAGTGAGGAAAAATATTTCTTCACTGCATTGTTGAAAATTGCTTATGGTGATAATAAAAAGCCATCTGACTTCTAATTGGTTTTATTATTATTTTAAAATTCTCTCCACCTGCATCCAGGTGGACTACTCCCATCACCTCCCCCCTCCCTCACACTGTTGTGGAGTCAGACGCCCTGGTTTTTTTTTCTTTGATGTTCACCGTGTATTCTCAGTTCTATGGTATTTGAGTATTTACATTTTCATCTTTACAGATATATTTTTTAAATTTTTTAAATTTTATATTGAAGTATAGTTGATTTACAATGTGTTAGTTTCAGGTGTACAGCAAAGTGATTGTTATATATATACATATATCCATTCTTTTTCAGATTCTTTTCCCATATTGGTTACTACAGAATATTGAGTAGAGTTCCCTGTGCTATACCATAGGTCCTTGTTGGTTATTTTATATATAGTAGTGTGTATATGTTAATCCCAACCTCCTAATTTATCCCTCCCCCCATTCCCCTTTCCTGTTTGAAAACAAACCATAAGTTTGTTTTCTATGTCTATGACTTTTTCTGTTTTGGAAATAAGTTCACTTGTATGTTTTTTTTTTTTTTTAGATTCCACATATAAGCGATATTATATGATATTTATCTTTCTCTGTCCGGCTTACTTCACTTAATATGATAATATCTAGGCCTATCCATGTTGCTGCAAATGGCATTATTTCATTCTTTTTTATGGCTGAGTAGTATTCCATTGTATGTATGTACCACATCTTCTTTATCCATTCCTCTGTCGATGAGCATTTAGGTTGCTTCCATGTCTTGGCTATTGTAAATAGTCCTGCAGTGAACATTGGGGTTTGAATCCCACCTGCGTCCTCTATAAATTGTGATGTTACACAAGACACATAATCTTCCCGGGTCTCAGTGTTCTCATCCAAAAATGAAGATAATAGTGCCTCCCTGGTAGGGTTATTTTGAGGATTAGATGAAATAATACCTACGAGGTACTCACATAGTACCTCACACATAACTACCATACCAGTTCTATCCTACTAGAACTATTGTTGTGGCCTACACACATTGACTCTGCAACATGGGATGGGGCAGAGGGAAAATATAATTACCCACAACCTTGTTCTTGGAACCATTGTAGCTTGTAAGGAATAGATTTTTAAACAAAGAGGAAGCGAGATGCTGGGCCTTGTTTCCGTGTGCAGGACAGTTCCCGTCCAGGCACTGAACATTGAGAGGAGCGCCCTGATCTGCAGGGGGTGTGTGAGCTATAGCTGTTGGCGTGGAGGAAGCTGGGGGCAGGGTAAACGCGGCAGCGGGGCCCCGTGACTGTAACAAGTTAGGGAAGTTGGGCCATAGACTAGAAAAGCGGGAAAGTGGAGTCTAGAAGTGCCAGCTCTGAAGCCGGTTCAGGGGAGTGGCCGGGGTGCGGATGACTTCAGCTGTGCTTTTTTGTTCTTGATGCTCAGAAGAGGTAGATATATTTTGCATATATTTGCATTTGAGCAGGGTCACCCCTTTAACTCAGCCCTCTGCTGGGGCTCAGGAAGTGCCAGATAAGTTTGTTTTGGCTGGGAATACAGGCTGGATGAAGCCTCGTTAGATCGTTTCCCCTCGGGGTGGGTGGAGGGGTAGTGAGAGAAGCACTCATCTGCTTTGCTCCTTCCTGCCCTGACTAACTGGATTTCTGCCCTGAGTTCAAGGTTGCTTGCTGGGCTTAATCCCTTCCAGTGCAAGTCAGGGCTGTTTTCCACTTCAGTCCCCTGTCGTTCGTTCAGTTTTGCAGGTCCTAAAGCCTTAGTCGAGCCTTGGAGTGGACCCAAAACCTGTCAGAGCCTCAGGCCTCCTCATGTAAGGATCAAGGGAACTAGTTACAGAAACAACTTCCTTGGGTCCTCCCAACCCATGCAGCTCATTCCTAAGTCACAGGCCTGCGTAGCTGGTGAGGTGAGATCTAACACGTCTGCCCTGGGTGTCAGCCCCGTGTCTGTGCCTCTCCAACACATCACACTCTAACATTGCCCGGTCTGTGTCACCTGATGAGCTGTCACGGAACATGACTGTGTACTCTGTACTTGTGGGAAGGGCTGAAGGGTGAGGAGGAGAGTTCAGAAAGCTGCCAGGCACCTGATGAAATGAAACCATAGTATCTGAAAATTGACGTCCTTAAAGCAATGACTGAAAGGAATGAATGAATACAAGAGACCAGTGTTTTTGTCCATGAAACTGATGTTTCTCAGGAGATTCCAAGTAGAAAGAAATGTGTTCGATTTTGAACACCTAGTGGCTAGATGGGAACAATATTCTTACCTAAATTTGTATTCCAAGTCATACTTGGCGACCTGCGTTGACAATTAACACATTAGGTATGAGATGGAGTAAATAATACTTGAAAGTGCCATTAATTAATAACTCAGAGTACAAAAATGATTTGATGAAAAGCACAACAAGTTAACCTGCGGAGGAAAATAAAAGATGGTGGTGGCCCCCCCTCCGCTTTGCCAGTGCCCTGGCTTCCACAACTGTTTACTCCAACCTCTCCCCTGGTTCACATCTCCCTCCCTTTCTGGCAGGAGCCAGAATAGTTCTGGGGGAAAAGAGCTCCTTTATTTGGTATAGCATGCCTCCCTTCTCTCCAAATAGAGTCAATTCTGAGTCACTTTACTCTGAGGTGAATAAATAGGAATGCCTTTGTTAGCAAATAACTTGCGTTTAATCAGTTTCGTAACTAATTGGGAATGTGCCTTCCAGCTACTGCCTGGAACAACAGGGTTCAAACAAGGAAATCTCTACAAACTAGCTTCTCCCAGGGGATTTCCGTGGTTACATTGGATAGGACATGTAACCCGCTTTCCAGATTGCTTAAGTATATTTTATAAATAAAAACACTATCACATGAATCTAAAATTATATTGGGCTGATGGTTGCACAAACATGCTAAAAACTGTTGAACTGTACACCTTAAATGGGTAAATTTTATGGTCTATAAAATATTGCTCAGTAAAGAATGAACAAACAAAACCCCACAAGGTGCAACAACAAAATGCTGTAGTGATTTGGAAAACAATTTGGCAATAGCTAGTGATGTTGAAAGTGACAATATCTTGTGAATCTAGCAGTCCCTCCTCTGGATTTGTACCCTAGAGAAACTCTCTCACAGGTACCCAAAGAAGCACATGTAAGGAGGATGTCTACTGCAATATTCTTTGTAATAGTAAAAAACTGGAAACAATCTAAATGTCCATCAGTAGGAGAACTCAAGAAATACATGATGGATCATATGGTAATTTTTTAAAATTTAATTTAATTAATTTATTTTTTTATACAGCAGGTTCTCATTAGTTATCCATTTTATACATATTAGTGTATACACGTCAATCCCAATCTCCCAATTCATCCCACCATCTCCACCCCCCGCCACTTTCCCCCCTTGGTGTCCGTACATTTGTTCTCTACATCTGTGTCTCTATCAGAAATACACGATGGAAGGTTCATACAGTTGAATACTATAGAGCATTTAAAATAAATAACAGCTACGTATATCATCATGGGTAAATCTCAAAAGCATAATGCTGGAGAGGGTACAGCAAGTTGTAGAATAATATGGACAAACAGATACCATTTATATAAAGTTATGAAATACAAGATGGCATTTTTTTAATGGAGACACACATAGGTGGTGGTATATTTCCATGCTTTTCTGTATGTTTGAAATAGTTAATCATTTTTTAAGTTCGCACACACTGATGGTCATGTTAAGTCCTGGAGAATTTCCTTACACGTGCAATGATTTGAGGAGTGAAGAAAAGAGGAAGACTCAACAGAGAAATCAATCAATCATATGCTGGTACTAATAGGTTTCATTTTTTATCACCTACTGTGTCAGGCACTTTACTTCCATTATCTCCAATATTCCCCAGTTTCTGTATGGTTGGTCTTAATTATGTCCAATATGAGTGACAGGAAACTGAAGCTGGAGACATAAGTCATAAGCCAAGATCAGGGGCTGGTAGTTAATGAAGTCATTGGAATATCAAGTGGTCTGGCTCCAAGTCTTGGTTGTTCTTAGGCTCCATAATGCGGCTTCTCAATGGATCTGTTTTCTCAAAGTGGAGAATCTTAGGTCTGTAGTACAAAGAGAAAACCATGGCAATTTCTAAGTAAAAATAAGAAATGACATGGTGAGGTGGCCCTATTTTTAGTCTTCTTTGCCTGGTATGAATAACTCATGGCTGGGAGTCAGGAGATACATGTCCTAACTCTACTGTGCTGCTGTCTAGCTAACGTTTCCAGTCTTCAGTCTTCAGGATAGAAGTTTTTTTTGTTTGTTTTTTTTTTTAAAGTTTAATTTTTATTTATTTATTTATTTATGGCTGTGTTGGGTCTTCGTTTCTGTGTGAGGGCTTTCTCTAGTTGTGGCAAGCGGGGGCCACTCTTCATCGCGGTGCGCAGGCCTCTCATTATCGCGGCCTCTCTTGTTGGGAGCACAGGCTCCAGACGCGCAGGCTCAGTAATTGCGGCTCACGGGCCCAGTTGCTCCGTGGCATGTGGGATCTTCCCAGACCAGGGCTCGAACCCGTGTGCCCTGCATTGGCAGGCAGATTCTCAAGCACTGCGCCACCAGGGAAGCCCCAGGATGGAAGTTTTGACCTAAGTTTTGCTTTGGACTTTTGTTTTGTTTTGCTTTGTTTTGTTTGCTTTCTTTGCTCATGCTAGGTGTTAAATATGGTAAATGAAACACTGCTTTGATTTAAAGGGAAGAAGAAAAAATTAGAGGGACTGATAAGTGGGGATCACTTTTATTTCAGGAAAATTAGTGTTGCAAAGCTCCTGGATACATGTTACTATGTGGTTTTTTGGGTCTTTAAAACAAAAAGGTTGTTCAGCAATGTATGAAATATTGACTAAAGGAAACAAATACAGGACGTTCACATACACTCTGGTCTATGAGTTTCAGAAGGGCCTAGTTCCAACAAAAATTATTTTTGTAATGCTTGGATCATACTATAGGTAAAATTACTATGACATAGAATGCCGTATGTTTTGATGAGAGTGCAGCCTACAGAGCCACATTACCTGGGCTCAATCCTGGTTCTACTATTTACTCCTTGGGTAACTGGGCAAATTAGTTAAACTCTCCATGCTTCAGTTGCCTCATTTGTAAAATGGAGATCACAGTAAAGACTACATCTTAGATTTGTTGTAAAAAGTAAATGGGTTTGGGGGCTTCCCTGGTGGCGCAGTGGTTGAGAATCTGCCTGCTAATGCAGGGGACACGGGTTCGAGCCCTGGTCTGGGAAGATCCCACATGCCACGGAGCAGCTGGGCCCGTGAGCCACAATTGCTGAGCCTGCGCGTCTGGAGCCTGTGCCCCGCGACGGGAGGGGCCGCGATAGAGAAAGGCCCGCGCACCGCGATGAAGAGCGGTCCCCGCACCGCGATGAAGAGTGGCCCCCGCTTGCCGCAACTGGAGAAAGCCCTCGCACGAACCGAAGACCCAACACAGCCAAAAATAAATAAATAAATAAATAAATAAATAAGAAAAATCCTTTAAAAAAAAAAAAAAAAAAAAAAAAAGTAAATGGGTTAATACAGGTAAAGTGCTTAAGAAAGGGGGAATAACCCTTTCATCCTGACTTAGCCCATTATTCAAGGCTGACTGCTAAGCTATTAGCTAAGCAATTAGATCCAAATCTTGATAGTTGCTCTATTTTTTCCCTTCCAGACCATATGGGTTCACTTTTCCTTTGATAAGTTTGCCTAAAGCCAAGGAACAATCCATCTGCCACTTAAACAAGAACAGATTTATTGCTTTTTTTTTTTTTTTTTTTTTTTTTTTTTTTAATTTTATAGCTACTTTATTTATTTATTTATTTATTTTTGGCTGTGTTGGGTCTTCAGTTCGTGCGAGGGCTTTCTCTGGTTACGGCAAGTGGGGGCCACTCTTCATCGCGGTACGGGGACCGCTCTTCATCGCGGTGCGCGGGCCTTTCACTATCGCGGCCCCTCCCGTTGCGGGGCACAGGCTCCAGACGCGCAGGCTCAGCAGCTGTGGCTCACGGGCCCAGCTGCTCCGTGGCATGTGGGATCTTCCCAGACCAGGGCTCGAACCCGTGTCCCCTGCATTAGCAGGCAGATTCTCAACCACTGCGCCACCAGGGAAGCCAGATTTATTGCTTTTAACTTAAAAAACAAAAAAATGTCTGTAAAGATGAACTCCATCTTTGTGGGCCTCATCTACATGCCTCCTTCTAGCCCTGCCTGGGTGGCTGTCAGACTCAGAGGCTGTGCTCTAAAGGGAAAGTAACAAAAGGATCAGTAGTCTCTGACCCAGTGACTCTAATACTTTCTTTGCTTCCCTGTGTTTTATATTGGCTAAAGAAAGGGAAGGCTCCCAGCCATTCATTCATTGGTCAGTCTAAGTGTGTGCTATAGTAGCTTCTTCATTCTTCTCTTCAAGCAAAGAGAGGAAGGAGAGGGCAGCTCTAGGCCTGATTGGAACCACTGGGGAGCTTCTGGCATTGGTTAGTGCTCTGCTACATGGTTGGCTTGGGGAGTAGATATTTCAGACTACCCAACAATTGGGGACTTAGAGGAACAATAGATCCTGGTTACTATCCTTTTGCTAAGATATTTCTTTTATTTTTCTTTGTGCTAACTCATTAGGACCCAAGCTGTTTTCTGTGATTACAACAACCTACTCAACTTTAAAAATTTAATGTAGTTCTATTTAATTTTAAAAATACATAATATGTTCAAATACTTGTAAATTCAAAGGGTACAATGAAGCACTCCAGTTTCCATTCTCAAAGCCAGTTAATATCGTCACCTCTTTGTGTTCACTTCCAAAGATACCTGATGCATATGCAATCAATAACACATGTGCATATGTACATGATTTTACATCTATCTATCATACCTACCAATCAGTCTCAGCAGTCATCCCATTTCAATACATGAGGAGCTTCCTCATTTCGTTATTCATATTGACTGTCTAATATTTCATTGCTTTGTTGTATCATTTCCTTTAACCAGCCCCTGTTGATGGGCTTTTAGGTTGTTTTCAATCTTTTCCATTACAATGTTCTTATAACAACCTTGTATATATGAAATTTTGTACATGTATGAATGAATATATCAGGAAGATAAAAGCCTAGTAGTTGACTTGCTGGGTTAATGAACATTTTTTGTGGATTTTGTACTGCCAAAGTGCTCTTCACAAAAGTTGCATCAATTTATACTGCCACCAACATTATGTGAGAGGGCCTGTTTCCCCAGATCCTTCCAAGAATGTGTCACCAAATGTGTCAATCTTTGCCAATCTAATAGGTAAAAAATAGTATCTCAAAAAAATAGTATTGTCCAAGTTTAAGTTGGCATTTTTGAAAAAAGTGAGGCTGAACACCTTTTCATATGTTTAAGAGGCTTTGGTGTTCCCTTTTCTGTGAACTATCTATGTACAACCTTTGCCCAAGTTTCTATTGGGTTATTGGTCTTTTCATATGGATTTCATATGAGTTCTTTATGTGTGGGATAAATTAGCCTTTGTCTATGATTTAAGCTGCAAATATTTTTCTGAGTGTAGGTTTTGACTTTGCTTATTTTTTCCCATAGAAACTTTTTTATTTGAAAATAATAGAATTTATCAGCTTTTTCTTTTATCTGGGCTTTTTATTTTTTCTTTTCTTTCTTTTCACGCTTAGGGAGGATTTCCCCATGTGAAAATTATTAAAAATTATCCTCTGGTTTCTTCTAATACCTCTATGGTTTTGTTGTTCACATTAAAGTCTTTAACCACTATGGAATTTATTTTGGTGTAAAGTGTGAGATGTTGGTGTAATTACTTTTTTTCTAGTTGCTCTAACACCTTTTTGTGATAATCTATCTTTCCCCAATAGTTTTAAATTCCACCTTTATCATATAATAAAAGTTCATGTACGAATTTTGGGTCTACTCCTGGACTTCGTAGTATTTCCCGTTCATCTGTCAATCTGTTCATGCACACTTATCATACTGTTTTAATTATTGGCACCTTATAATATGCTTTAATATCTGAGAAAGCTAATCCATGCTTATTACTTTTCATTTTCAGAATTTTCTTTTCCTATATTTCATGAGTATGAAATATTAATTTTAACATATTACTATTAAAATATGTTTATATTGCTTCAAAAATCCTTTTGTACTTTTACATTATGGCTTAGTTTAAGAAGATTTGATATCTTTTTTTTGATGTATTGCTGATTTACAATGATGTGTTAGTTTCATGTGTACAGCAAAGTGATTCAGATATATTTATATATATTTTTTTCAGATTCTTTTCCATTATAGGTTATTATAAGATATTAAATATAATTCCCCATGTTATACAGTAGGTCCTTGTTATTTATCTATTTTCTATATGGTAGTGTGTATCAGGTAACCCCAAACTCTCAATTTATCCCTCTACTCCCACTTTAGCAAGCATAAGTTTGTTTTCTATATCTGTGAGTCTATTTCTATTTTGTAAATAAGTTTATTTGTATCATTTTTTTAGATTCCACATACAAGTGATATCACATGATACTTGTCTTTGTCTGACTTACTTCACTTAGTATGATAAGAAGATTTGGTATCTTGATAAAGATATCATGTGTGTCTTCCTGTCTAGCAATATCTTATGCCAAAGAGCAACATGGATGTACTGTTCTGGGAGCTTTTAACAAAAATGACAAGCTTTTGTATGCATTATGTGCCAAGGTTTTAAAGTAGACCTTGTACAAGTGCACCAGTAATTTTTTTTTTTTAAAGATTTATTTTTTTATTGATTGATTGATTGATTGATTGCTATGTTGGGTCTTCGTTTCTGTGCTAGGGCTTTCTCTAGTTGTGGCAAGCGGGGGCCACTCTTCATCACGGTGCGCGGGCCTCTCACTATCGCGGCCTCTCTTGTTGCGGAGCACAGGCTCCAGACGCGCAGGCTCAGTAATTGTGGCTCACGGGCCCAGCCGCTCTGCGGCATGTGGGATCTTCCCAGACCAGGGCTCGAACCCATGTCCCCTGCATTAGCAGGCAGACTCTCAACCACTGCGCCACCAGGGAAGCCCCCAGTAATTTTTACTTTAGGACATTTTGACTCTCTGTGTTATGGTTATATCTCTAAAATTAATAGTAAGCATTTTAAATTTAAATATATATATTAAGAACCTTAAAAATTCATATTCTAGTAGTGTTCCAAAGCAAGAAAGTAGAGATATGTAGAAATGTTACGTACAAGAATGCTTACTATAATATTTTTTATAACAACAAAAATTGAAAATGATGTAAATGTTTACCAGTGGAGGCTTGATTAAATTATGGAAATCTTTATCTTAAAATACCATTCACTGAGTCAAAATTTTTCTTTTCATAAATATTTATTACCATAAAAATTATAATTTTAAATGAAAAAGCAAGAAACCAAAGTATAATTAGCATGTTTCTAATTTGTTTTTTTTTTTTAATAAATTATTTTTGGCTGCGTTGGGTCTTCATTGCTGCATGCGGGCTTTTTCTAGTTGTGGCAAGCGGTAGGTATTCTTTGTTGTGGTGCGCGGGCTTCTCATTGTGGTGGCTTCTCTTGTCGCAGAGCACAGGCTCTAGGCACACAGGCTTCCGTAGTTGTGGCTCACGGGTTCAAGAGCACAGGCTCAGTAGTTGTGGCACATGGGCTTAGTTGCTCTGTGGCATCTTCCCTGACCAGAGCTCGAACCCGTGTCCCCTGCGTTGGCAGGCAGATTCTTAACCGCTGTGCCACCAGGGAAGCCCTCTAATTTGTTTTTAAAAGTTGAATGTGTATATATTATGTATTCTTTGAAAAAAGACAAGAAGGCAGTAAACCAAAATGTTAGCATTAGCCAGCTACAGGGTTGGATTGTGCATAATTTTAATTTTTTTGTGTTTTCTTGTATTTCCCCCTTTTCTACAAGAAGCAGTATTATTTTATAATAATGTAATTCTTAATGAAATCCTTAACAATTAGCTTTCATAACAAGGTTGTGTTTGAATAACAGGCATAGGAAGTGTATCAGTGGTTGAAAAATATTTTCTGAAATCAGAGCAGCCTATAAATGCTGAATGATCCTCCACTTTATTTATGACATAGTCACCTTCCTGAAAGAACTCTTACTGGAATCATGGTTCCACTATTGAATAGCTGATATATAAAAATATAGCTTTAAAAATGGTGGCTTAGGGCTTCCCTCGTGGCACAGTGGTTAAGAATCTGCCTGCCAACAAGGGGGACACTGGTTCGAGCCCAGGTCCGGGAAGATCCCGCATGCCACGGAGCAGCTAAGCCCGTGCGCCACAACTACTGAGCCTGTGCTCTTGAGCCCGGGAGCCACAACTACTGAGCCTGCATGCCATGACTACTGAAGCCTGCACGCCTAGAACCTGTGCTCTGCAACAAGAGAAGCCCCCACTCACCACAACTAGAGAAAGCCCACGCGCAGCGAAGAAGACAGTGCAGCCAAAAATAAATAAATAAATAAATTTATTTTAAAAAATGGTAGCTTGTAGAAAAAAATGTTTAAGAAACACAATAGTAAAATTAAATGTGCAAAATTAGAATGAAAAAGAATCATTGGACAGTTTTATTATTTGCGAGTAGCTTGACTGCACACTTTTTGTAAAACAAAACAAAATAACAATGATAGAGAAATCAACCACTGTTACGATTTTACTGTCAAAAAAAAGTCTTAACCATTTATAAATTAGCGAGAAAAGAGGCTAATTATATGATTGTGATGTGGATCATGAACAGGTGAGGACGCCAATATATGTTTGCCGTGTTTTTGCTGCCGCTGAAATACCTATTTCATGTAGCACAACACCTGCTTCCCATAGCGTGTTTGTATGCTCTCAGGGTGCGTGTTGTCAGCTGTCTGCTGCTAATCCTGTGCTTCGTTTACTATCCTCAGACACAAGTAAACATGGAAACTTACTTGAACTCAATCCTAAGAAATGAACATTTCTTTTCAGTTGGTTCTATTCAAAATATTTATGGAATGCATTTTCCTTTTATCCCAAAAGTATTTTATTGCTGAGTTATTAAGTGTTATTCCTGAATTTTCTAAGAACTTCACCTTATTATAAGACACATAGATTTTTTTCTGGAGTCTTGGGTAATTAACTACTGTGAGCTGAAATTTTGTTGACACATTAGTGTAAATTTTAATCAATGAAAGAACATCAAGGTTTAAAATGAGAGAAGATTTACAGTAGCACCCCTTTGGGGGTTGGGGAAAATAAACATTTTCTTTAAATATATGTGGTTTTTATTCAGTGCTGAGCCTTGTCATTTAGGCCTTCCCACATGAGATTTTTTATTTATTTATTTATTTATTTATTTATTTATTTATTTATTTATTTTTGGGTGTGTTGGGTCTTCGTTTCTGTGCGAGGGCTTTCTCTAGTTGTGGCGAGCGGGGGCCACTCTTCATCGCGTTGCGCGGGCCTCTCACTATCACGGCCTCTCTTGTTGCGGAGCACAGGCTCCAGGCGCGCAGGGTCAGTAATTGTGGCTCATGGGCCCAGTTGCTCCGCGGCATGTGGGATCTTCCCGGACCAGGGCTCGAACCCGTGTGCCCTGCATTGGCAGGCAGACTCTCAACCACTGCGCCACCAGGAAAGCCCCCACATGAGATTTTTGTAATCAAATGTTCTTCTAGGAAATGATGATTTTTCTGAGGTTAAGAAATAGGACTCATAGTTCTCAATTGTTGAAGTATAGAATTATTTCCACCCTCACCTACACCTTCATTCAGAATCTTTTATTGAGCACATACTATGCATTACACATTGTGCAAGAGGCTAAAGATATAAAGATAAATAAGACATGATCCCTGCTCCCAGGATGGTTCAGATGAGTGAAAGGCACAAGCCAGGTAAGAGTATGGTCGTAGTAACAGAGTAAACTCCGTTTACTGGGTATTGTGAACGACGGAAGAAGAGCACTTGGACTGAACAACCACCTAGAAATTTCACCCAGTGAGTGGCATTCTCAGTAGAATGGGGTAATAATGCTGCTGCTGATTGATAGCAAAGACAACAGTGATAACAGGGCCAGACATTGTGCTCAACGCTTTATATATACATTATCTGTTTAGGCTTTGCCATAGTTCAAAGAAGTAGGTGATACAATAATTTCCTTTTACAAATGAGGAAACAGGATGCAGAGTCTAGATACAAACCTGGGTCCATCTGATTTAGAGTCCAAGCCCTTAAAAAAGTTTGGGCTTTGAAATTCTGCATACTGGATTTGAATTCTGCACTAAACCTTCTAGCTGAGTACTAATTGGTAAATTACTTCACCTCTTTAAGCTTCCTTTCCTCCTTTGTAAAATGGCGATAATAATAACACCTGTGAACAATGCTGTCTGCCTCCTACCTGACAGCTACCTCTCCTTCCTTCCTTCCATGCCGATAGAGCTCACCTCCAATTATTAAGCCTGAAAATTCCAGATGCTTATGTTCTCAGTTGCTCTTGTAACCACGGCCTGGACACATGACCGAGTCCTGGCCTATGGGACCTGAGGGGGAAATCAATGGGAGGAACATTTCATCTCTAATAAAAATTAATGCTAGGAATCTACTTTCATTTCCTGCGGTGTGAAGCCCAATACTACTCTAGCCAACTTGCAATCCAAAAGAGCCGCCATGGACGCACTGAGGATAGCTTCTGGAAGGCGGTAAGCTGAGGAGTCCGTGTTAACATCATGGAGCTATGTGGACAGTGCATTTTCTTCCTTATTTAAACCACTTTTAATTGGACATTCTGTGACTCCAGATTTATTGAGTTTTAGATGAGCTAAGCTGTATAAAGCACTTAGTATAATACCTGCATAGAGTAAGTGCTCAAGATAGAGGGTCTTATAATCTTCTTGGTCAAAGTTATCTAAAAAGTTTGTAGCTTTTGATCATTAATAAGATATGGAGTTTTCTCTCTTTTTTAATAACCATTTCTAGACTGACCAAATCTAAGCTTATAAGTAACATATAAACAAAATCATTGATGCTGTTTGGCTTCTCAAGGGATTAAGCATAGTGCAAAGTAACAACTAGGTGAGTTGGCACAGAGCATTGAACTATTAGATGAGCTGCTGGGTCAATCATTAATTGCTTTCCATGTCCATTCTAAAACTTGCATTAAAGGATTATAGGCATCCTCATGAAGAGGCTTTTGTCTTTTTAAATTAAAATAACGTACAGTTGACCATCAAGAACGCACCTGGAGCTCCACTTTCCACCACGTGAGGATACTAGGAGAAGTCATCTGTCTGCGACCTTGGAAGAGGGCCCTCACCTGAACTTGACCATGCCGGCACCCAGATCTCAAACTTCCAGCCTCCAGAATGGTGAGAAATACATTTCTGTTGTTTATGAGCAAAAATAAGAACACACCTGTAGTTAGACAAGGTAGGTTTTTATTACTCACTGCAGAGAGGGAGAACATACATCATGGGGAATGATGGAGCATCTCAGTAAAAGGATATTAGAAAGAATGTATTACAGGATTGGAGCTTTGGTTAATTTAGGGGAGGCTCTAAGGAGGTGGGGGTTTGTTCCAGATCAGAGGCTGTAAGAAAGCAGGAGCAATTCTATGACTGAGCATCAATAAATCTTATCTATAGAGAGAGGAGATTAGATGGAGGATAGAGTTGTAATTGGCTAATAAGTAGCAATCAATCATCTTGGCCAAATAAGGAGATGTTTGGCATTTTGCAGGTAACACAATGCCTTTGTTGCCGTCTGTGCTTAGACAAAATTATGAAGGGACATTATTATTTTTTTTTTTTTTAATTTTATTTATTTTATTTATTTATGGCTGTGTTGGGTCTTCGTTTCTGTGCGAGGGCTTTCTCTAGTTGTGGCAAGCGGGGGCCACTCCTCATCGCGGTGCACGGGCCTCTCACTATCGCGGCCTCTCTTGTTGAGGAGCACAGGCTCCAGACGCGCAGGCTCAGTAATTGTGGCTCACGGGCCCAGTTGCTCCGCGGCATGTGGGATCCTCCCAGACCAGGGCTCGAACCCGTGTCCCCTGCATTGGCAGGCAGACTCCCAACCACTGCGCCACCAGGGAAGCCCAAGGGACATTATTTGATCTAATTTTATTATGGTCTTAGAGTAACCTTGCCTGAAGTTGATGTTCTGTGAGATGATTCATGTCTAACAGGAGAATAACATGGCCTCGCTGTGAGTATAAGGCAAGTTTTTAGATGTCAGGGGCTGTCATTTTTGTTTTTTTCTCAATTCAAAATGCAACCATATTAGACACACACACGCTTTTCTATATGTAATGCTGTATTTTGAAATCCAGAACCAAAAACAATATGGAGATGGTACTTTAATATAAAGGGAGCAAAATACTGTTGTTGCTATTAATGGTCCATGTTGGGAAAATTCTGTAATTCTTTTTGGCTGCTGTAAGGAAGTTAGACTAGGAATACCCCAATAATAGCAGGAAAATACTTCCTCAGAAGGGGTGTAGTCTCAGACTGGCCACATCTTCCTTCATCCTAAGACAAAAGATAGAAAAGGAATTTCTACTTTATGTTTTATTCATTCACATTTATTTTTTGGCAATCAAATCCCAGCTATCATTCTTATTTTTCTTTTAAATGTGGTACTTACTTTTTTTTTAATATTTATTTATTTATTTGCCCCAGATCTTAGTTGCAGCAGGCGTGCTTCCTTAGTTGCGGCTCACGGGCTCCTTAGTTGAGGCTCACCAGATCCTTAGTTGCGGCTCGAGGGCTCCTTAGTTGCGGCTCGCCTGCTCCTTAGTTGCGGCTTACTGGCTGCTTAGCTGTGGCATGTGAACTCTTAGTTGCGGCGTGCATGTGGGATCTAGTTCCCTGACCAGGGATCGAACCCAGGCCCCCTGCACTGGGAGAACAGAGTCTTAACCACTGTGCCACCAGGGAAGTCCCTGGTGTTTACTTTTAAAAAGACCTTTGTCCTTGGTTTCTCCCTATCTATTCTTGTTTATATATTTAACAAATGGTTACAAAAGACCATGATAATGATAACAACTTGTTAAGCAATGTACAGGAAATGGTATTATAAGTAAAGATGAGCTTCAGTTGATGTGTTCCTGTTCTAGAAATATTTTAATGCCATGTGGCCAGTTACAAACTGAAAATAAACCATGAAGACATAGGGGTAGGAATAATGATAAAAGCTGCAGTTAGATTCTGGATTAAAAGTTGGAAAATACAGGGAAAAGTCAAGGAGACACTTAATGAAAGCATTTTAGTAAGTGTCATTTCTGAAAAAAATAAAAGTAAATAGTGCTTGGATGATAAAGAGAATAGATGTTCAGCTACTGCCCCAAAATAAGCACAAAACTCTCTCTCACAGGCAGCACTCCTAATATACGTGATTTTTAACTTAGACAGGATTTTCTTATTTTGTTTACATTGCAAAAACAATTTTCTTCATTCAGAAAAACTGTTTAAACATTCGTATTCTAAAATTTTGTTCATGTGAGAGATCTCGAGGGTGAGGATTACCTGCAAGCTTTCTCATTGCTTTGTTTTCCTTCTTTTGTGCCTGGCAATAGTAAATTACTGATTGTTTTTTCCCCTTCTCTTCTGGAATATATTTAATTCAGATTTGTTTCCACAATAAAAATTTATAATCTATTAGAAACCTGTCTTGAATTAATATGCATACATGCAGCTCAGCAATAATCTGCTTTATGATATACCCAAGATGAAAAGGGAAATGAACAGCATTTGACTGTTGCTGCCCTTCCACATGTCCTGACAGAGAGGATCTAGTGTGAGAATAGAGGAAGCTGGCTAATGAGGGAAGAGGAAGCTAGGCTAGTGGTTTGGTTCTACGGCTCTCAAGATGCTTGTCAGTGGAAGGTAAGAGTGAAGACACTATTGCTGGGCTTCTCAAACTTCACTGTGCATCAGAATGACCAGAGGGTGTGTTAAAACATCAGTTGCTGAGCCTTACACCTGAAAGTTTCTGTTTCCTTAGGTCTCAGGTAGGGCTGGAGAAATTGCTATTCCAGTGAATTCCCAGGTGATGCTGATACTGCTGATACAGGAACCACATTTTATTATATTTTTAAAATTTGTTTTATTGAAGTATAGTTGATTTACAATGTTGTGTTAATTTCTGCTGTGCAACGAAGTGATTCATTTATATATATATATGTATATATACATATATATATACTCTTTTTCATATTCTTTTCCATTATGGTTTATCACAGGACACTGAATATAGTTCCCCTGTGCTATACAGTAGGACCTTGTTGTTTATCCATTCTATATAAAACAGCAGTTTGCATCTGCTAATCCCAAACTCCCAATCCATCCCTCCCCTATCCTCCGTACCCCTTGGCAACCATAAGTCTGTTCTCTATGTCCGTGAGTCTGTTTCTGTTTCATAGATAAGTTCCTTTGTGTCATATTTTAGATTCCACATATAAGTGATGTCATACGGTATTTGTCTTTCTCTTTCTGACTTCCTTCACTTAGTATGATCATCTCTAGGTCCATCCATGTTGCTGCAAATGGCATTATTTCATTCTTTTTTGTGGCTAATATTCCATTTTATATATTATATGTATCACATCTTTATCCATTCCTCTGTCGATGGACATTTAGGTGGCTTCCATGTCTTGGCTATGGTGAGTAGTGCTGCTATGAACTATAGGGGTGTATGTATCTTTTTGAATTACAGTTTTGTCTGGATATATGCTCCCCAGTGGGATTGCTGGATCATATGGCAGTTCTATTTTTAGTTTTTTGAGGAACCTCCATACTGCTTTCTATAGCAGCTGCACCAATTTACTTTCCCACCAACAGTGTAGGAGGGAGGAACCACATTTTTAAAAACCTTGACTTTTCTTGATAAATTTCTATCTGTTGAACCCCCAGCTGTGTGGGTTATAGGTTCCTCCTTTCCCATCTAACCTTTCAACATGCTGAGATAAGTTGGGGGTGACCTAATCTCACGTCCCCTCTTGTTGCTAGCTTCTGTTTCCTGGACCTCTTGTCTAGAGCCTGAGGCTTGGCGTCTTCTTAGGCTGGATCCTGACTAGTTTGGCAGGTTCTTTGCTCATGTCCCTGACCCTTTGTTTCTCTAGTATCTTAGCCTGGACTCTGGACCCTTGAAGCATCTTCTCTTGGCCTTCCCTCCAGCCTGCCTCCCACACCCACGTGGCTTACGGTGCCTGCCAGCCTTTGTCTGTCTGCATCAGCCATTCTTGGCCTGCCTTGTTCTGTTATCACCTAAGTCCCTTGTGGAACTTACCACCTACAGAACTCTGATTTCACTCAGTTCCATTGCTGTGATGACCATAATGAATTAGAGTTCCCCTGGGAATTCGAAGGACACAGAACTGTGTGATTTGATTGAGTTTGAAAGCAGGAGTATGTGGTTGTTAGCTGTTGTCATCATAGCTAATAGGACAATGAGAAATTGATGATGTGAATAATAATTGACTTCAATTATAGAAAGGCATACTTAACATTGTACATAGTCAATACATACTTAGAAATTGTGTTCGTTTTCTCTTGCTGTGTGGTAAATTACCACAAACTTGGTGTCTTCAAGTAACACCCATTTATTAGCTGACTGTTCTGTCTGTCAGAAGTCTGGAAAGCAGAGCTAGTCCACTTCTGGGAGCTGCACAGAGCTGAAATCAAAGTGTCAACTGGCTGAATTCTCCTCTGGAGACTTGACCAAGGAAGAACCTGCTTCCAAGTTCATATGGGTTATTGGCAGAAGTCAGTTCCTTGTGGTTATAGGACAGGGGTCCTCCTTTTCTTGCTGACTGTCAGCCAGGGACCACTCTCCACTCCCAGAGGCCACTTGCATTCCTCTTCACAGGCTCTCTTTTTTTTTTTTTTAACATCTTTATTGGAATATAATTGCTTTACATTGTTGTGTTAGCTTCTGCTATATAACAAAGTGAATCAGTTATACGTATACATATATCCCCATATCCCCTCCCTCTTCCCTCTCCCTCCCACCCTCCCTATCCCACCCCTCTAGGTGGTCACCAAGCACCGAGCTGATCTCCCTGTGCTATGCGGCTGCTTCCCACTAGCTATCTGTTTTACATTTGGTAGTGTATATATGTCAATGCCACTGTCTCCCTTCATCCCAGCTTATCCTTCCCCCTCCCCATGTCCTCAGGTCCATTCTCTTCATCTGTGTCTTTATTCCTGTCCTGCCCCTAGGTTCTTCAGAACCTTTTCTTTTCTTTTTTTTTTTAGATTCCATATATATGTGTTAGCATACAGTATTTGGTTTTCTCTTTCTGACTTACTTTGCTCTGTATGACAGACTCTAGGTCCATCCACCTCACGACAAATAACTCAATTTAGTTTCTTTTTATGGCTGAGTAATATTCCATTGTATATATGTGCCACATCTTCTTTATCCATTCATCTGTCAATGGACACTTAGGTTGCTCCCATGTCCTGGCTATTGTAAATAGAGCTGCAGTGAACATTGTGGTACATGACTCTTTTTGAATTATGGTTTTCTCAGGGTATATGCCCAGTAGTGGGATTGCTGGGTCATATGGTAGTTCTGTTTTTAGTTTTTTAAGGAACCTCCATACTGTTCTCCATAGTGGCTGTATCAATTTACATTCCCACCAACAGTGCAAGAGGGTTCCCTTTTCTCCACACCCTCTCCAGCATTTCTTGTTTGTAGACTTTCTGATGATGCCCATTCTAACTGGTGTGAGGTGATACCTCATTGTAGTTTTGATTTGCATTTCTCTAATAATTAGTGATGTTGAGCAGCTTTTCATGTGCCTCTTGGCCATCTGTATGTCTTCTTTGGAGAAATGTCTATTTAGGTCTTCTGCCCATTTTTTGATTGGGTTGTTTGTTTTTTAGTTGTTGAGTTGTATGAGCTATTTATATATATTGGAAATTAAGCCCTTGTCAGTTGTGTCATTTGCAAATATTTTCTCCCATTCTGTAGTTTGTCTTTTCATTTTGTTTATGGTTTCCTTTGCTGTGCAAAAGCTTGTAAGTTTGATTAGGTCCCATTTGTTTATTTTTGGTTTTATTTCTATTGTCTTGGGAGACTGACCTAAGAAAGATTTTTCTTGTTTCTTGAGGTAGGATTGTATTGCTATAAACTTCCCTCTTAGAACTGCTTTTGCTGCATCCCATAGGTTTTGGGCCATCGTGTTTTCATTGTCATTTGTTTCTAGGTATTTTTTGATTTCCCCTTTGATTTCTTCAGTGATCTCTTGGGTATTTAGTAGCGTATTGTTTACCCTCCATGTGTTTGTATTTTTTACAGTTTTTTTTCCTGTAATTGACATCTAGTCTCGTATTGTTGTGGTCGGAAAAGATACTTGATACAATTTCAGTTTCCTTAAATTTACCAAGGCTTGATTTGTGACCCAAGATATGATCTATCCTGGAGACTGTTCCATGAGCACTTAAGAAGAAAGCGTATTCTGTTGTTTTTTGGATGGAATGTCCTATATATATCAATTAAGTCCATCTTGTTTAATGTATCATTTAAAGCTTGTGTTTCCTTATTTATTTTCATTTTGGATGATCTGTCCATTGGTGAAAGTGGGGTGTTAAAGTCCCCTACTATGATTGTGTTACTGTCGATTTCCTCTTTTATAGCTGTTAGCATTTGCCTTACATATTGAGATGCTCCTATGTTGGGTGCATAAATATTTACAATTGTTATATCTTCTTCTTGGTTTGATCCCTAGATCATTATGTAGTGTCCTTCTTTGTCTTTTGTAGTAGTCTTTGTTTTTTTTTTTTTTTTTTTTTAAGGATTTTCTTATTTTATTTATTTATTTATTTATTTATTCTTGGCTGTGTTGGGTCTTCGGTTCATGCGAGGGCTTTCTCCAGTTGCGGCAAGCGGGGGCCACTCTTCATCGCGGTGCGGGGACCGCTCTTCATCGCGGTGCGCGGGCCTTTCTCTATCGCGGCCCCTCCCGTCGCGGGGCACAGGCTCCAGACGCGCAGGCTCAGCAATTGTGGCTCACGGGCCCAGCCGCTCCGCGGCACGTGGGATCTTCCCAGACCAGGGCTCGAACCCGCGTCCCCTGCACTAGCAGGCAGACTCTCAACCACTGCGCCACCAGGGAAGCCCCCAGTAGTCTTTGTTTTAAAGTCCATTTTGTCTGATATGAGAATTGCTACTCCAGCTTTCTTTTGATTTCCATTTGCATGGAATATCTTTTTCCATCCCCTCCCTTTCAGTCTGTATGTGTCCCTAGGTCTGAAGTGGGTATCTTGTAGACAGCATATATACGGGTCTTGTTTCTGTATCCATTCAGCCAGTCTATGTCTTTTGGTTGGAGCATTTAATCCATTTACATTTAAGGTAGTTATCGATATGTATGTTCCTATTACCATTTTCTTAATTGTTTTGGGTTTGTTATTGTAGGTCTTTTCCTTCTGTTGTGTTTCCTGCCTAGAGAAGTTCCTTTAGCATTTGTTGTAAAGCTGGTTTGGTGGTGCTGAATTCTCTTAGCTTTTGCTTGTCTGTAAAGGTTTTAATTTCTCCATTGAATCTGAATGAGATCCTTGCTGGGTAGAGTAATCTTGGTTGTAGGTTTTTCCCTTTCATCACTTTAAATAGGTCCTGCCACTCCCTTCTGGCTTGCAGAGTTTCTGCTGAAAGATCAGCTGTTAACCTTATGGAGATTCCCTTGTATGTTATTTGTTGTTTTTCCCTTGCTGCTTTTAATATTTGTTCTTTGTATTTAATTTTTGATAGTTTGATTAATATGTGTCTTGGCGTGTTTCTCCTTGGATTTATCCTGTATGGGACTCTCTGTGCTTCCTGGACTTGATTAACTATTTCCTTTCCCATATTAGGGAAGTTCTCAACTATAATCTCTTCAAGTATTTTCTCAGTCCCTTTCTTTTTCTCTTCTTCTTCTGGGACCCTTATAATTCAAATGTTGGTGTGTTTAATGTTGTCCCAGAGGTCTCTGAGACTGTCCTCAATTCTTTTCATTCTTTTTTCTCTATTCTGCTCTGCAGTAGTTCTTTCCACTATTTTATCTTCCAGGTCACTCCTCCGATCTTCTGCCTCAGTTATTCTGCTATTGATTCCTTCTAGAGAATTTTTGATTTCATCTATTGTGTTGTTCATCACTGTTTGTTTGCTCTTTAATTCTTCTAGGTCCTTGTTAAACGTTTCTTGTATTTTCTCCATTCTATTTCCAAGATTTTGGATCATATTTACTATCATTACTCTGAATTCTTTTCCAGGTAGACTGCCTATTTCCTCTTCATTTGTTTCATCTGGTGGGTTTTTACCTTGCTCCTTCATCTGCTGTGTGTTTCTCTGTCTTCTCATTTTGCTTAACTTCCTGTGTTTGGGGTCTCCTTTTCGTAGGCTGCAGGTTCGTAGTTCCCGTTGTTTTTGGTGTCTGCCCCCAGTGGGTAAGTTTGGTTCAGTGGGTTGTGTAGGCTTCCTGGTGGAGGGGACTGGTGCCTGTGTTCTGGTGGATGAAGCTGGATCTTGTCTTTCTGGTGGGCAGGACTGTGTCCGGTGGTGTATTTTGGGGTGTCTGTGACCTTATTATGATTTTAGGCAACCTCTCTGGTAATGGGTGGTGTTGTGTTCTTGTCTTGCTAGTTGTTTGGCATAGGGTGTCCAGCACTGTAGCTTGCTGGTCGTTGAGTGGAGCTGGGTCTTAGTGTTGAGATGGAGATTTCTGGGAGAGCTTTTGCTGTTTGATTACGTGGAGCTGGGAGGTCTCTGGTGGACCAATGTCCTGAACTCAGCTCTCCCACCTCAGAGGCACAGGCCTGACACCCAGCCAGAGCACCAAGACCCTGTCAGCCACACGGCTTTTGGGAAGTCTGAGGTCTTCTGCCAGCGTGCAGTAGGTGTTCTGTAGGAGTTGTTCCACATGTAGATGTATTTCTGATGTATTTGTGAGGAGGAAGGTGATCTCCACATCTTACTCCTCCACCATCTTGAAGGTCTCCCTTCACCGGCTCTCTTCGAACGTCGCAGCAGCAGAATTTTTCAAGGCCAACAGGAGACTCTCCAGTCATCCATTGAATCCTGTCATGCTCTGAGTCTCTCTGACTTCTGCCAGAGGAAACTCTCTGCTTTTGTGCAGCTCATGTAATTACATGATTAGGCCCAGCTGGGTAATCTCCCTTTTGACATTTAACATAACATAATCATGGGAATGCTATCTCATCACATCCACACTGAAAGGGGAGAGAATTTGGTTATATATATAAGATTGAACGACATTGGGGTAGAATTCTGACTACTGCAATCTACCCTGTCACCCTCAATGGTCCACATCTGTTCCATATGCAAGATACATGCACCTCCTCCAAAGGTTCCTAAGGGCCTTATCCCTTTTCAGCATCAGTTCAAAGTCCAAAATCTCATCTAAATATCATCAGCTCAAAAACCCAAAATACCATCATCTAAATCAGGTGCTGATGAGGCTCCTGGGTGTAATTCATTTGGAGCACAATCCTCTCTATCTGTGGGCCTGTAGAACTACAGAGACAAGTTATTTGTCCCCACACTCCCAACAAACAGTGGTGGGATAGGCATGATAACTGTTATAGGCATTTCACTCAAGAAGGGTGTAAATGGAAGGCACAAAGGAGTTACCAGTTCAAAGCAGTTTTGACATCCAGCTGGACCAACTCATTAGGTTTGAAAGCCTGAGAATAATTCTGCTTGACTCTTTGCTTTACTCTCTTGGCTCTTGGTTCTGGCCTCTGACTGAGGGTCACTGAGTATCATTCTTAGACTAATGCTACTGTAACAATGATTTGATTTTTTTGTGTAGACTGCATTTCAAGTATCTTGAGGAATTCATGGCTGATACACGGAGATACACGATATATTAGTAAGCATAACCCAAATGTTTATTTATTTTATTTTATTTTATTTTATTTTATTTATTTATTTATTTATTTTTGGCTGTACTGGGTCTTCATTGCTGCATGCAGGCTTCCTCTAGTTGTGGCAAGCAGGGGCTACTCTTCGTTGCAGTGTGTGGGCTTCTCACTGCGGTGGTTTCTCTTATTGCGGAGCACGGGCTCTAGGCGCACGGGCTTTGGTAGATGTGGCACGTGGGCTCAGTAGTTGTGGCTCGCGGGCTTAGTTGCTCTGCAGCAGGTGGGATCTTCCCAGACCAGGGCTCGACCCCATGTCCCCTGCATTGGCAGGTGGATTCTTAACCACTGCGCCACCAGGTAAGTCCCCAAATGTTTATGAAGTGAATAAAATGGCACCCCAATTTTTAAGCACAATGATATTAACCACCCTATGTTAGATTATGAGTCATTTCCCAAGCAGTGAGCTCATACTCATGAGATGATGACTTCTAGGAGTAAGGAGCATCTACTAGGAATGGTCATCTGATAGACGATTATCTCAGTGATGAAATATGAGGAAATGAAAGAACTGAGAAAAAAAAAGTTTACAATAAATGCTTTAAACAAAGCCTACTAGCATTTCCTTAAGCCAAGTTTTCTCTAAAATAGTCAAATGTCACCAATAAGAAAAAGCCAACCAAATGTCATGTAATTGGGTAGTCAAATAGTTAATATAAAATAAGAGCTCCCTAAGACCTAATATAGGCCAAGTGTCCAGCACATGGATGACTCTTTGGGGTTATTTTGGCAGTGGCATTTAAATCATACAACCTCAAAGACCTCTTCCACACAAGGCTGTCCTGAGTGTGACCCTTAGGCAAAGTCATGAGAAGGCTGATGTGGGCAAAAGAGAGAAAAGATCTTGAGTCTAATGATTTGTAGCAGACAGAGGCAAGGTGAGGAAGAAGTTATAGTGATAATGTAGACAGTTTCATTCTTCACATGTTAAAACAATGGTCCAAGCCCACTGTGAGCACAGAATGTTCTTTGAGGTGTTTTTCAAGTTGCAGTTGTAGATTTGGGCCAATACAGTCATCATTTCTTGTCTAGTCTCTCCTGTGAACAAGGGCAAGTATTACAGTGGGTTATTGTTATAATTACTACAGTGAGAGGGTTGTGTGAAAACTCAGTTTGTAGTGGGAGAATCAGACACACTTAGCAAGCACAGATAGAACAAGAACTCTGGGTTCTGGCCTACTAGATAATCTAATGGACACCGTTTATTGAGTGCCTCCTGTGTGTAAAACACCGTGTTATGTGTTTTACAAATGTCTCATTTAGTTCTCAAAGCAATCCTTAGGCAGTAGGAACTTTGACCCCATTTTATAGTTGTAGAAACTGGGACTCTGAGAGAGGTTGCTATTTGCCCAGGGACACACAATTAGTCAGTGATGGTTGCCTCTGTAGCACTCTGCATACTTTTCTCACAGCTTGCCCATTAAATTGAAATTACCTGTTTGAGTGTCTGTTGCCCACACCAGACTATAAAGTCACAAGGAGAGGGATTCTATCTTATTTCGAACCTAGTGCAGGCAATACATGTATGTTGAACTGAATTGGTGGCCTCTAAAACCTGTGCTCGTATCTGGCATGATGTGCTAACTTCCTAAGCTTAGTAGCCGTGAAACATTATAAAAATGTGGCAGGGACATTATTAGGGCCTGGAGACAGAGAGAGTGCAGAGTTTTAGCATTAGAAGACCTTTTAGAAAGGACCTATGTCCTCTTCAGAAGAATTCATTCTCAAAATTCTTCATTCATGCAAATTCTTTTTGATAAGAAGCTAACTAACTCCATGGATACCACATAGAAAATTGTTGTAGAAATTCTCTTCCCCTAATTTCCTCCCCCGTGCCCCCTCCCAGAGCACAAAGAATAATAACAGAAATTGGACAAATAGTTTTTTGCATGTTTTCTGTGTTCCTGTCACTGTGTTCTCTGCACAGATTTGGTGAATGGGTAACAAAGCACAGAATAGGTCAAACACCTCTACCATGATGTCTGCCATCTGGCTCCTAGGCCCTTTTAACCTTGTGGGTGAAGTGACCTGGGCAAAGAATATTCCGGATGTACACTGACCACCAACCAAGGCCCGAAATCTAGGCCCTACGCTAGCGTGGACACTCCATGGAGGCCTATCACAAGGGGCAAGTTTCAGAGAGTGGAATTTCCTGGGTGTGGTATTTACTCAAAGAAGCCAGAAACAGCAAAAGGAAAGGGGTAAGTGCAAACCATAATCCATATGAGCCAGCCACAGGTGTTCCAGTGGGACATGGTCACATGTCAGATCTGCAGGGCAAATCAGTCTACAAATGGGCAGTAAATCCAGAAGCAGGAGTCCTGGAGGAGCCGGGAGTGGTGAGAAGGTGGATGGGAAGCAATTAAGGGATGCAAACCGTGAGCAGGACCCAGGTGGAGGCCTGCTCTCATGGGTGTTTCCCCAGTGGTGGAGGGACAGGCCTGCTAGCTAAAGGCTGTGGGACAGGTCCCAGAGAGGCAGAGTCCTTATAGGAGCCAACTATAAAGCAGAAGCTCAGCCCCAGGACCCAGAGACCCAGGGGGCCAGGAGGGCGGCAACTTGGAAAGCAAACACCCATTACTGAGGAAGTACATGGCAGAGGCATGTAGCACCATTGTTCAGAACTTGAGTTCTGGAGTCAGATTGTCTGGATACCAATTCCACCTGCTGCTGACTGACCATGTGATTTTGCTTGAGTTACTCAACCTCTCAATCCCTCTGTTTCTCCATCTGTGTAATAGTACTCACTGTGTTTGTTATAAAACTTCAATAAAGCAACAATCCTAAAGCTTTTTTGCACAGCCCCTTACACACAGACACACTAAATAAAGGCTTAGTGTATTGTCAGTAGCAGCAAATTATAGTACTAATTATCAACAAAGGAAACTGAGGAACAAATTGGAAACCCATGGTCAGCACTTGAACCCTCAGTGCTAGCTTTCAAGGGCTGTGCTTTGCATAAGATGCTCCAGATGCCTGGAACCACTTCTCCCTCCTCTACCACTGGCTACAGCTTCCATCTCCTTCAGGTCTCAGCTCACATATACCTACCCCCAGGTCAGAGGCTCCTGCTTTTCTGATGAGTAGACTAAGAACATTTGGATTTGTCTGCTCTGTATCTGCTTTGGTCTGGGAACTAGGGCAGAGTCTTCCTGCCCAAGGTCCAACTTGGTACTGGCATAGACTTAGAGATAAATTACATTATTGTAACTAAGGCTGGTGATTTTATGAAAAAACACACTGTGGATGTTATTGTTTGTTGTGAGGTCAGATGAGGCAGAACTCTAACAGGTGGGGCTCTTCTGAGCTGGAAAAATATGGGATTCTAGCACTGAAACCTACTGAATAGATGCACTGGATTAGAGTTTGGATGTGTGCTTGTTGTTTTTTGAGAGGGAGGTAGAACATGGACAAATTGCTGTTTTTACTCACTGATCCAGAAGGCAGACCTTGAAATCTAAGCAAAAGGCTTGTTCTCAGGATAGCTTCTTGGCTACGGAGCCAGTGACTTAACCAGACAGTTTTCAGCATTGTGTCCAGCTTGCTCTGGAAAAAAAAAAAAAAAGTGGAAGTTGATTTTTACTTGGCACCCTTTAGGCTAGCAGAAGCTGGACCTGGCTCTGCCCCATTTGTTTAGATTTGCGTTCTACCTGAGGAAAGTTATATGGCCACGCCATCAAGTTCAAGTTATTTTATGTGGCTTCCTAAGATGCTCCATGACCTGACTCCTCCATAACTCCTTGCCTTCATCTCTCACCAGTCCCTGTTGCAGGTTGGTTCCCAGCCATCTGGAACTTCTTTCAGCTCTTCAGCAGCCAGGCTCTCTCTTGCCTCTGAGTGTTTCCACTCTGCCTGAAATTTCCTTCGTTATCACTTCTTCATCTGTGAAAATTCCAACCCACCCCACAGACTTCTGCTTAATCATCTCTGCCTCTGGTGGGCCCCCTTCCACTGCAGCCTGTCTCCCCAGCCCAAATTAGGTGCTTCCAATGCTCCAGGAGGACACATGAGACATGACCTTGCTCACGTACACTGTGCTCCCAGGCTCATTACTGGGCATAGCACAGAGTCACCAAAAAATAGGTGTTGAAAGAATGAGTGACTGGGGCTTCCCTGGTGGCGCAGTGGTTAAGAATCTGCCTGCCAATGCGGGGGACACTGGTACGATCCCAAGTCTGGGAAGATCCCACATGCCGCAGAGCAACTAAGCCCGTGCGCCACAACTACTGAGCCTGCGCTCTAGAGCCTGTGATCCACAACTACTGAAGCCCGCATGCCACAACTACTGAAGCCCGTGCGCCTAGAGCCCATGCTCCGCAACAAGAGAAGCCACCGCAATGAGAAGCCTGTGCACCGCAACAAAGAGTAGCCCCTGCTCGCCACAACTAGAGAAAGCCTGCACGCAACAACGAAGACCCAATGAAGCCAAAAATAAATAAATTAAAAAAAATAAATTAAAAAAAAAAGAATGAGTGACTGAGTGAATCAGTGAATGAATGGATGGACAAAATATGCCTGTCCTCCGCAAATGACCAACAGAGGGCTGTTTTGAATAGGGACCTAGAAGGCGAGGGATGCTTTTGGTGTTCTTGGATTGGGTATGGTAGAATAAGGAATTGAAACCTGTCCCAAGGCATGGGAAAACACTTAAGTAAAATAATAAAATAAATAAAATAGTAAATTGACTTAGCCAAAATAAAATAAATCATGGTCAACTGATTGATTGTACTGAGCCTCAATAGAATGGATGCACAGCAGTACTCAGCTTCAAGGACACAGCTGCCAGCCTGCTCCTGAGGATTGCATCTATATTTCTCAAGGGGAGGACCTTATGTCTGTAACACAGATCTACCACCAATGTGAGTCTTCAGACAGTTTCTCAGGGGCACTCCACAAGAGTACTGAACTTACAAAACTGATGCTAAGGGCCTTGTCCCCTTCTGACTAGGAATCATAACTCAAGATTGGATTGTAAGTATGGTGGGCTACTCTGGCCTTACGGGGCAGGAAGAGAGGCTGAGACTTAGCATGAGACCTACCTACTAGCGTGGGACTGGCTTTGAAGAACCAATTTAGCTGTGGAGAATAATGCCTGTAGAAGAACCAGACAGGAGCCACTATTACCAAGAAATAGCTCGGCCTCAGTCACAACTGGGGCAGCGACTTGCAAGGGGGGTTCCAATCAGAAGTATTGAAAGGTTGAAGGTGTGTTGAGTGGTTTTAGCAAGAAAGAGTCAAAGTGACAGGGTCCTCACCATCAGGGTTGAGTTCAGGGCTGGGGCAGGCCCCAAACATGGTGGGTCTGCCAGTTGGTGGCAGGAAAAAGAAGACAGAAACAGGTAGGATTGGGGACAGGGAAAGTGATTCTGCTGTGGCACTGGCCTCTGCAGAGAGGGTCGGCAGTAGAACACGCTGGGCCCACGTAGAAAGGACCTAAAGGGGAAGTGGGAGGCACAGAATCAGTGGACACAGTCACTATCTGCACAGGAAGTCAGAAGGAAAGGAAGTGAGGTGGAGCTGAACCTCGGGCAGAATCACCTTACAGAATTCTACACCAGGACATAGTGGATTCCACTGGGAGGGCTGATGGCATGAAGTTCCTAGGACTGTAAATACCAGGGAGGTGTTGAAGGAGCTCTGGAATTTGGGGTCATCACCTTGGCAGAGGTAGAATCATCAGTAATGATTTATCCCAACCGATGGAGCAAAAAGGTCCTTTAAGCTGAGCATCCAAGGAGGTGGCTGGGAGCTCCTGAGTGGGGAAGGTGGGCGTGAAAGAAGGCGGCTTTGAAGTAAGAGTCTGGAACTGATGCAGGATGTGAAAACACCAAAGGAGTGAGGGTTGTGAAAGCAAAATTCATTTCCTGGGCTCTGTGAGAAGTAAGGCACCAGAAGATCATTTGGGTGTTTTTTTTTTTTTTTTTTTTTTTTTTTTTTTAAAGTTTTACTTGATTTTTATTTATTTATTTATTTTTATTTTTGGCTGTGTTGGGTCTTCGGTTCGTGCGAGGGCTTTCTCCAGTTGCGGCAAGCGGGGGCCACTCTTCATCGCGGTGCGGGGACCGCTCTTCATCGCGGTGCGCGGGCCTTTCTCTATCGCGGCCCCTCCCGTCGCGGGGCACAGGCTCCAGACGCGCAGGCTCAGCAATTGTGGCTCACGGGCCCAGCTGCTCCGTGGCATGTGGGATCTTCCCAGACCAGGGCTCGAACCCGTGTCCCCTGCATTAGCAGGCAGATTCTCAACCACTGCGCCACCAGGGAAGCCCCATTTGGGTGTTTAGGGCCTGGCCAACAGGGACTTTGGAGTGGTGTCTGAGGCACTGTTCCCAGGGCTGGGAGAGAGGGCAGGAGTGCCCTAGACTCAGGTTGTGTGGCAACAGGGGACCTAGGGGGACTACTGGGTTAGAAGCCATCTGATTCCTCCCTCTCCAATAACGTGTGGCTCCTAAGACTTGGGTGGGGTCTCATATGCTTGAAACTGACAGGAACCTGGCCTGTCTGATATCAGTCTGGGTGATGACAGAGAACTCAACAATGGGGTTCTTCACCTAGGGTGGGGCTCATCGGGCTGTGAACCAGGTTGGAAAATTCCCCAATAAGCCATTCTCGAAACACTGCTGGGGTAATCCATCAGCCATAAAGCCATATCCTTGGGCCAGGGCTAAAGAATTCTATAGCAGTTTTGGGTTTTCTGCCCAATGGGTCCTACTGAGAAGACACTGCTGTAATTGGAGGAAACATGGCTGGGAGCCACACCTGTGATGTCACCTTCTCTTTATTTTATTTTTTATTTTTATTTTTTCTGAATTTTCTGGTTAAGAAAAGATTCCTTTTTATTTTTCTTTTTCTTATCAGTTATCTATTTTATACATATTAGTGTATACATGTCAATCCCAATCTCCCAATTCATCCCACCACCACCACCCACCACACACACTTTCCCCCCTTGGTGTCCATACGTTTGTTCTCTACATCTGTGTCTGTGTTTCTGCCTTGCAAACCGGTTCATCTGTACCATTTTTCTAGATTCTACATATATGTGTTAATATACGATATTTGTTTTTCTCTTTCTGACTTACTTCACTCTGCATGACAGTCTCTTGTTTCATCCATGTGTCTACAAATGACCCAATTTCATTCCTTTTTATGGCCGAGTAATATTCCATTCTATATATATATACAACATCTTCTTTATCCATTCGTCTGTCGATGGGCATTTAGGTTGCTTCCCTGACCTGGCTATTGTAAATAGTGATGCAGTGAACATTGGGGTGCATGTGTCTTTTTGAATTATGGTTTTCTCTGGGTATATGCCCAGTAGTGGGATTGCTGGATCATATGGTAGTTCTATTTTTAGTTTTTAAAGGAACCTCCATACTGTTCTCCATAGGGGCTGTATTAGTTTACATTCCCACCAACAGTGCAAGAGGGTTCCCTTTTCTCCACACCCTCTCCAACATTTGTTTGTAGACTTTCTGATGATGCCCATTCTAACCGGTATGAGGTGATACCTCATTGTAGTTTTCATTTGCATTTCTCTAATAATTAGGGATGTTGAGCAGCTTTTCATGTGCCTCTTGGCTATCTGTATGTCTTCTTTGGAGAAATGTCTATTTAGGTCTTCTGCCAATTTTTGGATTGGGTTGTTTGTTTTTTTAATATTGAGCTGCATGAGCTGGTTGTATATTTTGGAGATTAATCCTTTGTCCATTGATTTGTTTGCAGATATTTTCTCCCATTCTGAGGGTTGTCTTTTTGTCCTGTTTATAGTTTCCTTTGTTGTGCAAAAGCTTTTAAGTTTCATTAGGTCCCATTTGTTTATTTTTGTTTTTGTTTCCATTACTCTAGGAGGTCAGTCAAAAAAGATCTTGCTGTGGTTTACATCAAAGAGTGTTCTTCCTATGTTTTCCTCTAAGAGTTTTATAGTGTATGGTGTTAGGGAGTGTTCTAATTTCATTCTTTTACATGTAGCTGTCCAGTTTTCCCAGCACCATTAATTGAAGAGACTGTCTTTTCTCCATTGTATATCCTTGCCTCCTTTGTCATAGATTAGTTGACCTTAGGTGCATGGGTTTATCTCTGGCCTTTCTATCCTGTTCCATTGATCTATATTTCTGTTTTTGTGCCAGTACCATACTGTCTTGATTACTGTAACTTTGTAGTATAGTCTGAAGTAAGGGCGCCTGATTCCTCCAGCTCTGTTTTTTTCCCTCAAGATTGCTTTGGCTGTTCCAGGTTTTTTCTGCTTCTGTACAAATTTTAAGACTTTTTGTTCTAGTTCTGTAAAAAATGCCATTGGTAATTTGATAGGGATTGCATTGAATCTGTGGATTGCTTTGGGTAGTGTAGTCATTTTCACAATATTGATTCTTCCAGTCCAAGAACATGGTATATCTCTCGATCTGTTTGTGTTATCTTTGATTTCTTTCATCAGTGTCTTATAGTTTTCTGAGTACAGGTCTTTTACCTCCTTAGGTAGGTTTATTCCTAGGTATTTTATTCTTTTTTTTTTGCAGTGGTGAATGAGATTGTGTTTCCTTTATTTGTCTTTCTGATCTTTTGTTCTTAGTGTATAGGAATGCAAGAGATTTCTGTGCTTTAATTTTGTATCCTGCAACTTTACGAAATTCACTGATTAGCTCTAGTAGTTTTCTGGTGACATCATTAGGATTTTCTATGTATAGTGTATCATGTCATCTGCAAATAGTGACAGTTTGACTTCTTCTTTTCCAATTTGTATTCCTTTTATTTCTTTTTCTTCTCTGATTGCCAAGGCGAGGACTTCCAAAACTATGTTGAATAATAGCGGTGAGAGTGGACATCCTTGTCTTGTTCCTGATCTTAGAGGAAATGCTTTCAGTTTTTCACCATTGAGAATGATGTTTGCTGTGGGTTTGTCATATATGGCCTTTATTATGTTGAGGTAGGTTCCCTCTTTGCCCACTTTCTGGAGAGTTTTTATCCTAAATGGGTGTTGAATTTTGTCAGAAGCTTTTTCTGCATCTATTGAGATGATCATATTGTTTTTCTTCTTCAGTTTGTTAATATGGTGTATCACATTGATTGATTTGTGTATATTGAAGAATCCTTGCATCCCTGGGATAAATCCCACTTGATCATGGTGTATGATCCTTTTAATGTGTTGTTGGATTCTGTTTGCTAGTATTTTGTTGAGGATTTTTGCATCTATATTCATCAGTGATATTGGTCTGTAATTTTCTTTTTTTGTAGTATCTTTGTCTGGTTTTGGTATCAGGGTGACGGTGGCCTCATAGAATGAGTTTGGGAGTGTTCCTTCCTTTGCAATTTTTTGGAAGAGTTTGAGAAGGATGGGTGTTAGCTCTTCTCTAAATGTTTGATAGAATTCACCTGTGAAGCCATCTGGTCCTGGACTTCTGTTTGTTGGAAGATTTTAAATCACAGTTTCAATTTCATTACTGGTGATTGGTCTGTTCACGTTTTCTATTTCTTCCTGATTCAGTCTTGGAAGGCTAAACCTTTCTAAGAATTTGTCCATTTCTTCCAGGTTGTCCATTTTATTGGCATAGAGTTGCTTGTAGTAGTCTTTTATGATGCTTGTATTTCTGCAGTGTCCATTGTAACTTCTCCCTTTCATTTCTAATTTTATTGATTTGAGTCCTCTCCCTCTTTTTCTTGATGAGTCTGGCTAAAGGCTTATCAGTTTTGTTTATCTTCTCAAAGAACCAGCTTTTAGTTTCATTGATCTTTGCTGTTGTTTTCTTTGTTTCTATTTCATTTATTTCTGCTCTGATCTTTATGATTTCTTTCCTTTTACTAACTTTGGGTTTTGTTTGTTCTTCTTTCTCTAGGTCCTTTAGGTGTAAGGTTAGATTGTTTATTTGAGTTTTTTCTTGTTTCTTGAGGTAGGATTGTATTGCTATAAACTTCCTTCTTAGAACTGCTTTTGCTGCCTCCCATAGGCTTTAAATCGTCGTGTTTTCTTTGTCATTTGTCTTTAGGTATTTTCTGATTTCCTCTTTAACTTCTTCAGTGATCTCTTAGTTATTTAGTAACGTATTGTTTAACCTCCATGTGTTTGGGTTTCATTTTTTTCCCTGTAATTTATTTCTAATCTCATAGTGTTGTGGTAAGAAAAGATGCTTGATATGATTTCAATTTTCTTAAATTTACCAAGGCTTGGTTTGTTACCCAGGATGTGATCTATCCTGGAGAATGTTTCGTGTGCACTTGAGAAGAAGGGTAATCTGCTGTTTTCAGATGGAATGTCCTATAAATATCAATTAAATCTATCTGGTCTATGGTGTCATTTAAAGCTTGTATTTCCTTATTAATTTTCTGTCTGGATGATCTGTCCATTGGTGTAAGTGAGGTGTTGAAGTTCCCCACTATTATTGTGTTAATATCGATTTCTTCTTTTATAGCTGTTAGCATTTGCCTTATATATTAAGGTGCTCCTGTTGGGTGCATATATATTTATAATTGTTATATCTTCTTCTTGGATTGATCCCTTGATCATTACGTAGTGTCCTTCTTTGTCTCTTGTAACATTCCTTATTTTAAAGTCTATTTTATCTGATATGAGTATTGCTACTCCAGCTTTCTTTTAATTTCCATTTGCATGGAATATCTTTTTCCATCCCCTCACTTTCAGTCTATATGTGTTCCTAGGTCTGAAGTGGGTCTCTTGTAGACAACATATATATGGGTCTTGTTTTTGTATCCACTCAGCCAGCCTGTGTCTTTTGGACGGAGCATTTAATCCATTCACATTTAAAGTAATTATAGATATGTATGTTCCTATGACCATTTTCTTAATTGTTTTGGGTTTGTTTTTGTAGGTCCTTTTCTTCTCTTCTGTTTCCGACTTAAAGAAGCTCCTTTAGCATTTGTCTTAGAGCTGGTTTGGTGGTGCTGAATTCTGTTAGGTTTTGCTTGTCTGTAAAGCTTTTGATTTCTCTGTCGAATCTAAATGAGATACTTGCCTGTTAGAGTAATCTTGGTTGTAGGTTCTACCCTTTCATCACTGTAAATATATCGTGCCACTCCCTTCTGGCTTGTAGAGTTTCTGTTGAGAAATCAGCTGTTAACCTTATGGGAGTTCCCTTGTATGTTATTTGTCATTCTTCCCTTGTTGCTTTTAATAGTTTTTCTTTGTCTTTAATTTTTGGCAATTTGATTACTATGTGCCTCGGCATGTTTCTCCTTGGGTTTATCCTGCCTGGGACTCTCTGCGCTTCCTGGACTTGGGTGGCTATTTCCTTTCCCATGTTAGGGAAGTTTTCAACTATAATCTCTTCAAATATTTTCTCAGGTCCTTTCTCTCTGTCTTCTCCTTCTGGGACCCCTATCATACAAATGTTGTTGCGTTTAATGTTGTCCCAGAGGTCTCTTAGGCTGTATTCATTTCTTTTCATTCTTTTTTCTTTATTCTGTTCCGTGGTAGTGAATTCCACCATTCTGTCTTCCAGGTCACTTATCCGTTCTTCTGCCTCAGTTATTCTGCTATTGATTCCTTCCAGTGTATTTTTCATTTCTGTTATTGTATTGTTCATCTCTGTTTGTTCTTTAATTCTTCTAGGCCTTTATTAAACATTCCTTGCAGCTTCTCGATCTTTGCCTCCATTTTTTTCCTGAGGTCCTGGATCATCTTCACTATCATTATTCTGAATTCTTTTTTGGAAGGTTGCCTATCTCTACTTCATTTAGTTGATTTTCTAGGGTTTTATCTTGTTCCTTCATCTGGTACATAGTCCTCTGCCTTTTTTATTTTGTCTATTTTTCTGTGAATGTGGTTTTCGTTCCACAGTCTGCAGGATTGTCATTCTTCTTGCTTCTGCTCTTTGCCTTCTAGTGGATGAGGCTATCTAAGAGGCTGTGCAGGCTTTCTGATAGGAGGGACTGGTGGTGGGTAGAGCTGGGTGTTGCTCTGGTGGGCAGAGCTCAGTAAAACTTTAATCTGCTTTTCTGCTGATGGGTGGGGGTGATTTCCCTCCCTGTTGTTTTTTTGGCCTGAGGCGACCCAGCACTGGAGGCTACAGGCTCTTTGGTGGGGCTAATGGTTGGACTCCGGGAGGGCTCATGCCAAGGAGTACTTCCCAGAACTTCTGCTGCCAGTGTCCTTGTCCCTGAGGTGAGCCACAGCTACCCCCCGCCTCTGCAGGGGACCCTCCAACACTAGCAGGTACGTCTGGTTCAGTCTCCTATGGGGTCACTGCACCTTTCCCCTGGGTCCTGATGCACACACCACTTTGTGTGTGCCCTCCAAGAGTGGAGTCTTTGTTACCCTCAGTCCTGTCTAAGTCCTGCAATCAAATCCCACTAGCCTTCAAAGTCTGATTCTCTGGGAATTCCTCCTCCCGTTGCCGGATCCCCAGTTTGGGAAACCTGACGTGGGGCTCAGAACCTTCACTCCAGTGGGTGGACTTCTGTGGTATAAGTGTTCTCCAGTTTGTGAGTCACCCACCCAGCGCTTATGGGATTTGATTTTATTGTGATTGCACCCCTCCTACCGTCTCATTGCAGCTTCTCCTTTGTCTTTGGATATGGGGTATCTTTTTTGGTGAGTTCCAGTGTCTTCCTGTCTATGATTGTTCAGCAGTTAGTTGTGATTCCGGTGCTATCACAAGAGGGAGTGAGTGCACATCCTTCTACTCTGCCATCTTGAACCAATCTCCATCACCTTCTCTTTAGAAAGTTGAATGACAAGGACTTATAAGACTGGTTCTCAAGCTTTATGGGCATAAGAATGATTTCTAGGATTTGTTTAAAATGCAGACTCTTGTGCTTCACATTAAAACTTAGTGAATCTGAATTTCTGAGAGTGTGTCCCAGAAGTCCTCAGTTTAAACAAGTTTCCTAAGTGATTCTTATTCCTGAGGTTTGTGGGCCACATTATAAGAAACAATAATGTAGTTCTAAACACGTCCTTCCGCTCGATTCCTCCTCTTTTTCTCTTGTCCGCCATCCTATGTGCGGTTGGATTTGCTCCTCGCCATGTCTTCTCACAAGACTTTCAGGATCAAGCGATTCCTGGCCAAGAAACAAAAGCAGAATCGTCCCATTCCCCAATGGATTCGAATGAAAACTGGTAATAAAATCAGGTACAACTCTAAGAGAAGACATTGGAGAAGAACCAAGCTGGGTCTATAAGGAGCCTCACATATGAAGTGGCACGCATAATCAGAACGTCACTAGTGTCTGGAACGGCTGCCTGTGTTGGATGCTCTCTCCTCTTTTCTTGATCTTTCCTCACCACTGCTCACTGTGTAGCTCAGTAATAAACATGTGAACCTTTTGTTGGAAAAAAAAAAAAAAGAAACAATAATGTAGAGGCTCATTCTGCTGCAGCAAATGGAGATGGATTTTTCATCTTATGGGGATTGGGTGAAATCTGGCCCGATTCTGTTCATTCATGATGGCCTAGATGTGGTTGTAAGGAGTTTGGAGGAGATGTGGTCATCGGACTGTGTTATAACTGATAAAGATGAGATAAGATGGATAGGTGTCGATCCTGGGTAAATTCTCGACTCGTCAGGTTGACTGAGACTGAGGCTAAGGAATTACTGGTGAGATTGAAGCTATTCCTGGTTAATTGGATGGACATCACACAGACATGGGCCACTAGTCAGGGGCAGGGACAGAAGCTGGAGCAGGAAGGACTCAGACTGAAGCTGCAGCCAAGGTCATCAACACATAGGGATCATTTCCATCTGCTCTTCATGTGCTGACAGGAGTCTGCTGCTGACAGTGGCCTCATATCTGGGGTGACTCTGGCTTCCTTCATCTGTCCCACACCTGGGAGTCTCTTTTCAGCTATATATTAAAAAAAAATCCTGAGAAGAGATTTCCTGCTCTGAGTTACCAACTACACCCTCATCTCTCCAAGAAACTTGGACTTCTGTGCCAGAACTGCTAAACAATACTTGGGTGGGGTGGGTTGGGATGTGAGAGGGGAGACTACCAGTGAGTGGAAGCTGATTCTTAAGAATCTTCAGAATCTTTCTCATCCATTGCTCCTGGAAAGCTAGAGTCAGTGCCCTGACAAGTTCAGGAAAAGAGATAACAAAGAAAGAAACAGATACTTTTACAACGACACAAGATTTCTAGCTTGTGATAGTGTGACAGCCTCATACCGAAGAGGGAGACTGAGCCCAGAGAAAACTCTCAGAATTTGGTGGCCGAGTTGCTGCCACCTCATCTTATATTGTTCAGGGAAGTAAAGGGAGGCTAGACCAAAATACACAAGGGGGATCTGGAAATCTCTCAGATAAAAGAATTCTGCCCTGCATACTTCTACAATTTTAAGATTCATTTGAGCTTACAAGTTTCCTTTTCAAAATGCTAGTACCCCAAGGATGTATTCTTGCTTGAAGTAGGTTACTTTCACCAGGCTGCACTCCTCCAAAAGCCTCTAGGAGAACAGTTGCACTGAGAGATAGTAAATTCTGGTTGAGCTGCAGAAACAGGAAATTGTGAATTATGATGCACTTTGAGGGAGGGGAGTGGAGACTTTGTACATTCAGAAGGTCGCCTAGTTTTCCACTCTGTACCTGGGTGGGAAGTGGGGAAGAAAGAAAAGAAGGGCCACCTCTTGTGTTTTTTCAGCTCCCTGTTTCTCGATGGGGCTTCTGCTCTCTCCCATTGACTTTTGGCTGGGTGTCCTTTCACTAATCCTTGAAGATCCAGTTTAAACATCACCTCCTTTCCAGGCTTGCCCAAGGAGAGTTAGTGGCTGTATCCTTTGAGCTCTCACAATTGTTTATATATATATTTCACTTTTATCTGTTTATTGCTACATTTCTCCCACAGACCATGAATTCCTTGAAAGCAGGGATCATATCCATTTAGGATCTAACATAGTACACAATAGGATTCAGTAACTATTGACATGATGAATGAATTTATGACAAACTACTTTGGCGAAACAAATTATCAGTGTTAATAAAATTGATTTCTTTTATAAGAAAGGCATTTCTAAATAGCTTGGGACGCATACACATTGCTATACTATTTTTGTGTTATAGTCATTAAAGTAGGTTCCTTTCACACTTTTCTAAATTAAACCAATGCTCAGTTAGTTACTAAAAACAAGAAGTATTTTTTCATTCATCCTATCCTTTCCTGAAACTAGACGAAGTTAACAAAGTTTACCAAAACTGTGCAAGCAGAATCTTTCATTGAGGTTTCTGGTTTAAGCAGAGACCAGCAAGAATGATACATTTGAAAAATCCCTGGAAGGAAAACTTAAGAAGGAATAGTTTACTAATTATAGGAGAGTATATGGACCCCAAAAAAATCACAAGGTGGTCAGGCAAATTTGGGAAATTTTGATGTACTATTTTACACATACCAAAGTAGCAAGAATTTTAAAAATATAATATCTAGTGGGTACAAGTTTCGGCGAATTCAGCACACTCTCTTGCCACTAGTGTAGCAGATGGGCCTAACTCTTTGGGAAAGTGATACAATATGTATGAGAAGCCAGAAAGATGTTCCATAATCCAACTCCTGGAAATTTATCCCAAAGCAATACGTGAAAAGAAGAAAACAACTTAGACCACTTGAAAATGTTTGTTGTTCTAGTAATAAGGGCGCCCCGTCTCTGCTAGTCCAGTTCCTTCCCACCACCCTTTCAGGTATGGGGTAGTGTCCCCTCTGGGCTTACAGAGTCTTGGGGGCCTTGCAGGGAGGTGCCCTCCTAGGGACTTGTAGTGCCTTGGGTCTCAGGCAAGGCCAATGAGTCAGAGCTGTGGATGCAGTGACACAAGGCTTCCCCTCAGAGGTAGACTGGGTGTTTGCCTTGGCTCCTCAAAGTGGTTCGTCTTTTGCCTGCCATCCCCTGGGCGCTTAACAGAATGGGTTATTCAGAGGCTCCCTCTGGTCCTTTCCCCCTTTTCTACCTCTCTAGTTCCCACCTGTACCACCTGCAGACTCCTTGACCTTGAGTCCATGGTTCTCCTTGTTATATCCCCCAAAATATTCTGAGGCTTTCAGGACCACAGTAATTGCTGATTAAACCAGAGTCCAAAGCCTTAGCAACCAAACCAATCCAAATCGAACCAAGCAAGCCAAACAAAAAGCTTTTCCCTCCCAATCATAAAAGGTGCCCTAGGAGATGGATGTTTAGAAACACAATGTAAGATCTTTCAGCAAAACAGAAAACGGAATTTTAGTAGAGTTTCTATTTAAGAAAATAAAAAACTAAAAACAAAGATTGGAATAACAAATACTGCCAAAATCTTTAGAAATGGAGACAACCTCCACTAGGAGGTTAATGAGTAAATCAGTAGTCTTCAAATATTTTTGTTCACATACATGAAATATAATTTACCCTCTTGCATATTTCTAGGTTAACATCTAAAATTTTTTCGTCATAAGTTTAAGCAGTTGCAAAGGATACAATTTCCTGCATACTGTAAAAATAACATTTGAAACTAGAATAGTCACTCTTTTAAATGAGTCCAATGAAATCTAAATACCATAGCAATTATGCCTATTATCAGCTATTTACAAAATATATGAACAAGCTCTTCTTTACCTGCAGTATATTTTTTGTAATTTATTTTTCTTTTCACACTTATAGCTCCATTCCACTTCCCCATCCCTCAGGATCATATCCTAGTTTAATGTATTTTTATGTTTGAATGTATTTTATTGATCATCCTATTATATTTATCTGTGATGAAAATATAAATATATTTAATTTTAAAATTTCCTATGACTGAAAGACTATGTGCTAAAACATTTTCTTCTAGATTAAGATATTATTATATTTATTAGTAATGATCAGGTATTCAAAACAATGCAAAATATATTACAAATGTTTATAATTACTAAACATGTAATTTTTTACAATTAGTGCATGCATTTGTTGTTAAATACTACATCTTACAAGAATGAGACAGAGTTAAGCATCAATGTTTTTCTCAATTTTTCATTTTTACAAATTCTAAGAAAATGTTTTTACATTAATAAGTATATGGGGCTGTAAGAAGTGTTGTCACATCAATTCACTCAATTCTTTGAACTCCTTCCAGTTTATAAACTCACTTAGTGATCTTGAGGTCATACTTTGTTGAAAGCAATTATTTGGAAATCACCTGGCTTGCAATAGAATTTGTTATCTAGTCATTAGAAGTATACTGTCTCTGTACAGTCCAATATTTTAAATTGATAAAGAACTGACAAAGGTTGCCTGAGGCTTTATACCCTGGAACATTGCACCATTTTAAGATTCTCAGTGAGTGAAAGTTATGGCCTTTCTTTTTGCAATTTGGGAAATATATGGCTATTGTAAAAGAGTTGGGAAATGAAACAGGGAGATGCCGTACTGCAGTCCTTTACCAGCAGATCAGTTTTAGAAAATGACACAGATGCAAGCTGAAGATTCAGAAACTGGTGGCCTTAAAACTAAGTGTGCACCTACCCCTTGAAAATCCCCTGGGGGATGCTCCTGTCAGGTTGAAGACCACTGATGTAAATATTTACATCATCTTACTGAATTTGATAAGAGAGATAGGTCAGCTCACATTAGGCCTTGGTTGGGAAACTGTACTCTGGTGTTTACACCTTGGGAGTATAGAACTAGTGACCTTTAACACTAGGGATAAAACAGCCAATTCCTCTTGGTGATTTTTATAGATTGCTGCCCTCATCCTTTCTATTCTGCCCTTCTATATTTTCTTCTCAGTGGTAGTAACCTTTTTTTTTTTTTTTTTATAAATTTATTTTATTTATTTATTTATTTGGCTGTGTTGGGTCTTCGTTTCTGTGCGAGGGCTTTCTCTAGTTGCAGCGAGCGGGGGCCACTCTTCATCGCGGTGCGCGGGCCTCTCACTGTCGCGGCCTCTCTTGTTGCGGAGCACAGGCTCCAGATGCGCAGGCTCAGTAATTGTGGCTCACGGGTCTAGTTGCTCCGCGGCACGTGGGATCTTCCCAGACCAGGGCTCGAACCCGTGTCCCCTGCATTAGCAGGCAGATTCTCAACCACTGCGCCACCAGGGAAGCCCAGTGGTAGTAACCTTAACTTCAATTTTGGAGTACTGATGTTGAGCTTATATACTGACTGCCTGAGGCAAATATAATGCCCCACTTAAAAATGATTATTAAGACCATAAAAAATGAGAAATCTTGGGCTTCCCTGGTGGCGCAGTGGTTGAGAATCTGCCTGCTAATGCAGGGGACACGGGTTCGAGCCCTGGTCTGGGAAGATCCCACATGCCACGGAGCAGCTGGGCCCGTGAGCCACAATTGCTGAGCCTGCGCGTCTGGAGCCTGTGCCCCGCGACGGGAGGGGCCGCGATAGAGAAAGGCCCGCGCACCGCGATGAAGAGCGGTCCCCGCACCGCGATGAAGAGTGGCCCCCGCTTGCCGCAACTGGAGAAAGCCCTCGCACGAACCGAAGACCCAACACAGCCAAAAATAAATAAATAAATAAATAAATAAATAAGAAAATCCTTTAAAAAAAAAAAAAAATGAGAAATCTTTAGAGTATAGTAAGGTAAAAAAGCAAAATATGTAGTTGTATGAAAATTATTATTTCAATTATACAAAACTACATAAAATTCTGGATAATACTATAAGTAAATATGCAAAGATTTAGTGTTTTTTTAATAAAATGTCTTTAATGTTGCATTACTTTTTAAGTAATAATGCTAATTACACTTATGATGCTGGGGGTCAGATAATGTCTAATCTAACATTCTCTTTCTCTTAACGGTACCAAAAAACTGTGTGTGAGTTTAAGTTCCCCAAAATAAAGTGTTCAAGAGATTGAAAACTACGTTTTTCAAAACTATTTTCTCATCATGATTCACTATGGGTGTTAAGTCTCCAAACATATTTAAACTCCTCCTCAACCTAGTTTAAAACATCCCATGTGTTAACGTCATGAATTCCACAAGTTTATTTCCTGTTGTACGAGGTAGTAATTCTTTTCATTTATATTCACTTTTTAGCTTCCTCTCATTTCCTGGTTTTACTGTTCAGAGTGAAGAACTCGACCTTGTTGACTTACACTGCTGTTAAGCTTTATCATTCCTTGTAGCTTTATATTTTTTTAGAGTTCATATTTTTAAAAACTAAGCCATGTTTGGCAGCCTCCAAAACTAATCTTTTTCTCAAGTTTGTTGCGTTTTTCTTGTTTTGCTTTTTTGAGGCCTCACAGCGAGCTCGGTATCTTCCAGGGCCCACCAAAGGAAGGAGCCTTAGAAGAGACTAGTTTGAGAGAGTTGATGTCTGCGAGAAAGAAATAATGGCTACCACCCCTTTGGGGGTTATGGCCTTGGGACCCAAAGGTACCCGAAACCAGCGCCCCGAAAGGTGGAGCGCAGAGCAGCCCCCGAGATCTCGGTAGCCTCTCCGTCAGCCGCCTCCGGCGTGGCCCCACCCCGCCCCGCCCCGCCCCGCCCCGCCCCGCCCCTAGGCGGCTGCTCGCGGCAACCACCGCCCTCCCCCGGCCCAATGGCGAGGCTGCCGCGTCGGTGACGTGAAGCAGTGCTCTGGCTCGTCCGGCCCCCGGCCCGCAGTCCATTACACCATCCGCCGCGGCTGCTGCTGCCGCCGCTGCAGCCCGCTCAGACTGGGAGGGCGGGAGGCAGTTCGGCGGGGCGGGGTGGGGCGGGGCGAGCGGCGCGGCCGGATTCATTCCTGTGGGGCGCGGGGTATGCAGGAGCTGTGCGGCCGCAGGCGGAGCTGGGCGGCCCGGACGGCGGCGCGGACAGCGGTCTCATTTTGAGGGGGCAGCCCGAGCCCGAGCGACCGGCGGCGGCGGGGAGGACTAGCCCCCTGGCAGGTAGTGGAGGCGGCGGCGGCGGTCTGGCCGAGCCCGGGCCGCGGCCTGAGGCTCCCGCGGGGAGGCCTGGGCGGGAAGGGGAAGGAGGGCGCTCCCAGGAGCGGAAGGCGGGCAGCGGGCTGGAGGCCACAGGCTGATCGGCCTGCGGGAGGGGGTCGTGGTCGATGGAGGAGCTTGGGGAGGGGGCTGCCCCTATCGGGAAAAGGTAGATGTGAAGGTTGTGTAGGGGTGCCTGTGGTTTGGGGAACCTACGGACCCCTTTGCGGGGCGGGGGGGGATCAGAATGGGGCGGGCGAAGTTAGCTAAAAGGCAGCCGGATTTCCTGAGAGCCTCGAGTAGTTTTAAAGGAGAGAGAACCTTTCGTGTGAGGGTTTTGGCGTTAGCTGGCCGCGGTTTGTTGGTTCCGACCTTTTTTGTTCCTTCTCGAAAGCCATCCTGGCCACAGCGAGGCCTTGCAGCCTCGCGCCCTTGGCCCGCTCTCCTCTGCAGATGTGAGAAAGGGAAGCATTTCTGCACCCGCGTCTCCTGCCTCTTTCGGTTGTACTCTCTCTGGGCGTGTGCAAAGCAAAACTAGCCCGAAGCTTGGCTGGTTAGGAAGCGAGAAATCCGGTTGCCTGTAGTGTTTAAATTTACCGTATATAGAGAAGAGACTATCTCCCTCCATAACATTTGGGTCTCTGTGTGTATCTTTTTGTATTCTTCTTTCCCACCTTTTTCGGGGAGGCGGAGTAGTCCCTAAAGTGTGCCCCCCCCGCCCCCAGGAGTAAAAATTAAGAAAACCTCGTGTTTTCGCCTTTACCTATGGAAATTTCAAAACCGCTACTTTTTTTTTTTTTCTTTTTCTAGTTTGGTGCTCTGGTTGTCATATGTTGGACGGCAATAGACAGAACATACATCCGTTCTGGGGCGCCGTGATTAACATTGAACTTTGGTTCCTGTAACCCTTGCCTGTGTCAACAGAGTTAAGCTGGAGCTTTGCTTTGAAGGATAAATAAAGCACAGCCTCTCAACTGGACATAAATGGATCTAAAGACAGCAGTATTTAACGCAGCTCGAGATGGCAAACTCCGGCTTCTCACCAAATTGTTGGCAAGCAAATCTAAAGAGGAGGTTTCCTCCTTGATCTCTGAGAAGACAAATGGGGCCACCCCACTCTTGATGGCCGCCAGGTATGGGCACCTTGACATGGTGGAGTTTCTCCTAGAGCAGTGCAGCGCCTCCATAGAAGTCGGGGGCTCGGTCAATTTTGATGGCGAAACCATCGAGGGGGCTCCCCCTTTGTGGGCCGCTTCTGCAGCAGGACATCTGAAGGTGGTTCAGTCTTTGTTAAATCATGGAGCGTCTGTCAACAACACGACTTTAACCAATTCAACTCCTCTTCGAGCTGCCTGTTTCGATGGCCATTTGGAAATAGTCAAGTACCTGGTAGAACACAAAGCTGATTTGGAAGTGTCAAACCGACATGGGCATACATGCTTGATGATCTCATGTTACAAAGGACACAAAGAGATTGCTCAGTATTTACTTGAAAAGGGGGCAGATGTTAATAGAAAAAGTGTTAAAGGTGAGTTCATCTTCATTTTAATTTTTTAAGGGTTTACCGCTTATTTTCAGGAAGTTTGATACTTAATTATAAGCAGTGGTGTTGAGTAAGCCAACACTGACAGACCTGTTTTGATTAGGTATCCCTTCCAGTATAACCTTGTTGATTGTTTCTTTGGTATTTGATAGTACATGGGACAAATGTGATAAAAAAGACCTCTATCACTGTGTTAAGCAGCATTTTCTCTCTTTATTTGGAGTAACTTCCAATTCATGGGAAGTGGGTTCCCCAAAGTTTAGAGCATGTTAGTGGCAGTTGATCTGAGCCATTAGACTTGTGTTTACTTAAGAATATACTTTGATTTAATATATTTTTCTTAGTTTTATTTTTTTAGAATACCCTTGGAGTAGAAACTACTATATTTAGTGAGTCATTGTCATGTTTGTCTTAGGTAGGCATTTCATTTGTTATTCTGTCAGGGACAGCTAGGCCATACTGACCTGGAAGGATTAATATCAATGAAAAGGAGAAAATCTGTTCCCTTATTCCATACTTACTGTGTGGCCAATAGAAAATCCTTTCATTAAATATAGCAGGAGAGAGAACAGATTTTTTTAAACTGCTACAATGCCCAGAGCAAAACAAGGACTAGGTTAAGCAGATGTGGATTTGCTGACTAGCAACAATGTAAACATCTTTGTCCAGAAGAAGAGTTCAGGTTTATGGTCCTGTATACATTTCAGATGATAGTTTAGGATTTTTTTAACCCTTAAAAACAAGTGTTTTGATGGTATAATATTAATACTTAATGTTAACATTATTCTCCTAAAACATATTTGTTTATACAACAGCAAAGTAATTCACTGTGTAATATTAAAAAACTATAAAACTTAAACGAGCATACATACATGGTAAAAAAAAAAAATCACACAATACAAATTGGTGTACAGTGTTTAGTATGGAAAAATATGTCTTAACACCCTTCATTTCTAGACCTCCAACCCACCAGCTACCGTTGTTTACAGTGTTTTGTGTGTCCTCAGGATAGTCTATGCAAATACAAGTATACTTGTCTGTATATCTCTTCCTGTTTCTTCTTTGTTAATTGATACATACTGTTCTTTCTCTTTTTTTAACTTTAATTTATCTTGAATGTCATTCAACTGCAACACACGTGGCTACCTCATTCTGTTTCATGGCTACACAGTATTTCGTTGTATGAGTGTGCATAATTTAGTCCCTGTTGACAGACAGTTAGGTCACATCCAAAATAAACAATGCTGCTGTGAATATTCTTGAACAAATCTCTAGCTTTGCACACTTGTGTGAAAATAGCTGTGTTACAAGTAACTGTAAGTGGAATTGCTAAATCAAAGTGAATGTGCATTGATCATTGTGATAATGACTGATGGCCTCTCAGAGTGGCTAAACCACACAATTATGGGGCACCACATAGTTACTGGACACATTTACTGAAGTTAGTATAATCTTTTTTAAAAAGGTTTGTCATACAAATGATACAGCCTCATTGTGATTGTTTGTAAATTTTTTTCCTGAGGAGATATAAAAATCTCCCAGAATTCCAGCACTTAGAGATAATCCTCCCAAAGATACTGAATTTTGCATTTAGATATATGTATGCAATTTTATTTTATATGCTCTTCTGTACTTGTTTTTTAGCTTAATAAATGTTATCCTTAATGTCATTAATTATAGCTTTTTAATTTCAGTAGCGGCATACTCTTCTACTAATGGAGTTTTACATTGCTTCTGCCGTCTCACTGTAAGAAATGTTTCTGTAAACATTCTTTCTTATGAATGTTTTATTGTTTCTGATTATCTTTGATGTAGTGTTGGGTAAAAGGACAGCATGACTTTTTTTTTTTTAAACAATCACCGTTCTTTTAAAGAATGTTTGTTTTAAAAGAACAAATTACTGCTTAATTGACCATGTTACTATTGGGAATGCTTTGAAATCCTACCTAGAAGAGAAAGGGTTAAAAGGTATGGCTGCATGTTTAGGCTTGTTGAATTTTTAGTTTGTTTTGGGCTTTTTATTCATCAGCCTAATGATGTAGAGATTGTTGATTAAACTCACGTATTTAAATCAAATTGGGGCATGTTTTAAACTTAGGTCATTGGAGAGATTAGTACTGGTACTATTTTCCCTTCTGTTTTTCAAAGTTCTTTATACTTCTAGAGATATAATGTATGGGAGAACTATACTGTAAATAGCCCATATTTTAGTGAGCATTTTCCCTTAGTAAACTGTGAACAATATTTAACTTGATGACCTTTGCTATTTCAGAGGTAATAAAACCTTTTAACACCATCATCATATAGTTTTGTACTTGAGGATGTGTATACTCCCTCTTCTGGCTAATTCTAGAGTTTTTTCTTTTTTTACCTCAGTATCAATATCTAGTATTTATGCTGTTTAAAGAAGTACACATAAGAGAGAACAATTTTATACAAAAAATTGTTTTCATATAGCTTCAATTTTATATACATACATATATATACATAATACATACGTGTGTGTTATATGTATATATAATATATCACTTTGTGTGCAGTACTTTAACTTTTGCATAGTGCCTTTTAAATTTGACAGTGAGTCTTAAAGAATATTGGGGGCAGATTAAAGTACGTATGTACCTCCCCCACTCTGGTCCTGAAGCTTCCATTCTTTGATAATTACTCCCTCATCGACTTTTCAGATTTTTTTTTTATTTTATGGGTTTGGGGGGTAATAAAAAAAACAGGAACCATTTGAAACTGAGGCAGGAACACTGGAGAAGGATCTGGTAGAGTGTCAAGAAAGGATTTTTTTCCCTACATTTTTATCCCCATGCAAAAAATGGAAAAGACTGATAAGATGAGGGATAAAATGGAATCATTTCTTAGGAAATTTTATACGTCAGCTGTTGGAAATGGTTCTGAAGAAGGGAACTGTCAGTAGATTATGCTTGGTTTGCTTAAATATAAAATGCATGTGACTTCTACCTTGCATTACTTTTTAACAGGCAGTTGGCATCTGAATATATTATCTAACCTCTTTCCATTACTTTTTAACAGGCTGTTGGCATTTTGAACATGTTTTAACCTAAGGTGGAATTCATTCATTAATTGAGAGAGCATTTATTGAGTCCCTTGAGTGTGCCAGACTGTTTGACTTAGGATATACAAAGATGAGTAAGACAAGATATCCAGTCCTTGATTCCCTGCACTTCAGGAGCTCATGGCTTGTTTGGAGAGACAGGTTCATAAGCAGATACTTAAATCACAATATGGTAAATGCAGCAGTAGTGCTTTCTTGTCTTAGATTTTTGGAAATACTTTATCCCCAACTAACTCATTACCTGAGGGGACAGTGGGTTCCTTTTTTTCCCGTGCCATTCAAAAGGGGGAGAAAAACTGAGATATTTAGAAATGCTGCTCCAGTTTAACACAGCAGTTGATTTTTGAGACATGAAAGTTGGTTGCTATTTAAATATAGAGCTCAAATCAGGAGTGATTAGACAAGCCCATCTTAGGGCCATCACACTGATCTCAGTACTTGACGGTTATAGTCATCTTTGGCTTTCTTTGGTTCTTTTTTATTTGAGTTTATTTTGTTTGTTTGCTTATGTTTTGACTCAGAATAGGACTTTGCAGATCTATGGAAAAGTTACTTAAACCCTCAATTCTGCTTTTACACCCAAATTCGACTGGAAATTGAGCACCTGAAAGTGATTGGTTGAGTACTACAGACCTATATAGAACAGCTCTTTGAGTTGGGATTGGGGAGGCTGGCCCCAGAGGACAGGCTATCCTCACGCATGGGTCAATTATTTTAGATACCCAAGGTAATTAAGTAAATTAGTAATAGGATAATTCCTGTGCATTTTCTGTAGGCCAGATATTGTGTTGGACATTGTGGAGGCTATGAAAAGATACAGCACAGCACATCACATTTGTTCACTGCTAAAGGAATGGTGTAAATTCATTATATAGGATTTTGGAAGAGTGTACTGACTGGAAAGGCCTCATGGAGTTAACTGGGCTTTGAAAGGATTGTTGGAGTTGAGATCTGCAGAAGGGATTTGATCCAGTTTTTAAGGCTTAGGAAATGGCATAAGGAAAGGCGCATTGAGAAATATGCTTGGAGGGTACAGAAATTGGAAAGTAGCATATTTGGACCAAAGGGCAGTCAGGGCTAGATTATAAAAGGACATTGACTTCCAGGTAAAGGAGTTTGACTTTATTCTTTATGCAGTGGTAGGTAAGTCAGTGAATGTTTTCAGCAGAGGAACGACTGAAGTTTTTTTTTAGAGAGAAACCCATCTTAGTACATTCTAGTTCTGTTACATTGTGAGCTGTTTGAGGCTAGAGACCTGGTGTTTGTATCCGTGTGTTAGAAAGAGTAATCTGGCCCACAGGGGGCAATTGGTAAATGAGTTTGTTGAATGAATGTGTTGCATTTAAGAGAGGAAAGATTATAAGCTCTTTGATGGCAAGGACTGTGTTTTCTGGTCCTTTTAGTACAGAAATACATACATGAAGACATTAAGACAGTGACTGTGAAAAGTGAGTGGTACAGGTAGAACTCTGTAGGAGCTTAGAAAAGGGAGAAAACCATGTAGGCTCGTAAGTATGGTTAGCTTTAAAAGGGTTTGAGAGAGCTAGATCAGGCAGTTTGTTTGCCTCTTTTAAAATAAATAAATAACTAAATAAATTTATTTATTTAGTTATTTAGTTATTTGTGGCTGCACTGGGTCTTCGTTGCTGCACACAGGATTTCTCTAGTTGTGGCGAGCGGGGGCTACTCTTTGTTGCAGTGCAGTGGCTTCTCTTGTTTCGAGCACGGGCTCCAGGTGTGCGGGCTTCAGTAGTTGTGGCGCGCAGGCTCAGTAGTTGTGGCACATGGACTTAGTTGCTCCGCGGCATGTGGGATCTTCCTGGACCAGGACTCAAAACCATGTCTCCTGCACTGGCAGGCGGATTCTTTTTTTTTTTTTAAACCTTGGTTTTATTTATTTATTTATATTAATTTAGTTTAAATATTTATTTTTGGCTGCATTGGGTCTTCATTGCTGTGTGCGGGCTTTCTCTAGTTGCGGCGAGCAGGGGCTACTCTTCGTTCTGGTGCGCGGGCTTCTCCTTTCAGTGGCTTCTCTTGTAGCAGAACACGGGCTCTAGGCACACGGGCTCAGTAGTTGTGGAGCACAGGGCTTAGTTGCTCCGCGGCATGTGGGATCTTCCCAGACCAGGGCTCGAACCCCTGTCCCCTGAATTGGCAGGTGGATTGCCAACCACTGTGCCACCAGGGAAGCCCACCAGGCGGATTCTTAACTACTGTGCCACCAGGGAAGCCCCTATTTGCCTCTTTATTATGGAAATTTTCTGACTTATATGTAAGTGGAGAAAGTAGAGAGAAGAATACTTTGAACCACTATGTATTTATCACCTTGCTTCAACATTTATCCATTTGCCTATATATGTTAAAAAATATATTTCTCCCTCCTTTTGTTCTCTGAAGTAGTTCGAAGCAAACCCCAGGCATTCTTTCTCTCCTATAGTATAGGCAGTTTAGGGTATAGATGTATTTCAGTCAAGAGAATGTTAAAAAAAAGAAATCCTTTTTTTCTTGTATCCACTGTAAATCCAAAGGAATTTCATGTAAGAAAATCTCCACTGTAAATTAAGAATGGTTGGTATTAAGAGAATGGACAAAGATAATGACTATTGTCACGTAGGTCGGTTATTTGTATACTTCAGGACTGAGAGTGTTGGAAGCTGAAATTCTCTTTTTCTTCTTTGAGAACTCTAGCTCAGCTCTTGGTTACCTCAGAACACACCTCCTAGCAGAGAAGAGTGAAAGAGAGGGATTTAAAATTTCTTTCTGCTCTGTAACATTCCATACTTACTTTGATATAATAATAATGTTTAACTAGTTGAATTCATTAACATTTTAATCCCAGATCAAGTTGCTCCTGCAAGCTGTTTCTTGTTCATCCTTTTCCCTCCTGTATCTCCTGGCACACTTTCTCTGTGTCTTCAGGGAAACTTGGCATCCTAGTTGGGGAAGCTAAGCTGTAGATGATGTGTCTATTGAGTGCAGTAGGGAAATATCTATTGTGTTCCTCTAACCCTGAAGATTGGATTGTAAACTGTGAATCCTCACAAAATTGAACTGGTGAAAATGAGTAGATCCTGAACACTACTGCTATTTCAGAGTCATCCCCAGCAACACAAACTTAAGGCAGAGGTTAAGTTTTACTTACTGATCTTTTAGCTACATATAGTTCCCTCACTGAGTTCATCTTTATGAGATTTTAATCACATTGATTAATTAAACTTGTTTAAAAGAAAATTTAGGAAGCCCATGGCATTCTAAAGATTTATGCTACTGAGACATCGGGAGTGTATGTGTTGGAAGATAGAGGTGGAAGAGTTGGGGAGAGGCCCAGGTAAGGAAGTCACATGGATGCAAATTTGATTAAAATATCTCTTTTCCTCCTTTTTCCCTCCCTTTGGGTAGAGCTGCAGTTGAATAGAGAGTCCGAACTAGAATGTAAGTCTGAATTGTAATGTTGATGTTTTCATCAACTTATGTTGTATAATTTTCATCAAATTATACTATTATTAGTTGAATTTAGTCCTGATCCCTTAGCTCAGATCTTAGCTTTGAAAATTCTGCTTGCTATCAAGACCCATTTCAAAGGCAAGTCCTCGTCCCCCTCGAGTCACATGAATGCATCTTGAGCATTTTTTAGCATTTAACTTTGTAGTGAGCTCAAGGACCTGTATTGTTAAATTTCTCTGTGTTCCTAGCTCACTGCCTTATATAAAGAATTAATGAAGGGAAGGCACGTGGTAATCTTGATACCAGTAGTTTTTTATCCTATTTTTCTTTTTTTTCAAACTCTTGTCCTTGAGTGTCTCTGGTGTTACAGCATACATGGGGAAGGGAAATATTCTGAGCAGAGGAACCTCCTAGTGCTCCTTTGATATCCTAAAGTTTTCCTCTTAACCCCTTCCCGCCTGCTCCCTTAACACATACCAATTAGCTATTCCAGGAGTAAAATGCTTGGAATCAGCCTTGTCATGCAGTTGAACTGCACCCCTCCCCCCCGGCCCCCATGTTTATAGGTGGACCTCTCTTAAAGAATCAGCTTAGCTCCAGCTGCAAGGTAGAAGAATGGATGCCAAGCACAGCAGGCTAAAGAGGAGAGATGATGAGCGAGCTGGAGCTGTCGTGTAAGCTGGCTCTGCTTGCCGCCAACAGGCCAATAAGTCGGGAGACGAGGTGTTGAGGCAAGGAGTACAACTTTATTCGGAAAGCTGGCAGACCGAGGAGATGGCAGACTAGGGTCCCCAAAAAACCACCTTATGGGGTCTGGATGCCAGTTTTTTTTACAGAATCAGAGGGAAGTAAAGTAAAAAGGCAGAATAGAGAGGGAGAGGTGGGGAGGAAGTAAAGTAAAAAGGGCCATCAGTCTTGGAGAAATTCTCCTGGAATGGCCAGCCTCTGGGAGGGGATGTGTTAATTTCTTTTTTCTTGCAGCCATTCACAGGTGGGTAGGGTTCCCTGAGGCAGGCAATTATGTATGATTATGATAACAAAAGCAACGAAAAGCAAAGGCTAAAGTCAAAGAAACAGATCCAACATGGAGTCAAAATTGGCTCTTCCCTGTTACAATGAGAACTGTTTTTGTGCATTTCCAGACAAATCTGTTATGATAAAAGACCTTTTAATTGCTATTTCTATCAATCAAAACTTATACTTTACTAAAAACAAATACTTTGATTTTAAAACAGCTTTGAGACATAATTCACATACCATTCACGCACTTAAAAACCACCCATCATTGGTTTTTAATTAATTTATTTATTTATTTTTGGCTGTGTTGGGTCTTCATTTCTGTGCGCAGGCTTTCTCTAGTTGCGGCAAGTGGGGGCCACTCTTCATCGCGGTGCGCGGGCCTCTCACTGTCGTGGCCTCTCTTGTTGCGGAGCACAGGCTCCAGATGCGCAGGCTCAGTAGTTGTGGCTCACGGGCTTTGTTGCTACGCGGCATGTGGGATCTTCCCAGACCAGAGCTCGAACCCGTGTCCCCTGCATTGGCAGGCAGACTCTCAACCACTGCGCCACCTACGCGTGGGCTTTCTGTAGTTGCGGCGAGTGGGAAATACTCTTCGTTGAGGTGTGCAGGTTTCTCATTGCGGTGGCTTCTCGTTGCAGAGCATGGGGTCTAGGCGTGCAGGCTTCAGTAACTGTGGCACACGGGTTCAGTAGTTGTGGCTCGCGGGCTCTAGAGCGCAGGCTCAGTAGTTGTGGCGTGTGGGCTTAGTTGCTCTGCGGCATGTGGGATCTTCCTGGACCAGGGGTTGAACCCGTGTCCCCTGCATTGGCAGGCGGATTCTCAACCACTCTGCCATCAGGGAAGCCCAGTTCTCTAAGTTTTGAAAAACATAAACTGTAATTTAAACACCACTACAATAGAGGTGGAATGAAAACTTCCTGTATGCCCCTTTGCAGTTAACTATTCTCTCAGCACCCCCCCTCTGTCAATCACTGGTCTGTTATCTGTCCTTATAGTTTTTTAGGCATTAATTTTTTTTTTTTTTTTTTTTTTAAAGAAAGCCTGTGTTTTTTTTTTTTAAATTTTATTTATTTATTTATTTATTTTTGGCTGTGCTGGATCTTCGGTTCGTGCGAGGGCTTTCTCCAGTTGCGGCAAGTGGGGGCCACCCCTCATCGCGGTGCGGGGACTGCTCTTCATCGCGGTGCGCGGGCCTTTCACTATCGCGGCCCCTCCCGTTGCGGGGCACAGGCTCCAGACGCGCAGGCTCAGCAGCTGTGGCTCACGGGCCCAGCTGCTCCGTGGCATGTGGGATCTTCCCAGACCAGGGCTCGAACCCGTGTCTCCCGCATTAGCAGGCAGATTCTCAACCACTGCGCCACCAGGGAAGCCCAAGGCATTAATTTTAATAGTGAAAATTCTGAAGGAATGCAGATGTCCATCAAGAGAGAAGTGTTTATGTAAATTATGACATGCCTCCTTACTTGAACTTTAACCATAAAGCCATTAAGAGTGATTATGTAGTATCTATGTAAATAGTTCATGTAGACTATATACATGGAACATGACAAAATGACTAAGATGTAGGTGAAAAGCAGGAAACAGTTATATACTTTCTGATTACAACTTTATCAAAATATACTATGTAAAGACACTTGGACACATGACATAGTTGCTGTAAGATTATGCTTTTGTTTTGTATTGGGTTTTTTTTTTTTTGACCTCTGTTTTCTTAACTTTTAAGTAATGGTCTAGGTTATAATTCAGAAATTTTTTAGGGCTTCCAGGGCATGAAAGTGTGGCGGTTATATACTTAACCTGTCAGAATAATAAAGGTGATCCCCTCCTGCTAAGATTTTACTTTTTTTTTTTTTAATGTATTTATTTATTTTATTTATTTATTTTTGGCTGTGTTGGGTCTTTGTTGCTGCGCACGGGCTTTCTCTAGTTGCGGCGAGCGGGGGCTACTCTTCGTTGAGGTGCACAGCCTTTTCATTGCAGTGGCTTTTCTTGTTGCGGAGCATGGGCTGTAGGCTTGCAGGATTCAGTAGTTGTGGCACACGGGCTCTAGAGCTCAGGCTCAGTAGTTGTGGTGCACGGGCTTAGTTGCTCCATGGCATGTGGGATCTTCCTGGACCAGGGCTCGAACCCATGTCCCCTGCATTGGCAGGCGGATTCTTAACCACTGTGCCACCAGGGAAGCCCTAAGATTTTACTTTTTAAAGTTATTTTGTCCTTATTTGATTCATTTTTTGTGATATCAAGTATTAAAAATTTAAGAATCTACCTTAGCTTTGATATTGTGCTAACTGCTATCTGGGATATAAAGGAAATATAACATAGGCTCTGTGTACTTTAGGAATAGACAGTTTAGGTAAGAAAACCTATTTGTGAAGCACTAACATATTATGTAAGGTATTACATAAGATTATAATAGTAGATATAACATGAGTACTTACCAGGATGAATGAAACATTTATTCACCAGGCATTCTCAAAATGATAAATTGACATAGTATAACCAAGAAGGCCTCTTTGAGCAGCTGAAATTTCTGGTGAAACTTGGAGGAAAAGAAGTTTAAAAGGCAAAGAAGAAAGAGTATATTGACAGGAAAATTAAGAGAAGAGGCATGGAGGTGGAAGTAAGCGGGACTATTCCAGGGGCTGGGAGAGGTAACTTAGAATACAGTGATGGGAAGCCTAAGCAGTTTCTTTGCCTTGTGTATGGCTGGTATTGATGATGTCTTTTGGGTTAGAGAAGGTGTTGGCAAACTCTGGCCCAGAGGTCAAATCCTGCCCACCCCCTGTTTTTGTACTGCCTGAGAACTAAGATATATTTTTTAATGGTTGAAAAAAAAAATCAAATGAAGAATGATATATCATGCATGACATGTGAAAATTACACAAAAGCCACATTTCAATGTCCGTAAGTAAAGTTTTGTTGGAAAACAGTCATGTCCATTAATTTAACCAATTGCCTACGGATACTTTTTGTTATATGGTAGAGTTGAGTGATTACAACAGAGACCTTATGGACTGCAAAAGCTGGAATACTGTCTAGCCCTTTACAGAAGAAGTTTGCTGGCTCCTGGGCTAGATTCACAGAGCAGCATTCATACTGGAGATGACAAGAAATGAGGCTAGAGAGGTAGGTTAGGGGAATATTTCTCTTTTTAAAAATCTGTTTCCCATAGTGTATCTTCTTATGTGTATTCCCACTACCAAGATTAAGCTTTACTTCACATGACATGCCTTCTAAAACTATAGATTTCTGCCTTGTTGCTTTCTCATCCTCACAGAGATAGTGCTTTGAGAATCAATGCTGTAGAATTTTGAAATCTTAAAGATTTTCAGCTATTTCTTTAGAGGAAGCATGAAAGCTTTTGAGCTGGAAAGTAATATGATTGGTGGAAGTTTTATTATGAGGCTTGGTTTATATTAGAAATAGCTTATTCACTGGAGTGTAGTATGACTAGCATTTAAAATATGACCTTAGTAATGAGCAATACACTGAAATGGCAATTGGGAGACATGGGTTTTTATTTTACTACCAATTTCTCTGGTTTCTATTTGTAGAACAAGTTTATCTTCTCTACTTTGCATAGTTATTAATATAAGTTCGCAATAGTTAATACAATTTAGGGGAAAAAATGCTGTGCTAGCATACTGGTACCTTTTTTTCTTCATTTATTTCTGCTTTTTATTATTTGCTTCTAGTCTCTCTAGGTTTAATATATTGTTTTTCCCCTATAAGTTCTTGAGATGGAAACTTAGCTGTTTTTTCAAGAAGCCATTCTTTTCTAATGTACATTTAAGCATAGTTTTAGCCATATCCCACAAGATTTTTTATTTAACATTTTTATTATCATCCAGCTAAAAATATTTTCTACTTTCCATTGGAATTCCTTCTTTGACCCGTGGGCTATTTTAGAAGTATATTTTCAAATTTCAAATATGTGGAGATTTTTCTAGGGTTTTGTTTTTTGGTTTTTTTTCGCTTGTTTGTTTTTAATCTAACTTGTATTGTGGACTGAGAACATATTCAGTGATTTCAGTCCCTTGACATTTATTTGTGTGAGTCTCATTTTATGGCCCAGAATGTAGTCAGCATTTGTATATGCTCCGTGTGTCCTTAGAAAAAAATTAAATTCTGTAGTGTTCATTTAATTTTCAATATCCTTATTGGTTTTGGTCTTCTAAACTGAAAAAGGTGTGTTCAAATGTATTATGAGTGGATTTATCTGATTTTCCTTGTAGTTCTGTTGATTTTTGCTTTATTTATTTTGCTGTTTTTAGGTGAAAACAAATTTAGAATTATATCTTTCTGTTGTTTTGAATTTTATGTCATTATAAAATGTTTATCTGTAATCATGCATTTTGTTTTAAAGTCTACTTAATCTGATATTTTAATATTAGACAGCTTTCTTACGGTTAATTTTTGCATAAAGTATATATACTTTTTCATCTTTTCACTTCAACCTTTTTTTATCCTTACATTTAAGGTATTTCTCTTGTAAGCAGCATGTAGTTGAGTTCTATGTGTATTTTCAGTCTGACAGTTTTTGTCTTTTAATGGAACATTTAGTTTGCTTGTATTTAATGTAACTACTTATATATTTGGGCTTTAATCTCTTAGCTATTTACTGATTTTTATTTGTCTACCTGTTTTGCTTTGTTTCTGTCTTTGTTTGGATTATTTTTCATTTTTTCTCTATATTAGAGAATATATAGTAATTATATGCATGCATACCCTCTGTTATTTTAGTGGTTACTCTAGATAGTACTACTTTGACTTATCAAAGGCTAACATAAATTTCTAATTTTACCTCTTTCCAAGCAAGGCAGAAATCTTAGAATACTTCAACTCCAATTAACCCTCCTTACTTTTATGCTATTGCTGTCAAGCATTTTTCTTCTATATGTGTTTCAAACCCTGTTACAAGATATTATTTTTAACATCAATATTTATTTAGATATCTCACAAATTTACCCTTTCTGTCAATGTTGATGCTGTCCTTTCCAGGCTTCCATGTGGCTCATCTTTTCTTTCTCACCTGAAACGGTCCTTTACTTCACAGAATTCTAAGCTGGCATTTATTTTCCTTTAGTGCTTTAAGGCTTCTCTTGTTTCTGATTAGAACTTTGCTGTCAGTCTAATTGTTGTTCTTTTGCAGGTCATTTCCACCTATTCTTTGGTTTTAAGATTTTTCTCTTTGTCCTTAGTTTTTTTTTTTTTTTTTTTTAAAGGATTTTCTTATTTATTTATTTATTTATTTATTTATTTATTTATTTATTTTTGGCTGTGTTGGGTCTTCGGTTCGTGCGAGGGCTTTCTCCAGCTGCGGCAAGCGGGGGCCACTCTTCATCGCGGTGCGGGGACCGCTCTTCATCGCGGTGCGCGGGCCCTTCTCCATCGCGGCCCCTCCCGTCACGGGGCACAGGCTCCAGACGCGCAGGCTCAGCAATTGTGGCTCACGGGCCCAGCCGCTCCGCGGCATGCGGGATCCTCCCAGACCAGGGCCCGAACCCGTGTCCCCTGCACCAGCAGGCAGATTCCCAACCACTGCGCCACCAGGGAAGCCCCCTGTCCTTAGTTTTTAACGGTTCTGCTGTAGAGTGCCTCAGTGTGGCTTTCTTTTTGTCTATCCTTGTTGTTTATAAAACTTATTAAATTTATGGTTAATCTTTCATCAGCTTCAGAAAATTCTCAAACTTTATCTCTTTAAATATTGCTTTGGGCCTATTTTCTTAGTCTATAATTCTGGTTTTAAGCATGTTATCCCTTCTGACATCGTTTCCTCTGTCTCTTACAGTCTCCTGTTTTTCCATCCTTTCACTTTCATGCTTCTTTCTATGTATTTTCATCTGACTTAATTTTCTAGTTCACTAATTCTCTATTCAGCTGTGTGTAGTCTACTTTTAAAGCCACCCATTGAGCTTTTCAGTTCTAGAATGTCCGTTTGGTTCTTTTTTGTAGTTTACAGTTTTCTGTCTAATTCTCAAATTTTTTTTTAAATATCTGAATACTCTAAGCATAATTATTACTTTAAAGTCTGTGTCTGATAACTGTATTATCTAGATCTTCTATTGGGCTTTTCTCTTAGCTCTTATCCTTGGTTTTTGTGTTGCGGTTCCTTGTTTTCTCTTCTGTCCATTATTTTTGATTGGATACCAAACATTATATATGAAGAATATATAAAAATAATTTGAGCTCTAGTATGATAATATCTTCATCTAAATAGTATTTGTATTTGCTTCTGGCTTTTGATTACATATATACTAGCAGTTCTGGATTACTTTAATTCAATATCAAGATGATTTTAACTTGCATTTCAGTGCCTGTGTACGCTGGTTTCTTTGCACTTCACCTTAACTCCTAGAGAGCAGCCCTTCAGAGCTATAACCTAAAGTGTATAGGGATTTCTTAATGGGCTTTGGACTCCAGTTTTCTCCTCTAGCCCTGAAAGGTCAAAAGCTCTGCCCAGTTTTTTAGCTGCCTATTCCAGAATCAGTAGAGGTCGTTGGGGAAAGCTTTCCCAAATTCTGGACTTTACTTAACTAATTTTCTTTATTCTCCTGGATGTTGTCTCCCTGTGAGCTCTTACAGGTTGTCATACAGATTTTTTTAAAATGCATTTTTCAGCTTTTCTGGTTCTTAGTGGGAGGGTGATCATGTTACCTCTGCCAGTACTAGATGTGAGAGTCTCTTATTCCTTTAAAAAACAAAACAAAACAGAACATTTTTTCAGTATATGGTGTATTCAAAATATATATATTCTGCATTTTTCCAATACGTCAATTCAGTTACTTAAAAGACTGGCTTTTGCTGCATTCTTTTTCTTAATTTATTATTCTGAATAGAGAAGAATGCCATCTAAGCCTTCTCTTTATATTTCTATTATATTGTCTATTTCTTAGAGAAAATGGGAATATTAGGGATCCTTAATTCAAAAGAGTTTTAAAAATATACTTAGTAGTAGTCATGTTTAATTGAAATTATTTTGAGCAAATGAACATTAGTAGTCAGAAGTTCTGGGCTCTCTTAGTGGTTGGTTACCATACACATTGCTAAAACATTCTATCAGACACCCTTCCATTGTAGACCATTGGAATTCTGGGTCACAATTAACATATCCAGATGTTTTAATATAATCCCTATAGATATCATGGAAGACTAATAAACAGGATAAACTTGTGAAGAGATTTAAAGTCCAAATGTATTACAACTTGTGCTTTTTTGAATTTTATCTGTAGATCTGTTACGTGAAGTATTCAGGTTTAAACAACTTTCTAGTACACATCCTGTGTCGGGGTCCTCAAGGCCACCCCCATGTTTGCAGGTAACTTAGCATACAGTTGTACTCATGGCTAAGATTTATTACAGTGATATAATAAGGACATGTACCTGGATCATGAGAGGAAAGGCACAGTTGGGGTCTAGAGGAATCTTTGTGCAGGCTTTTTTATGCTCTCTCCTTCCTGTGAGAGGTCGCAAAGAGCAGTCTTCCCCTAGCAACATAAACGCATGTGTGCAATATTCCTGCCCAGGGAAACCCATTTTGGTTGATTAGAGAATGGTTAGAGACTCAATGTCCAGGTTTTTATTGGGCACTGGTCACATAGGCACCCTCTGCTGAGCACATATGCAAAATTCCAGAGTCCCAGAAGGAAAGCAGGTAGTCAGCATAAAAGCCACCCTTATCATTTAGGGAAAGTTTTATATCTTGAAACTGTTTACCCGACAACATTCCAGATGCCAGCCCAGGGCCATCCTTGCAAGCAGGTCTTTCTAAAGATAGCAGTCTCAGCCAGCTATATTAGTTATTTTTCACACACATGCCTAAAAAGACTGTTGAAATTTTCTGTAAACATTGTATGTAAGTATCAAAGGTCTGCATGATAATTTCTGTTTTGATCATTAGTAGAATGTTTATATTAAATTTAGGTAGCTAAAATAACTTGAGTGGCTATGTCTTAGTATGTTCCATCCATACGGGCTTTTACTAATGTGCCAGTGTCTATTGTCAGTTTTAATCCATGTGTGGGAAGAATCGGACGGTGTTAGAACATTTAGTACATCTAAAAAGAATGTTTAAGAAAATTAAATTACAGTGGGAAATAATCCATTATGAAAGGACACCTCAGATGTCTCCTTTTAAAGTTCATGTTGAACCACCCACATGTTTTTTAGGTTTCAGTGGACTTGTTTTTCTTATGTGAGTTTTTTGAAGAAAGTATTGTACTTTGTTACCAAGATTTTTGACTAAAACAGCTGAGGTTCACTTGGCAATCAGAAATACTGAAAAAATAATTTCTGACTCTTAGAATCAAATTGGAGACTCTTAGGTATTACAGACTAGATTTCTTATTTATAAATGTGGAGTCTGACCCAGAAAGTTAAGTGACTGTCAGCAAAACTATAAATAGCTGGTTAATTTCATTTCATCAGTTTTTAGTTGTAGAATATACACTTGAAAACATTATTGAAAAATATCAAGAGGTCGTGGATTAATTTTCAATTTCATTTAGTGACTTTGAATATCTTTTCATGCCTAATTTTGTCATTTCGTTTATTCAAAGAATTTAACCAATATTTTTTTCCCCCTGCTGTGTGTCAGACATTAGTTTTAGGTGCTGGGGATCATTTTTTCTTATTTGTAATCAAATTAAAGTATGTCCCATTGAGGGCGGCTTGGAGCTGCCTGCTTTTCTTTAGATTCTGAAGTATACATATGTATTACATTGTATCCTGGTCCCTCAAATATGTTATCTCTTTTTTTCCTCCTCCTTAAGGTAATACTGCATTGCATGATTGCGCAGAATCTGGAAGTTTGGACATCATGAAGATGCTTCTTATGTATTGTGCCAAGATGGAAAAAGATGGTTATGGAATGACTCCCCTTCTCTCAGCAAGTGTGACTGGTCACACAAATATTGTGGATTTCCTGACTCACCATGCACAGACCAGCAAGACAGAAAGGATCAATGCTCTAGAGCTTCTGGGAGCTACATTTGTAGACAAAAAAAGAGATCTCCTTGGGGCTTTGAAATACTGGAAAAAGGCAATGAACATGAGGTACAGTGATAGGACTAATATAATTAGCAAACCAGTACCACAGACACTAATAATGGCTTATGATTATGCCAAGGAGGTAAACAGTGCAGAAGAGCTAGAAGGTCTTATTGCTGATCCTGATGAGATGAGAATGCAGGCACTATTAATTAGAGAACGTATTCTCGGTCCTTCTCATCCTGACACCTCTTACTATATTAGATATAGAGGCGCTGTCTATGCAGACTCTGGAAATTTCAAACGATGCATCAACCTATGGAAGTATGCTTTGGATATGCAGCAGAACAATTTGGACCCTCTAAGCCCGATGACCGCCAGCAGCTTATTATCTTTTGCAGAACTGTTCTCTTTTATGCTACAGGATAGGGCTAAAGGTCTGCTGGGCACCACTGTTACATTTGATGATCTTATGGGCATACTGTGCAAAAGTGTCCTTGAAATAGAGCGAGCGATCAAACAAACTCAGTGTCCAGCAGACCCATTACAGTTAAATAAGGCTCTTTCCATTATTTTGCACTTGATTTGCTTATTAGAAAAAGTTCCTTGTACTCTAGAACAGGATCATTTCAAAAAGCAAACTATATACAGGTTTCTTAAGCTGCATCCAAGGGGAAAGAATAACTTCAGCCCTCTTCATCTGGCTGTGGACAAGAATACTACCTGTGTAGGGCGGTACCCTGTTTGTAAATTTCCATCTCTGCAAGTTACTGCGATACTGATAGAATGCGGTGCTGATGTGAACGTCAGAGACTCAGATGACAACAGTCCCCTCCATATTGCTGCTCTGAACAACCATCCAGACATCATGAATCTCCTTATTAAATCAGGTGCACATTTTGATGCCACAAACTTGCACAAACAAACTGCTAGTGACTTGCTGGACGAGAAGGAAATAGCTAAAAATTTGATCCAGCCTATAAATCATACCACGTTGCAGTGTCTTGCTGCTCGTGTCATAGTGAATCATAGAATATACTATAAAGGGCATATCCCAGAAAAGCTAGAGACCTTCGTTTCACTTCATAGATGATAATTTGACTGCTGAAGCACGAATTGGTAACAGTTGTTTCATAAATGAGCACTGTTGTGGTAACACCAGCATTCATTTAGCTTGATTTCATCGTGCTCTCATTGGCTAAAGCATTGTAAGCATCAAATTTACAGGATTGGTTTCCCAGTATTTAATATAAATATACCATATAATATATTGTTTGTGAATTACTGAGAAATGTAATCTCATATTCAGATTTCTAAAATTGTCTGCCAAAGGCTTATCCATTCTGGTTTTGTTTGCTGTTGGGTGTTTGGGACAGAGTTAACCATTTTTCAGTGGTGTCTTTATACTTTTCTGGTTTGTGAATTTTATACAATTGAAGGTCTTTTTTGTGCTTCTTCCTTCTCTTCTCCGAGCTTTTCCCGTTTCCACCTCATTTTTAACTTAACCATTTCTACTTATCAATTTCTTTCCCCTTATGGATCCATGTTAGGTTGTACAAGCTATGGACTTGTTACCATTTGCAGTTACCATAAGTGCTTTATCTTCTCTATGCACTGGCTTCAACTTGACTGTTGTATGTTAGCATATTTTCTATGCAGCAGTTGGTCAACTTCAACTCTGAAACACTGTTAAGTATGTTACAAAGTTCATTTTATGAAAGTACTCTTGTAGCATGACAATTTTTAGAGCTACAGGTTAGCTACCAGAGCTCAAGCTTTTTTGTTGTTTTTTTCTTTACATCTGAGGTTTCTTTCTCTAATCCACTGAAATTATTGTGTGCTAAATTTGGGAAACAAAGCTATTCTAACTCATTAACCCAGTTGAAATGTAGGTCTGTCGTCTTCATATATCATGCAGTAAAAGGAAGAATCTTTATAAAGTGACCCACCTTTCATGCTGCGCCAGCATTGTCCTGCTTGTGCTGATGATGTGATTAGGTGTAGAGAATTTGCTTAAATTTAACCTCAAAGTTTATCACACAGCTTAATGAGTCACACTGAAATATTCAGTAATTGAACCGCAAATCACTTTTATTTACAAAAAAGAGCTGAAGCATGTCAGTGGCATGATGCTTGCCAAGCCAGATCTAGGCATCTAGGATAATTAAGGTATTTTTAGTATGCAATTTACTGCCATATATCAAAGGTCAGTAACAGTGTTCCTTCTTTCTTCAAGCTTAAGTATACCTTTGAAGATAACTTGCATGAATTACTTTGGTCTCAATTATTTGTCACCCTAATTAAACACAAAAGGTTGCAGTGCTTCCTCTTCCCTTACTGAAAATTAGCTTTTCTTTTTTCTTTCTTTCTTTTTCTTTCTCTTTCTCTCTTCCTTTCTTTTCTTTCTTGCCTCCCTCCCTCCCTTCTTTCTTTGTTTTTTTTTTTTGGATTTTTTTTTTTTTCACAGCTTTGCAAATGCCACAGAAAGGGCTCTTTTAACTTAAGAAAAAATAAGTGAAAAGTACTAAAAAAGATTCAGGTAATTATCATTCAGCACTTTATTGTTATTCAGAATAAAATTTATGATGGCATATTTGCCCTGCAAATGTCTTAATGAAATTGTTCTGAATAAAAAGCTCCTTATTGGTTTGAGAAAAACTCAGTTTACCTGTGAGTTTAATGAGCCTGATCACTTGGATTTTTGTGTTGACATTTTATTCTGAGCGTTGATGTAGGGGTATTTAAGGAGTCATCATTGCAAACAGTCACATTAGGTTTATTTCATCTTTACTCAGTAAAAAACTTGTAATGAAGAATGGTAAATAAACAAAAAAGCATTAGGCTTACTTTCTGGTTAAATAATTGAAGTTTAATTTTTTAAAAGATATCCTTACTCATTTTACTAGGTTCTATATTTAATTTCACCATTGAAAAAAGGGATTTGGATATAAATGGTTGCTCTGCAACCTTTTGATGAAGAGATTTTAATATCTTGTTTACTATGGGAAAATTTGATGGAATATTTGAACTGCCACATAAATTAAGAATAGTTTGTGATTTAGATAATTATTCTAGAAATATCAGACATCAATTTTTGAAATCATTTGCCTCTAACCTTCTGGTATAAGAATTATACGCGTGAACAACCTTTTTTTTTTTAAAGAAAGGAAAACTTTGCAAGTACAGTAAATCTACATTAGTTGATCTCAGTAATTTTGGGGTGAACGGTGAGCAATTGGATTTTAAGTGACTTAATATTCCTTTTTTTGGGAGGGGGTAGGAGGGCTTACATGCTCTTATAGTAAGGCACATCTCACACTATTTTATAGGTGAATTTGAATTGTGCAACTCTAGTATAAAATAAGGATTTCTTTACATAGCATTTTCCCACCACTGAATATAGATAACTTAGAACTATTCCTCAGTCTTGATAACTGAAATGCCTTATTTCAATTAAGATACAGTTCTCTGTTTGCCATCTCCCCAAATGATGTTAGGAGCTCTTGAAAAATCAGTTAGTTTAAAAGCTCAAAATTGTCCATTTTATTTTAGAGGAGGTTGTTTCATAAATGTGCCCTCAGACACTGTTTAAGGCCTTTGTCAGAAAGTATTCACAAAATTGTGAGAATGAATTTTAAAAAAAACTTAAGTTTGTGTTATTTTTTTAACCAACAGATGAGTAATTTAATAATGAGCTAATTGTACTCTCAGCTGTACACTGTAGCATGGTAATGTTGGCTGGAGCTAATGTATAAGTTTTGGTTATGTTTCCGTAAAAATCCCCTGTTAAGGCCTGCTGAATTTTAGATGTTCCACTCTTGATCATTTCTGTAAAAGAAATGGTCATTTTACTCAGAGTAGATGCCAGTCTACATTATAAAGACAAGTGGATTACAGATTTAAAAAATAGTCATTTTCTTATCCATAAATCTGACAGGGACATTAGCCCAAATCAGCCAAAGGTAATTTGGTGCCCGTTGTGATTTTGCAGTTAAGTGATTGCTCACTTGTAAAGTGACTTAATGTATAATGTTTTCGAGACCCCCATCTCCTGTGACTTGGGAAAACTGTTGAGGTTATATTTGAAAAAGTAGCTCTTTAAAATAATATTGCTCAGCAGAAGCCTTAGGTTGAATTTTACAGGTGTAATAATCCTTGTAATTTCCCCAGAATTGTGGGGGCCGGATGAGATAATAACCATATTCTTATGCACTGTAACAGCAGCATTATTGCTTGGAACTTTAACCATTTTAGAGTTAGGTACTAAGGAATCTAAAATTAATTGGTTGTCATCTTTTTCTTTTTGCCCTCATACATCACTAAACAACTAGTTTCTCTCCCTTTTGTCAATTCCCATTGTGTATTTTTCCAAAAAGTACTGTATTCAGATGCCAGCCAATAAACTGTCACACAATGGAAAATGATATGCCACAACATTTCATTGTAAGGTTTAATAAAATTAAATTTGCGCCAAATACTAGTGTATTCTTATTAACTCAATACTTGATTGATGTTATCTTAAGGCATATGATAGTGGACTCCTTTCTCAAAAACACCTACTGGTAATTTATAGTCAGAACTCACGAGTTAGCATTTATTATTATACTAGTATGTAAAAAAGATGATTTATGTAGTTTATTCTAATGGTTTTTTTTCCAGTAAAGAGCGCAGAAACTAAAGATACAGGAGGATTTTTGTTGTGAGATGCATGGGAGAGGGACTGCTTTTAACTCTTGTTTTTTAACTGGTTTAAGTCAGTTTTTTAACTGAGTTTGATATTAAGTATCAGAAGTATATCATAAATATATTACTATGAAGGTAAGTTTTATAAATTTATTTTCATCACTTTTAAATTATAAAATGTAAGTAGTCCTTGTCTTTTCCTTATATGTAAGTTTCCTAATATAAGACGTTTTAGGGCTTCCCTGGTGGCGCAGTGGTTGAGAGTCTGCCTGCTAGTGCAGGGGACACGGGTTCGAGCCCTGGTCTGGGAGGATCCCACGTGCCGCGGAGCAACTAGGCCCGTGAGCCACAATTTACTGAGCCTGTGCATCTGGAGCCTGTGCTCCGCAACAAGAGAGGCCGCGATAGTGACAGGCCCGCGCACCGCGATGAAGAGTGGCCCCCGCTTGCCGCAACTGGAGAAAGCCCTCGCACAGAAACGAAGACCCAACACAGCCAAAAATAAATTTAAAAAAAAAAAAAAAAGTTTTAAGAGATCCAGAAGATGCATAATTTCTAAACTCCAGGCATAAATTGAAATATTCATTTGTATGGGCTTTCCCCTTTTGAATCATTAACTTATCCATAACAAATACAGGCTTTGTCATAGTTTTCACAGGACCCTTTTAAGTGTTAGTCTCCTTTACCCTCAGTGCTATGGTTGTTCCCAACTACCACCACCAATATTTAAAAGGAAATCTTAGCAAATGTATAAGGCTAAGAATATTTTTAAGGATTTGAACCAAAAAAAAGTTATTATATCCTTTTTTTCCCCTCCATCTCTGCACTTTTAGAATGTTCTTTCTTGAGTAATATGGGGTTGTGGGAATTGTGAATTGGTTCCTGTGTGCCATGTTACGGTTTATTATAAGGCTCTTTTAAATAAGATTTTCTCTCCCTAAATTAACTCAGCTTTTAATAATTATCTCAATTTAGTTTAGTTTCCTAATATAGAATGTCTGATTTAAAAAATAAAACAATACAGTTCCATGCCTTAAATAATTGAAAATTTAAACTTTAAAAAGGGATACACTTCAGACACATACGTTCCCATTAAAGAGGGATTTGATTAGTAGTCCCACTAAAACAACTGGGTGCTTATTAATAACTATACTTTGGTGTAAGTCAGGGAGTGGAGTGGTTTAAAGTATTTCACATTGCCAAAGATGAATAAAAAAAGATAGTCTATTATAAAAACATTAACAAAACTTCCCAGTGATGTCTCTTCTAAAGTGAGGTCTACTTGATTTATTTTAGACATATTTGAGCCTTATTTATTAATTTAATTTTTTCCTTTTCCAAAAGAAAATTGTGTTAATAGCAGGTTCCCCTCTTGTTTACATAATAGTACTGATTAATCCTAGGATTGATAGTTATTTCTAAAATCCTTTCATCCGTATAAACGAATGGGTTTGTAGATTATAAAGTTATAAAGGATACTTGTGATAATACCTAGTTCTAAAACTTGGCACCTGATTCTTTTTTTTTTAAACAAAATGTTGTTAACATTCATTACAAGGGATTAACTAAAGACAATTGAAAAACAAAACTAAAATGACACCACAGCTTAAGATAACAAAGAAAGGACAGACCATCTAAGGAAAAACCAAGGCAACAGTGAAAGAGGCTGGACAGCTGGAGTCAGGGTTCTCACAGGGAGACCTGCTTTAACTAGACTTTCTTGCAGGTACTTACAGGTTGTGGGTATTTCTAGAACTTAGGAACATGTGTGTTCAGAGAGCTGTTGAGGTTGGGTTCTAGTCGGTTCTGCACGGAGAACAGGTGGTCCTGATGTCACACAGGTGGGTCCACTTGTTCTCGGAGATGTCCAGGCCGACGTGAGCCTGGCGTCCACGTGGCGCTGGTACAGGGCTGAGGAGCTTCACTGCGCACGCGCTGCGATGGAAGCCACCCGGAAGCGCGGAGACAGAGACCTCGGGTCTTCGCAGACTGTTCCCGCTGCTCCGTGGATGTTCCCCACCCGTTTGGAAAGGACTGACTCAGGGTAGGTAGAAATTCCCTTGTCCCTAGACTTCCTGGGGGTCACCAGCTCCTACTGGAGCCTCTTGCCCACAGGCTGTCGGCGCCCCAGCTGGGGTCCGTCCCACTCCTTTAAGGGCGGCTCTGATCGATCACCTTGATTCTTTAATAGCAGAAGTAATACCAGTTCAGTATTCAGTCAATAATATTGAATTCCTGCAGTAACAGACACTGTGTCAAATGATTATTCTATTCACTGTAGAAGATTTTCGAAAATAAAAGAAAACCACCTATCTCATACCTCCCAGTTATACACGGTTAATGCTTAGGTATGTTTTCTTTTTTGTTGTTCTGTTTTAAACCTTAAGTCCTTTCAAGACAAATTCTTAAAGCAATGGGTGGTAGCTAAAATTCGAAAAATAGAATTAGGTCAAGAATGAATTTAGATGAGTGTGACCTGTTTATAATGGAGTGTTAAGGGAAAATTAGGCATATTCTCCATGCTCTTTCAGGGTAATCTTCACGAAAAAATCAGTTAGCAAAATACGTCCACATTCATTGTCAGTAGGTAACAATTCCTTCCTGTTTATCTCTGAAATAGCTGATGTCAGGATAGCTTCTATTCCTCTAAATACAACTTATTAAAGAAATTATGGAAGCTTTAGTTACACATAAAGAGCTTATAAAATACATTTAAACCTTTCTGATTTTTCTATAATCTTAAAAATAAGCTGATATTTCTCATATTTAGTTCTTTTTCTACATCACTGACTTTGAACAAGTCTTGATATATTTGAATTATGAAAATTTTATTTTACAGATGAATTATACAAATTAGTAAGAGTTGTAGAATATTTTTATTTCTATGAATACTCCAAAACTTTAAAAAATTTTGGAGTAATTTTAGATTTACAGAGAAGTTGCAAAGATAGTGCAGAGAGTTCCTGTATACCCTTCATCTAGCTTCCCCTAATGTTAACGTCTTACATACACGGTACCTGTTTATCAAAACTTAGTTTGTCAAAACCAAGAAATTAACATTGGTATAATACAATTAACCGAACGATAGATTTTATTTGGAGTTCACAGTTTTCCACTAATGTCCTTTTTCTGTTCCTGCCTGAAATCTAAGCCACCACATTGCATATAGTCATTGTGTTTCCTTAGTCTGTTAACAGTTTCTCAGTCTTGTTTTCCTAGACCTTGACGTTTTTGAAGAGTGCTGGTCAGATATTTTGTAGAATGTTCCTCTGTTCGGGTCTGTCTGATATCTTCTCGTGATTTTATTGGGATTGTGAGTTTCTGGGGAGGAATACCACCAGAGGTGAGGTGCCCTTCTCCTTACATCACATCAGGGGTACATGATACCAACAGGACAACACTGATGATAATAACCTTGATCACTTGGTTGAGATGGTATCTGGTGGGTTTCTTTCTCTATTCGAGAGTTATATTTTTCTATTCCATAGGCTATTCTTTGCAAGTGAGTTGCTAAGTCCAGCCCTTGTTCAAAGAGGAGAGGAATTAAGCTCCTCTTCCTAGACAGGGGTATACACGTGGAATTCTAATGGAAGGGAGATTTGTCCCGTCTCCCTCATTCAATCATTTTTCAGTATAGGATCATGGATATATGTTTTACTTTTGTGTATTATAATTAAATACTATAATTGTTTGTTTTCTTGCTCGGGTTGTTTCAGCTTTGGCCATTGGGAGCCATGGTATTTTGACATGACCCCACTTTTCCTCCTTAGCCTTCCTTACTTTCAATAAATATACTCTAGGCTCATCTTGTATTTTCTCTGCCCCAGCCCTAGAATCATACATTTCTCTAGAGCCCTGTTGCTTTTTTATTTTTAAACATGCTTTTTAAAAAAAATAAATAAATTTATTTATTTGGCTGCATTGGGTCTTCGTTGCTACGCACAGGCTTTCTCTAGTTGCGGCGAGCGGGAGCTACTCTGCGGTACGCAAGCTTCTCATTGCGGTGGCTTCTCTCATTATGGAGCACGGGCTCTAGGCACGTGGGCTTCAGTAGTTGCGGCAAGCGGGCTCAGTAGTTGTGGCTCACGGGCTCTAGAGCGCAGGCTCAGTAGTTGTGGCACATGGGCTTAGTTGCTCTGTGGCATGTGGGATCTTCCCAGACCAGGGCTCAAACCTGTGTCCCCTGCATTGGCAGGCGGATTCTTAACCACTGCGCCACCAGGGAAGTCCCTAGAGCCCTGTTGCTTTAGTTGGAGAATGGTATTTAGAATCCAAGATTTGATTTTGGATGTACTTGTTGAACGTATATTTAACACATGTAAATACACATACCTATAACTATTTCTGTATCCGTATAAATTTAAAATAAATCTGAGTTCATGCTGACATCTCCTACTCCCAATCTAGCACTACAGGATTCATTACAGCCTTCTCCCTTTGTTTATTTTTAACTTCTTTCTCTGCCATTGACAAACCTAACTCCCAATATCTACAATTTATTTACTTATATTTTCAACCCTATTACATAAAGTAGTTTTAGAATTGCTAAACCCGGTATCCTTGTGAGAAATTTACCTACGAGTATAGTGCTTATGTATATTTCTTTTTTTCTATTTCTGTTGTTAGCCTTACAGTATTTAGTGAAAACACCATTTTCTAAGATTACTTAAGGCAGCACCTTTTAACCCCAACAAAACTTTTTTAATGACTATTTTGTAATAGGCATCAAAGAGAGTAACGTTCTGACTGCAAGCTATAGCTCACCATCAAAAACAAGGAAATGGGGCTTCCCTGGTGGCACAGTGGTTGAGAATCCGCCTGCCAATACAGGGGACACAGGTTCAATCCCTGGTCCAGGAAGATCCCACATGCCATGGAGCAACTAAGCCTGTGCGCCACAACTACTGAGCCTGTGCTCTAGAGCCAGCGAGCCACAACTACTGAGCCTGCATGCTGCAACTACTGAAGCCCATGTGCCTAGAGCCCATGCTCCACAACAAGAGAAGCCACCATAGTAAGAAGCCGTGCACCGCAAAGAAGAGTAGCCCCCGCTCGCTGCAACTAGGTAAAGCCCACGTGCAGCAATGAAGAACCAACACAGCCAAATATAAATAAATTAAATAAATAAATTTTAAAAAAAGAGTTGTTATTAAAAAAAAACCAAGGAAATGTTTCAAAGACATAATGTATAAAATTTTAAAGTAAAAATATATACATTTAACCTGTTCTAACTAAAATTGTTCTCTCCTTCCTGTCTCAGCTGATTGTTCAACAAAGCTGACTCTAGTATCTTTTCACTGCTTTTGCTGATTTTCTAGCTTTTTTTAATGTTAAATTTAGAAGTTGAGATTACTGAAATAGAATCAGAATGTCTGTTGGTGAAATTCATCTTCTGATATTTTGAGTAGGCCTTAAAAATGAAGTGATGTTTGAGGATTGTTAGAAGTAAATGGGAGCAAGGTTAGGAAAGAGGCTTAATTATCTTTTTAAGGAAAATTAAAGGAAATTATTCTCTGTGTTTAAATACTGAAACACCTTAATTATTTGTGCTAAAAGCCAAAATAAGAGAGTTGCTGGTAACCACCATAACACCTTATAGGCTCCATATTGAATGCACTGGCTTTTCTTTAGGCCCCAATACTTTATCTGCATACAATGACATGAGATCAAAGTTTAAACTTCTCTAGCCTACCAGTCTACTGAAAGTTTAGGGGAAAGAGTCCTTATGACTGAAGGTAACTAAATTTGGGAGGAATTTATCATGTAAATTCACAGATTCAGTAAATTTTTTGACACTGCAGTGAGTGGGGATATAAAGATTAATAACACAAACTTGCCATTGAAGAGTGAGCACTATTTTTAAGGAGGCAAACGAAGCTAATTTTCAACTGTATTCTGAAGGGCAGAGGGTTTTTCTGACTTTTAGGTTTAATAAGAATTGAGAAAGATCTCGAATTAAAATTGCTTATACGTTACATTTTACACTTTTTTAAATAAACCATCGTTCACGTTTTTAGGACTGGCTGGCTATTTCACCTTTTTATCAAAATGAGGTTTAGAGGAAAAGTGCATAGTCCATTGACTGAATTTTCCTCATCTTTTTGACATCATTTTTGTGCTAAAATTTGTACTTTGTATTTTATTTTGAAATGTGCCCTTTACCTTACATAAAGTTGTAGGAGGTATCCTTTGAGTGAGTGAGAGTGTATGTGTGTGTGTTTCCAAGTAACATCTTTTGTATTCTGAACTCATTAAATCTGGCCCATGCTGAGCATTCAGAATTTGTGCTCGCCATGATTGAAAATCAGTCAGAGTCTACCAGGTTCATTAACAAGATCTATTCTCTGTAGTCTGGAATTTCAAAGAAATTTTTTTTATTATTAAGATGTAGAATTGGCAGAAGAATAAAAATGAGTGAGAGATCAAAAATAAATCTCACAGTTTTAACCTTTTGTTAATCTTTCAAGCCATCTAAAACTACTTTTTAAAAAAATCTTAAAACTGATCCAGAAAATTTAACTCCTTAGCTACCACTAGAATGGGGGAAATTTGGTTTGAAAACAGTTTTTTCCTATTTTGTAACCTCTGTTTATAGTCTGGTCTTAATGTTGTCACAGGTGAAAGTGATTTCAGGATATTAATCAAATGAGAATGTACTTCTGCCTTGCTAAACTAAGGTGCTGAGGAAGGTATTAAAGAGAATGGAACCTAAGTATGTGAATATTTTGATCAGCAGAGGTACATGTGGGTTTTGTTTTATTTCATTTTTAATTTAATCTGAAGTTGTCTTTTAATAATTGCAGTTTAACTTATTTACACTTAATTTATAATTCATTTGGACTTAATTTCTAACATCTTATTTTACCATGGTTTTATTTCGCTTTTATTTCTTGTTTCCTACCTTCAAGGAGATTGTTTTCTATATTTCTTTTTTTCCCTCTATTTTTTTAGAATTTATGCATTCCATTAAAGAAAAGACATTTTTAGTGGCTACCTTTTCATTTTTAACATGTGTACTGGGTTGAATTGCTTTCTCAAAAGATACGTCCACTCAGGACCTAGGAATGTGACCTTATTTGGAATAAGGGTTGCAGATATAACTTAGGATCTTGAGATGATACCATCCTGGATTAGAATGGGCTCTAAATCCAATGAAGAGCGTCCTTATAAGAGACAGAAAAGGAGAACGCATGGAGGGAGACATAGGGGAGAAGGCCTTGTCAGACAGAGCTGCACAGAGTGGAAGGCTCTGTGAAGATGTGGGCAGAGACTGGAGTGATGTAGCTACAAGTTAAGGAATGCCAAGGGTTGTTGGCAGCCACCAAAAGCTGGGAGGGAGGCATGGACCAGATTCTTTCTCAGAGCCTCCAGAAGGAACTAACCCTGTTGACACTGTTTTTTTTGTGGGGGTTTTTTTTTAAATTATTTATTTTTGGCTGCATTGGGTCTTTGTTGCTGTGCGTGGGCTTTCTCTAGTTGCAGCGAGCGGGGGCTACTCTTCATTGTGGCGCGTGGGCTTCTCATTGCGGTGGCTTCTCGTTGCGGAGCACAGGCTCTAGGCGCGCAGGCTTCAGTAGTTGTGGCACGTGGGCTTCAGTAGTTGTGGCGCACGGGCTTAGCTGCTCCGTGCCATGTGGGATCTTCCCGGCTCAGGGCTCGAACCCGTGTCCACTGCATTGGCAGGCGGATTCTTAACCACTGGGCCACCAGGGAAGTCCCTATATTTTTATTTTTAGAAGTTCTATTTTGTTCACGATTTCCTATTCCTTTTTCAATTTCCACCTATCTCATCATTTTAAACATTTCTACTTTATCATCCCTTGTAGTTGTACTATCTCGAGTTCCTGGCATGCCAGTCCCCCTGTGCTGCTCTCTTCAGGATGGCTGCTTTCCTCCCAGAGGTTATAATTTTATTTCTGTAGCTGTCCTCAGCATGTGGTATTTCTTCAGGTGGAAGACCTGTGTGTCCAAGTCTTTGGGAATATCCCCATAGAGCAACCAGGACCCCAGGGGTTCCAGAATATCAAATTTTCAACTTGGGCATCCTATATGAAGAGGATGAAGTTAGTTTGGATTCTATGTAGGCATACCTCTTTATATTGTGCTTCGATTTATTGCACTTCGTGGATATTGTGTTTTTTCAGAAATTGAAGGTTTGTGGCAACCCTGCATTGTCAGATGATAGTTTACATTTTTTAGCAATACAGTATTTTAATATTAAGGTATGTACTTTTTTTTAGACATAATGCTTTTGCACACTTAATAGACTACAGTATAGTGTAAACATAACTTTTATATGCCTTGGAAACCAAAACATTCCTGTGACTCACTTTATTGCTCTAATTGCAGTGATCGGGAACCGAACCTGAAATATTTCCAAGGTGTGCCTGTACACAGAATGCAGGTTTACAGTTTCAGTTTCTCATGAAAGCATACTCTTTTTAACAAAATCCATAGTGATGGACAGACAGCAAAGTCTCCTCGCTGCCTAACTGGACTAAAAGGCTATGGTTTTCTTGGCCCCTTAACTCAAGGATAGTGTTTCCTGGGTTCCTTACACTCTATGTAGAATTCAGTTACAGCTTCCTGTCTAGCTGGGACTCAAAGAGATGCCTTCAGTGGGTGCTAAGCCCTCGCTCCCTAGCCGTTAGACATCCCTACCCCCATCAGTGTTGGCATTAGCATGGCTTTGAATTCCCCTCTTCATTTCTGAAATTTAAGCACTCTCCTTTCTTCTCAGCTCAGCTATGTATTAAAAAAAGATGGGGGAGTTATATTTATCTGCCATTTCCAAGTGTTTGGAATGAGAGAGTAGTCTGCACTAAGCTGGTCCACCCATCTCATTCCACAGTCTGCTGGGTCACAAGTACCAGAGTTATTAAGGGATTTTCAGTTTTGTTTTGTTTTTTGTTTTTTTTTTAATTTTATTTATTTATTTTGGCTGTGTTGGGTCTTCGTTTCTGTGCGAGGGCTTTCTCTAGTTGCGGCGAGCAGGGGTCACTCTTCATCGCGGTGCGCGGGCCTCTCACTGTCACGGCCTCTCTTGTTGCGGAGCACAAGCTCCAGACGCACAGGCTCAGTAGTTGTGGCTCACGGGCCCAGTTGCTCCGTGGCATGTGGGATCCTCCCAGACCAGGGCTCGAACCCGTGTCCCCTGCATTGGCAGGCAGATTCTCAACCACTGCGCCACCAGGGAAGCCCGGGATTTTCAGTTTTATAAATTAAAGTCGAATCAAGGTTATTCTTATATTGATATTCTCCCTAGAAATCAGTTACACTTAGTTAATGGACCAGGAAAGCATAGAAGTATAATTGTGACCTTGGGCATGTCCATGGAATTCGGTTCTGAATGTGAACATTGTTTTTCCTCTGCCACAATAGAAAACAAAGTTGCTTAGAGCAGCCTGTAATGAGGGCAAGACTTGGGGCTGAAAACCTTTGAGCCACAGAGCGGTCTTCATTTTGTAGTCACAGACTGTAGACTTAGCTGAAGTAAACCCTGCTGCAATTTCCATGGCAAAAAGGAGGATGAGAGTTTGTATAATGCATTTCCTCTAATTTACTAGAAAAATTCATTCATGGGTTATTTAGGGGGTACAAAGTACATCTTATATTTTTATGTACATGTATGTGAAGCATTTAGTGTTTAATGGGCCTTTAAGACAATGTCATATGCCTCTAGCAACGAACTAGTATCTCAAGATATCTAAAAGAAGAAGTGTGTATTTAATGTATCTTTTCATCATAAGCATTCCATTAATATATGCTATATATTGACCCTCAAGACACTCCATTTAATATACACATATATAAATTTAAATATATACTTACATATGTGTGCTTGTGTGTGTGTGTGTGTGTGTGTGTATATATATATATATATATACACACACACACACACACACACACACACACAGAAAGAGAGAAGAGAAAGATCCTTCCCAAGACACGATTTAATATATAGCTAAATAGTAATGCACTTTGGGCTTCCCTGGTGGTGCAATGGTTAAGAATCCGCCTGCCAATGCAGGGGACACGGGTTCGAGCCCTGGTCCGGGAAGATGCCACATGCCGCGGAGCAACTAAGCCCGTGTGCCACAACTATTGAGCCTGCGCTCTAGAGCCACAACTACTGAGCCAGCATGCCACAACTACTGAAGCCCGCGTGCCTAGAGCCCGTGCTCCGCAACAAGAGAAGCCACTGCAATGAGAAGCCCGCGCACCTCAATGAAGAGTAGCCCCCGCTCGCCAAAACTAGAGAAAGCCTGCGCACAGCAACGAAGACCCAACACAGCCAAAAATAAACATAAATAAAATAATAATAAAATAAATTAAAACAAAAATAGAAATGTGCTTTGTTGGATTGTGGCAACGGCATAACAGTATATTTGTTGCAGTGCTTGTGTTCACGTTAAGGAGTGGCTTATTCAGTTATAATGGGAATACTGTTTTTAGTCATAGAAAATGACAGCCATTCAAACGGCAGGTGTCTAAGTACAAATTGGGTGCATCAGATGGGAACACACTTTAAATAATTGTGACCACATTTGTTTTGCTTGGTAGTTTCCTAGTTACCCAGGACAGAACTGCAGACACAGGGAAGAGGTGGTAAAATACCCTGATTATCAAACAGCTGAGAGAATAGTTTGGCTCTGGTGTTGAGAAACTTGTTTAGAAAATAAATCAAAGCTCATTGGAGCTTTTTTACTACATTGAATTCATTCAAAATACCTTCTTTGTAACAGACAATTACAGTGTTAAAGGATTAAGTATTCATTATGGATGTGTTCAGTTTCCTTAGGTAACTACTGAATACTGCCTTTTCAAGAAAGGTAAAATTCCATGTGATTTTATTTGTTCATTCACTTAGATTCAACAAATCAATGGCAGTGATGAGCAGAACACAAAATTTAAAACTAATAAATAATTTATTAGGGGGTAAAGATTAATATATTACTTGACGCATGGGTCTCTATTACTAGCTGTGTGACCTTGAGCTAGTTAACTTTTCTAAGCTTCAGTTCCGTGGTTAATGAGGGTTAATAATGCCTCACAAGATTTTGCTGAGAAGTAAATAAAACATTTAAAGTGCTAAGTAGAACACCTGGCACATAATAATTTCTTAATAAATGTAGTAGCTATTAATATTATTTGGTGGAAAAGTAGCTAATAAAATAAATGCTGGATTTATTTGGATTTTAATCTTTGAACAAACTTAATAGGTGCAATGAGCTTATTTTATACTTGGTCAAAAATGTAAATTTTTTTTATTTTCTGAAATCCAGAATATAAAACTGAAGAGTGCAGCTGGTATTCAAGACTAATAATTCATACTTTCTTAAGAGATGAACTTGGAAGGTAGTAGTAGGAGGGGAGAGCCTAGAATTAGAAAAGCTTCATTCTTTTTTTTTTTTTTTTTTTTTTTAATTTTTTGGCTGCACCACACTGCATGCAGATCTTAAGTTCCCCGACCAGGGATGGAACCCACGCCCTCCGCAGTGGAGGCATAGAATCTTAACCACTGGACTGCCAGGGAAGTCCCAAAAAAGCTTCATTCTTAATTCTGAATCGCGAAGAGCAAGGCTGTGAGACCTAATACATTAAAATTCTGTAATATCTTTAAAAACAAGCCCTGCAGTAGCAGGCCCTGGAATGAGAAATGTGCTCGACTTTTCAAAAGCTTTACTTTGAAGGGTCACAATTGTATTGTCTTTCAGATGTGGAGAACTGATTTCTAATTCTGCGTCTAAGAGAAAATTGGCCATATTTTCAGTATTATGAGCAGATTCCTAATGCCCAAAGGGGATTATGTTCTGTCTTTTATTGCCTGTGGGAGGGGTGTTGCTAAGAAACAGAATTCCTGATACATTCTGAGGAAGGCAGCCTGTCATTTTAGTGATGCACTGAGAATAAAACACACTGAAGGCAATGTATTTTCAAAATCTAAAGCTGTTACTATCCAAAGAAGACTGTATCTCTGGTTGATTAGATGTAACTCATCTGCTTATGTGAGGCTCAGAAAACAAACCTTAAAAACCTGTATATTGATGCTCTAAAAGTATGTATGGCCTGCCAAATCATTCTTTTATGAGTGTTTGAAGGACAAAAGGAGATGACCTACAGAGTCTGAAGGCTGGAAGGAAGCAAGCATGCACTGAGGACTTCCGTACAAGCACTGGGCTGGGCTCTGTCACGGTCGCACCTTGCTCATGATCCGTGATGACCTGTCAAGCAGGAGGCATAATATCCACTTTACAGATAAGGGAATAAGTTCATCTGAAACTCGACCAGTTGAGTGTCAGTACTCATAACTTCAGACCTATGTTTTCTCACTCCAAGTGTGGAATTCTTGCCACTATGCTTACCATCTATTGGCTTCCATTTTTAGAGACTAAAGTAGGGTCAGGGTTAGACTACAACTGCAAAGGAGATTGGGTGAATTCTATGATTCATGACACAGGCCTAGATACTCTGGAAGGCCTAGATTTCTGGTTCCCTTCGGCTGCTGAAGGACAGGTGCTTCGTCATCATTTTTCATCCGCTGAGTTACTGTACCCTCAAGTGAATATGAATTCTTGCCAGAGATCTTTAAGGTACACAGACCAGGGAAGTACTGACAGCCTTTCAGTGACAGTGTGATCTGGTACAATGTAGGGATCTCTAGGGGCCCTTCCAATTCTGCTTCTCTTATACCACCACATTTTCAGACGTTTATTCTCACCTTCTCGGCACTCAGTGCACTCAGGCACTCTCAGCTTTTCGTAAGCTTTCTCTGTTACGACAACTGGGATCATAAATAGCTCATGGGAATAATCATTATATTCAGAAGCAGGAGAATTCATTCATCCAGCAGGTATTGATGGAGAGCATACTGTGTGGTAGGCAGTGTCATAGGAGCTGGGAATCAGCAGTAAAGACAAAGTTCCTATTCTCACGGAGCTTATCTTCCAGTGGAAGAGAGACGTATATAAAATAATTTCAGATATTAATATGTGCTCTGCAGGAAAAAATAAGAGCAATGTAGAGGGATGAAGAGTGAGTAAGAATGGGACTGTGGCGATGGTTTAGAAAGGAAGGTCACTGCAGGCCCCTACAAGGGTCTGCCGTTTGCACTGAGTCCTGAGGGCTAGGAAGGAGGGAGCCGTACCACCACCAGGAGACAGGGTGTTCAAGACAGAGATGATAGCAGATGTGAGGTCCCGAGATGGGCTCTAGCTTGGTTATTTAAGGACTGGCAGAGCCATAGTACCTGAGTGGGAGAGGCTGACAGGTGCATTATATCAGGTCTGGGTGGTCGTGTGGAGGAGTTTGGGTCTTCTTTTGGGTGTGATGGGAAGCCATTAGAGAGTTCTGACCTCAAATTGACATGCTATATGTTATTAAAAGATAGCTCTAGCTGCTGTCTGGACAGTCAGCTGTTTGAGTGGAAGCTGGGAAACCTTTCAGAGGCTCTTGCTATATATAGTCCGGATGAAAGATGGTGGTGGCGGGGGCTAGAGTGCTAATGATGGAACTAGAAGTGGAAGGATACAGGCTCATGCTTAGAGGTGGTCCTTAAAGGTTTGCTGGTGGACTGAATGATGAGTATGAGGGGAAGAAGGAGTCAGGGCCTCTATAAGCAGATGCTTGGCAACTTGTCACTTTCTTAACAGTTATCAGACAGAACTCCCAGTCATTTCTGCCACTCCCTGAAACACAGCAGCAGTGACTGACAGTATACATTGCATTTGTGAGTGATGACAGGATTTTCAATTTGAAGCTTTAAATATTTTTTTAAATTATTCGTTTTAATTTTTCTCAAAAAGGGAAGAGCAGATATTTCTTTCGCTGTCAGAATCTTAAGAAAGACACACACACGTACAAATCCAGACACACACAAACACACACACACCACCACCACCCCAAATGATATTTGAATTCTACTACTTTTGAATACAATACATGGGCTTTTGAAAATAGCTGTCAGAATCTTTAAAAGGAAAAAAACCCCAAAGGCGTAAATAAATGAACTCTACAAATGACTTTGGTTCACATAGAACATAAAAATAAAATCCACAATGAAAAAGCCAGTTTTAAAGATGTTGGCTTGTTTAGAGACTCATGGGAGGAAATGTTAAGGCAGTTTAACCATCCATGATTGGAGTACGTTTTTTCCCGCCCAAGATAACAATGGAGCAAAAGTGCAAAAACAATATAACAATATTCAGTTTATGGGTGTCCAAGGAGTGCAGGGAATTAATACATCTGAGTCATAAAACAGAAAAAGTGAAGCACAAAGTGGTATATGTACTGTGAGAAGTGGATGAAAAGAATTTGTTAGCGCGTGGGAAAAGGGAGACAGTACCTTCATTGGAACACAGGATATTCCCTCCGGTGCAACTTCAAGACAATCACCAAGCAAAGTAGCTGTCCTTGATTGCTAAGCCAGTGCATGGAGAAAGAGACTTCTCCTAATATATTAGTATTAAATAATGTATTAAATCAGTCACTGTCATCAAATTAATACTGAGAAGTACATGACCAAGATGAAAACACCTTCCATCAGTAAGTCACTTGGTAATCTAGGATGGACCTTTATCCGTCCCTCCCCCATCCAAACCCCACCCCCAGCCCCCAGCATCATCCATTCTTATACATTTTTTGAAGTCCCATAGTCAATTTATGTTGCCTTTTCTGTCTTCAGAAGGGTTCACAATTCATTAAAATACCACTCTTTCCTTTGTGACTTGCTCTCAGGGCAAATGGTAGAAGTCCAGATTGAACACAAGGCACAGATCAAGCCAGGGTGATCAGGCTTACAGAGTCTGACCTGACAGAGGCCTGAGCAGGGATTGGCCCAGCACCCAACACATGGAGAATGATGAGGGTGAGTTTGGGAAGATGGGAGAAAAAGAGGGTGTTTCGTTTTCTTCTTTTTCTCTACTTTTTTTTTTTTTTTTAGCACCTTCAACATGGTGTCATTCTGCACAATAAATCTGTTGCTTCCTTGGTTGAAATGAAGAACCTATAATTTAAGAAAGATATTCACAAAGATACAGAAGGATAATAAAGCCACTGAAGAGAAAGGCAACTTAATTTATAAATGACATGAAAGACAGGAGAAGTAGGATGATCCTTAACTTATGTAACCAAGTTCATGTAGAAGAGATGTTGTGGCTGGGGTAGGGCAGTGTGCGCTTTAATTTGCCATAGGTAAGGTATCAGTAAAGAAGGAGCAATGCACCAGATGAAAAAAAAAAAAAAGGTCAAATGCCATCACAGAGACTGCATTTCTTCCAGCATTGAGTCATGGTTGGAGGAGGGTCTTCTGGAGATAAACTAGTCAACTTACTTGCTTTTCAGTCCATCACCTTAAACAATATTTGTTATTACCCTAAATTAAGAGAGGGATCCCAACTCCTCAGGCCTTGTGTTTCATGAAGGGTCTTCTGCTAGCAAGGCCTTCTCTCCATCCCTTACTCCCAAGGAGAAGTAGTATCTGATTGTAGAGCTTGTGGCTCAGCCTGGGGGGGTTTCTCTCCCTGGCCAGCCTGCCCTTAAGACAGTGCCTTCTCCTTTCACTCCTGCCCCCATGCAGTCTGCACACCTGGGTCAGGCCCAGAACCTATCTTCTACGTGCATTTTTGGAGACCTTTGTCTCTTTGCCCTTGCTGTCGGGGTTCAATCGGTTATAAGGCTGATTCAATCGGTTATGGTGCTGATTGGGTAAGTTTTGGATAGTCTAAAGGCCCAGTCTCTTCTGCAGGTGGGTCCTAAGATCCAGACCCAGGAAGCAAGTGGTACAAATTCCATCCAGAGGTCACCCTGATTCAAGGCAAGCCCAAGTGCCGTGGAGAAGTCATAGCAGTGTTAGGGAGTGGAAGGTGGGGGAGAAAAGGAGATAGGGTAGTCAGGGAAGACCCCTCCGAGGAGGTGAGGTTTAAGCTGACACATGAATAATGGGAAGGAGAAAGCCATTGTGAAGATGTGGGGACAGAGTTTTTGGGGCAGAGGGCACAGCAAGTGTAAAGTCCTTGATGGGGAATTAGCTTGGGTGTTCCAGGAATGGCAGAAAGGCCAGCGTGGGAGAGTGGTAGGACATAAGGTCAGAGAGAGGGGCAAAGGAATGTGTGGTGCCTTTGCCCCCTGATTAGGGGTTTGGATTTTATTCTGAGCAAGCTGGAAACCATGGGAGGGTATTGGGTACAGAAGGGATGTTGTTAGGTTCATGTTTTGAAAATGACACTGACAGCTTTTGAAGAATTGGGGGTTTCTGCTTTTTCTTTTTCTTGTCCCCCCCACCTCCCCCCACCTCCCTCCTCCAGCAAAGAAGAGGAACCCGTAAGTTTTAGGGATGTTTGTGCATATAGACTCTCATCATATGTAACTTGGTTTGAAGAAAAGTGTTTCTGTTGTAGGTGTGTCTTGCTGTAAATATTTGTTCATATTTTTGTGAATTCAATACTATGTACCACTGTATTATAGTAACTTTTATAAAGCAAACCATAAAAAAAAAAATAGAAGAGATGGAGTGGAGCTAGGATGGAGACAGAGAAGGTGGTGAAGATGATGAGAAGTGGACAGATTTGGGATATTTTTGGGATATAACTGATAAGTCTTCCTAAAGTTTTGAATATTGGATATAAAGAAATAAGAGAGAATCAAGGATGCCTCCTCGGTACTGAGCTTGAGCAACTGGGGGTATGGGGGTGCCATTAATTAAGATGGGTGAGTGGAGGGAGAGAGAGGGAGTGGAGGGCAGAGTTCTGTTTGGGATATGTTACGTTTGAGATCTTATTGGGCATCCAAGAAGAAATGTGAAGTGTAGTCCAATCTGCAACTCTGGGGAGAGGTTGGGGCTGGAATATAAAGCCATCAGTGTAGAGATGATGATATTTAAAGTCATGGGTCTAGCTGATCTCACCTATGGGGAGATTTAAATAGGGAAGATTATTGAGGACTGAATGTTGGAATGCTTCCAGTATTTAGATTGGAAAGTGGAAGCTGAGTCAGCAAAGGAGACAGAAAAAGTTGTATTAGTTAGGGTTCTCCAGAGAAACAGAACCAATGGGATGTGAATATATAGAGAAAGAAATTTATTATAAGGAATTGGCTCACACAAGTGTAAAGGTTAGCAAGTCCAAATTTGCAGTATGGGCCAGCTGATTCAAGACCGGGGAGAGCTGACGGTGCAGATGAAGTCCAAAGGTAGTCTGCTGGAGAATTCTCTTTCACTTGAAAGAGGGTCAATCTTTTTGTTCTATTCAGTTCTTCAGCTGATTGGATGAGGCCCATCCACATTAGGGAGAGCAATCTGCTTTACTGATTAAAATGTTAATCTAGTCTAATGTTAATCTAGTCTGATGTTAAGTCTATTGATTTAAATGTTAATTTCACCCCAAAACACCCTCATAGAAATACACAGACCAAACGTCTAGGCATCCTGTGGCCTAGTCAAGTTGATACGTGAAATTAACCATGACAGTGCTGGTTGGCTTCTTGGCTCTTAATACTTAACACTTTCTCTCATGCATATGCATATGAGCTGAACAGAAGTGGCAAAGAAAAATAGCACATTTGAGTCCACTTTTCAGCAAGAAGCATAGGACCCTGGAAGAGACCTTAAAGGCTGGCTAAGACAACTTTCCATCCAATGTAGATTTTTCCGTCTCTGCTAAAACATTTCCAGTGCTAGGGTGCTCACTACTTTCTAAGATAAAAAGTTCTGTTGATGAGACTCTCTATTTCTTAAAAAAAAGTTATCCTTATATTGAGCAAAAATCTTCCTCATGAAGCCTGACTAGCTCTCAGCTTCCCTAACAGGTAGTAAGAATGCAGAACTGCCACACCACCTCTGCCAAGGACTGTGTCACTTCTGGAGCTTTGCAGAGTTTGGAGAGCTTTATCAGTCCTGGAACACAAGGCTTTTTCTCCTCTGGGCACAGACATGCCACCCAGGTAGTTGGGTGAGGATGGATTCAAGTACTGTTTATCTGAAACCACTTACCAGGCACTCAAGCCTTACTGCTAAATCTGCCAGGCTGCTTCAAAATGGTGAACTTGCTCCCAGACACCTCTCTGACCCCACAAGCTGGCTTCTGTCAAAGCCTGAAGGCTGTCAGCCCTGTCTGTATAGGTCTGAGCCAACTATGGACATGCTTCTTTTTTTTTTTTTCCTCAGCCTATGTTTAGGTCAGTAGAGGTAAATAGATATGAGGAAGGAGGGGTGTGGTCCAACTCCAAATACCTATGCAAATGTTAGCTCCATTCTGACTGGAGATCCTTTAGTTGGGAAGACCAGAAATTGGTTCTGATTTTGTTCGCTGGTGACACATTCCCTTTTTAAAGCCAGTAAACTCGGATTTGCCCTAATACTAACTCCATCTTTATAAAAATGTAAGTTGTAACCTAGGCAGCGATGAACAAGACTATTTCCTTGTAAACAAAGCCCTTGAATGTAAACCACATTCCAGAGGCTGCCACATACCCAGCGTTTCCAGTGCCAGTGGAGAAACAGGCCTCAGAACTGTGTAGACACCACTCTGCTAAGAATCTTTGATTGGAAGATTGACCACAAGCCTAGGAGAGAATAGTCATGTAATCCAAAGAATGAGGATTAGTACAGGGTTTGGTCCAATCCCTTTATTTATTTATTTTAAAAAATTTATTTATTTTCTTTATTTTTTTTGGCTGCATTGATCTTAGTTGCGGCATGTGGGGTCTTCGTTGAGGCGTGTGGGATCTTTCGTTGCGGCATGGGCTCTTTGTTGTGGCATGTGGGCTTCTCTCTAGTTGTGGCGTGCAGGTTCTCTCTCTCTAGTTGTGGCACGTGGGCTCCAGGGTGTGTGGGCTCTGTAGTTTGTGGCACGTGGGCTCTCTCGTTGAGGCGCGCCAGCTCAGTGGTTGTGGCGCGCGGGCTTAGTTGCCCCGCAGCATGTGGGATCTTAGTTCCCCAATCAGGGATCGGACCCGCATCCCATGCATTGGAAGGTGGATTCTTTACCACTGGACCACCAGGGAAGTCCCTTGGTCGAACCTCTTTAAAGTCTTGCTTTCTACTTTAATAAATGAAAGCACTTAGTAGAAAAACTAGTTCTGGAGGGCTGTGACATTCAGAGCACCGCTAAGCAATCTTTTTAGCCTGCTGTTTACAAACACTAGGACATAACGCGAAGATGGAATGGTTGTGTCCCCCCCTACATTCAGGTATGTTGAAACCTAATCCCCAGTGTGATGGTATTAGGAGGTGAGGCCTTTGGGAGGCAGTTAGGTCATAAGTCAGAGCCCTCATGAATGGGGTTGGTGCCCTTATAAAAGAGACCTCAGAGAGCTCCCTCATCCCTTCCACTGTGGAGGACATAGTGAGAACATGAGAACAGTCTTTGTATCAGGAAGCAGGCCCTCACTAGACACTGAATCTGCCAGTGCCTTGATCTTGGGCTTCCAGCCTCTAGAACTGTGAGAAGTAATTTCTGTTGTTTATAAGCACTCAGATCTGTGGTATTTTGTTATAGCAGCCTAAGGAGACTGAGACATATAACATCTTTTGTCTTTTGTTTCTTTGGAAAATTCAGTGGCCATGACTTTTTTGATGTGTTTTTAATCCTGAAGAGGACTTGTTACACAAATATGCACCAATGATACTTTTGGTTATTGGGTTTTATTAAGGAATTTTGGACACCACTGAACTGAGGTCTGGCAAACAGGAACCACTCTGGATGTGAGTCCTTGTTTTCTTCCCTACAATGCAATGTTTATCCTTCAAATCCTCCCCAACCCCACCTCTCCTCACAGGATAACAACTTTGTGCATCCAAGAATTACATGTGCACATCAGCATTCACACCTCTTTCCTCAAAAAATGGACAGTTTCTTTTAACATAAATATTTCTAAGAACATTTATGCCTTTTGTAGTATGTGTAATGACATCATTGGTTATTAAATTTTGTTGATTCAATTGTGAGCTTGAGAAAAGGATATCTCAAACATCTTTTTAGGCTCATGTCTTAAATACAGTCCTGTGCTTAATGAACTATAAATATTTAATGAAGGGGTAAAAATAATAAATGCGTTATAAAGAGATTCCTGTGTACTAATATCTTTTGGGAGTAAATTGCTCTCTTTTTTAAAAAGGATTATATATACATAGTATATACAGTCGGCCTTCTGTGGCCACAGGTTCACATCCACAGAGTCAACCAGCTGCGAATAGAAAGTATTCAGAAAAAAATTCCAGAAAGTTCCAAAAAGCAGCACTTTGTACATAGTTGCCAGGGTGTTGTGCCCTGGCAACTATGTACATAGCATTTACATTGTACTACTTATTATAAGTAATCTAGAGATGATTTAAAGTATACACAGGTGGATGTGCATAGATTATATGCAAATACTATGCCATTTAACACAGTGTAAGGGACTTGAGTATCTGTGGATTTTGGTATCCAAGGGGGTTCTGGAACCAATTCCCCAAAGATACTGAGGGACAGCTGTACATATTTTTGAAATTTTGAAAAGAATGAGTGTCATTACAATTCTGCTGTCCAGAAGCAACAATTACTGAAATTTTGGTGTGTTTACTTTGGTCTCTGGTTAGTGGAACTATCACATCAAACAACTTCCATTGTAAGTCAAACTTTCCTTGTATAATTGTGCTGTTTCCAGCTTTTCCCTCACAGTAGTGATCTATTAATAGGTAAAAAGAAGCTAATGTGATTTCTGTGGTTTATTTTGTTTAGAGAGAATCCTCCGTACTCAGGGGCAAGTTGCTTAATTGACCTGGCTGTTCAGATCTGAGAGGTGTGTGCATTGCTTAGAAGAAGCAACTCCCAACCCCTCCCTATTGAACTGCAGAGTTTCAAGATACGCCTACAAGTACAAAAAATGACTTGAGGCGATTATTCAAATTTTAAGGTTGTTTTTTTGGGGGGAGTGTTGTTAGTTTGTTTCTTACCGTTTGCCTTAATGATTAGGCAAAGTTGTTCTGAGATCTGAGTTATCTGGGTAGTCATCCCAGTTCTTCAGTTTTCTACTGTGTGGCTTTCACCAACAAGTTGCAATGTTTCTGTGGTGTCAACCCTCTAGGCAACCTTTGGAGATGCTACTTTTCTTCTAAAAAATGTGGTTATGACACAGATGCTGAGGCCGGAGCTTCCTTGTCCTCTGGAATGTCTGAATGGGTGTGTAGATAAAGGTAAAGAGCTTTGGGCCTCAGGATTCTCATGGAAGATGCTATAAACTGGTTTACTTAGCACCCATTTCAGCACCCTTCTCTCTTGACTTCCTGTTCAAAGGGGTGGAGAGCTGAACATTCCTTTCTCCACCTCCCTTGCCCTGAGGGCTCTGCATGTGACGTTGCATCAGCTAAATCCATGGATCTGTGTGAGACTAGGAGCATGTGCAAACAGCAAGGCAGTGGCTAGGACTGGGAGCGGGATGGGACACAGCTCTTTTGATAGGCATTGCACTAGAAGCATCTATTCTTTGGGGGCAGCTGAGGCAGAGTTTTTGGCATTCAGCCCCTGCTGATGTAGATGCAGTGCAATAGACAGTAGGGGGTGTCCAGGTCTGCCAACACAGTCACATGGTGTGGGGTGGCTTTTTTCCAGTGCTTAGTTCTCTGGTCCTCCCAGATTCCATAAACTGCTAGGATCTTTTCTGTAATCCCTTTGCCTACCCTAAATAGAAACGACTCTCTTGACCTTAAATAAGAACCAGGTTGTAGAATGAGATCTCTGGGCTACCGCCGTAGTAGTTCTCCACTGTTTGAATTTTCTTGGATAGAAAAAATTTCCAAAACATATTTTGGAATTCCATTAGTGTTGCCAACTTTTCTTTTTCCAAGAAAGGGGATTAACAATACAAAAGCAATTTACTATCACCATAATTTATCTGAAGAAATATTTTTGAAGACCAGAAAAGTAGGAAGGACATAGATGCAGAAAAAAAGACAGTTTTTAAGTTGAAAAAATTTAGCTTTATGAAAAACCTCACAGAAACATCCTTATATTTTCTTTTATTGCCCTTAGTGAAATGTATTCTTAGAAAGTCATTGGGTAGGAGACCAGTGGTCTAGAAGCAGTCAGCACACTTCAACCCACCACTGACTGTTTTTGTGCATATAGTTTTTTTTTTAGAACCCAGCCAGGCTCATTCACAAGTGCTCATTCACTATGACTGCTTTCATGGACAGCAGCAGACTTGAGTAGTCGTGGCTGTGACCATGAGGCCCACAAAGTCTGAAATATAACTATCTGGTCCTTTAACAAAAATTTGCCAACTCTGGGTGACCTATGAGACTCCTTCTACCTGGAAGAGTCTAAACCTGGAGCGCTCTCTTTCTGGACAAATCCGTTGTTTGTACTCCCAAGAGTCATTAGGGAATTAATTCCTTCAGCAAACATTGATCGAGTCTCTGTATGTGCCAGACTGTCTTCTAGGTGCTGGGACACAGGGATGAATTACAGAGAGAAGTTCTCTAACCTCATGGAAAGCATGTTCTAAGAAGAGACAGACATTAAATAAATACATGAAAAAATGAACAAAGATTATTGCGTTTAGTAATGAATGTTTCCATGAAAACAAAACAGGTTCAGTGATGATGAAGACTGACCCAACGGGAGGATGGCTGTATACTCACTTAGGGTGGGTACTCAGGGGTAGTTATCAGTTCTCATGTCTCTTTATGCTGAATGGGTTTGACCATAAAGGTACTAGTTGGAAATCATGTGTAAGCACTTCTGCCTGGGCCAATGCATAACTGTGAGTAGGGCAGGAAAAGAAGATGCAGAAACACATAATCCAGAGAATGTAGTCACAGGTTACCAATAATGTAAAGTCCTCAACCTGGGGAAAATCGATCAAATAACAGAGAGCTACAAAACTAGATCCTAGCTCTAGGTTTTAGACTTTTTTCCTATATCAGGACACTGAAACAAGTTCAAAGTCAAAATGCTTTACTCTGCACAGAACATTGTGATATAGTTTTTGAATTGGGAGGGACACATACTTTTGGGTATTTTTCTATGTGTTATGTGTTTTTGTAAAGCCACTGTGGTGAAGGGGGGGGACATACTATGACCAGGTTGGGAATCTCTTAAACAGGAAATTAGAGGTGATACTAAATTGGCAAACAGGAGTATTATAGAAACCTTGTTCTCAGGAGAACAATGGTTGCATACTGTAAGCTATTTCATTTATTTTTCTTTTGTTTCTCATTATTTAATAATAAGGCATGCTCTTCTACCTAAATCAATGACACAGAATAAAGCAGTTTAATTAGACTCAACTATCCCTGCCTGAATTTCTGGTCAGTCAAGTTTTTTTTTTTTTTTTTACAAATTTATTTATTTTATTTATTTATTTTTGGCTTCCTTGGGTCTTCGTTGCTGTGCACGGGCTTTCTCTAGTTGCGGTGAGCGGGGGGCTACTCTTCATTGTGGTGCGAGGGCTTCTCATTGTGGTGGCTTCTCTTGTTGCAGAGCACACAGACTTCAGTAGTTGTGGCTCGCGGGCTCTAGAGTGCAGGCTCAGTAGTTGTGGCGCACGGGCTTAGTTGCTCTGCGACATGTGGGATCTTCCCGGACCAGGGCTCGAACCCGTGTCCCCTTTATTTGCAGGCGGATTCTTAACCACTTCGCCACCAGGGAAGCCCCACATTTTCTTGCTTATGGTTTCCTTTGATCAAATTCCTCAAATCATTACCAATACTAAAATACAGACAGTCTTGACTGGAACCTTGCCACAGGGCTTAGGAGTGGTGGTGAAAAGTGGACTTGAAGTGTCTGATCTTTTGCTTGTTTTGAAACAATGAGCCCCATATTGTTAAAATGGCAGAGCTCTTATGGTCCCTGGTTGAGCATAGTTAATTCCCAATCCGTGGGAGCATGTTTGTATTACAGTGATCCTAATTTACCCATAAATAAATTATTCTCCTCTGAAGCCCATAATAAATATAGTTTTAATTGCATGCCAACTGTTAGACCCTAAAATTAGACAGCTTCAGTCTTCCTTTGCCAGCGGGAGGAGATTTTCTGTGACTCCAGAGGCACTTTGGGAGAGAGAAGAGGCAGAGATATTTTTGATGAATGTCTGAACAGATTTCAGTTGTAGAAGCCTTATTTCGGGGTCAGACAGAAGCCATGTTTGTATGTTTTTCAACCATTTGAAGGGTGGTGTCCCAGCCATGCCTTTTATCATCTCGCTTCGAGTCCCCGGGTCCATTTTCATAGATGAAGCCAAAGAGGGTGAGTCAGAAACTGCTCTGCTGCCTGTGCCAGCCTTCAGTTTGCCTTAATCAGCAGAAACAGTACCCACTTCGAAAAGATGTTTGTGCCCTTGTGACGAAGAGCCTTCAAATAGAGTCGCTCTCTAAAGGAAATTGTAGAACAATCTTACAAATTAACTTGGGCACAAGGGAATACAGGCCAGGTGTGAAATTAGGTTGGCCCCAATAGAAGTGAGGTTAGGAGCTGGGGGCAGATTTCAAGCTACGCTACCCTACCCTCGTCACACTCCTTTCCCAGCCCCCTCCCAGCAGAGCAGCTTGTGGGAGCTGAGTGACTTTGGGCAAGTGCTTAACCTCTTGACCCCCGTTTCCTCATTTGAAAAAACAGGGAGAATAACAGTACCTGCCTCACTGAGTGGTTGTAAGGACTGAATCAGATGATGTTTATAAAGTGCACCCCGCCCCACCCAGGAGTGTCGGTAAAAGTTACTAATTGCTTCTCCCCTTTCTTATGTAGTGAGTTATCTCCTAGCCCTGCTTTACCTTTGCTTCCCACTTTTCTCTATGCCCACATTTTCCGTCTGTGGAATGTTGAAGGGCAGATGCACCAGGTAAGTTTCTTTTGACAGAAGGGGACTGTGTACTAATACTGAACCCCAAACCCTGTAGTTCTTGTTTAATGTGGCAGTTGATAGAAATCACAGTTAGAGCCAATCGAGGATCCTGGGGCTGTCTCAGGATCAAGTTGTAAAGATGGAAATCAGGGCGTTCTTGTCTGTTACCACTGTAGCATTCTAGAAGCATTCTTAACCTGCTTGACTTATTTTGGAGCAAGGCACCAAGTGTCCTTTTATTAGTCAGTTCACATTTTTAACAGATAAGAGCAAATCTTTTAAAACAATTTTTCAAGCAATTTGGAAGATTCCTGTGTTCTTTCAAACTGTATCATCTTTCTCGCCTTTTTTAAAACTTTATTTACTTAGGTATATTCAGAATGTCAATAACATATCTGCAACTCTTTATTTTGCAAGTATAGAGTAGTATTCAGTTAATAGAACAATTATTTGAATTCCTTGTTTCCTCTTTGGGAGGAGTGTAGGTGGTTTTTTGTGTGTGTGTGTTTTTTAAGGGTTTTTTTTTGCCTTTTTTTGGATTAATTAGTGCCTTTTAAAAAAAATTTTATTTATTTTTGTCTCCCTGGGTCTTCGTTGCTGCACATGGGCTTTCTCTAGTTACGGAGAGTGGGGGCTACTCTTCCTTGCGGTGTGTGGGCTTCTCATTGCGGTGGCCTCTCTTGTTACAGAGCACAGGCTCTAGGCACACGGCCTTCAGTAGTTGCAGCAGGCAGGCTCAGTAGTTGTGACATGTGGGCTTAGTTGCTCTGTGGTATGTAGGATCTTCCCGGACCAGGGTTGGTGTCCCCTGCACTGGCAGACAGATTCTTAACCACTGCACCACCGGGGAAGTCCCTAGGAGTGTAGGTTTTGATTTCTGTTTCATAATGGTCTTTGTTCACCTTTGCCATGCCTTCAAATTTACTTTCTCTTTGGCAGATCTGCTCTTCCACATTTCTGAGCATGTTTAAGAAATTTCCAAATAGTTGGCTAAAGCATTTGGGTGCTTCTTTTTTCTTGTGCTTCTTGGCTTCTTAGAATTTCCTTTGCCTGTGTTTAATTATTTTTCCAAAGATAAGAAAATATTGTTGCTGATTCTTGTGCTTCCACTATATAAGGAATAAACAGGAAGCAGGAGAAACAAAGGAAATAAATTCTGGAAGCAAATTCCAGTCTCAATCATACATCAGTCAAGCAATTCAGGATTTCCCAATGATTTCTTTTAAAATATCCCATTTGTTTGAGACTTTGCTCGTAGGAGGGTATGTTTTCTGAAAGGGATTGGGGCATCCTTGTTAACCCCCAGCGCTGCAGCTGACTTTCCATTTACAGTTTTGAATAGATAATACATATACATGTTCTAATCTTTTATGGATCTCTGGGGTAATATTGTGAACAAGTGCACCTCAACTTTTGTTTCCTTTGCTTTCACATCACTTTCCCTCCATTCCCAGTTCCCCAACCACCAGCCCCTGCTACCACTTTCATTAATTTACTCATATACCCTTCCAAGATATTTTAAACATATTACAAGTATGAACGTACATGTAATTCCTCCTGATTTTCATACGGTTGTCACGATACTCATCACAGTGTTCAGCAGCTTGCCTTTTCCACGTAACAATACAGTATGTGTAACAAATCAGTACACTTTTCTATGTTCCTAAAGACGGTTTTCTTCCCCTCCTTGTTACCTGCATACATGTGAAGCTTTCATTAAATAATTTTTTTTTTATTTTTTAATATTTGCTTATTTATTTGGCTGTGCCAGGTCTTAGTTGCGGCACATGGGATCTTCGTTGCCGCGTGCAGGAATCTTTAGTTGCGGCATAGGTGCTCTTAGTTGCGGCACGCACGCGAGATCTAGTTCCCCGACCAGGGATCGAACCTGGGCCCCCTGCATTGGGAGTGCAGAGTCTTAACCACTGGAGCACCAAGGAAGTCCCTACAAATAAACTTCATATTTGATGTCTCTTCTTGTTTTTTACCTGCTCACTCTTTGTTGACCACAGCCACTTCCTCTCTGCTGAAATGCTAAGTTAGTGGTCACCAATGCCCTGCTAGTGATCAAACTCAGTATATTTCTTCTTCATTAAATAATTTATTTTGCACACTTAATGCCTACATCTCTCTCTTTTATAAATAGGGGACTAGACATAGAAACTCAAGGTGCCTGACAGTTTAGTGAGGATTCTGTGATGCTCTAAACTACTTCTCTGCTTGTTACTGAATGCAAATTAGTGTGCCCAACAATGGACAGTGAGGCCAAACAAACGGAAACGTCGGAGTTTGGATCAGAGAAAAGTTTATTGCAGGGCCAGGCAAGGAGACGGGTGACTCATGCCCAAAAAAGCCCAATTTCCTGGGAGGGTTGGAGCAAGGCACTTTTAAAGGCAAGGTGAGGGAGGGGCGTGGTTGGTTGTTCCCAACCTCTTGGTGTCAGAATCCTTTATTCTTGCAGCTGTCCAGGTAGGTCAGGTCGTGATGTTTCTGTAAATCTCCAACAAGACAAATGTTATTCTCTGTTCAGCAACTTTTTACCTTTCTATGAATGGACTCTTAAAAGTCAGAGCCTTCAGAATAGGCTAACCTGTATATTTCAGGCTACAGGCAACATTCTTTTACAAAAGGTACAGCGCCAGCAGGACTAAGCACAGGCAACAGAGCACAAAGATTAAAGTAAAAGGAGCAGATCTAATAGCGAGTCAGATTTGTTCTTCCCTGTTACCCGCTGTTTCCCTCCCTGCCTTGGGTCCCGGGTATGTGTCCAGGACAGTATTTTTGTCAGGAGGGAACCACAGTGGACATGTCTGTTTCAGGTCCCATTCCAGCCCAAACTTGTCCTAGATTTTTAAACTGATAGTCTATGATACCTTTCTTCATTCTCTTGCTCATTTACATTAGTTCTAAGGAAGTGGAGACTTTGGGGATAGGGGTTGGGGATATGTGGGAAGAAGTAGGAAGGTAGATTACTGTGTTGCCAGCAGTGATTAAATAAACACCCTTCTGTCCTCTGATCTTACAGATAGATATACTAAAAAAATTTAGAATTGACTAGAGATTTGTTTTCTTTTGGGTATGATTGGTGATAGACATGCTCCCAGATCTAGCACAGAGTAAACAGCTATTATGAGTTGAAAAGTCATGAGTCTTAAGCGATGGCCGGAAGTGTTTGTTGCTTTAGGACTATCTAGCCAGTCACCTTTGCCCACAGTGCCGTGATTTTTTTCTTTTGTAGATTGCCTTTGCACTTCTGTGTGTGGTCTTGGGAGGAAGCCCAGGAACCCAGGTGATGCCTCTTCCTTGGAATAGTCTTGGGGAGGACAGATGACAAGTTTGGCCACTGGATGGTATCTTCCCTAGACCTGGGCAAGAGGACCCCACTTTTATTCCTCTGGCTTCACCTCCTACCACCCAGAGCCCATACCCTCTTTTCTAGACCATATTCTGGGCATCCTGCCCAAAGTGCCCCAAGCCTGTGAGGGTAGATCAGGCCACAGGGTTCGCACTCCCAGGTCCAAGGGGTGGCTGAGAGCATATTTTGGAGGGAGAGTGGTATATAGAAGGAGCTTGTATGAGAGCTACTCACCAGTGTGTAAAGGCCCCTTGTGGAGTGAAATGGGGCTGCAGCTGGAATGAGAAAGTGGGTGGGCTGTGGGCACAGGCCCTGGGCTCCATTTGAAGGCTTGTCCTGGACCCTGTGAATGTTAAGAGTGAGCCTGGCTGTGATCCTGATGCCTCAGACTCTCTGGAAAAGCCTTGATTCCAGCCTGTTTTCAGAGCCTGAACTTCAGCTTCCTGTGGATTCTGTGAGTTCCTACTAACCTTCTAAACGGTTTTGCTTGAGACAGAGTTGGTTTCTGCTGTATGAAGAAGCACAAAGAACACAGGCCGAAACAGAAATCTTAAAGGGAATTTCATCCCACCTTCCTTCCAGTAAACACTTTATCTCCCCATCACCCTGGTCAGCGTCACGTTTTGTTGGGGTTAAACACCCAGGTTAGAGGCCACAGTCACCCATCCCACCCTCACACCCAGCCACTGCTTCATCTTCAGGCCGGATCAGAAAAGGATAAACGAATGAAACCTATAAGTAGTTACACTTTTAGCAAGTCATCATCTGGGTTTCATCTGCTCTGGAAAAAATGACACAGTCTCAAACATTTAAAATATTAAAGGTTGTTAGAGAAACTTCACCTTCTGATGCTTTTTCAGTGACTTCCATTTCAAAACCTGTGAAATTCATTATTCTTTCTAAAAGGCCTTTATTACTTTAAATATTTATTTGAGAAGTATTTATATGTGTAATGTTTACTTAGTCACAAGTCTTCACTCCCAAACTGGAGTAGGTCAGCTCTTTGAGGGCAGGAACTGTGCCTGAGTCATCTCAGTAGCCTAGTGCCCTGCGCACAGTAGGACTTCAGCAAATATTTATTGACATCATATATTTTATTTAGCATTTATAATAAGCATTACTATGTGCTTAGCTAGCATTTTGCATATGCCGATTCAGCACCAGTCCCTGTGAGATGGGGAAAATAGATTGAATTTAAAATAAATAAAAAGAATACACGGGACTTCCCTGGTGGTCCAGTGGTAAAGAATCTGCATTCCAATGCAGGGGACGTGGGTTCAATCCCTGGTCGGGGAACTAAGATCCCACATGCTGCGGGGCAACTAAGCCCGCATGCCACAACTATTGAGCTTGTGCGCCTCAACGAGGGAACCCGCGTGCTTCAAACTACGGAGTCCACACGCTTTGGAGCCCGTGTGCCACAACTAGAGAGAAAACCTGCACGCCACAACTAGAGAGAAGCCCATGCGCCACAACAAAGAGCCCGCGCACCGTAATGAAGATCCCGTGTGCCACAAGACCCGACACAGCCAAAAAAATAAGGAAAATAAATAAATTAAATAAATAAATATTTTTTTAAAAAAAGAATACACATACATGTATTTACCACCATCCCAGAGTAGAAAGTTGAGGCACATTGAAGAGGTTATTAGTAATGATGCATAAAGATTTGGGTTGAAGGGAAAATGGAGTTATTGGAGATGATGATAAGTAGTGACATAGTAGAGGATAAAGTTCCAGGCAGGAAGCCAAAGAAGAGTATGGGTGATAAGAAAGAATGAGACAAAAATTGGAATTGTTGGAAGTAAGTATAAATAATGTGACATTATATGTTGAGTTTCGGTCTTCAAAACTTTGTATTCGGAGCCTGTCATCTCTGGAAGATAGATGGGCCGATCATGTTACCGAAGAAGCGCTCGATGTTCAGAGGCCACGTGGCTGTTAAGAGAAGGAGCAAGAATTGAAAGCCGGGTTTTTCTCTGCTGCTTTTGTGACAATTTGCCGAGTGAGAGACAGAATAGAATAACGGCATCTTTATGACAAAAGGAGAAAACCTGCTAACAATAGCTGACCTTTATTGACAGTTTACACAGCAGGCATTTGTATTAACTCGTTTAATCCAACAGCTTAATGCCTGTCACCCCATTTTGCAGATGAGAAAACTGAGGCCAAGAGATGGTTCAGTAACTTCCCCAAGATTACATAGCTCCTAAATGGTACCACTGGAAGCAGCTTGGATCCTGTTTGGTTCCACAACTGCATTCCTAATCTCTTCCCCTCATTCTGAACATGCTTCTGCGGCCCCAGAGAAGAAAGAGTCTACTGTAGTAGCACATATAGACATGTTCAATAGCTTCTGTGATTGTTGGCATAGCAACTGATCTGGCTTCTGTGCTTGTTGCTAGGCTAGAAGTACTAAAGATAGTTTCACTTATTTATTGAGCACTTACTCTGTGTGGATTAATTTTATTCTCAAACATCCTTTAGATATTGACCTTCTAAGCTGTGGAAACAAAGGCATAAAGGGTAAATAATTGCACAGGTTCACACAATGAGAAAGTAGCAGAGCCAAGATTTGGGGTAGAACTTTGTGATTCCAAAGATTCTTCTCTTAAGAGTTACAGTAAACAGCTGAAGTGCCCTCTCCCCTCTCCCCTCTCCCCCACATACAGCTCTCTCTCCTCTCTCTGTACTCTGTGACCAGAGTTTTCATCATCATTATTGAGGTGATTGATGTTGGTTGCCTTCTCAACAGCCATACCCACCTTCTTCCTTGCTAAGGGAACCATGATGTTGTTCATCTCTTGAGAGGCCAGTGATAGGTTTAGGTGTTAGCGTGTGTATGGAATTCTGGCTAATGAGCTGCTGTTACCCAGTTCAAACTTACGCTGCTCACCATAGGACAGGCCAATAAATCGAGAGAGGAGTTGTTGGGCGAGGAATAGCGACTATTCAGAAAGCCAGCAGATCGAAAAGATGGTGGACTTGTGTCCCAAAGAACTGTCTTGCCTGAGTTAGAATTCAGGCTTCTTTTATACTTAAGGAGGAGGGAGTAAAGCTCTGGAGGGGTTGTGTTAATTTCTTCCCTCCTGCAGTCATTCACAGGTGGGCCTGGTCAGGATGTTTCCTGTGAGCTAAAAAAGGTATTTTAGCTTTATGCTCATTACCTGGGAGACAGGGTTCCCAGAGATGGGCCATATATATAATTTAAGTTTATAAGCAACATCCCTATAGTGATTAACTTGTAATAGAATACAAAGTTTCTTCCCTATTACACTGTGAGGGAAGGTCTGCTGTTAGAGGGTGGCTTCCAGAAAACTTTTCCTTTTTCTTGAAAAGGAAAGACGTGATCTTCTCCACCTTTGGAGATTGTTAGAAGAAGATGTGGTATCCGGAGTGATGTCAGCCATCTTGCACCCATGAGGTTTAACCCAAGTTAGGAAACAGCCTACGTGTTGAGAAGCTCGGAATGAAGGCAGGAAAGAGCATAGCTGCTTGATGACATTTTTGAGCCAATGAATTACTCATTCTGGAACCTCTTGACCTTGGGACTTTTCATCATGTAATAACATTTCCTTACAGTTTGTCACTTCTGTTTGGGGTTTCTGTCACGTACAGTTGCAAGCAGCCTAACTAACACAATTAATATCATCAGCATCACCATCATCATCATTAATACCTGTTAAGTGCTTACTGTTGCCAGACGCTGTTGAATTTGTATGTGCATTGTCTTATCTAATCCGAACTACAACGCTACGAACTAGGCACTTTTATCATTTTATTTTACAGATGAGGAAATTGTAGCTTAAAGAGGTTAAGGTTAATCTGTCCCAGGACCCATGGTGAGGGAGTGGCAGAACAATAATATGCAGAGCCAGGACTTTCCTTCCTTCCTCTTTATTAATGCTTGCAATAAAATACAAGTTTTATGATCCTTGTTTTATTGGTGACGAACCTGCAGTTTAAAGAGATTAAGTTCTGCCTCCCAGCTATTAAGGGCAGATTTAAACTGAGGTCCTTCTTTTTTTAGGTTGTACAATGTGATTTTCTTTTTAATGATGTACAATGTGATGATTTAATATACATGTATAGTGAAATGATTACCACAATCGAGTTAATTAATAAACCCATCACCTCATATAGTTACTACTTTTCGTGTGTGGTGAGAACACTTAAGATCTACTCTGTTACCAAATTTTAGCAAATATGGTACTATTATTAGCTATAGTCACCATGCTGCACGTTAGATTCCCAGAATTTATTGGTCTTATAACTGAAAGTCTGTACCCTGTGACTAAGCCGAGGTCTTTGTGACTCCAAGGCTGTATTTTTACTGCCCTTCCCCGACTCTGAAGGACACCGTGTCATGAGTCTTTTCTTTAGCTCTTCCTTCCCCACCTCCTACCTGCCCCAATCCTTCCACCCCTTGCCTTCTCCCAGGTGATGATGGATACTAATCTCTGCTTACAAGTGATCTAACTAATCAGCTGCATCTCCTAGTAACAGGATGCCTTAAGTCTGCTACCGTGCACCTGTCTCCTGGCAGCCCTGAAATCCTGATGACAAGTAGGCACATGACAGGGTAAAGCATGAGGACCCTGGGCCTGCTTTGGATCACTGTGTACTGGCATCCTGTTGGGAATGCTTTCCTGCATGTGGCTCTGCTCCTTAAACAATTAGAATGCAATACAGAAAAACCTGTATTTAGTCCAAGGTAGAATCAAAATATTGACAATGTTGAAACATCAGAGACAGACAGAAAAGGAAGAGGACAGAACGAGAGTCAGTCACTACTCTCAGTGATGGAGCGTTCATCTGGTCCCTCAAATTCCCATCCATTCTTGCCCGTGTGTCTCCCCCTCTCCTAGGGGCTGATTGCCCTCGGAAGCCGTGGCCCTTCCTCTCTGCCACAGTTCTCACACTTGTGCCAGACTCCTAGCTTTTATTCATGCAGAACTGCATAGTTCCTGCTGCTACCCCGGCCCATCTTTCCATCCAGTCCTGCGCATTCTTCAAGACTTGGTTCAGGGCTTCCCTGGTGGCACAGTGGTTGAGAGTCTGCCTGCCAATGCAGGGGACACAGGTTCGAGCCGTGGTCTGGGAAGATCCCACGTGCCGCGGAGCAACTAGGCCCATGAGCCACAACTACTGAGCCTGCGCGTCTGGAGCCTGTGCTCCGCAACAAGAGAGGCCGCGATAGTGAGAGGCCCGCGCACCACAATGAAGAGTGGCCCCCGCTCGCCGCAACTAGAGAAAGCCCTCGCACAGAAACGAAGACCCAACACAGCCAAAAATAAATAAATAAATAAATTAATTAAAAAAAAATAAAATAAAAATAAAGGAATTCCTTTAAAAAAAAAAAAAAAAGACTTGGTTCAAGTCCTGTGTTCTCCATGAAATTCATTGGCTCACCCGTGTCTCTAAGTTTCCCTGAATTCAGGTTGCCATTTAGGAGTTGTGATGATTCAGCTCATAAGCGTGGATTGCTTCTGAAATTTATTCACCATTCTCTCCGAGGCCTTTGCGCTTATGTGCCATGGACATGACTGATCCTTGGAACTGCTGACCTGTGAGCTGCCCCTGCTTGTACCCTAAGCAGTCTTGGCTACACAAGACCACCACGTGCCCCTGTCGAGGGCATTTCATGTTCTTGTCTGACCTCCATCCTTTCCTTCTTCTGGTAACATCACCTCAATTTTCCTTTGGAGTAGCAGGGCTCGGGAGGGCCAAACCTGGCCAATCAGCTTATTTCATTTTTCAAGTTTCCTGATTTGTTTAAGCAGAGAGAGCATGCCGTGCAGGTTAGTCCATTGTGAACCAGTCCTGGGGCTTATGTGGAGCTATTCAAAAGGAGAGAAGCTCTCTTTCCTTAGTCTAATTGAATGAAAGCCTAGATTCTTTGGGAGTTCCACATGATGGTGTGCTGAGAATGAAGGCAACATAGAGGAAATTAGATGAATAGTTAGCAAGAGAGACTGATTCCTGGCATCATTTGGTCTGAATTAGGTATCCAGCCAGAGCCCCCCGTGAAATGTTCATTTCCCTGAGGCGATAAATTCCCCTTTGCTCATGCCTGCTGAGCAAGGGGATGTTTCTCAGTTGCAACTCAGAGAGTCCCAACAGATCCATCCACCCAACATGTGGGGTTTCCTGATGTCGTTTTTGAACCTGTGCTCTAAGCCCACACCTGCCAGAAAAAAAAAGTACTATCATCCTAAAACAACAACAAGTGCTATAGTTCTTCCTTGTTTTCCTCCCTTTCTCCCGTAGAGTGTAGGAAAGCAAGACGGGGCCCAACATGTAGTCTTGAAAACCTTGGCTTTGGACTTGTCCTCAGAACAGCGACTCTGTGCTTAGAAGGAACTGAGCCTGGTTCCCCAGAACTTTATACAACAGCACTCTGAGCCCAGTGAAATGGTTGCACCAAAGGGCCTTTGTTCTTGGGGAAATCTGGTGCTAGGTCTTTCCTGGAAATGCCCAGCATTCCGGACCCTCTGGACAGACTGGGGTGATTTGGGCACGTTCTGAGCTTGGAGGTTGTTGGAGATTCGGCAACAGGAAGGCATTTTCAGAGAAAGAACAGAGAATTTTCAGTAGTTTCACTACTATAGTGGTAGGGATTTTTGAACAACTTTTGAACAAGTCTGTATACTCTAGAGGCATGGCGAGTTTCAGGGCTCTCCGTAAAGCAAGAAAGCTAGAGAGACGAAGCGGAGATGACATTATAGATACTCAAGCAGTTTTCAACCGGAAAATGTAGCAACTGCAAAAAACCAAAAAAACGAAAGAAAACAGAACTGATACTTCCTTGACTGCTCTTGCTGCAGGAGCACTTTTTTTTTTTTTGTGGAACAGAGTTAAAAAACCGAGTCATCAGATTGTTCCAAGGGTTTACCAGGCAGGAGGAAACTCCTTGTCCCTGCGTTGATTCCCAGCAGCCCCTCTGCGTTGGGCCCCAGCCTGAGTCCTGGTGTGGGAGGCACTGGCTATGGATGGCTGCCTGAAGTCTCCCGGCTCAGCTCGTCCTGTGCGAGAAGGGAGGGAGGGGCAGGGGGTCTCCCGCCAGGGCTTGGAGGAGTGACCCAGAGCACGGATGTTTCCTCACTTTGCTTCATGCAGATGCCCAGACCTCAAATGCAGGAGAAAGGAAGTGAGGCTGATGGTGGGTTTCTAGGTGAGGCAGGTGGAAGGCCACTGTGGCGGGCGAGGCTGGGGAGGCTGCCGGCAGAGATTGCTGGCGTTTTCCTCAACCAGGTGACTCACTGGACGAAAACTAGTCAACTGACCCACTGCGTTGGCATCTCGTAGGCCCCACCTCCCCCTGCGAGTCACCTCACTGGTATTTAAATCCAGGGCTTTGTTCTTGGGGACTTTTTTACTGTGCTTCCCAAGCCTCCCAAATTCCTTGAAGCATGTTTGAGACTGTTTTCTTTCTTCTTCTGTTGTTGTTGAACTATCTCCTTAAAATTACACAAAGAATTCATGCTTATTTTAGAAACAGCAGAAAATCCAGAAAAACAAAATGAAGAAGTAAGAATAAGCCCAGAGGTCATCTTTGTTAGCATTTTGTAACATACATCTTTCTCTTTTTGTGTTTGTTGCTTGGCAATCTTCTTTTTCTTTGAGTATGATGTAGATACCTTTCTTTGTTAATACACTTTGATACAGTCATTTTAAAGGTTGGCTGCATTGTGTGGTCCAGGAGGTGGAAATTTCCTCCTTACCTGTCTTGAGTTCTTTTGGCTGGTCTGATAATTAAATTGACACAAGACCGATGAACAGGAGAAAAAACCAATTTAATTCATATGCACAAAGGTCTCATAGAAATGGGACCCCCTCCCCCAAAGTGACCAAAACAGGCTGTTTATATATTATTTTTAGACAAAGAAACAATTATTTGTGAAGAGTTAACCAAGGGGCTTGTGCTTGGGGTCGCAGACTAATGGAGAAGCAGCACAGTCTGTTTATACAGCTTTCTTAGCCTTGAATTCCCGAACTCTGGTGATAAGGATGCCTTCTATACTCCTGGTACAGGGAGGATACTTTCACAGGGGAGAGTTATTTCCCCCTTTCAGGGGGAAAGAGAGGCGTCAGAGTGTTTTTTGTTTTTTTTTTAATATCATCACCCCACCCCCAATGGCTGTTTCTGAAGTAACTTTAATTCAAAATAATCAGTATACCATTGTGGGATATCCTGGGGCGACCTGCTCTGAGCTCCAACAGTGTCATATTGTCTGGATATACATAATTTATTTGCATGTCCCTGCTGTTGGATGAGAAGGTGGTTTCTGGTTTTTCTGTATGTAACATCCTTACAGGTACAGGTTGTGTTTGTATACATCTGTGAATATTTCACATAACTCCCTTGACTTGGAATTTTGACGGAAATTGTGCTGGTTTTAAGGTTTTTATGCCCTTCGCACAGTTGCAGGAAGGTTGTGTCGGTTTACGAGTGCTGTCACTTGAACAGCAGTTTTCAGGTACTAATGATAATTCCTCTAGGCTGCACCCGGGGTTCAGCCAACCACACAGACTCGCTTTCTTTTGCCATCTATTTCCATCTTCTTTGTGGTTTCACTTCTCATTGTCCTGGATAGAGGAAGAACTTTAAGAAAAATGGAGACGTCTTGCCCCTCCACACATTTAACGAATATCTGCTCGATGCCAACCATGTGCTCGGGCTGTGGGCTCAGCAGAGCCATGAACAGGACCCAGACCCTGCCCTCAAGGAGCTTGCAGCCTATTAATGAGGACCAGAATCTCATGTGAGTGATAACCAATTTGTGCATAGTAATTTTTAAGTTCCCTCTTCATACGTATTACCTCATTTAAATTACACAGCAACACTGATATCAGTATTACTGTCCCCGTTTTACGGATGAAGACATCAAGGCAAAAAAATACCAGCTGAAAGCTTATGCAACTAACACACGGCAGAGGAGTCACTGTACATCGCATGCTCCTTCCATTCTACCCCTAAGAGAGCAGAGGGGAAAGAAAAGATTATATTAAGGGCAGTAGAAAGGCCTGCTTGCACAGAGTTCTTTGCCTCGTCTCTGTTCGCTGAAAATCCTTCATGCACTTCTTTATGATAAACCTTACCTCTTGAGATGTACCTCTTGTTAAGAGGTAAAGAGGGACTTCCCTGGTGGCTCCGCCTGCCACTGCAGGGGACACGGGTTTGAGCCCTGGTCCGGGAAGGTCCCACATGCCGCGGAGCAACTAAGCCTGTGCGCTGCAACTACTGAGCCTGCGCTCTAGAGCCTGTGAGCCACACTACTGAAGCCTGCGCGCCTAGAGCCTGTGCTCCACAACAAGAGAAGCCACCGCAATGAGAAGCCCGTGCACCGCAACGAAGAGTAGCCCCCGCTCGCCACAACTAGAGAAAAGCCTGCGCGCAGCAGCGAAGACCCAACGCAGCCAAAAAATAAAGAAATAAAGAATAAATAAATTCATTAAAAAAAAAAGAGGTAAAGAGACGTAAAGCCCCAAGAAAAATAACAACGTCTGTAGATTTTCTCTTTATAGGAGGGGCTAAGAATGGAGGTTGGGTTGCAGAAATGGGAAAAAAGATGAGTGTACTTGATGCTACAGAACTGTGCACTTAAAAATGGTTAAAATGGTAATTTTTATGTATATATGTAAATGATCACACCCCAGGTTTTAAAAACGTAAACAACAAGCAGACAAACAAGCACTGTTATATGTCAGGTTAAAAAGAAAAGAAACAGGGGGGCAGGATTTCAGGAGATGAGCATCCCCTCCCCCACAGTTAGCATACATGGACCCTCCCACCATAAGATGTTGGAACTCTAATATGAAAATAATTGTTATTTTAAGAGATATCAATTTTTAGAGTTGTTTGACAGTTCAAGGTCAATAATTCGTCTGTATTTCAGAAGTATAACTCTATAAGTTATAACATCATCACATATTCCCTGCATAGAGGTGTACATAAAAGTCCAGAAACAAGACAGTGGCCTTCTGACTCTCCAGTGTTGGCAGAATCAGTTCCCAGGAACAGTAGGTCAGCCCTGACTGTGATTTAATCAAATTGGGAAAACCCAAGATCTGGAAGGGTCACCTTAGAGTTTAGAGACAGGAGAATTTTTGTTTCTGTTAATAAACAAGTATGTTTCCTTTTATTAGGTAAGAATTTAAAAATTCATAGTTTTCCTTTTTTGCCTTGGCTATCAGGAGCACGGAGCTGATTTGGGAGATGATTACAATGATTGTCTGTAGCTTAGACTATATAATTCAGTGCTTTCCTGGTTTTCCAATCCAGGCCCTGGTTCTTCTATTTTGGTTTTAAGGGGTCTGTTGGATTTTTGGCTTTTGTCATAAGCTTCCTCATTTTTTAAAAAGGTGAGGACTAAAAGATCAATAAATGGAAGGAGATATGAAAAGCAACCACTTGGCTGGCAGGCTGAAACCAAAGGACAGAATAAATGTCTTTATCAGTCACCCATCCAAGTTTAGACACCTACCCGGCTACATTTTACCCGAGGCAGCTGCTTTCCTGCCGTCTGTTTGCAAGGTGCGTGTTCCCTCATCTGTGACTTGCTGGGGCCCGGCCCATGGAAAGAAGCCCGCTGGTCGTCACTTTGGCTTCTGAAGTTAGTATTCTTATGCTCAGAGAGCCTCTGTTGGAGGAGAAGTGCGGTGTAAAAAGTCTACTCTTCACACACTGTCAGAAGAAATGTTACTCGAGCCTGAGTGGGCAGGGTCACCAAAGTAGTGCTGCTGGAGAGCTGAGGCCCCAGGACTTCTAGATGGTAGCAGGCACAAGAAGAAGGGCAGCCACAGAGCTTGCTCTGAAGGTTGAGCCTGAGTTGGGGTGGTCTTCCTCTGAGATGCCATCTTCCAGTGGCAAAGGGTGTGTCTGCAGACCCCTCTGTACCTGAGTGTAATGTAGCTTCTGCTGGTATCCTGATCCCTGAGGGGCTGTCTTGTGTTTTAGGCTGGTTGTTAGAAAGGGTTTTCTGTGTGAGATTTGGAGTGTGATGCATGAGGACAGTAGTGAAGATCCTCTGACCCTGTTTAAAGGAAGAGAAATGAGCCACTTGGGCTGGGGGCTGAATGAGAGCAGGGCCTGTCATTCAGGGTGAGGTCACTTCCTGTTCTTTCTGCCCCTCACCTACCCAACTGGCTTCTGCACCACCCTCGGGCCAAAATGATCTCGAGATCTAGAAGCTCACCAGGGAGCCTCCTGTAAGCATTTGTTTTGATTTTATGTGGGTGAAGTCTCTACAGAACTCTAAACAGTTTATATTGGGATTAGAGAAGTGAGGAAATCATATCAAAATGACTTATTTTTCTCACTTCTCTCATTTACTCGTCATTCTGGAAAATCACATATCAGTTCAAATATAACAAAAGTTCAAGATCTGTTTCTAGGATTAATTTTAATATGTCCTTAAGAAAAGCTGATTTTTTCCCTTCCCCAAAGCAGATAGCTTCGATTCCCAGGCATTTCCTTTGCAAGTGGGTTTTCTCTCTTTATTTTCAGGGACCACACAAAGATGGCAAAAATGTTGGGAGCAGAGGTTCATTCTTAGCAACTAGGAAAAAGTGTCAGAGGATTTAGAAAGATGGAAACTTAGCTAAGAGCAATGACGCCAACTTATTATACTACAAGTTCAGGAGACTTCTTTGTCTGATACTACTTTTTTAGAGGATCTGTGGCCATATATTCTAATTTCTTGTTACTCAAAGTATAGTATGTAAACCAGCAGATATGGCATCACGTGGGAATTTTTCACAAAAGTCTTGGATGCTCTAGATTTACATTAACATGAAAGAGATTGCATCAACTGTTAATATTAAGAGAACCCAAATTTCCTTTGCTTCATCAGTTTATTAGTCCCAATGAGCTCTCATTACCAGTAGTAACGCAACTTCCCTAGCTCAGATTTCCCTGGCAGTGCCTGAGACCAGATTCCAGTTCACCTTCAAAGTGCCCTTAAGCTTTTCTTGGGTTCCTCAGAAGGTTGCCACATGCTACCCAAGGACCAGGTTCCCCTCCCCCACTGTTGTCTGTTGCTTACTGCCTGCTGGGGTGTTCCAAGGGAACCCCAAGTTCCCTCCCAGAGACAGACAATGCAAGGGCCATGTTTCCTTCAGTATTCACCACATCAGACTCCTCTAGGTCATGACCAGAAATGTGGAGTGCCACCTCCCCCAATCTCTGACACTCTCTTGTGTATACCTTAGTATCATTTCCAGCCCGACTCTCCATAGATCTAAGACATCATGAAGGCCACAATTTTGATAGACACCTATATCCTCCCTTCTCATTTTCATCCAGGCACTCTGGCACCAAGTCCTCTCCAAGCTATTTCCTCCATGAAAATCACCTCATGCAGAATGGCCACTGCCTATGGGTCACCATTAGTACCAGTTCATCAGATAATCTCAGCCTCTGAATCCCAGTTCAGGCTCAGCTGGAACCACTACTATGAAAAGCAGTAGTATAATGTAGATGGTTTAAGCAACAAATCAACAGCCATATCGATAGCCAATGCTTGCTTTTGTTTTGCTGCTAATCAAACCAAAATACTTGGAGAAGTGTTCTTCCTGGATCACTGATGATACGCTTAGAGCTATCTGCTGAGATCACAGCAAGGATATACAATTTAGTTTCGGGAACTAGATGTTAAGATGGACATTCATAAACTAGAGAGGACCGGTATAGGCAAGAAGGATGTTGAGGTGTCTGGAAAGCATTTATATACAGAGTGAAAGAAAGTGGAGAGGTTTAACCTGGAAAATGGAGGCCAGGATAATATCTTTAAATTTTAAACACTGTCATGGGGCCAGGTAAATTCTCTTGTTCTGGATTATTCTGGTGCACAAAGATTAATGAGAGGAAATTACGGAGAGGCAGATTCTAAGACCACAGGTCAATAAAGAAGGAGTGGGGCTTCCCTGGTGGTGCAGTGGTTGGGAGTCCGCCTGCCAATGCAGGGGACACGGGTTTGAGCCTGGTCTGGGAAGATCCCACATGCCGCGGAGCAGCTGGGCCCGTGAGCCACAATTACTGAGCCTGCGCGTCTGGAGCCTGTGCTCCGCAACGGGAGAGGCCGCGATAGTGAGAGGCCCGCGCACCGCGATGAGGAGTGGCCCCCGCTTGCCGCAATTAGAGAAAGCCCTCGCACAGAAACGAAGACTCAACACAGCCATAAATAAATAAAAATAAATAAATAAATAAAAAATTAAAAAAAAAAAACAAAGAAGGAGTGAATGCCTTGGGAAGCAGAGTTCTATATCACTCATTAGTCTAAGCTAAGAGGAGCATGGTTACATTAGAGCACTTTAGGAGAAATTATTGACTTAAGGGGGGATTTAATCCAGATAGCCTAGTATCTTGAAAAACAAAAGCTAGAAGGAATCTAGAGATTATTATCAGAGTTTAGGAGACTAAGGCCCAGAGTGCAGATTTGACTTGCCCCAATTTACCCTAATTGCTGGCAGAAAGGGGAATGGAGTCCAGATTTCCTGTCCCTGTCTCAGTGTACTTCTTGTTACATACCATTCTTCCCCACTCTCAACTTCTTTGATGCTATGTCTCCCCCACGGGGATCAGGTGAATGAATGGGAAAATGGAGAAAAATTTGGTGGAACTTGAAGAATTGAAGTAAGTTAATGCTGTCCAGGCTAAACTGTCTACGTATCCTAGGACTAGTGTTTCCCACCAACCAATTGAATCCTTTCATATCTACAAATTGATATATCTTTTCCAGAATATATTAATAGAGTTCTAAGCTATTCTCCATTTACACTTTGACTTTATTTGATAGCCATTACAACATGGGGAACCTAATTGAGATTAAGATGGGGGCATTTAACAGAGAACTCTGAGGTCTTATCAGTGAACGGGAGCTGGTGTGGAGGAGAGCAGGAAAGTTTTCCGAGAAGCAGTAACAGCATGAGTCAAGGTCTTGGGGTAGTTTCCTGGTGTCTTAAGAAACTGGAAGTTTGGTGGCCAGTGCTCAGTGGAAGGAGGGAGAGCAATAAGATATGAGTTGGTAGAGGCTAGATGATGTGGAGCTTTTTCAGTCATGATAAGGATTTTGGATTTGATTCTAAGTAGACTTGGAAACAGTTGGAACATTTAAGCACGGGAGTTACATGACTCAATTTGTGTTTTAAGAAGTGCCCTCTGGCTGTCATTAGAAAGACAACGAGATGGAACAAGGGTTGATGTGGAGTCCAGGTGATGGTGGTTGGGATGGTACAGTGATATCAAGACCAATTTGAGTCTATGTTGGGATTAGAGAACAGGGTGACTTTCTAATTAGTATCAATCGTATCTGGCTAAGCTGCATTTTGGGTTCTTCTCTTCCCACTTAGTGAGTTTTGAAGAATCTGTAATTTGTTTTTCAGTAATTGTCTCTGATCCCCCTTTCATGTTTGTTTGTTTGTTTGTTTGTTTGTTTTTGGCCATGCTGTGCGGCTCGCGGGATCTTAGTTCCCTGGACAGGGATTGAACCTGGGCCACCGCAGTGAAAGCACCGAGTCCTAAGCACTGGACCACCAGGGAATTCCCCCATTTTCATGTTTGATCGATATCAACATCAACTCACTCAAAAGTCTCTTGTCCTGGTTCTCACGCCTCAATTCCTGGATTTCCTTTGGCTCCACGGTACCAAGCTTCCCTGGGCTCTGTCTTCTCTCTGTCCTTCCTTTCCCTGTCTCCTTCCTGTGGGGCAGAAAGGAGGAAGCTGGTGGGAACCTGTTGAAGGAGAAAGGAAGGACTATAGGGGAGGGAGCCAAAATGAAGGCTGGGGTCCAGAGGAACTTTGCTGACCTCTTCCAATCTTTGCCACAATTTTTCTTATTTCTGTCATCTGTGCTTAGAAAAAGAGAAGCTGTGGGCAATTCCCTTTTCACATCCTACCTCTCATACCCCCTCACAGTAGGAATGATGACGATGAGAAGGCTCCTCAGAAATGAGCAGAAATATTGCCCTCGAGGCCTGGCATTCAAAATGCCGACAATTATAGGGATTCCCTTGGAAAACAAAACCAACCCCCCCACCCTCTCCAGGGGAGAAGTTTTTTTATAATTTCACTGATGCCTGAAAATCTCTGAGGGAAGTAAGGGAGTGCTGCAATGGGGCAGGACACAGCCCCTGTCCTCTTTGGGGAAGGGGGAACCAACCAGAGTTGCTTGGGGACCTTCCTGGGGAGGGTTTGGAGTGGACCTCATACATCTGTTGCATCCCTGGGCTTAAGCACTGAAGATTTCTATGAGAGATCAGGTGAAGTTCCTGGAAAGCACAATACATGAATGCATTGACCTTTTAACTCTTAACCTTTTATTAAATTATGGAATGGGGAAGTGTTCAGCATTTTCTTAGTTGACAAGAGCTTCCACTGGACCTTGTGTTAGGAGTGTTTTTTGTTATTCATAATGAGCTCTTTTCAACCTTACCTAAGTTTATGCTGATGGGTTGACTCTTGAGCCATGAGGGGGGTCCTAGATAGTTTCAGGATGGGGCTAGTGGCCAGAAAGACCAAACAGGTGATGAGAGGGTTGGAACTGTCAGCCCCTGCCCACACATTCTTCGGGGGAAGGTGAGAGGTTAGAAATTGAGTTCAATCACCAGTAGCCCATGATTTGATCAGTTGTGCCTACATAGTGAAACCTCCATGAAAATCTCTAAAGGCTGGGCTTGGATAGTTCCAGGAAAGCTCTGATTAACCCACTCTCAACAATGTAAGTTGATCCTGGTCACCCAGTAGTTGTTTTTTTTTGTTTTTTTAAAAAATAAATTTATTTATTTATTTTTGGCTGCATTGGGTCTTCGTTGCTGCACACGGGCTTTTCTCTAGTTGCGGTGCACGGGCCTCATTGCAGTGGCTTCTCTTGTTGCAGAGCATGGGCTCTAGGCATGCGGGCTTCAGTAGCTGTGGCTCGCGGGCTCTAGAGCACAGCCTCAGTAGTTGTGGCGCACGGGCTTAGTTGCTCCACAGCATGTGGGATCTTCCCGGCCCAGGGCTCGAACCCGTGTCCCCTGCATTGGCAGGCGGATTCCTAACCACTGCGCCACCAGGGAAGCCCCCGCCCAGTAGTTTTGTTAAACATTTTTGTTGGCTAGATTTTGCTGCCCAGCATCCATCATCCATTTCCCCTTTCCTCTGATAACAGCATGTTGATTTTCCTGCAGGACACATCCTCCCTCTCTTTCAGGCTGTGGGAAGAGCTACCCTACCCCCAGTAATAGGAGTAGTCTGTAACCCATGGTGGCCAGGCAATAGATTCCATCCTTTTAAAAAGTAATAATAATAATTGTTTCAAGAATGGGCACATGAAACAAGTTAGTTCAGTAAACTCAATCCTTGGATTTTTGCCTGATATAACAAAAGAAAGTTCTCTTTTTCTTTTGAGATTGCTAACCTGGGTGAATGTAAACCAAGACCTTCTGGTGGCCATCCCACCTCCGTGAGGGTGGTGTTGCCTGAGAATGGAGCCAAGACAAGAGGAAATTGGAGACAGGGTTTGGGGGTGGGGGGAGAGAGAGAGAAAGAGAGAGGGAGAGACTTTCTATTACAAGAACCACTAAATTCTTCTTTAGTGAGTTCAAGTTGGGTTTCTGTCACTTGGAACCAAATATAGCCTTCTTAGCATTTCCAAATTCCCCTTCCACCCTAGTCCCAGATGGCCTGGGAGAACATAGACAGAGCTCCTAAGTCTCTCGTCTGAAATTATTTAGGGTCAGGAGACTCAGTTTAAGTCCTGGTACCACCATCATTTACGATCAGGACAAGCTATATAATCTCCTACAAAGCGTGGATAAAAATGGCTCCCCTGCCCCCCTCATGGGTTATTACTATAATGGACTGAGGTGAAGGATGTGCATTTACTATCTTAGCCATGTGAACATATTAAAATGTTAGTATGGAACAGAGGAGAAAAGCACTGATGATTTTTGGTGTCCGCTTGCTCCAGACGTAATGCAAGGCACTTCACATATATAATCGTATTTCATCTTTGCATCAACCCAGCACCTAATATATTTCCTGGTTTGGAGAGGTTGCTCAATACATTTTAATTTCCTGTCATAACTGTGCTACCAGCTTAGGGATCTAGGATAAGTAACATCTCCAGCTCTCAGATTTCTTCAACTGTAATATGGGGGCTTGAATGGTATTTAACATTCCATCTAGTAGGCTGAATTGTTTAAGACAGACTTTGGAACTTGGAATTTGGAAAAAGAGTTCTGTGATCAGAAAAGTTTGGGACATGCTGAAATCAAAGGTAAACAGGGTCTTGTCCAAGGTCATGTAACAAATCTGTAGCCAACTTGGGGTGACTGGATGTCCTACATCTTGATAGGGGTTTGGGTCACCCAGGTGCAGGCATTTGTCAAAACACAGCACCTATTCTCTTAGTATTTGTGCATTTCATAGTATGTAAATTTTATATCAGAAGGAAAGATCTGTAAAAAAAAATATCGAGCTCCAGTTAATAATATGCATGCTGAAGTATTTAGGGGGAAGGGTATTGAGGCCTGTAGGTCACTTCGAAATGCACCAAAATTAACATGGAGTAATGGATGGATAGAGGGATAGATGTGATCAAGAAAGTAGTATAGCAAAACAATCAAGATAGAATCCAGGTGGGATTATGCCAGTGTTCCCTGGAAAGTGCTTTCAGCTGTGCTGTGTGTTTGAGATTTTTTTTGAAATAAAATGGTAAAAACAATACCCTACAGCTAAGCCCAGATTCCTGCCCAGAGCTTTGTATCTCTCTGAGCAGCCCACAGCTTCTGCTTCCCTCTGAACAGACCCAGGGGTAGACCCACTGCCTATGGGCCTGAGAGCTCAGTGTCCGCAAGCCCTCTCAGCTGAAGCAGGCACACTGTTTCTTGTGGTGATTCCGCTCCTAGGTAAGATGTCTCGCCCTTTTTCCTAACAAGGGGAGCTAAATTTCCTCATGTTAACAAGAGCCAAAGTGCTCCATAAGCCACAGTGAGCAGTTCCGCAGCCACCCCTCTGCTTCAGCCGTCATCACTTCTGTGCCCAGGTGTCCCTTGGCCTCGGCACCTCCTCTCCCTCAACAGTCACTCTGTCACCATCACCCCCACCTCAGCTTCCCTCCTGGCCTGGCTTCAGGGCCTTAGAAGCCCTGGAACCTTCTGAGCTTCCTCCTTTGCCCTCTGTCTTTCAGTCTCATCTGAGATGAACCCAGGGCTTTAAGCAGACGGTTTTTAGTTTTCAGATATTTATGCTTTTAGTTTGTTTAACAAATTAATCAGGCACATCAAATCTACTACTGCTCTGAAACTGATTTCTGTCTGTATTAGCATAATAATAATTCCTTCCATTTGCATATGCTTTTCTTTTCTTTTTTGCATATGCTTTTCTTAATTCCAAGCACCTTCCATCTTTCTCCATAGCTCATTTAAATTTTCACAGGATAGACTGGCAGGTATCATTCAGCTTTCACAGATGGAGAATCTGGGAGAGTGCAAACTAACATTTATTGAGTTCCTACTGTATGCATTCATTTCCTGCATGTTGCCCTGTACACCGTCCCACTTAAAGCCCACAACTTCCCCGTGAGGCGCTCACTGTATTGGCACCACTTTAACAAATGAGGAAACTGAGGCCCGGAGAATGTTTTTTGAGGTCCAACAACCAGATGACAACCGGCACCAGAAGTGCAGTCCCACAGAATGACAGAGCAGGAAGGGACGTTAGTGGCTTCCTAGGCCAACCGTTATATTTTCCACTTGGGGATCCTGAGGCCACGGGAGTAGATGTGAGCTATTTAGAGGAGAAGCTAGAATTAGAATTCAGGTCTAAATTTTCTGACTCAATTTAGAAAATGAGAAACTCCATACAGATTTAGACATACGGGGAAGGTTGGAGTGTTTCATGCCCACGGGATAGCTGTATGCCACTCTAGGCTGGCGTTACAGTTATTAAATCTGGCGTGAGCTGAGTGCCGGGTAGTGGTGAAAACTCAGCCACTCACAGTCTGTGAGACACTTGAGCAGCCCAGACATAATCAATGTTCCTTGTGTGACAATCATCTCATGTGCTAGCAGGCTTCGAAAGCAGGAGCAGAATCAACACTTGCCGTATAAACATTGAAATGAGTAGTAAGGGGAAAAAAACATGGTGAGTAGACCCCAGACCAGCCAGGTACCTGGGCCTGCTCTTTTACAGCTTCTTCCTGTCACATCCTGACTCCATTTGATTGGGTCTGATGGTGAATGGCTTGCAAAGGCCCAATTTCCTCTCTGATCTGATCTGCATCACCTTCCTGCAAATAGCATAAGCTTGCTGATCAGATAGATAGCCTTTGGATATTGCCGTTCACACCAAATGTTGCAGACAGAAAGATTTTCACTTCTGAGCTGATATTTGTCTCCATCTCCCAACAGAGTTAGTAGATAGGTGCGTGGTTTATTTGTATATTTAGGTGCTTGTATATCTGCTAAAATTTCTTAGTCCTCCTACATCCGGAGGTCCTGCCATTGAAGGTGAACCGTGCTGGGCGAACCATCCTATGGACAAGTGGCTTGTAGTCTGACTGGCCTGAAACAAGCCCAGACTTGAAAGTTCATTTGGACTCCTAATTAGCCTAGCTCACCTCTCACTGGAAGGGTGACTGGAAGGGGACAGTGTTGATCTTGTCATAATGCAAACCTGGATAGGATGGCTGATGTCCCACGCATGGTATGTAAGACTGAATGAGCCAGATTTTGGTAAATGTACTACTTGCAGGCAATTGGAGTCTGACTGTTGTCCGGTCCCACAGGGCCTGATCATTCCCTTGGTTCTGGGGATGGGCTTTTCTGGAAAGGAATGGGTATTCTCACTGTCAGTTTTAGAGTAGATTATTCCTAGTCAAGGTGACTATGAAACTTAACATCCAAACTAAGGCTGTTTGGGGAGTGGAAGGGGACCTACCAGTAATTACCCTGGGACATCAGGTGTGGAGCAGGACGGATGGCTCGCCCTCTCTTTGGGCAGTCAGAGGCAAAATAAGAGAGGATCCGGCCTCCCTGGGCGCTGAGGCGGGAGAGGCCTGGAGCACTTCCCTGCCACAATGGCAGAGGCTGGGCCCTGAGAGGGAGAGGGATGTAAGGGACGCTGAGGGGGGATCTGAGTCTTGGCACTTACTGGAAGCTGTTCCCTCAATTGTACACATCCATTATCTCTGGTGGTTATGTGTAGATTCCTTAGATGTCACTGCCTGGACATTTGTTGTGTGTGGAGAATGAAGGGCGGGGCAGGGCTGGGCATAGAAAACCCCCGGGGGGGCGGGGAGAATTGCCCCCTCCCTTGAGAGCTGAGTGGAGGGAGCAGCGGGGGAGGGAGGGAGTGGAGATGGGGTGTGCAGGGGCGTCTCCGGAAGAGCACAGCTGTGAACAGTCTACAGCAGCCTCTCCGGAGGCAGCAGGACAAGGGGCAGCAGGATGACAGCAGCGCCAGGAAGGACAGGGACCGGGCGCCAGGTGAGAAGGGGAGGGGAGGGGGCTGGGGGCACGGGTCCTGGCCAGCCCACTAAGGACCTTCTACCTTGGTCTACACAGCCTGACTCCGGCTCCTTTACTCACCCTCACGTCCATTTCACAATTTCCTGTCTGAGTGATTTTAACAGGGCATTCACTTTGCAGTCACAAGTGAAAATGCTTTTAGATTTTGTTGCTCTTCTCTTCCTTCCTGTGGCTTCTCTTTGGGGAGACAATGGACATCTGTGGGAAGCAGTCTGAGCTCCAGACTTCCTCACACTCTGCACGCACCTGCAGGCTGGCATTTGAGTTCTGCATTGTAATTGCCTGTTGGCTTACCCATCTCTCCCACTCCCTCTGCTAACAGCAGCTTGAGGTTGTCACATACCCAGTGTCCAGTGCCTGGCAAAGAGCCGGCATGCAATCAGCCTTTGAGTAAATGATGGCAAGAGATGGAAAGGACTTTGAGGTGGGATATGGAGGTCAAGATGCAGACTTGATGCTTCTCAAGGTCTCAAATATCCATGCGGGTTTTCCAAGATAATGTAAGAACTCTAATTCTCTCTTTTTTTTTTTCTCTATTGCTTTCAATTTGATTTTGTTGATCTGCTTTGTACCCTACAGAGAAAGAGAAAAAACATCTTACTATTGGGGCTTAAAAACGATTGGGGCAAGCAGGATTTATTTTTAATTAAATGCTTCCAGAAAAATTTCTCCCAATGCATCTTTTCCTTTGCAGTTCTTACCATTGATAATATATAGGGATGCTATTTTTTTTTAATCTCCATTTTTTTCAGTTTCTCTACAGTACAGGAGTCAATTTAAAAATTGCCATTATTGTCTTTGAGTTCTGAAGTCATTTCATATCATAATCTAGAAGGAGTATTTTCCTCTTTTAATTTGGCTTGCAATTTTCTGTAGAAAATTTGCCATATTGAGCCCAGAGTGTTATGACAAATTACATGCTATAACTAGCTCTATGAACTGCACATTATGATCATTCAATAAATGTTACTTAAAGAGAACATTTCCTATTTAGAAAGGCTCAATAAAGTTTTTTAAAAAATTAAAGATCAAAGAAGCTTTAGCAGATATAAATGTATGCACTTATTCTTGTAGGCTTTATGTATAAACACAGTTTTTACAAATTCCCTAGTAAAAGATGGATAGAGTTAAAGGTTAAGATTAAAAGTTTACTTTAAAATATTTAAAATTTTTCCTTTTGACATTTTTTTTTAAATTTATTAATTAATTTATTTATTTTTGGCTGTGTTGGGTCTTTGTTTCTCTACGAGGGCTTTCTCTAGTTGCGGCAAGCGGGGGCCACTCTTCATCCCGGTGTGCGGGCCTCTCACTATCGCGGCCTCTCTTGTTGCGGAGCACGGGCTCCAGACGCGCACGCTCAGTAGTTGTGGCTCACGGGCCTAGTTGCTCCGTGGCATGTGGGATCTTCCCAGACCAGGGCTCGAACCCGTGTCCCCTGCATTGGCAGGCAGATTCTCAACCACTGCGCCACCAGGGAAGCCCCTCTTTTGACATTTTTTATTTGAAAAATGAAAAAAAAAGGAAAAAATGAAAGTAATAATCATCCATAATTTTGCCACATTTTTGAGAAATATAATCCCCTCTGTTATCACCACTATGAAAATCTAGTCACTGATATAAACAATTTGGTGCATGTTCCAGACCCTTTTCATTACACACACAACACACACAAACTCACATATATTTTTACTTGAAAAAATGGAATCACACTAAGTATATTATACTACCATTTTCTTTTTTCACCTAAAAATATTTTATAGGCCTTTTTCAAAGTCAGTACATATAGATAATATCTCATTCTCTTTTTAAAATTTTGTTTTTTGCATTTAGCTTTTCAATCTGTCTGAAATTTATGTCTGTGTGTGGTGTGAGACAGGGATCTAACAGTGATTTTCTAAATGATTGACAGGTGTCTCAGTGGATCATCAAATAAATGCTTCTCTACTGGTTTGAAATGCTGCTTTTCTCTTGACTTGGATTCCCATATGAATGTGAATCTGTCTGGACTTTTATTCTGTTCCATTAATCTATTTGTCTATTTCTGTGCCAAGTACTGTGTAACATATATAATTTATGATGTATTCTGATACCTAGCTTTCATTTAAATTTTTATCTGGTTGGAAAAATTCCTCTTATTTGCTTTTATTTTCTGTTTTTAAAAAAATTTTTTCATCTGTTAATTTAAAATAACAAAATAATACATGTATATAATTTAAAAGCTAAATAAAATGAGAAGGATTATAATTACAAACAACATTTGTCCTGCTACTCTTCAACTCTTCATTCCTTGTCCTGAGAGGTCCTTTTCTTTTAGCTGATATTTCTAGCGTTAATCTTTATATTTCTAAGTAATATGATTATACTGCTAATTCTTGACTTATCACTTTTAAACATCATTTATTGGCTTCTATTAATAAGTATTCCTCTCTCTTACTCCATTCCCTCTTCTGCTCAACAGAGTATAACAGAAATTTTGGTTAAATCAATAATTAGTGTTTACATTAAGAATAGGCAAACACTTTCTTAAAAAGTTGAAGTATAGTTGTTTTACAATGTTGTGTTAATTTCTGTTGTACAGCAAAGTGATTCACTTATATATATATACACACATTTTTAAAAATATTCTTTCCATTATGGTTTATCACAGGATATTGAATATAGTTCCCTGTGCTATACAGTAAGGCCTTGTTATTTATCCATTCTATGTATAGTAGTTTGCATCTACTAACCCCAACCTCCCACTCCATCCCCCCCCTCCCCCCTTGGCAACCACAAGTCTGTTCTCTATGTCTGAGTCTGTTTCCGTTTTGTAGATAAATTCATTTGTGTCATATTTTAGATTTCACATATAAGTGATCTGATATGGTATTGTATTTGTCTTTCTCTTTCTGACTTACTTCACTTAGTATGATAATCTCTAGTTGCATCCATATTCGTTCCTTTTTATGGCTGAGTAGTATTCCATTGTATCCACGTACCACATCTTCTTTATCCATTCATCTGTCAGTGGACATTTAGGTTGTTTCCATGTCTTGGCTATTGTGAATAGTGCTCTGTGAACATAGGGGTGCATGTATCTATCTGAATTATAGTTTTGTCTGGATATATGCCCATGAGTGGGATGGTAATTCTATTTTTAGTTTTCTGAGGAACCTCCATACTGTTTTCCACAGTGGCTGCACCAACTTACATTCTCACCAACAGTGTAGGAGAGTTCCCTTTTCTCCAGACCCCCTCCAGCATTTGTTATTTGTAGACTTTTTAATGATGGCCATTAAGAATGGGCAAACACTTTTTAATTGCAGAATCAACTAGTATATTATGATTTCATTTCCTTTCTTATATAAATGAAATCCTTTTTTTTTTTTGGAGTTACTCATTGCTTCTGTTTTTACTTGTGTAATTTTTTATAAATCTTTATCTAAATTTTTCCAAATATTCAATCAGAGGTACCATAAACCTATCAGCAGATTTCCCCCCCACCCCGCCCCTATGCTCAGAAACATTAGTTTATCAATGCCCTCCTTTTACCTGGAAGCTTTCTTCTCAGAACCTTCTGTCTTCCTATTCCAGTTCCCTATTTCCTTGATCCCATTTCTTTCTCTTTTTAAATTTATTTCCTCATTTTGTTGGAGTATATTTTCCAGTTGTTGTCAACATTTCTATATGGTTATGTTTTAGATATGTTACTTTTATTTTATTCTTTATTTTATATTTAAAAATTTTTTAATTTAATTTAATTTTTTAACTTATTTTTATCTTTATTTTTTGGCTATGTTGGGTCTTCTTTGCTGCACGTGGGCTTTCTCTAGTTGTGGCGAGCAGGGGCTACTCTTCGTTGCAGTGTGCGGGCTTCTCATGGCAGTGGCTTCTCTTGTTGTGAAGCATGGGCTCTAGGTGCATGGGCTTCAGTAGTTGCAGCACGTGGGCTCAGTAGTTGTGGCTTGCGGGCTCTAGAGCACAGGCTTGGTAGTTGTGGCACACGGGCTTAGTTGCTCCGTGGCATGTGGGATCTTCCCTGACCAGGGATCGAACCCGTGTCCCCTGCATTGGCAGGCAGATTCTTAACCACTGCACCACCAGGGAAGTCCCTATTTTATTTTTTAAATTCTTTGCGTATATAGCCAATGATGTTTATTGGCTACACACTTTTTTTTTTTTTTGGCCACACCACGTAGCTTGTGGGAGTTCCCAACCAGGATTGAACCTGGACCACGGCAGTGAAAGTGCTGAATCCTGACCACTAGATCACCAGGGAACTCCTGATATGTTACTTTTAAATAGCATATATTTGGGATTTCTTTATTGGTTTGTTTTTTGGTCTAGATAGGCAATCTTAGTTTTTTAACTGGAGCAGTTTATCTGCATTGAATGTATTTACTGTACCTTGTGTTTAAATCTACCTTTTTATTTTGTGCTTTCTATTGTGTCAGCTGTTCTATGTTTTTCCCCTCTCTTTCTTTGCCTTCTTTTTTATTTGATTGATTGTACTAGTTTGACGTTTTCCCCTCTACTAGTTTGGAAGCTGCACCCTGTTTCTTTTCTCTTGGTAGTTGTCCTAGAAATTACAGTATGCATTCTTGACTTCTTAAATGTTAATTCATACCTTTACCCTCCTCCTAGACAACACAAACACTTTAGTATTGATTACCAACTTCCCAAAGTCCACGCTATTATTACTATTTTTTTCAATTCTTTCTGTATTTACAATACCATAAGGCATAATAGTCATTGTTCTATGTAGTCAATATCCATTTAGATTTACTCACATATTTATCATTGTCTTTGCTTTCCTCTCCCTCCCCCTCAACTTTGCCTTCTGCCTGTGATCACTTTTCCTTATGTCTGAAGTGCATCCTCTAGGATATCCTTAGGTGCAGATTTACAGAAGGCAAACTCTCTACATTCTACATTTTTACTTGTCCAGTAATGTCTTTGTGTTGCCTTCATTTTTGAAATATATTTTTGTGGAGTATAGAATTCTAGGTAGGTGCTTTTTTTTTTCTCTTAGTATATTGAAGATAATATTCCTGTGTTCTGGCTTTTTATCTTATTTATTTTTTGATATTGAGAAGTCAGCTGTCACTCTGTTACTCCTTTGAGGGTAATCTTTTTCTCAAGCTTCGTTTAAGATTTTCTCTTTCTTTCTGCTTTTTCTTAGAAACCAAAGTGTGGATTTTTAGATATTTATCCTGGGGACTTATTGGACTCTTGAATTTGTGAATTGCTGTCTTTCATGAATTCTTGAAAATTCTTAGCGATTTTTTCCTTCAATTACTGCCTTTACCCTATTCCTCTCTATTTTCCTCTGAGGCCTAATTGGAGACATAGCATACTTTAGATCTTTTAATTCTATGTTAAGTGTTGACAAACTATGGCCTATGAATCAGCCACCTATTTTTGTAAGTAAATTTTGAATATAGTCATGCTGATTTATTTACCTTTTTTTTTCAAGCTGCAGTGGCAGATGTGAGTAGTTGCAACAGACATAGTAAGGCCTACATAGCCTAAAGTATTTACTATCTGACATTTCAAGCAAAAGTTTGTCAATGCCTACTAGATGTTTTTTTATCCTCTCTTCTGTTTTCTCTCTCATCCTTTTGGTCTTTCTATGAATGCATTCTGGATACTTTATTCTAATTTATATTCCAGTTCCCTAGTCTTTGGCTGTATGTGATCTACTGTTAAACCTGTCCATTAAATTCTTAATTATGAATATTGTATTTTTTATTACTAGAATTTCTACTTGATTCTTTTTCAAATCAAAGTCACTTCTTAGTTTTCACTGCCCAACTGAAATTTTCAAGCTTTTCTTTTTACCGTTTATTTTTAATTTATTTTATTTATTTTTTATTTTTGGCTGCGTTGGGTCTTTGTTGCGGTGTGCAGGCTTTCTCTAGTTGTGGTGAGTGGGGGCTACTCTTTGTTGCAGTGTGCGGGCTTCTCATGGCAGTGGCTTCTCTTGTTGTGAAGCATGGGCTCTAGGTGCGTGGGCTTCAGTAGTTGCAGCACGTGGGCTCAGTAGTTGTGGCTCGCGGGCTCTAGAGCGCAGCCTTTGGTAGTTGTGGTGCACGGGCTTAGTTGCTCCGTGGCATGTGGGATCTTCCCGCACCAGGGCTTGAACCTGTGTCCCCTGCATCGGCAGGCAGATTCTTAACCACTGCGCCACCAGGGAAGCCCCGCTTTTTACCTTTTAAGACAGGAAACATGGTTTTGGAGTCTGTGCCCAATACTTTCACTATCTGAAGTCTTCATGTCTTTGTGGGTTTGTGTCTGTTGTCTTTTATCCCCCCCCTGGTTCTCAGCCATAGAGACCTTATGCTCGATATTGAGTTTGAAGTTTTATTTATAGAACTAATTTGAGGCCCAGGAGGAAAATATACACCTCCGCAGAGAATCCTCATTTGCTCCCGACACCCTGGGACCACCTGATTGAAGTTCCAGACCTGAGATTGCCTGAGTCATCCATGTGGGAACAGTGATATTTCCAATTCACTCTTTATCCTGTAGTTGTGGTTCCAAAACTCATCTGCACACTGGAACCACCTGGGAAGCTTCAGAATACACGGATGCCTGTGTCCCACCCCTAGAGACTGTGATTTAATTGGTCTGTGGTGTGGCCTGCACTTTGGAATTTTTGAAAGCTCTCCATGATTCTAATGTGCAGACAAGTTTGGGAAGCTCTGCTCTAAGAGTAAAGCCCTTCGGGACCTCAACTTAATGTGTGGGTATTTATCAGACTCTCTACTTGGCAGGTCCTTTTATCTGGTTTGCCCAGCAGGCTGCCAAATACCCCAGCTCCACAGTGCAGCTGTTTCTTCCTGATCACATCAAAACAACTTTGAGTGCTTGGTATGGCATTCACATTTTGGCATGGTAATCCTTTGCCATCTTATAAGCTCTTTGATGCTTTTAAGAAAAATTAAAATATAAATATTGATTATTTATAAAAATATATTTACTTATGTATTTAATATCTTTAAATATATAATATTACATATATATATATATTCTATACATTTTTTTCCATACAACAGTTTTAGTTGACCTGAATGGGAGGACTGGTCTAGCCTGTCATTAGGAGACTTGAAAGTCCTCCAGCTGCTTTTTTTAAAAAAATAAATTTATTTATTTATTTATTTATTTATTTTTGTCTGTGTTGGGTCTTCATTTCTGTGCGAGGGCTTTCTCTAGTTGCAGCAAGCGGAGGCCACTCTTCATTGCGGTGCACGGGCCTCTCACTATTGCGGCCTCTCTTGTTGCGGGGCACAGGCTCCAGACCCTTAGGCTCAGTAGTTGTGGCTCACGGGCCCAGTCGCTCCGCGGCATGTGGGATCTTCCCAGACCAGGGCTCGTACCCGTGTCCCCTGCATTGGCAGGCAGATTCTCAACCACTGCGCCACCAGGGAAGCCCCCTCCAGTTGCTTTTTAAAAGAAGGAACGGGGTTAGTACTGTAGAGTTCTTACCCTTCTGAAAATATGTGATTTTATCTAGTCTGTGCAGTGATGACTTGGCTGCGATTTGAAGTCTAGGTTGAAACTTAGTTTTCTTTCACTTATTTGAAGGCACTGTCTTACTGATCCCTAACATTCATTGATCTCTAACACTCACTGTAGCTGTTGAGTAATCCTAGTCCTACCTGATGCCTGTTTCCTTGTCAATGACTTTTTTTTTTCCTTTTGGGAACCATTAGGATCTTCTCTTTTCCCCCAGAACTCTCACATCTCAGTTTATGTACTTTGGTATGGGTCTCATTCCATTCATTTTCTTGGGCATGAAAGAGACACTTTCCATCTGGAGATTTTTATTTTTTACTGCTAGGAAATGTTTTTGCCATATTTCATATTTCCCATCTCTCGATTTTCTCTCTTCTCTTTTTAAAGAAATCATTTTGGTTGGGTGATAGACCCCTTGCATTCATCCTCTACCTTAATTATCTTTTCTTTCCTAATTTTTAGTGCTCTTTTTGTGCTAGTTCTTAAAAGATTTCCTCAACTTTATTCTAGAACTTTTCTATTGAATGTTTTATTTCGATTAAATTTTTATTTCCAGAAGAAAATTGTATTTCTTGTTCTTTGATTTATCCTTTTACATAACCTCTATTTCTGGGTGTAAGGATACAATATCTTATTTCCCTATAGTTGTAGATTTTTAAATCTTATATCCTCTTCTGTTTGTTTCCTGTAGATGTTTTTCTTTCCCTTTATTCTCACATTGGTTTTTCTCTTTCATGCTGGAGGTTTTACTCAGTTGTTTGAGAGCCTTGGCACTCTGTTCATGTTTAAGAGTGAGCCTCTAAATAGTGTTTGGGGGCCCTGAGTGAGTGGGCAGGACGAATGTACCTGTGGGGCCCGTTTAGGGGTGATTGAACAGGGGGTTCATAAGAAAGAGAGAAAGAGGGAGGGAGGGAGGAAGGGAAAAGAAAACTGGAAGCTTTTTCTTTAGGGCCATTTAGCTTGTTGAAAAAGAATCTTCTGCTGTTCTTTATGTGCCTGTCAGCTTATGGAGGGCAGTTTGGGGAAAGGTAACTATGTAGTTCAACCATTTCTTTTGCAGACTTCCAAGTGCCTCCCCACTGCTGCTCCATCGGGGTAACCCTGAGTCTCAGCCTTTCCCATTAAGTTTTACAGAAAATAACTTTTTCATCACCAGTCTGGGAAATTAGTAACCTGACTGTGTGAGGTGAGGGAAAGGTATGATTACTCCATAAACAAGTTTTCAACAACAGCCTTTTTTGGCTCGTCACTGCAACCCAGCCCTTCAGTGTACCTGCAGTCTCCAAAGCTGAGCATCTCAGGTTTCCCACTGGGGTGACTTGACTCACTTACTAGTGGTCATGCCCCTCCAGGTGACAGACCGTTGCTTCCTCTGCTATGATCAGTCACTTACCTCTCCTCCATCTGATTCTGTCTTCCAAAATTGCACTGAATTCTCTTGTCTGTTTCTGTCTTTATTCTCTTTGTCTTTTATAGGTTTCTACTTTCTTTTTGTTGTTGTAGTTCCTTTATTATCAATCAGTGGAGTTCAAAGCAGGAAAGGAGATAAAAATCTTTATTCCTAAAACATATCCCTATTAACTTTAGATGGCTTGTCTATTAAAAACAATTCTCCTGTGGTTTTACTAAAATTGCTTTGGATTTATAGGTTAATTTGAGAATTGTCAATTCTATGTTACTGTGTCTTCCTATTCAAGAACATGGTGAATCTCTCCATTTATTTTGATCATTATAACCTTCTGCAAGTTTGCACAGTTTTCTTTATGTTAGTTTTATTACTAAAATATTCCTCTGATGAGGAGCACAAGTGACACAAAGGAAAAGCAAATTTGTGAGCTTGAAGATTGACTGAAAAACTGACCCAGAACATAGTACAAAAGGACAAAGAGAAAAAATAGGAGGGAAGAGTTAAGAGACTTGGAAACAGATCCAGCAATTCCAACAGCCTTCTAATAAGAGTTTTGCAAGGAAAGAACAGAGAGAATAGAGGGAAGAAGCCATCAAATAAATGAAAGAATAAACTTTCCTTATGTTGCAGAATGAGGCGAACACACAAACACACACCCTACTCCACATGGTGGGCAATGTTTCAAAAGGTAATGAGGAAATTCTTTTTTTATAAATTTATTTATTTTTGGCTGCATTGGGTCTTCATTGCTACACGTGGGCTTTTTCTAGTTGCAGTGAGCAGGGGCTATCTTCGTTGTAGTGCGCAGGCTTCTCGTTGCAGTGGCTTCTGTTGTTGCAGAGCACGGGCTCTAGGCGCACGGACTTAAGTAGTTGTGGCGCGCGGGCTCAGTAGTCGTGGCTCGCAAGCTCTAGAGTGCAGGCTTAGTAGTTGTGGTGCACGGGCTTAGTTGCTCCGTGGCATGTGGTATCTTCCTGGACCAGGGCTCGAACCCATGTCCCCGGCATTGGCAGGCGGATTCTTAACCACTGCGCCACCAGGGAAGTCTCGAGATGATGAGGAAATTCTAAAGGATCCAAAAGAGTGAAGATAAATTCCATTAACTTATACCCTGAGGACTTTCTCTACTTATCATAGAGAGGTTAGAATCACTGACGATAGAACTGGCAAATAAAAGCTGCAAATATTTGTCTCTTGGGAGCAAGCATCATCTGTCACCAGCACCAGGAAGCATGTGAGCATCAGATTCCTATGTTTATCACTGTACTTGCCACCAGTTAACAGCAGATAGCACAGGGCCCGTCTATCTTCCAGGCAGATGTGATGCCTCCACACTCCCTAGTCCTTCATCAAACATGCTCCACTTGGAGAAACAGCTTCTCCCCTCATTCTTCCAACATATCAGAACTCCAGAAAACTCTTTGGAAAAGAGCAGGGCTTGAACACATAGAATTGAAATCTCCACTGCACTGGAATGGAGGAGGAACATCCCTTACATGAAGGGAGAGCCCAGAGCAAGGCCTGAGGCTGTTCAGTTCCCGACCTCATGTTTCCCTACCTTTCCTTCAAAGATCCACCAAGGAAAGATGTTCATTCAAAGACCGTTTTGAGATAAGTGCTCTTCCAGATATGCCGCTAACGAGATGTGATATATTTATATGCAAATGTGATATATATATGCAAATGTGTTCTAAATGGCAGCCTGAGAGGTGTGGGTGGACAGTCTCACTTGTCATGAGGGTTATGGAGAAGGGGAATTTTTATGCTGATTATGTATATGAGATACCTAACCTGTTCTAGCACAAACTTTGTTTTTTTAATTAATTCATTTATTTATTTTTGGTGTGTTGGGTCTTCGTTGCTATGCGCGGGCTTTCTCTACTCTTCATTGCTGTGTGTGCGCTTCTCATTGCGGTGGCTTCTCTCGTTGCGGAGCATGGGCTCTAGGTGTGCAGGCTTCAGTCGTTGTGGTGCATGGGCTCAGTAGTTGTGGCTTGTGGGCTCCAGAGCGCAGGCTCAGTAGTTGTGGTGCACGGGCTTAGTTGCTCCGCGGCATGTGGGATCTTCCCGGACCAGGGATCGAACCTGTGTCCTCTGCATTGGCAGGTGGATTCTTAACCACTGCCCCACCAGGGAAGTCCCCTAGCACAAACTTTTGAAACCCTTTCCCTTTGCCTCCTTTAGATGCCCCTGATTCCTGCCCAACTGCATGTCTGGGACTCCACAAAGCATAAGCATCAGAGCCATTAGCCTGAGAACCTAGACTAGCCTGAGAATGTGAGCCTGTGTTCAAGACACAGTCCATTCGGTCATTCAGTTGCTCAATAAACGTGAACTTAGTCCTTCAGAAGAGAATGATAAACATGGCCCTGCCTTTAAGGGACTCAGATTTCAAGTCCATCACCTACCAGGTAGGCTCAAGTAGGTCATTTAAGCTCCCGATCCTTCCGTTCCTCCCCTTTAAATATCAATAGAATGCTGGCTTTGCCTAACTGACAGGTTTTTTTGTGTGGATGTAGTCAGATAATATACACGAAAGTGGTTATGGGAAAGCCTCTAGGACATTTTTTTATCATTTTCCTTACCATGGCTTTGTCCTCATTAATCTGAGTTACTAAGTAAACACTGAATTCAAGCGATGCTTCCATTTCCCACCAGAACAAGCCTGCCTACTTCTCGGCGTGTGGCGGTTGTATTCCCCTCCCTTCTCATCTCCTGTCATCTCTCTTCTGTTGGGGTCTGCAGGGCATGTGTGAGTTACTTCTGCTCTCGGTGACTATAAAATTCTCTACCCTTCCCTTGAAGCATCCGGAAGGAAGGACGCAAGGCCACTGGATCGCTGAGGTCTCCCGGGTGGTGACATCCACCATCCTCAAGCTTCCCGAGGGGTGTCCTGGCTGCCATATGGTGCTGCTCAGGAAGGGGAGGCTGACTTTCCATTGCTGGGGTTCTAATTTCTGTCCACGGGTCTCTTGGCCACACCACCTATCTTAAATCAAGTTAATGATAGTTGACACTTCAGTGTGCTAAGAACGTCACACCTATTAACTTCACACCTATTTAGTTCTCACAACAACCCTGTATTATCCCATGTCATAGACGAGAAAACTGAGACTCAGACAATCTAACAAACTTGTTCATGGCCACAGGGCTGGTGAATAGCAGAGCTGGGGTTTGATCCCAGGAAATCTCGCCCCTGAGTCTAGGCTCCTAGCTGAATTGTTATCCTAGCTCTTACATTAGATTTGCTTAACTAGCTCAGAGTCAAGAAAATCTCCCAGCATTGAAAGCATCTGGCAGGGTGCTGGCATTCCTTGATTCTTTGATGATTTAAAGAAAAGCCAACTCTGAGGTTCCACCACCTCTGTACCCAGTACTCCAGCCAATTGGACACTGATCTCCCAGATACCTGAGCAGCAAGCTCATGGCAGGTTGAACCATATGAAATTGTCAGTGTTCGGCCATTTTTTACCCAGACAAATGGCAATCACATATCTGGTTCCTAGGGGGGTCCTTTTCCACAGCGCAGCATCTGCAGGCTGAGCCCTGGGGGCTGAGTGCAGCTGCTGCTCCCAGAGGCAAAGCAGAAGGGTCACGTTCAAGTGCCAGGTTCAGGTTATACTAGTTTTGAAGTGAAACATGAGTCAAAAAGGGAAGATAATGTGACCTCTGGAAAACAGGCAGATATGACTCAACCAGCAGTAAAAGGCTGCTTTGGAAAATTGAGTCAGACCTGCTCGATTTGATTCAATGTGGTCACAGCCACTGGCATCCACAAACTTGTGGGTGTGCTTGCTGCACCTCTAAAGAGAATTTGGGGGTTGGAGGGTGGTTTGCCTAATTGAAGAACTCTGCTGTGGCTAGTTGAGCAGGGAGAGCCCAGACGGAGGGCACCTGGAAGAGCCGGAGGCCGTTGGGGTAACAAGTTGAGACAAATACACCTAGAGAACTGAGGGGTAGTTTGGCAGAGAGGCGGGATGGGGAGGTCTTTCGCAAGTACAACCAGAAGAGTGAAAATGTGGGGCTCTCCCCAATCCCTGGTGCTGGCTGAGTTGCCCTGCGCTGGAGAATCCAGTTTAACCGCCTGGAGACCTCTTGGAATGACCTTAGGCTGTAAGGTATGAAACCAGGGCTGGGAAGGGAAGAGGGAGTGTTAAATGCGCAGGAACACAGGAGCTGTGTTCCAAATAAGGGGACTATTATTCAGGGATAGATGCAGAAATAGTGGGAAGTGGTTCACAGGCGTTCATTTGAATTCTTTGGTTTTCCTCGGTGGGAAACTACTTTCATCTGATTCTTTTCAATATGGATTGACTCACATCCTCTTTATTGGACACAAGAATATATGTGCCATAAGGATTTAAAAGCATTGAACAATTGCTACCTCATTCTTAGGGCTTTGATTGGGGCACTCTTGGCTGAGTCGCTGTCTTGCCGAGGGTAGGAATTTGAGATGCATTCCCAGCCACTGGAACAAAAACTACCAAAAGAAAGTAGGAGTGAGTGTTCTGGATCAACACAGATCTTTGTTTTAACTTTTTTCTGGGCAATCAGGTGTTGGGAGTACAAAGGCTTGCAAGGCTGCCTTCTAAGAGCTTATAATCAATTTGGGGGAAATATGACATATACACAGAACACAAAGACAATGTTTTGTAAATGCTAAATGGATGGTGAAGAATCAATCAAAGTTAGAGGAAGCAAAGAGACTGATATGTGCAATGGAGATAATGAGGCAAGGATTCCTGCAGAGGGTAGATTTGAACTAATCCTTCAAGAATGAGTGTTTAGGGGGACAGGGGAGTGAGAGGAAGTCATTGCAGGCAGAGGGAGTGGCGCGTGCGCGCGCACGCGCACACACACACACACACACACACACACACACACACACACGTCCAAAGGTGGGAGAGCCCATATTTGCTTAGAACCTAAGTAGATTGGTTTGAGCAGAGTGAAAATTTGTTAGGGAAATAGTATGAATGCCCCCCTCCTTTTTCCTATATTCATGTTCCCCTGGGTGAACTCATTCAGTCTTTATTTAAATTATGTCCATATACTGATTCCTGGATTTATAACTCCAGCACAGACCTTTCCTCTATGTTCCAGACTTGTTTGTCCAACCACCTACTCGACATCTCCAACTGATAATCCCACAGGAGTCTCAAATTGAACACAGCCACGATGGAACTCTTGGGTCTACCTTCCTGACTTGTCCCCATCCTCACACCTCTCATGTCTTTGCCCTCTTGGTGAATGGCATCATGCTTCACCCAGGTATCAAGGCAAAACCCTGGGAATCATGCTTGACTTCTTCTTTCACTTACTCCCCCACCTCGACTCCATCCACAGTAGATGTCAGCTCTTCCACAGGAGAATCTCAAATCTGTCCACATTTTTCTGACTCTCACTGCTGTCACCCAAGTACCCAAGCTCAAGGCACCAACCTCCCCTGCATGTCATTCTGTAATACCCCCTAATTTCAACCCTTCCAAGTTTTGCTACTTGGAACCCTTTCTCTGCCCAGTCAAATGCCAGCAGACCACTCCCTTGCTTAAAATCCTTTGATGGCTTTGCAGGGCTCTTAGCATAAAATCCCAACTCCTTACCATGGTTGACCATAGCCCTGCTTTGTAGATACCTCCTCCACCCCCATGCCTGCCCAGCATCCATGTACCTTCTTTTGATAGCTACTTCTCCATTTTTCTTTGGGGGCATGACTCCTGCCTTGATTCTTACTGTGAGTGGTCTGGGGGGGCTGACTCCACTCTACTCCCTGTGTCAGGGGGCAGCATGTAACTCTAGTATGGACAATCAGCATATTTTTGCCCTATGTCACAGTGATTGGCTCAGAGATTAGCACATCTCCTGAGTTTATCCAGTAAGACTGAAGTCCAGGTCTTTTGCTAGAACGTTGGGGATTGCTGGCGGTAAAGAAGATGTGTGCCTGGAGCTACAGAAACCCATCCATTGGGAGAGGATTCCTGAGCTAAACCCAACTCAGAACAAAGATGACTGAGAGATGGAGAAAGGCCACGTCCTGTTGACTCTGTTTGAGGCCAGTTCAATCCCATGTGATGCCTTCACATTTCAGTTGAGCCAATCAATTCCCTTTTTAGTTTGGATTTGAGTTGAGTTTCCAGGCTCATTTGTCCTGCAGGATCTGAACACTGCCTAGACTTGAACCTTACCACAGCCCATTCTCCTCTCTACACTCACCTTGGACCTGGGACACATTAAGCCCTTTATCACCTCAGCATCTTTGCCTTTGGTGTCCGTATTGCTGACAATTCTCTTCCCTAGAGTTTTAAGAGGTTGGCATATTTTCATTTCTTAGGTCCAAACTCAATATCACCTCCTCAAAGAGCCCTTGAAAAAGAGACTACGTAAAAGAGACTCCTCCATTTCCCTTCTATCATGTCACCTTGTTTCATTTAGAGCAGTGATCAGAATCTGTATCTCACTTGTTTATTATCTGGCTCCTCCATTGAAAATATTAGCTTCATGTTGGCAAAGGTTTTCTATCTTGTTCAGTCTGTGCTCCCAGGGTCTAGCTCAGTGCTTGGTATACAGTAGGTGCTTAATAAGTGTTAAATGTGTGAATGAGTGAATGCATGCATGCATGCTCGATGCCATAGATTCATCTTGATGGGGAGGAAGAGATAGGAAATATTTGCCATAAAGGACAACAGGCACAGTTGGAAAAGGCAATCTTCCTTTTCCTTGAAGGCTTTACTTGGGATTCATGGAACAGAGTGTCCTGCAAAGAAGGTGATCGCAGCCAGATGTGGTCAGCACAGACCTGGGGTGAGTCAGGGTAGCAGATGGGTGAACCAGCTGGTGTTCTGTGCTGGCCCCAGGCCAGGGTGCCACCCTCAAGTTTACCTGCAAGTCACCCTCGGGAGTCACAACAGGTCGTGGCCAGGGTCGCCGTGCTGGGTGGAGGTATCAGGTCAGAGTTACACCTTCCTCTTTCTAAGATGAACCACCGTTTATCTGAAGGGTTGTGGAGGGAGGTGGACAGTCAACTGTGAAAGGTGCTGCTTCCCTGATCTTGCCAGCAAGGCTTTTGAATGTACTGCTACTAATAAAGTTATAGCATTGACAGCAAACGTGCATTAAAAAAACAGCTTGCTTCGTGCTGGAACTGTTCTAAGTGTTTTATGTGTACCAACACATTTAATCCCCACAGCCATTGAGGTAGATTAAGGATGGCCACAAATTCTTTGATACTTTTCCCGCAGAGAACTAGGGTCCATGTCCCCTCCTCTTGAACCTGGGTGGGCCCCATAACTGCTTTGATCCATAGAATATGGCAGAAATGCTGATGGGCCCGTTCTGAGCTGTCTTTTGGAACACTCTAGGGGAGGCCAGACACCACGTAAGAGCTTTGTCTACTCTGCCAGAGAAACCATGGGGAGGGCCCCTGAGACCACAAGGAGAGAGGGACAGGGGCCAGTTGAAGCCAGCCTCGAGCTTTTCCTGCTGAGGCACCAGACCTGGGAGAGAAAAAGCCATCTCGAATCCTGCCACGCCAGGTGACACCACATGGATCTGAGAACTGCCCCGCTGAGCCTGCTTAAATTCCTGACCCACGATCTTTTTTTTTTTTTTTTAAACTGAAGTATAGTTGATTTACCGACCTACAATCTTGTGAGCAAACTAAAATGACTGTTCTAAGCCACTACATTCTGAGTAGTTTGTATTCAGCAATGAACAACTACAACAGCTACCCTACCTCGTAAGTGCTACTATATCTGCATCTTACAGATGAGGAAACTAAAACATGGAGAGGTTCAGTGACTTGCTCAAAGTCACACAATGGTAAGAGGCAGACGTGGAATTCAAGCCCAAGCAGTCTGACTCCAGAGCCTGAACCACTCACAGTAAGGCCACCAGGCTCTACTGGTGCCAGGTCTTAGCTGCCAACGGCAAGTCCTGCCTGACCTGGGCTTCTTAAGAGTCAAGATGATTTAGTTCTTAGGGCCTCAGTCTTTGCAAAATGACTAGGGTTAAAGATCTAAAGCGGAGTTTCTCGACCTGCTTTTTAGCTGGATAATTAGGCCAGATAATTCTTCACTGTGGGCTGTGCTGTACCCTGTAGGATGTTTAGCTGCATCCCTGGCCTCTACTCACCTTCACTGTGTGGTCCCCTTCCCCTCACTGTGATGAGCCAAACTGTCTCCAGCAGTCCCCAGATCGCCTCCAGCCTTGAGCCATCAACGTCTCTTCCAGCCATGCCTTTGCTGTTTCCCCTCTATGCAGCACTGCCCCGTCCTGCGCCCTTAGCTACGCTTAACTTTTGTTTAAAATCGAGGCGGTGTCATCTCCTCCAGGACTCCTCCTCTGGCCTCTCTGCCCCTTTTGTGCTCCATCATGCTTGGGGTCTTTCCATGGTACTATACAGAGATGGTGATATAGCTGTGCCCCTGCTGGCCTGTAAATTCCGTAAGGACAGAGACTATGTCTTACTTGTCTTTGTATCTTCAGTGTTTAGCCCAAGTCCTGGCTTTCTTAGTGTTGGTGCTCGGCAAATTCTTGTTAAAACAAGGAATGAATGACGCGATACTGATGCTGAAAGCTCAGCCTCTGTGCACCAGTGCTAAATCGAATCTCGGAGACAGAGTTTTGGGTGAAGCAGAAACGAATAGCTTTATTGCTTTGCCAGGCAAAGAGGGACACAGTGGGCTCCTGCCCCCAAAAACTGTCCCAACCCCAGAGGATTTGATGAGGAGTTTTACAGCAATGGTTCAAGGGTGGGGTGTGTGCAGGGCCTGCATTCCTTTAATCTTGTCTCAAGTAATCTTGATGAGCTTCTTTGGTTCTTTTAGTCTGGCCTCAGATGGTTTTCTCCAGTATGAAGAATGCTGACATCTTCCATTTGTTGGGTTTTAGTTCTATAAAGACCTTAAAGATATTGTTACATGTATCCCTTGAGGTGGAACCAGGACCCTGCCCCAAGGCTGCACTGTTGTTTCTTGGCTGTTCCTCCCTTGTCTCTGCACCCCCTCCCTTCCCAGATTAGCAACTGTTCTTTGGAACTCAGGGAAGGTCATGGAGGCTGGAGTCTGTTCCCTACAAGAAACGGGGGACATGGAAAGGCTTCTGTGCCCAGGAGCCCCACAGCATCCTGTTTGGTTTCAGTACCTGGTGGTTGTTTGTGGAGCATGGGCTTTGAGTCAAGCTGAAGCCAGCTTGAATCCTGGCTCTGCCATTTACCAGCAGCCTAGAGTTGGGAAAGTTTCATAATCTCCTCAACATTCCTCTCTGGAATAGAGACAGTGAAATCTCTATACCTCACAGGGAAAGCGAAAAGGAGAAAGAGTAAGGAGAAAAGGAGATTACTAATTGCTTAGCACAGTTTGACATGTAGTAAATGCTCAGTAAATGGTATCTTCTACAAAACAAATGAATGTTATCATTTCATGTCTCCTCCCCCCTTCACATGCCTATTCTGTCCCCTGCAATTCTGCAAACTTTGTTGGCACAGGTACTGTTAGAAAGTCTCATTTCTCTTTTCCTTGAGACTTCCTCACTGTTGATGTGGACTTTTCTCTACTCAGTCCTGGATTCCAATTTGTACAGTTTTCTCAGCATTGTCACCAGGTGCCACCCCACCTCTACGTCCTCTGATGGACCCAGAGAGCGAGGGGCAGGGCATCTGAAGCCTTAGAGAGAATTAAGGCTCATGTGATCAGGTGTGTTCCTTATTCTCAGGGGCTGAGGGCTGCACTGGGAACCAGAGCAAGGGAGCTGGTAGGCAGCGCAGGGCAGTGGAGACTGTAGCCGACTGTGGACAGCTGTAGGGTAGCGAGGTGTGCTTGTTACCCTCCCCTCCTCTTCAGGGGGGGGGCATCACCGTGCATGGCCATTGCTAGCAGAGAGCATAGTGGTATGCAACAAGGCTGGGACAGTAAAGGGATTTATGATCTCGCTTAATAAGAAATCTAGCAGAAGGACCGCTCCAGACTTGGCTAATTTGGCTATTCAACAGTGTCATCAAAGACCCAGGTTCTTCCCGACTTCAGTGTGTTGGCTTGTCTGGTTCCCCTGGTCTCAAGGTGGCTGCCATAGTTCCAGCTTCACACACAGTCAGTCATGTGCAGAGGTAGAAAAAAGGGCACTCTTGTTTACTCACTCTCATCTCTTTTTTTTTTTTTTTTTTTTTGAAATTTTTAAAAATATTAAAAAAAAATTTATTTTTTTGGCCATGCCATATGGCACGTGGGATCTTAGTTCCCTGACCAGGGATCGAACCCGTGCCCCCTGCAGTGGAAGCATGGAGTCTTAACCACTGGACCACCAGGGAAGTCCCCACTCATCTCTTTATAAGAGCTGAAAAAAAAAAAAAATTCCAAGAAGCCTCCTTGGCCGTCTTCCTCTGTGTTTCATTGTATTGGTTTACATGTTCATCCTAAACCCATTCACAGAGGCTCAGACCATCCCTGAAATGCACGGATCCTTGGGGGAGAGTGAACAAAATTTGGGTGCTGTTGGAAAGGGGGCAGTCAGGTAAATGTTGGTTAGGACTTAACAGGGTCTGCTATGTAAAGTTATCCTGTTTTCTTTTGGGGGAAAAAATAAAACGTGAAAAAAGAAACACGTGAAAGAAACATGTGCTGTAAATGTGAAAGGGGCCTAAAACCATGAATAAGGAGAGCAGTTAGTTGTGGCAGGAATTCAGAGTTCCCCAGAAAATCTGCATGGAGCTCGAACTAACCATAATTTGTGTATAGGGCACAGACTGTCTCAGATAGGTAGATTTTAAAAGGGGTCTCTTTCTTCACGAAGTCAGGAGCTTTTTGAGGATTTACTAACTAGTTTATCATATACTAGCTGTATAGCCTCAGGCAAATTAAAAAAAAATTTTTATGGGCGTATATTGATTTACCATGTTGTGTTAGTTTCAGGTGTACAGCAAAGTGAATCAGTTATACATATACATATATCCACTATTTTTTTAGATTCTTTTCCCATGTAGGCCATTACAGAGTATTGAGTAGAGTCCCCTGTGCTATACTGTAGGTCCTTATTAGTTATCTGTTTTATATATAGTAGTGCGTATGTGTCAATCCCAATCTCCCAATTTATCCCTCCCTCCCCCCATCCCCTGGTAACCATAGGTTTGTTTTCTATGTGTGTTAGTCTATTTCTGTTTTATAAATAAGTTCATTTGTACCCTTTTTTTAGGTTCCACATATAAGCGATATCATATGATATTTGTCTTTCTGTGTCTGACTTACTTCACTCAGCATGACAGTCTCTAGGTCCATCCATGTTGTTTCAAATGGCATTAATTTGTTCTTTTTAATGGCTGAGTAATATTCCATTGTATATATGTACCACATCTTCTTTATCCATTCTTCTGTTGATGGACTTTTAGGTTGCTTCCAGCCTCGGGCAAATTAATTAGCCTTTCTGAGCCTCAGTTTCCTCATCTGTAAAATGGGGATAATTGTAAATACATTTTTTCAGTCCAGATTTGTTTGTTCTTTTTCTTTCATTTTTAAAAAAAATTTATTGACGTATAGTTGATTTACAATGTTGTGTTAATTTCTGCTGTACAGCAAAGTGACTCAGTTATACATATACATATTCATTTTCATAATCTTTTTCATTATAGTTTATCACAGGATACTGAATATAGTTCCCAAATGGGGATAATTATAAACCTTCCTTCCAAGGGTGGTTGTGAGAATTAAATGAAGTAAGAGTATAGCCCAGAAGCTAGAGTATAGCACTCAGTAAGTATTGTTATTATGGTGGTGGTTGTTGTTATCATTGTGTTGTTACATAATCATCATCATCATTATTATTATCATTATTATCTTTATCATTATCTTTGAATCTTTAGCACTTAGTCAAGGTACGTGTTATATGCTCAATACATGTTTGTTGCATGAAAATAAGTGTGGGAATGAATGAACAGGGAAAGAGCATATAAAAAGTTAAATACTGATCATGAAGCTCATTACTAAAGCAGGCCAACGATGCAAGGAGACTGACAAGATGGCAGGGTGTGTAATTCATTTCCTCATGGGAGGTACTTACAGGCAGGCAGTTCTGTGACTGCAGAATGAAGCATCCCTGTGGGATGGAGCAATCAGGGAAGCCCTCACCAGAAGGCAGGAGGGTCTGAGATGATCTGTCTAGGATGGTGGGAGCTGAGTAAGGGGACAGGGAAGGGGGAGACATTTACAGGTAGAGGTTCCCCATCCTCAGACCTGACATCTTAGAAATTATGAGCCTTGAGGAAGTTCCCTCAGGGAGCTGAAGTTTAGTTTGGTTTTGAGATCTGTGGCTTAGTTCCTCAGGGGCCAGCCCAATCCCAGCGTCTGTTTTATGCTTGCTTGAAAGTGGGAGGCTGCCGCAGTGCAAGCCCAGACATCTGCAGAAACATTTTCTTTGTAAACCCACTCTCTATGACAGCCATTGCATGTGTTCTGGGGTAGGGGCCAGCTGACTCAGGAATTCATCAAACCCTTTTATGCCAATTCTCATCAGCTTTCAAAGGGTCTTTACACAGAACACTCCTAAATGAGTAGTGGATGAATATTCATAGATGTATTTTCCCTACTGCTGATCTGGAAGGACGCCGCTTTCAGAGCTGTTTGCTGTCTCTGGGTGGAGGGACTGCCTTTGGCCTTTGTGCTTATTGCAGAGGAGAGGGAAATGAGTCAGCCTCTGACACTGAAGAAACAGAATGTCCTCCTCCTGTCCATGCTAAACTTGTCAAAGGCCAAGCAGTGTTGGGGAAGGAATCCGAGAGTTTCTAATTAGAGCCCTTGTCTGCAGTGTGTAGAACAGACTGGCTCGTGTCTTCTCCACAGCTGACCCAGGTTATACGCTAGGGACCCGGGTGACTCAGTTTCTCATAACCTACTTCTCATTCATTTGCCCTGCCTGATCCACTGTCCTCAGCGTTCTGACTGGACACCGCCTTTCAGTTAGAATAACTCCCACACTGGAGAGCACTTTGCAGTTTGTGAGGGGGTTCCATCCACATGATCTGATTCCCTAGAGAGGGATGCAGGACAAGAATCGCTGAACGTATTGCCCAGGGAGAGCGAGGCAGTCACAGCCAGGCAGAGGTGAAAGGAGAGCATGATCCCTAACCCCCGACAGCCCTCCTGCCATTCACCAGCGTTCGAGCCACGGATGCTGAAAGGCTCATAAGCTCAAAAACTGGTCTTTTTTTTTTTTTTTTAATTGAAGTATAGTTGATTTACAATGTTATGTTAGTTTCTGGTATACAGCAAAATGATTCAGCTGTGTATATATATTTATATATATACATATATATATATATATTCTTTTTCAGATTCTTTTCCCTTGTGGTGTATTACAGGATATTGACTATAGTTCCCTGTGCTATACAGTAGGACCTTGTTGTTTTTATTTATTTATTTATTTATTTATTTATTTATTTATGGCTGTGTTGGGTCTTCGTTTCTGTGCGAGGGCTTTCTCTAGTTGCGGCAAGTGGGGGCCACTCTTCATCGTGGTGCGCGGGCCTCTCACTATCGCGGCGTCTCTTGTTCCGGAGCACAGGCTCCAGACGCGCAGGCTCAGTAGTTGTGGCTCACGGGCCTAGTTGCTCCGCAGCATGTGGGATCTTCCCAGACCGGGGCTCGAACCCGTGTCCCGTGCATTGGCAGGCAGATTCTCAACCACTGCGCCACGAGGGAAGCCCCCAGACCTTGTTGTTTTTGTATTTTATTTATAGTAGTTTGTATCTGCTAACCCCCAACTCCTAATTTACCCCTCCTCTCTTTCAGAAAAGCCCTTTGGTAACCATAAATTTGTTTTCTATGTCTGTGAGTCTGTTTCTGTTTTGTAAATAAGTTCATTTGTATCATTTTTTTTAGATTCCACATATAAGTGATATCATAGGATATTTGTTTTTCTCTGTCTGACTTATTTCACTTAGTATGATCATCTCTATGTCCATCCATATTGCGGCAAATGGCATTATTTCATTCTACAAAAACTGGTCTTGAGGGCATCAGATCTTTTTTGAGTTCTTCAGCTTAGGGTCTAAAGCAGTTGTTCAAGTTCTTTTCCCAAAGGCGACCATGCTGCAGGGCACTTTCTGAGCCCTGTGGTGGCTCCAGTGGATTTGGCATCTCTGAGCCTCATTCCAGTGCTCTTCTGGGTACCACTTAGTACAACACAGAACAGTCTGCCGCCTCTCACCTCTCTCTCACAGAGCATCTTCAGAGCCATCCCTGCACAGGGAACCGGCTCTCCTCAAACATGTATCCCACCAAACAGGCACTTTCCTACGATGCTTGTGAGGGGCACACAGGCCAGCTGTGTGGAAGAGAGTTGAGTTATATCCCTCAAAATTACAAATGCATTGACCCTAGGATTCAGCAATCTCACTGCTGGGAATTTTCCTACACATAGATTTGCATATATATAACAGGATGTATGTCCAAGGTTTTCCACTGCAGCTCTGTTTTGTAATAGCAAAGACTGTATACAATCTAAGGGACCATCTATCAAGGACCAGTTAAGTGAATTGTGATGGAACCAGATAAACACTACACAGCTACAAAAATGAGTGAGGAAGTTCTCAGTAAACTGAGAGAGAATGATTGCCAGCAAAAATGCAGAACAGTGTATATTGGCTACATTTTGTGTAAGGGATGGGGAATGAGTGTACTTTCATATTTGGTTGTATTTGCATAAAGGAACACTGGAAGCATACTGAGGAACCAGTAAAATGGTTACTTTGTGGGGTAGAGAATGGGATGGATGGGGTGATGGTGGGAAAGAGAACGTTAGATTTTTCAATGGGAACATTTTATATCATTTTGAGTTTTGAAGCACATTAATGGATTGTCTAATCAAATAATTAAATTCAATAAACTTTCCCGCTACCAGCCAGCGAAGGGTGGGGCTTCCTAGAGATATGTGAACTTGAACAGAATCTAAATCCTTAATCCTTGAGCCGTCAGCCAGGCATCTCATCAAGTCATGGGAACAAACTATTACCTAACAGGAGCCAGTCAGGGGAGAATGTGTCACCCCAAATGTAGAGGTGATAAAAAGTAAGGCACGTTCTGAGCTGGGCAGGAGCAGAGTGATTGCTTGGAGGATTGAGAAGCTGCCCAAGGTTGTTGCAATAACTTTGGGATTTTGTGGAATTCAGGGCCTCACCCTTTGGAATTCCCAGGTCATCATCTTCCTGCTATGCTCTGGCTTGACTGAGTCCTGTGGCACCAAGATAACACCACTGGAGGAATTAGTGGACATTCGGATGCCAGCTCTGCTTCTGGTCCTGGCCTCGCCTGGAATGAAGCCTGGCTTCTGAGTGCGAGGTCTTGGCACCAACTGCTCTGTTCTATTATCAGGGTGATGTTGGAGACCTCAAACCATCCCAGGGCATCAAGTTTTCCACTCAGCAGCGACCAAGTGCCTGACTGCCCTGGCCCTGCCCAGGGGCGATTGAACAATTCAACTGCACCTTAAACCCCCTCCCTCCTAACACGGACCCTGCCCTCTCCTCTTCTTATTGGTACAGAGTCAGTTCGAGAAACCTCCTATGTCTTCATTTTACTTGACAAAACTAAAATGAGTTCAGCCTTTAGCAGCAGAGCTGGCAGGAAGCCCTGATGGTCACATTGCTCCTCCTGCCCCACCTCCCCTTCACTGAGGGGAGGGGACAGGTGTGGGAGTAACTTTGTCATTCTTACAAGTTTCCTAGAGCAGTTAAAATAAGGTAGAAAAATAGCAGCTTTTTCCTGCCAGGCAAAATAGCCTTGCATTTCACACCTCGCAACGTCTCCAAGTCGGCTTCATTCGTTAGGAATTCTGAACCACGCGCTTAGCACACACTCAGCACCCGGCAGCACTTGGTAAGTGCTGGGGGACGGTGTGGAGCGCACAGGAGCCTCTGGCCTCTTCCTGCGGGTGTAACAGAAGCACGCAAGGCAAGTGGGGCTTTGCTGAGCAAAGTGGCTTAATTTGGCTGAATTGCTCCACTCTTCATTTGCCTCCACCATGAATGACAGAAAGGGAAGTCTTCATTGGTTCCTTAGTTTTCGTCCTTTACCCAGATAGAAGAAATACTTCTTTTGCTTCTTCTTGCATCTAGGGAAATATCTAGATAGGTCAAAGGCAGACAACACAGCTTAATAGAGAGAGCTCTGTGTTGAAAGTCTAGGCTCAGATCTGGGCCCTACCCACACGTGGTCTGTGGTTGATTTCATCAGCCTGTGGGCCTCAGTATCTTACCTGAGGAATGGGTAGCATGAATCTCTTTTGAACGTTGTGAAGGACGTTATGAAAAGAGATAAGCTGGTTCTTGCCCTCTGTGTCCCTGTCTCTCCCTGTCTTCTAGCCCACCGAATCTTCTCCCTGGTACTGCCGTAATGCCCCTTAGAAACACCCTCTGTGAAAATACCTGCAGTCCATGTCTTCAGGGAGCTCCCCGTTTCCAGCAGGAAGGAAGCAAAGCACATATTGACAGAAAAGACTGAGAAGAAACAGATGCTACGCTCTTAACAAGATTAAGGTCACGTGGTACGACAGTGCCGGAGAAGCCGGAGCCCGTGGGGACGAGTCAGGAGTGGCTGGAAGGTGCTGAGTCACGACCTCGGAGCCAGGTGTTGAAGGGATGGGGGCAGGGTGCTGCGCTCACCTTCAAGACAGGAGCGAGTGAAGCGGGGAGCCAGGTGTTGATGTTTGGTGGGGGGGACACTCACCTGCGGGGCATGTGGAGCTCTGGCCAGCTTGGGAGCTCTGGACTGGCAGGGCCTGAGCGGACACACAGGGGTGGGAAGGAGACATGACAGGAGCCAAGACTTCCCAGCCAGAGAGGACAGCGTGGCCCCAAGTGATGTGGGGTGTGGGTGCCTCGGGGGGGAGGCGGTCGGGGTGCTGAGCAAGCCCCCACCTAGGTTAGCACTCAGCCAACGTCTCTGAAGCAAGGAGCCTCAGCTGACTCTCAATGCCACAGAAGCCCGGAACTGCGCATGCTTGTATTATTTTTTTAAATTATCGTCACTGCTGTCACCAGGAAAGTGCACGTGGGAGCCGGGCCTTTGTCTGGGGCTGCCGGAGCCCGCGAACGGCCATTGCCGGCACCTCCGGCAGGCTGGCCTGAGTCTGCGCAGCTCACCGGCTCCCGGCCACAGGAGGGGTCCTGGCGGGCGCGCTGCCGCTGCACACGCGGGGGGCGGAGGCGCTGGTGAATTAAATCGGTGACCTTTAGTCCCTCCAGTGCCAGGCCAGCTGCATGGCGGATAGTTCCTCACAATAACACATGTCTAGGAATCTGTATTAGGTACATTTCTGGTCACAAATCAGGCTAAGGAAGGACTTTTCACCAGAAAACCCCCAGCTTCTTTAGAGTTGAGGCACCTGGAAAGGTGACAGCATCTCACTCCTTGTTTGCTTTAAAAACAACCTAGGTAACATGCTCCTGATGCATCTAATTGTGTTTTTGCGAAGTGGTGGAAGTAGAGAAGCATCAAATCTTAGCCGATGTATGTACAGTGTGTGTTTATATATATATATATATATAAATTTTCCCTCAGAAAAAACTAGCTGTGGGTGAATCAGATAACAGTAAAACTTGAGGAATTTGACGACACAGTAATTGAACACACACTTCCAGCTGAAGACTTGCCCTGTTTCACTTTTCATCTTAGCTGGGGTGCCACCCAGCAACTGACATTTCATATTCATCATTGGAGTTTCTGCCAAGATAAAGGGTCAAAGGAGTTCAGTCTGTTCACAGACTATACTGTCTTGTTCGGTTATGGAGACTTGAGTCTGCAGTGAACGAGGTAACTGGATAAAAAAGGGTATATTCCATTAATTATCTGGAGGTTTCCTGGGAGTCCCTAAATATTTGCTTTATAAAAAAATAACCAGATGGCTTCTGGAACTTTCACATTTTATCTAAAAACACTTCCGGAACCACTAGTGCTGAATCCTTGCTTAACTTGGGAAAGTCCCTTCATTTTCCCCTGCGGTCCCGTGGCCTCTGGGCCATGTCAGACTGCTGCTGTTTGTTCTGTGGAGGTACTTGCACTTGAGATGGGTTGGCAGTCATTGCTCTACTTTGTTCTTTAAGGAGAGTGAGGTCGAAAGCTTGTTTTTGTTTAGAATTTTGGCTTCCTTTCACTTGAAACAAAGGAGAAGAAAGGCCGAAGGAAACGAAATGAGGTCACAGGCATTAATTGGTGTAGGGAATGGTTCCACTGGCCCCTCTGAGATGGACCTTCATGGGTCAGCCCGGAGATGGAGGTCAGCGTGAAATCTGGAAAACTCCTTAGCGTGTTCTTGTAGGAAGAACCTGACTGGTAGGTGGGCTACAGAATGAAGTTATGGTCCTGAATGATTTAGATCAGGGGTTCCAAAATCCTGTGTCTATTGGGATCAGGCTGGTTCTTTAAATAGGGTGAGAAGGAAGTGTGGCTAATTGGAGTCTCTAGGCCCTGTCCCAAGGGGGGCACATGAATCAGCTCCAGCCAAGTGTCAGCCAGTGGGGAATATAGGTCCAATGTTGCTAAATGTCACTGTTTTTCGAGAGAAGCTGGAAATCCAGCTTTTGCATGCGCACTTCTGATTTATTGTATGTTAAGAAACTAATTTTAAAATGTTTAAAACCTTACGAGGATCATCAAAATATGTTTGCAATCGGTATGTGGCCACCCGTTTGCTGTCTCTAGTTGAAATATTTTCCTGGCTCAGGGCAGGGTTGTTTTTTCCAGGTCTTTTATTAAAGTCCATGAGCCCCTCAAGTAACAGAGTTTTATTGAGATCTCTGTGTCCCACACCATCCAGGGCTTGGAATGGGAGTGGGAATAGAACAGTATAAGGCAAATTTAAACCTTTAGTTTAAATTTTAGAGGGGAAACAAGATTAACACATATTTCTTCTTTCTACAAAGATCTATGAAGCACCTTCTGTGAACAACACTTTATATTGGTGAATGTAGCTTATTTGCCCTTTCAGATTGTAAACTCTTTACCTCTACAGGGGCTTCCGAGATAAATTAAGGTCATAATGAAAAATTAGAGGTGCACAAATTGCTACAAGGCAATATGGTAAAACGCCAAAATGACAGAGCAAAGTCTATGGGTTCAAGGGTAACTTCCTGAAAGGGGATTGCAGAGGAAATGACCTGAGCAAAAGTGTGGTGAGTGAGAAACCAGCTGTGTTTAGGAACATTAAGGAGGCTCATTTGCTGGTGGAGTGAGGTGGCTATTGTGAAAGAGGAGATGAGCCATGAGGAGCCTTCACCAGGATGGTGGCAGTGAGAACTTTAATAAAGAGAAGGAATGGTGTGTGAGAGACTCAAGACAAAATGGTGGTGGAATAAATAGTGCTTGGAAATGAGGTGGATGTGGGGGCCAAGGCAAGACAGTGGTCAGAAAATACTGCTAGAGTTGGCACCTGAGTACTTGGAAAATATGGTACATTCATAGTGGGTTCAGTACCAGGAGTACACACACACACACACACACACACACACACAAACGCACAAACACATAGACACACACACACAAACACGCAAACACATAGACACACACACAAACACAGACACACACACACACAAACACATAGACACACACACACACAAACACAAACACATAGACACACACACATACACACAAACACACACACACAAACACAGACGCACACACACACAAACACATAGACGCACACACACAAACACATAGACACAAACACAAACACATAGACACACACACACACATACACACAAACACACACACACAAACACATAGACGCACACACACACAAACACATAGACGCACACACACAAACACATAGACACACACACAAACACATAGACACACACACACAAACACATAGGCACACACACAAACACACACACAAACACACACACACACAAACACACACAAACACACACACAAACACAATTTTTTGGCAAAGAAACATAATAACTTAAAAACAATTTATTGAAGTATAGTTGATTTACAGTATTGTGTTAGTTTAAGGTATACAACAAAGTGATTCAGTTTTATATATATATATATTTTTCAGATTATTTTCCATTATAGGTTATTACAAGACATTGAATATTGTTCCCTGTGTGATATAGTAAATCCTTGTTGCTTATTTATTTTATAAATAGTATTAGGTTGGCCAAAAAGTTCCTTTGGTTTTTTTTTTTTTTTTTAAAGGATTTTCTTATTTATTTATTTATTTATTTATTTATTTTTGGCTGTGTTGGGTCTTCGGTTCGTGCGAGGGCTTTCTCCAGTTGCGGCAAGCGGGGGCCACTCTTCATCGCGGTGCGGGGACCGCCCTTCATCGCAGTGCGCGGGCCTTTCTCTATCGCGGCCCCTCCCGTCGCGGGGCACAGGCTCCAGACGCGCAGGCTCAGCAATTGTGGCTCACGGGCCCAGCTGCTCCGTGGCATGTGGGATCTTCCCAGACCAGGGCTCGAACCCGTGTCCCCTGCATTAGCAGGCAGATTCTCAACCACTGCGCCACCAGGGAAGCCCAACCCTTTGGTTTTTAAGTAAAAATAAAAGACACTTTTCATTTTCGCCAAGAACTTTATTGAACAATGTATTCACCCTTTTGCTCCACTACCTTCTGCCATTTTTCAGTCAACTGTCTGTTAATCCCATTCTCATAATTTATCCCTCTTCCACCCCCTTTCCCCTTTGGTAAGCATAAGTTTGTTTTCTATGTCTGTGAGTCTGGTTTGTATATAGATTCATTTGTATTATTTTTTAGATTCCATGTATAAGTGATATTGTATAATATTTGTCTTTCTCTGTCTGACTTACTTCACTTCGTATGATCATCTCTAGGTCCGTCATTCTTTTTTGTGGCTGAGTAGTATTCCATTGTGTAGATACATGTATCTTCTTAAACCAGTCATTTGTTGATGGATATTTAGGTTGTTTCCATATCTTGGCTATTGTTAATAGTGCTGCTGTGAACATTGGGGTGCATGTATCTCTTCGAATTAGTTTTCATCTTTTCCAGCTATATGCCCAGGAGTGGGATTGCTGGATCATATGGTAACGCTATTTTTAGTTTTTTAAGGAACCTCCATACTGTTCTCCATAGGGGCTGCATTAATTTACATTCCCACCAACAGTGTAGGAAGGTTCCTTTTTCTCTACACCCTCTCCAGCATTTATTACTTGCAGACTTTTTGTTGTTAGCCATGCTGACCTGTGTGATACCTCATTGTGGTTTTGATTTGCATTTCTCTAAAAGTTAGTGATGTTGAACATTTTTTCATGTGCCTTGAGTCTATCTGGATGTCTTCTTTGGAGAAATACCTATTTAGGTCTTCTGCCCATTTTTTGATTGGGTTGTTTTTGTTGTTGTTGTTATTGAGTTGTATGAGCTGTTTGTGTATTTTGGATATTAAACCCTTCTTGGTCACATTGTTTGCAAGTATTTTCCCCCATTCCATAAGTTGTCTTTTCATTTTGTTTATGGTTTCCTTTGCTGTGCAAAAGCTTATAAGTTTGATTAGGTCGCATTTGTTTAGTTTTGCTTTTATTTCTTTTGCCTTGGGAGAATGAGCTAAGAAAACTTTGCTATCATTTATGTCTGAAAATGTTTTGCCTATGTTCTCTTCTAGGAGTTTAATGGTGTCATGTCTCATATTTAGGTCTTTAAACCATTTTGAGGTTTTTTTTTGTATATGGTGTGAGGGAGTTCTCATTTCACTGATTTACATGAAGCTATCCAGCTTTCCCAACACCACTTGCTGAAGAGACTGTCTTTTCTCCATTGTATATTCTTGTCTCCTTTGTCATAGATTAATTGATCATAGGTGTGTGGGTTTATTTCTGGGCTCTCTATTCTGTTGCATTGATCTATATGTCTTTGTGCCAGTACCACGCTGTTTTGATTACTGTAACTTTATAGTATTGTCTGAAGTCTAGGAGGGTTATGCCTCCACCTTTATTCTTTTCCCTCAGGATTGCTTTGGCAATTCTGGGTCTTTTGTGGTTACATATAAGTTTTAGGATTATTTGTTCTAGATCTGTGAAAAATGTCAAGGGTAATTTGGTAGGGTAAATATGTAGACTGCTTTGGGTAGTATGGCCATTTTGACAATATTCATTGTTACAATCTAAGAGCATGAGATACATCCCTTTGCATCATCTTCAGCTTCCTTTATCAATGTTTTGTGGTTTTCAGCATATAGGTCTTTCATCTCCTTGGTTAGGTTTGTTCCTAGTTTTCTTTTTTTTTTTTTTAATGCGGTTTTAAATGGGATTGGTTTTTTTACTTTCTCCTTCTGATATTTCATTGTTAGTGTAAAGAAATGCAACAGATTTCAGGACTTCCCTGGTGGCACAGTGGTTAAGAATCCACCTGCCAATGCAGGGGACACAGGTTCGAGCCCTGGTCCGGGAAGATCCCACATGCCGCGGAGCAACTAAGCCTGTGCACCACAACTACTGAGCCTGCATTCTAGAGCCCGCGAGCCAAACTACTGAGCCTGTGTGCCACAACTACTGAAGCCCACGTGCCTAGAGCCCATGCTCCGCAACAAGAGAAGCCACCACAGTGAGAAGCCTGCACACTGCAACAAAGAGTCGCTCCCACTGACCGCAACTAGAGAAAGCCTGCGCACAGCAACGAAGGCCCAACACAGCCAAAAATAAATTTTAAAAATGCGAAGCATTGTATGCAGAAAAGATTAAAAAAAAAAAAGAAATGCAACAGATTTTAATCTAATAATCTTGTATCCTGCTACCTTGCTGAATTCATTTATTAGTTTTAATATTTTTGTGTGGAGTCTTTAGAGTTTTCTATATAGACTATCATGTCATCTGCATGTAATGATAAATTTACCTCTTCCCTTCCAATTTGGATACCTTTTATTTCTTTTTCTTGTCTGATTTCTGTGGCTGGGACTTCCAATACTACGTTGAATAGAAGTGATGATAGTGGGCATCCTTCTCTTGTTCCAGAATTCAGTGGGAAGGCTTTCAGCTTTTCACCATTTAATATTATGTTGGCTGTGGGTTTGTCATAAGTGGGTTTTATTATGTTATGTACCCTCTATACCCACTTTGGTGTGAATTTTTATTATGAGTGAATGTTGAATTTTATCAAATGCTTTTTCTGCATCTATTGAGATGATCATGTGTTTTTTGTCTTTGTTGTTTGTTTGTTAATGTGATTTATCACATTGGTTGATTTATGTATGTTGAACCATCCTTGCGACTCTGGAATGAATCCAACTTGATTGTGGTGTATGATCCTTTCTATGTATTGTTGGATTAGGTTTGTTAATATTTGTTGAGGAGTTTGGCATCTATATTCATCAAAGATATTGGCCTGTAATTTTCTGTTTTGGTAGTGTCTTTCTCTGGTTTTGGTCAGGGTGATAGTGGTGTCATAGGATGACTTTGGGAGCCTTCCCTCCTCTTCAGTCTTTTGGAATAGTTTGAGAAGGATAGGTATAAATTCTTCTTTGTATTTTTGGTAGAATTCCCTAGTGAAGACGTCTAGTCTTGGACTTTTGTTTGCAGGGAGTTTCTTTTTTTTTTAATTAGAGCTTCTATTTCACTTCTAGTGGTTGGTCTGTTCAAATTATCTGTTTCTTCTTGGCTTAATTTTGGCAGGCTGAATGTTCCTAGAAACTTGTCCATTTCTTGTAGATTGTCCAATTTGTCAACATTTAACTGTTCATAGTATTTTCTTATGATTTTTTGTATTTCTGTGGTATCAGTTGTTATTTCTTCTCTTTAGTTCCTTAGTTTGTTCATTTGGGTCATCTGTCTTATCTTCTTGGTGACCCTAGCTAGAGGTTTGTCAATTTTGTTTATCTTTTCAAAAAACCAGCTCTTGGTTTTATTGATCCTTTCTGTTAGTTTTTTGATCTCTATTTTATTTATTTTCTCTCTGATCTTTATCATTTCCTTCCTTCTGCTGACTTTGGGTTTTGTTTGTTCTTCTTTCTCTAATTCTTTAAGGTGGTAAGATGGGTTGTTTATTTGAGATTTTTCTTATTTCTCGAGGAAGGCCTGTATTGCTATGAACTTCCATCTTAGAACTGCTTTTGCTGCATCCCATAGATTTTGTAAGGTTGTATTTTCATTGTCGTTTGTCTTGAGTTATTTTCTGATTTCCTCTTTGATTTCATCATTGACTCATTTTTTTTTATTAGTAGCATTTTGTTTAGTCTCCATGTGATTGGTTTTTCTCCCCATTTTTCTTTCTGTGGTTGATTTCTAGTTTCATACCATTGTGGTCAGTAAGATGCTTGAAATAAATTCTATCCTCTTAAATTTGTTGACACTTGTTTTGTGTCCTAATGTGTGGTCTATCCTAGAGAATGTTCCATGTGCACTTTAAAATAATGTGTATTCTGCTTTTTTTTGGATGTAATGTTCTGTAGATATCAATTAAGTCAAACTGTTCTAATGTGTCATTTAGGATCTCTGCTGCCTTATTGATTTTCTGTCTGGAAAGTCTGCCCATTGATGTCAGTGGGATGTTAAAATCTCCTACTCTGATTATATTCTTATCACTTTCTCCCTTTATGTCTGTTAGTGTTTATTTTATATATTGGGTTGGCCAAAAAATGTCTTCGGTTTTTAAGTAAAAATAAAACACTTTTTCATTTTCACCGAGAACTATAATGAACAATGTATTTACCCTTTTGTTCCACTACCTTCTGCCATTTTTCAGGAAACTTTGTAATTCCATCTTCCCAAAACTTTTTATCTTTTTGAGCAAAGAATGGTTCCAGGTGCCTTTTACAGTCTTCCATTTTTCAAAAAATTGAAATTTTTTCCATTAAGAGAATTTTGTAAATACCTAAATAAATAGAAATCCAAAGGTGCAATGTCTGGTGAATACAGCAGATGAATCAGAACTTCCCAGCCAAGCTGTAACAGTTTTTGCCTGGTCATCAAAGAAACATGCAGTCTTGCGTTACCCTGATGGAAGATTATGCATTTTCTGTTGACTAATTCTGGATGCTTTTCATCAAGTGCTGATTTTAGTTGGTCTAATTGGGAACAGTATTTGTTGGAATGAATCATTTGGTTTTCTGGAAGGAGCTCATAATAGAGGACTCCCAATCCCACCATATACACAACATCACCTTCTTTGGATGAAGACCGGCCTTTGGTGTGGTTGGTGGTGATTCATTTCACTTGCCTCACGATCTCTTCCATTCCACATTATTGTACAGTTTATCTACTTTTCATCACCCGTCACAATTTGTTTTAAAAACGGAACGTTTTCATTACATTTAAGTAGATAATTGCATGCAGAAATATGGTCAAGAAGTTTTTTTTTGCTTACCTTATGTGGAAGCTAAACATCAAAGTGATGAACATAACCAGGATGGTGCAAATGATTTTCAACGCTTGATTTGGATATTTTGAGTATGTCATTGATTGTTCTAAATTAATGTCTTGACTTGATCGCTAGCAACTTCAACTGGTCTACCGACTGTGGAGCATCGTCCAGTGAGAAATCTCCAGCACGAAACTTTGCAAACCACTTTTGACACGTTTGATGAGTCACAGCACCTTCTCCATATACTGCATAAATCTTTTCGTGTGTTTCAGTTGCATTTTTACCTTTCTTGAAGTAATAAAGCATAATATGCAGAAAATGTTGCTTTTATCTTCCATCTTCAATATTAAAATGGCTACACAAATATTCACCAATTTTGATAAGTTTTTTTAAAAATGCACGTTGATATGACAGCTGTCACAATACAGTTTAACAAAATTGTTTCAAATGAAGTTAAAGACAACTAAGCCCTACTGGAGCCATCTTATGGAGAAACCGAATGAACCTTCTGGCCAACCCAACATTTAGGTGCTCCTATATTGGGTGCATATGTGTTAATGAGTGTAATATCCTCTTCTTGTATTGATTCCTTTATCATTATATGGTATCCTACTTTGTCTTTCTTAATGGACTTTGTTTTAAAGTCTGTTTTGTCTGATATGAGTATTGCTACCTCTGATTTCTTGTGGTTTCCATTTGCATAAAATATTTTTTTCCATCCCCTCACTTTCAATCTATATGTGTCTTTCACTGTAAAGTGTGTCTATTATAGCATCATTTTGTAGGTTCTTGGTTTTTTATCCAAACAATGACTTTTTGACATATTGAGATTTAGGTACCAGAGGGGCAGCTAGGTGAAGAGGTTCTGAATATGGGAAAAAATATTAGCCTAGAGCTTATGAGAGAGGTTGCAGCTAGAGATGCACGTTTTGGAGTCTGCTTTATCACAGTGATGACGTTTGGGGGTAGATGAGATTGTTAAGGAGTGGTGGAGGAGAAGAGAGCCCAGCTGAAGAAAAACTTTGGGGAGTACTGTGCTTAGGATGTCAGTTAGAGATTCTCCTGCAAATAAAGAGTCAGGGGGAAAAAAGCCAAAAAGGAAGGCATAGTAACAGCCCCAAATGCAGCTGAGGGTCAAAGGCAGTGTGGACCCAAGAGAATCTGATAACTAATGAGTCATCAAGAACTCTCTAATGCATGGCTTCAGTTGGGTGGGGGTGAAAAGCAGAAGTCAGGGTGCAAAAACATTTAAGGGTAAGTGGGTGATGAAGAATTAGCAACAAGCCATAAAGGAAATTTTCTATAGTTTGGGCAGGAAAGGAAAAAAGAGGGCACAGCTGAAACAGCACTGAATACTGATGGAATGTAATGGGGACAGGTGATATTCTGAAACACTACTTGAGGATGTGGTTTCCCACATGTGCTTGTACCCCAGGCCTTTCCCCCATACAGGCAGCTCAGCCTTGCAGTATGTATGGCCTCAGGGAAGGGCTGCTGCAGCAGACAAAAGATTTCTTAGAATATCATCAATAACTTTGGGGGAATTCGAGGCTCTCTGGTTTCAGGACTAGATATAGGCCCCCCCTGGTTAAGGAAGAAGGAGAGTTGAGGGGAAGTGAGGGGTGCATTAACATTGTATTTCTGAGAAAGGAGCCCTGCCCTCTGCTGCATCTCTGTGATGGTTAATTTTGCTTGTTAACTTGGTTAGGCTATGGTGCTGAATTATTTGTCAAACACCAGTCTGGATGTTGCTGTGAAGGCATTTTTAAAGTTGTGGTTAACACTTACAATCAGTAGACTTTAAGTAAAGCAGATTACCCTCTGTAGTTTGGGTGGGCTTTATCCAATCAGTTGAAGGCCTTAAGAGTGAAGACTGGGGTTTCCCAAAGAAGAAGGAATGGTGCCTCCAGACAGCAACATAGAAACCTTGCCTGAGTTTCTAGATTTTGGACTCAAGACTTCAAGATCAACTCTTACCTCAATTTCTAGCCTGCCAGCCTGCCTACAAATTTTGGACTTGACAGTCCCCACAGTCATGTGAACGAGGCCATTAAAATCAATGAAAATATCTCTCCGCTCCTCCCTGTATGTATGTATATGTGTGTGTAGATAGGTAGGTAGGTAGGTAGATAGATAGATACAGGATATCTGTCTATATCTTTATCTGTCCCATGAGGTTCTCTTTCTTTGGAAAACCCTTACTAATACAAACTTCTTAAAACTTTCAGAGAAAAAATGGTAACTGAAGTGAGTGAAGTAGGAGTGACAGAGACAATGGTGAATGAGGGACCCAGCCTCCTTCTAAAAGGAGTGATGTCTTCTCAACCCCAGGCAAGGGTTCCTATGTGGGAGTGGAGTCTGGTGTTATCAGACAATGTGATTAATTAAGAGAAGCCAAAACCTGAATTATTGTGAGAAATCACTATAGAAAGGGTTTTGTAGAAGAGGTAGGTTTTGAACATTCCCACAGAAGTGCAATCTACCCTGAAGTGTAGGAAATACTGAGTTTGAAGCCATATAAAATAAGCACAAGCCTCCCTTTACACCCGGGGACCTCCCTACCCAAAGAAGAAAATAGGTCCCATGAGTTTGAGCCTCTTTGAAGAAAATAAATAAAGCTAAATTTGGTCAACTGAGGCATTTGTTTTTATTTAATCACCAAAATGTTTCCTTTTTTAAAAGAGAGGAGTAAAGAGGGCTCACTTTCCATTGACTTCATTTATGTCATTTTTTAAGAATCCTGTCAGATATATTTTAAGAAGTCTTTTAAGTGAATAGCATTTCATGAAGGCAAGGTAACTTCCTGAAACTTCAACCGAAGTTATTTCCAATTTGCTACTTTCAAAGGGCATCAGAGCTCACAAAGCAGAGAGAAGAAGGAACAAACAACAGAAGTGAAAAGCAAGCCTTTGCACGTAGGAGGCAGGCTTGCATGGAACATGCGATTATGTGGCAGGAGGTATGGATGTGAATCATGAAATTGTATAGCAATTTTTTCCTAGGAAAAAAGGTTCAGTGAAACAGACAAATCTATCATTGAAAGTGACATAAATGCTGGTTAGTATTATTGAACCATAGAAAGCTCAACTGATTATGATTTTTTTCTTTTAAAAAGCAGCTAATTGCCAAGGATATAGTTCCCCCTGCTTTTCAATGCATTCTGATGTTAGAGCAAATTTGATGATTCATGTAATTGAACAAAAACATTTGTTATTACATAAGAGGAGGAAAATCATTAAATTATCACTGGGGTGTCTCTCATTTCCTAGTTCATTATGCAACATGGGAAGTACCTTGAAGTTTTCTATTCTCTTAAGAGTGAAAAATATCCTTTGGCTGAAATAGTTTTAGGTAAACCATTTGTACTAAGAATTCACCAAAAATAATAATACCCTGATTCTGGAAACCTGCCCTGGAATATGCTGAGTGCCAGATGGCACTAGGCACAACAATAAAAGACAGTAATTTCTAATGCAGTAAGTGAAATGCTCATTGCAGATGCCACCAGCTGCAGGGCCACAATGGCTGCAGACGGGGTCTCTGGGAGCTGTGCTTTGTCGGTTCTCATTTTCCACCCCCTTCAGCTTGCTCTTCCAGAAGATTGCAGAATGAAACAAGATAGTGGTTCTTAACCTTGGCTGCAAATCACCTGGAATCACCTGGGGGAGATTTAAAATATATATTGAGGCCTGCTCCTATCACCAGAAATTTGCATCTAATTGGTCTGAATTGTGGCCTAGGCATCAGGGTTATTTTTAAATCTCTCAAGCTATTTCTAATGTGCAGTCAAGGTTAGGAGCCACTGCCCTGTTACAGAGCTCAGTAAGTTGTGGATTTTAGAATGCCAGAGCTTAAAGAGAACAAATTCCTTGTTTTATAGATGAGGCAGCTAATGCTCAGAGAGACCAAGTGGTTTGCTTAGAATCACACATCTTTATTAACAGCAGCGTGGTGACTAGAACCCACCCTAATGTTTCTTTCTGTAATGCTCTACCACACAGGCTTTGGTTGTTCGGCTGGTGAGAAAATAGGGACTTAAAAGTGCTTGTGAAATTGTCAAAATTTTGTGTAAGGACCTACCCAGTTCCTCTATACACAGGACCAGCCACAAGTTCACCACTCAAAAATGTTGTTCTGGGGTGTTGGGTATCTAGTCTAGATAGAGTCAAATCTCCTAGCCTGTTCGGGCTTCCTGTTTGAAGTTAAAATGCCAGAGACTCATTAAAACCTGTGTGATTAAGCTCTGCCCTTTGGTGAGGTCCTTCGTCTTTGCAGACTGCCATGCATGGCCTTTGGTCAGAGCAAACCCCCTGGTTTCTTATTGTTCTGCTGGAGTCAATCAATCAACAAGTGGCGTTGAGTGCCTGCTAGAGCTGAGGGTCTCTGCCAGCTGCTTTGAGCAGGAAGATGCAGGACATAGTTGCTATTTTCAGTCAACATATGATATGAATGAGGGATAAGGCATAATGGTAAACACCTTTTCTTGCTTGCCCAGCATCTCTTGCAGAATCACCCCTTCTCATTCTCAGTTCATGTGTATGTGGGCAACCCCACCTCCGGATTTATGGCTGGAAGTAACCCCAGCCTTGGCCAAAATAGCCTGAGACTAAGGCTAGGGCAAGTGATGCAAGCTGAACCACACAGGGACAGCCCCAAATCTTACTGAAGTGATGAAGAAGAGGCTCCAGTCTGTGCAGTGACCCCAGTGTTCCAGGCAACCAGAGCTGAGGGAAGAAAGACAGGAGCACTGCCCCAGTGGCACCGTTCGAGCCCCTGGATTCAGGCGTGCCCAAAGTCCCCTGACTTTCCTGAAGACCCAGGGGTCCCCATGTACATAAACCATAACCTCCCCTCCTCCTTTCTTTCCTTGTGCTAGTTGGAGTTGGGTTTTTCTCCCTGTCGACTAAAAGAGCCCTAAGACGTGGAGCTTTACGTCAGACCGCTTGAGTTATTTGCACAGTCTGCTCCCACTCATCTCCCGGACGTCAAACCCCGCTGAGGTTTTAGGCCAGCATGAGTGCTGATAAATTGGCTGTGCTGCCAGACCTGTCTAGTGGCTATTTTAAGGTCAATTTGTTTTCAGTAGCTGGTAGAAAAACCTGGGGACATTTGTTTGGTGATATGTAGATTAATTTGATTTTTACTGGTAATACCCTCCTTTGATGGGGCTCTGGCATCACAATAACCACCCTTGGTAAGATTTGCCACTTTTTTGTAAAATAAATTCACCATCTGCCTGAATACTAACCAGAGGGCCAAATTTGGAGCATCTTTTAATTCTTTGGCTATTATGTATATTGGGTATAGTTGAATATGTGACTTGGGACTTCAGCCAGCTTTTCAGTTCATAATTCTATGCTGCAAAATGGTCTGTAATCTTGGGTGTGTCACTGATGGCGTTACTGAATAGGCAAACTCAGCCTATGATTAGGGTGCCAGAAAGTAAATATTTTTTGAAATGTGTTTGATATTTCAAAAAAGCATCAAAATATGCACAATAGGAAATACTAGAACTTTGTTGTCATTCTACTAATTTTGTGATTCAGAATTGTGTTAGTTTTCAATTATGTATCAGTAGGGAATGGGAAATGTATCATAATTTAACCTCTGGAGGTTTTAATCTGTCTCTAAGTGCTAAATAGCATAAAAACAAGAACTGGAGAAGAAAAAGGTTTACCAGCGTGGGAAATGAGTGTCCAAAGATGGGGGAAAAGGGATGGGCCATAGACTCTTTAATCATTGGGCTAAAAATACTTCTTAGTAAAGAATGTTCTAGAAATGTGCGAAAGGTTTGCATTATTTTATGTAGAAAGAGGAGTCTCAATTCTTTTGTAAACAGTTTGAGGTTTCAAAGATTCTTTGGCTTTCTAACTTATTTAAAACATTCATTGCTTCATGAATTGGCCTCAAGCACTCCTCGGTGAATTATTTATGTGATACTTGACTGCTGCTGCAGGTTTAGATCAAGCCACAGCTGTATAAACAAAGACTATAAACCTATGGGTTGGATTTAGCAGGCACTTTGGTCTGTTTAATGCACTGACATTTCAAATTGTGTGTCTACAGATTCTTTGCAGAACAACCACTGAAGGTGACAGGGCTGATTTCTAAATAGCCCTAAAGACAAACAATATGTGTGTTCTAAAGAATGGCCACTGAAGAAATGGGGACTGGGGTTTTATTTACACTCAAAATGATGGAGAGAAATTTCAAAGAGGATGGAAGGGAGTTAAGATGGCTCAGAAAGGAAGGAGGTTTCAGACAGTCTTATGTTAGTGATGCAAACTCTTGTATTTTCCACATAGAGTGAATGATTAATAGTAGTAGTTTATCGGCCAATTGTGAAATATTAGGATTTCCTGCCTCTATATTCTTTTTTAGATAAGATTTTAGATGACTGTTTTTGTTTGGGCTCCCCCCAACCAGACCTGGAGACAAGGCTGAGGTTAGCCAGCTATTTGGGAGTGGATCCCAGAAAGCATCTCTGAAGGGCTGGGACTAGGAAAACGGGATGAAAGCCGGTAATAAGTGGATTACCACTGCAGGCAACTGCGGCCCAGTCCTACCAGGAATCTTCAAGTGAGTGAGTAGAATGAGCTTTACAACTTTCCCAGGGAGGGTCAAGGAAGTTGGGAGTATTTATCCATCAACTCTGCTCTGTTGGTTGAGAATTGCCCCTGGGGTCTTTGAATGCTGAAGAAAACTTCCAGGCAGAAAAGGAGAAAGCCTTGGTGCTTTAGATGAGAAGCTGTCAGGGGGCAAGGAATGGGTCTAACATCTTGCAGGTGAATAGATCAAGAGAAGTATGGGGGAGGGGACATCAATAGGGTCAGTCACAGTGGCCATTTTTATATAGTTGGAAAACAGATTTGTCATGAGAAATTCTAGTTATTTTTTCCAACAGGAAGTGGATCTATTTGTTTCCTAAAAAGGACTTCAGTGCAATGATTTGGGCAGGTTTCCCAGTCCCACCCTCTAGTAACATTAACATGACGTGTGAACAGAACAGTAATAGAAGCCTGGCTAAATTGTCAGAGTACCTCTGTGATAGGAAATATTATGAAGCCATTAACATCATGCTTTTGGAATTTTTAATAACATGAAAAATGCTAAGTGAAATGTTACTGCTAAGTGAATCAGGTTGCGAAACTACAATTTCAGTTACATGAGAAAAAAAAAAGACTAGAAAGAAATATACCAACATGTTAATGGTATTTATTCCTGGGTGGTGAGATAATGGATAATTTTATAACTTTGTGCTCTTTTCTTCATTTCCCAAATGTTCTATGTTGAACTTTTTTGCCTTTTTTTTGTTTTTGTTTTTAGTCTTTTAAGTCAATGTGTTTTTGGTTTTCTCCGGATGATCAGATTAAGTGGGGAGCTTGCTGGGTAGACAGGTGGGTTTACTCTTAGGCTTGTTGGTTTGAACACAGGAGGCAGGCTGTTACTCAGCTCTGTCTTTGCTGCCCAGTTCCCCAGGACATTCTGACAGTCTCATTTCAAGGTTAGCTCATGAGACTTTTCTGCATGAACTCGAGAGACGAAGAGGGCAGTTCACAGGTGCAATCTACCCAGCAAGACTCCTGCAAGGGCCGTAGGGAGCCAGTGGCTGTGACCTGCTTGGGTCAGAGGAGACCGCTGGGCAGGCAGTACGTGGGAGGGGTTATCTATGTGCCCTTTTTGGGTCAAGCTGAGGAGCACATCCTGGTTCACTTTTATGTCAATTTGTTGTCCTCAATTAGCAGCCATCCAGGCTAGTGGTGGTCACAGGCAGTGCATTCTCAGCCCCATCTTGGAATAAGCATGGTGCTGGGGGTGGTAGAGGAATACAAACAAGAGTATCCTTAAGGAGGTAATATTCCAGAGGGAAGGTTTTGTGAACCATTGAAAATGATTGATCATGTAAAGAGGATGTGTTTAAAGACCAACATAACATGCAAGTAAAATGTGTGTTAGGATTTCAGGAGGTGGTTGGGGAGGGGTGCTCTAGGAAAGAGTCACTGTGGACTGGAGTGGTTTGGAAAGGCTTTTTAGAGAAGGTGGTGCTTTGAATAATGGGTCACTCATAAAATGATGAAAATCCACCTACATTAGTCTCAGGTCATGTATAGCCCTGAATATCTAGAAGTCTGATCATGGTTCTGCCTCAGATTCCCTTTGTGTCATCAGCAGTATGTTTCCTGGTCCGTAAAATGCCAGTGTTCACACGCCCCTGCCCTATAGGCCTATTAAGATGAGTAACTGATGGTAAACATCCTGGGAAAATTTGGTGGTACTGTTGCTAAAGCCTTAAAAATATCAGACAATTAAATAGAGAGACAGGCACCAGTGGGTCCTAGAGATACAATACAATGATAGTGATAGAAAGCTCAGGTATGCTTGAAGTGGCAACCAGAATCAGCAAGCTGATTCAGGAGTAATTTCTCGTCTTGGGTATTCTAGTTACAAGCTGACTACAGAGAGGTGGAATCAATAGAGGCCTATTTATTCGATTCCTCATTTGTGCTTAGCACTAAGTTGGGTAACGTTAGGGGAATTTCAAACATCATTAGCGAGAGTGCTGTTTTGGCAACTTTAAGGCACACAGACCTGAATTGGAAGCTACAATCCTCAGGAGTGCATACGCTCAGGTAGATTTGTATCGCAGAGTTCACAGAGCCCTTGGGAAGAACCCTAAGAGAGGCTCACTCTTTCCCAAAGATCTGATTCATCACATCTTTGAGCATAAGAAACCTTTATGCACTTACTTGTTCCATTAATGTGAAATGGATTCAAGCGATCAGGAAGCCGTGCACCAAAAACAAACAAACAAGCAAAAATAATAGAGAACTGACACTAGTTCACACAGAGAGCGTACATTTCTTTCTGTTGAACTGTTTACAGTATGGCTGGACCTCCGTTGCCCACAAGCTGCGTAAATACCCACAGCCAGTTCTCCTGCCCTTTGGGGCTGGGGCAATCCTGCTGATGAAGGGACCAAGAAGAGGCCAGGGTTTACTTGGTCAGGTCTGGCTTTCAGCAGGGCCTGTGTGACTTTTTGCTCAGCAGTGAACCATTCTACCCCAAGCTGCAAACCACCTGATAAGATTCCTTATAATGAACCTGGAGTAGAAAAACAATAAGCAAACAATAAAAACGAGGCCACAGGAACACATTATTAACATTTCCTTGAGGTGATATTTGCAGCACTTTTGCAAATATTGACTCCTAAATATGAGGGTGAAAAACAAACCTGGTTTAGAGCTGGGCCAACCATGTAAAGCGCTGGGTACTCCCTTAGGCAGTATTTCCCTGGCCCGGGGATCAAGCCTAGAAATGAGCACTCCTTTATATGCAACCTGTAGTGTCTTCTACACCCCATCTAAATTCAAAAAGGGCTTTCTCTTTTGGCTTATAACAGCCTTTTCTCCCAGCCATTAGTGACATGAGGAGGCAAGACCGGCTGCATGTGACCGACTTATAGAAACAATCATTCTATTTTTATTTTTTTAAATTTTATTTATTTATTTATTTATTTATTTATTTTTGGCTGTGTTGGGTCTTCGTTTCTGCGCGAGGGCTTTCTCTAGTTGCGGCGAGCGGGGGCCGCTCTTCAACGCGGTGCGTGGGCCTCTCACTATCGCGGCCTCTCTTGTTGTGGAGCACAGGCTCCAGACGCGCAGGCTCAGTAGTTGTGGCTCACGGGCCTAGTTGCTCCGCGGCATGTGGGATCCTCCCAGACCAGGGCTCGAACCCGTGTCCCCTGCATTGGCAGGCATATTCTCAACCACTGTGCCACCAGGGAAGCCCACAATCATTCTATTTTAACATGGAAACGTACTGTTTTCTTTCCACTCTCCCTTTTTTGTCTACACTAAAAGGACCTAACATAAAGTCTCCTCTCTTCTTGGGAGTGTTTGCTGATCAGGGCCTTCTACCCCATGCATTTGGTTTGTTCATCCTCAGACTCTGGGTAGAGTAGACCAAAACAATTATCTTAAAAGAACAGAAAAGAGAAGAAGCAAGTGCCTTGAAGGAAGCTGCTTAGTGGAGAGGAGGTTCTCTTGTAGCAGAAGAGGAAAGAGGTCAGTGGGTTTCTGGAGGAGGGAGTGTGCCCGTCATTTGGTTCAGGAGTGTCGTCGAGTCCAAGCTCGTACTGCTCACCACACAACACGACAAGGCATTGGGACAAGGAATAGCAGCTTTATTCAGAAGGCCAGCCGACCAAGAAGATGGTGGACTAGTGTCCCAGAGAGCCAGATTGCTTGGATTTGGATGCTAGTTTCTTTTATAGAGCAGAGAGGGGGAGTTGAAGAGATAAGGTAAAAAGTGATAAGTTGTTGCAAATATTTCCTGGTTCCAGCCAGACTCCAGAGGGAATGTGTTAATTTCTTCTTTCCTGCAGCTCTTCACAGGTGGACTTGGTCAGGATGTTTCCAGTGAGCTAAACCAAGGTATTTTAGCTTGACACTCAGGCTTGGGAGGCAGGGTTCCTGGAGATGGCCCCTTATGCATACTTTAAGCTATAGGCAACATCCCTTTAGTGATTAACTTGTAGCAAAAGCAGTAGAATACAAAGATTAAAGTAAAAGAAGGAGATCCAATATGGAGTCAGATTTGTTCTTCCCTGTCAATGGAGCCCAAGGAAGTGGCTAATCCTCAAGGAAGATGGTTGTATGATGTGCCTGAGGGGATGGGGACACAGGCTCTGAGGTTCTGGGTCTTGGCAGCAATTTCTGTGCCTCCAGTATGGACAGAGCAGCCCTCCTCAGGGCTGTGTGTGTGTGTGTGTTTGTGTGGGCGCGTGCGTGCGCACACAGCTGCCCAGCAGAGTGGTGCTTCCAGGTGGCAACCAGGTTGATTCACAGAAAATAGAGAGATGTGGTCCTTCTTGCACATTGAAGTGGAAGAGGCAACTCTGAGCATTTCCATCCAGGACCCACATCAGCCTGGCCTACACATGTAGCTCTGTTACAGAATCTCTACCTGGCACATTCAGGGGCTCACCCAGATTTTGTGGGGCTGAATATTTAATCGGGAGAAGGGGGCTTCTTTAAGAAAAAAAATTTATAAACATAAATTAGCTAGACAGCCTTAGAAGGAGCCTTTTGCAATTGAGGAAATCTGAGCTTATGCTTCATTGGTTTTATGATGAAACCTCCTCTCTGTTATTACATTTTGTCCTGGTTGAGCCCTGGAGGGCTTTTCTCCCACCATCCATGGACATCCTTCCTTCTCTTGAAGGTATTTCACATTCTCTGTTTTTGCCAGCTTTCCATACTGTCCAAACCAAGGGAAGATCTGAAAATCATGTACACAATTTGTTTATGTGAAGGCTTACTCGCTCCCTTAACTAGGTTACTCAACCTTTAATTTAAAAAAATCTTTTATTGCAGAATGAAAGGTTTCACTGCTTTGATAATCTCTCTCCCTGCCAAGTCTCAGCCTTACCATTTTTAAAAGAAAATTTTGGTATCGGCAAGCAGTCCAGAAAATTGGGAGGAGGGAGGAAGGGGACTTTGTACCAAACCTCACTGGAACTATTTATCTGGGTCTTGAAGGGAGACTGATTTGCTCTCTTGATCCTGAAAGCAAGCATAGCTGAGTCTCTCTCCTAAAGCACAACAGATTTTCTAAGACGGTTGGTTTTCTCAGAGCTGGAAGAATACTCAGGTTCACATAAATGGTCTACATTCTCTGAATCACCACAGTGGAGAGATGAAGGTGCACAAGGGAGTCTTTTTTTTGGTGGCCTTTGCTAGAGAAGGTGCTAAGAATCCAGTTTCACCAAGATGTAGGATCATTTCACTGAAGACATGCAAAGACTCTAAAGAAAATGCTAAAGAAATTCTGAAGAAAATTCCAAAAGAATTCCAAGACATTCTGAGCATGGTGTTTATGCCACTCATTCAGACACTTGGTCTCATTTGAACAAGGAAATCTCATTGTTTAGGAATTAGACTTCACATATATTTAAAGAAAAATACCACAGAATGTTTAAAGGTGTAGTGCTTTATGTATAAAATGTCATTTACTTTAGTTGACATCTTCTAATCTTCCTTGCATGGGGTATAATGAGTAAAGAAACAGCAGGATCTTGCATTGGTAAATGAAGCGCTTGTACTTGTTTTCCACATTTGGGTTTACAACCTTGCCTCCTTTGTTTTTTCAATGGCTTCCTAAAAAACAACGGAAAATCCCAAGTCTTCAGAAGAGGATTAGAAGGTCAAGAAACAGCCTTGGCCTAAGGTGAAAGAGCAGTACACAAGGAGTCAGGAGACCTAGGGCCTAGGCTCCCTTCGGCCACTGGCTAACCAGTCTGGGAATTTGGTCCACGTCCCTCAAGCTGTCTGCCTTGATTTGCTCATTAGTGCCATGAGAAGCTAGGCTAGGTCATCCCTCAAGTCCTTCCCAGCTCTAGTGTTTGTTTAATGATTTCCCTTTGAGAATTCCAGAGCCTTTATATAACTCACAAGGCTAAGAGTCCATTTAGGGAAGTACAGGGGCCTCAGCTCTGCTCTCATCACATACAACTAGTCAAGCTCAGAAAGATACTTTGGCCAAAGGTAGTATGGGAACAGTCTGTTCAGATACAGACTGGGGAGAGCTAAGAGAATTCATCATCCTAGGGATGCAGGTATTGGGATGGGGCTTGCTGTCCAGCTTGGGGCTTGATAAGGGAAAACTGGCTCTTGGTTAGAATCCCAGTGTAAAGAATAGGTGTAGAGGGAGACCCAAAGCCAAGGGTGGGCCAGCTCTGCCACGAACATTGTCCTACCTTTGGCCAAGTCACTCGCCTCTCTGGGACACTATTTCTTTATAGGTGTGAAGGGAGGGTAATAAGATCAGCCCTGCCTTGCTCAGCAGCTTTTGATAAGGTCAAAATACATATGGATGTAAAAGAGTTTGAAAACTGTCCAGTGACACATAAATAGAAGGAATGTGATCAGCTTTGAAAGATGTTTCTGCCCCTGTGGCCAGCCTAGGGAGGAAGCAGGGCAGGGGAATTTCAGCACAGGGGTGAGGGGGGAAGAGCCTGGGCCAAGGGAGGAGAGGCAGGATTAGGTAAAGAGCAGGCCTGGAGGACTGGTGAATACAGGGGAATCCTCCTACCCAGCAGCCAACTTCAGGCTGGGGTAGTTGGCAGCTCGGGCCTACTGTGTCCACTTCCAAAGGCCCTCTGTTTATTGACGGTGGCCTTCCTGCTGGAAATGTCTGTTGCACTCTTTCTTCTGAACAGAAAATGCCTGGCTGTGGGACCACAGGGGTTGATACCCTGATGTCCCACCCTAGGGCCCTCTTGCCTTGTGAGACTCATGAGATCCCTGTTTGGTGGCTCCTGGCAGCTGCACAAGAAGCAGGTACCCTGATCACTTCTCAGGAGGGGGGTCCATAGACTAGTGAGGCGGTGACAGGGCTGAGATAGAAACCAGGTCAAGTAATAGCAATAATGATAATCATAGTTACTATTTATGGAGCACCATGTGCCAGATGCTGAGGTAAATGTTCTACATACATTTGCTTGCTTAACTTTCACAGCTTCCCAATGAGCTTATTATAGTATTTTTTTTTTCCAATTTAGAGAGGTTAGGAGAGGTCATGAGTAACCCTAAATCTCCTAGTGTACCTTAAGATTTTTTAAATTAAAAAATATTATTTAAATATGGTTAATTTACAATGTTGTGTTAGTTTCAGATGTGCAACAAAGCAATTCAGTTATATATATATATTTTTTTTTCAGAATCTTTTCCATTATTGGTTATTATAAGATATTGAATATAGTTCCCTGTGCTATACAGTAGGTCCTTGTTGTTTATCTTTTTTATATATAGTAGTGTGTATATTTTAATTCCAAACTCCTAATTTTTCCCTCCCCTGCCTTTTGTAACCATAAGTTTGTTTGCTAAGTCTGTGAGTCCATTTCTGTTTTGTAAATAAGTTCATTTGTATCATTTTTTTAGAGTCCACATATAAGCGATATCATATGATATTTGTCTTTCTCTGTCTGCCTTACTTCACTAAGTATGATAAATCTCTAGATCCATCCATGTTGCTGCAAATGGCATTATTTCATTATTTTTTATGGCTGAGTAATATTCCACTGGATATATACACCACATCTTCTTTGTCCATTCATCTGTTGATGGATACTTAGGTTGCTTCCATGTCTTGGCTATTGTAAATAGTGCTGCTGTGAACATTGGGGTGCACGTATCTTTTTGAATTCCTTTATTTCCAGATATATGTCCAGGAGTGGGATTGCAGGATCATATGGTAGCTCTATTTTTACTTTTTTAAGGAACCTCCATACTGTTCTCTATAGTGGTTGTACTAATTTACATTCTCACCAACAGTGTAGGAGGGTTCTTTTTTCTCTGCACCCTCTCCAGCATTTTTTATTTGTAGACTTCTTGATGTTGGCCATTCTGACCAGTGTGAGGCGATACCTCATTGTAGTTTTGATTTGCATTTCTTTAATAATTAGCGATGTTGAGCATCTTTTCAAGTGCCTCTTGGCCATCTGTATGTCTTCTTTGGAGAAATGTCTTCTTAGATCTTCCTCCCATTTTTTGATTGGGTTGTTCTCCTGGCTTATCTTCATGATAGAATTGACTTTGAAACCACTTTGTTTGGATGCTAAATCCTATTCTCAATCATTGTACTGTTCTGCTTCTCCTGGTTCCACAGATTCTTATCAAGTCAGCCCAAAGTTGTCTGGAATTTAGCAGAATCCCAAAGTGATGATTGAGTCAGTTCTGAGCAGTTAAGAGACCAAGACACAACAGTGACCCAAAAAGGGCCTGATTTGGTCCTTTTGGGGGGACAAAGGTAAAGTAAATAAAACCAATAGTTCTATACTGGTGTAGGAAAAGTGAGATGCCCTGGAAGGGACAGATGTGATTTGTTGTTGACCATTCCAGCCAGTGGCGTGCTGATGCCACCTTGCACTGGCTCACATCTGCCTTCAGGAGCCAGTTGTGTGCATCTCCTTCCAACTCTACATTCAGCCAAGTTAGATTAGCTTGGTCTTGGCCAAGGTGGGAGTATTAACAGTGTGCAAAATGGCAAACACTACAAATCAGAGTTTATTTCTCTGTAGAGCCAGTTGTTAAACATGTATCTGCACTGATTCTAGCCTTGTTTGTCATTTTTTTTCTTTCAGTGAATTGTAGTCCCTATAAAGATTTGTTTCTGAAATGTGGTGTCTAAAAGGAAGTCTTAATTCTACATATGTAGATATTATACTTGGATTAAAGGAGCCATTCTAACATGTGCAGGTGAAGACATCACTGAAAGTTGCTCCATAACTAAACATGCTCAAGAAAATTGAATAAGAGTGGCAGGACTTTGCTGCCGGTTCCAGAAGAGCATCTTGCTCTCAGAGCTGCCATCTGGGCCTGCAGGGGAAGGGATCTGTGGTCAGTTTCCTTTGGCAAGGTCTGGTGGCTCGGATTATGACAGTGAGACTGCGTGTCTGTGTGAATGACCTTTTCCTTTTTTGCATTTAAAAATAACCTACCAAAGATAGCATGGATAAATGAATTGAAGCACGGAGCTGAACGGATTCATTTGAGAAAAATATTTTTTCAGATCACCTGTCTTTTCAACTACATGTGCCTTCACTGGATATGGCACTTACAATGTTATCTGTAGAATCACCTCCCCTGATTTTCCATAGAAATGGGAACTAGGAATAGAATGGAAAAGTAGAACTACAGGTGACCTCCACCTCTCAGTTTTCCTATTGCTTCCCGAGTCTCTCGTATTAAGCCTTTTGTCTGAACTGGAGGAGAAACGTGCATTTCAGCTGTTCTCCCAGCTCCCTCCTTCCTCCCTCCATGCAAGGGCTCCTGGGGAGGTGGAAATGTCTACTAGACACTTACCCTGATGTCCTTTAACTACAGTTATGAGAGAGTAGCACTAGACAATCTCTCTTACTAAGGTCCCCTCTAGTTCAGAGAGATTCTGTGCCTAAATAACCAACATCCATGGGGCCTGCAGCACAGACAGTCCCTTGAAATGTGCCGTTCCAACTGCTTGAAGGGGGAACTGGGTTTCAGTCCTAGTTCTCTGGCCAGTTCAAGACATTTTTTTCTTTCTTGATCTGGACTTAACAGGTAGAAGGCTACCTTCCCCCAGATTCTCTAGTAAAGTAGCAGCCAGAGCTGTAGTGGAAATAACAAGAGATAAAATTAGCCACCCTGAGCAGCCGCGAGCTCACATGATGGGGTCGGGGAGCGCTGGGCCAGCTGGGAGGCGCTGCCTGGCGCGGTCCTGCTCCTGTTGGGCTCTGCGCCACCCTGGAGGGTCTTACATAAGACATGTCACAGCAGCCTGCCCCTCCCTGCTGGGGCAGTTTGCAGGGCACAGGGTTAGCTGACCAGAGCCAAGCTCTATTTCTGGAAGGCAGAAAGTTCAGCTAAAGGGTAGCCACTGAGAAGATATTCGTTTACTCCATTGAAGGGAGCAGACACAGAGGCTGCTAGAGGGAAAATTATTTTAGGAGATCATTTTGTACAGATACGCCAAGAACATTTGGGAGCAGAGCAGAGGAAGAAAGCAGAGCGTGAACAAACTTGAAAAGTAACTCTGTTCCTCTGTTGTCATCCCTCCTTTGGCTACTGCACTGATTCAACCCTAGGATTTTAGAAGTATGATTTATCCAGTAAGTCTGCCGAAACAAGACTGTATGATTTCATCTTTGCCACCCACCTAAACTTATGTTTGGATGCACATTATATATAATATATTATACAGTAAATTATGATCATTCAACATCCTGGGGAACCTCTATTAGCCAAATAAATACCAGATCCCCATGTTGGACTGGACATTTGTTATTATATTCAGGTCATGGGGAGGGTTGTTGCTATCATGAATGCATTTATCCATTTCACTGCCTCACTACGCGATTAATTCCTTCAAGACAGAAGGAAATACGAGGTATGGTGATAATGTGGCCAATTAAGGAGAAATTATTTGAACTCATGTCTTTGCTGGTGGTGATGGGTGTGTGTGTGTGTGTGTTGGTGGAGTAGGTGTGTATTGCCTATTGGAAATGACAGTTTTGAAGCGGTGTAGATCCAAAGCTAGGAAGGGGAGAGCCAAGCTGGGATCTAGGAACAGAGGTTAAAAACTAGCAACCAAGGCAGGGTGAAAGCAGGGACACTGAGGCATGCGGGCAGGGAAAAATCCAGAAGGCAGAAACCAAATCAGGAAAGGGCTATCTGACAGCAGGAAAGAATAGAGAATGTGAACCAGGAAACTGGACTTTAATGAGCCCCAGGACATTCCTGAAGCCCTAGGGTTAGCAAAGAGAGTGCACGCACCAAGGCCCAGAGTGATTCTGTCTGAACAGTTGCACCACTTGATATCTGATATTATATATTCAGGTGAGCACCCAACATTTTTGGAGGACACATCTTGGAAACTGCTTTCAGAGACAAGTTTTTGAACAACGCAAGAAAAAAAATCATAAGTTTTTTGTGAATTAAGCAGAGGGGTGCAAGACCAAATTTGTGCCAGGTGGAAGACGGATGGGTGCCTGGGAATGCCCATTGCGAGGCCATCGCAGTGGTCCAGGAAGAGATGATGGTGGCCTTGACCAGGGTGGGTGGCTGGGGTGGGAGATGGGGGCTGGGGATGCAGAAAAGGTGACAGATTTGAGTACTAGTTAGACCACCGGCTGCTAACTGAAATGCCTACAGGCTTTTATATGTGTTTTAAATTTTTCATAATAAGTTTATTTTAATTGTAGGAAAACAGAGATGGAGAGCTCCAGTAACTATGCTGGAAACCTCCAAATTAAAAGAGACTTAAAAATAGATAGCTAGTTTGAAGCAGCCGCATAGCACAGGGAGATCAGCTCGGTGCTTTGTGACCACCTAGAGGGGTGGGATAGGGAGGGTGGGAGGGAGACACAAGAGGGAGGAGATGTGGAGATATATGTATACGTATAGCTGATTCACTTTGTTATAAAGCAGAAACTAACATACCATTGTAAAGCAATTATACGCCAATAAAGATGTTAAAATAAATAAATAAATAAATAAATAAAGAGACTTAAACATATTTACCAATTGCAATACAGGGGCCTTACTTGGATTCTTTGTTCAAGCAAATTGTTAATTATGAGACTTGGAAAGTTGAACACTGACTTTTTGTATTAAGGAGTTGTTATTTTTACATGTGATAAAATGGCATTGTGGTATTTTTTTAAGAGTCTGTATCTTTTAGAGATATATGCTGAGATATTTATAGATGAAATCATATGACTGGAGTTTTCTCCGAAAAATATGGGGGAGTGGGAAGGAATTAGCTGAAAAGAGATTGTCTCTGAGTTGAATTTTGTTAGAGCTGGATGATGGATGCATGGGGACTCGTTATTCACGGAGCCAAAGCCTTCCTTGTGATGACAGCTGCTAGTGCCATGTGCCAGAAACTTCTCAGAGCTACATGTCTGCTCTGCTTGTATAGATGAACATTGCTGTTGCTCTAGGATGAAGACATCCAAATGCCCACTTTAATAGAGAGATGAAACAGAGCCACAAGAAGGTGGGAGTTGTAGAGGAGCTTTTTTGTTTGTTTTAAATGTATGTATCCAGCTCTTTCTGCTAAAAGTTGAAAAGAAGAAGCATTTTGGAATTTATCAAGATGAGTAATGATGTGTGGGAGAAGCTAGTTGCCCCCTTTCTCCTTTCCTTCCTTAGAAGCTGAACCCTAACTGTTTGGCAGGCTTCATTGCTGCCTAAACATTTCCCAGCCTCCTTGTTATAAGGTGTGGCCATGTGATTTAGTTCTGGTCCATGAGATGTAAGCAGAAATGTTATGTGGATGTGTAAAACAGAGAGCTAGTGGGACCCTGCTGTATAGCGCAGGGAGCTCAGCTCGGTGCTCTGTGGTCACCTAGATGGGTGGGATGTTAGGGGGGGCAGCGGGAGGGAGGTCCAGGGAAAGTAACACAACATTGTAAAGCAACTATACCCCAATTAACAAAGAAAAAAAAAGAAACGTTATGTGGAACTTTCTGGAAGGCTCTTTAAAGGGAGCTGACTCATCTAGGAGGTGTGTCCCTCTTTTCTTCCCTCTCTTTTTCTTGCTGCCTGGAATGCAGGTGTGAGGTGTAGAGCTCCAGTAACTATGCAGGACCACTGAAAGTGGAAGTCACATACCCAGTGTGGCAGAGCAGAGAGAAAGAAAGAGCCTAGGTCACTGATGACTCTCTGAACTTCCTGTCTCTGGACTTATTTTTCAAAGTGAAAATATACTTTCATGTGGTTAAGCCAAAATTACTCTAGATTTTTAATTAGATGCAAAGAGCCTAAATGCTAATTAATACAAGTAACAGATTGTTTATTGTTAATAAATAAAACATTAGTCAAAAATAAAAGTGTATAGAGTTGTTTTTTCAGCAATTCCAGTCAGGATTTCACCCTGTAGATATGCACGAAGATATAGTATTGTTTGCAAGAGCAAAGAGCAAACACTACAAGCAACCTAAGCATCCATGCATGGGCACTGGTTACACAGACAAGCCTTTAGTGGGTATCAGGGAGCCAGTCGAACAGTGAGATCTGTGTTGCCGTGAAAGAGCCTCAGTTCTTATCATTCAGTGAAAATGAGTAAGTTACAAAGAAGCATGTGTAGTTTGATCTCTTGTGTAAATTACATAAATATAAATTATATTATTATATATTTATTTACTATATTTTATTATACCATATATAAATTATATATGATCTTATATAATTATACGTATGTTTTATCTATTTACTATATTTTATTGTACCATATATATGAATTATATATATAAATTGAATTGAAAAAATGAATTATATACCATATATAAAAAGTATATATACATATATTATGTATATATGTATCTGTATACATATATACATATATATGGTATAAGTTATGTATGTATATATATAATTTTTATATATGATATATGTATAACCATATATATATATATGTATATATTTGTTTCACCTAGAAGGAAATAAAAATCTGCTAACTGAAGGAAGAAAGGGCCAGGGAGTTGGTGTGGGGAGAGGCTTTTATTTGTCACTGTATGTATTTTTGTATAGATTGAATTTTCTCTCTACAGTCTTTCTTTATATTAATAAAAGAATTACTTCTAATAGAACACATTCTCTCCAAGTCTAATTTTATAAATTAATAGCACAAAGAGTTTGACTCATTAAATTTCCTTCAGTATCATTATCCTAATATTTAAGATATAGACTGATTTCAGTCTGTACTAATTTAAATGGTTACAATAAAGGTATTATTGTCCCCCTCCCATCTCCCTGACACTGTCCTTCTCTCCCTCTTTCTCCCTCTCTCTTTTACTCCCACTCTTCACCCTCCTCTCCTTCCCCTGCTCTCCTCCTTCCATAAATATGTAATATTACTGACCAAGGGCCTGGTCTTCCCAAGGCCCATGCAGAGGATCGGGGAGACCAGAACACAGGAAAGCATCTCCCCAGGAATGGCTGAGCTAGCTAGGGATTCTGTCCACCAGTGCCGGGACAGAAACAGATACTGAGCACACGGTCCTGGGAACTCTCAGTGGCCTCCAAGTGGATTTCACCAGGTTGTTTGTTTGTTGCAGATGAATGAGGTCACATGTGCTCAGATAGGAGTTGGCACATGTCCAGGAGTTTATTTACTTAGGCTTCAAATGAAGGCAAAGGTTTATTTTGACACTTTCCTGTAGCATCAGAGCTCTGCTTACGAGAGCAGGATGGGAACACAGCAGGAAGACAGCAGCAAGACAGCCATGTGCCACGAGGCAGATGGCAGAAGAGGTGACATTTGTTTCCAAGGGATCTCAAGGCCCTGTGAAGCCCACAAGAGCCGCACAATTGGTGTTTTCAATTTTAGGACAGTTATTTCTATGGGAAATGATATGTTATATATGTATATATATATAATTTTAGTTATATATGGTCAGGTTATATATGTGGTCAGGTTAGTTCCTGACCACATACTTTAATGATAAAATCTGAACCTTGGCAACCCCGTGAACCAGAAAGGATTACCGTAGGATGATCAAGAAAACTCATGTCTAAAGAATGGCAAGTTCCACGGTTGCTTCAGGGATGGATTCTCACATAGATTAATATGAGTTGATAAAGTCTGAGAGATGAAGGGAGGAGCATGGGGGAAATGAGGGGTCTAGGAATTTGTCACTAGACCAGGTGTATTGGTCCCAACCATTTTGGTTTTGAAATCCATGCCTGAATGTTTGGTGGGTGATTTCAGGCACAGTTAGATCCAGGGCTCTCAACAGTACGTGAAGGACTTTTGTCACTGCCTCTTTCCCTCAGCCCTGCTTTCCTCTGTGTTAGTTTCATGCACAGTCAGGCATTCCCTACATGTTGGTAAAGGGTTACCAAAGGGTTCCATCTACCAGTTTAGCAATCCTGGGGTCAAATACCTTTTCCTCTGTATTTCTAACAATGTCAGGGCTGATTTTCACTGCTCAGTTTGGGACACATGCCCATCTCTGAACCAGTCACTGCCCCTGTGATCTTCTAGGCCCAGACCTGGTACCCAGGCCTGGAGCCAGTCACACCAGACTGGGGAATGGGAGGGGAATTTCAAGGGAAAATTAGTGTGTTGTTATCTATCAGAGGCAGGAGGGGATAGCTGACAGGCAATTAAATACCCCCTACACTGGCATAGACTGCCTAGCTTCAAGTTTTTTTTCGGTAGTAAATGAAAGGGAGAAGGGGGACTACCAATGTACCCCCAGTATATGATCCTTCTTGGAAATGGTAGAGATCACAGGCTCCCAGACCACAACCAAGGCTTTGGGGCTTACTCTAGAGTTTTGGGGTGTCTTGTAGTTTTCCCAAGTATTGGGGTTGAAAACAGATTGGGACTAGAAAACATAAATGTGTTCTTAGAGGTATTCTCCAAGCCTGGATGAATTCCTGGTCTAGGATTTTCCTCAGAAAGGTAGAATATTAGAAAAATTTTCCTAAGGGCTTTATAATTCCTCCCCTAATCCTAAGGAGTCAGCCTGTTTTATTTTTGCCATTGTTCCATTATTGCCTCTAATTAAAGACTTTCAAAGCAGTGAGTAAAGGGAGAGCTGGACTCATACTCAGGAGTTCTGCCCCCAAGTCAGGGGGCTCTTCTCTGTTCTGCTGTGGGTGGGTAGAAAAAGCAGTAAAGAACATTGGTGCCACCTTCCAGAAATGGCATGTTTGAAAATAAATCTTTGTAAGACAGAGAAATGTTGCCTTTCTTAATACACAGATTGAGTGGCGTCTACAGAGACTTGGAAAATGCTGGATCAGAAGGCAAATGATGTGGTTGAACCAAGCAAGCAGAGGAAAATGCAGCACTGCCAGCCCTTTTCACCATGTCGGAACATGAGAACTAGGTGAAGACAAGTAGCTCACCTGCCAATTTTTTTTCTTACTGGGGAGAGAATATTCTGGAACTCTTCCTACAGGAAAGGCCATCAGGCATAGACCTCTTTCCAACAAACATTACTAGTAAGGAGGAGTGGTATAGTTTGGAAATGTGAAGAAAGAAGAGAAAGGAGTCAATTTTGGCTGCAGGAACAGCTCAGGTGATTGCCCGGGGGAGAAGCGCCAGCTACAGACCTGTCAGTTGAGTCCCCCTCTGAGCACGCTGGGAAGTTTTCACAGAGCCTCTGGTCATTCCTGATTCCTTTTACTGAGGACGGTTCAGAAAGTCCAGGTTAGACAAACCCTGTGCCTCCTTCTCAGTTCCAGAACATGACCCAAAGAGGAAGCAAGATCTGGAAATGTCAACAGAGGTAACCCAGTTGACCTGCCACACATACTTCCTCACCTACAACTACTGGAAAGGGCCATCCTACCCACCATGGGACTGGACCAGGAATGGCCCCTAACCAAGCCAGGAACCAACTGAGTGACTCTTTCTGAAATCGGAGACATAGCTAGAACTGCCAACATGCTGGAGGAACATAAGGAAACAGATACATGGAACGTAAGCTGAGGCACCAGGGCGACCACTTGCTGCACTGGGGACCCTGAGCCTGAGTGACGAGCACTTTTCTGTTTTAGACCCACTGATTCGTGTGTGTGGACCCCCATAGGCTTTGGAGCCTGTGACCCCTGTGCTAAGTAAGGGAGCTCAGCTCTGGCCGTGGAGGGTTTCTCAGGGATCCCAGTTCCTGTCCTTTCTGAGGTCTCATTTATTAGTTATCCTGAATTCCCAAGACTTTTTCATACATAGAGTGAGCACTCTCTCTTCTCCCTGCTACCCTCACGCAATACACAACTTATCTGAGCAAAGTTGAGTGGGTTTCAGACCCAGCTGCCAACCGAGCTTTCGGTAAAACAACTTCTGAGCATTAACCTAGCAGCGGCAAGATGCCATGGGGAAGGGAACTGGAGTGTATGGCCCTTCATTTCCATGCCTTCACCTGGAGCCCCTCTAAAAAGGTCCTCCACACACCTCCTCGGCGGCCTCCGAACCCCTGTTAATGTGGATTCTTTCAGGCTTCACCCCACCCCAGCACCTGGGCGTAGCTAACTATGTCATGGAGACATCAAGCTATAAATGACTTTTTGCTCCTACCTTCTCGCTCAAGTTGTCAGCTTGTATGTTCAGGAGATAGTTTTAGATATTTGCTTGTTTTTTGCGGAATTTTGATGACCTCACTCACTGGGTCTGTGTATAGATGCCAGGAGGGGAAAGGGTCCTCACGGTCGGCACTCAGAGACCTGGGTGTTTTGGGGCTGTTGCCCAAGGAAGTGGGTGTGCAGCATGCTTTAAAGCCATCGTGCAGTACTTTGCTCTCTTCTGTGAGTCAGTCACGTGCTGTCTAAAATAGGTGTTGAGTGTGGGCGGGGCAGTTCAAAGACAACAGGACTCATCGAGTTTAGTCCCAGGGAGAGTGCGACCCCTCATACAAAGGCTTGGTGAGCCTCCCTTTGGCTGTTGTAAGGGTCGGATTGAGCATGCAAACCCACTGAGCTGACTGGTTCAGCTCGGCCCTGGTGATCCCCACGTACAGCTGCGTGCTGTGTCTTTAGGGAGGTGGGAGCAAGTGGATTTTACCAAATGTCTGGACGTGAGGCAGGCGCATACTTGTGGCTGGGCTTTCCTAATAAACCCTACAGTGCGTGGTTCCCTAAGAATGCACAAGCTCACTAATGGAGCTTAAGACTGAGGCACGCTAGGGATTTTCACACTTCTAGAACATGTGTTTGGAGATGAGGAACCCTCCCCTGCTCCACACACTTGTATGAACATGTTCTCATGTTGGTCATGTGAACGTTTTACCAATAGCTCAGGCTGATACAGGACAATCGGCTGAGTTCTAAGGCTACCCATGGCCCTTCCTGCTCAGCTGGCTGTTGCATGTTAGATCATTGAAAGGGTCATCACATGACTATCAGCAATCACACGTGAGACCTGAGGAAAGGAGCCTTCTGATTTGAAAAGGCCATGTGGTGATGAGCAAACTCCAGGCAATCTGCAGCTGTAATGCATCAGGGCACGGAATGGACACCTTTTCTGCAGTGCAAGGAGGGGGGGAAGTAGTTGTTTAGAAACATTGCAAATACTGGTGCAAGAAAAGCTAGGAATTTCCAAGGATTACATGTGGCAGGTGCCTGTTGTGTCAGAGAAAACTTTTAGAGATCACTCTGTAGGGGGCGAGGAGGAAGGTTTGCTGGACTAACAAAAATACTTGCTTTCCACCCAGCCTTGCCCTAGGCAGATATGTGGCAGAAGGTTATCCTTCAACTTCCCTTTCTGTACCATTTTCTTGACCTCGCTCTTAGCTTTCACATCCCATATCACCACCATCCATGCTGTAGGCAACCATCACTCTCTCTGCCCTCTTATATCCCTCATTTTTATCCTAGAATAAGTATTAGTCACTGTGTTAAGGCTTCCGAGATGATTCTAAGCCTTACTGTTAACTGTGAAATATTAGAAGAATGTGTCCCCCTTTTAGTGACCATCATCAGAAGAGGAAGGCCCTGTGGACAATAGGAGGGCTTTTGTACTTTCTTGACACTGCAAATCATGATTTAAGGCAAACTCTGCTTAAGGCAAAGACAATAGCATATCCAACAAGAGTCCAGAAGCAGAAAGTCATCCAAACAGGACAGTGTCCCTGAAAGGGACTCACATTTTTCTTATGTGTTGCTGCTTTATTTGTTGTTATTTTTGTTTGTGTTAATTTGTTTTTTAAATTATATTTTGTTTTAGTTTGTTTTTTGAGAACTTGACATTTTCCCTCCCCTGGTGCCCACAGCTGTGGGAGCAGCATTGGCTGGCCCATGGCATCTCTTTGGGACTCAGGAGTCACTACAGCTTCCAGGTAGGATTTCAGGTCCTGAGGGTCCCTCCCTACTGCATTTTGGGAAGACATTTTAAGTAACAAGAGAGCTACTAACAAACTACAATATAGTTGAAAACTTTGCTGTCAGATGGTGGTTATATACAGCCTGAATCTCACCTTGTCATCACTTGTAAAGGCTACCTCTGAGCTCAAGCTCCCAGTACATACAGATACATCATCTGATTGCCTTATTGCTTACATTTGTTAACTTCTGAGAGCAATATCATGGAGACTAAGTAAAGGAAGATTCTAGGATTGTTAAACTTGCTAAAGCTTTTCACCAGTTCTCAAATGATTTCTGAAATGATCACATTTGGAGACATATTGCATGCAACGTTTCCACCATGAAATGGCCATTCCAAATGGTAATAAGGCCAGGAAGTGAGTCCTATTCTTGCTAGATGAAAACCCCATTAAGACTTCATTTGCTTCAAAGTAATTTACCTGGACCTCTTTACCTACCTGAGTTAATGGTTCTTATCAATGTCCCAGTGCTCAAGGGATATAGTAGACATTGTTTTTCTTTTTTTATAAGGAGAAAAAAAATATTGAGAAGGCAGAACTACAGCTCGTTCCCTCTGAGTATGGGTCTGTTCTTTTTTTTCCTATCACAATTCTGTCAATTCTCTTGCCAATATTTTCTAATTTCTTTCTTAGTTCTAAAGATTTTCTTCTAATTTATTCCACCCTCCAATTCGATGTCCCACCAAGTGACAATTTCCCATTCTCCTCCCAGCGTCTTTCCAGTCAACATCTAACTTTACTTCCTCCTCGTTTCTTTCACCCCATGACTTCTTCTCTTACCCATAATCATAATTGGGTGGGTTTTTGCCATCCATGCAACAGTGGCTCAGTGGGATATCTGATAAATTCCCAAAGCCTTACAGTTTGACAATAGCCAAATTCTGTATCCACATGGCCTGACCTCCTCTTTACTAAACACACATTCTCATTACCTATAAGTAATCCTAACCCCTTTGGAGTCCTCCACCACCACCACCAATTTTGAATATTTTTTTTCCAATCTCCTGACATTATGAAGATTTTCTCAGCTTGCTGAAAGGAGAGTAGTCCTACTGTGTCATAATATTCAAAGTTCTCTTATACACATCCTCCATCTTTTCTTCTTCCTAATACCTACTCCCCACCTGCACTCTATTCAAACTCATTTCATTCTGCATACCTGGTGTTTTCCTATTCTTTGCTGGAGAAGGCATCACTGTAAAGCTGTCTAGATGATCAACCACCAAAAATGTGCAAGGATCTCACAAGACCATGATCATAGGCCTAACTGGAGAATAACGACATCCCACAATTGCACATAAACATGTTCCCATTTCAGTTTATGTACGTTTATGTCAATTACTAATAGAAAATTTAGCTGTTTTTTAGAGAAATGCATTGTGTTTTGGGTTACTTCATCTTCAGAATCCATTTAATTGGCTTTTTCCCAGATTTTTTAGTTAGAACTAAACAAAAGCTATTGTAGACTAGAAAACATCAAACAAATATATCATGATTTCATTGCAAGTTGGTTTCACAACCTGCATACTTGAAAAATGAGCATCACCAGCTGAGTTTAAATACAATAGAGATATCAGAGCTCGACCCACTGGCCACACAGGGAAAGATATTTATGTAAGCAAGCTTCCAAAAATCAGTAACTAGAGTGACATTTGATAAACAACACAGGTAAAATGAAAAGTGTTAGTTATCCATGGTGATGACTAATGATAAAATAATGATAAAATATCCATTGCTTAAATATTTCCATGTGTGGGAGAAAAAAATACGACAAGGAGGGCAGAGCCTTTTGTGATGAATGTTCCAGCTGGTGAGACTGCCAGGTGGTTCTGAGTCTCTGTGGAAAACTGTTTAGAAGGCTGGCCCTCTCAGAGGAAGTCAGCTCTGCTGCTTTAAGGTAGTGGTTTACAAAAACCAGGGAGCTTTGAAAATACAACAAACATAGCAATAACCATGGCCTCCACCCATGATAACCAAATAAAAATATCCAGGGTGTCCATGTTCTGTCTTCAAGCCCCCAGCTGATTCTAATGTGCAGCCAGAGTTGAAAGCCATAGCTCTAGGCCTGATGACTTATGAATTTTGAGGGTGGACGAGGCAATGTTGTCCCATTTCAGGGTGGTGGACTAAGTATATCGTCCAGCATCTTCATTCCTGCAGCAAGGGCCTTAACTGATGATCCTAAGTAAGAAGTGAAACTTTCAGTGAACCAGAAACCAGGATAAATCCTAAAGTATGGGATGTTCACTGGATTGATGCAAAAACACAGAGCCCAATCTAAAATGTGTACAGAAGACTAGTGCCAAAAAGGTGAAGGAGCACCAAGACTCCATCCCCAAAGGTGGCAGACACCCGAAGCAGGAGGGTAACAAGGACAATCAACACTTCGGTCTTTGGGGCACTGCTGCAGGAGGGGCCATCAGTTCATCCTCTACTGATGCCTTTCCATCTGCTCTTGAGCCAAACAGCAGTGACAAAGTGTCAGCCTCCAGGTAGGAGTCATGGCCAGGGAGCCCAGATGAGACGGATATGGCTCTGTGTCATGAGGAGGGGAATTGGGCACCAGACCTGAACACCCCAGAGAAATCTCTCCCAGTGGCTTTTCCTTCTTCACTGTCCCTGAGAAAAGGCCAGAGGACAATTTAGACCAGCAATCTCCCCAAGAAGATGACTACTCATTGACAGACAATGCAATTTAATGGAGAATCTCAACCATACAGATTACAGAGACAAGATCACCACACATACGAAGAAGACCAACACTACAAAAGATTACAAACTCAACAAGATAGATGAACTAACAACACTCAAGCAAGATAAATGATAGAGCAAGCAAAGCAGGAATTAAGAATAAGCATAAGTAGATTTTTCTGATAGATGTGTGAGGATAGAGCAGTCACAAATAAATCAACTGGAGGTCATGGAGATTAAAATTTGGTCCTTATAATAAAAAACTGAATAAGCAGATGAAACTGATATTTTTCCTGAAATTTAATTTTATTATAGTAAAGACTAATGATGTCTTATAACCTAGTGACTAGTGATAGTTCATAAGTTTAGTAGTTTACTTTTTGGAAAGCATATAACAATATTCAAATAAGACATTATAGAAAGTATTTTAAAGAATGAAATGTTTTCTGTAATTTTTAAAAGGCTTGGTCCATTTTGAAAAATTGACAATGAATGAAAAATAAAATCAAAAGAAAGAAAAATAAGTTTTCCCCTCAAATACATAAGAAACACTTGCTGGTATTTGCATTTTAAGTGCCTGGAGTAAGATGGGCTGAATTTTTCAAAGGCAGTTAGTAATAGCTTGTACAAGGACTTGTTTCATTTGATTTAGCACCAACTAAAATAAAAATAAATACATCATTTAAGTTATAGTCTGGTTTCTCCTCCATTTCTCATACTGCCCCACTACTCCAGGGCACAGTACATAAGCACTCATTCTCAGATTACACACACTGGCAAGATTTTTTTCCCCTTAAGATAGGATGTCAGCGAACGCCAGCAGGTATCAACTTCTTTGATCAGGAATAAAGAACTCCACCTTCAGCAAATTCAGTTACTTTCCTGGTCCTGTCATATAAAGCCTTTCTATTGCCACATCTGTTTACTAATTATGATGGTTATTTCTGTCAAGGGAATTTCCCACCAGGCATGCTTGATCTATTTCTATTTCCTAATGATACAGTATTTTATTTTATGCAGTATCACAAGTTTTCTTCTATTCATTCTTCTTTTTAAAATACTTTGTTACTCACCAAGGCATATCGATCAAAAAGAGAACTGGCAAGTAGATCCTAAAACACACTTTTTTTTTTTGGCTGCATGGGACGTGGGATGTGGGATCTTAGTTCCCAACCAGGGATTGAACCAATGCCCCCAGCAGTGGAAGCGCAGTGTTAACCACTGCACCGCCAGGGAAGTCCCCAAAAACACGTTTCTTAACCTCAGTAACATCTGAAAACATAAGACATCAATTACATTTTCCATTAAAGAAAATTCATTCAATTTTGGAGCTTGTACAAGAACTTATAATGTCAATTTCTAACATGTTATATCCCTCAGTGAACACATATTTTCAAAAGAAAACAAATCATATCAAAGTAATACTTTCCTAATTTTTTTTATAGCAAATTGAAAATTCTGAGTCAACTGAAGGTATGTTTAACAACAAAAGTAATATAGCTCATACGGCCTCCTTATAGGTTTCTTAGTTTAAAGACAGCAGTAAACTCGCATTCTGCAGTGGATTGGAAAATCCAGTTATTTTTATCTGGAATTTTATAGAGGTAGCATCTCACAAAACCACATCCCCTGTGCTAGAAATGTCTTTTTTGGTATCTGGCTACACAAAAGCTTCTGATGAAATACTTTCTGCAAATTAGTATAATGTTAATTTTTTACTTTTCCAGAAAAATATGAAACCTTACCAATCACTTATTCTTACTGAACACAAGTTAGATTACTACCAGTTGCTCTTGTACTTTTGGTCTAAAAGAATTTTTTAAAGTTTAGACATTTTTAATGTTTCTGAATTGCACACTCATAGAAGACAGCTGGATAAAACACACTAGACAATTTCAAAAGACAAATCTTTTTTTTATTAATTAATTATCTTTGGCTGCGTTGGGTCTTCGTTGCTGCGTGCAGGCTTTCTCTAGTTGCACAGGCGGGGGCTACTCTTCGTTGTGGTGCACTGGCTTCTCCTTGCGGTGGCTTCTCTTGTTGTGGAGCACAGGTTCTAGGCCCGTGGGCTTCAGTAGTTGTGGCGCATGGGCTTAGTTACTCCGTGGCATGTGGGATCTTCCCGGACCAGGGCTCGAACCCGTGTGTCCTGCATTGGCAGGCGGATTCTTAACCACTGCGCCACCAAGGAAGTCCCCAAAAGACAAATCTTAGTATCAGACTCATTTGCCAAATCCTTAATATCCCGAATAAAATCCACAGAAGTGAAACTAATAATTTTCAAAGAATTCATTCATGGTGGGGTCTTAGAACAAGGAACTCCATGTGAAGAAAGGAAGAGTTCTGCTCATCTTGCTAATCACAAGGATTTTTCCTCGTGGGGTAATTGAGTTTTTTGGTGTCTCTGTGGGACTTTTGTTTGCAGGAAAGCATGCATACAGGGCCAGATCTGATTGGTTTCTGTTCCAGAAAATGTTTCCAACACTACCTTTTTCTCGTAATATTCCAGGACCGGTTTTGTTTGGTCTTCGTAAACCTTCATTCTCTTGATAAGTGTCTCTGGTTTATCATCCACACGCTGAATGAGAGGCTCTCCAGTCACATCATCCACGTCGACTGCTTTGGTAGGGTTAAATTCGAGGTTGTAGCCGCGGCCACTGGCTGGATGAATCCAGAGAGCCGTGAGGCGTTGCCGGATGACCTCAAAGGGCACGTTCAGGTTCATCACCAGGTGTACCTGATAAACTCTATCCAGGACTTCAGCCTGTGTTAAGTGTCCTGGGGAAACCACACAACAGCCAGTTATACTGGGTGAAATTTTTCAGCTCCTGGAGGATCAGCCGAGTCATAAGGTCGTCTGGGATGAGCTTCCCCTGGGCCATGAAAATGCTGGCCAGCACACCAATTTCTGTGTCCCTCAGCATGTTGTCTTGGAGCACGTCCCCGCTGGAGAACTTCTTCAGCTGGAAGTGTTTGATGATGCGCAGCGCCAGGGTGCTCATGCCGGAGCCCTGGGCGCCCATGATCACGGAGCGCAGGAGCTGCCTTGACGCTCCCATGGCTGCTGAGTGAGGCCAGGGCCAAGCCCACGCTTGGGCTCCTGGTTGGACGCCGGCTGCGCCTGCGCGCTCGCTCCCAGTCTCGGCGGCCCGACGTCAGGGGCAGAGCCACGAAGAAGCGCCGAGGGCGAGAGGGCGTAACCCACGCGGAAACGGACGGACGCTACGGAAGAAGTGCGTATGCGTGAGTTGAAAGATTGAGTCAAGGAATTCTCCCACAGTGCAGTGTGAAGGGCGGAAGAGGTGGGAGGTGCGAAAGGAAAATGAAGAAACGAAGTGTAGATTTAAAGTTCCACCTTTCACAGGAGGAAAAGGAGACGAGGGAGGGATACAGTACTTAAAGAGATAATTAAAGGCAAGAATTTCTGGAATTAAAGAATGATACAAGTCACGGAACTAGACAGCGGAACAGTTCAGAACATCTAGAAGCAAATGTTGGCAAAGGTGTAAGTAGGTCTCCCACACTCCGCTGGTGGGGTGTCCCCACAGCTGGTTTGGAAGGCAACTTGGCAGTAGCCTTTTTTTTTTTTTTTTTTTAATTTTTTTTTTTTTAATATTTATTTATTTATTTATTTTTGGCTGCATTGGGTCTTCGTTGCTGCGCACAGGCTCTCTCCAGTTGCGGCGAGCGGGGGCTACTCTTTGTTGCGGCGCGCAGGCTTCTCATTGCGGTGGCCTCTCTTGATGCGGAGCACGGGCTCTAGGCGCGCAGGCTTCAGTAGTTGTGGCGCGCGGACTCCAGAGCGCAGGCTCAGCAGTTGTGGCGCACGGGCTTAGTTGCTCCGCGGCATGTGGGATCTTCCCGGACCAGGGCTCAAACCTGTGTCCCTTGCATTGGCAGGCAGATTCTTAACCACTGTGCCACCAGGGAAGTCCCGGCAGTAGCCATTTTTAAAAAAAATTTCTTCTCAGTATCTTCCTTAGAAAAACACTCTCAAGTGACAAGAAGGCTATAGGATGTTCATTTCAGCCTTATTTATAACAGCGAAAAATTGTTAACAATTTAACTGTTCATTAATTAGAGAATAGCTAAGTGAACCTTAGCCATACTATGGAATATTATGCAGCAGCTAAAAAGACAGATCTCTATGTGCTAACATGAAAAGATTTCTAAGACGTTGTAAATGCGAATAGTTGCAGAATGATACAATTTAGGTTAAAGAAAGATGTAATTTATGTTTAAATATAACTATTAAGTGAACTGGGAAGCTGGGTTTCAAGCAGTGGAAGGACATGACTTGATTTTTGTTTTTAGATGATTGCTCCATCTGCAAGAAGGAGAGCAGTTAGAAGGCTATGTCAATAGACCAACAAAGAGGTGAGAAAGTACTATTTTAATTTTAATTTCTTCAATATAAGTGAGATTGAGTATCTTTTTGTTTGTTTATGGACCATTTGGACTTTATTTCCATGTAGAATTTTTGAAGTGACAATTACCTTCTAATCACTTCCCTGGAAAAATACTTGGGGTTTGGTTTACTCAACAAGATGTGAAACAGATCCTCAGCTTTGTCTCAGGTGGTCCAAGTGCACTGGCTTAATACAGCATCAGACTGTGCATCATATGGCGCTACTCTAATTAGAGGCTGCTGAGCCACCAACCCTGCATCCGCTTCCTTCTCTAACCATTTTTTAAAAATAAATTTATTTATTTACTTATTTAATTCTGGCTGTGTTGGGTTGGGTCTTCGTTGCTGCATGCGGGCTTTTCTCTAGTTGCGGCAAGCGGGGGCTACTCTTCATTGCGGTGTGCAGGCTTCTCATTGCAGTGGCTTCTCTTGTTGCGGAGCACGGGCTCTAGGTGCGCAGGCTTCAGAAGTTGTGGCCCGTGGGCTCAGTAGTTGTGGCTTGTGGGCTCTAGAGCACAGGCTTAGTAGTTGTGCCACATGGGCTTAGCTGCTCCGCGGCATGTGGGATCTTCCTGGACCAGGGCTCGAACCCGTGTCCCCTGCATTGGCAGGCAGATTCTTAACCACTGCGCCAACAGGGAAGTCCCTCTAACCATTCTTGAGCCACTTCATTTCTGAAAAAGATCCATAAAAATGATGTGATGGCTTGTTCTCATTCTATGAGCAAGAGAGAAAGCTATTTCCAGAAAAAAGATTTTGGGATTGGAAACCTAATTTCTGTATTTGTATTTTATGGTAGCAAAGTAGAACTGCTGCTCTAATTTCTCAGACTTAAAAAAAAAATAGTTTTTGCTATTTTAGATCTTTAAGTTAGTCATATAATCTCTTTTATTGTTGCTATATTCAAAAGAGTTAACACTGAATACATAAGGTGTTTCAAAAGGTATATGAATATTTAATAGAAATTTAGCTCATATCTTCCAGCGAAGGAAAAAAAATCATGTTATAACTTGAAACAGTATTTTGCAAAATACTAACTGCTTTGCATAATAAAGCAGCACATTATGACTGTCTTTTAGGATAACTAATTATATACACAAAAAGTGATCCTGCCAAGGCCTTTCTATCCTACTAGATAGATTTAACCTTCTAGTGTATTCAACCTTTAACTGAGATATCTAATTTGGTACCAGACTCTGATCACAGAATATTTCAGAGGAGTGTCTGTGGAGTGTGGTAGGGTTCACTTGGCTGTAGGTGTGAGTGGGAGAGGATGTGTCCCAGAGCAGCTTAGAGCAGGCACAGTCGGTGCTGGCCTGCTGGTAAGTGTCAGACACCTAGAGCACACTGACTCACTTTTGGCTCCTGAGATTACCTCGCCCCTTCCTCCTTTTCCAGACTGATGTTGAACAAGCCACTTGGGACAAAGGGTTATAAAACTTACTCTTAATAGCATCTGGTAAGAGGTTCTTTGACCAAATACAGATAAACCAGTAGTAGCCAAGTAACATCAGACAATACGTTTGATCTCATTTAGCAAAAAGCATCCAGTGCCAACCAGATGTGATTGTGGAAGTTTATGGAAACTTTCTAGATATTTTTCACAGTAATGGAATCCAAATGGCATAGCAGTAAAAGAAAAACAACAGGGGCTCTTCAGATTATGCCGGTTTTTATAGTACTAATCATTCATTCCTTGACTCAGCAAACTTTAATCAGGCATTTATCTGTGTGACCAGTTGTTCTAAGCACAGAGGATGCAGCCTATGAGATAGAAAGAAGCCTGAGTGTCTGTCCCTGTGCCATGACCTTCGCCCGGGTATTATGGGCCAGTGTTTCCCAAGGTGTGACAGTTGCTTCTCTGAAGAATGTGAGATAAGTTTAGGTCTCTGTGAAAGAACATTCCCCTCCCCCACCTCCAGGTTTGATAATTGTGTTTTATTTTATTTTTAAAACTATTTTATTATGAAAATTTCACAGATACCTAAAATTAGAGAGGTAATGGTGTAGCCCCATGTACTCTAGTTTCAACAGCGATCAACCTTTTGCTAATCTTGTTCTATCTCATATTTTTTCTTGAGTATGTTAAATAATAACACTTTTAAATTGTAATGAAGAGTATGTATGTTTTAATGTGCATAAGAAAAATATAGCTAGCACATCCAACCTAATACTTCACAGTGTTCTTGCTTAGGACAAAACTAAGCTATATATTTGTTTTAAAACTGTTACACAGATAGGGCAAAGTTCAACAAGGGCGAACATGACTGACTAAAAGACACTCCCCTTCATCGATTCCTTCCCTCATTGAGGCTGGGATGGTTAGAAGTGATTCCTTCTTCTATAGGAAATGCTTAGCACCATGTGTGACACTTAATAAGCACCTACAAAAGAGAAGCTAATATTGTGTTTGGGAGCCATCTTTGATTCCACAGAACTGATACTGGCCAACATTTATGAAGCACTTACTGTGTACAGGCACTGCGGTGGGAGATTTACATATGTTATCTCATTTCCTCTTCACAGCCACACTCTGAGTAGATGTTATGATCTCCATTTTCGGAATTAAAAATCAAGGCTCAGAAAAATGAAGTGACTTAAGGTCACCAAGCTATTAAGTGGCAGGGCTAGGACTTGAGTTGAAAGCCTGTTTTCCTCCAAGGTCCATCATGTTTTCCACCCAGTTCCCAGGACAGCCAGGGCCTACATCCCCACCTCTGGGAAACAGCTGGGGAAAGAACTAGATATGTGGAGTTTGGAGGCTTGGTGTAAACCTGATTCTTCCATTTGCTAAAGTTGTGACCTTAAATGTTTCATTTCACTTTTTCTGGCCCTCTGTTTCTTGTGCATACAGTGAGGACAATAATACTAATTACCCAATGTTCGAGCACAGAGTACAATCATTTATATGGAAATTTGACACCGTGGGCACTAAATAAATGTTTGTACTGTATTCACTAACAGGGAATGTTTTCCCACGCCACTAACAGGGAATGTGATCTTGAACAATCCCCTTCCCTCTCTGGGTCTTGGTATCCTCAGCTGTAAAGATGATGGCATAGGCCCTTAAAGTCCTGCTAGGGATAGTTGTTCCACGATTGTATTCCAATTGGACCACAAGAAATATTAGTGACTGAAGTTAATGGAAATAACTAGGTAAACTTCCATTCAGTGTGATTTTATTTATAATTATGTATACTTGTCTTAGTCTGATTCCTTAGAAAGCAGAGCCAGACAATGACATGTTGCTGCTGCTTTGTTAGGAGGTACAATGCCAAGGAGCAGAAGCCAGAGACCTGAGAGACACAGGAGTGAGGCAGGGAAGGAGGGAGAGAAATTGGAGCAGGCGTAACTGAGCTGGTTGCCACCCAGTACTCCTGGTTGCTCTGTCTTAAAGAAGCAGCCTATGAAAAGCTGCATCTCAGTCTTTCTGGAGTGAAAAAAGAGAGAATGAATTTATCTACCAGTTTCCGTCTCCTGTTTGGCAACACCTTGACCACGAGGTGTTCATTCCTCTGCAACTATGGGTTGTACAGTTCTGGGCTCTGGGGCAAGATCCCTTGTGTCCCACATCTCAGTGTGAACAGGGAGGCCCAGGATGAGAGATGAGAGGGGTGTGGCCTGGGCACGAGGCTGGGCTCTGAGAAGTGTACCTGCAAGTAGTTGGAACTGGTAGCCATGGTGGTATTTGGAACAAGAGCTGGGAGGCTGAGAGGACCTGCAGTGGTGGAGGTGTGTGATACAATAACTTCTGCCCCATTGACTTTTAAACAGAATCTAAAGGGGCTTACTTATAAAATAAGGATGATGAGGAGGAAGAAATAATTCATAGAAATATGGAAAAGAAATGACCTCAGTTTATTACCTGCAAAGGGAGGATAATAATAGTACTTATCCATAAGGTTGTTGTAGTGAAAGAATGATTTCAAGAAGCTAGTATTCGTAGAGCATTTAAAATATATGTGGCATATAAAAGCCGCTATGCAGATGTTTGTTTTAAAAAAGCAAATATTTAGCCACATGAGCTTTGATGGTTTCTGCAACTAAGCATTACATTTACCTCTAAGCTTTCTAGCAGTTAAGGAAAAAGGGAAAGATGGTAGTTTTCATAATTTACATTATCTGATCAAAATGAGCCTGCTAATTCTGAAAGAGAGCCAGGAGTCTATCTGACAAGAAAACCTAAAGGGAGCTGATCCCAAGGGACATTAAAAAGCAGAATAAGTAACGTTTTCAAAATGATTACTTTGGTAAGATGTGCTGAGGAATGTCTCACATGGCTAATTCATTCACTGATATTTTACCAGACACAGTATTTCTGGGAGCTAAGATAGAGAGGTTCAGATCTGTAGCCTTCTGATGTGTTACCCTGAATTAGTGGTTCTCAAGCAGGGGCAGTTTTGCCCCCCAAGGGACATTTGACAATATCTGGTGGTATTTTAGGTTGTCACAACTTGGGGATGGACGGTGGTAATTCTGCTGGTCTCCGATGGATAGAGGCCAGAGATGCTATTAATATTGCGTGGGATGTACATATGCTAAAAAAAACTTGCTGGTTATCTGAAATTCAAATTTAACTGGGAACCCTGTGTTTAAATTTGCTAACTCTAGCAGCTACACTTCCTACATTGCACAGGACAGCCCTCCACAACAAAGGATTATCAGGCCCCAAATGTGAATAGTACTGAAGGGGAGAAACTCTGCCCTAAATGAGTATAGATCTTTGCATACTTTCCTGGAGCAAGGGAGACATAGTATGGACATTAAGATATCTTTTTTTTTTTTTAATTTTAATTTTTATTTATTTTAAGATATCTTTTAAGATTAGTTAGCTGACAGTTTCAGGTCCAAACCTCTGGCCTCAGCCTAGCTTATTTATATCTGTGATGCTGACAGAAGCTCGAATCCTGTCTCCAACAAACAGGTGTCAAAGTGGACATTGCATAGGCAGCTTCTTGAACACTCCCATTGCTCTTTAAATATCTCCTCTTCGTGGCACTTGTCACCTGGTGCCTCATCTGGTTACCTGGAGAGATTTATTGCATAAGCACTCAGCTAATCTGATGTTGAACAAGGTGATTCAGGCAGGAAATAGAGCATGCAGTACTTGAGGGGATTACATTCTAGTTGCAGAAGTCATTCAAGGGAAGGATACCCTGGGAAGGCACTGGCAATCCTGTCTTCATGTAAGACTAAGGAAAGGTTCGGGGGTTGACTGAATGACAAGCTGGGACAGAGAGCTGGGTGAAATCCATTTTCCAGAGGAGGGGCCCATCTCTTGACTGAGCGGTGCGGGTGGGCCATGGTCAGGCTCCAGGGAGACATGGTCTTTCCACGGAGAAAGCGCAGGCAGGTATACATCCCTGAAAGAGGATAGCAGAAAAGACTTGGTGGGAAGTCAGGATTTTAATTCCCCTCCTCTGCTTCTCTGGCAGCCTATCACCAAGACTCATGTCATACTGCTTTCTTTGGTGTTATTAGACACTCCTAAATGTAATAGAAGCCAAATAATTCCCCCATGGTATACATCATAAAGAAAATATTCCCTAAGTAGAGCTGGAAAGGGTCACAATTTAAACTCCCTCCTGAAAATATCAGTGAGCTTACCCCTCACCTCCACCTGCCTCCCAGGCCTGGCATGAGATAAATAAGGATTATTGGGGTCTTCAGTTGTCCAGAGGATACGCTTTGCATTCAGCAAACTACAGAAATTGCGTTACAAACCATGAAAAGGCACAGAAAGGGGAAATCAGCTGCCAGCTGCTCTCCAGCTAAATTGCTTATTTAAGAGGGTGGAAGATGCTCTCTACTCTGTGCTGGCTCACCTGTGGTTACATGAACACCTGTCATATTCTTAATCCGCATCCATCATTTTTGGCCTCTCCTTAGTCATTTCTTAGGTGTGGGGAGATGGCCTCTGCATTTCCAATTCCATGACTCAGTAAAGAAAGCTGAAAGCAGAACCATGCTTGGTATGATGTAATGTAATAACAGACGTTCACACCAGTGACCCTGATTAACCCAGAAAGGATTCAGTTACACTTACTGTTCTCTGCTCAGAAGGCAGGGAACTTTATCATCTACTTTTCAAGGCTTGCCATCAAAAAAAACTGCTGAAAGTAATATTTTTTGTGATTGAAGCGTTAGTTTCAGTTTTCTGAAAAATTGACCCCCATGGTGCATTCCCTTATCGATTTAGGTTGGGAAATAAGGTACCACTGTACTTTCATAATGTGCTGCGACTCCCAAAGGTACAGGTGATTTCTCATTGGCTTCATTTTGAGTTGGAGGGTTCTTGATGACATACAGTCATTCTTTAAAAAATAAACTTTTTTTGATGGAATAATGTTAGATTTGCAGAAAAGTTGCGTACGTAGTACGGAGTTTTCCTGTGCCTCATCCTCCAGTTTCCCCTGTTGTTAACATCTTACGTAACCGCCATACATTTGTTGCAACTGAGAAACCAACCTTGGTACATTGTATTAACTAAACTCCAGACTTTATTTGAATTTCACCACCTTTTGGATTAATGTCCTCTTTCTCTTCCAGATTCCAGTTCAGGCAACCACATTACATTTAATTGTCATATCTCCTCAGTCTACTCTTGTCTGCGACAGTTTCCTCGTCTTTCCTTGTTTTTTGTGACTTTGACAGTCTTGAGGAGTACTTGGCAAGGTATCCCATAGAATGGGTTTGTCTTTTGTTTTTCACATGATTATAAGTTTCTGGAAAGGATACCAGAGAGGTAAAGTGCTCTTCTTGTCACATGATATCAGGGGTACATGATACCACCTGGCATCTCTGGTGATAGTAAATCTTTTTGCTTGGCCAAGGTGGTGTCTGCCAGGTTTCTCCACTGTACAGTCAGTACTTATCCATTCCCCTACTATGTCTAGCCTTAGGAACTGAGTCTAGCCTACCCTTGGGAAGGATGGGGTTAGGCTCTACCTCCTGGAGGGAGAGTATCTACTTATATTATTTGGAATTCTTGCATAAGAAAGATTTCATACAGCCATTTTAATGAGATATTTTAATAAATATATATACCAGACTCCCAGATTCAGCAAATGTTAACATTTTGCCAAATATGCTTCAGATCTTTATTTTAAATAGATATAAAAAAATTGTTACAGATATGGTTGAAGTCTCCTTTGTATTTCTTCATTAGCCCATTCTTCTTCCTCCTTCCCTTCAGGTAACAATTAACTATGTTTTTACATATATGTGTATATCCATGAAATGATTTTCCATATTTATGTTTCATTGTGCAACCTGCTTTTTTCATTCAACTTTATGTTTCTGAGGTCTATCCAGGTTGAAGCAGGCTTATGGGAAGGCATCTTAATCTTAACCAGTAAATTGTCTCCAAATCACTTTATAAATTGGATTATTTGTGGAAAAGTTTCCTGCAGACTGTTAATCCTCCCCATGGTGTGCGAATTTGTGGAAAGTGAAAGATACCTCCTAACCTTGGTCTTAGAAGCTGGGCTGGGGGTGGGGTGGCTTCCAGAAAGGTGAGAGGGAAAACAGGAGCTAATTACCCTTTTTGATGTTTCCTACATTCTCTTTCTACTGGCTGTCCCTCTCCTTATTCTTTCTGGCTACCCCTTTCTCCAACATCTGTCTCCTGATTTCCCATCTTCACACCTTCCCCAGTGTAGGTGAGTCTTCAGACCAAGTACCTGATAATCAGTGAGGATGACTGGAGATGGCCCCATCAGCCCTCTAGAGACAGTGCAAGGCACTATAGGACTGAAGGTAATAGGGTTTCAACACCTGAGCTCCAAACTCAAATGTCTTATGACTCAAACTTGATATATTTCAAACTAACCTTTTCCCACAAGCTGTTCTTCCACCAGTGTTCCTAACTTCAGTAGCCATCCACTTGCCAAAGTCAGAAACCTGGGAGTTGTTCTTGACTCCTACCTTTCTCTCTCCCGCTAACTCATGCCCCAAGTCCTATTATTCTTATTTCCTAAATAACTTAATTCTTCTATTTCTCTCTAGCTCCATGCCACCACTCTCATCCAAGTTATATTAACTCATACCCAAATTACTGCAGCATGTGCTCAGCTGGACGCCCTGCCCCCAGTCTTGCCCCCTCCAATCTCTCTTCCTTCCACTCTGCAGGCTAGAGAAATCAAGTCATATTACTCCCCCAGCTCAGCCTTCCCCATTGGCCTTAGGACAAAATCTGAGCTTCTAACAAGATTTACAAAACCCCCAAAGCTCTCTTTTGCTTATGCCTCTAGTCTCACTTCCTACCCTCTTTGCCTCAGACTTTATTGACCAGTCATAACCAGTTTCTTTCACTTTCCCAAATTCACTGTGCTCCCCGAACTCTGAGGTCTTCACACATGCTCTTCTCTCTTCCAAGGATATGCCCTAATCCAACTTTAGTCAGCTTTCAGTTTGTAGCTGAAATAATCCTTTCTGTGCAACAATAACTCTGACAAAGACTTTCTTCTTTTTTTTTTTTTTTTAATATTTATTTTTGGCTGTGTTGGGTGTTTGTTTGTTTCTGTGCGAGGGCTTTCTCTAGTTGCGGCAAGCGGGGGCCACTCTTCATCGCGATGCGCGGGCCCCTCACCATCGCGGCCTCTCTTGTTGCGGAGCACAGGCTCCAGACGCGCAGGCTCAGTATTTGTGGCTCACGGGCCCAGTTGCTGCGTGGCATGTGGGATCCTCCCAGACCAGGGCTCGAACCCGTGTCCCCTGCATCGGCAGGCAGATTCTCAACCACTGCGCCACCAGGGAAGCCCAAAGACTTTCTTCTTGACCAAACTTTAGACAGCCTCCTCTGAGCCCTTTTTTTGACTAGACCTTGTCCTTGGGCCCTGTCCTTAGCCTGCTGAGGCCAGTTTTCTCAAGAATCCTGCTAAGACAGTTTAGTGAGAATCCCCCCTTCCTTGATGTCTGACTACCTTTGATACCTCATCAAGTTCCTCATCCCCCACCCTTGATGTCTAAGTCCCTGGCCTGCCTTTAGCAAAAATCCTGTTAGGCCAATTTAGCAAGAATCCCTAACCCTTGAAGTGTCCTCTTAGTAATTTTCCATCCACTGACCCCCCCCTCACTCTGCTTGTTGGCTGTGAACCCCTATCTGTCTATACTGGCTTTGGAATTGAGCTCAGTTTTATACTGAAGTCTCTTTCCCCTACTGCAGTAGTTACTGAATAAAATCTGCCTTTACTACCTTTTTTTTTTTTTTTTTGCCTTTACTACCTTTAACTGGTGTCTGGCTTTATTTCTTTTTAGCAAGACCCCTAGACTACGTTAGGGTTTCTATCATACCCCTCTTCTACTTCCCCTGTCATGATTCTCATTATACTTGATTGTGACTTCTTCTGTAATTGTGTTTTTTAACCTCAAGTTTCCTGAGAGCAAGGATTAGGTCTTGTTCACCATCGTATCCCCAGCATGGCCCAAGACTTGCATGTGTAGGACACGATCATTGTGGAATAATGGAATGAATTTTCAGAGTTGCTCACTTGCTCATATGGAACGTTCCACCGTGACAGGCAGTTTCAGGTAGTGTGATACGTTCCGGAGGTAGTGTGGTGGGCCCTCGCCATAGATGAAATGAATCTGTATCTACTTCTGTACTGTTAGGCAACTCTGTCCTGGGTCTGGTCTGCCCTGGAGCAGAAACACTGAGCTGACTTTCTCTAGCGATGTCTCCAAGTGGAACTGGCAGCTGCCTAACTCATTCATTCACTCAGGCAGACTCTCTCATCACAAGTGCCTAAAACCCATGACTGTACATTCTATGTTTGTTTACCCATCTTTCTCTCTATTTTCTGCCTACCACAAAAAATAGACTAGACCTAAGTTAATCAAATTTAATGCTCAGGCACAAAAGATGATTAAGTTCTTTATTTAATGTAACCATTCCTTAATTTACATCTGTCTCTCTGCTTATTTATTTCATTGATGCTTGGAAGTAATTGGTTTTGATACATTTTGGCTCACTGATAAAGAGTGTCAGACGCATCTTAAGTTTGACTGGGGGCTCTGTGCTATCTTGAAACAGAGATGTGGCTGATCATTTTCAAACAGAAATATCTTCATTTTCTAATCTATTTTAATAAAGTTTGGAATGTGGGCAAACGAGACGGTGATTACATTAGGTAAAAATTATCTTTTGTCAAGCAAATAGGTTAAAAGCAAAAGACTATTATTAATACTGATATGAAGAGACCAGAGGGACCACCTGTGACTTCTTCACAGACCACCAGTACTGCCCTCCGAAGGGGGGAAGGTCTCATTAAAACTCCTCTGACTCATGAGGCTGTGTCACAGTTTTGAAGGTTCATGGAAAAGGGAATTCTGTAACCTTCCTGGCAAACCCTTCTAGGTATTAGAAATGCTGACTCTAGGAAACCTGAGTCTATGGATTGTTCCCTTAAATTCTTCATGCTGCAGGTAAAACCTAATTCTGTTTATCTTTTTGCAGTGTAGGAGGAAACAGAAGCTTAAAGATGGTAAATTACTTGCCCATAATCTTATCTAGTAAGTGGTAGACTTAGATTTGAACCTAGGCCCGACTCTACAGCAGCCCCTCTTTTGTTCTTAGCCATCGTACTGCCTTGCCCAGTTAATGAGATGGTTCAGTAAACAAGGTCATTCAGTTCCTTAGCTAGCTTGGATTAAAGATAGTGCCTACTATTGGCCATAAACCTGTGTGACTCCAGCTCTGTGTCCAGGGCTCAGGTGATCGTGAGGCACCTCACAGGCTCCCTTTGGAAATAGTGGAGATGGCTGTAGAAAACTGCAGTGCCGCGTGGCCCAGTGTGGTTCGGGAACAAGCCACAAAGCTCTGGCACTGAGCATCCCAGGCCTTTGGTGCAGTTTTACGCTTCATGTTACTCCATAAATTTAGCTCTGACATTTGAAGAGTGGTAAAGGCTAATCTGAGTTTGAGACTAGTAACTCTGTCTCAGGTCCCTTGTTTATAGATGAGGATAATATAGTTCTAGTAGGATCAATGCCATATTACATGTGAAGAGGTTGGAACAGGGCCTAGCGAATAGTAAGCGCTCAATAAAGCTTAGGTATGAAAAATATATTTAAACAGTTGCTATTATTTTTGTTATTATAACAACATGAGAACAAAGTGTTTAAACACAGCCATAGCCAATTAAGCAGTGACTAGGCCCTCTGTACTGAGGTTCCTGACTGGCCGGTGACTAAGCCAGTAAAAGATGGTGAGCCCAGCAGCTGCTGCTACAACACATATGCTTACACAGGTGACTAGACACCTTGAGAATTCTGTGCATTCAATATAGCTCTTCCCAGAATTACATACACTCTTTGAGAAAACGTTAGTGTTTACTAATAAACAATTATTGTATTTAACTCTTGTCCCCAAAGCCTTACTTTGTAGTACTCCTGTTTATTTACTCTTGGGTTTCTCTTTTTCATTTCAGCCCATGATTGTTTTCATTAGTCTTATATTTATTCTTCACATTTTTAACCATCCTTTTTACTGAACTCTTATTTTTACATTCTTCTTACTGAATTCATCTTCCTTTTCTCTCTTCATTTGTGTAGTTTTATTTGTTTCATACTCTGACGTTTAATCTTTCATAAACAGTTCTTACATATAGCTCATCTGTTTTTTAACACTTCTTAAAATAAAACTTAAAACCTTTGTTTAAGTGCCTAAATGCTCAAACTGCACAGGATTATTTTCTTGCTGTAAAACACCTAGAAATGCATAGAATTCTTATAAGCACTTGTCCAGCCTTTATTAGCTTCAAAATACTGAACATCTGTTTAAAAGTTATAATTGTAGAAGCTCTATGTTTTACTTTAAAACATGTAACAAACAAAGCTCAGAAATGCATAACATGATTATGAAGTGTCCCCTGACATTGTTAGCAGTTCTTTAATTAACAGACGTGGTCTTATGAGCTCACTAGATACTTGCACATTCATTAGCTGGAGGGGTCGCATGAGGAACTGTTTCAGAGGAGTTAGGAGGATGCACGTCTGCGTTCTCCATTGTCACCTTAGCCCACAGGTAAAGCTGATGGGGTTCCCCTTCCGCCTTACACACAGACACAAACACGCCCACATGCCTTGGGCTATCCTGAAACTTTCTTCTTGAAGACCACATTAGATGTTCATCTTGATCAGATTTTATCTCCCCGTAAAGGAAAGGAGGGAGACTGTGTCACACAAACGTACCCACACCCGTGTCTGCAGCCGCCCCCCCGCCAACGCCGACAGCCCTGTATTTGTGAATGAGTGTACGTGCATGGACCGAGTGGGGTAGAAAATACCTAAAGGGAGTTTGTTAGGAAGAGAAACCACATGTTTCAGTTCTTCCTAACATTCTAGCTGCTGATGAATGTGAGGCCACTGTCATTCATGTCCTTATCTTTCTCTAAGCAAAAACCCTGTCATGAAAATGACAATGTGACCGTGCAGCTGGACTCATGCAAATATAAAGAGGTTATTGAGAGGTGAGGGCCCTAATTTAGGAAGATTTAATGGGACCTGCTTACAGGACCTTCTGGGTACCTTGCTAGCGCATACACACTAATCATGTACATCTGCCCAGGGCCAGCTGCCCACGCGGAAGGTCCTGAGTGTCCACACGGTGAGTCAACAGGTGGCTGCCACCTCCCAGGCATGTAAACGCTCTACCTCTTATAGCTGCTTCTTCTGGCTGCTGGTAGCAGGAAGTCGCTGCATTAATGCAGATGCACCCTAAGTGTCAAGGTTGGAGAAATAACAAGTATCAGAAAGTGAAGGGTTTTTCAGAGATTTAAAGTTCCTATATGAACTAATGTTGAATTTGTAGGAAATTTTGCTTTGGAGATTGAGGTAAAGAGAGTCTGATTTCTGAAGGCTAACTATGACTCAGCAAACCACCACGGGCACCAGATATCAGAGGAATGCACCCCTCGCTCTTTGTCAAGGCAGCAGTTGGAAACAGCTGCTCGGTGCAAATTTATCTGGATGATCACAGCATCAGAAAGAGACCCAGGTTTATGTCAGGACCTGGGCCAGAGACCAGCGAGACTTTTTTCTAGGAAATGGCTGCAGCGCCAGCAAACTTTTTGTACAAGATATAGAAACAATCAACGTCAAGCTCTGAAATAATTTTTTTTTTTAAAGCTCTAAGACTGTTTATTCTATTACTGGAAAAGTAGAGATATTCTTTCTTTCTATAGTTGCTGTAATCCATAGCAGGCAAGGGAAGCTGCAGGGTTCCTAAAGGTTCTCTAAGGGAGTCTGTTACAGTTCCCCACTTTTGTGTCCGTAGGACAGAGAAACATTAGACAGCAGGCTACATAGGGACTTACAGAATCATGGTTCTCAAACATCCAACCTAACCACAAATCTGTTTCTATATAATTGGTTGAAAGTTCATTTCTTAGACTATGCAGTCTTTTCTTGAGCGATTTGTAAAGTGAAATCTTAACTTCACCTATATAGAATTTTTCCTGTATTTCGTCCCATCTACTCAATATCATTGACTCAGATCCCTGTCTTGGAAGAAGGACAAAGGGAGATGGGAGAGAAAAACAGTGATGTTGGTTGCCAGGTTTTTTGGAAATGGACCAATATGCCTATAAGTTCATTTTCCAGAATCAATCTTGGAGATAACCACTAGCTACTCTATTTTATCAGATAGCTTTTGCCACATAATAAACTGCCTCCAAAGTTGTGGGTTAAAACAATAGCAATTTGTGTGGCTAACAATTTTGTGGATCAGCAATTTGGACTGAGCTTTGCTGGGCAGTTCTTCCGGTCTGGGAAGGCTCAGTCGTGAGTCTGCTGGGTTGGCTGGGAACTGTAGGGTGGTTCCAGGTTGGTCAGCTTGTCACTGCTTTACATGGTCTCCAACCTTCCAGCTGGCTAACTTAGGCTTTTTCACATGGTGTCTGGATAGGGATCTGAGAGAGAGCAGAATTGTTCCAGGCCTCTTCAAGGGACTGCCTTGGAACTGCACAGCATCATTTCCACCACATTCTATTAGTCAAAGCAAGTCACAGGGGGTACTCCGGATTCAAGGGCTAGCCTGCCTGTTGATGGGAAAGGTTGCAGTCACGTTGCTAAAGGCTCAGGTACAGGGAGGGGAAGAATTGTAGTCATTTTTGCAATCTTTTACACCTACCAAGTAAAAGTAAAGTAGATCCAAATAGTTTTATCCGTAGATGAACTTCCCATAGAAGAAAAATGGGCTGTTAAGTTGTACCTTATTTAAAATAGTAAGCAGTCATTCTTGCTAGTATTGACACCATCAAAAGAGGAAACACAAATTCTCAGTTAACTCTAGTCTAGCTTCCCAGATTTTATAGACAGTAAACGTAAGGCCCTTCCACTTGATATAATAACTTTTGTTTTATAACAGTTTGTGTAGATGTTGTTACAAGCTGGGTTCTTTGGTAGGTAGGCTCTGAGGTAGAGTGTAGTGTGAAGGATGTTTATTAGATCCCATCCCTGGGATCAACACCTGTGGGAGAGGGAAGGTGGATCAGAGGGAGAAGTTGAGTGGCCATGCAGGTCCACAGCCTCCATCAACCCCATGGAGAGCTCTAGATCTGAAACAGCCTGTCAGAGTTGTCCCAGTTTGGGCCAGTGTGGCTGGGCCTTTGTAAACAACCCTTCCTCCATCAGTGACTGGATGTGGGCTTCCTCTGGGAAGGACATGACCTTGGGCAAAGTGGCTTTCTGCAGCTGAGGCATCTCTGATGGTGCCAGTGGATGAGGAGTGTCTGCTGACAGCAGTTCTGCAGCCGAAGGCCCTGCCTTGCAGATCCAGCACAATGCTGATGGAATTATGGTAAGATTCAAGCTACACACCGCTGATTTCATCTGCAGGAGAAGCAGCATGGGCACATAACATGATGATATTTATTGACTCTTGTTTTCCTCAGAGGATTTCAAATAGCTTCATGAAGAGTCTCTCTGACTCACGGCACCGCTGAGTTCATTTTGCTGCTGGAGCTGAACAATATGTAGTGGGCTAACTGAGGAATTAATTAGCCGTCGTGCAAGGTTGCTTTCATGCGTGTTTCAGGCTACCTCCTTCTCCTCCTCCCCCTTCTCCTCCCAAAGGAACACTGATTCCTGCCACTCTACCCTCTGGCCAGCAATTCTTGGCCATTGGGGATGTGGGTTTTCTCTCTTCTTCTGTCTAGATTACAAGTTACCCACATTGTCAGCAGGGAGTGAATTGGGGCTGAGGGGGGTCAGGGACCAGCAGTTGAACCTAACTCTAAGGTAGTCGTATCCATAAAAATTAAAGCTCACCAGATAGATCATTTGGAACTAATTGTATTGCAATAATCACATTTTTCTTCTCTTTGTGAAGGAATAAAGCAAGCTTCCCTGGTGAATTTAGAATAGGATTTGATTTTTAAAAATTGGATTTGCATACGGCCATTCAATCATCTGCTGCACTACAGCTGGATTAAGAAAGCCGTAGCTGGGCTTCCTGTCTGAATATGGGACTGCCCTTTTAAGGGCCTTAGAGTGGTCTTTGTAAGAGTTTGACCAGCCACAATGGGAGGCAGTATTGCCTAGTAGCTAAGAGCCCAGGTGCTGGAGTCTGATGACTGTTCCGACTCTGATGCTTTCTAGATGTGTGTTCTTGGACAAGTCAATCTATCAAAGCCTCAGTTTCCTCATCTACACAGTGGAGACTATAACAGATGTTCCCTCCAGGAACAACTATAAGAATTCAGTAAGGTGATGCCCTTGAAGAGCCTGGCATAGGCCCTGGCACCAAAAGTGTTAGCTTTTCTTCTTTAGGAGGGGGAAGATAATGATAATGGTGGGGGTGATGATGGTGAGGCATTTGGTCTTTGCCCTCTGTCACATCACCCTTTGTCACATCCCCACGAATTCTCACTCTTTATGGTCTAATTAATCTGCTAATTCTTTGAAGCAATAGGTAGTGGATAGATGTGAAAGAATGAAGAGGAAAGAAATGTATTTTTGAAAAATATCTAAAATACAGATTCGCATTTAAAATAGTAAGGTAGCTTAACATGAATTAAGTCTACGAGAATTACCTAGAAATAAACCGCTATGGCTACCTCAGTGATGCCTGAGAGCAGATACCCAAGACAATAGAGGGAGGTATGTATTTATGGGGTGGTGGCAACACCGGGAGTGAATTGCTTGGGTTTAGGACCAGGGGGTGGGGAGTGGGATCAGCAAGCAGAGCCTAGGGCCCGTGGTTTGTGGGCATGTGGGAAGCACGCAAAGCCACAGGCTTCTCACCTGTCGGCTCCACCAGTGTCTAGCCAGCAGTGACTGATGAGGGGGCTGACAGTGCACAAGGTAAACTGAGCAAGGTTTCTAAATAGAAGGACTTTTGATGTAGTCCATGAAACCTCAGCTCTTCTGTAATAAGCTTTGTCCACTGGAGCAAGATTTCACAAGAGGGTGGTTTCCTCTTCCTTGGCCTCAAGTCACAACAGTTTGTTGCAGAGAGGGACACTGCTGAATTTACAAACCAGAAATATAAAGATACTTGTTTTTAAAGTGTGGGTTAGCTATGAGCTTAACATTCTACAGTGGAAAAGAGGATCTCTGTCTCTGGCAGTAGTGATTTAGTAGTGTACTTCTAGATTTGGTAAACTGCTATTTAGTTGGCCTGATAGGGATCTGGTGTGTTGTAATTAATCACTCTGCCTTACTGAGTTATTTATCATGGTTATACTCAAGTTACCAACTTTCAAAGAACTAGAATTCAGCGAAATGCATTGACACTGAAGCAAGTAAAATGAGTTTACCCTTTCTTTGGCAATTTACAAGAGCTTTAGGATCTTCGAGGACCTCATTGCTGTCATTATCACTGTGCAGTCCTACAGGTTAGAAGATGTAAACTGTTGGGCCCAACATATGCCCTGAACCTGTCTCGTGACTGTGTCCTCAGTGTCTGATTCTGGACTGCTGCTACTTTTTTGCAAAAGGACGTGCTTAGGGAACTACTTCCGGTTGTTTGAGTCTTCTGCTTGTCTGGGTTCTGAGTCAATGGGGTTGTCCTGTTGGAGAAGCCCTCAAATATCTGCCATCCCCAAGACATGCTAAAATGGAGCTACAGGCAGAACTCCTCTGGAGGGAAAATGTTGATGGGAAATACTTTGCCTGGGAATTCCAGACCCTTTGCTCTCTCCAGGCCTGGAGACAGGCTTGAATATGGGCTGCCTGATGTTTTGGTCTGATTTTGATAGCCCCTTAATGAAAGTAGTCTGAAGGACTTCTTAAGTCATCAAAGAAAATGTAAATCCCTGTTCAGCTAATTAGTTCATGGCCATAATCAGACATGATCTATAACCTCTAAGGGCCTTATATCAAAGTCTTTTTGTTGTTTTTGTTCCAGTTGTTTTAGTCGTCTTTAAAAGGAGGGAAAAGCTCTCACTGAATTCTTGATCCTACCGTGTGTACAGTTTAAAACAAGGAGACTGTTCTTGGATAACGTTAAATGGATTGAATTCAAGTGGGAGTCCGGGGGGGCTTTGAAGAACACACCAAGTGTGGAGCTGTTCCTTTTAAAACGTGTGGTTTGGGACTTCCCTGGTGGCGCAGTGGTTAAGAATCTGCCTGCCAATGCAGGGGACATGGGTTCGATCCCTAGTCCGGGAAGATCCTACATGCCGCAGAACAACTAAGCCTGCGAGTCACAACTGCTGAGCCCACGTGCCACAACTGCTGAAGACCGCACGCCTAGAGCGCGTGCTCCGCAGCAAGAGAAGCCACTGCAATGAGAAGCCTGCGCACTGCAATGAAGAGTAGCCCCCGCTCCATGCAACTAGAGAAAGCCTGCGCACAGCAATGAAGACCCAATGCAACCAAAAATAAACAAATTAGTTAATTAAAAAACAACAACAACGACAAAAACAAACAAACAAAAAAAGTGTGGTTTGCCCAGACACAGGCTATACCACCCATCACTTGGCCTGGTGCTCTCGGGTGAGCTGTCCAGGCTCTTCCCCAGCTAGACAGCCACGGGAGCAAACTCCTCAGCGCCCTTCCTTGGTTCCCATCCTATCTCCTGAGCACTTCTCTTACCCTATCTGCTATTCCTCTCTAGTTCTTGACCTTCTTGGCATCGTAGCTTTTGCCTCACCTGTAGTTTCTGGCCTCACTCTTGCCCTTCAGCCCCGGTGCTTGGTGATCTGCCCTTGTCACCTTCTATGTGCTCTGGTTTGCACTCACGCCTAGGGTTACCTCTCCTCCCTGCTGCTCTTGGTCACACCTTCCGCCAGTCCTGCTGGACCCTGGGCCCTTGCCCCGTGGCTAGTGCATATGTGTGTGTGCGTGTATTCTTGCCTCAAGAAAAAGGTACTAACAAACTTGTTTTACCACAAACACCTTTTAATGGGTTCTAAACAGCTTTTACCAGTTCTGCAATATGTTTATTCCTTAATTCTATAGGTTCAACATTTTTGGTTATTGATAAGTTGGCAAATATCTGTTGAGACCTACTCAGTATCCAATGCTGGCTCGGCATTGAGAAGTTACCTTGTTACCTTCAGTCTTGAAGAGGATGTAAGGGCCATCTGGCTGTGAGGTCTGTCTCCCCACACTTAGAGGAGTTGACTACACTCTCCGTGGTTGAGATAGACCATTTTCCCTCCTAGTCCACATGGGCATCTCCTGAAGCTGTCAGAAGAGAGACATTGTTCCCGGATAGACCATTCTTCATAAAGTGCATACACATTGTCAAGTGCAGAAACAGGAATTTTGTGTAGAGTATATTTATGTCAGTTGAAAAAGCAAGGGAGAAACTAAATATATAGTAGCTCTGGAAGAACATGCAAGAAAATGATAGTATAGAATGCCTCTGAGGAAGGGAACTGGGCATCTGGGGAGTCAGGTGAAGAAGGGAAAGTTCACTGTATGTACTTTTGTAACTTTTGAATTTTAAACCATGTGAATATTGTAGCTATTTTTTAAAAAGAAACAAGTAAAATCTATTTTTAAATGTGAAGTCCTCAAAAAGGAGGTGGGAGAGTGTTAGAATATGGGGAGCCTGCAGTCCTGTGCTATAACCTGGAATCTTGAGCAAACTGATGAGAGAGGTACACAAGTGTAGATACAGAAAGTGAATCCATAGGAAATCAGAAGAAGGAAGCAGAACTCAGCTTTACAGGATTAGGTGTGGTTGTTATTGTTGTTTTTTCTGAAAAATATATTAAGATACCTCTCACGAATGTGCATGTGCTGGGCCCCCTTGGTGCATGGCTGGGAAGGGCCGATGACAGGCCAAAGTAAGATGCTAGAGGGAAGCATCTAGAAAGCTGTAGTGAATCTGAGTGGTTTATCCAGCAGAGATTGCCAGCTGCATTAATTCTGCATAAACACAAGTGTGGGTTTCTGTGAGGGCCCAGCACCAATTAGGGATTTGAAAACTCACAACGTGTTTAATTTTGTGAGGCTCGTTTGAATTTTAGGCAGGAAGATATTGGGTTTTGATGATATCCTGCACAGTATCTTCCTTAATGAATGTCTGTTCTCCTCAAAACAAAATAAATTTGTTGTTCCCTGGTATAAACAATAAATAATGTTCACAGAAAGTGCTTTACGATATTGGCCAAGGCTTTGTCTACAATCTGCTGTTTACATTCCCATCACTTTTTCTTGATGGCAAATGAGCTTAATACAGTGAAGAAGCTACAACAGAGTCCTGTGCAGCCCACAGAAGGGAAGTCACAATTCACCAAACACCCAGTTTGGTTATCAAATTTGTAAATCAATGACAACAGGGCACCAGCACTAAAACTCTTCAAAGCAATTTACAAATGTTAAAAATTAGAATTTACTTATTAAGAATACTGAAAGCTGTACTGTAATAGCTTCTATGCACAGTCTTTAAAACCTGGGCTTTTTTTTTTAGAAAAGCAAAACATGCACAAGATTTATTCTTTGGGTCACGTTTGATGGACATTTAAAAGGTTCATACCCAAGTAGTCTTATTGCAACTCTAAACCATGGGAAATTGGAACAAAGGCAAATCCCTGAGGTGGGCAGAATTCTCTGCTGAACTAAAATCAAATGAGCCACCCCTTCTGGGATCACAAAGCAGGACCAGAGCGCTTCATTTTGTTTCTCTCCTTACAGTCAAGTTGAACATGTTTGGCTGCCAACTCATCTTCTTAGTTTCACAGATTAAGCAATTTACGTGGATTACTTCATTAAATCTTCACAACTACCACTTGAGTTGTAATTATTCTATTTTATGGATGAAGAAGCTGGGACACAGAGAGGCTAAGTCATTTGCCCAGAATCACAAAGCGAGCCAGTGGTCAAACCTAGGCAGCATGACTCCCAAACCTGCATTCTAAGTACCAGATTAAAGAAAAATACTTGTGTTCAGTGGGGTCATTTTATATATACTATGTTTAATAGAAAAGTATTAACCTTAACTATACTTGAATATTAGAAGAAAAGAAAACTGTAGTAAACTTGGGTGGCCATGTACAGTTGTGCAAGTGAGTGCTGCACAACTGCAGGGGCCCATCCATGTTACAGCCCCTGTGAAGGGCACCTGTTAGTGCTGTGCAGTGCAGAGCATACACAGGCACGTGCCATGACCCTGAGTGCCTGAAGGATTGATGAACTTTGGGTAACTATTTCTTTACCATGAGCAATATTAGTTCCTGAATGATCCCTATAAAGTTAGGAAAGTTGATTATAGAAAAAGAAAAGCAGGAGAGGGAAAGAGATTATGTAAACCATTAAGAGACTGGCAAATTTATTTTTTAACTATATGCTTCAAATTTGACAGACAGTGAGCTCATTCTGCTATGAGAAACTTGGTAATTTGAATTATCACTATCTTCCCACATGTCTTCCCTCTATCTTCTGGATTTTGTTTGTCATGTCGTTATTTTTACATGATCAAGATTTATAGTATTTACGATGTGCTAGAGATCATAATTCCCACAGTCACTTAGTCTTAATCCCACCTCTTGATGGACCACCAGACCTTATATTATGCTCTTTCCATTATTCATATTGATTAATTTCTTAATTGGCCCCCAGATTATCACTGGGTACCTATAATTTTGTGATTTTAAGTATTTCTGTGGGATGGATTCCAAGGACTTGGAATTCTTGGGTAACAGGAGACACGCATTTAAAAATTTCATAGGCATTGTCAAATTGGTCTCTAGAAAGGCTGGACCATGTTACGCAATCACCAACAACAGTCTTAGAATATCTTAATTTTTATGCCCTCATCAACCTTGAAGATTAACACTTAAAAATTTTCTTAATTATTTGAAGGATTGAGAAGAGTATCCTACTCCAGTACCTAGAGATAGTGACTATTCATAGTTTCTTGTATATTTTCCACAACATTTTGCTGATACACAAGTATAAAATGTACACACACACACACGTCTTCTTTTAACATAAAAGGGCATATACTATACAAACTGTTCTCCATCTTGCTTTTTTCCCCTTTAATGATCTTACAGAAAATTTCATATCAGCACAAATACATCTAATTTTTAAGAGCTGTTACAATATGTAGTTATAGATGACTATAATATAACTGTTCCAGTATTTATTCAGTGTTTTATTAATGGTCTCTTAGGTTGTTCCATACTTTTACTTCAGAAAAATGCTGCAATTAATACCTTTTATCTACATCTTTGAAAACATGTATGAATATGTCTTTTGACTAGATTCCTAGAAGTAAAATTTCTGGGTGGAAAGGTCTGTACATTTAATATTTTGACCAATATTGCTGAAATGGCCTCTAAGGAGAGTGCACCATTTGCAGCTCCCCCAGCAGTGCATGAAATTGCCTGTTTACCCGCAGCCTTTGCAGAATAGTGTGGTGTTAGCCTTTTGGAACATTGCCAATCTAGAAAGTGAAACACATGATATCTCAGTTTAATTTTAATGTACACTTGTCTTAAGGATGACAAATGACAAACATTTTAGTATGTCTAACAGGCATTTATTTGTATGTCTTTTTGTGTGTCTTTTTCTATGAACTCTCTTTTTATGTCCTTTGCCCATTTTTCTGTCGGGTTTTTGGTAACTGCTATTTCTTTTTGGTTTGTCAAGTTATTTATGTATTGAGTGAATTAGCCTCAGTCATCTGTTTTGTTAATATTAGTTCACATTTGTAGTTTGTCTTTTGTCTTCCTTTGACGTATTCTTGACCATGAGGAATTTTTTTTTTTTACTTTTATGTAGACAAATTATAAATAGTTTGTTTCTAGGTTTTGTGTCTTCCTTAGAAGACCTTTTTAAAAAATTTTTTTATTGAAGTATAGTTGATTTACAATGTTGTGTTGATTACTGCTGTACAGCAAAGTGATTCAGTTATACATATATATATATATATACATTCTTTTTTTATATTCTTTTTCATTATGGTTTATCATAGGATATCAAATATAGTTCTCTATGCTATATAGTAGGACCTTGTTGTTTATCCATTATATATATAAAAGCTTACATCTGCTAACCCCAAACTCCCACTCCATCCCTCCCCCAACCTCCCCCACCTTGGCAACCACGAGTCTGTTCTCTGTGTCCATGATTCTGTTTCTGTTTCATAGATAGGTTCATTTGTGTCCTATTTTAGATTCCACATATAAGTGATACCGTATGGTATTTGTCTTTCTCTTTCTGACTTACTTCACTTAGTATGATAATCTCTAGGTCCATCCATGTTGCTGCAAATGGCATTATTTCATTCTTTTTTATAGCTGAGTAGTTGTATATATGTACCACATCTTCTTTATCCATTCATCTGTCAATGGACATTTAGGTTGTGTCCACGTCTTGGCTATTGTCAGTAGTGCTGCTGTGAACATAGGGGTGCATGTATCTTTTTGAATTAGAGTTTTGTCCAGATATGTGCCCAGGAGTGGGATTGCTGGATCATATGGTAATTCTATTTTTAGTTTTCTGAGGACTCTCCATACTGTTTTCCACAGTGGCTGCACCAACTTACATTCCCACCAACAGTGTAGGAGGGTTATTTTTTCTCCACACCCTCTCCAGCATTTGTTATTTGTAGACTTTTTAATGATGGCCATTCTGCTCAGTGTGAGGTGGAACCTCATTGTGATTTTCATATGCATTTCTCTAATAATTAGCGATGTTGAGCATCTTTTCATGTGCCTATTGGCCATCTGTATGTAGAAAGACCTTCTTTATTCCAATATTGAAATTTAAAATATTTCATATTTTCTTCAAGTGCTTTCATGGTTTCATTTTAAAATATTTAAACATTTGACATCTGCTACTTATTAGGAGTAAGGTAGACATTCATTTTCCTTTTTGTTCCCATTGTTGGCCTATTGAATATTGAATGATCCATCTTTTCCCCACTGCTTAGAAATACTACTCTCAAGAAAATTATAGAATTTCCATACAGTATCCTTTCAACTAGTTTCCAGCCTATACATACTCTGCCCTTGCCTGTCCTCCATCTCCCCAGCCATGGTGGGAACAGTATAGAGTCGAGTGGAAGTTTTACTTCTTATTAATTTGGTATTTTAACAGTCTAGGACAACCTTAGGATATTTTTTTGAGAAAATTAAAACTAAACATCCCTGTAGCACAGGAGTCCACTCATTTCAGACAGGGGACAACATCTGTGCCACTTGCCCAGAGCTCTCCTTCTCTTCTTGGTTTTTTGTTTCTGTTTGTTTGTTTTTGTTTTTTTAACATCTTTATTGGGGTATAATTGCTTTACAATGGTGTGTTAGTTTCTGCTCTATAACAAAGTGAATCAGCTATACATATACATATATCCCCATATCTCTTCCCTCTTGCATCTCCCTCCCTCTCACCCTCCCTATCCCACCCCTCTAGGTGGTCACAAAGCACAGAGCTGATCTCCCTGTGCTATGCGGCTGCTTCCCACTAGCTATCTATTTTACATTTGGTAGTGTATGTATGTCCATGCCACTCTCTCACTTCGTCCCAGCTTACCCTTCCCTCTCCCCATGTCCTTAACTCCATTCTCTACATCGGTGTCTTTATTCCTGTCCTGCCTCTAGGTTCTTCAGAACCTTTTTTTTTTTTTTTTTTTTAGTTTCCATATATATGTGTTAGCATACAGTATTTGTTTTTCTCTTTCTGACTTACTTCACTCTGGATGACAGACTCTAGGTCCATCCACCTCACTAGAAATAACTCAATTTTGTTTCTTTTTATGGCTGAGTAATATGCCATTGTATATATGTGCCACATCTTCTTTATCCATTCATCTGTCGATGGACACTTAGGTTGCTTCCATGTCCTGGCTATTGTAAATAGAGCTGCAATGAACATTGGGGTACATGACTCTTTTTGAATTATGGTTTTCTCAGGGTATATGCCCAGTAGTGGGATTGCTGGGTCATATGGTAGTTCTATTTTTAGTTTTTTAAGGAACCTCCATACTGTTCTCCATAGTGGCTGTATCAATTTACATTCCCACCAACAGTGCAAGAGGGTTCCCTTTTCTCCACACCCTCTCCAGCATTTCTTCTTTGTAGACTTTTTGATGATGGCCATTCTGACCGGTGTGAGGTGATACCTCATTGTAGTTTTGATTTGCATTTCTTTAATGATTAGTGATGTTGAGCATCCTTTCATGTGTTTGTTGTCAATCTGTACATCTTCTTGGGAGAAATGTTACATCTTCTTTGGAGAAATGTCTATTTAGGTCTTCTGCCCATTTTTGGATTGGGTTGTTCGTTTTTTTGATACTGAGCTGCATGAGCTGCTTGTATATTTTGGAGATTAATCCTTTGTTAGTTGCTTTGTTTGCAAATACTTTCTCCCATTCTGAGGGTTGTCTTTTCGTCTTGTTTCAGGTTTCCTTTGCTGTGCAAAAGCTCTTAACTTTCATTAGGTCCCATTTGTTTATTTTTGTTTTTATTTCCATTTCTCTAGGAGGTGGGTCAAAAGGGTCTTGCTGTGATTTATGTCAGAGAGTGTTCTGTCTGTGTTTTCCTCTAAGAGTTCTACAGTGTTTGGCCTTACATTTAGGTCTTTAATCCATTTTGAGTTTATTTTTGTGTATGGTGTTAGGGAGTGTTCTAATTTCATTCTTTTACATGTAGCTGTCCAGTTTTCCCAGCATCACTTACTGAAGAGGCTGTCTTTTCTCCATTGTATATTTGTGCCTCCTTTATCAAAGATAAGTTGACCATAGGTGCGTGGGTTTATCTCTGGGCTTTCTATCCTGTTCCATTAATCTATATTTCTGTTTTTGTGTCAGTACCATACTGTCTTGATTACTGTAGCTTTGTAGTATAGTCTGAAGTCAGGGAGCCTGATTCCTCCAGCTCCGTTTTTCTTTCTCCAGATTGCTTTGGCCTTTCGGGGTCTTTTGTGTTTCCATACAAACTGTGAAATTTTTTGTTCTAGTTCTGTGAAAAATGCCATTGGTAGTTTGATAGGGATTGCACTGAATCTGTAGATTGCTTTGGGTAGTATAGTCATTTTCACAGTGTTGATTCTTCCAATCCAAGAACATGGTATATCTCTCCATCTGTTTGTATCATCTTTTTTTTTTTACTTTATTTTTATTTATTTATCTATTTTTTAACATCTTTATTGGAGTATAATTGCTTTACAATGGTGTGTTAGTTTCTGCTTTATAACAAAGTGAATCAGCTATACATATACATATATCCCCATATCTCTTCCCTTTTGCATCTCCCTCCCTCCCACCCTCCCTATCCCACCCCTCTAGGTGGTCACAAAGCACCGAGTTGATCTCCCTGTGCTATGTGGCTGCTTCCCACTAGCTATCGGTTTTACATTTGGTAGTGTATATATGTGTTTGTATCATCTTTAATTTCTTTCATCAGTGTCTTATAGTTTTCTGCATGCAGGTCTTTTGTCTCCTTAGGTAGGTTTATTCCTAGGTATTTTATTCTTTTTGTTGCAGTGGTAAATGAGAATGTTTCCTTAATTTCTCTTTCAGATTTTTCTTCATTAGTGTATAGGAAGGCAAGAGATTTCTGTGCATTAATTTTGTATCCTGCTGCTTTACCAAATTCATTGATTAGCGCTAGTAGTTTTCTGGTAGCATCTTTAGGATTCTCTATGTATGGTATCATGTCATCTGCAAACAGTGAAAGTTTTACTTCTTCTTTTCCGATTTGGATTCCTTTTATTTCTTTTTCTTCTCTGATTGCTGTGGCTAAAACTTCCAAAACTATGTTGAATAATAGTGATGAGAGTGGGCAACCTTGTCTTGTTCTTGATCTTAGTGGAAATGGTTTCAGTTTTTCACCATTGAGAACGATGTTGGCTGTCAGTTTGTCGTATATGACCTTTATTATGTTGAGTTAAGTTCCCTCTATGCCTACTTTCTGGAGGGTTTTTGTCATAAATCGGTGTTGAATTTTGTCGAAAGCTTTTTCTGCATCTATTGAGATGATCATATGGTTTTTATCCTTAAGTTTGTTAATATGGTGTTTCACATTGATTGATTTGCGTATACTGAAGAATCCTTGCATTCCTGGAATAAACCCCACTTGATCATGGTGTATGATCCTTTTAATGTCCTGTTGGATTCTGTTTGCTAGTATTTTATTGAGGATTTCTGCATCTGTGTTCATCAGTGTTGCTGGCCTGTAGTTTTCTTTTTTTGTGACATCTGTTTCTGGTTTTGGTATCAGGGTGATGGTGGCCTCGTAGAATGAGTTTGGGAGTGTTCCTCCCTGTGCTATATTTTGGAAGAGTTTGAGATGGATAGGTGTTAGCTCTTCTCTAAATGTTTGATAGAATTCGCATGTGAATCCATCTGGTCCTGGGCTTTTGTTTGTTGGAAGATTTTTAATCACAGTTTCAATTTCAGTGCTTGTGATTGGTCTGTTTATATTTTCTATTCCTTCCTGTTTCAGTATAGGAAGGTTGAGCTTTTCTAAGAATTTGTACATTTCTTCCAGGTTTTCCATTTTATTGGCATATAGTTGCTTGTAGTAATGTCTCATGATCCTTTGTATTTCTGCAGTGTCAGTTGTTACTTCTCCTTTTTCATTTCTAATTCTATTGATTTTAGTCTTTTCCCTGTTTTTCTTCATGAATCTGGCTAATGGTTTATCAATTTTGTTTATCTTCTCAAAGAACCAGCTTTTAGTTTTATTGATCTTTGCTATTGTTTCCTTCATTTCTGTTCCATTTATTTCTGATCTGATCTTTATGATTTCTCTCCTTCTGCTAACTTTGGGGGTTTTTTGTTCTTCTTTCTCTAATTGCTTTCGGTGTAAGGTTAGGTTGTTTATTTGAGATGTTTCTTGTTTCTTGAGGTAGGATTTTATTGCTATAAACTTGACTCTTAGAACTGCTTTTGCTGCATCCCATAGGTTTTTGGTCATCATGTTTTCATTGTCATTTGTTTCTAGGTACTTTCTGATTTCCTCTTTGATTTCTTCAGTGATCTCTTGATTATTTAGTAGTGTAGTGTTTAGGCTCCATGTGTTTGTATTTTTTATAGTTTTTTTGCTGTAATTGGTATCTAGTCTTATAGTGTTGAGGTCAGAAAAGATACTTGATATGATTTTGATTTTCTTAAATTTACCAAGGCTTGGTTTGTGTCCCAAGATATGATCTATCCTGGAGAATGTTCCATAAGCACTTGAGAAGAAAGTATATTCTTTTGTTTTTGGATGGAATGTCCTATAAATATCAATTAAGTCCATCTTGTTTAATGTGTCATTTAAAGCTTGTGTTTCCTTATTTATTTTCATTTTGGATGATCTGTCCATTGGTGAAAGTGGGGTGTTAAAGTCCCCTACTATTATTGTGTTACTGTCGATTTCCCCTTTTTTGGCTGTTAGCATTTGCCTTATGTATTGAGGTACTCCTATGTTGGATGCATAAATATTTTCAATTGTTATATCTTCTTCTTGGATTGATCCCTTGATCATTATGTAGTGTCCTTCTTTGTCTCTTGTAATAGTCTTTATTTTAACGTCTATTTTGTCTGATAGAGAATTGCTACTCCAACTTTCTTTTGATTTCCATTTGCATGGAATATCTTTTTCTATCCCTTCACTTTCAGTCTGTATGTGTTCCTAGGTCTGAAGTGGGTCCCTTGTAGACAGCATATATACGGGTCTTATTTTGTATCCATTTAGCCAGTCTATGTCTTTTGGTTGGAGCATTTAATCCATTTACATTTAAGGTAATTATCGATATGTATGTTCCTATTACCATTTTCTTAATTGTTTTGGGTTTGTTATTGTAGGTCTTTTCCTTCTCTTGTGTTTCCTGCCTATAGAAGTTCCTTTAGCATTTGTTGTAAAGCTGGTTTGGTGGTGCTGAATTCTCTTAGCTTTTGCTTGTCTGTAAAGGTTTTAATTTCTCCGTCAAATCTGAATGAGACCCTTGCTGGGTAGAGTAATCTTGGTTGTAGGTTTTTCCCTTTCATCACTTTAAATATGTCCTGCCACACCCTTCTGGCTTGCAGAGTTTCTGTTGAAAGATTAGCTGTTAACCTTATGGGGGTTCCCTTGTATGTTATTTGTTGCTTTTCCCTTGCTGCTTTGAATATTTTTTCTTTGTATTTAATTTTTGATAGTTTGATTAATATGTGTCTTGGTGTGTTTCTCCTTGAGATTAACCTGTATGGGACTCTCTGTGCTTCCTGGACTTGGGTGGCTATTTCCTTTCCCATATTAGGGAAGTTTTCAACTATAATCTCTTCATGTATTTTCTCAGTCCCTTTCTTTTTCTCTTCTTCTTCTGGGACCCTATAATTCGAATGTTGGTGTGTTTAATGTTGTCCCAGAGGTCTCTGAGACTGTCGTCAATTCTTTTCATTCTTTTTTCTTTATTCTGCTCTGCGCTAGTTATTTCCACTATTTTATCTTCCAGGTCTTCTCCGTTCTTCTGCCTCAGTTAGTCTGTTATTGCTTCCTTCTAGAGAATTTTTAATTTCATTTATTGTGTTGTTCATCATTGTTTGTTTGCTCTTTAGTTCTTCTAGTTCCTTGTTAAACGTTTCATGTATTTTCTCCATTCTATTTCCAAGATTTTGGATCATCTTTACTATCATTACTATGAATTCTTTTTCAGGTAGACTGCCTTTTTCCTCTTCATTTGTTTGGTCTGGTGGGTTTTTACCTTACTCCTTCATCTGCTGCGTATTTCTCTGTCTTCTCATTTTGCTTAACTTACTGTGTTCGGGGTCTCCTTTTCACAGGCTGCAGGTTCGTAGTTCCCGTTGTTTTGGTGATGCCCCCAGTGAGTAAGGTTGGTTCAGTGGGTTGTGTAGGCTTCCTGGTGGAGGGGGCTGGTGCCTGTGTTCTGGTGGATGAGGCTGGATTTTGTCTTCCTGGTGGGCAGTACTGCATCCAGTGGTGTGTTTTGGGGTATCTGTGACCTTATTATGATTTTAGACAGCCTCTCTGCTAATGGGTGGAGTTGTGTTCCTGTCTTGCTAGTTGTTTGGCATGGGGTGTCCAGCACTGGAGCTTGCTGGTCGTTGAGTGGAGCTGGGTCCTAGCATTCAGATGGAGATCTCTGGGAGAGCTCTTGCAGATTGATATTACGAGGGGCCGGGAGGTCTTGGTGGACCAATTTCTTGAACTCGGCTCTCCCACCTCAGAGACTCAGGCCTGACACCTGGCCGGAGCACCAAGACCCTGTAAGCCACACGGCCCTTTCAGCCTCGATTCATGTGCTTCCCACCACTCCACCAGCTCCTGCCTCCATGCCTCCCTCCCTTTCAGTTTGATCTTTACTTCCTACACTGGGTGGGGGGTGGAGGGCAGTGCAGAGGATGCCAGTGGGCAGCTGCCCCGCCACGTCCTTGTCCGCACCCCCGCCAGGCTTGCCAGGTCCCTCCCAGTTACGGGGCAGGGTTCGCAAAGACAGCCCGACCGCCGGACAGACCCACAGACCTGGCTAGGAGGGAGGAGGCGGAGCAGGCACAGCTCTCATTTTGTTTAGAGCCTGCTCTCCTGTCCTGTGCCTACACAGCGTCATGCAGCTGCAGCAGCTGCTTGAAAGCAGGTTGTTCATGACAATTTATATCAATCAAGCTGTAGAGGATGCTGAGGTCTTTTATTTTATCTCCTGGAGGTTTCAGGGCAGACAAAAGAAAACGATCAACTGTAAGTAGCTAGGCATTTCTTAACAGACTCACGTAACAATTCATAGTCAAAAAGACAGTTCAACTTTGCCATAGCAACAAATCCATTTCCTCCAGTGAGGTAGGCCCTGGCAAGGTTATTAGCTGCCCTCATAGCTCAGCATACACTTGGCCTCCGGGCTGCAGGCTCTGTGTGAGGTGCCCTATGCAATTTCAAATTCAGGCCCAATGAGCTCCTGAAGTGTCATTTGGATTCCAGGCTTGTCAGATGGTCCCAAGGCTCAGTCCTACCCCAAGGAAGTCACTGAGTAGGTGGTGCTTCTCCCCGTCCCCCTCAAGGGTGATGCTCGGTTTGGGGGATGTATGGGGAGGCTGCAACAGCCTGGATTCATCCGTGCTCCTTGGAGAAGGTTTTTCTTTTCATGGAGCAGGCAAGGGCAAAAATAATCTAAAGCAGGAAAGAGAGGAGTCCAGAGTGAGTAGAAGAGAAGAAGATCAGAGCATCTGGGGCCTTGCATGGGAGCCAGTCTCTCTGCTTCTCCAGAGCATGACCCCCTGCACCCAGCACCCTGCAGAATGGGCTGAGGGCAAGGAAACAACTCTCACTGCCCCAGCCTGACCCCCTGCACGCAGCACCCTGCAGAATGGGCTGAGGGCAAGGAAACAACTCTCACTGCCCCAGCCTGACCCCTGCACCCAGCACCCTGCAGAATGGGCTGAGGGCAAGGAAACAACTCTCACTGCCCAAGCCTGACCCCAGACTGCCACTGCCTTCTCTAGAGCTCTCCAGCCTCTCCCAGAGGTAATGCAGCCCCTCAGGTCTTAAATAAAATGATGACTGCTGTTACTGAGGAGAAAGAGCAACCAGAAATCTCCAAAGACTCAGGGAAGAAAAGGGGTGGCCCTCAGCCCAGGCGTGAAGAAGGGGTAGGCCTTCAGCATTATTTGGGCCCAGCCTGATCCTGCCAAGGCCTGGAGAGTAACAGTCCAGTTCAAGTTGGAGGTCAGACGTTCAAGAAGAGCCCCAGGAAGGAGGTTAGGGAGAAGGACCCAAGATCCTGAGAGTAAGGCCTCCTCTTCCACTTGACCCCGCCATCTTCTTTCCTACCATCATCCTCGCCTGAGGTTATGCCTGGGTGAGTTGGAAAGTTAAGATTCTTTCCTAGGGGGTGGGAAGGAGACACTGAGCAGAAAAGGCATCAAGGAGCTAACGCTCTGGGCCCCAGAGGCTTCTCCTTCAGTCCATCTAAACATGACAGAAGCTTTCCTTCTTCATTCTCTTTGCGTGTAGATTGACTTCTGCCCTGTGAGATAGTATTTTCCTTCTTGTGACAGGCCTCCTACATATCACTCCCTTCCAGGCAACCAACCCACTCATTTGGGGGAGGTTAGTTTTGTGCCCAATTTGCTTGTTGGAAACTACTGTGCTTCAGTGTGTGCTGTGCAGATGGAAAGGAAAACAAAAAAATCCAGTTCTCTGCCTTGGTGATGAGAGTGGAGAATCAAAGCAGCATTACTTGCAGCTAACAAACATTTAGTGGTGAGGGAAGAGGTGAGGGAGGAAGGGTAGAGGGCCAAAGGTCATGGCCAAGATATGTTTCCTCTACTCAGTATTTGGTCTAGGTCTGGCCGTCTTTCTATACACCCGGTTCTGTCCTCCAGAAATAGTTGGGGTGACCCCAAATAAAAAACACTAAAAGCAAATGGGGTGCTTCTTTAACCCTTTGATGAGTTTAAAGTTGTCTTTGCAGATCAGTTACAGTCAGAGCAATCTATAGAGAAAACTTTTTTTTTGAAATGATGAGACTTAGCACCATGATATAAAATTGACAAATTGACATAAAATAGCCTGGGATTTTGTGAAATGAAAAATAACAGAAACATTAGCCCTTTTGTTGTTAAGGAAATGAAAGAAATGGAAAGGGAGAGGCCACTATGCCTTGAAGAGGGAAGTGCAGAGTCTCCAAGTGCATGCTGAGAACCATGAAATACTGTGCCTGAGCATGTAAGAATGTGGCTGTAAGATTCTCTGCACAGAAGTACTTTCTTGACATGCGAAGCATATGAAGTAAACAGACAGCCGTGAAGACCTCACCCACTTTACACTGTTCTAGTAAATACTATGAGAAAACACTTGGAGCTTAAACATTCTCCCTTCCATGACACTGCCCACCATCTTGGAACATTTAAAGCAGTGCCTATGGGAAGTTCAGAATGAGCTAGAGAATTCCCTGCCAAAAGGGGAGCACTCCAGCTCCAGAGCACTCCCACTGCCCTGAGCTGAGTGACGTCAGCTCCCCTACACTACACTCTGCAGAGGCAAGGGAGAGGAAAGGGGGTGGCAGCAGCAATGAAAGATGGTCTGATTTCAGCCTTTTGGTATCTATCCCAGGATGCAGAAGCCCTCCCTGTGTGACCATCAGTGGATGAAACCATTAGACAAAATGTTGATGGGAAATTTTACAAAGGAGTAATCAAGATACACCCACCAGAACCCATCAGTCCCTACCTGATGAAACTTGACATCTGTAAGGGTAGGACAACTGTACATGTGTCCCCTGGTATTGTGCACTAAGAAATACACAGCATCACCTATCACATATTCTTGCCAAAAAAGTTAAACCTAAATTCAATCAATTCTGTAAGTCTAACCTGTAGAGGAACAAAGTTAAATGATCCTGTGAGGAACCAAACAGTCAAACGCAGATCATGGAACATTCTACAAGACAGTTGGCCTCATTTTTTTCAACACATCATTGGGATTAACAGGTAAGAAAAAGAAGGAAAAGGAGAAGATGGAGGAGAAGGAGAAGGATCTGCTCTGTATTAAAAGATACTTAAGGGACAGAATAACCAAATGTAACATATGGATCTTATTTGGATCCTGATTATAACAAACTGTGGAGAGAATAATTGAGGTAATCATGGAAACTTGAATATGAACTGCCATTAAGTAGCAAGGAATTATCATTAATTTTGTTGATTATGATATTGGTGTTGCAGTTATGTGAGAAAACGTCCATAGTTTTAAAAGCTACAGCTTTTAAAGTTTGTAGGGGTGAAATGATAAGGTACATGATATTTGCTTTAAAGTACTTCAGAAAAAAAAGGATAGGTAAGGCAAGAGTACTGTTTAGAATTCTTATGAGGTGCTTTTATTAATGATTTTATATACATGAATATACAATGTGCACCAGTAAAACACATTTTCTCTGTGAAACACACATGCACAATGAAAAACATGTTACGCCTGTTATTACTCACTTAAGCAGGATAAGTGTTTTTCTGAGTCACTGGTAATAGATCTGTTCTTTCTCCGTCTTTCAAAATAATCAAAACCAAAAGAACTTCTTTAGGACAGAGATGGACGGCTCATATGCAAAGAAATATGGATGACTTTTGAAAAATATGATTTCTTTGAAAACCCACTGATTTCTAAGAAGCTTAAGGAAAGTTAACCTCAGATTTGCCCCTTGGGACAAAACGGGGCTGGATTCGGTCTGGTGCCCAGGCTTTCTCTAGGACAGTAGTCTTCACAGTATCACCTGGGAATTTCTAGAAATGCAGTTTCTCCGGGTTTACCCCAGACCTACAGAATCTGAAACGTTTGGAGATGGGGCTGAAATGTTGTTTGAACAAGCCCGCTGGCTGATTCTCTGCACACTAATGATGAGACTCACTGCTCTAAGAGCAGCAGATTAAATGTTAAGAAGGTCCATCAATTCTGGGAGCCGCTGAGAGGATGTTTACTGCAATGCAGAAGTAATGCACTAAATGATTCGTGGCTCTTATTTGCTAAATGGTGGGGGTTTATCCAGCCGTAATATCCCACATCCCCTCTTAGGAACCTAACTCAGCTGTATAGCTGTCGTCAGGAAGTGTGGGTTAACAATTCTCTTTGAATCCAGACCTGGCCAAGAGGTTAACATTCTCAAAGGATTTTGAATCTGGTTGCCAGTTTGTGTCCATTTAACATCTCATTCCTTGTGCACATCTCAGCCCCTGATTTGATAAACCTCATCCTTGAAGTGTTGTCAGCTTCAGAATATTTGGTAGAGTCCTTCAGCCTCAGGAGACTGCCTGTATCCTCTCCTTGACAGGTTCCCACTCAGGCATTTATATTTCTTCAGCTAGTTGGTTTATACAAAAGTTTGAAACAGAGGTAGAGAAAGGAGCAGAAATCTGTGCTTACACCAGAAACGTTTTCTCTCGCTTAATCTCAGTGAGAAGTGAGAAGTCTTTGTTCTGCAAGAAAAATATCATATTGTTCAAAGAGATTAGAAACTCTTCTTGGAAAATTTAGTTGTACTTCTAAAATGATCATCTGAATGCTGTCGAGTGAAAGCGGGACAATGGAAAGTCACCTGAACAGGCTGAGGCCGAGTTGCTGGAGGGTCCAAGGAACCAAGTCTTCACCTTGTAGAAAAATCAACTGGCACCAATCTTTAGTTTCAAAGACAGTACTGACTGTGCAAATCCAGTCTCAACAGGGTCATGACTGCTTACCAACTGGGAGATGTAGGTCTGAATTTCTAAATGTGGAAGCCGGTTTCCTAGTAAATGACAAGACAAGGTGGAAAGAGAGTAGATCTTAAAACCTGAAAGTAAAAGCTTCAGATCTCAGCTTAACACTTACATCTGTTTGAACTAGGTCAAATTTGTTACTCTGAGCCTCCACTTTCTCATTTGTGAAATGAGAATAACAATAACACCTGGCTTGCAAAGGCTGTGTAAATTCTCTCTCTCTCTCTCTCACACATGTGTGCGTGCGCGCGCACACACACATACACAGAGAACATTCTGTTCTGCTACAGCCAGGCTTCTGCAAACATGAATGAGCTCATACATGATTGGTACAGAGTGGGACAGTGGCAGTCTAACATGGAAGTCCTGATGAATTTCACCAGCATGCTAATGTTTTCCTCCATGGATACCAGCAGCTCGTCACAGGGTGTATCTACACAGCTGAACATGGCAAGTGTGAGGAATACAGTATTGTCCACGATGTCTAGGCACCCCTTATTTTTTTGGCTCAGTTCAATCCACTGCTCTGTCCAGAAAGTGTTTGTTGTATAGTTTCCCCCAATCTTTGGGCATGTTGCCCTTGCTGCCATAACTCAGCAGCCTCACACTCCCTTGTACCCCTTCCCTCAAGGTACATTCACTTTTTAATTATTTTAAGTAAAAATTTTAGATTTATTGTAGTACTTCTTTATCAGGAATTTAACTTTTTTTGCTGTACAAATATTTTTATTAGGATTGTTATTATTTATGTTGATGCTCTGGTTACAAATTTGTATAGATTTTAAGAGGTATGCTCCTAATACTATTTTTCCTGTAAGCCCTATTAGTTTTGATATGAAAGCTAATTTTAGTATTAATTTTATAGAATGCTAGGTTTATCAGGAAAACAAATATTGTAATAAAGCAGAAATTGCATAATGTAAGTACACACACACATATAAATATATACACACATGTTTTGATTCCTGGTAGCAGTGGAGAGCTCTTGTCACTCATTTTAATTTAAACTTCTGTTTTTGGAGAAGTCACCCTTACCCTTATGACTTTGATGGCGACAAAGACTACCTCTCAGTATGGAGTCTGAAAGTGCTGAATACTCACTCATTTGCTCAGCCCCCTTGCAGCAAGGGCAGAGGCCTGTGCCTCAGGCTCTGCCAGTCATAGCCACGCGTGAAAATACTGACGTGAGAGAGAGTGACACTGAAACCGAGGGGCCAGGTTTACCATCATTTTTGTGGTAATGATGTCAATGATTTCCTCCCCAGAATGGTTTTGGGCTGTAACTTTGGTGTTCTTATTCCCTGCTTAGCCTAGAGCTAGATCTTCAGGCCTTCCTATGATTCATGACTTACCCACTGTGTTTTCAAAAAACTTGTCTGTTGGGCTTCCCTGGTGGCGCAGTGGTTGGGAATCTGCCTGCCAATGCAAGGGACACAGGTTCAAACCCTTGTCTGGGAAGATCCCATATGACGCAGAGCAACTAAGCTCGTGCACCACAACTACTAAGCCTGTGTTGTAGAGTCCTCGAGCCACAACTGCTGAGCTCATGTGCCACAACTACTGAAGCCCGCGTGCCTAGAGCCCGTGCTCCACAACGAGAGAAGCCACCGCAATGAGAAACCGGCGCACCGCAACGAAGAGTAGCCCCCGCTCACAGCAACTAGAGAAAGCCCGCACGCAGCAACAAAGACCCAACACAGCCAAAAATTAAAAAAGAAAAAAAAAGAAAAACTTGTCTGCTTAACTCAGCCAGAATTAGCTTGTGTTGCTCGCTATGAAAAACTCTAGCTGATATGGTAGTTATCATTATAAAAATGTTATTATTTTTTTAAACATTTGCCTCGTCTACTGTGCTTTAAGGGATACCCAGATCAGCAAATTACCTGTCTTTTCCAGATATCTATTGCTGCATTTAACAAACCACCCCCAAATCTTAGTAGCTTAAAACAATTATTACTCTCTTACGTGGTTCTGGGGGTTGAGTGGACTCAGGTGGGTGATTCCATCTTGGACTCTCTTTTGTAGTTGTAGTTAGATAATGGCTGGCACTGGAATTATCTGAAGGCTGGACTGAGTTGGTTGCCCAAGACGGTTTCTTCATTTGCATGTCTGGCTCCTTGTCCTCTCTGTTTACATGGTGTCTCATCCTCCAGGGTCTCTCCTTGTGGCTTCGGGCTTTTCACAGCATACTAATCTCAGAGCAGTTATACATGGTAGCTGGATTCCAAGAGGCAGGAAATTAACACTTTAGGGCTACACCTGGATTGATGTGTAACTTCGTGTTCTGTTGGTCATTGGTCGAAGTAGTCACAGGGCCTGCCTAGGTCCAAGGTGGGTGGAGAAATGGAGAAATGAACTCTAGTTCTTAAAGTGAGAGTGGCAAGGTCAGGCTGCTACTGCCAGAGATATTTTTGTGGCCACCTATGGAAAATACAGTCTGTCAGGCTACCCTTGAGGGGATAGGTACTGTCAGAGAATAATGTAGAAAACATTCAGCAATATGTTTTTTTTTTTAATTAATTAATTTATTTATTTATGACTGTGTTGGGTCTTCGTTTCTGTGCGAGGTCTTTCTCTAGTTGCGGCCAGTGGGGGGCCACTCTTCATCGTGGTGCTCAGGCCTCTCACTGTCGCGGCCTCTCTTGCTGCGGAGCACAAACTCCAGATGTGCAGGCTCAGTAGTTGTGGCTCACGGGCCCAGTTGCTCCGCAGCATGTGGGATCTTCCCAGACCAGGGCTCGAACCCGTGTCCCCTGCATTAGTAGGCAGATTCTCAACCACTGTGCCACCAGGGAAGCCCAGCAATATGTTTTTTATTTTTATTTTTTATTGAAGTATAGTTGATTTACAGGGTTTCAGGTGTACAGCAAAGTGATTCAGTTATACATATGTATGTAAATATGTGTATTCTTTTTCAGATGCTTTTCCATTATAGGTTATTACAAGATGTTGAATACAATTCCCTGTGCTATACAGTAGGTCCTTCTTGTTTACCTATTTTATATATAGTAGTATGTACCTGTTAATCCCAAACTCTCAATTTATCCCTCCTTCCCTTCCCCTTTGGTAACCATAAGTTTGTTTTCTATGTGTGTTAGTCTATTTCTGTTTTTGTAAACAAGCTCATTTGTATAATTTTTTTAGATTCCACATATAAGTGATATCATATGATATTGGTCTTTCTCTGTCTGAGTTCACTTCATACGATCATCTCTAGGTCCATCCATATTGCTGCAAATGGCAACATTTCATTCTTTCTTATGGCTGAGTAATATTCCACTGTATAAGTACACCACGTCTTCTTTATCTGTTCATCTGTTGATGGATATGTAGGTTACTTCCATGTCTTGGCTATTGTGATTAGTGCCGCAGTGAATATTGCAGTGCATGTATCTTTTTGAATGAGAGTTTTCTCCAGATATATGCCCAGGAGTGGGATTGCTGGATCATATGGTAACTCTGTTTTTAGTTTTTTGAAGAACCTCCATACTGTTTTCCATAGTGGCTGTATCAATTTACATTCCCACCAACAGTGTAGGAGGGTTATTTTTTCTCCACACTCTCTCCAGCATTTATTATCTGTAGACTTTTTGATGATGGCCATTCTGATCGGTGTGAGGTGATATCTCACTGTAGTTTTGATTTGCATTTCTCTAATAATTAGCGATATTGAGCATCTTTTCATGTGCTTGTTGGCCATCTGTATGTCTTCTTTGGAGAAATATCTATGTAGGTCTTCTGCCCATTTTTTGATTGGTTTTTTTTTTTTATTGAGCTGCATGAGTTGTTTGTATCGGCAATATGGATTTTAAAAGGAAAAGTGCCCATTCTTCAGGAGTAAGATTGGCTGTCCATGGAATAATACACAAAATATACAAGAGTATGGTCTTTAAAGAAAAGTATTAACTTCTCAGTGGAGAGGGTCCCCCACCCACTTCACACAAGGTCCTAATCTCTATTTTGTGGCAAATAATGCAGTGCAATTTGAAGCCCTTTTAGAGTTTTAGAATTCAAGAGAAAAGTTCTCTTCCAGTTTTTGCCTTCTTTCATTACTTGGGAAAATCTTTCAGGTGAAGAAACTGATCAACAGTCTCCTAGCTAGCAAAGCTTTGGAATTAAGTGTTAAAAAAAAGTAAATGAAAAAGATAGTAAATAAACTGCTGAGCTCCAGGCCTTTCCCTGAGGTACATGATACATGAGTGTGCCGTTAGGGAAGAGGGACAGCACTTCTGAATTTCATTATAGTGGTTAGAAACTGGGAATATGTCTGAACACAACTTGATTTAACATAGTGGCTGCCCAAATACTAGTCTGTTTACTTTCACACTAAATAATCCTTCCTTGTGGTTATGCTTCAGGGATGCAAGAAAGTGTGTTTGTCGCTGATCTCTAATACCTCTGACTCTTAAAGATTGTTTTTCTTATTTATCATTTGACATTATTGCTTAGGGCAACATGCACTCTTAGTAGCCAGTACCTGACAGAAATACCTCTATTGGTTGCACGAAGCTTCTGAATCTAGCTTTAAAAAAAATAATCTATTTATCCTGGGGCTTCTCCAAGCTTGACTAGGAAAGCATCCTGCTATTCTGGAGCATGAGGGGTCTAGGGTCTGGTGTATAGTTTTTGTTTCATGTACCTCACTGGGGCTAAGGTTAATTCCATTTGATAAACAGAATGAGCCAAAAGTTCTAAATGATGTTTCCCTGGATCTTAGTTCACTAATTTCTGCTTTGCTTCTGTCAAGGCAAGGTTCCTATAAGATCTATAGAGTCCTATTGTCTAATATTATCTTCCCCGTCACATAAAGTTTTCTTGGGCTTCTCCCCATTATCCTGGTCTTATCATTATTATCAGCATTATCATTTGTATGAGTTAGTTGTTTCTTAGTTTCAAGTGATATAGAACCAAACTATAGTTGGCTTACAACAAAAAGTACATTTATTCTTTTTTTTTTTAGTTCCTCTATTAATTTTCCTTTACAATTTTTTTTTTTAGTGGTTGCTGTCAAGATTATAGTATGCTTCTTAATTTATCACAGTCTACTTCAGAGTAATTCCAGTGGAATGCAGAAATTTTGCTCCACTATAGTTCCATTCCTTCTGTCCTCCTTTGTCTTTTACTGTCATTAAATACTATATGTTACATCTATATATGTTATAAACCTACCAGCACAGTGTTACAAGTATTGCTTTGTAGAACCTTCATTTATTCTTTTTTTTTTTTTCTGTAAGGACATTTTAATTCTGCTTTCATAAAGGAAGAGAGCATTTACAATGACATCCCTTTAACAAACACTGTTTATTTATGATAAATTTTAAGTTCAGCCAGTGTTGCCAAGAAATCATCCACATGGGTGATGCATTACTGTTGCACTAAGCAAAGTTAAGAGATTTAATTTCCTTGGATAATAATGGATTTAAATTATCTTGAATCACATACCTGTTGTATGTTTCTCATCTAAGTATTGCTTTGATAATTACAGTAGGGAAATTTCTCCTCTCACCTCCTCACACACATATAAACCAAACACAGACAGAAGAACGTGTATGTACACCCCAGAAGCACACTACCATAGCTACAAAGTTTGGTTTGCTGTTTACATATGAATAGAGTAGTTTTTGAAATGCATTATTCTAAAAAAGACAATGCATGATACCAAGATGGCAATCATATATTTTTTTTTTTTTTTTTTTTTTTTTTTTTTTAATTTTATTTTATTTATTTATTTTTGGCTGTGCTGGGTCTTCGGTTCGTGCGAGGGCTTTCTCTAGTTGCGGCAAGTGGGGGCCACTCTTCATCGCGGTGCGGGGACCGCTCTTCATCGCGGTGCGCGGGCCTTTCACTATCGCGGCCCCTCCCGTTGCGGGGCACAGGCTCCAGACGCGCAGGCTCAGCAGCTGTGGCTCACGGGCCCAGCTGCTCCGTGGCATGTGGGATCTTCCCAGACCAGGGCTCGAACCCGTGTCTCCTGCATTAGCAGGCAGATTCTCAACCACTGCGCCACCAGGGAAGCCCGGCAATCATATATTTTGAGGACCAACTACATACAAAAAAAGTGCTCACTTTCTTTAGTCTTATTAAATTTTCTAACTATACAGAAAAAAAAAATAGGTATGAGACAGCTGGAACTGATAAAGTCAGTTTCTCTGTTAAGAAAAATGTTTTTATTTCATTCAGTCCACTATATGAGTTTCACGCACTTAAAATGTATGTGACAATACAGTAGTCTCCCTTTACCTGTGGGGTCTATGTTCCGAGACCCCCAGTGGATGCCTGAAACCAAGGATAGTACTGAACCCTATAGATGCTATGTTTTTTCCTATACATACAAAATTATGATAAAGTTGATTTTATGCATTATGCACAGTAAGAGATTAACAAAAATAGGTAATAATAAAATAGAACAAGTATAACAATATACTGTAAAAAAAAGTTATACCAATGTAGTTTCTCTCTCTCTTATTGCACAAATTTAATTCCTGTTCTGTCTTAACTTAAGCACATGTCACACACTGTGGCGGTAACTTTTGAAGTGTGACAGCAAAACTAGCACCTTCATTTATTCTTACAGGAAGGTAAAAGGCCCAGAGTCTGGGCCAGCTTCAGACAAGGCTGGATTTAGTGCTTCAACCATGCCATTAGGACTCAGTTTCCCTCTATTTCTTTACTTTGCTGCCTAGTGTTCTGACTTCATTCTTAGTCTCCATTTAGCTCCAGGCTAAGTAGTGACAGTAGTGACAAGATTGCTGGGGCAGCTCTAGCCTTACATTTCCTCAGGTTCAAGTCCAGCTTAAAAGAGGTCTTTTATGGTAGCTTTTAAACAAGTCATGAAGTTTATTCTGATTGGACTAGTTTAGGTCATGTGCTCATTTCTGAACCAATCACTGTGGATAGAGGAATATGCAGTACATTCAGTGGCTTACGCCTGAGTCATGTGTTCTGGCCTTAGAACCAAGGGAAGGAGCCTCACGGGACAAGGGGCACATCTGCAGTGGGAGTCAGGAGCTGTTGTTGGAGGAGGGAAAATGAATTCTAGGGAGGCAAACAACAACTATTAGTGTTCTATTACTATCATAATTATCTTTAGGCTACCATTATATATACAGTTCCATTTAGTCTGTAGTACCTGGCACAGGAGCTGCATAATACATGTGTTTTTTTAAAGGGAACTTTATTATTTTTATTTATTTATTTTGGCGGCGTTGGGTCTTTGTTGCTGCGCACGGGCTTTCTCTAGTGGCGACGAGCGGGGGCCACTCTTCATTGTGGTGTGTGGGCTTCTCATTGCAGTGGCTTCTCCTGTTGTGGAGCACAGGCTCTAGGCACGCAGGCTTCAGTAGTTGTGGCACGTGGGCTCAGTAGTTGTGGCGCACGGGCTTAGCTGCTCCGTGGCATGTGGGATCTTCGCGGACCTGGGCTCAAACCTGTGTCCCCTGCGTTGGAAGGCGGATTCTTAACCACTGCGCCACCAGGGAAGCCCATAATACATGTTGAAGGAATGAGCTGTTTAGTAATGATAAACATGAGTTCGGTCTCTCAACCGCCAGTCAGACAGGGCTGCTGAAAGTCAGGGGCATAAAATGAAGAAAACATTATTCCCTTGAAGCATAAATAATATATCAGATTTTAAAGCTGTTCTTCAGATCTTTGTTATTAGATTATTTTGATTACGTAGGCAGTTTTTGCGCATATTATAAAATGAAATACATTTTATATTGCTATATAAATTGATGGTTTTAAGTCTCTCCCTAAGTGAGTGAATCTGACACACTTCACTTTCATCCGAATTGGAATGCTTCCAAAATGTGCTTTCAGATGTTGCAAATGCACCTCCATTCTGGTGCCTCGCTGTCTAAGCAAATGTCTTCCCACCCCCTGGGCGAGGGAGGGCGGAGGCGAGAGGGAAGCGGAGGAAACTGCCAAGTCAGCTTCAGCAGTGCAGGGGGATGTGTTCTTTCCTTTGCATCTTTCCACTCCTACTGCTTACTTTTTCTACCCTCTAAGCAGGGAAAGGCAGGACCAAGACTTTTGGTAGAGGAGAAGACACAGAAAATTATGTAACTATTTCTAAATTCTCCCAAGCGTGGTACTAAGAATGACATATAACCAGTACAATTCTGTATGCATAGAGACAAGATAATTCATTACTAGCACCATTGTATAAGCATAGAGCAGAATTAGTTCATTATATATATATGCATGTTTTAGGGCAGTAGGGAATAATCCTCTCATAGAACTCTGCTTGAGAAAGGCTGAGTTAGATCTTGGTATATCATCATCTTGTTTTATTTGAGTACCCTATTGTCTGTTGAAGAAAAGAAGGTTAATTTTGTCTCTGGCGATGGACAGGAATGCAAATCAGGATCCATCAAGTATGCACATATACACACATGCATACACACACATGCATGTATATGTACATATATAACATATATTTGTACAATACATATTGTGTTCGATATATTATGTATATAATATATATTCAACGTCCAATATATATATTTCAATATGTGTTTGTATATATATGTATGTATGTGTGTATACACACTTATACACACACACCACATGAAATTCTTTTTTAACTTCAGGAAGGAAGGAGCAGTATGGCCTCCTGAGTGTGAAGGAGAGCAAACCCTTCCTCAGTACCCATGGCTCCCCCCTTGGAGATGCAGAAATTGCTGCTGAGGCGCATCCCAGCAGCCCAGAGTGAGCAGAAAATGGCAGTGTAGTCAACTCCGTCCTTGGGCCCTGCCCCATCATTGGACTCTGTAGGTCTGCTCTGAGAAGGGCAGGTGTCTTTCCCCTTGACAACACTGTGTGGGCACCCTGTGCTTTGGTGGCTGTGGTGGGTTCCCCGCACTTAGGGAGGAGAGCCGGGTGAATCTCATGGAGAAGCACCTTACGTGTTGCCTCCATTCTGCCCAAGATGGCAGCCCTTCTAGTGGGAAGAGGCTCCCTCCATTCTGCATGAGGCTAAGCTTTGTCACTCTCTTGCCATTTGGCCATGAAGTAACTGAAAAGATTCCTTCTACGTATGTATCTTCAATTTCATTGCCTGGAATGAGAGCTCTGGAGAAGGGTATAGAACCATGAGTCTTCTGAGGAGGTGTCAGAACTATGGGGCAGAGACAGCTGGTGCCTTATGCACATTTGGCCATGGCTCCACGTGGCATACAGCCCAGAGACTATGTAAAGGAGCAGCCATAACCCAATCAGATATGCAAGTGGGGTAGGTAGGGTTAGAAGGATACCCCTCGCTCTTCCATGAAGCACACAGAATAACCCTCCTTCTTCCCTATGCACAGACCACATATGAGTTGGACACCTTGAGTTTGCATAATGCTTTTCATCTAGATACTTCAAAACACTTCTTTGGAGAGAATTTCTGAAGAGTCAGAGAAATGGGAAGAAAATCAAAGCTTGATTGTTACAACCTCACTCTGATTTTATAACACACTGAGCAGGAATGGTCTGTCACGTCAGTTAATATTCCTGTGCATTTTTTCCTCCTCTCTCCACTGACTGCTTCCCAGGGGTAACTTAGCAAAATCTAGCAAAGGACTTCATCAGTCAGGGCTACATTATGAAATTTTGACTCACTGAAGGCAATTTGGTGAGCAGTTTTTCAAAGCTGATTTTCCATTAGGAAGAAGATGGGACGTTGGGAATTAAGTGGGAACAAAACAAACTGGCAAAGATATGTATTGCAACTGCTAAATGAGACAAGTAGTGAGTCATCTGGTTTCGCCACAGCCCTTCTCTGTGAAAGCTGCCGTGCTTGTGGACTTTGCTGCCTTTCTGTATTTGTAAACTGCAAATAGGTTTTAAAACGTTATTCTGATAAAGGGTGGATTCACTTTATTCTTGTTCCCTAAGGTCTGACCTAAGGGTTGGACTTAGGAGTAGATTTTCTTAATAAAAACTGTTCAAACATTTCATGATTTAAATATTTATTTAATCCTTCACTTTTAATTAAAATTAAACTGACCTGTTTCACATAGCCTTAGCCTAGTAAAAGGTAAAGTTTACCTTTTATTCAGGTGGCATTAGTGTGAAATATTTGCTTCATCACAAAACAAACTGAGAGAGCAATTTGAAATCAGGTCAAATAAAATCAGCAGTCAGTTTGGATGGTAGTCTTTTCCTCTACCCTTGCATTCTATTTCTGCAGCCTTAAATTTTCCATAAGGGAAAAAAAATGTAACAACAGAGAAAAAGAATAAAAGAGGAAAATAATAAGAAAAACAGAATACTGTGAAAATGTGTAAAACTTTCTGTGACCAAACTGCTGCTGCTGTTAATAAAGGACCCAGAGTGTAACTGCTATAGAAGGGATGCAAGCAAAGTGATTTGAGAAGGTCATGGTTCATAAACTCAAACGGCAAAGGATCTAAGCAAGAAACAGAAATGAGTGATTGCAACCAAGGCAGTAGGGGTGACCAAGCCAACAGGAGAATGCTTGTTCAGTCTAAAACATTCACATTGAATTTAAAGACTACTGAGGGCCTGCTGTGGACTTCCAGTTTTCCATCCCTGGAACATGGAGGAGGAAGTTAACTCTTGCAGAAAAGCTTTCATTTATATTAAACCTTGCAGAATGTGTAAAATTTCAAGAAAAAATAGAGAAAGAGCAGGAAGGGACATTCAAACCTGAAAAGTTTCACAAACACAAGCCTAGGTGGCAGTGGGAGAAGAGCTTTTGTGAGTAGAATGAGGTCTTGAGTGCCAGTGTGAGGAGTTTAAACTTTATTTAGTGTGTCCAGAATAGAATTCTACATCCCCTCCAAACTATTCTTTTCCCAGGGTACCGCGGCTCAGAAATGTTGCTACCATTCCACCTGTCACTCTGGCCACAACCTAAGAGCTACCATATTTTACTTTCTTTTTCTCTCAGACCCCAGGGACAGAGTCAGGTTTTGTGTAAATGAATCTCACAAATTGGTGGAGGGTTCTCTTTAAGGAAAAGGCTGTAAAACTAGGTGCAAACATGAGTATTTATTTTGCATGGCCTGTGCAAGTGGCAGGAAACCCACTTCTGCAGAACTTACATCAAAGCCATCATTGGAATCTGCTGCCTCTACCTTCAGAAGTACATTCCAAATCCAACTGCTTCTCCTGACATCCACTGCTACTTCACCAGACCAAGCCTCCATCAGCTCTGGCATAGATCCCTATAATTCTGGCCCCCTAACTGGCCTCCCTAGTGACACTCTTGCCCTGCTGCAATCTATTCCAGACACATCAGGCAGAATGATCCTTTTAAAATCTAAATCAGATCACAGCATCTCTTTCCTCAAAATCCTTCAGTGGCTATCTATCATACACAGAATAAAATCCAAAGTTCTTCCTCTGGGCTCCAAGGTTGTAGTATATAGACTCTACTTACTTCTCGGGCAACATCTTCTGCCACCCTTCCCACTGATCACTCCCCTGTAGCCACACTGGCTTCCTTGCTATTCCTTTAACCAGACAAGCACTCCACTGCCTTAGGGCCTTTGCATTTGTTTTTCCCTCTGCTTGGATCACCCTTTCCATAAATATTTTCATGTCTCTCCCCATCACTTTATACAACTTAGCTCATATGTCACCTTCTGATCACCCTGTCTAAATGTCCACCCTTTAATCTCTATCCCTTTACTTAATTTTCTTTATATTCTTTTTTTTTTTTTTTTAATTTATTTATTATTTATTTTTGGCTGTGTTGGGTCTTCGTTTCTGTGCGAGGGCTTTCTCTAGCTGTGGCAAGCGGGGGCCACTCTTCATCGCGGTGCGCGGGCCTCTCACTATCGCGGCCTCTCTTGTTGCGGAGCACAGGCTCCAGACGCGCAGGCTCAGTAGTTGTGGCTCACGGGCCCAGTTGCTCCGCGGCATGTGGGATCTTCCCGGACCAGGGCTCGAACCCGTGTCCCCTGTATTGGCAGGCAGACTCTCAACCACTGCGCCACCAGGGAAGCCCCTTTCTTTATATTCTTTATCACTGCTTACTTTATTTTTATTTTTTCATGTTATTGTCTATTGTCCCCACTGCATGTAAACTCCATGAAGGCAGAGATTTTATCTGTTTTATTCACTTCTGTTTTCCCAAAGCCTAGCAAAGTACCTGCCTTAGAGAATAGTGTAAATCCTTCTCTGGAGGTATATGGCATTCCCCAAAGCCTCCACAATTTTTCAAACCCAGTGTCCAGCATTTACTTTTTAAAAATTCCAGGCATACCAGGAAACAGGACCAAAAGAAAAGAAATAGGCAATAGAAAGAGACCTGCAGATGACCCAGCTATTGAAATTATCAGGCACAAACTAAATTAATATGTTTTTAAAAACCCAGATTAAACATATGAGACATGATGAAGATACAGATGCAATATGGTAAAAAGATCTAACATGAGTGCAGTTGGACTCCTAGGGAAAAAGAGAAGAAATAAGGTAGAAAAAATATTTGAAAAGATAATAGCCAAGAATTTTTCAAAAGTGATATAAAAAAAAAAAATCCATCCACAAACTCAGTCAGCTTTCCAAGCCCCTAAAGGGATAAATACAAAGAAAACCACAATGAGGCACATCATTGTAACACTGCTAAAAGTGACAGAGAGAACACCTTGAAGAAGAAGGAGGAGGAGGAGGGGAAGGGGGAGAAGGAGGAGAAGAAAAGGAAGCTGGAAAAATAAGGCACTGCCTTCAAAAGAATAACAACAAGACTGACAAATTAGGTCACATTGGAAGATATGGCAGAAGAGAGATGGTGGAAGTAGAAGGCAATGTAATGGCATCTTTAAAGTGCTAAAAGAAAACAATTGTCAACCTAGAAGTTTCTACCTAGCAGATATATTCTCCAAAGATGAAGGCAAAACAGTAATTTCCAGACAAATAAAATCTGAGAGAATCTGTCATCAACAGACCTGCACTGAAAGAAATATTAAAAGTTTTTCAGACAAAGGGAAGATTATTGCAGACAGATGTAGAGAAATGTAGTTGATAACCTCTCTGTGATCCTCTCAACATGGAAACCAGCTCCTCCAAGGACTCCTGCCCACACTGGCACTCTGATTTCCTCTGCAGGCCACCCACACCTTGCCTTGGGGCTCCCATCAAGGCCCTGCTCCCTCTGCACACCCTCATCTCCAGTTGCTGATCCCCTGCCCCCCACCTGCATTCCAGAGAGTTGCTTCCTGCTTACCCAGTGACTGCAGACCAGCTCCAGCCTGGGCAAACCAGTGGACTCCTCTACTATCCAGTAGTCTAAGCTACACCTTCTCCAGCAAGGTCTGAACTCCTTCCATGTTTGTCCTTTCTTGAGTACTCTCTCAGATGTAGGATACCATGTAGATTTTCCTTATACTTTATAGTCATTCTTATCAGGGTGTAATAGTTGTTTATTAAGCCTATTAACTTTATTAAACTTCTACTGTTTAACCCACTGATTGGATTCAGATTAATACAAAGGACTATGTCAAAATGATAAAGGGTCATTCCACCAAAGAGATAGAACAAATTCTAAATTTGAATTCAGCTAATAATATAACTTCAAATTATACAAAGCAAAAATGGACATAACTAAAAAGAGAAATGAATTAATATATAATTATAGTGAGAAATTTAATATCTCTCAGTAATTGATAGAAAAAGCAGAGGTAGCTTCACTAGATATAGAAGATCCAAACAATACAACTAACGCACTTGATCTAATTGATATCCAGAGTACTCCACTTAAAGACAACAGAATACACACTCTTTTAAAGGGCACATGGAACATTTACCAAAATTGACTGTATGTCAGCTCATAAAGGACACCTCAACACATATTAAGGTATTGAAGTCATTTAGAGTATGTTCTCCTACCACAGTGATATTGAGTGAGAAATAGATCATGAAAAGAAAAAATTTCCAAATATTTTGAAAATCAGCAATATAGTTCCAAATTAGGTGTAACCTTGTAAGGTTTTGGACCCATTCTAAATAATGTTCTCTTTGTTTAATGTAGTTTAAAAACATTGCCTTTAAGTTATACTTGGATCTACCATATCAAAATCACAGGCTCATTACTCATATTTTACAAGGTTACATGTTAATTGAACTTGATCTATGTCGTACTCCCTGTCTTTTATTCACATGTCACACTGAGTGACTTTGCATATTTCAAAAAAAAAAATCAAATATGCATTTAAAGGACAATGGCTCGCTAAGATTAGGGTATTTTTAAAGTGGCCTGCCTTCACCACTTAACCTCTCCATGCCACAGTTTTCTCACATATAAAATAAGAAAGTTTGAATTGGAAGTCTTTAAGAGCTTTCTAACTCTTAACATTTTATGAGTAAGTGAGCTCTAAATATGTACAAGTATTTTATTTTAAGAAGTATATATATTAGATTACCAGAAAACACTGTCAAAGACCATTAATTAAGCTAGATGCAAATGTAGTCTTCATTTACATGGTTTCTTTTTTTTTTCTTTCTTACAAATTTATCTTATTTATTTTTGGCTGTATTGAGTCTTTGTTGCTGTGTGCAGGCTTTTTCTAGTTGTGGTGAGTGGGGGCTTCTCTTCGTTGCGGTGTGCGGGCTTCTCATTGCGGTGGCTTCTCTGGTTGAGGAGCACGGGCTCTAGGCGCGCGGGCTTCAGTAGTTGTGGCATGCAGGCTCAGTATTTGTGGCGCACAGGCTCTAGAGTGCAGACTCTGTAGTTGTGGTGCACAGGCTTAGTTGCTCTGCAGCATGTGGGATCTTCCCGGACCTGGGCTCGAACCCATGTCCCCTGCATTGTCAGATGGATTCTTAACCACTGTGCCACCAGGAAAGTCCCCATTTACATGGATTCTTGATTGAGCAAAGAAATATGAACAGTCCAAGTCATTTTTTTTCCAGAACAGTGGTTAATTTTTGGACTTAGGGGTGACTGTGAGATAAAAAAGAAGTAAATCTAGGAGGTGTTAATGATGATGTGACATACTAATGACAGTGTTTAAAATATCCTGGGATTAATCTTGAACGTGCTCATGTATGCTCTCAAGATGATGTTAATGTGAAAGGCCTTTCCTGGAACAGGTTTCTGGTCATCTAGTCTGACTTGAGCTGTCAGATCTACCACCAGTAAATAATTTGAACATCAGATATATTTTATTATATATTTTTTCTCTATGTTAATATTATTATTATTAGGCTATATTGGTATGTTTCCTAGGAGGAGTGGGGAGAACTCTCAATGATATACAGAAGGGTTAACACTGATATTACCTTTGCATTTTCCTTGGAGTTCTTAGTAACTAAAATTTGAATGCAGCCTTTGCAGTGTGCACATAACTTCTTCATATTTATTTGATACTTGGGAGCATTATGATGCATCAGAAAAAGCAAGGACATTTAAGCCAGACAGACAAAAGCCACACTTTTCAGTTCTAGTGTGGCTATTTACTTACTCTGAGCCTTCCAAGTATTGGTTTGGCCAAAAAAGTGCTTTCGGTTTTTAAGTAAAAATAAAAGACACATTTTTAATTTTCACCAAGAACTTTATTGAACAATGTATTTACCCTTTTTTCCCACTACCTTCTGCCATTTTTGAGGCAACTTCATAATTCCATCTTCCCAAAACTTTTAATCTTTTTGAGCAAAGAACTGTTCCAGATGCCTTTTACAGTCTTCCAGGGAATTGAAATTTTTTCCATTAAGAGAATTTTGTAAAGACTGAAATAAATGGAAATCCGAAGGTGCAATGTCTGGTGAATACAGTGGATGAATCAGAACTTCCCAGCCAAGCTGTAACAGTTCTTGCCTGGTCATCAAAGAAAGATGCGGTCTTGCATTATCCTGATGGAAGATTATGCATTTCCTATTGACTTATTCCGGATGCTTTTCGTCAAGTGCTGCTTTCAGTTGGTCTAATTGGGAGCAGTACTTGTTGGAATGAATCGTTTGGTTTTCTGGAAGGAGCTCATAATAGAGGACTCCCTTCCCATCCCACCATATACACAACATCACCTTCTTTGGATGAAGACCGGCCTTTGGTATGGTTGGTGGTGGTTCATTTCACTTGCCCCACGATCTCTTCCGTTCCACATTATTGTACAGTATCCACTTTTCATTGCCTGTCACAATTTATTTTAAAAATGGGACGTTTTCATTACATTTAAGTAGAAAATCGCATGTGGAAATACGGTCCAGAAGGGTTTTTTCTCTTAACTTATGTGGAATCCAAACATCAAAGCAATGAACATAACGAAGCTGGTGCAAAAGCATTTTCAACACTTGATTTGGATATTTTGAGTATGTCGGCTATCTCCTGTGTGGTATAATGTTGATTGTTCTCAATTAATGTCTCAATTTGATCGCTATCAACTTCAGCTGGTCTACCCGACCATGGAGCATCACCCGATGAGAAACCTCCAGCACGAAACCTCGCAAACCACTTTTAACATGTTCGATCAGTCACAGCACCTTCTCCATACGCTACACAAATCTTTTTTTGCATTTCCATTGTGTTTTTACTTTTCTTGAAATAATAAAGCATAATATGCCGAAAATGTTGCTTTTTTCTTCCATCTTCAATATTAAAATGGCTACACAAAAATTCACCAGTTTTGTTAATTTTTTTTTTTTAAATGCACACTGATATGACAGCTGTCACAATACAATCGAACAAAATTGTTTCAAATGTAGTTAAAGACAACTAAGCCCTACTAGAGCCATCTTACGGAAAAAACTGAACAAACCTTTTGGCCAACCCAGTAGTTACTTAATGTTTCTGTGCATGCTTTTGACTGCAGGTAACTGAAATCCAGATCGAAACTAGCTTAAATGAAAAAGGCATCTGTAGTCTTTTAATTGAAAAAGTCTAGAGAGGGCAGCTGTCAGGGGCTCTCTCGCCGTCCCTCTGTGACTGTTTTGGCTTCTCCCTCCTCTGTGTGAGCTTCTTCCTCTGACTGGTAGGGGATGGATGTAGCAGTTTCAGGCATCACACTTGAACATCCTAGTATAGCCTTACCAGTTATTAATGTATTAAAGTACTTTGGTACCAGTTGATAAGTACCTGCTAAGTGCCCCCAACATCCAGCTGCTGCAGCATCATGCCCCAGGACTTTCCCACAGTCTAGCACCTAAGGGGGTGATATAGGGCACAACAGGGAACTCCAGACCCTGCTTCAGTATTATGTCCAGCATTCATTCTGATTACCCTGCTGGCACATATCAACATTTGGAGGAAGAGAGTCTATCTTTCCATATGGCTTTGTGTAAGAGCAAGAAAACTTCTTTCTCAGAAGTTCCCTAGTTCACTGTCCCCCATTTCCCTTTGCCCATACTGGATAATGTGTTCATTTTCTGACCAGTTTCTCTGGCTAGGGGAATGTCATGCCCTTATTAGCTTAGAATAAAGTTCAAAAATGGAAAAATGGGATAGGCTCACCCTTAAAGTTAGAGGAAGGGATGACTTCCTTGCTGGGTGCAAAAGGGGTGGATATCAGAATAAAAGTCAGAATATAATTGAGAAGGGGGAAATGGCTAATAGAAAGGCAGCCATCAGTGCCTGCTCTTTTAGTCTCAATATCATCAGCTATAAAATGGTGTTAATGTTATCTACTTCACAACAATGTAGTAGGAATTAAATGAGGTGATATGGTACATTACTTTGAACAGAGTTTGGTTCATTGATTCACATTAGGTGCTCAACAAATAGTTACCAACAGTACAAACAATAATAATGATTTGCTCTTGTCAAGGACTCTGAAGGGTCTGAGATTTCTCACCATTTGCAAGCCTAACAAGTTAGCCTGCCATAGTTTAATGGATCTTGGCTGAAGATACAACACCTCTAGGTCAGAAATAAAGAACTTTTTCACTCCTGGCATTAACAGTAGCCAGAGTATCAGCATTTTCTGTGCCAGTTCCTTGAGCCCCAGTTCCCACGTGGTGATTCTAAGAAGGCCAGGTGACACCTCGAAATGCAGTGAGTGACATTATAAGGGAGAAACTCTGAGCTTAGGGAAGCCAAATATTTTATAAAGGCAGTAAGCATGCCTGTTCTTTGCTCCAGAGGGAGACATGATCTCTGTCTTCCAAGGCTGTTCTCTGTATAAACATTCTTGAAAAGATATCTCAGAACAAAAGCAGCCTGTGCCACTATTCACAAAACATGCAGAAATTCAAGAGTCCCATGGAGAATTATCTCCCAACAGTTGTTTGCTGGTAAATGGGTAAAAAACTTTAAATATTTTTCCTTAGCAGGCAAGTTTAATTTTTCTTACTTGAAGCATTTGACTAATATTCTTTTAATGTAAGATTTGCCAGGTGTATAATATGTTGGTGGGGGACCAAATGTTCCTGGGCATTTATATGAGAAGTCTTAATAGATGAAGTGAAGCTTATTATGTATAATCATTATCCATGTCCACTCACAGTTTAGTGTACACTGATAACTGGGCAGCTCTAACTGGAATGCCTTAAAAAGAACACAGGTTAGTATAAATTCTACCATATCCCTGTAAAACCCAGCACAACTCTCATCTGCAACAAGATAATGTCTCTTCACTTTAAATTAAGTGGACAGGCATTGGTTCAAGATGGCAGACTAGAAGGATGTGCTCTCACTCCGTCTTACGAGAGCACCAGAATCACAACTAACTGCTGAACGATCATCGACAGGAAGACACTGGAACTCACCAAAATGATACCCCACATCCAAAGACAGAGCAGAAGCCACAATGAGACGGTAAGAGGGACGCAATCACAATAAAATCAAATCCCATTACTGCTGGGTGGGAGAGTCACAAACTGGAGAACACTTATACCACAGAAGTCCACCCACTGGAGTGAAGGTTCTGAGCCCCACGTCAGGCTTCCCAACCTGGGGGTCCGGCAACAGGAGGAGGAATTCCCAGAGAATCAGACTTTGAAGGCTAGTGGGATTTGACTGCAGGACTTCGACAGGACTGGAAGAAACAGAGACTCCAGTCTTGGAGGGCACACACAAAGTAGTGTGCGCAATGGGACCCAGGGGAAGGAGCAGTGACCCCATAGGAGACTGAACCAGACCTATCTGCTAGTGTTGGAGGGTCTCCTGCACAGGCGGGGGGTGGCTGTGTCTCACCGTGAGGACAAGGACACTGGCAGCAGAAGTTCTGGGAAATACTCCTTGGCGTGAGCCCTCCCAGAGTCCACCGTTAGCTCCACCAAAGAGCTCGGGTACACTCCAGTGTTGGGTCGCCTCAGGCCAAACAACCAACAGGGAGGGAACCCAGCCCCACCCATCAGCAGACAAGCAGATTAAAGTTTTACTGAGCTCTGCCCACCAGAGCAACAGCCACCTCTACCCACCACCAGTCCCTCCCATCAGGAAACTTGCACAACCCTCTTAGATAGCTCTGCCCACCAAAGGGCAGACAACAGAAGCAAGAAGAACTACAATCCTGCAGCCTGTGGAACAAAAACCACATTCACAGAAAGACAGACAAGATGAACAGGCAGAGGGCTATGTACCAGATGAAAGAACAAGATAAAACCCCAGAAAAACAACTAAATGAAGTGGAGATTGGCAACCTTCCAGAAAAAGAATTCAGAGTAATGATAGGGAAGATGATCCAGGACCTCAGAAAAAGAATGGAGGCAAAGTTCGAGAAGTTGCAAGAAATGTTAAACAAAGACCTAGAAGAATTAAAGAACAGACAAACAGAGATGAACAATACAGTAACTGAAATGAAAAATACACTAGAAGGAATCAATAGCAGAATAACTGAGGCAGAAGAACGGATAAGTGACCTGGAAGACAGAATGGTGGAATTTACTGCTGTGGAACAGAATTAAAAAAAAGGATGAAAAGAAATGAAGACAGCATAAGAGACCTCTGGGACAACATTAAACACACCAACATTTGCATTATAGGGGTCCCAGAAGGAGAAGAGAGAGAGAAAGGACCCAAGAAAATATTTGAAGTGATTATAGTTGAAAACTTCCCTAACATGGGAAAGGAAATAGCCACCCAAGTCCAGGAAGTGCAGAGAGTCCCATACAGGATAAACCCAAGGAGAAACATGCCGAGACACATAGTAACCAAATTGACAAAAATTAAAGACAAAGAAAAATTATTGAAAGCAGCAAGGGAACAACGACATACAAGGGAACTCCCATAAGGTTAACAGCTGATTTCACAGCAGAAACTCTTCAAGCCAGAAGGGAGTGGCATGACATATTTAAAGTGATGAAAGGGAAGAACCTACAATCAAGATTACTCTACCGGGCAAGGATCTCATTCAGATTCGATGGAGAAATCAAAAGCTTTTCAGACAAACAAAAGCTAAGAGAATTCAGCAGCACCAAACCAGCTCTACAACAAATGGTAAAGGAACTTCTTTAAGTGGGAAACACAAGGGAAGAAAAGGACCTACAAAAACAAACCCATAACAATTAAGAAAATGGTAATAGGAACATACATATCGATAATTACCTTAAACATGAATGGATTAAATGCTCCAAGCAAAAGACACAGGCTCGCTGAGTGGATACAAAAACAAGACCCATATATATGCTGTCTACAAGAGACCCACTTCAGACCTAGGGACACATACAGACTGAAAGTGAGGGGATGGAAAAAGATATTCCATGCAAATGGAAATCAAAAGAAAGCTGGAGTAGCAATACTCATATCAGATAAAATAGACTTTAAAATAAAGATTGTTACAAGAGACATGGAAAGACACTACATAATGATCAAGGGATCAATCCAAGAAGAAGATATAACAATTATAAATATATATGCACCCAACATAGGAGCACCTCAATACATAAGGCAACTGCTAACAGCTGTATAAGAGGAAATCAACAGTAATACAGTAATAGTGGGGGACATTAACACCTCACTTACACCAATGGACAGATCATCCAAACAGAAAATTAATAAGGAAACACAAACTTTAAATGATATATTAGACCAGATAGATTTAATTGATATTTATAGGACATTCCATCCAAAAACAGCAGATTACACTTTCTTCTCAAATACCCACGGAACATTCTCCAGGATAGATCATGTCTTGGGTCACAAATCAAGCCTCAGTAAATTCAAGAAAATTGAAATCATATCAAGCATCTTTTTTGACCACAGTGCTATGGGATTAGGAATCAATTACAGGAAAAAAACATAAAAAACACAAACACATGGAGGCTAAACAATACGTTACTAAATAACCAAGAGATCACTGAAGAAATCAAAGAGGAAATCAGAAAATACCTAGAGACAAATGACAATAAAAACACGATGATCCAAAACCTGTGGGATGCAGCAAAAGCAGTTTTAAGAGGGAAGTTTATAGCAATACAATCCTACCTCAAGAAACAACAAACATCTCAAATAAACCATCTAACCTAACACCTTCTCTAAAGGAACTAGAGAAAGAAGAACAAACAGAACCCAAAGTTAGTAGAAGGAAAGAAATCATAAAGATCAGAGCAGAAATAAATGAAATAGTAACAAAGAAAACAATAGCAAAGATCATTAAAACTAAAAGCTGGTTCTTTGAGAAGATAAACAAAATTGATAAACCATTAGCCAGACTCTTCAAGAAAAAGAGGGAGAGGACTCAAATCAATAAAATTAGAAATGAAAAAGGAGACGTGACAACAGACACCGCAGAAATACAAAGCATCCTAAGAGACTACTACAAGCAACTCTATACCAATAAAATGGACAACCTGGAAGAAATGGACAAATTCTTAGAAAGGTATAACCTTCCAAGACTGAACTAGGAAGAAATAGAAAATATGAAGAGACCAATCACAAGTAATGAAATTGAAAAATCGAAAAGTGATTAAAATTGAAAAAGTGATTAAAAATCTTCCAGCAAACAAAAGTCCAGGACCAGGTGGCTTCACAGGTGAATTCTGTCAAACATTTAGAGAAGAGCTAACACCTATCCTTCTCAAACTCTTCCAAAAAATTGCAGAGGAAGGAACACTCCCAAACTCATTCTATGAGGCCACCATCACCCTGATATCAAAACCAGACAAAGATACCAGAAAAAAAGAAAATTACAGACCAATATCACTGATGAATATAGATGCAAAAATCCTCAACAAAATACTAGCAAACAGAATCCAACAACATTAAAAGGGTCATACACCATGATCAAGAGGGATTTATCCCAGGGATGCAAGGATTCTTCAGTATATGCAAATCAATCAATGTGATACACCATATTAACAAATTGAAGAATAAAAACCATATGATCATCTCAGTAGTTGCAGAAAAAGCTTTTGACAAAATTCAACACCGTTTATGATAAAAACTCTCCAGAAAGTGGGCATAGAGGGAACCTACCTCAACTTAATAAAGGCCATATATGACAAACCCACAGCAAACATCATTCTCAATGGTGAAAAACTGAAAGCATTTCCTGTAAGATCAGGAACAAGATAAGGATGTCCACTCTCACCACTATTATTCAACATAGTTTTGGAAGTCCTAACCACAGCAATCAGAGAAGAAAAAGAAAAGGAATACAAATTGGAAAAGAAGAAGTAAAACTGTCACTGTTTGCAGATGACAGGATACTAAACGTAGAGAATCCTAAAGATGCCACCAGAAAACTACTAGAGCCAATCAATGAATTTGGTAAAGTTGCAGGATACAAAATTAATGCACAGAAATCTCTTGCATTCCTATACACTAATGATGAAAAATCTGAAAGAGAAATTAAGGAAACACTCCCATTTACCACTGCAATAAAAAGAATAAAATTCCTAGGAATAAACCTACCTAGGGAGACAGAAGACCTCTATGCAGAAAACTATAAGACACTGATGAAAGAAATTAAAGATGATACAAAGAGATGGAGAGATATAACATGTTCTTGGATTGGAATAATCAATATTGTGAAAATGACTATACTACCCAAAGCAATCTACAGATTCAAGGCAATCCCTATCAAATTACCAATGGCATTTTTAACAGAACTAAAACAAAAAATCTTAAAATTTGTATGGAGACACAAGAGATGCCAAATAGCCAAAGCAGTCTTGAGGGAAAAAAACTGAGCTGGAGGAATCAGACTCCCTGACTTCAGACTATACTACAAAGCTGCAGTAATCAAGACAATATGGTACTGGCACAAAAACAGAAATATAGATCAATGGAACAGGATAGAAAGCCGAGAGATAAACCCACGCACCTATGGTCAACTAACCTATGACAAAGGAGGCAAGGATATACAACGGAGAAAAGACAGTCTCTTCAGTAAGTGGTGCTGGGAAAACTGGACAGCTACATGTAAAAGAATGAAATTAGAACACTCCCTAACACCACACACAAAAATAAACTCAAAATGGATTAAAGACCTAAATGTAAGACCAGACACTATCAAACTCTTAGAGGAAAACATAGGAAGAACACTCTTTGACATAAATCACAGCAAGATCTTTTTTGATCCACCTCCTAGAGTAATGGAAATAAAAACAAAAATAAACAAGTGGGACCTAATGAAACTTCAAAGCTTTTGCACAGCAAAGGAAACCATAAACAAGACGAAAAGACAACCCTCAGAATGGGAGAAAATATTTGCAAACAAATCAACTGACAAAGGATTAATCTCCAAAATATGTAAACAGCTCATGCAGCTCAATATTAAGAAAACAAACAACCTAATCCAAATGTAGGCAGAAGACCTAAATAGACATTTCTCCAAAGAAGACATACAGATGGCCAAGAAGCACATGAAAAGATGCTCAGCATCACTAATTATTAGAGAAATGCAAATCAAAACTACAGTGAGGTATCACCTCACACCAATTAGAGTGGCCATCATCAGAAAATCTACAAACAACAAATGCTGGAGAGGGTATGGAGAAAAGGGAACCCTCTTGCACTGTTGGTGGGAATGTAAATTGGTACAGCCCCTATGGAGGACAGTATGGAGGTTCCTTAAGAAACTAAAAACTGAATTACCATGTGACCCAGCAATCCCACTACTGGGCATATACCCAGAGGAAACAATAATTCAAAAAGACACATGCACCCCAATGTTCATTGCAGCACTATTTACAATAGCCAGGTCATGGAAACAACCTAAATGCCCATCGACAGACGAATGGATAAAGAAGATGTGGTACATATATACAGTGGAATATACTCAGCTGTAAAAAGGAACGAAATTGAGGCATTTGTAGAGATGTGGATGGATCTAGAGACTGTCATACAGAGTGAAGTAAGTCAGAAAGAGAAAAACAAATATCGTATATTAATGCATATATGTGGAACCTAGAAAAATGGTACAGATGAACCGGTTTGCAGGGCAGAACTAGAGACAGAGATGTAGAGAACAAACGTATGGACACCAAGGCGGGAAGGTGGCGGGGGTTGGTGGTGGTGGTGTGATGAATTGGGAGATTGGGATTGACATATATATACTAATATGTATAAAATGGATAACTAATAAGAACCTGCTGTATAAAAAAATAAATAAAATAAAATTCAAAAGGAAAAAAGAAGGAAAAATAAATTAATATATTAAGTGGACATTTAAGGTCTTGGAAGAACATGGAGAAAGGGGGATTGGGGTTGTCTGGGAAAAGAGAGAAGGGCTAAGAATGTACAACAGGAAGAGATCCATAGCTACTCAATTGTATTATATAACCATACACAAAGAGATGTAAAATTTTCTCTAAATGTATATCAGCACTAGCCCTCCCCTCAAGTATCACAACATAAGCTGAACTTTGCTTCATCAATTCCAGTGTGTAGGACTCTAGTGGACTTTGGAATCAAACAAGATGTTCCAGCCTCTGCTGCTGACTAACTTTGTGAGTGTCCACAAGTTTCACATTTTTGCTTCTTAACTGGAAAGTAGATATAATAATAGCACCTACCTCATAAGGCCATTATGAAGAGTAAATTCTGAAAATTTACTCTTTAGCATAGAGTCCAGTATACATTGTCAGTAAATGGTAGCTGATTTACGTGTTGAAAAAATTTTAGTGATGATAATCTTAATGATATATGAAAAAAAAATATGTCCTGTCCTCCATCCATATCCCTCATACATGTGGGACAAAAGCCATTTTATAAACCAACTACACATGACGAGTGTAGACTGGTCATCTAAATGGTGAGGCATCCCAGAGACTCAGTGCCACCTCCAGGCCACCATGAGGTGTCTCTGGGTAATGTTCATCTGTCCATTTCCTGTACTCTGTGCAGTCATAGAGCCTGTTCCCAGCTCCAGAAGATGGGTGTAAGATGCAGTAGTTAAATTTCAGAATGTTCTTTATGCATTCTGGTTCCACTTCTTTTTTTATGGAGTTATAGTTGATATACCATGTTGTATAAGTTTCAGGTGTACAACATAGTGACTCACAGTTTTCAAGGTTATATTCCATTTATAGTTATTATAAAATATTGGCTGTATTCCTTGTGCTGCACAATATATCCTTGTAGCTCATTTATTTTATGCATAGTAGTTTGTACCTCTTAATCCCCTACCCCTGTCTTTCCCCTCCCCCCTTCCCTCCTTATATCTGTCTCTTTTTTCTTATATTCACTAGTTTGTTTTATTTTTTAGATTCCACATGTAAGTGATATCACACCTTATTGTCTTTGACCTATTTCACTAAGCATAATACCCTCCAAGTCCACCCATGTTGGTGCAAATTTTTATTCTTTTTTATACATACATATACACACCACATTTTCTTCATCCATTCATCTGTTGATGGACACTTAGGTTGCTTCCATATCTTGGCGATTGTAAATATTGCTGCTATGAACATAGGGGTGCATGTATCTTGAATTAGTGTCTTGGGGTTTTTGGGAGGATATGTACCCAGGAGTGGAATGGTTCCACTTTTTGACTGTAAACTGATCAACACCTCAACAAAAAGTTGTAATATTTAAATAAATTATGTTTATAAATTTCTAACTAGCACCGTTTCTGGCACATTTTACACATTCAATAATTATTTCTTCTTTCTTTTTCTCTCTGTTGTATTAAGGTGGACCAAGTATTTTCTCCAAATGGTTGTCAACTGACACTTTTGGGGTCTAGAAGGAGCAACTCGTTCAGCAAATCTTAAAGTCCTTAAATTTTAGTGAGCATCAGAATCACTCAGGGAGATTTTCAAAAATGCAGAATTCCCAGGCCCCATCCACAAAATTTTTTTTCATTAATTTATTTATTATTATATTTATTTTTGGCTGTGTTGGGTCTTCATTTCTGTGCGAGGGTTTTCTCCAGTTGCGGAGAGCGGGGGCCACTCTTCATCGCGGTGCGCGGGCCTGTCAGTGTCGTGGCCTCTCTTGTGGCGGAGCACAGCCTCCAGACGCGCAGGCTCAGTAGCTGTAGCTCACGGGCTTAGTTGCTCCACAGCATGTGGGATCTTCCCAGACCAGGGCTCGAACCCGTGTCCCCTGCATTGGCAGGCAGATTCTTAACCACTGCGCCACCAGGGAAGCCCACCACAAAATTTTTGAATGACTAAATCTGAGGTGGTGCCCAGTAATCTGCATTTTTAACAAACTCTCCAGGGGATTCTTCTGGTGTCAGGGATGTGTGGACCACACTTTGAGAAATATTTCCTCAAATGTACCAAACTATTTTGGGCTCAATTATCGATCTAATATTATGTATTTCTATTTCTCTCTTACCATATTACACCATAAAAATTTGCTTTTTGGAATGAGGTATATAGAACAGTGGTAGAGAAGATCAAGTAGGGTGAGGGAGGGCAACTCTTCTATTTCCACCCCAGAGCACTTATTTGTGAAACCTAGAGTTGACACTACAAATAAAAAGTGTATTTTCCACTGATTAGGAGACTCTGTCTTGGTTTGAGAGAAGAGAAATGGAGAAATTTTCTAACTTTAAGGGTACAGAAACACATGAAAGAAAAAGGTTATCAAAGAATAATGAAAAGGGTTTTTATTAAGTAAAAAGAACACCATCCATTAATGTGGTTAGTCAGTGAGAATTCAGGTTATTATACAGCTAAATACAGAAGTGGTTTATATGTTTTCAGTAACGAAAACAGACCCTCACGTTCTAATTATGTTAATTAATATCTGCTGAACTTGAGAAGAGAAAAATCATAGGATAAAATTGATAATAAATACTCTGCACTCTTCCATGGTATCGTGTTGCACATGGAAATACCTGATGTGGGGTGGCTATCAATTTTTCCCTATAACACAGGCCTGGGGACAAGTGGGGTATTGTGGCCTGTTCCCAGCTGGCTATTTCTAAGAAATGAAGGATTTCTGTGACAGAGACTCTGTGTTCCTGCAGGAACTTCCCTATTCATTATTCAAATCCATACAAATCCCTGGAACAGGTTCAGCAGCAGAAGTTCCTTTGCTTCAGGACGGTGAGGTATAAATAGTTTTGTAAGATTGAATGCCTAGGTCATCTCATAATATTGAGAACATTGGAAGGTAACTGTGAATCAGGTTTCAAGCTGTTGTACCATTTCTTGGAAAAAAAAAAAGTATATTTTAATTTATCTCTCAAAGGTCTAATGAATTTAATTGCTCCTATTTTGAGCCTGGCTTCAAACAGTACACCCAATTAACCCGGCTGTATTTAAAGGAGGAGGAAAAATCATCAAATCAAATAAAAAGGCAACACTCAGCGATACAAAACTGAAAACAGTGTTACTCTTTATCGAGTCATTTTTTGAGAGGAGTTGTGTGACCTGGAGGCCTGAAATCTCCAGGCCACCCTAAATTTGGAGGTGAACATGGACACAGTGAAATGGAATGGTTGACTTTCTTCACCAGGAGGAGGAAGCTGATCTACAGCCCAGAGAAGGGAGAAGAACCTTTCTTCTCTGTCTCTGACGTAAGCAACATCACACCCCAACACCTTCCTAGGAAAGAAAAGCCTTCCTCCACCACCTTCCCAAATTCTATCACAAAGGACGTGATAGATGCTATGAGAGATGCTGATCCAAAAGCTTTCCTACAGTATTTTTAAATGAAACAGAACACCGTTTGCCAATTATTTTCAATCTGTAAGACAACTGTGACTTACTGTACATACCTCTTTTCCCTTGCCCTTACTTAGCTATAGCTGTCCAGCTATACGTCCATCTCTTCCCTCCCACTCTCAGAGTCACTGTTCAGAGATCACTTCCCCAACCCTTTCCACTGTGGTCACTGACTTGTCTCACTTCTTATTCCCTCTGTACAGAAATTATCAAAGGAGATTGATGAAACACAGAAAGCAGTAACTGCATCTTTAAGATGCATCACAATTTCTCTGTGCGTTTGTGAAAAGTACTGGGTTTGAGGAAACCAGATAACAGTAACCAGCTGATACTTCAGGAGCGCTTATCATGTGCCTGGCCTTGTTCTAATTTAAATACTTCATCCTCATGTCAGGCCTATGTTTATTATATCCATTTTACGAAGAAGTAAATCAAGGAGGAGAAAGGATAAATGACTTGGCCCAAGGTCACAGTTCACAAGGCTTGGAGCCAGGATTGGAATGCAGGCAGTATGGCTGTAGAATCTCTGCTGCTAGCCACTGTCTAAACAAGAAGATTAACCAACAGTGTGCCGTCAACCCCCATTCTCCTGGCCAGACCTTCAGTGAACCATGTGACTTGAATAAAAGTGGGGAAGAGGAGGCACTGCTGCTGTCCCTCAGAGTCAGGAGGACCAGCCTCCCCCCCAGCTGGAGAACCCTCAGAGGGAGCTGACGGTAATGTTACGTGAGCCCCCTCAGACGTGGGCTCTGGGAAATAGGCCTCCCTCTTTCCTGAAGCCACAGGACTCTAAAGATCAGTTGACATTGTGCTGAGCAGACTGTCTCTGAGAAAAGGGAAAAGTTTCATTTCCCCTTTAGGTGTCAAGACCCCCATCACACGTGTCGGTGGGGAGGGAGGCCACTGTCTTCTGCCCTGGCTCTGTGGTCTTGAGCCTGCTCAGCTTCATTCCCTAAAGCAGAGGGGCCAGAGCTCCCCTCCACCGCCCCTCTGGTTGGATGGAGGTCCTGCGCTGTGAGGATTTGGTGCAGATGGAGGGGTTTCCTCCCGTGAGCAAACAGGACCCTCGAGGCCCCGGGGCTGGCAGTGGGAGGTGCTCACCTGAGAGAAGGAAGACACACTTCTTTTAGGGCCTGGTCCAGCATGGCCCCTGGGCACTCACAGCGAGCGACACTCACGGGCATCTTTCCCTTAGTCCACTCACTGGGCAGCCCCTTCTTTAGTGTATCCCAGGATCAGATTCCAGGTGCAGAAGAGTATGTAAATTATACCTGTTTTAACCACTTCAGATATATATATAAACTCTCAGAAAAATCGCTAGATATTGTCTTCCTTTCTCTTTTTCCTTTCTCTTCTCCTCTGTTTTTCTCCCACACGATGAAAGCACAGAGTATCTTCTGCAATTTTCGACAGCAGTTCACTTGGCTTATATCCTCTCCACTGTGTTTTCATAATAGTGCTTCCAGTAATTTCTAAACTTCAACGTAATGCGAAGCTTGCTTATCTTTGACAAGTAGAAAACCACTTTTAGAGAAACAAAAGTGCATACTTATGTTTACATATGTTTGCAATAACATGGAAAAAATATGTGAAAAGAATACACCCCAGGTCATGAGCATTGGTTATCTTGGAAAGGGGGTAGTAATAGGGAGGTAATGGAGGCAGAGTTTATATTACTGTTTTATACACATTTTTATTGTTTCACTTGTCAGAGTAAACATGTTTTTTTTTGTAAATTAAAATAGAGAACATTTTAAGAGGAAAAAGTGGACTTCCACTTCTAGAAAGATGGAGTAGACATACTTTTCTCTATTCCTCCCACTAAGTGCAACTAAAACCTAGACGTTATATATAAAACAAAAATTAAAATACTCTGAAAGGTGGAGAGAGAAGGCAGACTGTCCACGGACAGAGGAACCCACAGAACAACTTGGTGTTTAATTCTCTGGGTTCTCCTTCCGCCTCCTTTATCCCTGACCTGGAGCTAAAGAAGCCAGCCACCCAGAAAAGCCAGTGGTTGCAGACACAAAAAAAGCCCAACAAAAGCCAGCGCTCTCTAACCAAAGGACCCGGAAAAGGGCAGCCTAGTAAGACAGAAAGCCTTTAGATAATAACCACTCTCCTCCAGCCAGACACCCAGCGAAAGTTAAGTGGGGAGCCTAGACTTCCACCCTCAGCAGGCTGGAAGGAGATGGTGTCAGAACAGGCCAGGGCGGAAGCCATCCCTGTCAGACAGTAACAGGCCCTTCCCTTGGCGGTGTCAGGTGAGAGCGTGGGGGGGCCTGGCAGGGTCAGTAACGAGGCACTCCTCCTGCTTCCCACCGGGGTGGCGTCAGGGAGTCAGTCACCGCCACCCAGTGGCACTGAGACTCCCTCCCTCCCCAGTCAGTGTCAGTGGAGCAAGGGACTTCCCACCCCTCCCAGCCAGGGAGGTACCCACGGAGGCCTAGTGAGAGCCAGAACTCCATCCCTGCCTAGCTGTAACTTCTATCACACCAAGTTTTAAAAGCTGTGAGACTCAGAATAAACACAGTGAGAAGTTGTATGTTTACTTGACTAATGAACTACTAATCAGCACTTCATTAAATCTGGTGCCTTGGATGTTTGAAATATCTGGTTTCCTCTTTGTTCTCAAAACTTGAATATTTAAAAAATTTACATAAAACAAGAATATATTCTAATTTGTTTTAAAAGTTCAAAGTATATAGAGGTATATAGAAGAAGAAGACAATCATGGCTAGCAGTTTGATATATATCCTTCCAGATGATTTTATATCCATTTATATAAATACACATATATATATTTATAGATCTACGGATAGAAAAATGTCCATTGGAAATTTTAATGAAAGTGGAATTAGGTTTTATGGGTTGTTTTACTACTTTTTAAAAACTTAGCACAATATCATGGAGACCTTTACATACTAGTACATGATAGTTACATGTCAGTACAGTTTTTTTCTCCACTGTTGTGAATATATCACATGTGTATATCATAACTCCATCATTACCATAATGAATATCTTTGTATTCTTTGGGCACATATATATATGTATTTTTCTAAGGAAACTAGCTAGAAGTTCCATTTCTGGTTTGAAAATCACGCACATTTAAAATGTTTGACCCATGCCGCCACGTTGCCATCAGTAACGCCTGTACCACTATGTACTCCCAGCGTTGTGGGACCCTCGTGTCCCCGTATCTGGGACCCAGCGTCTGTGATCCGGGAGCACTTGCCCTCTCCAGCAGCGTCCTCTATCAGCCAGCCCTGTCTTCTCGCTGTCTTTCAGGGAATTTTCAAAATGTCTAGTCCATTAGTGGCAGTCCTTGTTTTTTAGCATGACTTTATTATTTATTTTTAAAATATGTATCCTGTTAATTGAAAAGATTTAGAGAGGTAGGTGTGTGTGCTCAGTCTGACATCTTGTTCTGATCTTTCAGCTCTGCATAAAGGAAGATGAGTGGTTCAGAATTGTCACAAGAGAAAGACTTGCTAAGAATCTTTACATAGAAACTCTCTAGGAAATTTTCCTCTTTTGGAAATCTCTGACTCTGAAATCTGCCAGTGGGCTCTGTGAAACATCATCTGTCATGCTAGTTGTTTTTTTTTTTTTTTTTGGTTGAATGCCTCTAGCTGTGGGTCATGGGGGCAGAGGACATAGATTTTTATATCATGCTAATGGATTAATGGCTCGAAGTCAAATCCTGGCAGAGTATCAAAGACTCACATCAGTAATGCAAGGGTGAAAGTTCCCTCTCTTGAAAATGTATAATTTGGGACTTGTGTTTTAAACGTTGAATATATTTATCATTTTCTTTTAATCTAAGAAATCAAAAGAAAACCACATGGTGCCAAAGTAGGAAAGAAAGCCTGCGAAGAACACAATAATTTTGGAAGCAATACAATCTACTTTAAAAGATTTGCTTCTTTTGAAGAGCAGCTAAATGACCTCATGTTTCATATCAGATTCTCAAATCTGAACGTTTGTATTCTGTCTGCTTAAAAGTCCTGTACAGGAGTGCAAGCAAATGCTTTGTTCAGCTGCTTTGTTCCCTGAGCTGCGTCTGCTGTGACAGGATTTCACCTGCTTCAGTTGGCAGGAAGGTTTCTGGCCATAAACTCCACACTCAGGGCTGGATCTCAGCAATGTTGTGAAGTGAAGAGATTTTTTTTTTTAGCCCCCGGCTTCCCAGTTTGACCAATCTTTTTCTTCTTTCTCTGCATTTTCTTCTGTCTCCTACCTGTTAAAAAACTTTGGTTCTTTGTTAGATGTAGGTGCAAATAACTGACAATAGCTTAAACTTTTACCCCTTTAAAAGTACGTGCATTTGATCATTGGTGCTGTAACTGTGGCATCCTGCTGTCAGCAAGCAGGTGAGGGGCAGGTGAAGCAGGACTCTGTGGGCACCAGGGCCTTCCAAATCCCACATAGGTGAGGGGGAGGCTCTTTCATCTGCTGCCTGGGTGCCATTTCTCTTCTCACCAGGACTCTCACCCCATTGTGGCCAACAGGGTAATACTTTTATGCCTCTTCTGTTCAAAGGAGAGTCAAAAGTCAGCAGAGCTTCATATAGTAACTGCTTCAGTATGAACCCCTCGGAGGCCTCCAGGGGAGGGAATTGGTGAGAGCAGGTGGGGCTCTGGCCCCTCCCCAGCCCTGTTCTTCAAGCAAAGCAATTATTTTTTCCTTTTCTTCAGTGTAAAATGTTTGAAAATGGGGTTCTGTGGCCAAAAGAAGGAAAACAACAGTGAAGGAGAAAAAGTTCTCTGGAATGGGAAAGATCTGGGCTCTAATTCCTGCTTCCTGAAGCTCAGGTGAGTTCAATATGCAGTGGCTGATATGAATGAGTCTCAGTGCCACGTCTGGCCAAAGGAGATTGTGCCCTACAGCCACATCCCAGCTCAGGACGCACATTTGTAGAGAGGGGATCTCTTCACTCCATCCTTGGGGCAGGAAAGATAATATACATGAGAGGGACATTTTCAGTAAACATGGAAAACCAGACTGTGGTAAATGACATGTGGTATTTTCACTAACTCTCCAAGCCTCAGTTTCCTCATCTGTAAGATGGGAGTGATGGCAGCAACCTCATAGGGTTGTTGTGAGGATTGAGTAACGAGTAACATGCAAAGCTCTCTGCCCAGTGTTTGGCCCACAATCAGTGTAAGTGCCAGCTATTACCATTAAGTATATGCTGTTCTATTTCACTCTCCAGTCTCTTCATATGGGACCATGTGTCTCCCAGCTGGACAGGAAGTGTTTGGATGGCATTATACTTCTTATCCTATATTTTTAAACTTCCATTTCCCTACAACACCTAGCGCAGTGTCTGGCATATCATGGATTCTCAACAAAAACCTGTCAGTTGAGTCATTAATATTGCAGCTGAGATCATCGACTCTTTTTTCTTCTGCAGTCCGTGAAATTGTGTCACCTCGGCTGCCCTCATTTCTGTTTGTTCTTTATATATAGAATGCTACCTTTACTTCTACCTTTACTTTTGATTTTTTTTTAGAAAAAGAAGTTTCTCCAGTTTGATCTTTTGGTCTACCTACATGAAAATGTAAAGGAAAAAAAGGGATAAAAATCAACTTCTGTGTTTTTTAAATGTACTTTTAAGTCAACTCAATAAAAGCTTATATTTTCTGCTCTTAAACTGCAGGATATTGGAAGAATCTTTTGGTTTCACTTTGCTTTATACTCTCCTCTTGTAAAAAGAGGAGAAAAACATGTTCTTGAGTGCTGCGGAGACTGTCTTGTTTTTATAAGATTAGAGAGGTAAACATCAATAAAGATCAACTGCATAAAGTGTATTCAGTAGTAGGGACATGAAGAGGATTACATTCTCTTCCATCATTGGGTGGATTTTAAGTTAAAAATAGATCTGATATAAGGTTAACTTTGTAATTTATGAGGTGGCAAAGTAAATGATTTAAGTTTTTAAAATATGAATAATAGATATTGTAGCTAATATTGAATAACAAAGGAGTTTTCTTATTTAATGTACGCTTTAAAAACAAATAGGAACAAAATGGTATAGTTACTCCAGAATACAGTTGGGTAGTTTCTTTAATACTAAACATGCACTTATCACATGACCCAGCAATTGTACTTTGGGGCATTTATCCCAGAGAAATGAAAACTTATGTTTACACAAAAATTTGTACATGACTATTCACTGCAGCTTTATCCATAATAACCCCAAACTGGTAACAACCCAAGTGTCCTTCAGTGGCTAAATGGTTAAACAAACTGTCGTCCATCCATACTCAGCAATAAAAAACCCAACTATTATACACAACAGGAATTATGCTGAGTAAAAAAGCCAATCTCAAAATGTATGATATTACATACTATATGACTCCATTTGTGTAACGTTCTTGAAATAACAAAATTAGAATGATGGAGAACAGATTAGTGGTTGCCAGGGGTTAAGGAGGGAGGGCATAGCTATAAAAGAGTAGCATGAGGCAGCCTTGTGTTGATGAAACAGTTCTGTGTCTTGATTGTGGTGGTGGTTACATTCATCTACACGTATGATAAAATTGCATAGAGCTGTGCACACACACATACAGGCACACACATAAGGGCATGTGAAGCTGGTGAAACTGAATAAGCTCTGTGTATTCTACCAATGTCAGTCTCCTGGCTTTGGTATTGAACTATAGCTGTGCAGATGATACAGTTGGAGTAAACTGGGTAAAGGGTATTTAAGACCTCCCCGTGTATCTAACTCCAGATATGTCTATTAATCTCTTAAAAATCCAGGAGCGTTCCCCAGCATGGCTATTAAAGAGCACACATACTTATCCATATTTTTAGAGAAATAAAATGAAGCATAAAATGTCTCACTGGATGTATAGTTTATGCTACCGAATTTCTGTTATCCCAGAAATTCTTTATTCTCCACAGTTCTCTATATTTCTTTCCCTTTTATTTGATCTTCACAATAATCACATGAAATATGTAGGGGAAAAAACAGAAGTAGAAACATCTTAGGCTGCTAATATTACAGTTCTTCTGTGAACTGCCAAGATGATCACACATACCCAGGCACAGGTGTCCTCAGTAACCCAGAGACCCCTGGTATCCCTCAAATATTACATCAGAAGGGCAAGGACACAAAAATGTGGAGTGACTTGACCACTCCTCTGAAGCACTGTGCTGATGCAAGCATTGTACTGTTTGGTTCATTCCGTTCCCCAGCAGTTTGTTCTTTCACAGTCCTATGAGGTAGGCATCTTATAAAGAATCCAGGTAACTCGTAAACTTCGGTGAAGTCTGTAGACGACTGAGCGCAGGGCTAGTCCTGGCCGTGGCACACTTGAGGTGCCTCTGTGCTCAGTGCCCGGAGTCACTCTGTGTGGGTGTGAACTTCAGCTCTGCAAGGTAGGAGCTGTGCCATCCAAGCCAGTTACATGGCCCCTCTGTGCCACGGTTCATGTGTAAATTAAAGGCTATAGAGTGTTTTGAAGATCACATAAGTTAGTACATGTAAGTCACTTAGACCACGGGTCATCAGTAAGTCATTTAGATCAGGAGCCGTCAAGCTGTGTCCTGTGGGCCACATCTGGCCCCACCCCTGTTCAGGAAAATTAAGTTTCGCTGGAACACAGCCAGACTAGTTCCTTCCGTATTACCTGTGGCTGCCGTCTTACTACAGCAGCAAAGTTGAGCTCTGCTAGCAACAAGACCAGATGGCCCACAGACTAAAAACACTTCCTGTCTGGTCCTTTACAAAAGTTTGCCAACACCTGAGTTGGACGAATGCTTGGTGAAAACTAAGTGCTCAGGAAGTGGTGGCCATTGTTGTCACTGTTATGGTTAAAGTTGACCCTGAAGTCTTGGAGGACAGGCTTGCGCCCTCCATTGAGGGCTGGCACAGTTCATACTTCAAGTAGTTTATCCTTCAGTCATAATTCTGAAGTCTCTCACTTAGAAAACGTATACAGCTAGCCATGTTTTAGGCCTGTGTCCTGAGGGCAGTAACCTGGTAGAACTGGTTTATACTTTCAGAGAAAACTACAGTCACTCGAATTAATCAAGTACAGCTGACCTGTCAAAAAATTCTTGGTTTTTGGCAGAGTTGCAGCATAGCTTTTCCAGGTCAGACAAACAAATGTGTTTGCTAGGAAAGCATGAGGCAATGGACTGATTTTCTCCTATACTAGGTCATGATGGTCATGCTCTCTGGTGCTAGGAAAGGTCATCACCTAGAAGGCCCTGCTGTTTCTGGAGGTCAAGTCTAAAGATAATAAGGGGAAACATCAGAAGCTAATCTGGATTTGCAAAAAATAGGAAATAAAAGTAACACTGACCCCAGTAGAACTCCTGGATGAATTGGGATCAGCCCAAATTATAAAGCTAAAATAGATCCACTTGTCACATAGCATTCAGCTCCATCTTTGACAACACAGAGCAGATTACATCCCTCCCTTGACTAAAATCTTCCACCAACTTCTCCTTTTAGCATAAAGTCAGAATTCTGTGATCTTACACTGCTACTTCTCTGACCTCAGTCTGCCACCAGTCACCCCCTTGCTCCCTCGGACGCATCTCATAAGCCTTCTTTCCTTCCCAGCACGTCCAGAGGCTCCTGCCTGAGCTGTTTGCACTTGCTTTCCTCTCTCTTCTCTCTGCCTGGAACCCTGTGTCCCACATCTCCACAGGGCTGGTTCCTGCTCATGTTTTGGGTCTCAGCTCAAATGGCACTTTCCCAACCAATTTTCTCTCAAGATCCCCCGCTCACATTCTCCATTACATCTTCCTGTTCCATTCTGTTTGTAGCCCTCCTCACTAACTGAAATGATCTTATGTATTTGCTTACTTGATAACTGTCCTCCACCATTAGTATACAGGCTCTGTGATAGCCTGGAATTTCCCTTGTGCATAACCGGTGCTTAATGAATAGTTGTTCAATGAAGAATGAATGCTCCAGCAAGGTTTTTACCTCACAACTTACCAAAAAACTCTGAGGTAAAAAAAAAAATAACTCTCTAGGGAAAATTAATTTAGGTCAAAGAGTAGGGTGTAGTTGGAGTGCAGTAAGGTAGCAGAGACTGTGTCAAGCAGAGCTCTTCGGGATGTGCTTTCGAAACGTGATCTACTGATGCAGGCATCCTGTCTCCTCCCATTTAGGCAGGACTTTCCTGCTTACAAAGTCTGTGGAAGTGTGCTTTACCTAGCAATTCCATTCCTCCTTGTTAATCTTCATCAAGCTGCCTTTAAAGCCAGCAGACAAATGGAATGTCCCTGAGTGTTGAGTTCACCTAAATGCCTGCAGGTAATTTTTCCTTTCAGGTAATTTTTCCTCTGGCATCGTGGTCAAAAGGTCATGTCCCTCTTTCAGTACAGAACAAAAATCACTTATAAACACTTTTTGAACTTTTTGTTAATCGTTCCATTTCCAGTTTTTAAAAAAATGTGGAAAGTTATTAACACATAAAAGCCCATTAAGGAAAACAATTTTGTATCTGAGAGTAGTTCTCTAATATTTTCACAAAAAGTAAAACTGGATTGTCATATGGAAGAAATGATGTCATTAACCCTTGGAAAGACCTCTAACAGAAGTTCTTTTGTACTACTACCAAAATTAGACAAACATTCCACCCAGAATGAGAGATCTAAACAGCCCCTTAAATTATCTATACTGGCAAAATAAGGCTGCTGTGAAAGCAGGCATCCGTTCTTCAGGAATCTCTCTTAGGACCAAACATGTCTAGTTCGTTTGTCAATAGCACATGGGTATTATCATTGAAAATGTATTTAAATTTTCATACAAGGTAAAATGTACACAGTTCATACATGTGAAAGGTTCTAGATTAACTTTAGAAATGAAAAAGAGAGGAGAGTTAAAAATAATTAAAACTGGACTTCCCTGGTGGCGCAGTGGTTAAGAATCTGCCTGCCAATGCAGGGGACACGGGTTCGAGCCCTGGTCTGGGAAGATCCCACATGCCGCGGAGCAACTAAGCCCTTGAACCACAACTACTGAGCCTGCACTCTAGAGCCTGCGAGCCACAACTACTGAGCCCACGTGCCACGACTACTGAAGCCCGCGCGCCTAGAGCCCATGCTCCGCAACAAGAGAAGCCATGACAATGAGAAGCCCACGCACCGCAACGAAGAGTAGCCCCCGCTCGCAGCAACTAGAGAAAGCCCGCGCGCAGCAACGAAGACCCAACGCAGCCAAAAATAAATAAATAAATATTAAAAAAAAAAAATCAAAACTACTGGTAAAACTCAGTGCATTTAGATGAAAAAAGCTTAGCCTAGTACAGATCTTATTTTCTAGCCCAGATATTATTTTTTTAGTTGTGTGGTAAAAAGCTTGCTGGTTCATTCACCGTTCATGCATTCATTCATTCATTCAACAGTTACCTATTAAGTTTCTATTATGTACCAGGTGAAATTCTAGATTCTCACAGGACTTATATACTAGCAAAGGGAGACAAACAATTATCAAGAAAGAAATTTAATTTCAGATTTAACACTGGAAGTTTTAAATGTCAAGCAAACTGTCTGAAAGAGTTATAGTCTTGACCAAGCTTTAATATTCTTCATGTAAAGAATGCCCCTTCATCTGGGCAGGCTTAGGGAACATTAATTCTAGCAAGAATTCAGAATTTCACATAGACACAGATTTGAGTGAGAATTTCAAAGTGGGACAGATGAGAAATGTGTCTTCCAGTAGGATTTTATTTTTATTGAATTGAAAGAGGATTGGGCCCAGATTTTACTGAAACAAATTAAATATTGGGCATTTGCTCTAATTATGTAACTAAATGCATTTTGTAAATGGAGCTTATAAAATAAAAAAAAGCTTTTCGTCTATTTGGTGGATTAGAAAGACCAGTCTTTCATGGAGCGATACGTTTTGCTGTTCTCCACGGAGCGCTCCTCTGAGATGGGTCTCTGAAGGGGAGCACACGTGTGTAGGAAAACTCAGGGCCTTACTTGCTGACTGCTGGGGCTCTGCCATGTGCAGAGGGCTTTATAGCCATCACCTCATTTAAACCTCACACACAGCCCACCAAGGCAGGTAAAGGAAATGGACGGAAACAGAAGTAATTTGCCCGAGGTTTGCACAGCTAGTAGGTTAGTGGGAGGATCTAGATTCAAATTTAGGTTGGACTCAAGAGTCCGTAAGCCCTCAACCACTTCACTGGGACCTCTCTCAGTTGAGAAATGTGTGGTGAACTTGAATTTGAATCGAGAAAGCGTTATGGGCTGTTTGACTGTTTCCCTAAATTGAACTGCTCAGATCCCCTGGACAAACTCCGGGGATTTGACAGGCTCATTTTGATGATGCCTGACAAAGATATTTGGTCCCAGTACATAGTTTTCACTGTGGATCTTCACTGTGGGTTTTGCCTTAAATTTTTGTTTTTCCTACAAATTTATTAATAAACCCTATCAAAAGGAAATTCGTGACATAGTTAAATGCTAAGAGACCAGGGGACAAACTTAGCCCTGGAAATAGTGACCTGATTTCACTAGATATTACAGGAAAATTACTGATTTATAGGTCACTGGTTTTTTTCTACCAGAAGTGTTTGACTAAATTAGGTTACAGCCTGCAGGCCCTTCACCTGTCTCTCACATAAATAAAATTTCCCAAGAGTGCCCTCTCAGCCCTACTCACTGCATGGCTGACACAAAGACATTTCAGCTGGTATAAACTACCTTTTGTTTGTTTGCTTATTTCAGGGGAAACTCGGTTCCCTCAGATGGATGTGGGAGTGATAGGAAGATTTGCTTAAAGCCAAAGGTGAGTGATAAAACATAATAGTCTCTAAAAGGATCCTTCTATGATTCTAGAATTCTTTGATTATAGGATATGAAATAGAAATTAATGAGTCATGTTTCACATAAATGAGCAAATCTAAGATTAGAAGTACGTCATAATTTAAAGACAACCCCAAATTTATTTTTAGGCTGCATGAATCCTTCAGGGTCCTTGATTTAAAAAACAAAAACAAAAAACAAAACACATTCTAGCTGGTTTAAGGAAAAAATAATTTTTTTTATTAAAGGTTTTAAGTAGTTCTCAGAATCCTGGTGAGGGCCAGAGAATCAACTATGGATGCTCTGAGACCAGGAGCTACATGCAGGTTACATAGGGGGATGGTCCTAGGGGACACCTCACTGTCCCTAGGCCTAGACAGCTCGTCTCTCACTCCCAGTGGTGGACCCTAGAGGCTACTGCTAGGACCTCTGGTCATGGTCTCTCAAAGGTGCTGCTTCTCCCTCCACCTGCCATGATGGATTCCGTGAGGAACCTTGCTCACTTCCCCATGGAGTTCTCAGTCAAGTGGGTCTGATTGACAGAACCTGGACCCTATAGTTGGACATTCTCCAAATATAAAATAAGCCCAAAGATAATGAGTAGCCAAAAAACATGACGAATGCCCACTTCAGTAAAGCAGTATAACCTCAGCTTCCCCTCGGTGCCTGGAGACACTGAGTCATGCCTTTCCAGGGTAGTTAATGCCCCACAGGGCAGACTTATGACCAATGGGAAGTGAGGAGTGGGAAAGAGCTGACAGATAAATTCCTTTCCCTTCCCTTCTCCTGATGGGCTGCCTTGAGATGCAGTAGCTTATCTGGTCTTACTGAACACATCGCATGAGATGGAGCATTAACTATACTCGTTACCAACCACAGGCTGACTGAAGCCTCCCTCACGTTGCCTCTGCCTCACTCCTTTTCCCCTCACTCTTGTTTCCCTGAGATTATACCTCCCTAGAAAGTGGCAGCTCATCAGCTTTTCCCTTAGGCTCTGGTTTCTTGCAACCCAGGCTACAAGAGCATCTCTTGCAGTTGCAGTGTATTCTCACTAGAGTCTTTGCCTGGTCTCTAAGATCAGCTTCAATTATTTTCTCTAGAAAGCTAGTAATAGTAGCTCGTGCTGATTTGAAAACCTGCGTTTGCCATAACTGTCACTCATGTGGAAAACTTTTCTACTGTTTCTATTGTATCCTTATGCACAAACAAAAAAGAAAGAAAGAAAGGAAGAAAAATTCACTGGGAGGTTGGGTTGTGAGAGTGGGGGTGGAGGAATTAACTTGTCATTGAGAGTCTCCTAGCTTCTAGTTGACTCTCTTCTAATTCCCTAAACAAGCTATTGTGTCTCATTTCTCTGCGCCCTCCCTCAAATTATTTTCTCTTCTAAAAAGCTATTTGGGGCTTCCTGGTGGCTCAGTGGTTAAGAATTCGCCTGCCAATGCAGGGGACATGGATTCGAGCCCTGGTCCGGGAAGATCCCACCTGCCGTGGAGCAACTAAGCCCATGCCCCACAACTACTGAGCCTGCGCTCTAGAGCCCACGTGCCACAACTACTGAGCCCGTGTGCCTAGAGCCCGTGCTCCGCAATGAAGAGTAATCCCCACTCACCACAGCTAGAGAAAGCCCGCGCGCAGCAACGAAGACCCAACGCAGCCAAAAATAAATAAATAAAATAAATAAATTTATTAAAAAAAAAAACTGTTTGCCCTTTCTTTATTTTTACAGTTAAATATTTCTTGTCCTTGAAGACTAATCTTGGGTGTCTCCTCTTTAAGGAAACTGTCTTGACCCCTGACCCAAATCTAATTTACATTGAGCTGTGTATTCCTATGGTACCCTGTACATCATATGTATGTGGGCCATGCTGGACTTCAGCTATTGGTCTTCCCTAAAAGCCTGTCTTCCCTAAAAGATGGTAAGCTTCTTGGGGACAAGGACCATGTCTCATTTGGCTTTGTAGCCCTGGCTTAAATCAATATAACTGGCACATAATGATTACTCAGTTTAAAAAAAGCTGTTGAATATGTGATTAATATATGTGGAATAACTGGTTGAATAATTCCATTCAGGATCCCTGTGCCATGTTGTGGCAGTGCCTGGAAAAATCCCCCATCTAAGCCCTTGGCTGGGTGGAAGAGTTGTTCCACCCTTGCACCCACCTAAGAGATAGTCAATAATTGCACTGCACTGTTCTACTTGATAAATCCCAGTAATTTCCCCAGGAAAGAAGAAAACCCTATGAAAGGATTTAGTGTCGTATTTTTTCTTGGTTCCTAAGTGAGTGAGTGAGGGTGATAAGAAACAAAATTTCTACTAAAAAAAATAAGTGAAGTGTAATTTCACCTAGAACTTGCCTCATAGTTGACCAGTGTTTTTGTCATCCACATACCACTTGGCCAGTGGACAAAAATGGCTGTTAAAAAAAGACATTTAATTGTTCCCATGTTTGGCAGCCCTGTCTAAAGTTAATCCTCATTTCATATATGTGTCCAAATGTGTTCTAATTTTTTGTGTAGAAGATACCTACTCATTCATTTATTCATGGATCCATTTAACAAATATTTATTGATGCCTGCACTGGGCTTGTGTTGGGCTAAGGATGCAACAGTGAGCAGAACAAAGCTCATTTCTCATGGAACTTGCATTCTAATAGGGGAGGTGTACAAACATTGTAATCCATATTCAATAATTCTTTCTTTAAATAAATAATTTTTAAACATTATTTATTTATAAATAAATAAAAATAAATAAATAAATATAAATTTATTTATATTTATTAAGCACTACTGATGACTAGATGGTAAAGATATAAGGGTGCCCCATGGAGGCTACTCTCTAGATCAAATCAAATGCTGACAACTGTTAATGAAGGAAAAACAGATGAGAAGGGATCCAAATTTCGGTAGGGGTGGAGGTGGCCAAAGACGGCTTCGTTGGGAACTGACATTCAAGCCGTGTGCAGAAGGATCATGACTAATAAGATAAAGGGAGGGTTAGAGGTTCACTCTAGATTGCACTGCTAACATAGGCAAAGGGATACTTGGCACATTTGGGGATCTGAATGAGGCCCAGGGTAGCTGGAGAACCAGGAGAGAAAGAGTGGGAAACAAGAACGGTGGTCAGGGCCAGATCACACAGGGTTTGTAGATCATTTAAGGAGTCTCGTCACACACACCAGGGGATAATAGATTATCGAAGACTGAATGAGATTGTTGGTAAAAATGAGTTTGTGAACTTCAGAGTTACTAGTCTCTATTCTTTTGGCTTACATTCTAGTATGAGTAGTTGAGTTTTTTAACTGTTTACGTCATGTAGAAATTAGTATTAAAAGCTGTTCTAACAATTTTCACTAAAAAGAACTCTTAAATTTAGTATAAAATTTGGGAAACTCAATCTATTTAAAAGACTTGAAAGTTGACTATATTTGAGAATCTGAATATGAGAGTAAATGTTTTTACTTTTCTGTTTGGGTATTAACTGGTATGTGCCTTCATATCCCTACTGCTGATATATCCTAACAAGAACATTCTAATTTTTATGCATGAAAGATGAAAATATTATTCTTTTGCAAAGAATCAAATGTAGACTCCCCACTGTTGTTTATTGTTTCTCAGGTGACATCTGGTGGATAAAAACTGAAATGCAGTTCTCTGTAGTTTAGGAAAGGTGAGGTTCTCAAATGTCTTTGGGAGGAAATCATTAAAGAATATGAGCTGAATTGGTTGAAGATTAATTTTGCTTACACTTTTGGCATTATATTTTCTGCATTAAGTAGGCATTATGGTATCAGATGTAATGGAGAGAACACTCCAGTGCTCTGTTGGATTTGGCAGGCTTTGAGTTCTGCTCAAACCTCTGACAGTAAATAGCAAAGTGATTTGCTTTTGTTTTTGCTTTTTTAAAGAGCTTCCAAATTAAAGCAAGAGATTAGCTACAGATGGACAAGAATCAGATTGCTATTGGACTTCTCAGTGGCAATACTGGATAAAAGAGACAAGAGAACAATATCTTCAACGTTCTGAAGGAAAATTTCTTTCTATCTAGAGTTCACTACTGAATCAGACTCTCCTTCAGGTATGAGCAAAATAAAAGCATTTTCAGACATGCATGGATATGAAAGTTATCCTTTTGTGTAAGTCCTCTCTGAAAGAGTTACTAATTTAAAATGTTGTCTTTGTTAGGCACTATGTTTCACTTTATTTGTAGATATTTTCTTTTTTGCTATTGCAGTTTTGGTCTTTATTTCCATTATGTTTTCTTTTTTTACTTTGAGATGTAATTGACATATCCATGATGTTTTCTAACTGGTTGTTTGTATAGATGAAAGCAATTGATTTTTGCACACTAATTTGATACCCATCCATCTCATAAGTCCTCATACTGTTTGCAGCAGATTTTTAATTGAGTTTATTGGGTTTTCCAGGTATACAATTATCTATAAATAGTAATAAATGTACCTCTCTTCCCATGTTTATACCTCTTATATCTTTCTCTTGTCTTATTGCATTGGTTGAACCTCTAGAGTTATTCTAAATAATAGTGGTGACTGTAGACATAATTGTATTGCTGTTGATTTTAATGGGAATACTTCTAATGTTTCCTCATTAAACATAATGCTGGCTTTTAAGAAATATGGATCTTTCCTATTTTATGAAGATTTTAAAAAATTAATTATGGATACTGAAATTTATCAAATGCCTTTCCCGCATATTTGAAGAAAATTGTATTTTTTTCTTTCTTTTAATCTGTTTTATCAATCAGAGTTCACTTGCAGAAAACAGAAAGGGATTTAATACAGGGAGTGAACTGCTTATAAATCAGTGGAGAGCTAGAGGTTCAGGCTCTCTAGAAATACCCCAAATCCACACTATAGAACTGGCCCACCAAGAAACCTGCTCCCTCTGCCACAGTAGAAAGTCATGCTCCCATCGTTAGCTCCAGGAACACACCATCTTAATGTGATCTGGGAACGAGAAGTTGCCACCAGAATTCTTAGCTGCCGGAACACACCTTCTTATTTGTCACCTCTGAATCAGAAAACTAATGCTAGAACTGTCAGCTCCAGAGTTTTACTATGTCTGCTATAATGTGTCCCAGCAAAATGTGTGCCTTGCTACTATGTCTTCCCCTATTTAAATGAGTTCTGAAATCGAATTTCACACAAGTGTATCTGATTAGCAAAATACAATTTACACTGAGGACCCTAGCTGCAAGGGAGCCTGGGAAATGAGGGTTCTGAGCTTTCCAGCCTCTACAGTATACATGGCACACTAAAAAGAGGCTGAAATAGATGCTGAGTGGGCCAACCAACTGTACCCAACCACTTCCTAACATAGGAAATGAAACTGAATCATTCTTATGATACTGGGAGTGAGGGGAACTAGTTTTCTTTTAATTCTTCTAATATGCTGCTGGATTCAGTTTGCTAAAACTTGGTAAACATTTTCTGCATCAATATTCATAACTGATTTTTGTCAGTAGCTTGCTTTTTCTTGTTATTGCTGTCAGTTTTTGGTAACAAACATATGCTACTGTTATTAGAATTTGGAAGTTTTCCTCTTTTTGTCTCTGCCCTGGAACAGTTTTAAAAGCATTAGAGTCTGTTTATTATGTAAGATTTCCTAAAATCAGCCTATGAAGCCCTCAGGGCCTGGTGTTCTTTGGGAGCTACCATTTTAACAATTTTTTCCTTTTTGTTAGGTTTTTAATATTTAATGTTTAGATTTTTAATTTGCCAACTTTAGTAAACTGTGTTTTCTTAGGAAAATGATTCATTTCATCTGGATCTTCAAATTTATTTGCAGATAATCGAAAAAAAGTCTCCTGTGATTCTTTTTTTATTATGTATATTTGTGCTTTCTTAATTTTAATTCTTGATCAGGTTAGCTAGTGGTTAATCTGTCTTAACTGGCTAAATTTATTCATTAAGGTGATCATTTCTCTGTTTTTTATTTTATTATTTTTTTCTTTCACGTTTCTTAATTCATTTCTCCTTTTTTCCATTTTTGATTATTGATTATTTTTTCCCCTATCTTCTTGAGCTAGGCGGTTAGTTCATTTATTTTTATTCTTTCTTATTTATTAAGGTAACTACTGAAACTGCTAATTTTCTGCTGAGGATGGCTTTAGCTGTATTACATGGATATTGGTTTGTAATGTTACCAATGCTTTCTAATTAAATTGTAGTTTTAGTTTTGATATCCTCTTTGACTCAGGAGTTTAAAAATTTTATGTAATAGGGTCTTTCTGTCTTCTCAGTTGATTTCTTTCGTGACCAGAGAATTATATCTGCATTGTTTCTGCTTTTTGACATTTATTGAGGTTTTTGTGGCCTAAATATATGGTCATCTTTGTGAACATTTCATGAGTGTTAAAAAAGAAAGTATCCTTTCTTTTTTAAACAGAAAGTCCCTGTTTTCAGTGAATAGAGTTCAGGATATGTCAAGTAGAATTACCTTATAAATCTATCATCTAGTCTACTCTTTATTGAAAGCCCCTTGTCTGTGACCTTCTCCAGGTAGTCTCCCCATGGCTTGGCAGCCTTAAAGAAGGAGAGCAATTCTGATATAGGTGTCTGACAGCTACAGTCCCAAGCTCTGCCAAGAAAGTGAACATCCCTGCCTCCCCAGCTAAGAACTAGTCCTTGCAGAAATATTGATAGGCAGGGGAAAGAAATCTGCAAGAACTAGTCATTATGTCTTATTCATTTACACTGACCAATAGCCAAGTTAGGCACACACTTGGCTTTACATATTTGTACAAAACCAAAACCTTTCCTTTTTTCTTTCTTTCTTTCTCTTTTGATTCCACTGAGGTTTCCACCAAGTACTTCCTGCAGACAGATGTGTAACACCCTCTGAGCAGTCTTTCAGTGCTGCCTACTTCCATGCCCAAGTCAGGATGGCACTTCCTTGCATTTCCCTGTCCTTGGAAACCTGGTTTGGTGTCTACAGTCTTTCCTTGATAATGGCCCAACGCTTGTTGATTTTCCTTCCAACGTGAGCAAGCCATACAGTGTCTCTGTGCTCCAGATTATGCCCATCACTAGACATTTACTGGTGTTATAAGCACCGGCTAGTGTTAAAATGTTAAGTTTATCTCAGTCTATGTGTAACAAAAATTCAAAAAGCACTGGTTTTAAAAATAGTTCTTTTTCTCACATAAAAGGAAGCCCGGAGGCAGCCAGTACAGCTGCTCAAATTAATACATGATAATAGTAAAAAAATCTCAAACATTACAGAAGTCCCAACCATTCAGTAATATTTTCTTTATCATTTTTATGATGTACAATTCCTTAACTTCCACATTTATATACAGAGATCTGTTTTTGATTTAAAATTCTCAAGCAAGAGTATAAATACTTAATTGAAAAGTTATTTTGTTCCTGTGAGCTAGGAGTTCCTGAAAATTTTCCCATAAATCCAAGGGAATATATAGATGATATATGAGTTTAATTTTCTATCTAACTGTAGAAGAATGACCCTATGATAACTTCTGAAATTAATTTTTTAATGATAGGTTCATGTTCATCAAATGGGTTTGAATTTTCAGGGAAAAGTGCTCTATTGGGACTAAGTGGTGTAGTCATAAAACTGTCAACCATACTGAAGATTTTTCATTTCCCTGAGTCTGATCTGAAGGATGTAAACCTGGGACTACCTGCAAAAGAATAATCAACATCCATTCAAACACAAGTGATTATCTTCTTTATTTTCTACTGGCCTCCAGGAAAAAATTGTTTTTCAAAAGAAGAAAAATAGACTTGGAGGTTTTTTTGCTTTAGGAAAATAAGTTTTAACTATTAAGTCAGATCCAGGCTTGATGCTTGGCTCTGCCATATTCTAGCTGTATTATCTTAGAAAGTTTATTGACTAAGATTCTCAAACTTTATTTATTTACAGCAAAGAGTAGCTATGTGTGTTGTTAAGAGTGTTTGGCACACGATAGGCCATCAAAAGTAAGGATTATTATTTTTAAAGTAAATATTCACATTTTTTCCTTTTATCTAGACCTACCTTTAAATTGTCTTAACAGCTACATTTGGTGTAAAGATTCACTGTTGTTGCTTTGGCTGTTGTTGTTGTTATTGTTCAACAATAAATATTTTTTGCTCCATCAGGGAACTGACAATCTGTTGGACAGTATCTGGTTAGGGAACTCTGAGATTATCGAGGAACTATAAAAAAAGAGCTGAAAGACTGGGAAGTCTTTACACCACTTTCTCTTTTCAGTTTCTAGAAATATAGTTAAGTTTAAACAATTGAACGTTTTGTATGGGGATAGTCATTTAAAGGTCAGTGGAAGGAGTTCAGCTGTTTTTATTTGAGAATAAAAATTGTGGAGGAAGTTATCACCCCTTACATAAGTAATATTGATTAGCTTTTTTTTTTTCCATTAGGGATATCAAGAGGTATCCTTTTTTTTTTTTTTAACATCTTTATTGGAGTATAATTGCTTTACAATGGTGTGTTTGTTTCTGCTTTATAACAAAGTGAATCAACTATACATATACATATATCCCCATATCTCTTCCCTCTTGCATCTCCCTCCCTCCCACCCTCCCAATCCCACCCCTCTAGGTGGTCACAAAGCACCGAGCTGATCTCCCTGTGCTATGCGGCTGCTCCCCACTAGCTATTGATTTTACACTTGGTAGTGTATATATGTCCATGCCACTCTGTCACTTTGTCCCAGCTTCCCCTTCCCACTCCCCGTGTCCTCAAGTCCATTCTCTAGTAGGTCTGCATCTTTATTCCCATCCTGCCCCTAGGTTCTTCATAACCATTTTTTTTTTTTAGATTCCATATATATGTGTTAGCATATGGTATTTGCTTTTCTCTTTCTGACTTACTTCACTCTGTATGACAGACTCTAGGTCCATCCACCTCACTACAAATAACTCAATTTCGTTTCTTTTTATGGCTGAGTAATATTCCATTGTATATATGTGCCACATCTTCTTTATCCATTCATCTGTTGATGGACACTTAGTTGTTTCCATGTCCTGGCTATTGTAAATAGAGCTGCATTGTGGTACATGACTCTTTTTGAATTATGGTTTTCTCAGGGTATATGCCCAGTAGTGGGATTGCTGGGTCGTATGGTAGTTCTATTTTTAGTTTTTAAGGAACCTCCGTACTGTTCTCCATAGTGGCTGTATCAATTTACATTCCCACCAACAGTGCAAGAGGGTTCCCTTATTGATTAGCTTTTATTCTGATTTCAGAAGTCAATATGAAGCAACCTTATTCCAGCCCTGTCAGTTTATACTGGTGAATTCTATAGCTCACCATAAAATTATCCATTTGTTAGTGTATTTAAGACAGTAATACAAATATTTTGTTAATAATTAAGCCTATATAAAAGAATAAGTCTGGTGCCCAGGCATAAGAGTATATTTGATTGTGCCTAACTGTCTGGAGCAATTCCACACATTTTCAGCGTATTATTCTGTAGCTTTGGGATGGATCATAACTGCTTCACCATTGTTCAGTTTGCAATAATGATCTCTACATAATTATTAAAACAAAACATTTGCCTCTTCTAAGTCCTAGTTTCATGATCTGACTTCAGGGGAACCCAAATTGACAGCCTTTCTTTTTAAGTTAATTTTTATTGGAGTATAGTTGCTTTACAATGTTGTGTTAGTTTCTACTGTACAGCGAAGTGAATCAGCTATACGTATACATATATCCCCTCTTTTTTGGATTTCCTTCCCATTTAGGTCACCACAGAGCATTGAGTAGAGTTCCCTGTGCTATACAGTAGGTTCTCATTAGTTATCTATTTTATACATAGTATCAATAGTGTACATATATCAATCGCAATCTTCCAATTCCTCCACCCCCCCTTCCCCCTTGGTATGAACACATTTGTCCTCTACGTCTGTGTCTCTATTTCTGCTTTGCAAATAAGATCATCTATACCATTTTTCTAGATTCCACAGATATGCGTTAATATACAATATTTGTTTTTCTCTTTCTGACTTACTTCACTCTATATGACAGTCTCTAGGTCCATCCACATCTCTACAAATGACCCAATTTCAATCCTTTTTATGGCTGAGTAATATTCCATTGTATATGTGTACCACATCTTCTTTATCCATTCCTCTGTTGATGGACATTTAGGTTTGACAGCCTTCTTCCATCTTCCTGTCTGGAAGAAGTGTGAGAATTGGAAAGAAAGCGATAACATGATCTCTGTTTGCAGATAATGTAATAGAATAAAAGGAAACCCTAAGATAATCATTCTAAAAATAAAACCAAAATTAAGAGAATTGATTAAAGTAGCAGTATAAAAAACTAATAAAGAAAAATCAATAGTTTCATATATCCAAAGAATAACTAGCTAGATGATATCAAGGGAGGGGAACTCACACTTGTAGTTGCAAGAGAATATTTTTTTTAAACTTAGGAATAAGCTTAAAATGTTTACTCTTCAAAGATGCAAAAGTAGACTTGAACAAATGTAAAGGAATCCCTTGTTTATGGGTAGGGCAACTCTACATCATACTTATGTTAATTCTTCCCAAGTTAATAAAGAAATTTAATGTGATTCCATTAAAAATATTGAGATTTTTCTCTTAAAGTAGACTATTGATTCTAAAGTTCTTTTGGGAAATGAGTAAGCAGGAAAAGGAAGGGAAACCCAAAAACAAGAACAATGAGAGGAACTAGCCCTGTAAGATATTAAAACACTGTATAATTTCCCTATGAATAAAAAAAGCATGTTCACTGATACATAACTAGATATACAGAATGATAGAATAGACAAAAAATTCAAAATAGAACAATTATATGTGAAAAGTTAAGTGACACCTCAAATCACTGGGGAGATATACTTTTTTAAATAAATATTTTTGGCATAACTAGATAGCCTTTTGGGAAAAAGTAAAATTGAATCCATATCTCATCCTGGATATCAGAATGAAATCCAAATTATCCAGATGTCTAAATGTAAAAAGTAAAACTGCACAAGAACACAAGGATTCATTTCTTTATAAACTGGGAGTGAGAAAAGCCTTTCCAACTATGATTACAAATCCAGAAGCATCAAAGAAAATACTAAAACATTGACAAACTTGACTACATAAAAGTAGAAAGAACATTTTCAAAGCAAAAAAAAAAAAGCAAAAGTCACTAAACAAATTAGAAACCTAGAAGAAAATATTTTCAATTTATATGAAAAAATTATATCACAATCACCTAATTGATAAAGAGCTCTTAAAAACTGGGAAGACCATACACTAAAATAAACTCCAAATGGCTTAAAGACTTAAATGTAAGACCAGACACTATAAAACTCTTAGAGGAAAACATAGGAAAAACACTTTTTTTTTTTTTTTTAAAGGATTTTCTTATTTATTTATTTATTTATTTATTTTTGGCTGTGTTGGGTCTTCGGTTCGTGCGAGGGCTTTCTCCAGTTGCGGCAAGCGGGGGCCACTCTTCATCGCGGTGCGCGGGCCTTTCTCTATCGCGGCCCCTCCCGTCGCGGGGCACAGGCTCCAGACGCGCAGGCTCAGCAATTGTGGCTCACGGGCCCAGCTGCTCCGCGGCATGTGGGATCTTCCCAGACCAGGGCTCGAACCCGTGTCCCCTGCATTAGCAGGCAGATTCTCAACCACTGCGCCACCAGGGAAGCCCGGAAAAACACTTTTTGACATAAACTACAGCAAGATCTTTTTTGACCCACCTCCTAAAGTAATGGAAATAAAAACAAAAATAAACAAATGGGACTTAATTAAACTTAAAAACTTTTGCACAGCAAAGGAAACCAAAAACCAGACAAAAAGACAACCCTCAGAATGGGAGAAAATATTTGCAAATGAAACAACAGACAAAGGATTAATCTCCAAAATATACAAACAGCTCATGGAGCTCAATATCAGAAAAACAAACAATCCAGTTAAAAAATGGGTGGAAGTCCTAAATAGACATTTCACCAAGGAAGACATACAGATGGCCAAGAGGCACGTGAAAAGATGCTCAACATCACTAATTATTAGAGAAATGCAAATCAAAACTACAATGAGGTATCACCTCACGCCGGTCAGAATGGCCATTATCAAAAAATCTAGACACAGTAAATGCTGGAAAGGGTGTGGTGAAAAGGGAACCCTCCTGCACTGTTGGTGGGAATGTAAATTGATACAACCACTATGGAAAAAGTATGGAGGTTCCTTAAAAAACTAAAAATAGAACTACCATATGACCCAGCAATCCCACTACTGGGCATATACCCTGAGAAAACCATAATGCAAAAAGAGACATGTACCCCAATGTTCACTGCAGCTCTATTTACAATAGCCAGGACAGGGAAGCAACCTAAGTGTCCATCGACAGATGAATGGATAAAGAAGATGTGGCACATATATACAGTGGAATATTACTCAGCCATGAACAGAAACGAAATTGAATTATTTGTAGTGAGGTGGATGGAGTTAGAGTCTGTCATACAGAGTGAAGTAAGTCAGAAAGAGAAAAGCAAATACTATATGCTAATGCATATATATGGAATCTAAAAAAAAAATGGTACTGATGAACCTAGTTACAGGGCAGGAATAAAGAGGTAGACATAGAAAATGGACTTGAGGACACGGGGTGGGAGGGCGAAGTGAGAGTAGCATCGACATATATACACTACCGAATGTAAAATAGTTGGCTGGTGGGAAGCAGCAGCATAGCACAGGGAGATCCGCTCGGTGCTTTGTGATGACCTAGAGGGGTGGGATAGGGAGGATGGGAGGGAGGCTCAAGAGGGAGAGGATATGGGGACATGTGTTTGCATATGGCTGATTCACTTTGTTGTGCAACAGAAACTAACACAGTATTGTGAAGCAATTATACTCCAATAAAGATCTATTAAAAAAAAAAGAACCTGGGAAGAGGAAGACAAAATACCATTGGGGAAAGATGTGAACAGAGTTTAAAGAAAAAGCTGACATTCTTCAACTTACGAAAAAAGGCTTCATTCATAACAAGAGAAAGGTATATTAAAATTACTGAGAGATACCATTTTTCACCTATTCAGATTGCCCAAAATACAAAAACTTGAAGAAATACTGTGATGGCAAATAATAAGGAAACAGGCACCCTCAGGCATTGCTAGTTGGAGTACAAAATGGTACAACTTCTATGGAAAGGAATTTAACAATATCTAACTACATTGCCTTTGTATTTATCACTTGACTCAGCAATTCCACTGAAGATACACTTCCCCAAATATGAAATACTAATCATTACTTGTGATGGGGTTCAGGGCAGGCCACCCCAAAATATGCTACTTTGGCATATTGATTGCTTTGAATTCAAGTTACTTGAGAAACAGCCAGTGCAAGATGGACACCCTGACCCTGCCCTCTTTCCGCCTGAAAGCAGGAAATAAATCTCCCATCTGAAAGGCAACCTCTGAGCACCAAGACGTAGGAACATTTTTACCTCCAGGGACAGAAAATTCAGGGTGGAAAAGGCTATGCAAACTAATTCTGCTTAGTTTCTTCACTAATTAATACCCAAGCCTAAGTGTCTTTGTCAGTTCTTCACAAATTTATTGTTTCTTTGTCTAAAAAGTATAAAACCTGCCTGCTTTGGTCATTTCTTTGAGTCTCATGTTTCTGTGAACTCCCATATGTATGAAATTAAAATTTGTCTCCTGTTAATCTGTGTCATGTCAATTTAATTATTAGACTCTCAGAAGAACCTAGAAAGGTAGAGGAAAATTTTTTCTTCCCCAATACTTGTAACAGCAAAAGATTGGAAATAACCCAAACATCTGTCAATAGATGCCTGGTTGAGTAAAATAGAGTATTATGCATCCATTAAAAAAATGAGGAAGGTTTCTGTGAACTTACATCAAGCGAGTTATAAGATATATCATTAAGTGAAAAATGTAAGGTGTAGAGTATTATATATGTGTTATGAGTTGAATTGTGTCCTCTAAAGAGATATGCTGAAGTCCTAATGCCCAGTACTTGTGAATGTGACCTTATGTGGAAACAGGGTCTTTACAGATATAATAAAGTAAAGATAAGGTCATACGGGATTAGGGAGAATCCTAATCCAATGACAGGTGTCCTTATAAGAAGAGGGAAATTTTGACACAGAGACACAGACACATAGGAAAGAAGGCCATCCAACCATACAGGCAATGACTAGAGTAATGCTTCCACAAGCCAAGGAATACTACAGAGTGCTAGTGACCAAGATGCTGGGAGAGAGGCATGGAACAGATAACTCACTCTGAGAGGAAGGAACTCAGGAACCAACTCCTTAGGAACCAACTCTGCTGCCACCTTGATTTTGGACTTCTGGCCTCCTGAACTGTGACAGAATACATTTCTATTGTTTTAAACCACCCAGTTTGTGATACTTTGTTATGGCAGAACTAGGAAAATAATACAATATGCTACATGTTTTTGTAAGAGAAAAGGAAAAATAAGAACACATATATATACTGATTTTTGCAAAAAGAAACGTAAAAGAGCAAACCAGAAATTAATAAAAAATGGTCACATATAGAGGATCAGTTGAAAAGGCCATGGAGAGGGTGTGTTTGGGGGCAAGACTTCCTTAAATACGTCATATCATTTTGACTTTACATATATTACATATGTTTTACATATTTTTTAAAAAGGATACCAAAAAGAAAAAAATAGAGGAAACACTAAAAGTGAAGACAAATACAGTCAAAAGAATCCGACTCCATAAAAATTGATTCTATTACCACCCAGAAAAGAGAAATTTCAGAAAACTCTTGAACACAACACTCTGACTGAATATCCTGTGCAGGACATACTCTAAGGGCAAAAAGAACTACAAAATGATCTTAAACTTCATTCAGTAGGTTTACTGTTAGTGATAATATCAGAATTGTAATTTGAAACTATGTAATTGTTGCAAGAAAAAGCAAATAAGTAAATATGTTGATATTCTAAGGAACCAAGATTTTTAGTGTTTAAGAGAAAAGAAATACAAATATAAAAGAAATTAAGGAATGGCAAACTTCTGATGTAACAGAATTGGTACAAAATGTAAGAAATGAAACTATACAATGAAAATATATTCTGTAGCTCTGGCCACTGAAAGGGCCCCAAAGTGAGGGCCCAGGCAGCTGCCGAATCTTCATGTTGCAAAGGCCTGCTCTGGTTTTCTGTTTACGAGATTCTTAATCATTTTTTGGAATTTTTCATCCTAATAAAACAGTAAAAATCTTAAAGCGGCCATCTTGCGTGTTGTTACTATTAATATATTCCCTTATAGTGTCCAGTCCAGTGTTGTTCCCAGCAGAGACCACTCAATTCAAGTAATTGGTTGACTGTTTTCCCTTGAGGCTACCAGATTATTCTAGACTAACAGTTACAGGAACTCAGACAATGCTGTGACAACAGACCTCATTTTGGGTGAAAGGTAAGTACATAAATTAAAGAGGTCTTACCTTCCCAATACCCTGAAGCTTCCCTCTTCCTTCTAGTGCATGGGGAAAGGAGAGCAGCCCATCTTTTGTTTCCAAATCTGCCAACCACCTTGTGCTGCAACCCTCCAGTAAGGAAGAGCAGGTGCCCCTCTCAGAGACCAAACTTTCCATTTGTGACCTAGACTCCAAGGTACAGATGCCCTCCACTAGTCCCCAGCTTGAAACACACACACACACACACACACACCCCACACACCCACATGTATCTTCTTTGATCACACATCTTCAAGCTACCACCTCATTTCACTGGTCATCTGCATCACAGAATCATCAAAATAGTTGTCTAAAGACATCATTTCTACTCCTCACCTTCATCATCTCCTCAACTGTCTCAGCCAGGCTTTGGCCCTCACCACCCCACTGACAGTGCTCTTGTCAGGGTGGCCAGTGGCCTCCTCATTGTCAAATCCAACCATCAGCTGTCTGTTTTCATGTCACTCAACCTCTGGGCAGCAGACCACACAGTTGATCATTCTTGAAACACTTTCTTCCATAGGATTCCGGCTTTCCTCCCTTCTCACAGACCTCTCCTATCAACTCCTCCTGTCTGTGTCATCTGTGTTGGAGGGCTCTAGGCCTCAGTTCCCAGACTTCAATTTACACTCTCCCTGAGTGATCTCATTCAGTCTTTTAAGATGTTTTCTACATGGAGATGAAGACCAAATTCATTATTTAGCTCTAGTCTCTTTCCTGGGCTCCATCTGCCTGTTTAACATCTTTACCAGGATGGTCTCTGGAGTTAGGCCAGCTAGGCTTGTATCCCAGTTCCTACTTGTATATAGTCTTGGGTTACTTAACATTATCCATGAAATGAAAATGATAATAGTACCTACTTTACTAGATTGTTTAGAACAGTGCTGGCACAAAGTAAGTGCTCGATAAATACCCTGTTTGTTTACTTGTTTGAATTCCCTGGTAGAAGTTTGGAGAGAAGGAACTTCGTGTGTGTGTCTAATTCAACAGTTAATTCTCAAGGTCTGGCATATAGTAGCAGTTGGATATTGATTGAATTAATGAATCGATGAATGGATGAATACATTCGTTTAAAGGAGGAAAACGCAATGCATCCACAAATCAGCTGAATTGCCACTGGTTTCCAATGCCTTGACTGCAGGAGTCATCTCTGGCTCTTTTCCACCTTCCCAACACTGTATCTTTGGAGTCTCTCTTCTCAATGGCCAAGTCCTAGGAGTGTGACATCCCTGCGTCTGATACCTGATAGTGTAGGGCATGCTCTGTTTTGTTTGAAAATGTGAAATATAGTCTGTCGTTCAGGCTCATCAGTAATGTTTTTTCATTTAGACTCAGTTTCACCAGAACTTAGCAGAAACCTAGAAAGAAGTTCTATTATGTAAAGTATATGTCTCTATGGATGTATAGATATCTATGTATATCATATATCTATATATAACACGAATAAATTTAAGTAGGACAGTGAAAAACAATGAATTTTCCCGGCGGTTAAGGGACAGGGGCCGGGGAGAAAGATTTTTTGCAAAATAAAGAGTAGATAACGTGCACTGTAATACAACCGCGCCGCAGAGCACAGCGAAGCCGAGCCCGCCACCGGCCTGCGCTCCCGCCCGCGCTCGGGCCCCGCCCTGATCCCGACCCCGCCCCGCCTTGCACCGCGGCCCACCTCCGCCCTGCACTCCCGCCCCGCCCTGCGCTCTGGCCCCGTCCCACATCTCGGCAGCGCTCTCCCGCCCGGGGGAGCCCTGCCGCCCCAGCGGAGCCAGGCTCTCCCCACGCCCGAACCCCTCCACCCAAGGCCTGGGGGGCCGCAGCGCACCGAGCGGCTCGGCGTGGAAAGATGGCCGCCCTGACGACGGTCGTGGTGGCGGCGGCGGCCACAGCTGTAGCGGGGGCTGTGGCGGGGGCGGGCGCGGCCACCGGGACCCGCGTGGGAGCAACGCCTGTGCCGCAACAGGTAAATGGAGGAGGCAGACGTGGGCCGGGGGGCTGCAGGCGCCGGAGGCTGGACGGGGCCCCAGGCCGAACAGGTGTGCTCCGTAGCGCGGCCCCGGGAGGCGGGAGGCGCGGTGTTAGCCTCCCTTTGCTCGGGGCCTGGCACACGCCAGCGTTTCGCTTTGTTCGCTTGTGCGTTTAACTGCTTTTACGGAGCCGCCTCTCGTGGTTTTGGAGTGGAAACGCTGGCTCTGCCCCTTCCTAGCGTGTGATAGGAACATATTTAACCTCTCGGTGACTCAGTTTCTTCTCGAAACGTTGGAACTGATAATATGCACCTTCCCGAGCCGTGCACATTGTCTGGGAAGCCCCTGGTACAATGCTTGGTTGGAGAGAGATTCGGTGCCCAGTGACTGGTGGCTGCTGTATTATTGTATCAGCGCTGGGAATACAAGGAGGAGTCAAACATGGGATGGTCTGAGGCTGCCAGAGATCTTCTCAGGACCCGTTTCTCTGCAGTGAGGACCAGAGGACCCCCAAGGAGAATTGTTGGATCCAGCTGCTCAGGTCAAAGATCTTGACTCCTCTCCTTCTCTCACAGCCCACACCCCAGAGCATGGGCAGTTCCCGTCTGCTCTACCTAAGGAATAAGTCCAGAATCTCACTCTTCTCACCACCTCACACGGTGGTCCACACCATCATTTCTCCCCCAGCAGAAGTACTTTCCTAGTTGGTTTCTCTTCTTCCACTCTTGCCTTCCTGAAATATTCTCAACAGTCAGGTGATTGAGTCCAATAATGACACTTGTCTGCTCAGATCCCTCAGAGTAAAAGCAAACGTTTTTACCGTGGTCCACAGGGCCTCTGAGCTGCCCCTACCACCTCCCTGTCACCTCATCCCCAGTCCCCTGCCCTGAGTCTGCTGCAGCCATACTGGCTTTCTGGTGGTCCTTCAGACAGGTGGAGCACACTTCTCCCTCAGGATTTTTGCAGTTGCTGTTCCCTCTGCTTGGAATCTCTTTCCTCATGGTCTCATGGCCAGCACCATCACCGCCTTCAGATATCTTTGTTCAAATGCCATCAGCTCAGTGATTCTTTCCTTGATCTCCCCTTACTGAATCCCCCTTCCCAGCACATCCTGTTGTCTTTTCTGGTTTTGTTTTTCTCCATAGCACTTATTACCATATAATATATTACATATTTTATGCTTACTTTTTAATTTTTCTCCACTCTGCCTGGGAACGTAAACCCTGACCTCTATGAGGGAAGAAACTTTTGGAATTTTATTCACTCTTGTATTGCCGGCACCAAAAGCTGTGCCTCTTTAGTCCAGGAACATAGTAGATGCTCATTAAATATTTGTGGCTTAGTCCAAACCTGAAAGAAGGCTGTTAGGAGCTGAGGACAGCTTCTATCATTTGCTTCCTCTAAGGAAATACAGTGTCTTTACCTGTTTCAAGAAATTCAAGAAATTCCACCTCAGACAAATTTTCTCACACATCCTCTGTATTTCTTTTTATTATTCTAACTCTGGCCCAAATGTCTCAGGAAAAAAATATAAAATACAGAAAAATACATAATAGATATATATTTTTTTCAGATATATTTTAAATACTTTAAAAATATTTTTTTAAATGTATGGCCCTAGTGTTTTAGCCCTCTTGGTGGCTCTCTCCATGAAACCTTTCTGGCTTACTTTAGTTGAAAATGATTTGTTCTCTAAATTCTTATAACCATGTTTTATCTCCTGGTTTGCATTTCTCACAAGTTGCCTAATACTGTTATTGATGCACACTCTTGCCTACTACAGTGATTCTCAGAGGTTTGCCTTCCTTGGTGTTGGATCAGAATCACCTGTGGAGCTGTTTCAACTGTGACATCGGTTTCTCACATTCAGCAATGTCTGGAGACAGTTTTGGTTGTCACAGCTGCAGGTGGACTGTGGGGTGTTTGTGTGTGCTCCTAGCATCTAGTGGGTACAGGCCAAAGGACAGCTCCCCCCCCCCAAAAAAATTACCTGGTCAAAAATATCCGTAGTGCTGAGGTTGAGACACCCCACTTTATACCCTCTCACTAGTTTAGGGAGGGCAGAGCCTCATGGTTGACAGTCACAGCAGTAGCGAGGTAGAATTTCTCAAGGGTGTTTGGGTTTTAAAAAAAAAGAAAACAATTAGAATCTCTACTGTACCATACTGCTTTTTGAGGAGTTTAACTATGTGTTATCCCTCTGTGTATTCCCCCCAGCGTACCACATACACATACACACAGACACACACACATACGCACTGTACACTCAAATTCTACAGCCTCGCACTGAACTTGGATATTTGTCATAGGATTTCATGAATGAGTATTCCTATTGATTCTAACAGTGAAACCAACTAATGTTTTCCTGAGAAGAGATAATTTTCCTCATGATATTAGAGATGTCCTCCAAAATATCTGAAGTTCCTATATTAGCCTGCTAGGGCTTCCATAACAAAATACCACAGACTGAATGGCTTAAATGACAGAAATTTACTTTTTTACCATTTTGCAGGCTGGGAAGTCCAAGATCAAGGTGCTGTCAGGGTTGGTTTCTAGCTTGTAGACAGTCACCTTCTTGCTGTGTCCTCACATGTGCACACGCAGAGAGAGAGAGTTTTCTGGTGTCTCTTCCTCTTTTTATAAGGACACCAGTCCTAATGGATTAAGACTCTATCCTTATGATCCCATTTAACCTTAATTACTTCCTCCAAATCTAGGGCCTCAACCTGTGAATTTGGGGGGTGATAATTCAGTCCATAACTGTTCCCTTAAATTATTTTGGAATAATTATCTTTGAAGTTTTAGAACTATTTTATATTGTGTTTTATTTTACAACCTCCATAGAGTGTGGAATCCCATAAATTTCTCATTCATTTTGAAAAGAAATAATGTACCCTATCTATGCATTTTAATACTTGTATATTATTTGTTCATAATTCTCCTCAGCCATTGCCTTTCAAGGCCGAAGACTATGAATCTCTTGATTGTCCTCTCAGATGCCTTTTCCCTTTTTATCTTTTCAGCAGCTGAATTATAACTTTTTTGAAGTATCTCTAGCAGTATCACACTAGTGTATGTTCTGGTGGTACCAAGATAGAGCTGTGTCTTCTGTTTGTTTTGTTTCTAGTGCCCTTCCTGTGATGACTTATATTTTATGGCATTTGGCTGCCTGGAGTGGTCCTTCAGTAATAAGCACATTACTTTTCTGACTTTAAATGATTACTCAAAATGGATTTCCTCTAGAAGATCACACACATGAATAGGGCTGTGTGTATGTGGTAGAGTGCAGAATCCCCCTCCCCCATCAAGGATAGTCACATCCTAATCCCCAGCACCTGTGAATATGTGACCTTACATGATTAAAGGAACTTTGCAGATATGATTAAATTGAGGATCTTGAGATGGGGAGTTTATCTGGGTGGGCCGATATATTCACAAAGGTCCTTGTAAGAGGGAAGCAGGAGGATCAGAACCAGTAGGAGAGGTAACAGTGGAAGCAAGAGGGTGAAGTTATGTGAGGAAGGGGCCATGAGCCAAGGAATGAAGGTGGCCTCTAAAAGCTGAAAAAAAGGTAAGGAAGTAATAGATTCTCCTCTGAATCTCCAGAAAGAACACAATCCTACCAACACCTTAATTTTAGACTTGACCTCCAGAATTGTAAGAGAATAAATTTGTGTTGTTTAAGCCTCTAAGTTTGTGGTAAACTAATTTTTAGTAAGTTTCTTATAGTAGTGATAGGAAATGAATGCAACCAGAGAAGGCCTAAGAAGGCCTGAGCTCTCACCTTTGGCTGGTCTTGAAACTCTGTGCAGCAGGAAGTGAAGGCTAATGTAGAGTTTTAAACTGCTTGCCCAAGTACTGATGGCACGCTCCAGCATGTACTCAGACCACCTCAGCAAAGACTGGGGACTTAACTGGTTCAAGACATCTAAGAAAATCTTTGACCAACCAGTTGTTCACTGACAACTAAGCTAATGAAACAGGGATTTCAGTGCCACACAAACAAAGAATACAGAATTTACAGAATTGGTTCAGAAAAATGACTAAACAAACAGTGACAACAACAAACCTTGGAGAGGGGAAAGAATCTCATTTTCAGAGTTGCCACATTATATTATTTAAAGTGTTGAGTATTTGACAGACAAATTATGAGATATGCAAAGAAACAAGAAAGTATGGTCCACACACAGAAAAATTAAAAAGAAAAAAAAAACAGTAAAAAGAAATTGTCCCTTAAGATGACCAAATGTTGGACATAATAGACAAAGACTTTAAATCATCTACTTTCAATATGTTCAAAAATCTAAAGGAAACCATTTCTAAAGAAATAGAACAAACTATGAGAATGGTGTCTCACCAAATAGAAAATATCTATAAAGAGAAAAATTATAATAAAAGAATCAAATAGAAATTTTGGAGTTAAAAAATACAAGAACTCAATTCACTAGAGGGACTCAACACTAGATTTGAGCTGCCAGAAGATAGGTCAATTCAGATTATCCAGACTGAGGAACAGAAAGAAAAAAAGAATGAAGAAAAATGAACAGAGCCTTAGAGACCTGTGAGATACCATCAAGTGTCACAGCTAATGAGAGTCCCAGAAGGAGAGGAAAGAGAAAAGGGGGGAAAAGAATATTTGAAGAAATGATGGGTGAAATATGAATCTACACATTGTTGGAACTCAGTGAACTCCAAGTAGAATAAACTCAAAGAGATCCATACCTAGACATGTCATAATCAAACTGTAGAAAAGACAAAGACAAAAAGAAAATCTTGAAAGCACCAACAGAGAAGCAACTCAACACATACAAGGGATCCTCAGTAAAAACTGGTTTCTCAACAGACACCTTGGACTCCAAAGGCATGGAATGATAGACATAGTCAAAATGCTGAAAGAAAAGGACTCTCAACCAAGAATTCTGTATCCAGAAAAATAATTGTCTAAAAATGAAGGAGACTACATCAAACTAAAAAGATTCTGCACAGCAAAGGGAACATCAACAAAATTAAAAGACAACCTACTGAATGAGAGAAAACATTTGCAAATCATATAAGGAGTTAATATCCAAAGTATATACTCGTACAACTCAATAGCAAAAAAAAAATCAGATTGGAAAATGGGCAAAGGAACTGAATAGACATTTTCCTCAAGAAGACATACAGATGACCAACAGGTACTTGAAAAGATGCTCAGCATCATTAATCATCAGGGAAATGCAAATCAAAACTGCACTTTTTAGAATAGCTGTTATTAAAGGGACGAGAAATAACAAGTGTTGGTGAGGATGTGGAGAAAAGTGAACCCTTGTGCACTGTTGGTAGGGATATAAATTGGTTTAGACTCTCTGGAAAACAGTATGGGGGTTCCTCAAAAAATTAAAAATAGAACTACGATATGATTCAGCAATTCCGATTCTGGGTATTTATCTGAAGGAAATGAAACCACTAACTTGAAAAGATACATGCACCCCAGTGTTCACTGTAGCATTATATACAATAGCCAAGAAATGGAAGCAACCTATGACCACTAATGATGAATGGATAAAGAAAATATGATACACACACACACCACTGGAGTACTATTCGACTATAAAAAGAAGGAAATCTTGCCATTTACAAAAATGTGGATGGACCTTGAGGACATTATGTCAAGTGAAATAAGTCAGACAGAGAAAGACAAATACCATATGATCTCACTTAAATGTGGAATCTAAAAAAAAAATTAAACTCATAGGTACAAAGAACAGGTTGGTGGTTGTCAGAGGCAGGGGATAGGGGCTTGGCAAAATGGATAAAGGTAGTCAAAAGGTACAAACTTAGTTATAAAATAAATAAGTCCTGGGGATGTAATGTACAGCATGGTGACTAGTTAACAGTAGTTGCTAAGAGAGTAGATCTAAAAAGTTCTCATCACAAGAAAAACATTTTGTAACTCTGGTAATGGATGCTAACTAGACTTGTGGTGAGCATTTTGCAATATATACAAATATTGAATCATAATGTACACCTGAAACTAATATAATGTTATATGTCAATTATATCTCAATTTAAATATCAAAGGAGATTGGAATTCAAAGGGAGCTTGGAGTTTATCTAATAAATATTTTCATAAAAATAACTTTAAAAATAAAGTTGAGACTTAAAGATATTAAATAATTTGCCTTGATTTCTGTTATTAGATATACATCTCAATAGATGCTCTGTTTCCAGCATAGTGTTTCTGCCAATGCAACATGCTAACTCAAGCTCTAAGTGAGTTGATTTGTTAAAAATATAGGTAGTATTATCTCTTACAGCATAGTAAAACCCAAAGACTTTATTGTTTGCCAAGTTACTTTTCATGAAAAACATATAAAATGGAAACCTAGGTTACAAAATTTGCTGCCACTAATTATAAGGACATCTTCACTCTATTGTCCCCAAAATATAATGGCAGTAAAATATAATGGATAATGGTAGACTATGGAAAATTGAAAACATATGCACAGGTCCTCTATTGGCTCCCATGTAAATTCCCCTAGAAGTCCACATCCCTGGAATTCACATAACTAGAACAAGTAAGTGCACTTGACCCTTAAACAACATGAGGGTTAGAGGCACCAACCCCTGCATAGTCAGAAATCTATGTATAGCTTTTGACTCCTCAAAAACCTAACTACTAATAGCCTACTGTTGATCTTTTGGTCAATTAACACATATTTTGTAAGTCATTATACTGTATTGTTGCAATTAAATAGGCTAGAGAAAGTAAAATGTTACTAAGAAAATCATAAGGAGGCAAAAATACATTAACAGTACTGTACTGTACTTATCGATACTGTAAGTTTACGTGATTTGTTTATAAGATGAATTGCCAGTCAGTATCTACATCAGTATTGTCATATACAAAACACTGTAGGTGTTGTACATATTACTAACACTAGACATCAAAAATGAAAACATAATGTGAAGAAGAAATTCATATTTATTTGCAAATATAATGGTCCATGCACTGATAATGAAGAAGCAGCAATATGATTGCTTTATGGTAGCCTAATATAGTCGATATGTTTGCTTCATAATAGCCTAGCCTGTACACGAATGAATTATTATAAAATTTTTATGGCATACAATATTATCATCATATTCATAATGTAACACTGGGAACATTGTTCCATTTTTTTCAAAAACCACTTACCTGTGATGATAGGCTGCTAGGCACTTACTCCAATTAAGAGAGAGAAAAGCATACTGTACGGTAATGTAATTCTTTGAAAGCAAAGTTATAAAACAGTAAGAAAACTAACGCGTTATTAATTTTATATGACTATCACTCACCTTATGCCTATGTAAGGATAGACTAGTATCTACATATATTTCATGCATTCATGACATACCTAACTTTTTCTTAATTTTTTTGATATTTCTAGGCTGTGTGATTTGTCTGTTTTTTCAAATTGTCACAAATCTCCAAAATTTTTTCCAGTATATTTATTGGAAAAAATTTGTGTTTAAGTGCACCTGCTTCAAATCTGTCTTGTTCAAGGGTCAGCTGTATAGTATTTCTCAGAATTGGAGCATATTTTCCTCAGCTAAACATAATTTCCCTATATGATCAAGATTATATTATACTTATAAACTAATGAACAAATTTTTAAAAATTGTATTCTCTACACACATTTCTCAAGTAAAATGTAAAAATCTTTAGTGAAGAAAATGGAGAAATTTAGACAATCCCAGATTTTAAAAAACTGAGAGGATTCATTGCCAGCATATCTTCCCTACAAGGAATACTAAAGGAAGTCCTTCGAGCAAAAGTAAAAAAGATACTAGGTAATAATTCAAATCCAAATGAAGAATAATATCAATAAAGAGTACTGGTAAAGGTAAATATAGAGGTAAATATAAAAGTCAGTATAATGTAAAGGTATATAATAATAAAGGTAATGTATGATAATATAAGATAATATTATAATAAAGGTATATATAAATATATATTTATAATATATAATAGTAAAGACAAATGTAGAGGTAAATATAAATGTCAGGGGTTTTTTTGTTCATAACAAATTTCTTTCATAAAATAGAGAAGGGAACACTTCTCAACTCATTCTATAAGGCCATTGTTACCTTGATACCAAAATTAGACATCACAAGAAAGAAAATAACAGATCAGTATCTCTTATGCATACAAATGCAAAGATTCCCAACAAAACACTATCAAGCCAAACCTAACAACATAGGGGAGGATTTTACACCATGATTAGTTGGGATTTATTCCAGGCATATGAAAATCAATCAACATAATAGAACTTATTAATAGAATAAAGGACAAAAACCATATGATCATCTCAATAGATGCAGAAACAGCAACTGAAAAAATCCAGCACTCTTTCATGATAAAAATATTCGACAAGTTAGCGATAGAAGGAAACTCCTCTGCCTGATAAAGGCATTTATGAAACACCAACCTCTAACATAATACTTAATGACGAAAGATTGAAGATTTCCCCATAAGATCAGGAATAAGACAAGAATATCCACTGTCACCACTTTATTCACTGGAGATTCTAGCCAGGCAACTAGGCAAGAAAAACAAAAAGCATTCAGATTGGAAAAGAAGAAATAAAACTATCCTTATTTGCAGATGACATGATCTTGTATATAAAAAATCCTAACTAATCCTCCAAAAAACTATTAGAGCTAATAAACAAGTTCAGCTGTTTGCAGGAACTTGCAGGAAACAAGAGCAATATACAAAAATCAGTTGTACTTCTATACAGTAGTAATGGACCATTCAAAAATGAAATTAAGAAAATAATGCCATTTTGGAGTATTACTCAGCAATAAAAAAGAATGAAATATTGCCATTTGCAGCAACACAGATGGACCTAGAGATTATCATACTGAGTGAAGTAAGACAGAGAAAGACAAATAGTATATGATATTGCTTATATGCAGAATCTAAAAAATAATACAGATGAATTTTTACAAGACAGAAACAGACTCACAGAAAAAACAAAAACAACAAAAAAAGTATGGTTACCAAAGGGGAAAGAGGGGGAGCAGGGATAAATTAGGAGTATGGGATTAATAGATACATACCACTATATATAAAATAGATAAACAACAGAGATTTACTGTATAGCACAGGGAATTATATTCAATATTTTGTAATAACCTATAATTGAAAAGAATGTGAAAAAATGTAAGAATCATTTTGCTGTACATCTAAACTAACACAATACTGTAAATCAACTATACTTCAATTAAAAAAATTTAATATTCCGTAGTATAACGAAGAATAAAATACATAGGAGTGAATTTAGCAAAAGAAGTGCAACACGTTTAAGTTTTTGAAACATATGTTTCGAAAACTCAGAAACATCATTGAGAGAAATTAAAGAAAACCTACCTAAACGAACGTTTTGTGAGATATTCGTGAGATGGTAGTACTCCCCAAATTGATTTACAGATTCAATGCAATCCCTATCAGAATCTCAGCTGCCTTTTTTTTGTTTTTTTTTGCAGAAACTGTCAATCTGATCCTAAAATTCATATGGGAAATTCAAGGGACCCAAAATAGTCAAAACAATCTTGAAAAAGAACAAAGTTGGAGAACTCCCACTTCTTAATTTCAGAATTGACTATGAAGCGACAGTAATCAAACAGTATGGTACTGGCACAAGGATAGACATACCAGTGAGAGTTAAGAGTAAACCCTTACATTTGTGGGCAATTGATTTTCAACAAGGGTGCTAATATAATTCAATAAGGAAAGAATGGTCTTTTCAACAGATGGTGTATTCACATACAAAAGAGTGAAGTTGGACTTCTCCCACACACCACATATAAAAGTTAACTCAAAATGGATTAGAAACCTAAATGTGAGAGATAAAACTAAAACTCTTAGAAGAAAACTTAGATGTAAGTCCTCATGACCTTTAATTAGGTAATGGTGTCTTCTATATGACATCTAATGCACAAGCAACTGAAGATAAAATAAATTGGACTTCATCAAAATTTAAAACTCTGTGCTTCAAAGGACATTATCAAGAAGGTGAAAAGACAGCTCAGAGAACGGGAGAAAATATTTACAAATCATATTTTGATAAGGACATATCTAAAATATGTAAATAACTCTTACAACTCAAAAATAAAAACACAACCCAATTTTAAAAATAGGGAAGGATATAAGTAGATATTCCTCCAAAGAAATAGCCAATAAGTACATGGAAAGATGCTCAGTATCATTAGTCATTATGGACTAGTGAAAAACCACTGTGAGATACCATTTCACATCTATTAGGATGACTGTAATAAAAAAGATAGACAATAACAAGTGTCGGTGAGGATGTGAAGAAACTGGAACCCCCATATAGTGCTGGTGGGAATGTAAAATGGTGCAGCCAGTGTGGAAAACAGTTTGGCACTTTTTCAAAACTTTTGTGCTTCAAAAGACATTATCAGGGAAGTGAAAAGGCAACTCAGAATTGGTGAAAATATTTGCAGATCATTTATCTCTTAAGGGACTTATAAGAATGCTCACAGCTTAAAAAAAAAAAAAACTATGAAAATTTTAAATGGGAAAGTAAAAAAGAGTTACCTATGATCCAGAAATTCCACTGCTAGGTATATACCCAAGAAAATTGAAAACATATATTCATACTTAAACTTGTACACAAATGTTCTTAGTAGCATTATTCATATTGACCAAATAGTGAAAGTAACCCCATTGTCCATTAACTGATGAGTAGATAAACAAAATATGCTAGATCCGTATGGAATATGACTTAGCCATAAAAAGGAATGAAGTACAGATTCATGGTACAACATGGATGAATCTTAAAAAACATTATACTAGGGACTTCCCTGGTGGCTCAGTGGTTGAGAGTCCGCCTGCCAATGCAGGGGACACGGGTTCAATCCCTGGTGCAGGATGATCCCACATGCCACGGAGCAGCTAAGCCCGTGCGCTGCAACTACTGAGCCCGCACTCTAGACCCTGCGAGCCACAACTACTGAAGCCCACGCGCCTAGAGCCCGTGCTCCGCAACAAGAGAAGCCACCACAATGAGAAGCCCGCGCACCACAACAAAGAGTAGCCCCCGCTCCCCGCAACTAGCGAAAGCCCGTGCAACAACAACAACCCAATGCAGCCAAAAATAAATAAATACATTAAATAAATTTAAAAAAATTATACTGAGTGAAAGAAACCAGACAGAAAGGTTGCATATTGTATGATCCTGTTTATATTAATTGTCCAGAATAGGCAAATCCATAGAGTTGGAAAATAGATTAATGGCTGCCTAGGGGTATGGGGAGTGACTGCTTAATGAGTACGGGGTTTCTTTTTGGTATGATGGAAATATTCTGGTACTAGATAGTGTTGATAGTTGCACGATTTTGTGAATATACTAAAAACCACTGAATTGTAAACTTTATGTATACATTTTATGGTATGTGGATTATATCTCAATTTTAGAAGTATTCCCTAAATTCATTACTTTATTCTTGCTTGCTTCTCGAAATTTAAAGGCTTGTTTCCTTTTTTCTTTATCTCCCACATCCAGGCTGTCAGCAATTCCTCTTGGTTATACCTCCCAGATATATTTAGTCTTCTTACTTTTAATCTTCACCATCACCCTGGTAGCCCTGAACACCATCTTTCCTTGTCTGTGTTGCTGCGTCACCTGCCTCATTGATTCTCCTGCTTCCAGTCTTGCCTCACCTCCTCCTCCACCTTCCATCAATTTATTCTCCAAAAAAAATAGCCAGAAGGATTTCCTTTAAAAATTAAGTGTATTGTGGCATTCTCCTACTCTAAACCCTTCAGTAAAATCCAGACTCCCCTAGTGACTTAAAATGCTGGTGTGATGTGCTACTTGCCTACCTCTGTATCCTCATCTCCTACTTTACTCTGCAGTTTACTAATCTCGTGTCACAGCTGCCTTTTCTCTGCTTTCACTAGCCAAGGTTTTTGCTGCTCTAGGGCTTTTGCACAGGCTAGTCCCTCTGCCTGGCACACCTTTCCCTATAGTTTTTGGCATGGCTGGCTCCATTCTTCCTTAAACATCATCCCCTCAAATAGACCTTCTGTGGCCATTCTAACTGAAAAAAAAAAAAAGACGCTTTGCCCCATTATCTTCATCTCAACATTGTTTATTTCCTTAACAGCACTTACCATGTTTTGTTTTTCTTTTTAATTTATTGCTTATTTACTCTTTTCTTTTTAAGTCTGTTCCCCTCACTAGACTTTAAGTCAAGGGCCATATTATCATGGGCTATCATTGTTTGTCTAGTGTCTAGTGCAGCACCTGTCACATCATAACTGTTCAATACATATTGGTAAATGACTGATTGAATGAAAGAATTAGATCTTTTTCTGAAAATCCCTGAAGACTTTACATATCTTACTTACTAATTTAGCATTTTAAGATAGATATTCCTTCTTCCACAAAATGCATTTTTAAAAATTAAATAAGATTGGCCCCCAAATTATCCCCTGAGAAACTCCATCATTGATGTTTTTTCTCTGAAAAAAATTCCACCTTCATCTCCTACCACTTTTATTATTGAGGATAAATTTATTTTTGTTTTCTATTCAGAATGATGGCTGTTTTGGTACTTCAGGTGGAATTCGTCCTTTTCAGCTTCAAAACTGGAAGCAGAAAGTTAGTCGGACTAAGAAAGCAGAATTCATACGTACAGCAGAAAAATTTAAAAATCAGTAAGTATAAAAACATTATCTTCAAATAACATTACTAGCTATTTTATGGTGAACAGTATAAAAATTCTACTCCACCCTATTCAATCCCACACTAAGTTACAAAATTCTAGTCACTAGTCTTTCAGATGTAAAACAAGAGAAAGGTGAGAAGTGTGAAATAGACAAATGATAATAAACTATTTAGTATAAAGTTAATTTTAAGTAGAGTTATTTAAATTTTATTTATTTATTTTTACCATTTTGAGACAGTGTATATCAACAAAAACAAAAGTTATTTCTTTAGATCACATATATCAAGTAACAGATTAAATACATTTTTACTAACCAAGGTGAGCACTTAGTAAATCTTTCTGAGTGAGTGAATAATTTTAATGAAAAGTCTGTGCTGTACCCTTGAGTTTTTTTTATTGGCCTTTTCATTGATTTCCCTTCCTTGGTCTCTGCCCTTTCAGATCCATCCTGCACATTATGACTAGAATAATTGAGAAGTTGGCATTTATTTTAAGTTTTAGCCTATATGTATTTTTAAAATAACCAGTGATAGTTACTGAATGTTTAACATTATCAGTAGCACCATATGATATGATGAATATCATGAGTAAAGATAAAAGAATTAGTATTCAGAACACCCAACCCTATCCTATAGTTGGAGGCTTTGTAAAAACACTGCTCTGAATTTATACAAAATCAGTTTGCTACGGGACCAAGAGAAAAGGAGTCATTTGTAAGAAAGAGTCTCTGGACCAGAATTAGTGGGAGTTGGGTCTGTTTAAAAATTCTACCAATAAAAAGTGTACTGTTTGAATTTTGAAAAGTTATACCATACTGTAGTCTTGTGAGATTGAATTCTCACTGTATTTGTATAATTCTTGTATTTTTAATACTCAGAATTTGATAAAATACAAATTTTTTTAAATTTCCAAAATGCATTACCTTAGATAGAATTGGACTCTAGGTTAAGAATTCTGGTCATGTTTCTCTCTAGATAGGGTAATCCACCAGGCGGTTAATGTCCATATATATAGCAAACCAGTAGATTACGCCAGTATAGATAGATACCTTGTCTATCAGTATGTGTAGGTTTTGTAACTCTGATTAATCTTCCTTCATCTGTTGTAAGGTTTTAGAAAAACTCATTGAAAGAGTATTAGAAAAATCCATTGAAATTGAATCCAACAATTCTCATTGGATACAAAGGAAAGAACACCATTTGTAATATAATTGTTTTATTTTCAGAATAGGTTATACATTCACATAATTCAAAATCAGTTCATATCAAAGAGTCCACAGTGGAAGGTCTTTATTTCAAACACTTCCCTTCCCCTCAGATAGCCAGTATTTTTAGTTTCTTGTGTATCCTTCCACAGATATTTTATGTACTTATAAGGAAATAAAAAGACATATTCAGATGGTTCCTTTTTTATATAAATGGTAGCATACTGTATATGCTGTTCTGCATCTTGTTTTGTTTTGTTTTTTTAACTTAAGAATATATCCTAGATACCAAGGAATTATTGATTTTGTCAGGAATGATAATGGCATTATAATTATATACGTCAAGTATCCATAATCTCTAGAAATGCACACTGAAGTATGTTGGGGTGAAATTACATAATGTAGTAGATTTACTTTAGAATACTTAAGCAAAAAAGGAAGAGAAAAGATAAGAAAAGGCAGCTGAACCAAGAGAGGAAAAAGGTAAAATTGTTGAGTGAATCAGAGTGATATGAGGTATATATCATATGAAGCTATCTGAGGGGAGTCAGTTTACCATTCTCTACTTTTGGGTATATCTAACATTTTCATATAAAACCTTTGTTAAAGAAGAGTGTATCTTGGAGTTCTTTCCTCATCAGTACATAGAACACGGTACTACTGCATTGTATTCCACTGTAGGAGTGTACCATCATTTATTTAACCTGCCCCTTAGTGATAGACATTTAGGTTATAGCAAATCTTATGTGATAACAAATAATGCTGAATTACTTGCAGTTTCAAAAGGTTCACATTATTTTGCACATGTGTGAGTGTATCTTTAGGAACAATTCCTAGAAGTAGAAATGCTGGGTCAAAGGTATATGAATTTGCAAATGTGATGAATATTGCTAATTTGTCCTCCATAGGCAATTTATGATTTCACCAACAATATATGAGAGGACCCATTTCATCACAGTTTTATGATCAGAATATATTATTTAAAGTTGTGATTTTTTTCTCTAGTCTGATAGGTATACAGTGTTACCATGGTATAGTTTTAATATTCATTTCTCATGCTATGAGTGAGGTTGAACACCTTTTCATATGTTTGGCAAGTTGTCTCCATTATTACGTTTTGAATGTCTTTATAGGTTAATATTTCTAATCCAGGAATATCAAAACATAACTTACTTACTGTCATCGCATATCCTGTGTCCATGACAGACATTTCTATTTGATCATAGTAACTTCCCCCACCCCAACCAGAGACTAGATGGGCTGGAGTCCTCAGCGCAGGACTCCAGTAGCCACCCTCAATCTGTTAGAGTTGACCTGCAGACTGACATCTATTTGACGTCTCTGTTCTACCCCTTCCTTCCTTTCCCAACATACGTGCAAGTTATGACCTCCTCAGCCTTTGGGGCAGCCAGGTAGGGCCTGTGACATTCTCATCTGTTTACCCCAGTATGCCTTATGAATATTAAATTTTTCTCTATGTGTGGCAAGTGAAAAAGATTGGGAAACTCTACCTTAGATAGTTGCCCCTCGGGTTATATGAAATTAAGTCAGTGGCCAGAGATACTCCACCACTCATTAAATTCAGGATTAGTGGAGAAGTAGTCATATTAATTTCCACCTTGTGGGAGAAAGAAAACAGGTGTTGAGGAAGTAAATTTCTTTGTCCAACTAAAAAAAGTTTCTTGATGGTAATTGTTTTGTTTTACCCCAGGGTTCAAGCTCACATTAAAAGTCCTACCTACCAATAGGTGGATGGACTAAAGCCAAGGAGCAAGGATGAGACGAAGGAAGCTTTGAAGTAAATGTAGACAGTATCCCTTAAATATATGAAAATTCCCAGATTGTTTGCCTTTTGAAGTTTTAGTTTTACTAATATTAATGACTTGCATTTCCATAGTGCATTTTACTATATAAAGATCCCTCACATATGTCATCTCATACAGTATTAATCACAGCCCTGTTGGCTAGTGGTGAGTTGTTATTACTCACTTTTTAGTGGTGAGGATGTTCATGCCTGGAGAGGTTAGATGTCTTGGCTGCAAAGTTAACAGTATCTCCTATTGAAAGCAGCCATCCGCAGTGGTGACAGTTTTCAGCCCATGGTGAGACTGAGTTGGAATCAATAGCCAAAAGTTTATGTATTTTCAAAGCAAGTCTAGGATTAAATTTTCTTAAATTAACATTTTGTAACTTAAGTAACAATTCAAGTTACTCTTGATTTTAGTTGAACTTAACAGGTTTCTAACTACTATTTTGACTCCTTAGCCTTATTGATCCAAGTAATTATATTTTGACTCCTTGGATGAATTAATCCAAATATAAAGTACAGATTGTAAGTATCTTCATATTTTAAACAATTAAAAATATACTTAAATCATATTTACACTATTTGTTTCTTTCCCTAAAGAGTTATTAACATAGAAAAAGATAAACACAATCATTTCTACAACCAAAAAAGTGACTTCAGAATTGAACATAGTATGCTGGAAGAATTGGAAAATAAATTGATTCACAGCCGGAAAACAGACAGTAAGTTGAGTTCTTGATGAACAAAACCTGAGATATAAAGTTATAGTTTTGCCCTGTGCTTTGTCTTTGTTCATTGACTGTGTTATTTTCTCTTTCCAGATACTTTGTAGCTGGTGATGAGTTTATCTTTTAGGGATATGTATTTATTTTTTCGGGTCACTATTTAGTTATTCTGACTGGATTGTTTTCTGTGTATATTTCTTTAATTTTAATAGGAAAAAGAGGGTTTTGTTTTCTGGTTGTCAAATCAATTAATGCTATTAAATTTTTTTAAAGTAAAAGGAAATTGATTCCTGGGCTGTCTGATCTTAGCTCATCACCACGATCTTACTGACTGAGCCCCGGACTAAGTAAGCATCAACAGATTCAGAACCTGTACTTAGTGGTATGAAGTGGTCAAGTCACATAATTGCTTAAACTGGAGTTTACGTGTCTGTGATATAAAACCTACCATTTCTACCATAGTAGAGCTGTCTGTGCATCTGATGAAATAATATATAAGAAAGTGCCTTAGAGGTTGTACAGTGAATATGTTCTGTTGTTTGTTGTGACTATTAATCATTGTTAACAGTGTACTAAATGTTGGCCTAAAAAAGAATTCTACAAGAATACTTTGTTTCCTTGTAGAGTAGATTTTATATGCTGCAAAGTCCTTATGTTATAATAAAAACATCTTAGCTTTGATTAAAGGAAAAATAATGGTTATCAACCCACTAAGCTTTATAAAATATTAAGACTTATTATATAGAGATTATACTGCTCATGGGACTCCCTTATAGTCAATTAAAAGAATATTTTAATAAGTTTTTCCTTTCAGAATGTAAGATTGTGCTATTTTAAAAAGTCATCTTTTGTGAGATAGTGGCAAGAATCATTCTCCCTCTTGTGTTGGAATGATAAGACCTAACACAGATGCCAAATTTCCATTTCTCCTCTTTGATTCATAAAGGAATCTAAACATCCCTTGTTTAATATTTCTTAATGTCCCTCAGTTCTTTTACAGACAACAGCAAGGCTGATCTTTCTGTCTCTCAGTCATGCCATTAAGTAGAGTGTCTCCATTCTGTGCATTTTAAGTTATTTGATTTTCCCCCTTTTAAGGCAACTTTATTTTTATCATTTTATTTCCCTTCTACAATTTTGCCTCTTCTTTATTCACACTTTGTGTTTATCTTATCTAGGAGAAAAATGAATGCACTGTGTTAGTATAAGGATGTAGAAATTTCCCCTTCACATATTACAGCTCAGGAGTACTAAATACATATTCCTTACATCACATATCATGCCACAGTTTTAGCCTGAATTTGTGTAATATTGTACTTGAATGGTTTGCCTACAGTGCAGAATGTCAGTTCCAAATGAATTAATAAAAGATCATTTGCCCGGACTTCCCTGGTGGCGCGGTGGTTAAGAATCCACCTGCTGGGCTTCCCTGGTGGCGCAGTGGTTGAGAATCTGCCTGCCAATGCAGGGGACACGGGTTCGAGCCCTGGTCTGGGAAGATCCCACATGCCGCGGAGCAGCTGGGCCCGTGAGCCACAATCACTGAGCCTGCGCGTCTGGAGCCTGTGCTCTGCAACAAGAGAGGCCGTGATAGTGAGAGGCCCGCGCACCGCGATGAAGAGTGGCCCCAGCTTGCCACAACTAGAGAAAGCCCTTGCACAGAAACGAAGACCCAACACAGCCATAAAAATAAATAAATAAATAAATAAATAAATAAAATAAAAATTAAAAACAAAAAAAAAGAATCCGCCTGCCAATGCAGGGGACACACACGGGTTTGAGCCCTGGTCCGGGAAGATCCTGCATGCCGCAGAGCAACTGAGCCCGTGCACCGCAACTACTGAGCCTGTGCTCTAGAGCCTGCAAGCCACAACTACCGAAGCCTGCGCACAGCAAAGAAGACCCAACGTAGCCAAAAAAATAAATAAATTAATTAATTAATTAAAAAAATAAAAAGATCATTTGCCCTATAGCGGTATCACTGTAGCTGATCAAACTATGGCAAAAATAAAACAACAAAAAACACTTTCCTGATTACTTTACTAGGGAAGTTTCTTGACCTAAAGTTTCAACAGTAAGACTCTATAAAATACATTGGATAAAGTTTCTACTTTTATGGAACGCTTGAATTTTAATAAAAAATAGAACAAGCCAAAGTCACATACACATATTTGAGGTTTGTTTTGAATATTAGCACTGGCTTCAGGCCTAAAGGTAAACTTTTAAAAAATAATTGCTTTTAAGGACGTTTGAACAGAGCCTTTTGGTGCTTCATGTTCATTTGTGGAAAAGTTGCAAAAAAATAAGGGGGGTGCATAAGTAAAATACCCAGAGATGATAAAATATTATTATTATATGAATATGTATATGAATGTGAATATTTGACTTTAGCCTAATAATTTAAGTAAATATTAAAGTAAGATTACAACTTCAGAAAGAAAATACGAAAGAAGAATCCAGTCTTCCTGCTGCTGATACGGAACATCTGAAAATGGCTTTGAGACCCTCTTCTGTTCTTCAGGCTCTTATTGTGGGCCTAACACTTACTTCAGACTGGTCCTTTGGCTGAGCTTGGCAACATGTAGCATACATACCAGTAAATGGCACCTGAGACATCTCCTCAAGGCCATGACTGTGACACCAGTGGGTATCACCAGCCCCATCTTAGAGGATGTGGTTAGATGAAGTTAATTCTCACCAGGAAGTTTGTCAGTATTCATAGAATTAATATTGGTTAGACAGTTTTAATATTCCAACAATAGTTGAGGTCAAAATCTATGTCCATAAATTATAACAAATTAAAAGAGAAAGAGAAAAACTGTTAAAGAACAAAACATGACTAAACCTATGCTACTGATCCATGTATTTGAGTGTCCAATAACTCAGTCTCTAGAGTTTAAAAAAATATTTCCAAGGACATTTCCTTGGCACAGGTTATAGTAAGATTTAGCCTATTGTGCTTTAAAACATTAGAGGAAATTGAGAGATGCTTTAGTTAGAGCAAGAGTTTGTTCAGGCTGTATTGACACTTACAAATAACCATCTTTTGTTCATTATTTAATTGCTCTTCACTATCATTTACTAAATGGTGGTGATCAGTCTTGTGTGAAGAATCCTGAACCACGTTTGTCATAGAGTTATTTTAAAGTACATACTTCTCCCTTACAGGAGTAAAAATCCAGCAACAATTGGCCAAAATTCACAACAATGTAAAGAAACTTCAGCATCAGTTAAAAGATGTGAAGCCTACACCTGACTGTAAGTAAATTTAGATTTTATATTTTTTCTTATGTATTAGTTTTTTCTTTTGTTCATTAGAAAAGTTTATACTTTTCTAGTACGAGTTTTTCTATTTGGCATTAATGGAGGAGCTAAGCCCTACTTTTTGGTTAGGGATTAATAAGGATACATCAGAAAACTGTAATATCTGGTGTTTATGTATTTTTTTTATCTTTAAGATGCTATCAAACCCTTACAAATTATGAAGTAGACAGAACAGATAATAGTGTCACATACAGGATGAAGAATCTGTGGTATGCAAAGATTCAGTCAGCTGATGAAGAGGAAAAAAAGACTGATTTCTTGATTCTTAGCCTAGTGTTTTCCCATCATTTGCTTTTTGAAATTATTGCCTTGCAGAGGCATTTCAAATACCTAAGGGAATGGCTAAGTAGTATTGGGGCAAATTCTAGCCATTTGTGAAAAACAAAATTGTATCCTTATCTCCTTGCTTAAGCCAACATTCATTCCTGAGAGATCAAAGCAGTACAGTAAAGTGCTCAAGTTGTATGGACTTAAGAATCAGACACATGTTGGGTCAAATCCTTGAACTATGAGTTAAGTGATTTTAGGCAAGTTACCTGATCTCTTTGAGCTTTCATTTACTTAGCTCTAAAATGGAGATAATCATACAACCTAACTCATAGAGTTGTTGCAGGAATGAAGTGAGACAATGCACATAAAGCATTTATGCACTGCTTATAACATAGTAAGCAATAAAAAATAGTAAATATAATTATTATTTATTAAATTAATACATGAAACCATTAAAATATTAGAAAGGAACATGGGTTAATATTTTTGTAATTGTATTATAATTTATAAGAATGACAAAGATCAGAAACCATAAAGAAAAAAGTGGACATAATTGACTATTAAAAAATACCTTGGGGGCTTCCCTGGTGGCGCAGTGGTTGAGAATCTGCCTGCCAATGCAGGGGACACGGGTTCGAGCCCTGGTCTGGGAGGATCCCACATGCCGCGGAGCAGCTGGGCCCGTGAGCCACAACTGCTGAGCCTGCATGACTGGAGCCTGTGCTCTGCAACAAGAGAGGCTGCAATAGTGAGAGGACCGCGCACCACGATGAAGAGTGGCCCCCGCTTGCCACAACTAGAGAAAGCCCTCGCACAGAAATGAAGACCCAACACAGCCAAAAATAAAATAAATAAATAAATTTAAAAATACCTCAAACCCACAAGCAAAGTTGAAATACAAATTAGGAAAATATTAGCAGTATATATGTAACTTAAAAAGCTAATATCCATAATGTGTAAAGAGTGCCTACAAATTAGAGCAACAGAAAAATGGGCAAAGATTATAAGTTGCATATTATAGCAAAAGAAACATAAAACACATGTGAAAAAGTGCTCAGGCTTATTAATTGTTATAAAAATATCAATTAAATCAATGACAATAAATTTTTGTTTATTTTTGAACTGGCTAGAATTACGTGGGAAGGAGCACTCCCAAGAACTGTAAAGAGATACAGCCTCTTTGAAGGACAGTGTGACAGTATTTAGCATACTGTAAAGTGGGCATACCTTTTTGATTTAGCATTTAAGGTTATCAATTATCCCCTAAAAGTATTTATTTGAGGGGGCAGGGATAGACTGAGAGTTTGGGATTGACATGTACACACTGCTATGTTTAAAATAGCCAACAAGGACCTACTGTATAGCACAGGGAACTCTGCTCGATATTCTATAATAACCTAAATGGGAAAAGAATTTGAGAAAGAATAGATACATGTATATGTATAACTGAATCACCTTGCTGTATACCTGAAACTAGCACAACATTGTTAATCAACTATACTCTGATATAAAATAAAAATTAAAAATAAAATAAAAATATTTATTTGAGCATGCAAAAATATGTATGCAAAGATAGTTACTACAGCATTGCATCTATTTAAAGGTTCATCAGTTGGAGAATTAATTAAATGAATTAGGGTAGCATTAGACAATGAAATACCATGTAGCCATAAAAAGAATGAAGTAGCCATATGTATATTGATATGGAAAATTAACTACAACATTTTGTTAAAGAAAAAGTACATGTCACAAAAAAATATATGTGGTATAAAACTTTTTTTTGGAAAACATAATATTTAAGATATGTGCATAGGAAAAAATCTGTAATCAAAAAACTGCAATCATAAAAATTCTGTTTTTTAAATTAAAAAAAACTTTTTTTTTAATCAGTCATCAATTTTATACACATCAGTGTATACATGTCAATCCCAATCTCCCAATTCAGCACACCACCATCCCCACCCCACCGCGGTTTTCCCCCCTTGGTGTCCATACGTTTGTTCTCTACATCTGTGTCTCAACTTCTGCCCTGCAAACCGGTTCATCTGTACCATTTTTCTAGGTTCCACATACATGCATTAATATACGATATTTGTTTTTCTCTTTCTGACTTACTTCACTCTGTATGACAGTCTCTAGATCCATCCATGTCTCAACAAATGACCCAATTTCGTTCCTTTTTATGGCTGAGTAATATTCCATTGTATATATATGTACCACATCTTCTTTATCCATTCGTCTGTCGATGGGCATTTAGGTTGCTTCCATGACCTGACTATTGTAAATAGTGCTGCAATGAACATTGGGGTGCATGTGTCGTTTTGAATTACGGTTTTCTCTGGGTATGTGCCGAGTAGTGGGATTGCTGGATCATATGGTAATTCTATTTTTAGTTTTTTAAGGAACCTCCATATTGTTCTCCATAGTGGTTGTATCAATTTACATTCCCACCAACAGTGCAAGAGGGTTCCCTTTTCTCCACACCCTCTCCAGCATTTGTTGTTTGTAGATTTTCTGATGATGCCTGTTCTAACTGGTGTGAGGTGATACCTCATTGTAGTTTTGATTTGCATTTCTCTAATAATTAGTGATGTTGAGCATCTTTTCATGTGCTTCTTGGCCATCTGTATGTCTTCTTTGGAGAAATGTCTGTTTAGGTCTTCTGCCCATTTTTGGATTGGGTTGTTTGTTTCTTTAATATTGAGCTGCATGAGCTGTTTATATATTTTGGAGATTAATCCTTTGTCCGTTGATTCTTTTGCAAATATTCTCTCCCATTCTGAGGGTTGTCTTTTCGTCTTGTTTATGGTTTCCTTTGCTGTGCAAAAGCTTTGAAGTTTCATTAGGTCCCATTTGTTTATTTTTGTTTTTATTTCCATTACTCTAGGGGGTGGATCAAAAAAGATCTTGCTGTGATTTATGTCAAAAGAGTGTTCTTCCTATGTTTTCCTCTAAGAGTTTTATAGTGTCCAGTCTTACATTTAGGTCTCGAATGCATTTTGAGTTTATTTTTGTGTATGGTGTTAGGGAATATTCTAATTTCATTCTTTTACATGTAGCTCTCCAGTTTTCCCAGCACCACTTATTGAAGAGACTGTCTTTTCTCCATTGTATATCTTTGCCTCCTTTGTCATAGATTAGTTGACCATAGGTATGTGGGTTTATCTCTGGGCTTTCTATCTTGTTCCATTGATCTATGTTTCTGTTTTTGTGCCAGTACCATATTGCCTTGATTACTGTACACATTAAAAGCACATTTTTTTCTTATCCTTTAGGCTAAGAAATGTTTTTAAATTAAGGGAACATTCTAATTTTCTAACTAATTTTTAATTCTTAGTCATAATAAAATATGACATAACATAATTTTTCCTTTTTTTTTTTTACAGTTGTTGAAAAGCTCAGAGAAATGATGGAAGAAATTGAAAATGCAATTAACACTTTTAAGGAAGAGCGGAGGTTGATGTATGTTTTAAATACATTTTAATATACAATTATTTACCTTTTTTTCAATAACTCTTTACTAGGTTGTTGTATGTAAACTATTTTATTGTTATGTATTTAATACTAGTCTTACACAAAGGCAATATAAAACTTCTTTTGCTTTAGGTTTTAGACTGCTTTTCATGTTTGAAGTGAATTTTCATTTATATTTGGACACTATAAAATCTCAAATAAGAATTTGAAAGATTGTTTTTTCTCTGAGGAAACTCTTTTAAGGCTTAGATTTATAAACGTTAATAATGTAAGGTGGAGAAGATGACATCAAAAGAGTTGGGAATAATAAAATTTGAAGAAAAATGAAGGGTTAATATGGATTGGTTTGTATCTTATTTTTCAAACTTTATTTTTAAAATTGTAGCTATGAAGAGCTTATTAAAGAAGAGAAAACAACTAATAATGAGTTGTGTGCCATATCAAGAAAAATTGACACGTGGGCTTTGGATAATTCAGAAACAGAGAAAACTTTCAGACCAATGTCGAGCAAAGTTCCTGTGGACAAAGTAACACCAAGCACTCTTCCAGAAGAAGTGGTAGAGTTTGAAAAATTCCTTCAGCAAGCAGGAGGGCGACAAGGGGGCTGGGATGATTATGATCACCAGAACTTTGTAAAGGTGAGAAACAAGCATAAAGGGAAGCCAGCATTTATGGGAGAAGTTCTTGAACACCTTCCTGGAAGAACACAGGATGAAGTTCGACAGCATGAGAAATGGTATCAAAAATTTCTGGCCCTAGAAGAAAGGAAAAAAGAGGTAATAACAATTATAATAGCTATTATTTGTTGTATCTTTTTGTGTTCTAGGACTGTGCTAAACTCTTTAACATGTATTATTAACTTTACAACAACCCCATGAGGTATGTTACAGTTTTTCCCGCCATCTTATGGAGGGTGAAACTGAGGCATTGAGAAGTGAAGTCATTTTAGTGGAACTATAGTTGGACATCCTCAACATCCAGCATATCTACTCCAGTAAATAATACAGTGGATCAGAAAACGTCTGACAGTGGGCAACACCCTCTGTGTCCACTAGAAGTGTGGGAAATGCAGATTTACCCGGGCCTTTGATAAAAGTCATCTTACCAGCAAAGGCCACATTATTTTCAACAGAAAATAAAGAGGCAGTAGAAAGAAAACTCTTTGACTCAAAAGTTTCTTTTAGTTTTGGCACTTCAGCCTCATTGTTTATTTTAAAAGACTCAAAATTTTGGCAACTCCAGAGTAAAGGGGTAACTCTTAATTGCAGCAAATATCTAAAAAGTTCCATTTTCACAAAAATATTATTCTGGCTCTGGTTTGGATCAGGATTTCTCAACGTTGGCATTGTTGACCATTTGGGCTGGATAATTCTTTGCTCTGGGGGCTGTCCTGTGCATTGTAGGATGGCTAGCAGCATCCTTGACCTCCACCCATTAGATGCTGGTAGCACCCCCTGAATTGTGATTATCAAAAATATTTCCAGACGTTACCAGATGTCCCCTGGAGGGTAAAAATTGCCCCTGGTCAAGAACCATGGGTTTAGATAGTCTAAGTCTGAGTCACTTTTTTGTAAACTTCAGCTAGATAAACTTTAACTCGATTGGTTTAACAAGAAAGGTATGACAATTCAACAAACAACATACCTAAGGAGCGTTAAAGAAATATTTGATTCCACGTGTAGTCTAAAGTTTTAGAAGAAATAGCTGGCATTTGTTGTTGCATTTGTTTCTGTCCAAAATAGTTGAATGTTCGTAAGGTTGAGACTTGAAACTTTAAGAAAAACTTTGAAACATAAGTCATTTTTAAAAACTCAAAATAACAAGCACTTAAGAATTGTTTGGGATTTTTTTCTCCGGGATACTGAAAACCTGAGGTCCACAGGCCAGCAGGGTGGTCTGTGGACCAGCAAAGTCAGCATCACCTGGGAGCTTGTTAGAATTTAGCAGGCCCCAACCCCAGACCTAATCTCAGCTCTGGGGGCGGGGCCCCAAAATCTGTGTTTAAACAAGTGCTCTAGGTTATTCTGTTCACAAGCTAAAGTTTGAGAACCACCTCTCTAGGGAAAAGGGACAGACACAGTGCTTCTTGTAATGAAGGTAAAGCACCTGGATTCCAGCTTTCTCTTCTTATTCCCAGCCGCTCTGTTTCCTGATATCTGATGATTGATTGGATGTAGGGTTGAGGTAAGAGGGGGTGTGCAAGTGGAGGTGTCATTTACTGAAGTAGGACATGGTGGAAGAGGGAAGTTTGGGGGTACAGCATCAGGAATGCAGTTTCAAATCTGTTGAGTTTAAAATGTTAAGTAGGAGATTTACCATTTTTATCTCCCACTTCCTTTAATATATCCTGTGTTTTTCCTAAATGAACACACTTATTTTCAGACATTCCATGAACTGTCTGGCCCAACTACCCTTGCTTATCTTGTTCTCACTTTTTGGAACCTCCTTCTTTCTTCCCCCTTCCACTATCAACCTACCCAAATCTGCCCAGATCAGATGCTGCTTCCTTTCTGCCCACTCAAACATAAATAGTCCGCTCAGAATTTCACTAGTACTTGTTTATACGTCTTGTGTGATGTGCGATGGCACATTCTGTATTCTAGTATTTATGTACACATCTCACCTCGAGCAATGCTGCTCAAACGTGGTGCATGGACTGGATGTTAGTTTGCAAACTATTCTGGTCTTCAGTGAGTTATCATGATTGCATGAGAATCAGCTACCCGGTAAGCACACTATTTAGTTCAGGTGACTGTTTTTTCATAGAAAACTTTCTCATTGAGGAAGCAGTACCCTGATTTACATTCTGGCATGAATTCCTGATATTGTTGTGGACCAGTACTTTGAGTAGCACTATACTAGATGGCATTTGGTATTGTTTTAATCATCTATGGTTCCCGTCACATTGTCTTGCATATAGTACACATAGCATAAGGATTTATTTAATGAAAATGAATGATATACCATAAGGAAAGATGAGGAAATGATTTCCCAACTTGAGGGGAAAGTAATTCAGTGGATGTTTCCTTTATGGCATAGAGAAGGCTGCTAGAATTTTAAATAATCTTTACATACCATATATAAAGATCTGAAGCTATTTTACCTTTTACTTTTTTTGTTTTTTTTTACACTTATGAAGCACTATGTGCCAGGCATTTACTCATTTAAACTTCACAACAACCCTATTTGAGAAGTGCTGCCTACCACTTACAGATGAACAAAATGAGGACAGAGACATTTAGTGACTCGTCCAAGGTTACACCTAGTAAATGGCAAAACCAGGATTTGGTCCCAGATACCTGGCTTCAGAGCACATACTCTCAACTACCCCACTTTTAATTCCTCTTCTGATATTTGACCAGAGATAGGTCACTCAGAAAGGATTCTAATCCTAGAAAGAGGATTTGGAAGCAGAAGTGAAATGATCAGAGGAAAGGGATGTTTCCCCTGAACACAAATGAAGGAGGTAAAGGGGAGGAGGATACTTCATGAGGTGTTGTCCTTGTGCACCTGGGGATTAAAAGAGGAAGAGAAAGGCCGATGGAATAGCCATTATTCAGTGTTTTAAAAGATACATTAAATTTTTTACAAACAGAAGTAGAAAAAACCTGCGTTGGTTTAAAAAAAAACTTTTAAAACCTAAGCAACTAGCATCCTGCATCACTATTCTAGAAAGAAAGATGGATTTGAGGTTGTATTTTAAAATGTTTTTGGCAGGAATTTTCTGGCAGTCCAGTGGTTAGGACTCAGCTCTTTCACTGCTGGGGCCCAGGTTCGATCACTGGTTGGGGAACTAAGATCCCGCATGCTGCACAGTGTGGCCAAATAAAAAAATAAAATAAAAAATAAAATGCTTTTGGCTATTAAAAATATTTTTTCTTGCTATGTTTTAACCATTTAGTCTATTCAGAATTGGAAAACCAAAAAGCAGCAAAAAAAGGAGGAAATTTTCAAGTTAAAGGAAAAAGCGGAGAACATACCAATGCTTTTTCATAATAAACAGGAAGATAATCAAAAGCAAAAAGAAGAACAAAGAAAGAAGCAGAAATTGGCAGTTGAAGCTTGGAAAAAACAGAAAAGTATAGAAATGTCAATGAAATATGCTTCCCAGTTAAAAGAAGAGGAAGAGAAGGAGAAAAAGCAGCAGAAAGAACGTCAACGCCAATGTAAACTAAAATTGCTGCTAGAAACTTATACCCAGCAGAAGAAAGAACAGGAAGAATTTTTGAGACTTGAAAAGGAGATTAGGGAAAAGACAGAAAAGGCAGAAAAAAGAAAAACCACTGCTGATGAAATTTCCAGGTTTCAAGAAAGAGTGAGTAAATACATTTCCTAAATAATTTTTCAGTGATACACATGGAGGTATTACTTCCAGGTTCAGTTCAGCAAAAATTAATTGAATCCTTCTTATATATCTAGCCTGGACCTAGCATTAGTACACCAAAATAAGTGGGCCACGCTCCCTGCTTTCTAGTAGATTATAGTCTACTGGGAAAGACTGGTGTGCAAATAGAGGACTTCAGTATAATATGGTAAACAGTGTGGTGACTGAGGTGTGGACAGAGAACTTTTGGAGGCGGATGTGCAAGGAGGAAAGCTTACCATAACTGTGAGTGTGAGACAGAAGGTGATACTTGAGTTGAGTGTTGGAAGAGAAGAAAGGGGAAGGAAAGGGGAGATCTTTCTTAGTAGAGTGAACATGAATGGGCAGCTTGGAGGAGTGTAACAGAGTAGTTTGTAGGGGAAACTGTAAACACTTCAGTATTTTTAGGGCATCAACTGGGAGATGGGAACCAGCAGGAGACAAGGCTGGAAAGGTAGCAACAGGCCAGGCCATGAATGTCTTGTTTTCCCTGCCAAACTGGCTGGCTTTTCCCCATAGGTGATTTGCTTACTAGTTCACTGTCCATCTCCCTACCATAATGTAAGCTCCATGAAGGCAGAGGTTTTGCCCTTTTTGTTCATCCTTTACCCTAGGGTCTAGCACATTATAGATACTCAACATATACTTAAAGGAATCAAGGTTATGGCTGAGAGGGAGGATTATAGGTGATTTTAAACAAATGTATATAAGAAAAATCCTAATCAAAGAAAGAAGTTGCAATCTTATTATCAGACAGGGTGGAATTCAGTCCAAATGTATTAAAAAAGACAAGGAAGGGTACTTTAAAATGAAAAAGAGTACAAACGAGAGGTAAGTGTTATGAATTGTTATATGCATCAGAATACATAGGAACAACCCTCATAAAGCAAAAAATAAGGGAAATACAAAGAAAAATAATAGGAAAAACACATTACTAGTGGGATTTCTTTTGGTTCATATATAAAAATCTCCCTAAATAACAAAAGATCCACTCCCCCAAAAGGCAAGCAGGTCACATAATTAAAGGCTTAGAAAAAAAAGAAAACCTGTTATACAGAAAATATATGAGAGGTCTAAAACCAGACATATCTGTATTGATAAGTGAAAATAGACTAACTCACCCATTACAAGAAAGGAAGTTTTAGACTAAGCCATAAAATAAAACAAACACCTAAAAGAAGGTGATTCACAAAGGATGGGCATGTATTACATTTATATTCAGAAAATAAAGCTCTTAGCTTTTTTTGGAAAAAGTTGATATTAAAGGAGTATTGCTACTTAAGGTAATTTAATTTTACTTTAAACTTTATTAAAGTTTACTTTAATAAACTTTGAAACAAATTCTAGCTAATTTTAATTTCTTAATGTTATCTTTTTTGTTGGTATATGTCTTTTAGGATTTACATAAACTTGAATTGAAAATTCTAGATAGACAATCAAAGGAAGATGAAAAGGCAGAAAAACAAAGAAAACTGGCAAAATTAAAAGAAAAGGTACTCAGTACTGAGATTAATTTATTTTCATTGTTATTATCCTAATTCATTGATTTGTAAGGATACAAACATAAAATCCATTTTCTTTTTATCCATCTCCTTTATTTCATACTTACTTATTTACATATTACAAAAAATAACTTGGTACAACTTAAGCAGCTGTTGTTTGAATTCTACCATTTCACATTATAAGCACCTCATTTTCTTTTACCCTAAATTCCTTCTCTCTTCCTACTCTTCATTCTTTTCTTCATTCTTTTCTTCATTCTTCCTATGTGAGCCTGTATTTTAGACCTATAGCAGCTTTGAGCATTGTTTAATTTCATTGGTGATAAAGATACTGGTGACTCTCATGGATAAAACAAAGGACTTACTGGTGTTTATTTATCTTAAATTTATTGTCTGGCAATATCACTATCATACTTTGCTGCATTACATTTCCCTCATGATAGAAATAGAAAAAAATACAACAACAGTGGAAGTAGAATAAAATAATTGAACTAGAAAAAAAACCTAAATTAACACTTTATTAATAGATTGATATAATCCAAATTTTATTTTAGCTATATGAGCACAATTATAAGTTTACTGAAACGGTTTTATTTGTCTAGCGAATATCAAGTATTTTCCTTAAAACTGCTTTCTTTCCTTAAAGCTAAGGATCTTACAAGTACAAACTTAACAGTTCATATAAATTAACTGGCACTCATTTTACTTCTGATTACAGGTTGAAAACAACATTAGTAGAGATCCCTCTAGACTTTACAAACCTACCAAAGGTTGGGAAGAACGGACCAAAAAGATAGGACCAACAGGCTCTGGGCCACTTCTACATATCCCACATAGGTAAAAAGGAGTTAGAATGGGTGTTCACTCTATAATAATTTAATAAACTGCATATAAATTGTATATATTTTATATATATATTTTTTATGCAGTTTATGTATGTATATTGTATTTTATAATAAAAAGTTGATAAAACAAATCTATATACTTTTTAAAAGTTAACATTTAATCAGGACTTTTAAAAAATATCCTATATATTTGTAATTGCTCTTTTCTTCTTCTCCTTAGGGCTATTCCAACCTGGAGACAAGGAGTTTAGAAAAGAATACGGGATAATGAAATTGGCATTCAGTTGATGAGCATGTTAGCATATTCCGTTACAGGAGAGAGTGACTGTGTTCTTGAAATATTACTAGCCTAGTCAGATTGATTATTGTGTTGCATGTGAATTGGCAGGTAGTAAGTTCCATGAGGCATTGTCATTAGTATTTCCTGTTTATACTAAGAGGGTAATTAATGTGTAAGTTGGCCTATTATTGATGTAAAAGTTCCTTGAATAAGTCTATGTTAGAAACAGTATTTCATTTAAATACCTAGAACATTTGAAAGATACTTTGTTTTTGTCACATCATAGCAAAATAAATTGAGACAATCATAGAGTAACATTTTTAAACCAAAATTGTAAGATTTATAACTTGGAGCTAAATTAGCTTGAGTAACAAAAATGTAAAGTTTTTTTTTTTTTGAGTTATGAAATAAGTTGGTACTTTTTCTAAGTTTAACAAATTGGTAATTTGTCAGTTACTACATTTTTGTGTACCAAATATTTTGTATTTGTTTGAAGCATGCTTTGTTTTATATAGAGAATATTTATTTTAAAAATATGCCTCTCATCTCACATATACCCTATTATTTGTATTATTGATATTTAATCTTTTTGGTTTCCTTTAGCTATTCCAAATCTCCTTTCAGCCTTTCTGGACTCCACACATTTATAAAATCTTGTGTCTTTCACATCTTCTTGGCTGATGCAGTTTTCTTTTCTGCTTTGTTTGCCTCAAAATATGAAAATCTTCTGTTTTGAAACATCATCTGAAATAAGCTGGCTTTAGAATACTATGATTTCTCTTAGTGGTATTTAAAATGTTTTAAAATTGCTAGACTAATATATTTGGTCAAAAGAGTTAATTTTAAAATTTCCAAACTTTTGTAAATGAAAACACAATTTAACTTAATTTGACTCAACTTTTCATATTAAAAAAATCTTAGTTCCTAACTTTAATTAGTTCCCATCTTATAGGAAAGGCATCATATACATAATAAATATAGAAACTCATTTCTTATAACTTCTATATCAGAGTATCTTTAATTGTAATTTGATACATTTAGGTCAAATGACTCAGAAATTTACTATGAGTAGTAGTCAGAACCTTTTCTTGGGCTTCCCTGGTGGCGCAGTGGTTGAGAATCTGCCTGCCAATGCAGGGGACACGGGTTCGAGCCCTGGTCTGGGAAGATCCCACATGCCACGGAGCAACTGGGCCTGTGAGCCACAATTACTGAGCCTGCGCGTCTGGAGCCTGTGCTCCGCGACAAGAGAGGCCGCGATGGTGAGAGGCCCGTGCACCGCGATGAAGATTGGTCCCCACTTGCCGCAACTAGAGAAAGCCCTCGCACAGAAACGAAGACTCAACACAGTCATAAATAAATAAATAAATAAATAAAAGAACATGAATTTCTTTAAAAAAAAAAAAAAAAAAAAAAACCTTTTCTTATTTCAAAGTTAATATTCAAAGTAGATGGCCTCCAAATTTTGGAAACTGAATTCTGATTATACAATTATTGGTGCAAAATGAGAGAATTAATATAAAACATCCTTAATCGGGAATGCCCATTTTATTTATTGTACTTGTTCTCCTTAACTTTTTAAAATGATTTGAGGCAGTTTAGAAATAAAAGAACAGGACAAGGGAATTTAAAAACAGAATTGAACAGCGACAAGATACAGAAAAGTAAAGGTTTCTTATACATTACTTTCTAACGTGTTCCTTTTTGTTGTACACAAATACAGCTTTTAGTTTCCTGCATCTAAGGTAAGCTTACTGGGTGATATGGTTCTTTTAGCTTTTTGTTTTATTTTTTGTTTTGTTTTGTTTTTAAATAAAAGTAAGTATGGAAGTATTTTGAAGAAACTAGTCCTTCTAACTGAATCTATTGATAAATGAGGAATTTATCATATGGATCCTTTGTATAAAGGACGTAGAATAAACATAATTAATAATGTCTTCAGTTACAGGCTCATAGAAGAGATGTCAAATAAACATTTCTTATACCATATTAAAAAGTATACTAATAAGAAATTTAGATAAAAACACTAAAGGAAAAATGTTATAAAGCACCCATAATTCCACTACCCTAAGGTAATTTCTTCCAAAAATACACCTACATATTTTAAATAGGTAGTCTTAGAATACATTTTAGATATTACACTGTAATCACTTAACATTACATCACATATTTTTCTATGTTTCTGTATAGCTCAAACATTATCATTTAATGGATAAATAGTATTCAATTTTATAGATACTCTATCATTCCAATACTTTGAAGACTTGTGCTATTTACACTTCTTAACTAATAATGTAGAGTGACATTTTATGTAGGGGGTTAGATTCTGTCACATGTATGTCAAAAATCTTGTATGGTCAGAATCACCCATGAAAAGGTGGGTGATTACTTACCTAGGAGGTATATTATCTCTCAATGAGTCCACCATAGAAGTATTTCCTCCAGATTTGGATCAGATTAGTGGTTCTTGGGCTGAGAATCAGATGAAATATTGGCTTCCCTTTAAGGGCCAGGTTGAATAGGATTGTCTTTCTGAGCTTATATAGAATGTGCATAATTGATTCTAGTTAAGTTATATGTGTGTAATGTAATTTCACTTTGAACATCTTCAGACATTTTGTGGTGTATATGTGTAAGTGAGAGAGAAAGATCTTCATTGTAATAATGGAGTGAAAACTCCTCTGAACTGGGCATACCTAAAGGGCAAGGACTGTTGGCCTCTGTGTTTGTAGGGAAGCACCAAGGACAGCCCTGTATTCACAGTACCTGTGAATAATTAGTTACTAGTACCTAACATTATGCAAGGTGCTTTGGATTGGTGAATTAGGATAACTCCAGCCCACATGGTATGTTTTTTAAGAAATACATTTTCTAAGAAAGCTAACAATTGAAATTATGCCCAAACTTCTATTAGTTGATTGTAAGAACCAAGTTCAGGCCTGATCCTTGCGTGGAATTTTTTCCCCCAAGACTGAATCGTAAACTTTTAAAGGGAAGAATATATGGTTGAAGCAACTTAAATACCTCTTTTTGAAGAAGAAAAAAAAAGCTAGAAGCCTATGTTATTTCATTTTTTAGCATATGCGTAGAGAACACGTTGCGCTTATTTTCCGTTGCAAATTGATCCAGCATTGATGTTGGATGACACATTGACTCAAGGAGTAAAATCTTTGTCCCGTGAAAGCAAATGATACAAACCCTTGCATGCGAGTGAACAGGGTGTGTGTGTGTGTGTTTGTGTGTGCGCGCGCGCATGCGCGCGCAATTCCTGGTATTCTATAGGACTAGGAACGTCTCTGAACTTTTGTAACATCGATAATTATTTAATAAGCATTTGGTTATCCCCATAACCAAATAATTTGATTTGTAGATTGAGTTTCTCCATCCATTCAGCTTAAAACTGTGGCCTTCCAAAAATGAGTCTGTTGGCAAATTTATACTGGCCCATCTCTGTTTTCATATGTACCATCTTCATGTTCTTTAGGGCATTACTTTTCTCAAAGCGAACTTGAAGCTACTGACCTTGCACTTCCTCCCAAATATCGAAGATAAAAGTTCTGGAAGGATTTGTGGATTTGTGGGCTGATTTTTACAAGGCTTGCGAGGTGTTTCCAAACCTTTGGAGCTTAGAGTAGAAAACACGGGGTCATGCGCTACCTACGGAGAAATAGGAGGGAGAAAGCGCCGCGAAAGGCCTTCCGTTGACAGCGTGTAGCTTCAATCACCGAAGTGGGAAGCGGAGAGCGCACGCCCCCTCCCCACCCGACCCCCAGGTGTCGCCCCTTGGGTTTTCTTGGCGCCGCGAGCCAACTGCTTCCGGGTCGCGGCGGATGTCGTTTCCGTAGCAGCATGGCGGCCACGGAGGATGAGCGGCCCGCGGGGAGTGGAGAGGGAGAGCGGCTGGATTTCCTACGGGACCGGCACGTGCGGTTCTTCCAGCGTTGCCTACAGGTCTTGCCGGAGCGCTACTCTTCGCTCGAGACCAGCAGGTAACTGGTGGCCACAGTCAGCGAGGCCGACACAGGGCCCGGCCCCCCGGAAAGGCGCTGCGGAGCCTGATGGCTAAGTGGGCGCCCGCTGAGGGCTGCGCCACCGCCCACCCGGCACTGCTTCCCCTCCCGGGCCGGGCTGCAGTCACCCTCGCTCCCGCGAGCTACGGCGAGAGGGCTGGGGCGAGCTGTAAGTCGAGGGCTTTTGGAATCTACAGGTTCCGCCCTTTTCACTTCTCAACCATTTTTTCGTCTCAACTCTTGAGCTTCCTTTTTACCCCTGCTCCGAACCTGTGAGTCCCTTGGCCTCGCTTCCGAGTATAAATAGAAAAAGACAAAGGGTTTGTCATCGTATTTTACCTAAATAGCCTCTCCAGTGCTTCCCTTTTCGTCCATAAAGTCATTAATTCTTAATTGAATGCCTGTACGGTGTTCAGTGTATAGGAGCGGTAGGGAGCCTCTACGGTTTGCGTAGATAAGAACTTTCCAGGAATCGTAAATCTAATGATAGGATTGGCGGAAGAGGTACCGTGTTGCTGGAAGCAGCCTGTTAAAGTTTATTTGCAATAGCATTGTGAGTTGGGGTGGTCTGAGGACTGTGGTCTGGCAGAGGCTAAGAAACTGTGAATTAGTCATTCAGAGTAAACGTCTGGGGATGAGAATAACGAAAGGAGGCGGCGATCTTTGCTTTGCACTGCTGTGTTTAGAAGTGAGACTCCAAAGCTTCACGGCACTGGCTTGGAAGAGAGAGCCAATTGGTTTTGCTCAGATCTTTTCCGTATTTTCGTAACTGAGTCTGTGGTGTATTTTGAACACTTCAGTTTTGGAAGTTTTATAGATTACTTTCGCATACATGGTCAAGAAATATTTATTATGGTAGGTGCTGGAGGACAGCTGAACAAGACGTACAGGCAGTTTCAGTAGGGTAGGTTCCTAACCCGGATTTCCTTAGAGAGACCTTCCCTAATCACCCTTTCCAAAGGAGACTACTTCCAGTCACCACCTGAAATTATGTATTGATGATACCCTTCTTTCACACAGGATTGTAGATTTCATGAAGGCAGGATTTTTGTCTTTCTTGTTTACCTCCGTAATACCAGGGCTGCCCTGTCCAATTTGGTAGCCACATTTGGATATTTAAATTTGAATTAATTAAAATTAAATCAGATTAAAAATTCACTTCCTCTGATTTCAGTAGATACCACTTTTCAAGTGCTCGGTCACCACATTGGCCTGTGGCTTTTGTTTCTATCTCAACATTTACATCATCTCAAAAAGTCCTACTGGACAACATTGCACTAGAACCTTGACTAATATCTGGCATAAGAGAAGGCAATAAGTACATATTTGTTGAATAACTATTCCGAGCTGAGCCCTGAAGGATGAACAGATTTTTGCTAAAGAGTGAAGCATCATTTATATTCCTTTCTCCATCCATGTATATTGATTGACTAGCAGAGCCCATACCTCGATCTAAATTAACATTTCCAAGACTCAGTCATTGATTGTAATGATATGGGATGTTTAGAAATATATTGATAAATCACATTTATATTTTATGAGGATTAATTTTATGTGAATTTAAAACATTTGAATAAAAAAAAATTCATCCTATTTTGACTGTTAAACAGTTGAACTTTGCTTGTAGCTGTCACAGGCCTGTGGTTGCATTTTCAAAATGCTAGTGTGTTTGGTCTGTATAAAATTCAGCAAGGACAGAATCATACAGACTAACTCATGTTGGCAGTAAACTGTAATCCTGCTCACAGCATAAGTAAAACAGCAAAAATTGTCTGATTAAACAACTAACTTAGCAATAGATTTAATAACTTAGTATGATCTTAGGATTTACACCAGGCATTGTATATTAGGTAATAGATATGTAATATCACAGTGCACTAGTTAAGAGATATTAATTATATCCTTTTTATGCCTCATGTTTGTCACTTAAGTATGTTTTATCATTTTGGGTTTTTTTAATGGCTCAGTTCATAACCACATTTAGGATAATATGCATATACTGATTTTTGTGGTGATTTTTTTTTAAAGTTTTTCAATTTTTCTCTTTCCTGATTCACATTCTTTACTTTCTTTAGTTCAGCATTAAGTCCTTTTGTGGTATTTGTGATTCATAATTGACTTTAAGATGCTTGTGAAGAAGCTCCAACTTTTTAAGCAAAGGTGACTGGTCACAAAATTTTTACTAATAGCAGAGCGTTAAGATAAAACAATGTATTAACTAAGTCATAATTCTTAGCTAGTATTATTATAGTTCAATTCCACAAGCATTTATTGAGGGGCTACCATGTATCTGGGTATGGGGATAGGTATAAAGCAATGATTCAGGTTTTCCTGTGTTCATTTCTTTTTACTGATAGATGTGAAACAGCTGACTCCTAGGAAGGCTAATATTGAACTAGACATTTAGACCCTTATTTTCTGACGCACCATTTTGACAAAATTATTCTATTTCCCTGTTTCTTTTAGCCTGATCAATAGAATAATTTTAATTTTTCTAATAGCAGTGGCTTTATGAAAATTACAAGGTATACTGTTTGTTGATTCACTCGAGGTTTTTCTTTTATATTAACTTCTGAAAAGTGATGGTTACTAGTTAACTAAAGTGAATGTAGACCTTGGATTGTGAGCTATGTCAATTAACAGGTTTCTTTTCATGAGTGGTTTAGAGAGCTTTTTGGTTATGTGATATTGTTGTCATTTGTGTTTGGGCAGTGGGCATTAGAGTAGGCCTTTTTAAATTGAGGAGCAAAATATTGACCATTTTCTTTTATGTTATTTTTACAGACCCAGCTCTTCTAGAGGAAGGGTTTAGATGATTTCCACCCCCTCCGCCAAGACATTCACAGTCTTTCTATTCTGGTTTCCTCCATATCCCCTCTGTATCCTGTGTTGTAACCACTTAGCTGCCTACCAGCCAGCAACTTCTCTGTCCTTTTGTCCCCTCCCTTATCTGAAGTATATCACAGTCTGGCAGTGTGTCTCTCAAAGTGTGTTGGTGAGGGAGGCTTTTAATCAGTGATAACAGAGTACTTATAAAAATACACATACCTGAGCCCCTCCCCAGATCTACTGCATTGGACTTTCTGTATGGGCCTGGGAGTCTAGCTTCATAATAAGCATCCCAGGTAGTTCTGATGCACACTAAAGTTTGAGATGGTTTGCGTAATAGGAGAAACAAAAGTACAAACAGATTATTTAATACAACAGTGCTTCCCAGCTCTAATGTGCATATGAATCACCTGGGGATCTTGTTAAAATGCAGGTTCTCCTTGCGTAGGTCTGGGTGGGGTCTGAGATGCTGCAGCTGTGACAGGCTCCCAGGTGAGGCTGATGCTGCTGATCCCCGGGCCCACTTTGATTTTGTTTGCACCGTGATTGTGATATTCACAGGGCGTTCCGGAAGCACCTACGTAATCAACCTGAAGAGACACTCGCGGAAGAGTCTGAGGCTTCCTGGAAGAAGTAACCCTGGAGCTAAATATTAAAGAATGTGTTGAGTTTTTGTGTGGGTGGGTGGATTATAGGCAAAAGGACAATAAATAAAGACAATAAAGATAGATAAGTGAGTGTTGAGCAGGGAAACACCAGTCAGTTCTCTGATAGTGGTTCAGAATGTAAGGCAGGTGTGGTAGGAATTTAGTATGGAGAGGTAGACATAGGCTTTGTTTGCCATGTCAGGAACCTGGGAATTTGATATCATTTAAGTGACGGACAGTTGCCAAGCAGTGGATCTTCCTGGTTAAATATGCATTTTAGAGTGATCATTGGATTTGAGATTGGTTATTGTATCAACTGGGACAAAACCAGAACCAGGGGAACCAATTAGGAAGCTGTTGCAATAGTCCAGGAGTCAAGTGCTGGGACAGCAAAATTAGGGATAGAAAGGAGGGGATGAAGAAAGAAGGAGGAGTCCCAGAATTCTAGGGTTGGAACTAGCAACTGGTCTAGAGAACAAGAGGCAAAAGGAGCAGATTTAGAAAGGAAGAGGATGTTATCTGTAGTAGCGCTTAGAAACATCATTTAGTTTACCTGCAAATTGATCTATTGATGAAGCAACTTGATAGTGGCGGTGGGGGTGGTGGGCAGGGCAGTGGCTGGGATGTTACTTGTTCATCCAAGTAAGATAAACTTTTTATATGTACTGTTCAGAGGAGGAGAAGGGGCAGGAAGACATGGCTTAGTTCAGTTTTTCAGAGTTCAATTCTAGGGAAAAGAAGAAAGGAAGAAAACAAACAGATGCTCTCCAAAGAAGTAATAAAGTAAAAATCACTTCACTGGCCTGATTTTAGGTGCATGCATTGGCAAGATTACCCCTCTAGATGCCTGAACCAAGGCAGGTTGCCTAGCAGTCTCTACCCCCAAGCAGCAGTCAACTGGGCACCATAAAACCCTACATTATTTCTCCCAGAGGCCCGCAGCCCAGAATTCCTTTTTATTCCTTGTGACTTATTTCTCTCCCTCTCAGTGTTTTAGGACTACTTGAGAACTCTAGTGTGGTCAGAAAAGGAATACTTTATTATCCTTAGAGGAAGTCTGGATGTTTGCTCCAAACTGACTTCTTGGTTCTGTCTGCCAGCCACTGCTGGGTGCTTAACTTGATAAACAGGCTTTTCACTATAGCGTTGTTAATCCTATAAACCTTAGTCTAAACTGCTATGAGTTGAAAATGCTGGACTTTGAGAAGCTTTTAATAGTTAAGTATGCAGGACTTTAAAATAGTTTACCATCTGATGACTGATTTCTGGTGTTTGCATCCATACCGTGGAGCAAGTAAAACAAAAAAACAGATCATTCAGGTATCTCTTATATACAGATAACAGTATGACTTTAGAGGAGAGTTTCTAGACATCAGCGCTGTTGACATTTTGGACCAGACACTTCTTCGTTGACTGGGGCTGTCCTGTGCATCATAGTACATTTAGCAGCATCCCTGGCTTTTACCAACTAGATGCCAAATAGCACCCTTCCCTAGTGGTGAAAACCAAAATTGTCTTCAGAATGTCCGCTGGGGAACAGTATTGCCCTAGTGGAGAATCGCTGTGCTTCTAAAGCCTGGCTGCCCTTTAGAATCATCTGGGAAGCTCCCCATCCTCCACCCCGTCCCCACTTACCCAAACACCAGGTCCCAGACCCTACCTTCCATCTAGAATTTATGATACCTTTGTCGTGGATTAAGGCCTAGGCCTCTCCTGGTTTTGTTGGTGGTGTATTAAGTTGTTTGTTTTTAAGCTGATTCTAATTGCACCACATTTGAGAAACACCCCTTTGACTCAGAATTCCTTGAGTAGTTTTTATTGGTTATCTAGCATTGAAATCTCAAGTTACTTGAATTCTTTGGACTTCATTATCTTGAACTAGAAAATTAAAGAGATGGACTAGATAATTTCTGCTTTTAACTTAAGAAATAATACCTACTTATTTTTATAGCCCTTTGGATATGTTTTCTTACAATATTTTTTAGTAACAGGAAGATGATTGTTTTATCAACACCTCATGTTGTTCCTCACTTTTATCTCTCTTCCTTTTGCTTTTCTCTGTAATAATGATTTAATAAACTAAAGTATTAGATGCTTAATTTTACCAGACTGTCGTCATTCACTTTATAGATTACAGCCAAACTGAACCCTATGATAGCTCTCCAGGAGGGCTAGATGTAGTATCGCAGGTCTTTTATTTGTTAGGTAATTCAATAAATTATTTGAGTGCATATCATGCACAAGGCAGACCTTATCTCATGAAACATAATTAGCACCAAGAGCAGTGATTTTTCACATGTGGGTACGGTTAGGTAGAAATATTCCCCATGTCTAAAATATTTTGTTTTGGAGAAGAGCAGTTGGGGGGATGGTGGAAGTTGCCAACTAATGAAAAGGCCTATATAGTGTAAGTTAGTCCTGTCCCTTCAAATCAGGGAAATACCAATAATAATAGCTTCCACTTATTTAGTGCTTGCTTTTGAGCAGGTAAGCACAATAACTGTGTGAAGTTTAATGATTTACAGATAAGGAAGCTGACTTAGAAAAGACTTAGAAAAGGTTAGGTAACCTAACCAGATTACACATGGCTAGAAATTGACCAACCTAGGATTTGAGGCTAGCTCATTTTATTGCAGATTTGGGCTCTGAACTACTGCTTCCCACATAAAGGTGTTCCACTGCCCTTAATTTATTCCTGATCTTATCCAGATAAATCACCTCCCTAATTCAAGTGGATTTCAGTGATTTGTTAGAATTAAATTGAGATAATATATGAGAAATTTCCTAGCCCAGTGCCTAATACATAGTAATAATCTCTCGATTATGTGAGTTTCCTAAAATGTGTTGTTCTTGAGTGTACCAGTATCTCATTAGTTTTAGTTTTTGCCTTTAAGCTTTGGTTGGAATTAAATTGCTCTCTAATTTCTCCTCCTGTTATCTAATGGATGCCAGCCTTTTCAACCAGGGATCAGAGAGAGAATTATACCCTTTAAAAAAATGAGTGACTATTTTCTCATTTCTCCTAAAGTTGGTAATATCATTCTAGATGCAGAGGAGAGAAGTTAATTATATACAATGGTTGCCTTAGGGCATTAAGGCTTAATTTTCTCTTGGAATCTCTGTTTAGAAGGTTATAGAATGCATCAAGTGGCTCTGCTAGAAGATTTTAGACCAGATAATTTGAAGTATTAGTTTATCAGTATTAGTCATAGGAATTATTCGAATATGGAAACGAGATAACCATGCTCAATCAAACAACATTGTAGAATGTATCTCAACAGGAAAGGAATTATATGAAACAAACTCTTTAAATAAAAAGCAACCACTAAGGGGACTAGTTTTTATACGAAAGCACAAGGCTTAGATTTCTGATTTAGTGCACAATCTTGGAGGGGAAGGATATTGCTTTATAGTGTTCCATTTCATCAAAAATGTTCCTCTCTAGGAAAATGGAAATTGAAATGCATTTGCATTTTTTAAAGTGTTCCTTATTCCCCAAAATTCATTATAAGTTTTTTCCAAGGGGTCACATTATTCATAAACAAATTTGAATAATGATAGATTTATTCTAACATCCTTAAGAATTAAGCACCAGCTGCAAGCATAATTGCTCTTGGCAAATCAGTGAAAATCGAGATTTTTATATATTTTCCACCTTTTTGGCCTTATATATACTGATTAGGTGCAGGGAATTCTCTTTTTCAAATCTACTTTTAGCCTTCAGGTTGCTCATAAACTGGTTTCAGTGAATTCATGTATACTTCAGATGAGTAGGGTTGATTTCTTAACCCTTAAATGTCCCTTTATTAAAAATTAAAACAAAGGTTTCATTGATACTATTAAATTATAAGAATAAATTGGTTTTTTCGGCTTTTGCAAGTTGGGAATGTTGTTTAAATTATCGTAAAGTTGGAATGAGTTTATTTCTGAACCAGAAAGACTTCATAGGTTTGATAGTTAAGATGGAATTTTATATTTTTTTCATTTAGGTTGACTATTGCATTTTTTGCACTCTCCGGGCTGGATATGTTGGACTCCTTAGATGTGGTGAACAAGGATGATATAATCGAGTGGATTTACTCCCTGCAGGTCCTTCCCACAGAAGACAGTGAGTGAGTTTTTAGCATTTTGTTTTTAGTGTGACTAGTTGTACCTGGCATAACATGTGCTGCACTTGGACATCTTAGTATTTGTTCCTAAACTATTAACATATTTTATTCATCTGTGTTTTCCTCGTAACACTCCTTTCTGTTCAAACACAGTGCTGACCAAGTCCAGTCATTAATCTCTAGAGAGAACAATTTAGCGACGTCTAAGGTTGGATGGAGATTCACAGTTGTACACCATGCTGTGTTGCGTATTTCCACGCTCACGACTGCTTGTTGACTACTTGTATTCCATATTTATGTTTGATTAGTTCTGTAGCATTCACTCTATTTTTCATTCCCAACCATTCTTTTTGTCTCTTCAGTGAAAAACTCTTTGCTGTCAGAAAGTTTCATTCCAGTCTCTTGGCCATTTTCCCTCTAATGTTCCATTAGTATTTCTTTAATGGCTTCTTAGAGCTCTTATTTATACTTCAGTCATTTTTATGCTTCTTAAAACTTTATACATTTTGATCAATTAAATAAATTCTCAAAATTCATAAATTATTGATCAACTAAATACACACAAGTTTTATAAACTCTGTTGTTCACTCCATTAAGTGTAAAATACCTAATATCTATTTAACTTATAAATGTTGGAAATTCTAACATTGAATTGAATTAGAGCAAGCAGATAAACTCACAGAAAATCATGCAATTTTTGTCTGTGGTCACTACTTACCTTTCATTTAAGAGTCAGCATTTATAAATTAACTGTGTGGTTCATTGGTTGGAGTAATCATGTATAAATCTCACCCAGGTGAATTTTGGAGAAATAATAAGCTAAAGCTTTATTTAGAAATAAAGTGCTTTGATGTATTAGCAGATGCTGTTGGACATGGTTTGTGGCTTTCTACTTTAGTATTCTTGAAGTTTGTAGTATTTTTTAATACATAATTTAAAAAATCTGTGCCTGTTGATGAATCCTTGTTAAAAAATGATTAAGCATTTTTAGATCTATCAGAATTTTATTACATAAATATCTAATCACTTTTCACCAACTACATGAAGCATCATATATGATATATTGGTGAGTAGTTATAGATTCTAACATGTTGGTGAGCAGGATTTATTGAATGTTTTGCTAAGAGTACTCTGCTAAACCTGTGGAGAAGGGCTGTGATAAATTATAAGATATGGTTCTCATTCCCTGGGAGCTTGTGGCTGAGGTGAGGTCACAGTTCTAGTGACCTACAAAATGGGAATAATTTGTGTTTTCCTTTTTTAATCAGGATTTTTTTTTCACTAGTTTAAGTGAAAGTCTGGAATTTTTTAAAAAGTTAGACATTAGACAGATGTAAGGTAGTTTTGTTATAGATTATGTATAATTTTTGTTTGTTTACTAAAAATACATGTCCTAATCAAATTATACATTGTATTTTCTTAAATATATTTCACTAATACAGATACGAAATTATACACTGTGGTACATAGGAAAGCTATTGTATAAGTTTTTGTTAAAATATATATTATTTAAAAAAATTATTTATGATATTCATTTCCTTGGAATAAAATAGCTATTGTCTCTCTAGAAATGTAAGGACCATAGCATTTTAGTGAGAGACTCATGCTATAGGTTACAATTACCAGAACACTAGTCACTTATTCACTATGCTTCCTACTTTCTGTTTTTTCTTATATTTTTATCTACCTTTAAGGACTGTTTGCCGGCTCCAGCTAATTAATATCCATATTCTTTTTGAAGCCTTCTTACTTTTCTCATTATTTGATCTTTTGTTGTGAGAGCTTTGCTGTTATCTGGACTTTCATATTATCCCTAATAATTGTGTTTGCTACATACTCACTAGAACGGCCAAAATGGAAAATAACAAATGTTGATGAGAATGTTGCACAACTGTAACTACTATTTTACAACTGCTATTTAGCAATATTTACTACAACTGAACATATGTACAGTCTATGAACCAGCAGTTCTACTCCCTAGTAGGTATCCAACAGAAATGAAAAAATGTATTCACCAAAAGATATGTACTAGAATGTTGATAGCAGTATTTTTCACAGGACTCCAGAGTAGGAATATACAAACTACCCATCATTGGTATAATAGATAAATGATATATTATAATTCACACAATGGAATAGTATACAGTAATGGGAAAGAACAATTTAGACCTACATGCAGAAATTTGGATGAATGTCACAAACATGTTTTGAGATAAAGAAGTATATAGTGTATTATTCTATTAATACAAAGTGAAAATGTAGGTAAAACGAATCTGAGCTTTTGGGGAGTGACAAGAAGGAAGTAGGATGGGGCTTCTAGGCTGCTGGTCATGTGCTTTTTCTTGAGCTGAGTGCTAATTATACAGGTGAGTTTACTTTGCAGAAGTTCATTAAGCTGTTTATTATACTTTGATGAAAGTTAAAAATTTTTTTGAATTAGGGTGTACTCACCATCTCTTAAGATCCATCAGAATTCTCTTTCCCATTGTACTTTCAACTACATGGACTTCATTGGATTGAAGCCCATTGCTAATTTTTAAATTTTTTTAGTCATTGTTGCTTAACTGTTGCTTAAAATATTTTTGCTTACATCTGAATTGTAAACTTCTGGAGGGCAGTGAATGTGTCAGTCTTACATTTCTTTTCCCTTTTGGTGCCTAGAGCATTGTTGTGTTATCAACAGTTGTTGGACTGCTAAATTACCTACACCTTTTCCTACTTTTCTTCTTTCTGTATTTTCACGTTTAGCCTAGAGCGTCCTCTGGCTCCTCAAATATTTTCTCATTCATAAGGCATTTGCAGACTGAATAGAACATGCTTTCTGTAACTCTTAGCTCTGTATTTGTCCTACTTTGTGATATCACATAAAATCTTAGGGAATTTAAAAATCTTAAAAGTGTTAAACAAAACCCAGAGACCATAAAGGAAAAATATGGTAGATTTGACTAAATAAATATTTTTAAATGTTATGTAGGGAAAGATAAAGTTGGATAACTGACGGACTTGGAGGAAATTGTGCCAATATATATACCAGACAAAATATTAATATCCAAACTATAAGGAATTGTTAAAGATAAAAAAAAATGACACATTGCCATTTAGAAAATGACAGAATTTATGAATAGGTAGTTCGCAAAAGAAGTACAGATAGTCATTAAATACATGAAAAGAGGATTAATCGATACTAGAAATTAGGGAGATGCAATAGAAACAAGGATGTTAACATTATTTTTTATGTAACAAATCAATTTAGCAAAAAGTTTTTAAAAGTTGGTAAGAATGTGGGGAAAAGAGCACTTTAATATTCTTTTTTGTTTGTTTGTTTTTTAACATCTTTATTGGAGTATAATTGCTTTACAATGGTGTGTTAGTTTCTGCTTTATAACAAGTGAATCAGTTCTTTTGGTGGAAGTAAAAATTATTGCAGCCTTTGGAAGAGCATTTTAGCAGTGTAACTTTTTATCCTCACATATTCTCGTGTGTGTTGTAGTTAGTTAGATAATGGCCCCCAAAATATATGCCCATCCAGACCTCAGAATATGACCATATTTAGAATAAGGTATAATTAAGGTAAGGATCTCAAGATCAGTGTCCTTCCAAGAGAAAGGAGAGGGAGATTTGAGACACAGAGGGGAAGGCCATATGAAGACAGATGCAGAGATTAGAGCAATGGGTCCACATGGTAAGGAACATCAGGACTCCCCACAGCCACCAGAAACTAAGAGGGGGCATAAAATGGATTTTCCCTTAGAGCCTCCAGAAGGAACCAACCCTGCTAACAACTTGATTTTGGACTTCTGGGCTCCAGAACTATGAGAGAATAAATTTCTGTTGTTTAAAGCCACCAGATTTATGGTAAGTTGTTACTAACCTCAGGAAACTAATACATGTGCACAAAAATCTGTATAGAAGAATGTTTTGGCATTGTTTGTTACAGTAACAAATTAGAAACAAAATAAATATCCACCAAAAGTGAAACAGTTAAATAAACTATGGTCCAGTAAAGAGTACAGCCCAGTAGTAAAGTGACTGAGGTAGATCTATATATGTACCGACATGAAACTGTTCATCAAATATAGTTAAATGATAAATGCCAACGTGTACAGGGGTGTTTTGTTTTACTGATCTATTAACATCAATGTATAGGAAAAACTCTGAAAGCGTGTATAGACAGTCTTTGTGGAGGGGGAAGTAGATGAAAACAGAGGTACGGGATGGCAGGATAAGGTACTTTAGTTTTATTCTATATATCTGCATTGTTTGAATGCTTACAATAAATATGTTTTTGTATTAAAATTCAACATGAAAAACTTTAGCTTAACCGCTCTTCAAAACACAACAAAAATAAACAAAAACTAAACCCATTTATATGATTATACACAAATATCCATATTTTGCTAATGGCAGAAGCAATGCTGTACATTATTTAATATTTTGTAATTTTCAAAGGCATCATCAAATTTGTTCTTCCCCTAATCTGCCTTCCCCAGAAGTGGAGAAAAAAATGAGAGGCAGAGTGATTAAGAGACCTGCCCGAGGCCACACACAGATGGAAAGTAATAGAGTCAGACTGAAATCCCTGGCTTCTGACTCCAGGTCCCAGTGCTGCTTTACTGGTGGAGTATATAGGTCCCTAGTGGAGACTATCATGAATGGAACTTAAGTACATTGTGAATATTTAATCACAATTAACCCTGGCCTTCCACTTAATTCCAGGGTTGTAAAGACCCTGTGGTATCCTAGGAATAAGTGTGTGGTCAGACCATTGGAGAGTTGGGGGCCTTCTCATCAATATCGGGAAGTATTCAGGAAACACAAGGGATCAGGCTGGGAATTTTGTGTTACCCTCTCTGATCAGGGACACAACCAGAGAATTTTGGAACTAGAACCAAACAAGGAATATTATAGTCCATCATTTTACAAATGAGGATATTATCATATAGCTAGTTAATGCTAGGGGCAAAATTAGAATACAGTTTTCCGTTTCTAATTTTCAGTTTTTCTAATACTAGTCCCATGAATAGGTTCTCTGTTTATCATGTATGTTTTTCTGTAAGATATGGATATTTTTCATGAGAACTCTGAGGCTGTCTTATGGTGATAAAGGAAAATAAATTTGGTATCTCTTCCGTAACAGAGCTTATAAAACATTAGAATTAAGTGTTTGGAATTGTAGATAAGGTGGTTTAATATTAAAAGGTAAACTGTTTAATGATTTTAGTTTTTTAGTAGACTTTTCAGTCAGCTTGTGCCTTTTTTTTTTCCTAACAACATGCTGAAAATGTAAGTATAGTTTCATGTGGCTAAATTGAGCATGTTGCAGATTTTAGAAATTACAGAGCACCTGTTTGGGAAGCATTGTAGATCAAGAACTTTTTGCAAAGATGGTCTCACAGTGGTTGGTTGGTTGATGTCCCCAGTTGCCCCTAGTCACATGTCTGGTAGGCTATACTACAGGTCTTTTCACAGTCCACCTGCAATTCCAAATAATCAGTTTACCATTTGGTTGGATGAAACGCTATTAAATTTCTAATCTCTACGAGAGAAAATCTCCCAACTGCCTTCTGTTTAATTGCCCTGTTCTAAAACAAATCTGTGAAATTTAGAAAATAGATTTAAAAAAACACTTTTTAAATTATATAATATTTTATGTACCTTGTCTGGGTCTCTCTTGACATCCTGAAACAGTTTTGTAAGGTGTGTCCTTTTACTAGGAAACCTTGTGTTTCTTGAGACCTGTGAGGAATTACTTCTATAGCCATAAAATATAAACGTCCATTTTAACATTAAAAAATCACCACATTCCTCACTTGAATTCTCTTTGCTTAGTGCAAAAACCTAACATTCAAAATGAGAATTAGAAAGTTAAGAACATGACCAAAACAAGTTTTGAACTATATTTAAGCAGCATGACCACCATTAGTAATATGATATTTTAGCCCAAGAGTTGTCCTTTATTAGAAACACCTAAATATAATTTTTTAATGTATTTTTATTTTATCATTCACAATAAAAATTTTCTCCTAAAAGAGGGGAAACACATTTTCTTATGAAAAGCAAAATAACTCTGCTGATTAAAATAAATCTTTTTAAACTCATTAAAGTTTTACATTCCTCGGGTTTATAATCATTTTCTTTGCTTTTTAGAGAATATCTAAATGCATTGTCTTTGTGATGCTTGACATATAATTGGTGTTTATATGAGCTTAGTAGTAAAATCCTAGGTTGTAAATGAGATATGACCCAGTCATCAAGCAGGAGTCAGCCTTGTAGCTTAATAATTGTCTTTCATGTGCAAGCATGCAGATAAAAGGATTGTTTTCCTTATGGTTGATAGCTAAACATGTTATATTCTCTAATAACACATCCCTCTATGTGCTCACACATAAATGCACATATATGTATTATATCCATCTGCATATGCCCATTTTTGCTATTTTCTTTTTCTTTCCATCGACCCAGTTTCATTTTTTAAAGTAATCTGGGTTTGGACCGCCACAGCAACAGTCAGCTCTACCCACCACCAGAGCCTCCCATCAAGCCTCTTAGATAGCCTCAACCACCAGAGGGCAGACAACAGAAGCAAGAAAAACTACAATCCTGCAGCCTGTGGACCAAAAACCACAGTTACAGAAAGACAGAGAAGATGAAAAGGCAGAGGGCTATGTACCAGATGAAGGAACAAGAAAAAAACCCAGAAAAACAACTAAATGAAGTGGAGATAGGCAACCTTCCAGAAAAAGAATTCAGAATAATGATAGTGAAGATGATCCAGGACCTCGGAATAAGAATGGAGGCAAAGATTGAGAAGATGCAAGAAATGATTAACAAAGACCTAGAAGAATTAAAGAACAAACAAACAGAGATGACCAATACAATAACTGAAATGAAAACTACACTAGAAGGAATCAGTAGCAGAATAACTGAGGCAGAAGAACGGATAAGTGACCTGGAAGACAGAATGGTGGAATTCACTGCTGCGGAACAGACTAAAGAAAAAAGAATGAAAAGAAATGAAGACAGCCTAAGAGACCTCTGGGACAACATTAAACGCAACAACATTCGCATTATAGGGGTCCCAGAAGGAGAAGAGAGAGAGAAAGGACCAGAGAAAATATTTGAAGAGATTATAGTCGAAAACTTCCCTAACATGGGAAAGGAAATAGCCACCCAAGTCCAGGAAGCGCAGAGAGTCCCATACAGAATAAACCCAAGGAGAAACACGCCGAGACACATAGTAATCAAAGTGGCAAAAATTAAAGACAAAGAAAAATTACTGAAAGCAGCAAGGGAAAAACGACAAATAACATACAAGGGAACTCCCATAAGGTTAACAGCTGATTTCTCAGCAGAAACTCTGCAAGCCAGAAGGGAGTGGCATGAAATACTTAAAGTGATGAAAGGGAAGAACCTACAACCAAGATTACTCTACCCAGCAAGGATCTCATTTAGATTTGATGGAGAAATCAAAAGCTTTACAGACAAGCAAAAGCTAAGAGAATTCACCACCACCAAACCAGCTCTACAGCAAATGCTAAAGGAACTTCTCTAAGTGGGAAACACAAGAGAAGAAAAGGACCTACAAAAACAAACCCAAAACAATTAAAGTAATCTGGGTTTTTTTGATACATAGCTATCTAGACTGCTTCCATAAAACAAGGAAACTAGTTTGACTTTATGGATGCATTCACCAAATCAGTGGTTCTCAATTCTGACTGTGTATCAGACAGGGATTATTTTTCTTTCTTATATATGATTGTTCAGGCCCTACTGTGAGAGTTTTGATGTGGGCCGAGGTTAGGACCCAAGAGCATCTATATTTTTTCAAACTGTACTTGATTCTGTTGGTCAGCCAGATCACACTTTGTTCGCTTCGTTACTACTGAATAGGAACACGAGATGGTGCTATCTAAAAACCTCCAAAGAGGTTTAAACTGTATCCTGAATATGCATGCAGTTGTAAATTTGGAATAAATTGCATGTTTATACTTTAATAGTTATCATGAACAGGTAAGCTTACTAGAATTATAAAAGAACGCACAATAGCAGACAAATCTTGACAGGAACCAGAAAGAATGGCCTAATGAATTTTTTAAGATGATGATATGTACTCCATTTTGAAAATGGAAGAAAAGGTATTTTTATTTTAAAGAAACTTTCCTTGATAAATTATAACAGAAGCTGTTAATTTCCTCCTATTTCACTTTTGATAACATCTAATTAGCTGATGTTAAATGGTTACTATTTATTGAGCCTTAGTCACTGTGCTGAACACCATCTAAACATGCCCTTGAACCTTTAGAAGAACCCTGCTAAATATTGATTGTAGTGTATTACTGTTCCTAGTTCAAAAATGGAGGGAACCAGCTCAGAGAGGTTGTTACTTGCCTATAGAACACAGTGCTAGCAAGAATAGGATATTGAGTTTGATTCCAAGTGTCCATGCCACAGCTCCTAACCTTATGTGGTATTTTTGAGCATCAATATTTCTGCTACTTTTCAGAAAAGTTAATAATTTAAGTAACATAAAAACATAGAAATGAGCAAATAGAAATGCCATTCATTTATTTCTAAGGAAATAATTTCATTGAGAAACAGATATTTATTAAGCCCCTACTATATGTCAGCCTCTGTAAGGCTGACAGAGGCTAACTGAGTTACTTAGTTAGCCTAACTAACTTAGTGGGGGCTCCAGAAAGGCTTCCTAAGGGAAGTATAAACTCAGACCTGAAACATGGAATCAGAGCTTTCTTCCATCAAAAGTAGAAATAGGATTTTATTTTTATAGAAAACTATCAGCAAATCAGTAGCTTGAAAGGATAATTTTTAAAAAGGCAGTCTGAAGGAAATAAAACTGATTGCAAAAATTTAAGTCATAATAGGAAAACATTTTAGGCATCAGATCAAATATAGGGCCTAGGAAAATATACCTTTTGACACTACCCCTCACCCAATTAAAGGTGGATTAAAACAAGTGACGCTAAAAGGATAAAGGCACCCATGGCTTGGTAAGGAAGGGATAATTTAATTTTAGATTTTAAAAGTACAGTGTTACATCCAATTTGGAGTATGGAAGGAGTATTAGGCAGAATTCTAAAGATGTTGCCCCCTCTCCCACCAAAATTCCTGTTCCCTGGTTATTTAATCAAACACTGAGTTCTACTCTACAGATTTTGCAGGTGAAGTTAAGGTTACTAATTAGCTGACCTTAAAATGTGGAGATTGTCAATGAGTGTTATACATACAGGCACAGTATAATCACATAAGCCCTTAGTAGAGAAGAAGGCAGAAGAGTCAGTCAGAGAAATGCAGATGAAAGAGGGCAAAAGAGAGATGCTGCAGAAGGGGCCGCCAGAGAGAGTCTAAGCATGAGACGGATTTGAGCACCATTGCTGATTCTGAGATACAGGGGCCCAGATGCAAGAAATGGCAAGAGTGCCCTTTAGGAGCTAAGGGGGTTCCCCAGCTGACAGCTAGCAAAGGAATGGAGACCTTAGTCTTAAAACCGTAAGGAACTTGATTCTGCCAAATAACTTGAATGAACTTGGAGGCAGATTGTTCCCCAGAGTCTCTAATAAGGAATGTAGCCCTACCAACACTTTGATTTTTAGCCTGGCGAGACCTGCCTTGGACTTCTGACCTTATAGAACTGTGAGATGATAAATGGATGTTGTTTTAAGTCGCTAAGTTTGTGGTAATTTGTGATGACAACAATGACTAATAAAGAGAACAAAATTCACCTTTATTCATATCCTCCCACACAGTATTATTTTATTTATTCTCTTCCAGGCTTTGATGATAAGCCCACTTTGCCTAATTATAAACATAATACACATATATTTTTGTATCCTGCTTTTTCTCTCTTTTTTTTAAAATTAATTAATTTATTTATTTTTGACTGTGTTGGGTCTTCGTTTCTGTGCGAGGGCTTTCTCCAGTTGCAGCAAGCGGGGGCCACTCTTCATCGTGGTGCGCGGGCCTCTCACTGTCGCGGCCTCTCTTGCTGCGGAGCACAGGCTCCAGACACGCAGGCTCAGTAGTTGTGGCTCACGGGCCCAGTTGCTCCGCGGCATGTGGGATCCTCCCAGACCAGGACTCGAACCCGTGTCCCCTGCATTAGCAGGCAGATTCTCAACCACTGTGCCACCAGGGAAGCCCCCCTGCTTTTTCTCTTAACTTGAGCATATATATTTCTCCATGTTACTATGTAGTTTTCCCTAATCATTACTTTTAATAGCAGTATTATGTTCCTTTGAGTATAGTATGTTATATTTAACCTGTTGGATTTTTGTGTCACTTCAAAATTTTTACCATCATAATACTATAGTGAGTGTTTCTGTGCATATGACCATCTCATATTTGAAGTTACTGGAGTGGATTATCAGGTGCATCATTACCAGTCAGAAGGTATGAGCCTTTTTATAACTCATTACATATTGGCAAGTCTTAAATGGCTTACCAATTTAAAATTCTTAAGCAAAGATAAGAGAACCATGTTCATCAAAATCGTTATCACCATTAGATAGCATTCTTTTTTAAATAATTTTTTTCGTTAATGGGGGAAGATGCTTAGTGGAGAGTTTTAAATTTAGGGATAGTTTCCTAAATTACTCAAAGAATTAATGTATAAGCTACTATTCTAAGTATTTCAGGGGGTATAAAGCTGAATAGTTTATAGTACCTGAAAACCAGTTATTATGATTAGTCATGTACCAGTCATAAGAGATATGAAGCTAGTTCCTCACCTTGGAACCTGTTTTTAAGTCAACTTGATTTTTTTATTAGCGATGCATGTACAGTCTGTTCGTACTACATTCCTACCTTCTATTTTTATGCTGATTTTATAATAGTTCTCAAAACCATAATTATTTTCTTATTGTGGGTATGACCATTTTTTTCATTTATATTTTTTAGTTTCTGTATTTTCCAGCTTTTTGGAGATATTATTGACATATATATAAATTTAAGGTGTACAGCATGATTATTTGATACACGTATATACTGTGAAATGATTACCACAATAAGGTTAGTTAACACCTCCATTCCCTTCACATAATTGCCTTTTTGTGTGTGTGGTGATAAAATTTAAGGTCTACTATTTAAGGTCTTAACTTCCAAGTATACAATACTGTATTGTTAACTATAACCACCATGCTGTACATAACATTAAATCCCCAGAACTTATTCATCTTATAGTTAAAAGTTTGTACCCTTTGGCCAACATCTCCACTGCTAGTCCTGACAACTACTATTCTACTCTCTATTTCTATGAGTTCAGCTTTTTTAGATTACACATGTAAGTAAGAACATACACTATATGTCTTTCTGTGTCTGGTTTATTTCACTTAGCATAATGCCCTCAAGGCTCATCCATGTTGTTGTAAAAGGCAGGATTTCCGTCTTTTTGATGGCTGAATAATATTCCCGTGTGTGTGTGTCTGTTTGTGTCTGTATGTGTAACATATATGACATCTTATCTGTATATAGCTCACATTTTCTCTACCCGTTCATCCATCGTTGGATACTTAGGTTGTTTCCACGTCTTGGCTGTTGTGAATCATGCTGCAATGAACGTGGGAGTACAGATATCTCTTTGAGATAATGATGTCATTTTTGGGGGGATATATATACCCAGAAGTGAAATTGCTGGATCATGGTGGTTCTATTTTTAATATTTTGAGGAACCTCCATACTGTTTTCCATAGTGACTGCAACGATTTACATTCCCAGCAGTAGTCACAAGAGTTCCCTTTTCATGGATGTAGATATTTTCTTTGTTAAGTTCCCAGTTATATTCCATTGACATCTTGAAAAATGAAAAATTTTAGGTAAGAAAAATATCAGTGTGAGTAAACATACTTTGAATAACTAGAGACTAAGTGCTAACTTACAGTGTTCTTTTGTACTTCAAAGCAAAGTATTGGACTTAGAATGAAGGTCTGTCTAATACAAAAATACAAAGTACATATATTTTCTGTGACTGTAGAGCAGTTTATACCTTTACCTTGCTCCCCTATAAAGAAGCCATGAGATAAGTAAAAAGGCACTGGATGGGACATTAGGTGTCTAGATCCTTTTATGTTGCTAACCAGCTATTACCTTGAGCATGTCACTTAACATCTGGGCTTCTGCTTTCTGTTCTGTAGCATGAGGGATTGAATATGTTGATCACATGAAAATGGTCATTTAGGAAAAGTATGAAAGCATTTTGTACTCAGTGAGTTAGGCTTAAATTAAAGGTACCTGGTAGGAGGTCATTGTTTTGGTTTGGACTGGTTTGGAAATTAAATGAAGAAATTCCCATAAAGCTCCTAGAGCAGACATTCAGTGTTGGCTAGCATGAAAATGGAGACAGTGACAAAACTTTGGTACTAAAATACTCTGTTTCTGAGAGACTGTATAACTGAACTGCTTTAGAATCTGTACAAAAATAAGGTACACTTTAAATAAGTACATATTTTTATTTTCCAGGATCAAATCTAAATCGCTGTGGTTTCCGAGGCTCTTCATACCTGGGTCTTCCATTCAATCCATCAAAGGTTAGTTCTCTTTGCATTAGGAGGAAGGAGGAGAGGGAGCGGAGAGATTTTAGTAAGAAAGAAAACTAAGAAAGTAACAGAAAGAACCAGGCCTCCAAGTTTCAGTGTAGCTAAATACTGTCTAATAAACTGTGTGTTATGAACTGGAACTTTTTAAGGGAAAGCTATACCCACCTTACTTCCTGGAAGAATGCACAGTATATAAATGAACAGAAATTCCTGTTGTTAAAAAATTATGTCTTTCTTACTGTCGTTGTGTGTGTGTGTGTGTGTGTGTGTGTGTAAAAAGTATTGGTGATTTATTGGAGAAAATAAAGCACTCAAGAACATGATACTTGTTCTCTAAGAAACCAATGAACCATGTGTTATAGAAGGACTTTATATTTGGTTCACATTTCTTAGGAATGAAAGAGAAAGCTCTTGCTAAGCAGTGATTGGAGACCCAAGTAGTGATGAATTATGATGACCTTCCGGACGGTAGGCAGACTGTCTTCAGGGTTATAGGAAGAGGCTTTGGTACCAGCACATGCAGGTATAGAAAGCAGTGAATCCTAACATATGAGAAGCTTTTTTTCTTCTTCAAAGAAGCAGACCCCAAACAAACTTTTGTAAGTGTTTCATCTGTGTATAAAATATTTTTCTGCAATAGAAGCCAGAGAAGAACTTCATCATTTTGTGGAAAGAGACCTCACAAAATAGAAACTTTTTCCTTGATGGGGGTCAGTCTGCTTATATAACGGTTACAAGCCAATAGCTGGCTACACTGAGTACATCAAGATTTATATCCCTTTACAAGCTGAAGGTAAATGACACGTTGCCAATTTTTCCACACTCTGCTTCAAAATTTTGGAATAAATAGCAGTGATTTTGGAAAGGTGACATGATTTGATAGAGGCACTACTTCAACTATCTTCCTCTGCCTTAAGCTGTAGACCAGAATGCCTGTGTCAAAGTCATATGACTTTGCTAAGGTGTCTCCAATCATGTATGCCAATTGCTTTTAACAGAGAATCTAGAAACTAAGGATCCATAAAAATTGTCCTTTTTCCCCATACATATAATACTTTCCAACTTAAGCCAGTCCTGAATAGAGGTAGCTCTCCATTTAGTCATAATGGACAGGATATCTAAAAGTCATGACACTGATAATAATGACCATTATACAGCACCATACCCTATACAGATGTATACTTAACACTTGCTGGGGTAAAACAGTTCTTTGATAACATTACTTTTAAGAGACAGCCCCCTTACTCCCCTTACCCCCTCCCAAGGCATTTTCGAAACAACAAGGATAAAATGTAAGAAGAAACCATTTTTTGCCTTTGATTCACAGTGTCTCCTGAAACCCATTTTGGGCCCTTAATTCATCGAGACCCTGGCATTTTCTGGGGAAGCTAGGTCCCACTCCATTCTGTGTTGCATTAATCTGAATCTTGAGTGGTAGAGGGAGCTAGAGACTCTAGGTGGAATCATATAGGGCCACAAGGAGTTGTCAGTTAGGGTGGTGGCTGAGAATCCAGGAGACAGATGAAGCCAAGAGAATCTGAGGAGGCACATATGATTTTCCAATACAGTATATAAATAGTATCATTGCTTTTTCTTCTGAAACCACCTATGGGCCATTCACTTACCTGAAAAATGTCCAGGACCTTTAGTGGCCATAGAACACTTTTTGAGAAACACTAATGGATCTTCTCAACCCCCTTTTCTCACTGTTTTCCTTCAACAAATCCCATATTCTCTATTAAATTATGTACTGTCCTTAACACATACTACATAGCCTGGAACCTGCCTTCTCTGCTTTCCTTTTACTTTTTCTTCTACCTGTAAAGCCTCCTCTTCATCTGTACCTAACCAAGCTCCTCTTCTGCTGCAGAAAAAAATCCTTTATCCATGTATTATTGTATCTCCATCATGACACATACAGTATTCTACTTTGTACTGTACTTAATTCAAGTAGCCCTCTTCTCCCTTCAAGGTTAAGGTCCACATTTGATTTCTGTTCGGATTCCCCACAGTGCTTTTAACATAGCAGATATTTAGTTTGAGTACCAAAAAATGAAATGTTACAGGATTTCTAAGAAGGTGATTATAAATGTGGAATAGGATATCCAGGAGTATTAAAGCTTGAGTTCTAAGGAGGAGCTCAGAATGAAAGAAATACCACAGTGAAAATTTGCTTGTCATATTTGTGAGACCATATAAGGAATTGTATATGTAAGGCTGGATAGGTGGGGTGAGTTCAGATTATAGAGGATATTGAACACCTTTGCAAACTTACTCTGTGAAGAACTACAGAAGGTCAGTGAGCAGCAAAGTATTCTGATTAAGTCACTAGTGGTTTCAAGACCCTTGAGTCGTGACTCCAAAGAAGTAGTGGCCCTTTTGATATTTGCCTTGCACTTGCATCATCATCAGTAAGATGACTAGCATCTGTATAGACAGTAATTTTATTTAATCCTCACAGTAACCCTGTGAAATAGGTACTAATATCTCCATTTTCCAGAATGAGAAAATGCAGCAGTGAGTAGTGGAGCCAGGATTTGATGCCTCACAGTAGTGTAGAAGTTAACATTTATTGTAGAAAGCAGAGGAGTCTATTTTAACCTTCTAGTGTTATAGGCAGTTATTCTAGTATTTGCAGCAGTTATTGATGAGCCCAAACTAAAACAGAAGGAAATCCTGTGAGAAAGATGAATTTAAAATGCACTCTTATTCTATCAAAATTAAAACTTTCTTAAACTGAGAAATAGTACAATGTGAAGTTTTACATTTTTTAAGTGAAATCATCTTTTTAAAATAACCGAACAGGATTGGCTGACTATTTGAAAATAATTATAAACCTTTAAATGCTTTGTGTATTGCAGAATGTAAAGTTACTTGGTTTTACATTTTTACTTTTACTTTAATAAGTTTTTAAATTAATTTTACCTGTGCCAGTGCCAACTAGAGTCTACAGGATTTCCTACAAGGAGTCACATATTTTATAAACCTTAAGAGATCTTTGATAACTGTTGATAGTTTTGTTGAAACAGTCAAATCAGTGAAACTAATCCAATAAATATTCTGGTTATATGAGTTTCCTAGTTTGACTCCCCAGCTCTGCCTGGGCAATTACTAGTCTAACAGTCTTCACAAAAGACTTTTTGCAATCAATACTCATTTGGTAATTTAAACTTTAAAAGTTAGATTGTTTTATTTCTAGAGAATTTTTCAATATTAGTATCTTGAGCTCTTCTTTGCATTTTTTTGTCATTTGTTATTCTAAGTGTTAATATTATTAGAGACTCAAATAATTAAACCATATGAGAATAGAATAATGTTTTTCAGCTGTATTGTTTTGTAGGATTTTTAAATGGTGATCACTACTGTGGTATTTAATTTGAATTTGTACAGCATAAAAAATAATTATTTCTACATGCTTTTCTAACTTTATAAGACTTAAATTATAAGTGATATGGTTGGTCAAATAGGAAGTTGAAATAATTTGGTTTATTTGAATATCAGATCTACTTCCATAAACTTGAGGATAAAATTGAAAATTATGTAGCCTGGAAAGTATGCAATAATACTTATGTTGAGACATACACGAAATTGAGTTTTGTTTGTCTCTATCAGCTGTCTATGCAAATCAGTATAAACAACATTTAATTTTACTGTTTACTGAAACCTCTTGTCAAATTGCATAATGAAATAAGATCTCATTTCAGTTTTCTAATTAACATTATATTAATTTTGAATCTAGAATCCTGGAACAGCTCATCCTTATGATAGTGGCCACATAGCAATGACCTACACTGGCCTTTCATGCTTAGTTATTCTTGGAGATGACCTAAGCCGAGTAAATAAAGAAGCTTGCTTAGCAGGCTTGAGAGCCCTTCAGCTAGAAGATGGAAGGTATGGGTCATTTTTTGTTACTTGTCTTATTTTTTTTAAGAAAAATCATTTGGAATTAAAAATAGATATAATACTATACTAGAATTGTAGAGTTTATCATAAACTCTTATTAGAACCACCTAAAGTTCACTGTATACATATGGTTTAAGTGCCTAATCAGTGAAATATTTCTTATGTGAATGAAAATAAAAGTAATCACAATAACAATTCCATTCTTTCTTAGTTCATTTTTCTTTTTTTTAAAGGCGATAATAGATCCATAAATAAATGGTTTAATAGTTTCCGGATAAGGATCTACTTTAATTTACCTTCTGGGTAAAAACAATGGACATTTTGAAGCAGACGTACATTTAGTCTAAACTTTTATGCCTTAAGACATAGTGATGGGGGAAAAGGGATGAACATTGAATATTATATTCTAGTGTAGGTAGTTTCTGTGATATTATTAAAGGATAGAAAAAGTAGTGAGTTCATTAATATTTGATGGTTTGAGTGGTGTGTCTAACGAAAGAGTTTTAAGGTGAAACTTTTTTTTAAGTCTGGGAAGTGATAAAGCAGTAGTGAGGCTGTCTAAAGAAAAGACTTTGCAAACAAATCCTGCCACGTTGTTATATCTGTACTCCATCTACTGCTGTCTCTCTTTTCCTGTCAGTATTAAAAACACTGCTGTTGATGAGGGGGAAATTAGTGGAAACATATAAGGTAAATTGACATTAATTGGAAATACTATAAAACTAAATATTTACCTCAGCAAGTACATGTGACTAATTTCTCAATATTTCATTATAGTCTTTGGTCACTGTTATCTTATCCTTATTTATAAATAAAAGAATAGATATAAAATACAAACTATTATGTACTTCTCTAAAACTAATTAAATATGTGAAAATTAAAACAATATGATCAGTTAATTAATGGTTATCTATATATACATTGAGAAGAAATTTCACATAAGCAGAACTTGGGCTTGAGAATTTCTTACTACCCAGTAGGTCCCTGCTACTTTTTCTGCTATTAATTCTCAAGCCACTGTGCCATAGCTTTCCATGGCTGAGAGCAAAGAAACTTACTCTGAGTGGTGGCATCTGGGAAAGAGTAACTGTGGTAGTGTGTTAAGCTACCCAGAAATTGAACTTGGGAGTACAGTGTTGATTTAGAGATAGTTTTATATTATTCAGATTAATAGTCCTTTATTGAATAATACAAGTAGTATATGGTTTTTAAATCTGTATTTAGTGATAGCTTTTTCTGTGAGTGAAGACATGAAGTAGGTGTTTCTAACCCCCCTACCAAAAAATAAATTATAGTACAGTGAATCATATGGTTATTATTTTCAGTTTTTGTGCGGTACCTGAAGGCAGTGAAAATGACATGCGATTTGTATACTGTGCTTCCTGTATTTGCTATATGCTCAACAACTGGTCTGGCATGGATATGAAAAAAGCCATCAACTATATTAGAAGAAGTATGGTGAGTTATGTTGATAAATGGACTCTTTGTTTTAAGTTATTACTGCTGATATATGGGGGCTGGGGCATGCCTCATCTCTTCTAGCAATAATTTGGAAATAAGGATAATAAGATTGCTTTCTGGGTACATCATATATCAGAATAGCCATTTAAGAATAATATTCAAGGAAAGTTTGACTCTTTAGCCATTAAATTTTAAATGTAATCTGATTGTGTCCAAAGAAACTGTCTTTAGGAGAAAGAGATTGGTCAGCCTTAGAAGCAAAAAATAGTAAAATCTCAAAGGTAAATGTTGATAACCTATCTTAGTAGGGATCATTGGGAAGTGGAAGTCGCAGCCAAGCATAAAGGAGAATTACAGTGCCCTTGGTGAGATTATTCCTATATTGGGTGTGAGGTGTGAGTTCCTTAAGCCATTTTGACTAGCAAGATTGACTGGGCTGACAATAGATTTTTGGATCACTTTTGGTTTCTTAATACTTTTATGTGGGTTTTTTTTTTAATCTAAGGTTTATTTTAAGGAGAATGTCAAGTAGAAATTTTATTCTTTCACGCAATACAATTTAGTCTTTTTATCAACAATAGTAAGGAAAACTTAGTTTAGTCTCAGCCAGAACTATCCTTTGCTTTACTTTTTAGTCTCTCATATACAACCAGAGAAACAGAAGTGCTGCTTCCCAGGTCTATTTTACTTCCTAAATATGAAATTTTTATAGATTAGAATATTTTAGGCTGTTAATTCGACTTTCACTAGTCCATATTTCAGAACAAAAATGTAAGTTCTTAGAGGAATGGAGTTATTTTTAATTGAATGTGTGAATGTGAATCAGATTTTATAGAATCTATAATAGCACAGGTTTTTAAAAGCCTGTGGAGGCAGAAAGAGGAAACCTTTAAAAGAGTTTTAACATCTTTATTGGAGTATAATTGCTTTACAATGGTGTGTTAGTTTCTGCTTTATAAAAGGAGTTTTAAGAGGAAAGGAGATTTATGTTACAGACAGAGGTGGGAGATATGCATTTTGGCATGAATATTGCAGAAATAACACCATGTTCTTCTCAGTGCATTGTATTTGGAGGTACAACATGTTGATTTGCTCTATTATTGGTGATGTTAACTTTACTCACTTGGTTAAGGTGGTGTATGCCAGATTTTCCTCTGTAAAGTTAGCATTTTTCCCTTTGTAATTATTTAGTATCTCATGGTGAGATACTTGGAGATTGTATAAATATCCTGTCCCTCATCAAACTTTTATCCACTAGTATTAGTATGCATTGATGATTTTCCAGCTCTATCATTCATTCTGTAATTATCAGTTAAAATTCTACAGTTACGAAAAGCTTTCCCTTCACCTTTATCTACTTATTTATTTATTTAATTTAAACAGGCACTCTAGATTCTTGTTCTACTCAATGGGTTATTATCTGTAACTATAATTATTTATTTTGATGCTGTCCCAGATTCAGCCAGCAAAAACCCCTTCACCCCTTCACCCCTTCAGCCAGCAAAAGCCCCTTGTGCCCTTTTGATATGTCCCCTTCATTCTTTGAGCACCTCCTTGTCTTCTGGCGCAAGATATTCCAGGTTCATAGTTTAATTTCCCAGCCTCAGTTCTGAAATCGGTCATTTCTTCAAGGAGTTCTAGTTCTTATTGGAGGGTGGTGTTTAGAAACCACGATTTGGGCACAAAATGTGCTTATTGGTACTGGGATATCACTGCTTCTGGCCCCTCTCTCAGAGGTAGGAAATGTATATATGTATACACAGACATCCCCCTTACACACTTATACACATCTATATCTTTTTCTCTATCTATCAATCAATCAAAAACCATGAGTTCACACTAATACCTCAAATTTTAATCCAGTACCACTAGATTCATTTTAACCTTCCTCTTTTCATTTGTAACTCCCTTCTCAGACAGTGACAAACCTGGCTCCTATTATCCAGAATGCATTGGTTCTTTTTGTTTAGAGCCTGAAGGTATGTAGTCAAAATGTTATATTTAAGAAACACTTGAGTTACTTCTTTTATTCCCTCCACCCCCAACCTTTAGTTTGTTTATGTTAATTTATTTGAAATAAAGTTGTTTATTTGTTTCTGTTCGGATTCTATTTTAGGATTCCCCCCCAACTTTGTTGATTTTATTTCCTTAATATGTGAAATATTAACTCGGTTCTGAAAGTCATAACTATACAAAAAGTTATATTCAGAGATGTGTAACTCACAGGGCTTCCTGTTCCTTCTATCTCCACCCCCTTCCTAACTCCCATGTTTACCACCTTGTTCCCATTCACTCTGTAGGTAAACGTTCTCATTAGTTTTTGGTTAGGCCTCCCTGTACTTCTTTTTGATGAACAGATATGTACATTTTTATTTCTGCTTTCTTACTCAAAAGAGTACTTTTTTGCAGTTTGAGTCATTTGTAGTGAGGTGGATGGACCTAGAGTCTGTCATACAGAGTGAAGTAAGTCAGAAAGAGAAAAACAAATACCGTATGCTAACACATATATATGGAATCTAAAAAAAAAAAAATGTTTCTTATGAACCTAGGGGCAGGACAGGAATAAAGATGCAGATATAGAGAATGGAGTTGAGGACACGGGGAGGGGGCAGGGTAAGCTGGGGCGAAGTGAGAGAGTAGCATTGACATATATACGCTACCAAATGCAAAATGGCTAGTGGGAAGCAGCTGCATAGCACAGCGAGAGTAGCTCAGTGCTTTGTGACCACCTAGAGGGGTGGGATAGGGAGGGTGGGAGGGAAGCTCTAGAGGGAGGGGATATAGGGATATACGTATACATATACCTGATTCACTTTGTTATACAGCAGAAACTAACACAACATTGTAAAGCAATTATACTCCAATAAAGATGTTAAAAAAAAGTACAAGAAGATTTCTCAGAAGGGAAAGATCTGAGTTTCCAGATATCCTGAAAGGACCACTGAGGGCCCATTATAATGGATGAAAATAGGCTCAAACCCAGGAACATTATTGTGAAATTTCACAACACTGGGACAAAGGGAAGATCCTTCTTTGCCTTGACTCCTAGAGGATGTTCTCCACCAAAACAAAAGAGTAAACCAAGAAAGAGGAAGAGATAAGAAATCCAACTCAAAAAAAAAAAAAAAAAAAAGAAATCCAACTCAGGTGAAAAACATAGGAAGTTCCAAGGTTGATAGTGAAGGGAAGTCCCCAGATGACAGCTCTGCAACAGTGTGGAGAGCACTCAACCCAGACAGGACAAGGGTGGAGGAGTGGGGGGCTCTATTCAAGAGAAAGACAGACACTAGTAGTTGTCTAATGGTGGTTGACTGTGTCTATCAGAAGGTGTGTCTATTAGACGGTCAGTACAAAGTAAAACACACAGATGGGGGAAAAGGTAACAGTTAATTTCAGGAAAAATAAGAAGAAAAGAAACAACCATAGTCCACGATGCTCAACTGTGAATTGTATTTTCGTAGACAAGTTACATAATCACAGAAATTGATTTAAGCAAAGTGTAGTATCCTTGGAGCATGGGGCACAGGAACAGAGGGGAATGGGGTGTAAGAGAGTTGGATGCTTATCTACCATAATAAATGATAGAATATGTCTAAAAGTCACAATTTAAAACAATATGATCTAGGCATATTATTTGGAAGCACCAAGATGTATACTCCAGAAGAAATGGCCAAATACTGAAAAGTGGTTGCCTCTGGAAAGGGGTACTGGAGGAGTGTGAGGAATGATGCAGGGAATCACTGTTTTGTTATAAATTTTTGTTGTAAATTTTTCAGTGCCATTTAACTTTCTAAATGGTGGATGTGTATACCTTTGATAAAATAAATTTTAAAAAATATGCTTTTGGGGCTTCCTTGGTGGCGCAGTGGTTGAGAATCTGCCTGCCAGTGCAGGGGACACGGGTTCGAGCCCTGGTCTGGGAGGATCCCACATGCCGCGGAGCAACTAGGCCCGGGAGCCACAATTACTGAGCCTGCGCGTCTGGAGCCTGTGCTCCGCAACAAGAGAGGCTGCGATAGTGAGAGGCCCGTGCACCGCGATGAAGAGTGGCCCCCACTTGCCGCAGCTGGGGAGGGCCCTCGCACAGAAGCGAGGACCCAACGCAGTCATAAATAAATAAAAATAAATAAAATAAAATTTAAAAAAAAAAAATGCTTTTTTAGGGTTTTTTTAAAATAATTTTTTAAAAGCATATGTTATGCTTTTTTCAAAATGAAAAAATAAAACAAACATAAGGAAAAAAAAAAGAATTACCATATGACCCAGCAATCCCACTGCTGGGCATATACCCAGAGATAGCTATAATTCAAAAAGACACGTGCATCCCAGTGTTCATTGCAGCACTGTTTACAATAGCCTGGTTATGGAAGCAACCTAAATGCCCATCGACAGACAAATGGATAAAGAAGTTGTGGTACATGCATACAATGGAATATTACTCAGCCATAAAAAAGGAACGAAATTGGGTCATTTGCAGAGACATGGATGGACCTAGAGACTGTCATGCAGAGTGAAGTCAGAAAGAGAAAAACAAATATTGTATATTAACGCGTATATGTGGAATCTAGAAAAATGGTACAGATGAACCGGTTTGCAAGGCAGAAATAGGGACACAGATATAGAGAACAAAAGTATGGACACCAAGGGGGGAAAGCGGGGGAGGGATATGGTGAATTGAGAGATTGGGAATGACATATATACACTAATATGTATAAAATAGATAACTAATAAGAACCTGCTGTATAAAAAAACAAATGCATACATAAAGTTTATCAGATATTGCCCATTTTCTCTACAAAAGGTATGAACCAATTTATATTCCCACCAGTGTATGTGAGTGCCTGTGTCCACACAGTCTCACCAGTAGAATGTGTTGTCACACAGTTTTTATTTTTACCAATGTGATGGGTGAAAAATGGTATCTCAGTGTTTTTAATTTGCATTTATTTTATTAGGAATGAGTTTGACCATTTTCTTAACTTTAGACTGTACAAAACCAGGCCACAGGCCAGATTTAACCTGTAGTCCCCAGTTTGCTGACCCCTACTTGTAGTCCATTACTTTTCCTTTTTCTTTAGGTATTCCAAGTTTGTGTGTTTTCTTTCTTTGCTTAGCTTTCATTTCAACCACTTTCTCTCTGACCCTTTTTACTTCTTTATCTCATTTTTATTCTCTTTGCTCTTTTCAGCCTTTCTTAAATGTCCCTTACTGTGTTTTCCTGAAATCATTTAATTTTTATTTCTTCCTACTGTTTATCTTTTCCATTTTTTTTTAAATTTTAGTTCACTTTAATTTTATTTTAATTTTATTTTTAATTTTATTTATTTATGGCTGTGTTGGGTCTTCGTTTCTGTGCGAGGGCCTTCTCCAGTTGCGGCAAGCGGGGGCCACTCTTCATCGCGGTGCGCAGGCCTCTCACTATCGCGGCCTCTCTTGTTGCGGAGCACAGGCTCCAGACGCGCAGGCTCAGTAATTGTGGCTCACGGGCCTAATTGCTCCGCGGCATGTGGGATCTTCCCAGACCAGGGCTCGAACCCGTGTCCCCTGCATTGGCAGGCAGATTCTCAACCACTGCGCCACCAGGGAAGCCCTATCCTTTTCATTTTTTAACATTAAATCTCTTTTCATATTCCCAAATGCTTATTTGAGGATATGCAATTGAGTTTGGGGTGCTGTGTTACAGTTTTCCTTTGCTTTATCACCATTTTTTGGAGGTGAAAGCAGATTTTCCTATACTGGGATGTTTTCATTCTGATTGTTGTGTTTTCATCTCAGAGTTACTTTGTGTAGATTTGCCTTTTTCTGTTTAGTCATTAGTGGATTTTTTTTTTCCTTACAAGAATTCCTAGTTTAAGAGTGCCCTCTTTTCAATGCAGAGAAACAAAGTATGATTTCTTTAATTTAGAGTGTCTTTTTGTTTGTTTGTTTAGTGATTGGGGAAGGTTTGTGAGTTCTGTGATTTTCTGGTAGGAGAAAGGTTCTCTTCTGTTTCCCGGGTTTTTGCATTTTGCTCTTTGGAGTTTTCAATTTTTTGGTCTTCAGTGGACCCTTCTCTCTTCCTTTTTTAGCTGTCTTCACCAGACTTACGCCCTTTGAGTGCTGCCACCTTGACTTGCACACTCTCCTCGGTCTCTTCTCTGTAGTCACTGTTCAGTGTCACCGGAGCTCCTACAGTACAGGCATCCTCGCTTCGCCTGGTAGTGCCAGACTGTAATGATGCTCTTGCAGGCTGAAATGATGCAAAGTGATTTTAGTCATCAGTGGGAAAAATGACACTTGTTCTGTGACCTTTATAATTTTTTGCCAAAATATTAAAAACTATTACTGTTATAAATGTACACAGAATTTTTTAATGATAAAACCAATGTTTATTTATTGTACATCATAATTTAAAACATTAGCAATATTGAAAATTAAAGTGTTTTCTGTGTAAAAAAATTCATCAATAGTAGTTTGAACAGCACTGTTTGTCTTCTTCTCATTATATAATTTATAATATAGAGCAGGCACTTTTCTGTCTTGGTAAATGATCATACTCCTTTCTAAGTTTGTATCAGCTTCCAACATTCTGTCCTTTGCATTTTCATCGTTGTGAAATATCTGAGCGTTCCTTTTATGTGAAGTTTTTGCCAGCATCTCTTCTCTAGAACATCTCCATCTTTTTCATCAGAGCCACTTTCCTCATTTATGTAGATATTTCGCCTTCACTTGATTTTTCTGACTGCATATCTAGTCTCAATCAGCCAGCACTGTCATGATAGCTGTTTCTTTTATTACTCTGTTTGATCTCAATTTCACTTTCAGTGTTACTGCTTTTCTTTACTTCATTTTCATCTTTGGTAGCCAGTCTCCTTTTTTGATTATATTTTTGAAACATCATGTGGGTTTATTACTAAAAGACAAAGAGGCAACACAGCCACATACATTGCTGTCTGTGTGTGAACTGAATAACATGTACAATGACCAATTACTCACAGACTTTGAAAAAGGTGACGTGATTGGTCACTGATTGTGATACACATCTATTATGTATGTAATGGTTTGTGGACTGAGGAGCTAGCAGCAAGTTTGTACTTTATGCAGTTGCTCACAGTTAATATATTGTTATTACTGAAATTTGAACCATACTATGTTACTTAACTAAGCCAGGGTACCTGGAATTTGTGTATATTGGAACTGTGCAAAGCAAGGATTGCCTGTATTTCACACTCAGGCTTTTCCTAGTGATTTAAGCTAGTGATTTTAGGTAATCTCAGACCTGCCATTAGCACCCCTCCTCTCTCTTCCTCACAAGTTTTCATAGATTGCCCTTGCTCTCTGCAAAAGTATGTCAGGAGTGTGGGATTTGATGCTTCTTTTTCTATAGACAGGAAATTTGAAGCTTGAGCATGTCTTCTAGCTTTGACAAGGTTTCTGTTTTATGTAGTTGTATTGTTCTTATCCTGTTTTGACTTTGTGGGATATGTGGGGAGATTCAAATTTAGGCAGGCACCATTATCATCGGCTACCCAAGAGCCTCAAAATAGATTTGTTTTGTGTTTGTAATGTTACAGGAGTATAAAATCCTTACACTTTCCTTAAATTCATATATTCTTGCAAGTGGGAGAGGAATAAAGGTTGGGGCTTCTTATTGGGTAGAAATTAAATATGTAGGCGCCATCTTTGAACAGTCTATTCTCGGAACATGCCTAGTGCATACATTTACTGATTTGACTTGGTGAATAAGACAAGAGCAGGTACTTGAAAATGCCTAGATCTATTTCATTGTGGGAAAGAGTGCATATTTTGAAAAATACAAAGGAGAACTAAAATTAGATCAAGAGACAAAAAATTAGCATAATGACAACTTATTTACTTATTATTATTTCCCTATTAAACTGAACATATTTTTCTTTTTCAGTCCTATGACAATGGGTTGGCACAGGGAGCTGGACTTGAATCTCATGGTAAGGCATCTTAAAATAAATGGACTTGTAGTTTCTTTTGTTCCTTCAAATAACATCATGGTATCTTCAACATGTAGGACCTCAGAAGTCTGTCTCAACTCTTGGTGCAGCCTGACTGTCTTCTTTCCTACTTCTCTCTGTTGACACTGCTGTGCCAACTCGAGCCTCTCCTAGGTCAGTAACCGTTCAGAGATTATTCAGACCAGAATGTTCAAACAGTACTTTCTGGTGATCACTTCAGCTGTTAGTTGCATGAAAACATCTTGGGATGATTTAAAATATTGTTAGAAAACAGCACGTTTTCTTCTTTGGTGTAATACTGAAAAGCTAGATACAGAATATTAAACATGAATCAGTGAATTTGTGAAGAAAAAAATTTTTTTACCTTCCTTAATATAATTGTCCTAAGTCATAGTGATAAAACATTTTGCCACATAGCATATGTTCACTACGTACATTAATACAGTCTCTCCTTTCACACTTTTCCTCGATTTTGGCAGAACCAGAGTGAGCGATAGTCACTTAGTTTGTCAAAACATCAATAGCCTGAACTCTTTCAAGTGGAATATATCATGTAGAAGTAAATGTACTTCCATGCTCTTTTTAAAAAAAAAAAAAAAAAAAAAGAGCCCAGATCAGGGAGGCTCTCTGAGTGAAATCCTTGTTTCCTCTTCATCACAGCAGTGTTTTTGCACTCACCTGTGTGTCCATCCCTCTGCTTGCACGATAGAGTAGAAAGAACACATCAGCATTCAGGACTCAGCCCTAACACTAGCTATGTGGCTTAGGCCCCTTACTTAATCTCTCTGAGGATTTCCTCATCAACAGAGTAGAAATAATTATATCTTTCTTTAAAATTGTTGTTAGAGATATGAGGGAAACTGGTTTGTAAACTGTAAACCGTGTATAAACATTTTTTTAAAACACATTCCTTGTGCTTTCCCTAGGACCTGTCCTATCAGGTGTCTCCTCCCTCTCTGACATTTTCACTCCCTCCTTCGGTGGTATTTGTAGAGTATATGTGTCACTAAGGGGCGTATAGAAAACTGTCTTGGATTTTCCTCTGAAGCCATACTACAATTAGGACATCATAATTCTTGTGTATGTCTATATGAGATTGGGGGTGGCAGTAGCAATTATGTCACTGGTCATCACCACTTGGTAAGGAGGGATATACTTGTAGTTGCACAAAGAGGAAATCTGGCGTCTATAAGAATTTCTGAGAAGACGAGGTCTGGGCTCACTATCGTAAAGGATGTTAATGGGCAAGCTGAGGAGATACTTCGCAGTGCAGGAGACCTGTGGAACAGACACTATTGTTCCCCAGAAAATGGGATTATGTTCTCTGGGATATGAAACAGAGAGGGCCACTCAAACATGATACTCTCTGATGGAAAAAAAGTCTTGCTGAGTCACACAAACAGTGATTTGGAGTCAGTATGACTCGAGTAGGATCACACCCAGCAAGATCATCATTGATGGGCTGTGGTTCATGCCAAAAAGCTTACATCTTCCTTTTACACTCTTTTTGTCTTGGTAGGTTTAAGGTCTAAAGCCCGAGAGGAGGGCTTCCTACTCAGGGTGCCACAGTACCGGCTGTGCCGCAAATGGGCTATAGGCATGTCAAGCTCTTGCTGCCTCAGCCTTTGGAGCAGCCAAGACCTGGGTGTCTAGAGCTCCCGTTTAGGTGCCAGGAGCTCACTCCTCAGGTCACCGCTGTGTGTCCTACAAATGTCAGACGTTTTAATGTTCTTGTGTGCTGTGAGGTTAGATAGGCTGAGAAGTACTACTCTAGAAGGCTTTGGTATAGCCTGCCTTCCCTATCTTATCACTGTCTACACTGGCAAGAGAAACCTCTTTCTAAAAAGTAGTCCTGCAGATTGGGCACTCTGAAGTCATGGTGTTCTCCCTTTTTCTTCTTTTATTAATCTTTTTAGAATAGTGGTCCAGGTATACTATTTGCCCTTCTACACAAATGGCTGTTCTTTAATTTTTCTGTGTAAGATTCAGCAACTTAAATGAAATATTTCTTTTAAAGTCATGAATGATCTACATTTCAAATCCAGTATCTTTTTCTTATTCCTCATCTTCTATTTATTGAAGCAAATGAAGCTGTTAGCCTCTTCCCCTTCTTTCTTGAAGTATCACATTGCTCTTGTCCTTCTTCCTGACACGTTGTTTCTGGCTCCTTCACCATTTTTGTTTCTTCCTCTCACCTCTTTATCTTAGTCCAACTTTCTTCTTTTCTTCGGATCATTCATCTTTCTAAATATCAGGACTCTTATACTTGCTATTCCTTCTATATAGAATCCTCCACTCCCATCCCTAGCAAACACCTGGCTTCATTTCACATCCTTCAGGTATTGGCTCAAATGATATTTTTGGATAAGCCCCCTTTTTAAAATTGCAAACCACCCACAAACATACCTCCTGTTTAGAATTGCAAACCAACCACAGATACATACGCCATTCTCTGTCCCCCTTTCTGGCTTTATTTTTCTCCATATCACTTTTATTTTATTTATTTGTTTATTGTCTGTCTCCACATAATATATGCCTCACGAGATCAGAGGTTTGGGCCTGTTTTATCCGCTGTTGTATCTCCCACACTTGTAACACATGGCACATAGTTACATGAACTAACAGATGGCTCTCTATCAGTCATCCCTGGTGTGACGGCACCCACACTTTGTTTCCACATCCATACTGTTGCTTCTGAGCTGCATACCGCCTTTCTGTGTGCCTGCCAGGCATAGCTAGCTACCTTTGTATCTCTCAAGCTGCACATTTTTAAAAACCATCATTCTCCTCTTTCCTTCCTTCCAAGTCTGTTTTTGCTATTCAGGAATGTGGAACTATTCTGACCTACTGATTTTTCAGAGGCAGAAATCCAGAATTTGGGGTGTTTAATCTCCTGTTCTGTTTTTTGTTGTTGTTGTTCTTAACTTGCCAGTCACACCAGTCCTCCATTAGTCACCAGTTTATAACCTTTTACAGACTTAAAAGGAAAAGAATTTATTTATTAAGCAGCTGCTCTGTGCCAGCTAACAGTTATTCTCACTTAATCCTCACACTAGCCCTCCGAGAGTGGACATCTTTGTATTAGTTAGATTCAATCAGAAGCAAAATCACTATGAATATTAAAGACTAGGAATTTATTATAGGAGTAAGATTTTACATGGTTGTGGAAGAAGATGGAGAAGTAAGGCCCTGAAAGGGGTAGTAGGTGGATCAGGGAAGAGTCACTGACAAGCTCTCCTGAGGCACTGGCACAGGTGGACAAGTGAGACCTTGCAGGGGAATCTGGAGAGCCAGGCGCATCCAGCTGCCAGAATGTAACTGGAAGGCTCTTGTTCGTACATCCATTTGTGGGCCTGGTTTCACTAGAGCAAGAAGTAAAAAGAACTTGGATTCCAAGTATATGGGAGAATAAGGGCAAGCTAGACTCTCACAGCACCTCTACCCTTGTCTCTCACCTCCTGTGCCCACAACCAGGGCAATGGCTACTGCTTCACTTCCACCTTAGAGATCTCACACAGATTTCTCTAGCTTCAGACCACATAAAGAATGGGATTCTGGGAAACAGTTCTCGCTTAGCCAAGTTAACACAGTATAAAACCACCCCAGTGATTATTGTCGTTTTACTTAGAGAAGGTAAGTAACTTAACTCCTAGGCTCACATATCAGGTAAGTGTCTTGAAACCCTATGCTTGTTCAGCAGTACCATTCTGCCCATATTTAAATCCCTTAGTTTAGTTCTCCGTGGTCCAATGCCAGCCTAGCTTTGTAGATACACATGTGAGAGATCCCTTCCATGCACTCTAGGTTGCAGAGAAAATGTATTCTCCAAATGTTCTTACATGCCTTCTCACCCCTGGACTTGGCCAATGTTCTTTTTCCTATACTTGAAATGCTTCCCCTTTACTTGCTTCTCTTCATTTACCTTTTCTTAAACTTCAAATTTTACCCATCTTTCTATGCCTAGTTTCACTGTCACATTCTTTGTAAAATCTTTCATTGTTTCTTGTCCCCCCTAGCCCTAAGCAATTTCTCCGTTTTCTATATTCCCGTAATACTTTGTTCGTACCATTTACTTCTGTTTACCTTCTCTGCTAGGTTGTAAGCTGATCGTGTCTTATTTATGTCATACTCCATATGCCCTTGAATATTGTAGTTGTTCAGTACATATTCGATGAGTTAGTTACGCTGTATTCCACTCTGCATCCCAAAGCTGGGAAGGCTGAATTTAGAATGTGTACTTCTGCTACACTTTGATGTTAATCAAGTTTCTTCATGTGCTTTTTGTCCTAATTCTGCGGTCTAAATGCTACTTAATATACTGTTTTCTTTTTCTTTTTAACTCAACTGCTGTTCTCCAACACCTGCTTAGCCTGGAGTCCATTTGTCACGAAAACTAAATAGGCACATTGTACCCTTCTAGGCCATGATTATCAAATGTTATGATTCTGTTTATCCTAGTGATTCTTTTATGATAGTACAGTTCTAGGGGAAAATGTTCATGTGTTTTGGAAGAATTAGATTTTCCTACTTTGCTAGGATTGAAACTACTTTTCCTCTTGAGATTCATAATGTAAAATTTTAGATATATTAATTTGATTCCGTGATTCTTTTAGAATATCTCTACTCCTCAATCCAGAAGAGAAGTATTAAACTTTACTTGGCCTGATTTCGTCTAAGCATTCGACTCCCTTGAATCTACCTCACTTTACCTTTTTCATGTGGTGTTTAAGAGTAAAATGGTGTACTTATTTGTGTACCTGTTTACTTAGCTTTCTACTTTAGCTGTATGTTTGTTGACCATCTTAAATTACACATTTCAGAGCACATAGATTCTTTCAAATTATTTGGTATATACAAATAGATACTAAGAGAATGCTTAAAAACGAGCTTTAAAACCTTATGGGAACAATAAGTTAAAGCATAAGTAAAGCATAGCAAACAGAACCAGAGTCAGGAACACCTCCTTTACCCTGCAACTGGAAGAACTGGGGTAGGTTGTAAAGAGAGAACCATTCCCTCCCAGCTGTGATTTTTTTATGACTGTGGTATTCTGTGTACATTAATTATCCACATAACTGAAGCATTTCACTTTAGGTGGCAAACTTTCAGCAATTTCAGGTGGAAATCTTTCCCTTATTTGAATGTGCCTTAATATTCTCATACTCTTACATGCCTTCGATAAAGAAGGTTATTTTCATAACCTTCAACCAGGGCATGATGAACAGAATTTAATCTTTTCTTGATGAATTCAGATCATTATTATGAGAAGGAATTCTTAAATTGTACTTTATATAGTGACGTAACATTCTCGAAGTTTTTTGAAGCTTGTAGGAATCATTGACCTAATCCTATTTAGCCCCAAAAGGATATTCTAGTTGAGTTCTTACGCCTGCTTTTTCTTACTGTACTTATTGTCAGAATGTTACCTGTCTTTTCTTGCTGTTTTTATGTCTGCCTCTAACGCTCTTCTAACATCCTACTTTTAATCCAGGTTTTTAGTACTGGTTTTTAAAAATTGTTTAGACAGGAACCTCTCGGGGGTAAATGTTGATAAGTGAATTTTAGCTTAAAGAATAGACTTTGTAATGACTGTGTTTGGCTACTCAGAGACCAAGCTTACTTCAGAAATTGTCATTTTCAAAATCTGGTCATTTGGGCAAAGGAAAGAGTATTTTTATTTTGAATTGTGCCAGTTTGCTTTAAAAAATCCGAAGAATTATTTTGGAGAGTAACAATTAAATGTGTCTTTATTTTTTGGTAGATAGTTTTAAAGATTATGTACTTTCTCTTAGAGGCTTTATATTTAATGATGTAATAATACCTGAAGTCATGGCCAGCTTGTCATGAAAGAGAAATTGAAACTAGTAGGTCATTGAAGGGGAAATAAGATTGATAGTTGCTGAATAGAAATTATTCTAAAAGGTTATGATAAATTTGTTTTTTGTTTTAATTCACTAATGACTAACATAGATCTCCCTTTTTTTCTTCCATTGGGAAAAATTCTGAAGACTAAATAGTTCTTACAGTGTGACCCTTTTATTTATTTATTTTTATTTTTTGACAGTGACCCTTTTAATGTGATAGCTGCCTTGCATTTTCTAGAGAGAATGCTCACTTTTCCTTTGCCAGAGAATGCAACCAAGATTTGTAACACCAAAAGGAAAGTTACAGGATGAGGCATATTAGGAACAATCTATTTAAAGAGATGGAATTAATAAAAATCACTAGGTCAAGTTGTAATAAATTGGAAATATAAGTATTTTCAAATTGTTTGGAGTTGACAGCAGATAACGCCAATGGAAAGTGGTGGGGTTTTTGTTGTTGTTGTTTTTTCCTTTATGGAAAAATACTGACTTTTCATTTCCCGAGGAAAGTAATTACCTTTGTGACTATACTGGTTCTATTGATGCTATAACATTTTAATAAACTTAGGGGTATAAAACAACACAAATTTATTCTCTTACAGTTCCAGAGGCCAGAAGTCTGAACTGCATCTTACAGGGCTTCAAATCAAGGTGTCAGCAGGGCAGGTTTTTTCTGGAGGCTCCAGGAGATAATCTGTTCCTTTGTCTCTTTCAGCTTCTGGTGGCTGCTGACATTCTTTGACTTCTTGTCTCATCACTTTAGTCTTTAGTCTCTGCTTCCATAGTCACAATGCTTCCTCTTTGACTGTAGTTTAATCTCCCTCTGCCCCCCTTTTATAGGGACACTTGTGGTTACACTTAGGGTACACCCCATCCAGGATGATCTCCCTGTCTCAAGATCCTTAACTTCCATCACATTTAAAGAGTCCTTTTTGCCATATAAGGTAGCATGCCCATGTTCAGGGATTAGGACCTGGATATCACTGGGGGGCATTAGTCAGTCTACCATAGTGAGCATGGACATGTATTGTGCATCTACTTCCAGATACAGTTTTCTTCTCCACACTACCCCCATCCCCAACACACACACACACACACACACACACACACACACTCTTTCCTTTTGCTGAAACTTTTCTTCCTTAAATTTCTTAAGCTGACATATAAGCTTCTAGTTTATGTTATATGTGAAAATCAGTCTGCAGCTTTAGGCAGATGGAACCTCAATTCATAAGCAATACACTGTCTTTAAGGGAATTAAAATCAGACTCAGGTGATAGAGTAGTAGACAGGGAGTAGGAGTTCTAGATTTTAGTTTCAACTCTCCCATTAACCATATAATTTTGAACTACTTTCTAAATCTTTCTTCATTTAAAAAATTGTTCTTAGAGCTTTAAGTTATTTTAAAATTTTTTTCTATTTCATCAAGTTCATATTGAAGACTCCAGTGCTTAGTGGTTATTTTAAATAGTGAAATTAAGGTAAATAAAATAGTGAAATAAAAGTAAAATTAATTGTCTTTTAATTTTACTTTTATTTCACTATTTTCTGGAGTTATTTAACCCTTTTTTTCTTCAATCATTTCATATTATTTTCCTAGACATCTAATAAGTTTAAAGTATTGTGTGGTTTTAATTAACAGGAGGATCAACTTTTTGTGGCATTGCATCACTGTGCCTGATGGGTAAACTAGAAGAAGTTTTTTCAGAAAAAGAATTGAACAGGATAAAGAGGTGGTGTATAATGAGACAACAAAACGGTTATCATGGAAGACCTAATAAGCCTGTCGACACCTGTTATTCTTTTTGGGTGGGAGCAACTCTAAAGGTAAGAGAAATAATAAAAATGAGAAACCTTTACTCTTTGTTAATAAAAAAAACTGTGCTTAAAGGGTTTGGTCTTTGTAATGTTCATTAAATATTGTTAGCTTTAGGGCAAAAGGTTTTTCCTTTTGCTCTGGCAAAGCTAGTCTCTGTATGGTTTTTCCACAGAATTCAGTTATCTGTTGTGCTACTTAAAAATTTCTATTCTTATAAAGCTCTAGTGTCCCAGAACCTGTGTAAGAAAGTAGGTGTAATGTCATAAAAAACTTGTACCTGGAACTGATCAGTGGTCTGTCTAGTGGGGAGATCTGTCTGAACATACCAGTAAAGGATTTATGGGAAAATTTAATCTTAAAAGATAAACCATGGGTCATTCCTTTAAAAACCATCTAAGGTTTTCTATTTTGTATTAATTTATTTGTGTAAGCCTTCTGAAATTATTGATGAATATGTTCATACATTTTCCCCATCTCTGCTACCTTTTGATGTACCTAAATACATAAGCTTATTAGCCATTGAGTACCCACAAGTTTTCAATACCTTAAAATTGCCTTTTTTGCCTTTAAAAACATATCACCTAGGCCTGATATTCAGGAATCTAACCAAAGTCTATGTTCATCATCTATACACAGTAAGTCCCCTGCATATGAACAAGTTGCATTCCGAGAGTGCGTTTGTAAGTCCAGTTTGTTCGTAAGTCTAACAGAGTTAGCCTAGGTACCCAACTAACACAATCAGCTCTATAGTACTGTACTGTAATAGGTTTATAATACTTTTCACACAAATAATATGTAAAAAACAAACACAAAAAGTAAAACATTTTTAATCCTACAGTATAGTACTTTGAAAAGTACAGTAGTACAGTACAACAGCTGGCGCATGGGCTGGCATCGAGTGAACAGGCAAGAAGAGTTACTGACTGGAGGAGGGAGAGGAGGTGGGAGATCGCTGAGCTGAAGGATCGTCAGCAATAGGAGACGGAGGGCAAGCTGCAGTTTCACTCATGCCTGATGTGGATGGCACAGGTTCTGGTTCCTTGCTGGATTCAATTCTATCTACCCTCTTGAAAAAACGATCCAGTGATATCTGGGTAGTAGCTCTTTTTTTCTCATCACAGATGACACGCTAGCACTGGATTGCATTCTGAATGGCTGCTGCAACCTTCGTGTACCGTTCTACATTCGGGTCCTGTGCCTCAAAAACTAACAGTGCCTCCTCAAATAAAGAAAATCCCCTTGCCATTTCCTGCATCATGAATCTCTTCGGTTCTTCAGTTACTACTTCTTCCTCTTGTCTCTCTTTATCCTTTCTCTGGGCCTCCAGTTCCATCAGGTCTTCATTAGTAAACTTCTCATGTTGCACAGCAAGGAATTCAATGAAGTCGTCCTCTTGCAGATCTAGCTTGAAATAAAGATACTGTACTACTGTACTCTATACAGTACTGTACAGTAGAGTACACAAAAAGTACAACCACTTGTAGAGGATGCACGCATGTGACAATGTACGCCAGACATGTGAACTGACTTACGTGATTGGACATGTGAATGCACGTTCGCATCTTTGAATGTTCACAACTTGAAGGTTCGTTTGTGGGGACTTACTATAATATCCTAATTTTTTCTCTTAAACAAAATTCATACATGTGGTTGAAATGAATTGGGAACATAGAACAATTTAAAGTGAAGGCAGTAGCCTCTGTCTCTCTTCTCACTTCTAGTGCCATTCCTCAGGTGCACCATTTTAATTTTTTTAATTATGAAAAATTTCAAACATACTCAAAAGAAGAGAGAATGGTGTATAATGAACCCTTAATATGTTCATCAACCAATCTCAACAGTTTTCATCCCAAACAAAGCCAGCCTTCGTTCATCCATATACCTACCCACTTCCCTCACCCTCACTGACTAATATTTTAAAGCAAATCCCAGATACCATTTTCTATATTATCTGGAAATTTTTCAGTATAATCGCTAAACATAAATAGCTTTTTAAAAAATGGAACCGTAATGTCACTTCTAAGAAATCAGCCATAATTCCTTATCATTAAATATCAAGTCAGGATGATATATATTTCCTATTGTGTCACATCAAGAGGCATATAATATAATCTCTGGCTGTCTCTCCTTTTGATCAAAGGGCTCCAGAGTTGTCAAAACTGATTCATCCATTATAAAGTTCCCTATCAGCCTTCTTTGTTCACTTTTTTTATGGTGTTAAAATATATGTAATGTAATAAAGTTTAACTATTTATAAGTGTACAAATCACAGTGTTGTGTAACCATTACCACTGTCTATACCCCAAACATTATCATCATCCTAAACATAAAATGTGCTCATTAAACAGTAACTCCCCATTCTCCCATCCCTCCAGCCCTGCTAACCTCTATTCTACTTTTTGTCTCTGTGAATTTACTTATTCTAGGTACATCATATAAGTAGAATCATATAATCTACTGTGTCCTGTGTCTGGCTTATATTTCTCAAGCTCCATCCATATTGTCACATATATCAAAATTTCATTCCTTCTTATGGTTGAGTAAATATACCTGTTGTATGTATATACCACATTTTGTTTTTCTGTTCATCTGTTGATGGGACACTTGGATTGTTTTCACCTTTTGGCTATTGTAAATACGGTGGCAGTGAGCACTGGTGTAAAATAAATATCTGTTTCTGGATAATTACCTAGGAGTGGAATCTGTGGATTACATGGTAATTATGTGTTCAACTTTTTGAGAAACCACCAAACTATTTTCCACAGTGGCTGCACCATTTTACATTCCCACTAGCAATGTATAAGGGTTCCAATTTCTCTACATTCTCACCAATACTTGTTTTTTCTGTTTTTTTTTTTTCATAATACCATCCTAATGGCTATGCGGTGACATCTCATTGTGGTTTTGATTTGCATTTCCCTAATGATTAGTGATATTGAGCATCTTTTGATGTGCTTATTGGCCATCCTGTGTATCTTCTTCGGAGAAATGTCCATTTTATCTATTTTTTCTTTTGTTGCCTGTGCTTTTAGTTGTTATTCCATGAAATCATTGCCAAATCCAATGTTATGAAGATTTTCCCCAATGTTTTATTCCAACAGTTTTATAGTTTTAGTTCTTGAGCGTAGGTCTTTGATCCACTTTGAGTTGATTTTTGTATATGGTATAAAGCAAGAGCTTCAGCTTCATCCTTTTACATGTGGACATCCAGCTTTCCCAATACCATTTGTTGTAAAGACAGTTCTTTACCCATTAAATGTTCTTGGCACCTTTGTCAAAAATTACCTGTTTATTTCTGGGCTCTCCATTCTATTACATTGGTCCTTACTGTTTTAATTACTGTAGCTTTGTAGTAAGTTTCAACATCAGGAAGTATGAGTCCTCGACATTTTTCTTTTTAAAGATTGTTTTGGCTCTTCAGGGCCCCTTTCAGTTTCATGTGAATTTAAGGATTGGCTTTCCCATTTCTTAGGAAAAAGGCTGTTGAAAGTTTGATAGAGTTTACATTGAATCTGTAGATTGCTTTGAGTAGTGTTGACATCTTAACAATGTCAGGTCTTCCTATCCATGATGATGGAATGTTCATCCATTTATTTAGATCTGTAATCTTTCACTAGTGTTTTATAGTTTTTTGTATACAGATCTTTCACCTGCTTAGATAGGTTTATTCCTAAGTATTTAAATTCTTTTGGAAGCTATTATGAGTGGAATTGCTTTCTTAGTTTCCTTTTGGATTGTTTGTTGCTGATGTATAAAAGCTTCATCATCTTCATATGGAATGGTTTTAGCAGCCGTTGAGGATCATTACTTAGGTCCATTATGTCATTGGGGGTTGCTAAATGGTGATATTCTATCATTCCCTCTAAATTTATTAACTAGGATTCTTTTATAAAGAAGAATTTCACTTTAAGGTATGGTTGTACAGAGAAAGGCAGATGATTCTTCTCTTAATTTTAATAATGTTCATTCAGTCAGTGAGTTGGTTCCCTAGCATCCTCTAAAGTTTTCCAATAAAATAATTGGGTTTTAGGGTTTTTTCTTTTTTACCCTTTGAGTATCACTGTGAACTCATAGATTTTAATATATTTTATCCATTTTAGTCCATTACGTTGTTCTTTTTAATGCTCAAATTGTCCCATCTTTAGCCCGTAGGAGCCCCTTCAAGTTGTTTCTTGAGTCTTTTTGATATGACCTTGGTGGTCTTTGACAACTTTCTAAAGGCAACTACTTTTAAACCTTTTTAAAAATTTTAATTCTTATGGATAACTTTAAATAATAACTTTAAATATGCTGATTTCTTGACTTAACACCTTTAGGCATTAACCCAGCTATGAAAACATATTCCCAACTATGAAAAATGAAGATTTGGCCTCCCCTTTTTCCAGCAAATTGTTACTGGTATATATTTTTTTTAGTTCTGAACCATTTCTCTTCCTCTCCCTTCTAAACCTTTCAGTTTACCTTTACTTTTACAATGTCAACTTAGGTAACATTCATATTTTGTTCAGTAACAGTGATCAAATATTTTATGCTTTGCCTGTAGGTTGATTTTAAAATTTGAAAACCAGTAATCACATATTAGGGCTTATAAATATTTTTTATTGCTAAACCAAGTACAGTGTTAAGATTATTGTTCCTTCTTTCTATGTAATGACCTATGTGCCACTTGATGAAAAATGTTTCTAGCATCAGGAGTCTAAAGAGTCTCTGCTTATATTCTATTAATTAAACCAAATGAATGAATAAGTCGGTTTCTTATTTGTACCATAACCTTATTGGTTTTGTTTCTCTTTTTGAGAAATAATGCTTCTTTATTAATCATTAATACCTTTCGTGGCTCTCTGATTTATTGACACACTTTCAGCTGCTTTGTGACACTTCTTGAACTTTCTTATCTACTGCTCAGCCCCCCGACCCTGTTCTCTTCACAGTTTGACAATCCTTTATTTTTTTCTATTGAATGGGATCTTCAGAGAAAGGACAAATACATGTCCTAAATCTTTAAGCTGCATAATTTTTTATGCTAAAATTGTATTTGTCTCACCTTGTATCTTTCCTAATTAAAGAGCTTTAATTTTTTACTATTCTCAAACAAAACTGTCTCTAGCACGTGGTTAATAATTTTTGTTGCTCTTTTTTGAAATATTTTTAGTTTTCATTACCAGCAATTTGTAACTAATAGTTCAAAAGCCTGTCATAAGAGTTAGAATATAGGTTAATAAAATTGCCCTTTTAAAAATAACTGATGAAGTTGAACATACTGGGAAGTTGTGTTTTTTTTTTTTTTTTTGGGAAGTTGTGTTTTGAATGTAGCTAAATAAATGGGATGCAGAGAAGTCAGTTGGGTATGGTTCAAAAGAAGGAAATAGTGAGTGGGTCAAGAAAAGGAGAGTATATTTGATAAGATGATAAAAAAAAGTTAATGTGCTTGAGAATTTTAAATGCTTAAGCCCCCTAGGCTTGCTCTGAGAGCCTTACTTAATTAGAGAAAAGCATATTTAAATTACATATATCTGAAAATTGAGCCAAAGGTCAATATGAAAGTTTTATGTCAATAAATTTATATTTGTCATGTCATTTCAGCTTCTGAAAATTTTCCAGTATACTAACTTCGAGAAAAATAGAAATTATATCTTATCAACTCAAGATCGCCTCGTAGGGGGATTTGCCAAGTGGCCAGATAGTCATCCAGGTAATTTATTTTTTGTATAAATCCAGAGCAACTTTTGTTTTGTTTATTTTTTGAGTAGATCTTCAAGCATCTTTGTCAGAAAGGGCATATGATAGAAAATATAGGCACAGTTGTAAACTTACTTTAAATAATGTTTTTAAAAAGGTAAATTGTTTAAGTTTACGGTAGATTTAGGGTCTTTGGGGTGTAAAGGAAGGATTTGATTATCAAGATGTATTGGTATAGTTTGCCCTTTTTTCCATATATTTCACTTAGCAGTGTTTCATTTTGTTGCGGGCAGTAAGGCAGACGGTCTGAATGGTCCCTGTCCAAAGTAGAATTGGTTCATCCAAGATCTTTAGGATTACTAGCTATCACTTGAGCTCTGCAGAATAAATTACTCTTAAATCCAAAAGGGAGCTAGTTCTTACCCTTTTCATAAGTCATTAAATCAGAAATCTCAAATCCTGAATACAGGTGTCCCTCACTGTCCATACTCTTATTCTCTGAATTTTGTCAGATTCAGGTTATTTTTTTTAGATGAATACTTTTGCTATATGAACTCTAAAACCATTCACTCTCTAAAACTCAGGAACCAAATAGATTCAGACAATACAATATTCCATGCTTTCCCAGCTCAGGAAAGGCATGGATGTGAAGAACAGAGGATTCTTGTATTTCATAAGTACTTTTAAAAGAGTTCTTCAGAAATAATGACGTTTCTTCAAAATATGTGGATAATTCTGCTATTTTCCAAACCTAGACAGGCCATAGTCTAAGCTGCATGCTCTAATATAATAAAGTCAGTAACTATGTGGATGCCATCTACAGACCCCTCAGGCCTAGCCTGCCAGCACAGCTCATCATCTCCATGCCCTGCCCCAAACCTTTGGTGGCACTAGGCCCAAGTTCAGGCCTAGGATTCTGCAGATGTCTTACCAGTCTTCCTCTAGTCCAGTGCCCCTCCTAGTGACACTTGTGTGTGTGTGTATGTACATTTGCTTAAATGAGAGGAAAGGGGCCAAAGCTCTTTTCAGACTCCCAAAGGGATCTCTGATGCAAAAGAGAACCTCTAATCTAAACTATTAAGTCTGTTAAAATTGTTCAAAAACTTTCTTAGCACTCAGAGTCAGGTGGCATGGCACACAAGGCCCTCCCAAGATTTGGCTCCTCTCGCACCTCTAGCATCATTCTCCAAGCTACTTGCCCTTCCCCCTTAGGGTTCACCGCCAGCAAAATGAATCTATTTATAGCTTCCAAAAAACTCAATTCAAGACTTTGTTAACAATAAGTCAGAACACTGACACTTTTGATAAGCAAATTGACTAAGTATTAGCTATAAATATATGACAGTGGATTGAAGGAAGGATTGTTTTTGCAGCATTGCAGTAGTGTCATGGTTTTCATTATGAGTCTAGAACCTCTTCACCTCCTCTCTTGTCATGGAACGGTTACGGTCAGAATATGTACCTGAATCGAGATACAGATAAGGGGCGCATGGAATCATGTTTTTTTACCTGAAGTGAGCAGGAATATTTCCTGACATCCATATTAATGTGTATTTTCATGCAAATTATGCTTCTTTTTAAAAAAATGTACAATGCTTTTAATTTCTAAAGCAAAATAATATTTTTAAATTTGGTATCTATAACACATAGCTATAAGTATGTTTGAAAAGTGCCTCAAGAAAACAGTTCTTTTGGTATTGATTCCATTGTTTTCAATCAGTACATGGTACTATTTTAAAAAATAATGTACTGTTTTAACAAATAATGGGAATAGGGAAATGACAGTCTCTTGAAAAGCATTTGTTATATAAACGTATTGAGATACATTTTGATTTTTTACAGTAGCTTTTTTAAAAGAAAATTCTTGGAGCTTTTTCCTAGAGAGATCAGTTGTTAAGTTTAACATTTGAGTAAATACTTGGATGTAATATTTTTTATAGATATGTTACAATGTCTTCAGATCCTGTACATTACAGAGCGTAGGAAGTCTTTGTATGATAAATTGAATTTATGTGGAAAAGATCTGTTCCCAGAGCTGTTATAAAAATCATTTTAGTAAGAGTTTTTAAAATTAGCTTATTCTTGGTTCTAATAAATCTATCTAGTAGCAGATTTGACAGAGGTTTTATATACATTTATAGGAAAAACTTATGAAAAGAATGAAGTTTTATTATGAGGAAAATATATATTTCAGCATCTAAAGTGCTTGAATACGTCACTACCTACAAAGAGTTTTTTTAAATTTGTTTTTGAGGATTGAAAAGTTTAACTTCTATTTCATTAGCTTTTACAAAAAATCCTTTTGAGAAAAAAAATTATTCTTACATTACTGGAAAGTGTAAGATCCTATTTTATTTATTCTAAGTGTATTTTCTGTTGCATTCTATTTTTTTATTATTATTAATTTATTTATTTTTGGCTGTGTTGGGTCTTCATTTCTGTGCGAGGGCTTTCTCTAGTTGTGGCGAGCGGGGGCCACTCTTCATCGCGGTGCGCGGGCCTCTCACTATCGCGGCCTCTCTTGTTGCGGAGCACAGGCTCCAGACGCGCAGGCTCAGTAGTTGTGGCTCACAGGCCTAGTTGCTCCGCGGCATGTGGGATCCTCCCAGACCAGGGCTCGAACCCGTGTCCCCTGCATCGGCAGGCAGACCCTCAACCACTGCGCCACCGGGGAAGCCCTTCTGTTGCATTCTTTTCCTAGAAATGTTTCCTTATTTCTACACAATAAAATTTAATGTTGCTTTTTAATTTTAGAAAAACTGTAAGATAACTGTAATAGTATAGGAAAAATCAAGTTTATTTTTTGTGGTCTGAAAATTAGAGGAAAATGAGCTAGAAGAAACCTAAGTATTCTCTGAAAAAGACATAAAAGGGGATTAACATGGACCTTCATTGGTGAAATAACTTTTTCACAAATAACATTGAGTAAGCACAACTATCTGTCATTCCTTTTTTGAAAAGTAAATGATACTTTTGTAAGTAAAACTTTCTCTTTAATTCTTTTGACACAAAAGATGTTTTGAACTTTAATAGCTCATGAGACCATAAATGATGACAAACTCAAAAACAGAAAAAAATTTTGACTGCTACAAAATCTGCTTTTTGTAGTGTTCCCATAACTGCAGTTCTCTGAGCTCTTTCAGTCTCAGGCAAGCAACAGCCATGTGAGTTCAGTGGCCATTTAATGGAAGAAAGTTGCTGCCCCCTGAAAGATGGGAAACGGTAGTGAGGCCACTGTAGAAGAATTGTTATGGTATGAACACTCACATTATTATGACCAAATAGAATGTGTGAGTTTGTTTTTATTGTCAGGTCAGATATTTTTAGAATGACTGACATTACCTGAAATAGGGAAATTAAATATGGTACAGCATTCCAGAATGGATTATTTTGCCTAAGCTTCTTTCACTTAACATAGTATTGTCATCGTATATGGTTTAGGAACTGTCAGAGGTAAAACTTAAGGGGGAGGGCTAATGCTACTTAGATTCTGAGGTTTATTTTCACTTTTAAGAAAAAAATTTCTGTTTATGATAGAAAGCTCCTTGTTTCCATATTCTATAGTAAGCAAAAGGGAAAACCCATTAGAGTGAGAAGTCTTTTATATCACTGGTACTTTTCCTTTTTGTTCTTTAATCACAGAGGATGTTGGTAATGTCACTTCTTCAGCTAGGAACTGTTCTCCTTTGTTAGTGATGTTTTCTTGATAATGTATCATCTGATTTTGATCACCTGGTTTTTAAAAATTTGGGGTTTGAGACTTTGAGAAAGCAAATATTTCAAAAACTGTATTTAGTATTTTTCTAAATTTATTTTTAATGTAGTGATGGGCTGATAAGTAGCTAAAATATTTTGTACAAATAAGAATCCCTGTTGTGATAAAACTGCCTTATTTTCAGATGCTTTGCATGCATACTTTGGAATTTGTGGCCTGTCACTAATGGAGGAAAGTGGCATTTGTAAAGTTCATCCTGCCCTGAACGTAAGCACACGGACTTCTGAGCGCCTTCGAGATCTCCATCAGAGCTGGAAAACCAAGGACTCTAAACAGTGCTCAGAGAATGTACACATCTCCACATGACTAACTTTAGATTGGGAGGGTGGGGGGGATTTGTAGCCTAACTGTAGCTCAAGGTTAAAAGCCATGTATAACCAAGTGTGCTCTTTTTTTTAAGAGGTAGAGTCTTACAATTGAATCTTGTGCTGATGTCACTTTGGTATATGGTCTTGAGCCAGTAACCTTCGTACTAGGTTTCAAGGAAATCTTTGTTGAAGTTTGAACCACAGTGGACTCTGTTGTGGTTCTTAAATGTTTATATACTGTATTTCTAAGTTCTTTGAGGCAAACTAACTGTATGTATGAAGGTTATCTTTTTAAAAAGCTCTTCAGTACAAAATTGTATCATAAATACAAATCTTCAAAAGGAGTTTACAGTTCACATAGCATTGATAATCTTCAGGTGAACACTTAGTGATCATTTAAAAAGCTTGACTGCTGATGGTAGAACATTGCTTTAATGAATCAAGCATCTGGGATTATTCTTTGAAAACAGATGATCCCATAATTTTTAAAAAGAAGACTTATTTTGACTTAAGTAAAATGTGCCAATTAAACTTTTGTGGCCTATACAAATGAAATTAACTTCATAGCAAGAATGAATAGGCTTAACTAATACAATAATTTTCTAAAGGGAGATTGTTTTAAGAAGACTATTATGTAACTGAGGGACAAGTAATATAACTGTATGTGATTGTGAATGGGAAAGTTTTGTGCTGTGTGGGTCATTTATTTTAGATGTTGCTGGGGTAAATAACAGTTATGTTTGATTTTACTCTCAAATCATTAGTTGCTTTTTTTTCCTTTCTGCAGAGAAAAAAGTCTTATCTAGAAGGAAAGCCATTTAATGGTTTTGTTTCTTTTTCTGAGATATGTGATACTGTAAATTATACTTGTACTTTTATAACTGAGTTATTTTTAGCCATTTGGATTCTTATTTTTAGTTTGTTGCCCCAGTGTGTTAGCTGCTCTAATTTCAAACTGATGATTTTCTAATTTTTTCAAATGAAATAAGTAAACATTTAAGTAAAAAAAATAGCACCACTCAAGTAAAGTTAATGGTGTAACTCCATACACGGTCATTCATATTTTTGTATTTTCAGGTAAGTGGGAAGGAAATGTACCATTTAGGGGTTAAGGACTGGGGTTTTGCTTTTCTTTGTTTTGTTTTCTTCATTCTGTGACCTAGCTAATTGTAAAGGAGTTAGTATAAAAACTCATCTTTATTAGTAATCAATTATCAGTAAATTACATCTGTCACTGTTGCTCTATGACGTTCAAAGTTATGAGAGTAGTGCTGAAATGGAGAAGGAAATCTCTTCACCAGAGGGACTGGGTTTCATTTAAAGTCTTGGTGATAATAAATGTTGGATTATTAGTTTTACAAGTTATCAGTGTAAAAACTAAGTTACTAGTATCACTGTTTAGGTATTGTAATATTTAAATTTTTATTTTAATTTCTTTCCTAGAGTGGAGAAAAAATACCCTTAAATAATGGTCCTTCCCAAAGGAAACCTAGTATATACTTGGAGAAATGATTCATTTATTATTGGCATGCTTAGTTTTAAATCCCAATTTGCCAAAGTCAAAAAAAAATTTTTTTTAAATTAGAAATAAAATCAGTTTTCAGATGGTGGGGATAAAATAAGCCTAACAACAGATGTCATCCTTCCATGAGTTATTCCAGTTTGTACCAGTTTAAATTCTGACAAATTGACATCTACATCTCAAACTAACTCATTTTGTAGACATCAGGAGTTAAAATGGCATATATGTAACGGCTTTAGAACTATTTAAAAAGCCCCAGTTTTTTTTTTTCCTGAATTGCCGTTCATGGTTGGAAGCTTAAAAAGTTAGTAATAGTAGCCGTATTCATATGAAGGAGAATTCCAAGGTCAAAGTATTTCAAAAAACTACTAAATATTTTCTAACTCCTTGTGTAATTTAATAGCATAAGATTTTATATTACAATATGATTCTAATTGATATACTCTTGAGAGACCTCCTTGTGAAACTTTATGGACCAGTGAATGTTCACATTCCAAGCAGCATATTGACCAAAAAAATACCAGCCCATTGTGAATTGTGGAGAAACTATTACCAACTTTTTCTAAATAGTTACCTACAAGAAAAGTATTAATAAAATAAATTATAAGCACTATTTCATATATATACTTGGTTCTTTAGCAGTGGTGATAGAATAAGAAGGGGAATATGAAGTCTCAGTAACTTTGTTCCCTATGCTCTACGGCCAACTCCAGTATGGTATTTTTTAGACTATGGTAGGAGAGGCCTTGTTTTGAGCATATGCATGAAAACAAGGTTCATCAGGTCATATAACAGAATATCAACCTATTTATCATCTACAGTGCTTTTAGATTTGACCTATAATATGTGTACATTTTAATTAGATCTTTAAATAATTATTTATAAATATTCAAATTCAAATAGAAGTTTTGCCGACAGTGGTACATAGTCTGAAACTGTCGGGCCTGATAATCTTTGAGAGTCAGTATAGTAAGGAGGTGCTCTGGAGTCAGATGACTTGGGTTTAAATCCTAGATCTGCCAGTTCACCAGTGTAATCTTGGACCCTAACTTCCCCTTTGATAAAATGAGGGGGGAAAAATCTAACTCACAAGATTGTTTGAAGATCAAATGAGGTAATACATATAAAGTACTTAGCATAGTACTAAGTAAATAAAGTAAATTCCTGAAATAAAGTAAATTCCTAATTATAATTTCTGTCATAACCATCATAAAATTGTTTTTAAAACCTCTCTTTTCTGTAATAGAGATCCCACAGAGTTTAAACTCGAGGAAGATGATGGCAGCATTGTAGTTTCTCAATCTCCCCATTCGAATCCAGAGTAACTAGGATAGCTATTCTACAAAACTAGATGACAGGGTGTCCCCATGAACTTCAGAATACAGTTTTATAAGGACAAACCACTGACCAACATGGTTTCAGCATCTGTGTGGGAGGAAGTGAAAGGCAGGCAGCTGGTTTCTGACAGCCTTGAGAATAGAACTATAACATTGCCCCCAGTTTCTCACTAGAAAGTACAGTGGGCCAGTCTGAGAACAAAAGCTGAAACTGGGAGGGGTTCTACAGGTCCCCATTTGCAGGTAAGTGTTAGAGCAATATCTGATGATTGTGCTAGAGCAGTCTGGGCCCTGTCCTGTATACATCTTAAAACCAATGAGATAAAGCCTAGCTAGAAATAGAATCCAAATTGGGCAGGATAGGTACAATAGGACAAAGAGAAGAGAGAGTCCAGATAAATGTTGGGAAGGAAAGTCAGTATACCTAGACATTATATGTGGACATAGATAATTTTTTAAATCACTTTGTGAAAATGAAACAGGAACTTTAGGGCCATAGAGCAAAGAAAAGTCGTCCTAGGGCACCCCTTCCTCCTAAAAGTACAGGAAAACTCATTTCACCCGAAAACAAAACCAAAACCTGAGAAGGATTACAGTCAAAGCCCATTCAAAGTTGTTTTAAGGAATAGAAGAATAAGCAGCCCAATATCCCCACAGACATTGGAAGCACACCAGAAGGACATGACCACAAGACTGATGAAAACCTAGTATTTATTGATTTTAAAAAAGCCATTATGACAGGAAATTTATAGTTTTAGAACAATATCAATAAAAATGAGAAAAGCTAAGAATTACACAATCGAGTCTTAAAAACTGGAGGAAAAAGCAAACCAAAAGGAAGTAGAAGGAAGGGATTAATAAAAAGGAGGAAGGAGGGAAGACAAGATAGACAAACCACCAGACAATCTTTTCAAGAAAAAAAGGGAGGAAGCAAAAACACAAAAGTTTAAATGACAAGAGAGAAATAACCATAAAACAGGAAATTTTTCAAAATTATAACACTACTTTGAGTAATTTTATATAATAAATTAGAAAATAATAACCTTTCTTAGAAAAATGCCAATTGCCAAGATTACCAAAGTAGATACAGAAATTCAAAACAAATGGACTCTTTACAAAAAAAAAATCAGGCCCAGATTGTTTCAAGGGTATTTCTACCAAACTGTCATGATTAAATAATCCTAATGTTGTTTAAACAATTCCAGGGGCTATAAAGAGACTCTTGAACCTCAAAGGGCAAAAAACACAAAAAAGGCTTCTAAATTCATTTTGTAAAGTGAACATGATAAGCATTGTTTCTAAAACCTGAGAAAGTTTGTACCAAAGAGAAAATTATAGACCGTTCTCACTTATGAATATATCAGTACATAAATGTTAACAGTACATTAGCAAACAATTCAACAACACTTTCAAAAAATAATAAGTCATGAGTAAGTTGGATTTATTATAGGAATCTGCAAGACTATTATTAGACAATCCATTAATATTCATCATATTAAAAGAGTTAAGGAGAAAAATCATGATTATCTCCATCTTTGCAGAAAAGACACTTGACAAAATTGAGCACTCATTTATGTTAAATATACTCAATAAGTAGAAATTGATGAGTAATTCATTGACATTGTACCTCTGCCCAAAAGCCAGCATCTTAATATCGATACTGAAGTCAGGAACAAGGCCCACTATCTCCTCTACTATTTAACTTTGTGTTGGGGGATTTAGTCAATGAGATTAGACAAAAGAAAACAAAGACATGAATTGAAAAGGAAGAGGAAAACTATTTTTGAATATGATTTTATATCCGGAAAACACAAAGGAATTTGTTGAAAAGCTGTAAGAGAACTTAGTAAAGTAGCAATTGCATACAAGTAACATACAGCTATCAGTAGCCTTCACCAGACACAAGAGAGTGCATACTCTGATTCCATTTAGATGGAGTTCAAAATGGGCAAAATTGTCTATGGTGTCAGAAATCAGTGCCCCCATTCAATCACTACCTCCCTCCTCAAAGGTAAGCACTATCAAGACTTAAATCACCATCAGTTATGTCTGGCTTTGAACTTTCTGTAAGTGGAATCATAATGGAAACATTAGTTTTCAGCTGGTTTCTTTTGCTCCACAGGGACTGGAAGAGTACAAGGCAGAGTCTGTGGTGCTGGCGATGTTCTGTTTCATAACTTAGGTGCTGGTTACATAGGTGCATTCACTTTATGAATATTTATCAAGCTGTACACTTATGATTTGTGCACTTTTCTGTATGTGTAATTACAGTTCAATAAAAATGTTTACTAAAAAGAATAAAAGACTATGTATATAAACCTAAACTAGTTAGAAGATGTTCTTGAAGAGAAGATCCCTTTTATGATTACAAAAAAAGAAACAAAAACAAACGTATATGTAAACTTGAGGTCCAAAACCTGTGTGAGAAAATCTTAAAACTCTTGAAAGCCCTCACATGGCTCTGGTGCACACTGAAATTTGAGAACCAATCACTGATTTAGAAAAAGCAGCTTGGGTAGGAGAAGCAAGTAAGAACCCCATAATTATTTGCAAATGTAAATTTTAAAAAGAAGTTTTAGTTAGCTGAGTGCGATTCAACAATGTGATCTTTGCTCCCACCCCAAAAAAGCTAATGTGATCTTAGTCTGTGGTAATAGGGTTGAAATGTAATGAATGCTCAGCTATGCAAAGAAAATATGACATTTATTTTCTCAAATGGACCCAATCTTCATTTGCCCGTATCTTCATCTGTCAAGAGGTAGCGGAGGCTAAGGAGCGGGGCCATTTATATTTGTCAGCTAACAAACAATCTCAGTCTCTTCTGATATCAGTGGTTTTTTTTCTCTCTTGCTCCTTGTTGGCTGAGTATATGTGCCCCCTGGCAGTTCGTGGGGGCCTCTGTTGCAGGTTGCTGCTCTCTGATCTGGTGTCTACTAAGGTGTCTGCTGCCAGTCTAGTGTGGCCTTTGCAGGTGGGTTGCTGCCATTTGCCGCTAATTGCACAGTCCCAGCACTGTGGCCTTTTTGCTCTAATCCCAGGCCACCGCCAATTTCCCTGACTTTAGTGACGCTGTATCTGCACCCGCCTGTCTCCTACACACACACCACACACACACACACACACACACACACACACACACACACACACACACACACACACACACACACACACACACACACACACACACACACACACACACACACACACCAATCTCGTGGGCCTATGCAGAAGCTCCTAGGTCTTTATTCCTGAAACGCTGTCTTCATTTCATATATCTAGTAACCTCCCCTCCCACTTCAATGGTACTAAGCCACCCTGGAATGTAGATGTAAGTAACACCAGAAAATTACGTTCTATCCTCCTAGACTGACACATATATCATAATAACAGATTTGGGGGGGGGAAAAGCAAGTCATACCGAATAATTGTGAATAGCATAAACGCACAATTAACTTCACTTTCCATCGTGATTTGGCAGTCGGTGCTGCTGGGCTGGAGCAGAGCAGGCAAAGGGGAAAGATTTCTCCCTGACTTGCTGGCTTGCCCGCCCTGGCTCCCTGCAGTCATTAGAGAGATGCACAGATTACACATCCACTTCTTCTTCTTGGAGGGAGTGTAGGGGGTGGCTCTTTCGCACCCACTTGATCTCTCTCCACCCCCCTGCACCTCCTCCATCTGAGCACAAGGTTCTCTTTACTCCACACAGTCTGAGTCACGTGATCTTCGCCCACATACGTGTCCAGCCTCCTACCCTACCAACATCACCCTATCGAGCATCTCAAAGGAAACTGAGGCTCACATCTAGAAATCTTGGCCTCCTCAGGGTTCCCAGCCCATGGCCAGCCCTCTTTCCCCACCCTAGGCCCCCTCCCACACCTTGAGGGGCTCCCTTATGCTTATGACAAGCTCTATATCATCTCCAACTCCCCCAGGCAGCTGCTCCATCATCACACCTTGGACCCAAGTGTGTACACACACCCTGGCAGCACAGTCCAAAAAGGACCCAGGAGAGAACCCCATGCAGGCCCTGGAAGTGGGCTCACGTGGGAATTCCATGATCTCTGGTAGCTGGGGGCATGCTTTAGAAAGGGGGCCCACCAGTCTTATGGGGAGCATTGGAATGGGGCCCTCTTGCCCGGATCTAAGGGCAGTACTGACAGACTACCAGCCCCTATGTCCTTAGTTTCCTTCACACCTACTAGGCATTCCACGCACCTCCTCTCCTCTGCCCATCTCTTTCATCCTTTCCACACTTTCCCAGGGCTGGGAGTAAATAAGATTTCTCCCCTTCGTTTGTGGCAGGGACTTTCTTCATTTTCTGAGTTCTCTCTACCATTGCCTTGACATGTTAACTGGAGGGCTTTTTTTGTTTTTGTTTTTAATTTATTTATTTTTGGCTGCATTGGGTCTTCGTTGCTGTACGTGGGCTTTCTCTAGTTGTGGTGAGCGGGCTTCTCATTGTGGTGGCTTCTCTTGTTGCGGAGCACGGGCTCTAGGCGCATAGGCTTCAGTAGTTGTGGCATGCGGCCTCTAGAGTGCAGGATCAGTAGTTGTGGCGCACGGGCTTAGTTGCTCATCGGCATGTGGGATCTTCCGGGACCAGGGCTGGAACCTGTGTCCCCTGCATTGGGAGGCAGATTCTTAACCACTGCACCACCAGGGAAGTCCTTAACTGGAGTTTAATTTATAAAATCCTTTCTCAAGTGACAAAGGCTGGCTTTATGATTCTTATTTTACTGCAAATGCTAAAGCTGCTTATTCCCTCCCTTCCTCATTGCTGTAATATGCTAAACCTCTCAAGGTGAATGAGTGCCTCTGGTGGAACAGGAAATGCAAAGGCAAAAAAAAATCACAGTTTTTCAAAGTTACTATCCCTGCCTATTAAAGTATCATTTTAATAGAAATAGGGCAGCTAAAATGAAGGAGGTGATGACACCACTGTGTACTGTTGGTTTCAAGGTACCACATATTAAAAAGGTCAGAAGTGGGAAGATCAGGCTTTCTAGGGGGGCAAGGAGAAATGGGCCATATTTATCATATTCAAATAGCTGAAGAGCCGTTCTGTGGAATAAGGTTTAGATTCAGTGCCAACTCTAGAATTTCTGTTTAGTGGGGGCTTAGGGGGTGGCCATCGTAAGAAGGGGAGGCCTAGGGGACTTGCCTTGAAGTTGATTTGCATATCACCGACTCTGTTTATTGTGTGATCATTTGAGCTGGCTTTAGAGCTTGTGAGGATTAGGGGTTAATCTTAATGTATACCCCTTCTTAGTCACATTCTGGCTCCACCAGTAACTGGACTGCTCAAAACTTTAAACATGCACAACAAATAATATTTTTTGAATAGTGGAGTTGATAAATGAATCAGTATGTGAGAAAGATAAAGGACTGCAACGTCAGAGCTGTGTGAAGCTGGAATGGAACCAGTAAGCTCCCTGCCCTGGAGAAGGTAAGCTCAGCTGGAAGACAGGGAGGAAGCAGAGGACTGCAGGCTGGCAGTGCATAGCTAGACTCACTTTCAGATGACAGTCAGTTTGGACAAGGAAGTGTCAAAACAGGAAAACAGACACCATTATTTTAGAGCATTACCCCATTTCTCTAAAAGTCAGCATTCCTGTTGCCTGTTCTTGAGCAACCTGCATTTTCAGAGTAAACAAATCATCCTAGTTGATGAGGGAAAGTTCCAGTTTTCAGAAAAATTCTCAGTTTCAATGTAAAAGGAATGATGGGGGCAGAAAAGAACTATTTTGCAAATGCTCATAGATTCTAGGCTAAAACCATCAGTGGATACTGAAACCATTGGGAGAAAAGGTGATGGAGAATGTTAAAATGAAAGGCTCATGCTGCCAGCACCTGAATCCACTAATCAACCCTGCAGTCTCTAAAAGGAGAACAATCAGACAGTAAGAGCCTCCTGATTAATGCCTCGTGAGGTACACAGTACTAGCTACAAAGTATCCTTGCCAAAAACAGCGGAGACTGAAGCTAGTCAATCTGTAGAGCTAATGTCTAGATCTCACCAGTGAAATGGGAAAAGTAAATAGACACCACGAGGAGGCATCCAGCTGTGTCAGAGGTAGCACATCCTAAAGATAAATCTGGTTTCTTCAACAAGCCAGTGGCATAAGGAAGTGGAAGGAGAGGGATAAGGTAGACTGTTCTAGATTAAAAGAAATGTGAGACACAGGAACACATGGACCTGACTTGGGCTTGGGTCCTAATTTAAGCAAACTAACTTTCAAAAGACATTTTTGAGAGGACTAGGGAAATTTGATATGAACTAGATATTTAGTGATATTAAATAATTATTTTAAATTTTGTTAGTTGTGATAATGGTTTGTGTTATACAAAATTTCTTTCTCATATTATAGAGATACATTCAGAATTTGGATTGACAAATTCAGAGCTGCACTTTAAAAAGGTGAGACTCACCTCCAAAGCTTTTCATTCAGAAGGTTATGGTAGAGACAGGAATCTTTTTAAGTTCCACAGGTAATTCTGATGAGAAGCCAGGTTTAAGAATCACTGTATTAAATAACTCAAAAGGTCCATTCTAACATGGAGAGTAGATGAGCTTAAGGTGACTTCAGGCTGACAAATGTATGTCTCTTAAATGGTAGTTGGGAGCAGGGTCTTTAGGAGGCAAAGTATATATATGTACCTCCCCCTGCCCCTCCCCCCGCAGCCCCGCGCGGCCCCGCCCAGCCCTGCCCAACCCCAGAAGTCCATCAGTACTAAGAAGCCTGAAGATTTGGAAGAGAACAAAAGAGGTAAGGATCCCAGCAGCTCTTGGATTTTCTCTGGCAGACCTAGCTAGATGAGGTTATGTCCAACACTGGAGAAGGAAGATGTTTTTATTGAAAACATTGAGGAAGTGGGGACTGGCTCGATGTTAATTACTATATTGAAATATTTAGATTTTATCTCTAAATCCCTCCTAGATGAAACCTAAAAATGCAGGAAGAATTTCTAGGTGGAAGGCCTATTAATATGTAAGTAGACAAATGAGTTTCTGGAAGCACTACTTCTAAGTTTTTTTCAAACATTGTACTACCTCCTCTGAGGAGAGGAAATAGATTACAGAACACAGAGCTCCAAACCAAATTATTTCAGCTTTCATTTCTACAACAGGCCTGTACCAATATTACTTTAGTGTCTAAATGACTTCAGAGAACTTACTCCAATTCACTAAAATGAGATTTTATTTAAGTCAGAGCAGGTTGCAAACTGGGTTATAACTTGTGTGTTTAATACTCAGTGTTTATGGAAGACACGATGCTTCTTCTCTGCTTATAAATATATAATACCATAATGAAAGTTATCCATTAAATGTTAATAGTCAGTATGGCATCTACCTGGAATATACTTTTCCCCGGAGATCTGTCATAGTGTGTTTGGGGAAGAGAAGGTGGTAGGAAGGGCATCAATGAAGATGTTTGCCTGTGTTAGAAAGATATCTTTCCTTCCAGTTCATTTTTATTTTGTAATCTTACATCTCATTTTGATTATGTTTCACCGTTTTCTGAAGAGAGGGCAGAAACTGTCAACTGAGGACACAATTGAAAAAAATTCTGACTTACAAGGAATTTATTTCAAAGGTTTAGTTCCTTAATAAATTACTCAGGCTCTGGGTAATTTAGCTTCAGGAGACCTGATGACTATCATCTTTTCCCCTTAAACACACAGAACAAGAAGAGCTTCAAGACGAGGTGACCCAGGAGGAAAGTGTTACTGCCCAAACCAGCAGACTAAAGGGTGCTGCAAGTGTCATCATGCTTTTCAACCACTGAGACATCTGTCTTCTCTTTTTTTTTTTTAAAGGTAAGCAATTATATCAGAAAAACTTTAAACAGGACAAAAAGGGTACTGCTGATGAAGAACTCTCCTCCCACACCAACCCCCATTCTGCAGCCCTCTGCAGAGGCAACATGTGTGACCAGCTTCTATAAAAGGACCACATACGTGTGAATGTGTGTATACTCACACGCTTACATATGATGGTGACCTCAAGACCAATCAACTCAGCAGAAATTCAAGTTTTCATTTATTTTACGCAGCCTGGCATTTTCCTTTTCCAGATTTCTATTACCGGTTATTAGGAAAAATGGCCAATTTAATCATCTCTGTTATAATTTGAGAAAGGACTAAGGAATGACTTAAAATAACTTATAAAAAATAATTAAACAATTATATCTGGAAAGTCATAGAAGAAGATTTTCATTTCTCATTTCCACCACTCCTTTGTTGCCCCTGCGTAGTGGAAACTTTGAGCTTGGTAGAGCTGGGCTGCTGCAGACACCACCACAGCCTGGATGAACTGAGTCCCCTGCAGAGGTGAACTAGAACCAAGATTTCAATCTCCTAACGCTTAACGCTTGAGGAGGGAAGGCTCTGGGCCACGCCGACAAGCAATATCAGCTGCTTTGGGTAACGGGCTATTTGTTGCAGCACTGTGTTTTCTCCGTAGAAAACCAGATTGTGGTTCTTAGAGTGCAGAGCTGCTTGTTTGGACTGGCTTGGCTTCTCCACCCTCCTCACATCATAGAACACATAGGAAAGATGCTAGGGCACAATCCTAGAGGCTCTGTTGGCCCAGGTCCCACCCCAAACCCTTCCTCTCAAAGGATTAAAGGTGGCATATCTTAGCACACACGTGATCCATTCCAGCTATTGGAATTGGCGAATATCTGCTACCTCAGTGAGGCCTGAAAACCACTTCATTGCAGAAGCAGCATCACCTGGCACTTGTTAGAAAAGGTAACGCTCGGACCCATAGAATCAGCATCTATTTTAATGAGCTCCCCAGTGAGTCTTGTGAACGTTAAAGTTTGAGAAGTGCTGTCCGCGGGGTAACATGTATCTCCTTAGCATAATGCTGTGTCAGGCCCTGGAGACCTAAGCCCTGCCTCCCTTTCCAACCTCACCTTTGGTCATTCCCCTCTGTCCAACCCGTGATACCTGAAGGCACTCTGCTCTCTCTGTTCTTGACTTTGCACAGACCGCCTCTCAGCCTAGAACGTCCTCTACCTGCTCTTCTGAACTCTTACTTATCCTTCAAATGTCAACTTAAAAGTCCAATTTCACCTGCCCAGCTGAATTAGACAGAGCAAGACACTGGCCCCTTAGGGTCTTTCTCCTACCCTGTTGCTCCCTGGTTCTGCTTACGTGCTTCTGCTAAAGAACTTCCCACGCTGGGCAGTAATTACCTGTTTATTGTCCATTGTCTCAGGCAGACCGTGAGCAGTTGCTGTCAGCAGCTTTGGTTTATTCATCTCTTTTTCTTTTTTGAATTTCTAAGTTGTGACACAGCACATGGTAGGTGTGAAAGTCATGCTTATTGGAAAAATCAATCAGTGAATCTTGGCCATTTTTACTGGAAAGTAATTTTCCTAAAACAGTAGTGTATATAATATTTATAAATCATTTCAAAATATTTCTGTTTTTATTCCTCTGATTTGTGGCCAGTTTCATGAAATGCAGGACAGCATGTAAACCCATTTCTTATCCCTCAGGCCAGATGTAAAATTATGTTCTATCTTTGCACGATTTAATATACTTTAAATGTAACAAAGTTATTGAAAAGAGAAATTAAATCATATCAAATAAGTTATAGATGAAAAACATCTTCTGATATGACTACTGTCTACTAAATCACCGTTCATTGCTTATTTTCCAAAAATGTAACACTAAAGACTGATCACTTTTTCCTTAAAAATACTAAAAAAAAATCCTGACTCCTAGCTGGTCTGCATCCACTTTAAAAATCACATTCTTGTATTGTATCCTTTTTCTTCCCCAAGTATTGTGAACTTACCTCCACACACATCCTCAGCCAGCTTTTTCTACACACCATTTTTAAAATCCTCTTCTGGGTGTTAAGGTCATTTCATGGTGTTAGGAAGACTCATTAAAGGAAGATGTTATAAAAGACGAATTTCCCCCTGATGGCTGAACAATCATTGGGGTAATTTACCAAGGAATTGCAGCCTGTGAGACCACACCAGCCGCTGAACAAAGCCAAGCATATAGAGTTTCTTTTCTCTTCTGAGTTTAGGAAAATGAGTGTGAAGGGAAGGATGTTAACTCTCTCAGGATATGACGTGGGCATCGTCTTTGAGAGCAGGAACTTCTAGGACACCAGAGAGGGCCTGGTGGTGACAGAGAAGACTCCAAGCAGAGACAGAAGAGGATCCAGCAGCTGGCTGCTCGCCATCTTCAGAAAACATGGAAAGGGAGCAAATAATGTCAAAAATATACAGAATAAAACTAGCAGAAACAACTGATTTGGAACCTCCAGTTTAGGAAATTGCTTCTGTAATTCAGACACTCACTATTAAAAAGAAAGAAAAAAATCTCTTGCATTTGCAAAATGGGCTTTGTACAGTGCCTCAGATCATGGCCTAGGGGACTGATGAGTTACCATGGCTCCTCAAATCTCCCACAGGGAGGAAATGGGCCCAGGGAGTGGTTCACAACCTACAGAAGAAATGCCTATGCCCCACTATCAAAGGGTATAAGAAAATAGCATTAATTTACGTTGTCCCGACTAGCTGATCAGTCACTAAAAGCACAAACAGAAAATTCAGGCTGTCACACTCTCTTAGGAATGCCAACATACCTCACAGTCGAGGAAATCCTGCACGGATCTCCCTTATTTATTCCTCACAGACACAGGAGGAAGCCGAGTAAATTGGACTGTAACTTTTTTTGCCTTTTTTCTTTTTTTTGCTATTTTGCTATTCGTGTATATCAAAGCCCTTTCATGTTCTCACAAGATCTGGGCCACTGAATGTAAGATTTATGCCCTGCCAGAAAATGGGCTTCAGTGCTGCAGTCCCACTCCTGCCACCAAGTGAACTTTCAGAAGAGCCTTTGGGACTGTAAGAAATCAGATGCAACAGGGCCCCTAAGGAACCAAGAAACACATTTTCCCTAATCAGGGCTCACCTGCACTTCAGGCTGAGATTTTTCCTAGGGCTAAATAGCCACCTCCTGTCTGGGGGAGCCTTTCCTCCCAGCTCCCTCAACACTCTCCACGTGTCTGCCTTGGCACTTAGCTTCTTGTATTGAAAATAACTCTTGATGTATTTGTCTCTCCCCACTGCACCACAACATGGCCCTTGAGCAGGGAGCTGAATTTCATTCAGTTTAAGATTCCCAGTGCTCACAATACTAGTACGTGTTAGCTAACGTTGGTTGAATTGAATGGAATTGAATTCATCTAAGCTGGTTTCCCTGCCCAGCCTGCAGTGGTACCAGGAAAGGTAAACAGGCTCCACGCCCAGCTCTGCCCCCATCCTGGTGACCTTGAGCAAGCCATTGCATGTGCCAGATCTCATTACTCTATAACACGGGGATCATAAAATGTGCCATGTAGATTGGTACAAATAACAAAAACTGAGGTGTCTCTCTCTATAAAGTGCCCTCTATAAAGCTCTTCAGAGGAGAGGAGGGGTGTTGGGTTCAGGGTTTCTATAAATGTGAGGACAGTATGTCAGCCAGCCCAGTAGAATTTTACATATACGATAGGACTTGACGACACTGCCCATGTTTGCTGTTTTTTTAATAAACTTTATTTTAGAAGTTTTAGGTTTACAGAAAAATTGCAAAGATAAATACAGAGAGTTCCCAAACACTCTGCACTCAGTTTCCCATATTATTAACATCTTACATTAGCAGGGTATATTTGCTACAATTACTTAACCAATATTAATGCATTCTTATCATTATTAACTCTATTCAGATTTCCTTAGGTTTTGCCTGGTGTCCTTTTTCTGTTCCAGGATCCCATCCAAGATACCACATTACATTTAGTTATCATGTCTCCTCTTGGCTGTGACAGTTTTTCAGACTTTTCTTCATAACGTTGACAGTTTTGAGGAGTACTGGTCAGGTATTTTGTAGAATGTTCTTCCGCTGGGATTTGTTTGATGTTTTTCTCATTATTAGACTGGGGTTATGGGTTTTGGGAGGAAGATCACAGAAGTAAAGTACATTTTTATACTTTTCTGATTTTTAAAACTTCTGTGTCACTTCCTCCCTATCGTCCCCTGACTCTGCCAAAACGCTGTTATTACATTGATAGTGCCAGTTAGGGTCAAGGAAATAGGCTCTGTTCTTGCATGTGTTACAGGAAATCTTTCTCCCCAATTGGGTATCACTAGCAGGAATGGACTCTTCAGAAAAAAATCTCCCTGGAGAAGCTGACTTGGAGACGCAGACCAGAGGTTCTCATGGGCTTTTGATAGTGAGCTCAGATGAAGGATCAACCAAAGGCAGTAAGCACCCCCAGCACAGAAAACAGTACAATCCTGGAATTTGATCTGGTAGAAGCACTGCCTGAGAGATTTTACCATCCTTTGTGAGTAAAGAGAGAGTGGAATACGGAATAACAAGTGATAAAAATATGGCCACAATCAAAGGCACTTGGTCAAAGAATCACACCTCTGCCCTCCCTCCACAGGGGCTGAAGCTTGGAGAGTAAAGGCAGAAAGTGGAGAGTTCATGACTCTAAGACAGATACAAGGTGCTGGCTAAGAGCATGGGCTCTCTCCTGGCTCTGCCACTGCCTCTCTTGGTGATGCTGGGCAAGTCACTCCACTGTTTGTGGCTTAGGATGACCTTCTTTGAAGGGCAAATATAATAGTACCTACCTTGTAGAGTTTCGTGAGAATCAAATGGGATGGTAAGAGTAAGTGCTTACAATAGTGCTGACTCAGAGTGAGTGCCTTAGTACATATCAGCTGTTATCATTATTATATTAAGATTAGAGTGGAGCTAATCTGAGAGGAATTCTCAAGTTAAAACCCTAAGGCTCGGGCTTCCCTGGTGGCGCAGTGGTTAAGAATCCGCCTGCCAATGCAGGGGACACGGGTTCGAGCCCTGGTCTGGGAAGATCCCACATGCCACAGAGCAACTAAGCCTGTACGCCGCAACTACTGAGCCAGCGCTCTAGAGCCCACGAGCCAGAACTACTGAGCCTGCATGCCACAACTACTGAAGCCCGCGTGCCTAGACCCCGTGCTCCGCAACAAGAGAATACAACACGATGAGAAGCCCGCGCACTGCAATGAAGAGTAGCCCCCGCTCGCCGCCACTAGAGAAAGCCCGCACGTAGCAACGAAGACCCAACACAGCCAAAAATAAATAATAAATAAATAAATAAATTCTTTTAAAAAAACCAAAACCCTAAGGCTCAGAAGCTTTCTAAATAAACTAGCTGAAAAAAAGTCAGATTTCTGAAAAAGATTCAGGAAATCTCTCTTTTAAAAAAAAGCCTCACTTACAACCCACATGTACCTGCTGGCAGGTGGAGAAGGCAGACAGTTTCTCCAGCACGGCTGAGTTATACTCCCTCATGTCTTCTCCCACACAATTTAAACTTGGAATCATGATCAGAGAGCAATTAACCACGGCTAAGTATGCTGCACAATCTAGGGCTATGAAATGGAATCCAGCCAACTGGCCGTCACTGGAACGGTGAACTTGGACTCTGGCCACTGAGCCAGTCAGCTAATGACCTGCCAACACAAACAAGCTTCAACGTTCACCCTCATCTCAGAGCTCTGGTAAGGCTTAGAGGAACTCAGTTATCTGAAGGTGCTTGGTAATCTGTAAAGTGATTTTAATTGAGAAGCGTGCATTTTCGTATTATCAGGGTTCTGTTATGCTCTTTGCCCAGGTCTCCGTCCCTGAAGAACGGGGCAAGAAACAAATGCAGTGATTTCGTTTCTTCACACACCCTCTCCCTTCACATTTAAACTCCAGGCATGATATTATAGATGGTGCAAGTGAATAATAGTAACAGATGGGATTCATTGAGCGGTCAGTCTGCTCTGGTTACAATTCTAATCACTTTGCATGTATTAATTCATTTAATCCTTATAACAACTCTCTGAGCCAGGACTATTATTGTGCCCATTTCTATAGATGAATAAACTGAGATACAGAGAAGTTAAATGAATAGCTAAAGGTCAAATAGCTATAATGTGGCTTTATCAGTTGGGACTAGATTTGGTTGCATGTAACAGAAAACTCAAATAACATGGTTTAAACAAGTTAGAGTTTTATTTTCTCTTGAGTGAAAGAAGGTGGGCGGTAGGTAGTCCAAGGCTAGAATGGAAGCCCCACGATTCCTAGAGACTTGGGCTCGTCTCTTTCTCTTCTCTAGTCGTCCTAGTGCGTGACTTCTATCCTCAGGCTCTCCTCAGGAGTCCAAGATGGGGATTGGAATGCCAGGCCTCAGAACTGTGTTTCAGTTAGAAGAGAAGGAAGGAGGGGGCAGAGGGCTTTCCCAGAAGCCCCACCTAACAGCTTCCAGTGACATCTCATTGGCTACCCCTAGCTGCAAAGAAGGCTGGGTTTTTGCTTGTTTTTTGTTTGTTCATTTGTTTGTTAAGTTGGGCACATTTATCAAGGTTTTTTTTTTTTTAATTATTATTATTTTTTTAAAAAATATTTATTTATTTATTTGGTTGCACCAGGTCTTATTTATTTATTTATTTTTATATTTATTTTTGGCTGTGTTGGGTCTTCGTTTCTGTGCGAGGGCTTTCTCCAGTTGCGGCAAGCGGGGGCCACTCTTCATCGCGGTGCGCGGGCCTCTCGCTATCGCGGCCTCTCTTGTTGGGGAGCACAGGCTCCAGACGCGCAGGCTCAGTAATTGTGGCTCACGGGCCCAGTTGCTCCGCGGCATGTGGGATCTTCCCAGACCAGGGCTCGAACCCGTGTCCCCTGCATTGGCAGGCGGATTCTCAACCACTGCGCCACCAGGGAAGCCCTTTATCAAGGTTTTGTAACAAAGAAGGGGGAGGAAATAAATCTGGGGCTGAAGTGCCATAACATAGTTTTTCAGACTAGAGCTGTGGTGCTGGTAGCAGGTGAAGACAAGGCTGTATTTCTGGTTTTATTTCCCCCTTGCAGTACTCATTTAGAACATACAAGGTGGAATATGCAATTTTTAAAAAGTTAAAACTTTACTAAGATTTCCAGCTTTTTCTTATCCACAATTTCGAGTTATGGGCTTCCCTGGTGGCGCAGTGGTTGAGAGTCTGCCTGCCAATGCAGGGGACACGGGTTCGAGCCCTGGTCTGGGAAGATCCCACATGCCACGGAGCAGCTGGGCCCATGAGCCACAACTACTGAGCCTGCGCGTCTGGAGCCTGTGCTCCGCAACAAGAGAGGCCGCGATGATGAGAGGTCCGTGCACCGCGATGAAGAGTGGCCCCCGCTTGCCGCAACTAGAGAAAGCCCTCGCACAGAAACGAAGACCCAACACAGCCATAAATAAATAAATTAAAAAAAAAAAAATTTCGAGTTATAATTGATGAGACTCTGCAACTTCATAGTATTTAAATGGTTTTTTTTCAGAATTTGACACTTAAGAGTAAAAGAAAGACAAAAGTGGTGTTTAGATGAAATAATTTGCTTCCTTATTTTTATTCTGAAATTTTAATCTGAAGGTTTTTTATCTACAAAACATTACTCTCAGATTTCCCTTTCGAAGAGTAAATGTCCATTATTAGAACTTTCACTTGTCTTTTAAGGAAAGAAAGGAAAAGAATATTTGAATCAGATTTTCAGGGGATTTCTTGAGTTATGCATGATTATGGCTAAAACCTTTCTTTTGACCTCAGTTTCTCCATTTGTAAGGTAGATATGTTCATTCATTCATTGAATACATATTTGTGGGCTTAGTAGGTGTTGGATACTTTATATATGATAGTCATTTTTGTCTCATTGTTAACAAAATAATGGGGTGACATGTAACAAATTATTTAGAGTTTGTTACTCAGTGAGTACTTTTACAGTTAAATAGAAAGTACTTCTTTTCATACAGGTAAACCAAATTTGGAATATTGAAAAAAGAAACTTAAAACTCCTTCTGGAATCATGAGATAGAAAGATTTCAGCTAGGTACCATTACACATAGTAAAACGCGTATTGTGAATCTTTACATGAAAGGATACTGGAAGATAAATATTAACAATTTTCCTTTTTAAGAGTAAACAATATACTATGAAATGCCTGTGTGAAATACAGCGTTCCCCCCTAGCAAGCTGACGGAACTCTAAAATAGATATACCTGCAGCAAATATTCTTCTCATTTATATTAATGTAGCTATATTGCTGCTTCTCTAGGGAAATACCTTATAAATAGTGTCACTGTGTTCCAGAAATTATGTTAGAAAGAAAATCATAGTAGAATCCTCTATAATGGGAAATGTCATAATAATGTTTCCCCTGATAGAATTCAAAATTGTGCATGTCTCAGTAAATGAAGAGATAGGAGTTCAGAGTCAGAGCCTGAGGCTGTGCCTGGGGTATTGCGGTTTATTCTCAGTTTGTTACTGATTGTAATTACCTTCTGACACTGGCCACGCCAGTCAAACTATGGAATTCTCCACTTTCTTTTGCCAGGGTACATGGGCAGCAGTGTCTGTGGGGGAACCTTGGAGCTCGTGGGAGCTTCGGGACGTAGTTGAAGACCTGTGGGCATTAGGAAAGGGGCTGCAAAAGTGGTTTGAGCCCTTAAAAGAGAGTATATCTGTTTCACATCACGAAAGACTCAGATCCCTCCATTTCAATTATGGATTCAAATAAGAAGCAGGTGAAGTAAAGCCAAGTCAGTGAGGAGAACTGAGGTAGCAAGAAGAGCCAGACTCTGAAGGAGATGTTCTGTGGGAAGGGAGTACTTATCGTAGTTACAGAAAAGCAGCAGACAGGTTAATAAATATAATTCTCAATGTGCTTTCCTGTTGCGCCATTAATCTTATTCAGAAAAAGGTGCTCTTTTAAAACTTTTAAGCATACACCATAGCTTCCCTCTGCCTTGGCTGGCCAGTTTGTAGGTGAAAATGTGCCTGCTTCTTGGCCAAAAGCTTGTCCTTCCTGCTGCTCAAAGTCAACACTATTTTTATAGTATGATGCTTATAGAATCCCTTCCTTAGCATTTTTTTCTACTCTGCAAATTCCTTCCCAGATATTTCTCCCCTCTGTAATAGAACAGCAGTGCTCGAAGCCCTAGCAAATACTTAGGTTAAGCAGTAAGTCAGTGGCCAGTATTGATGTTGTTAACATTTTTAACTCCAAATTAATGGAGATATGAGCTGTGTTCTTTGTTGAGGACCAGTGGCACAAGAAGGAGACTTTCAAAATATGTCTTTGTGGCAAAATAAAACAAAGCCACACTTTATCACTTTTGCCAGAGCCAATGAACTCTGCTACATGATAATCTTACACTAATTTCTTCCTCAGAATACACCCCCATCTCCTCACTCACTGCCACCAAAACCAATACCAGATCTGAATCTGAGGTCCTGAAAATGATCCCTTCTCCTTCCTCCTATATCTTCACTCCCCTAACTCTCACAAAACAAACAACCCTCTAACATAAACAAGGAATTAGAGGAAGATGGTCGTTAGAACCAGCCCATTTATCTTATTTCCAGCAGTAATAAGTAACTTCCTTTATCCCTGGCTTATAACATCTCAAAGCAACAATGTACTCAAGATCCTTCAGGATGGTTAAAAAACATCGATGCTGAGCTATGAGGCAGGAGGAATAATACAAAGTGGACCTTTGCCCCAGGAGGATGACTGAGGTCCTGCAAGGAGATTCTTTAGCCTCGCAAAGAGCAAACTTCTGTGGCAGTAACACAACCAGGCATGATGATAGAAGCAGATCAAAGAAACTAAAAACGGAGTATGTGGTTAAATTATTTATGATGATGATGCAGCTCTATTGATCAGAGGCAGCTTTCTCTCTTAACCCTCCCTTCCCCGTACCTATAGAAGGTGTCATCCGCCAAAGAATTATGCCCCAGTGTGAACAGGTTGGGGGATAGGGGTGGAATTAGTGGTTAGGACCTTAGTTAAGAGAAACCTGGTTATCCAATATAGTTCTAGCATATCTAATGACAAACAAACCAATGATCTCTTTGCATATCTCATTTCCTAGGAAAGAAATGGTATATCATTTCACAGTGTACCTTGCAGGAAAAAAAGGTTCTGCCCTCCCTACCAAGATCATATTACCTCAGCATCAAAAAATCTCATACAAAATTGAAGCTTTCAAAACACAGCATGGGGGCTTCCCAGGTGGCGCAGTGGTTGAGAATCTGCCTGCCAATGCAGGGGACACGGGTTCGAGCCCTGGTCTGGGAAGATCCCACATGCCGCAGAGCAGCTGGGCCCGTGAGCCACAATTACTGAGCCTGCGCGGCTGGAGCCTGTGCTCCGCAACAAGAGAGGCCGCGATAGTGAGAGGCCCGCGCACCGCGATGAAGAGTGGCCCCCGCTTGCCACAACTAGAAGAAAGCCCTCTCACAGAAACGAAGACCCAACACAGCCATAAATAAATAAATAAATAAAAATTAAAAAAAAAAAAAAAAACACAGCATGGTATTAGAAGGACATTTATATTTTAAGAATCTTGTTTCTCTTGTTCACTGCTGAATCTGCACTGCCAGAACACTGCCAGGCACACAGTAGGCGGTCAGTCATATTTAATGAATGAATGAATGTTGTTGGTATACATATCAAGACTCAGTGAATGGACGTGGGATGCAGGCAGTGCAGTCGCTGCTCAGCAGCGTGTCTTGTGCGACCGCAGTCTCCTCAGATAGCCTGAGTTGGCCATCCTAGGCTTCCTCCTGGGCCAAGTCTTGCTTGCTAGAGAAATAAGTGTCCTCCGCGGATGAATTTAGGATATGTGCACGCAGTTCCAACTTTGCAATTTGGGAAACTCTGAGACAAGAATTGATCCTCTGTCCTTAAACAAACCACCCCAAAGCAGTTTGCCCCCCTCTTTGGGCCAAAGATTGTCTGTGATAAACTTCTAAAGAAAAGAAACTGCTAGAAAATACAATATCCTTTTCACCTCAAGGGAAAGAGGACTTAAAAAGAAAACTCTTCCTAATGTTGCTGAGGTAACCAGCATTTCATTTGGAGAAAAAAAAAAATCCTTATTCTGATGCAGAGGAGAAAAAAAATGTTGGTAGCTGACCAAGTTGGTTCATTCTAAGAAGAAATTTTAAGAATTTGTCCCAAATGGGTGTTGAAAAGTCGTGTAGGAAAGGCATATTGTGACATATCTCCATAACAGACAACTTTGGCTAATGTATTACTGCCTTTCTTCCTAACAGTTAACATTTTATGGAATTAAACCAAAAAGCATATTATGGAAAGGGAAGAAAATGTTAGGTAGATGTGCTTAGTTTTCTGGTGGTATTTAAACTGATTGGAGAGTACTAGAAATAATCAGGTTCCAGCAAGAATCTAAAAATGGCATCAATTTTGAATTTTGAACAAGATGGAAGATAGAGCCATGCAAAGGCCTCTGTCCCTCCCATTCCAAATTCGTGGAAATGACAGATCTTTTTTTTGTTTTTTTTAAAAATTCATAGTAGTACTAGAAAACAGAAATGGATACACTGGACGGGCCAGAAATTATTATAAGGAATCCTGAAGTATGCAAAGCAGATGGAATAATGTTAACAGAGAAAAGCTACTACCTAAAAATGGAAATGACTTCAAATGTGCTACTGACTCAGGGCAGATACAGGGAACAGGAAGAATCCTAGGCCACCAGAAAGTGACCAGTTGGGACAAATGTGGACATTAAAGCAAAAATGCTGAAGAACATGTTGGTACATCAGATTCAGTGATGTATTAATAGATTTATGTATTATAACCAAGCAGGATTTATCCCAGAAGAGGTTCAACACTGGAAAAAAAATTAATGTAATTCACTCTATTACTAGATTAAAAATGGAAATCATACAGTCATGTAAATAGATGCCTCATAAAAGAATTTGATAAATTTCAACATGTATATCTAATAAAAAAATTCTTTTTAGCATAGTAGGAATAGAAAAAACCTTCTTAACCCAATAAAGGGTATTATTAACCCAAAATCCTCAACCCACAAGATCCACAGGTACAAAGGTGAATTATTTGAATGGTTTCCATTAAAGTCAGAAATAAATCTAGAATGACTGTTATCATTTCTGCTATCCAACATTATAATGAAAGTTATAACAAAATAAGAAAAAAAAATCTCTAAATATTGGCAACAAATAAGAAAAATGACCTATGTGTATTCAGATAATTTTTTTTTAATTCCAGGAGAATCAACTAACAAACTATTAGAAATAGTAACAGAGCCCAACAATGTGACCAGAAACAAAATCAATAGACAAAATCTTCAGCCTTAGACAATGTATGTGTCCCCTCAAAACTTCTTGTAGGCTTCCCTGGTGGCGCAGTGGTTGAGAGTCTGCCTGCCAATGCAGGGGACACGGGTTTGAGCCCTGGTCTGGGAGGATCCCGCGTGCCGTGTAGCGGCTGGGCCCGTGAGCCACAATTACTGAGCCTGCGCGTCTGGAGCCTGTGCTCCGCAACAAGAGAGGCCGCGATGGTGAGAGGCCCGCGCACCGCGATGAGGAGTGGCCCCTACTTGCCGAAACTAGAGAAAGCCCTCGCGCAGAAACGAGGACCCAACACAGCCATAAATAAATAAATTAAAAACAAAAGACACAAAAAACTTCTTGTATTGAAATACTAACCCCCAGTGTGATGGTATTAAAAGATAGGACCTTTGGTGACCTTTGGTATTAGAAGATAGGACCTCAAGAATGAGATTAGTGGCATCTATGAAAGAGATATTTTTCTTTCACGAAAAATGTCATGGGTATTTTGATAGGGATGACATTAAGTCTGTAGATTGGTTTGGGTAGTATGGACATTTTAACAACATTAATCTTCCAATCTAAGAACATGGGATATCTTTCCATTTCTCTGTGTCATCTTCAAGTTCCTTCATCAGTGTTTTATAGTTTTCAGAGTTTAGGTCTTTCATCTCCTTGGTTAAGTTTATTCCTAGGTATTTTATTCTTCTTGATGCTATTTTAAATGGGATTTTTTTCATGCTTTCTCTTTCTGATAGTTCGTTTTTAGTGTATAGAGGAGCAATAGATTTCTGTATATCAGTTTTGTATCCTGCAGCTTTACTGAATTCCTTGATGAACTCTAGTAGTTTTTTGGTGGGATCATGGTGTATGATCCTTTTATATATTGTTGAATTTGGTTTGCTAATATTTTGTTGAGAATTATTGCATCTCTATTCATCAGAGATATTGGCTTGTAAATTTTTTCTTTTTGGTAGCATTTTTGTCTGGTTTTGGTATTGAGTAATGGTGACCTTGTAGAATGAATTTAGGAGTGTTCCATCCTCTTTAATTTTTTGGAATAGTTTGAGAAGGATAGGTATTAGCTCTTCTTTATATGTTTGATAGAATTCCCCTATGAAGTTGTCGGGTCCTGGCTTTTGTTTGCTGGGATTTTTTTTTTAAATTACAAATTCAATTTCACTACTAGTGATCTGTCTGTTCAGATTGTCTATTTCTTTTTCTTTCTGATTCAGTCTTGGAACTGAATGTTTCTAGAAATGTGTTCATTTCATGTGTTTCTTCTAGGTTTTCCAGTTTTGGGACATACAACTGTTTGTAGTATTCTCTCATAGTTCTTTGTATCTCTGTGATATCTGTTGTTATTTCTCCTCTTTCATTTCTTATTTTGTTTATCTGCATCCTCTCTTTTTCTTAATGAGCCTGGCTAAAGGTTTATTAATTTTGTTTATCCTTTCACAAAACCAGTTCTTGATTTCATTGGTCTTTTCAATTGTTTTTTTGTTGTTGTTGTTCTCTATTTTATTTATTTCCTCTCTTATCTTTATTATTTCCTTCCTTCTGCTGACTTTGGACTTTGTTCTTCTTTTTGTAATTAGGTTAGGCTGTTTATTTGAGATTTTTGGTATTTCTTGAGGTAGGCCTGTATCACTATAAACTTCCCTCTTAGAACTGCTTTTACTGTATCTCGTAGATTTTAGAAAATTGTGTTTCCATTTTCATTTGTCTTGGGGCATTTTCGGATTTCCTCTTTGATTTCTTCATTGTTCCATTGTTTTTTTTAGTAGCATGTTGTTTGGTCTCCAAGTGTTTGTGCTTTCCCCATTTTTCTCCCTGTAATTGATTTCTAGTTTAAGACTGTTGTGGTCTGAAAAAATGCTTGATATAATTTCTCTCACCTTAAATTTGTTGAGACTTGTTTTGTGGCCTAGCATGTGATCCATCCCGGAGAATGTTCCATATGCACTTTGAAAGAATGTGTATTCTGCTATTTGGGGATGGAATGTCCGATAGATATCTCTTAAGCCCAACTATTCTATTGTATCATTTAAGACCACTGTTTCCTTATTGATTTTCTGTCTGGATGATCTGACCATTGATATAAGTGGGGTGTTAATAGTCCACTGTTATTGGATTATTGTCACTTTCTCCCTTTATGTCTGTTAATATTTGCTTTACATATTTAGGTGCTCCTGTACTAGGTGCATATATGTTAACAAGTGTAATATCCTCTTTTTGTATTGATCCCTAATGCCCTTCCTTTTCTTTTGTTATAAACTTTGTTTTAAAGTCTGATATGAGTATTGCTACCCCTGCTTTCCTGTCATTTCCATTTGCATGAAATATCTTTTTCCATCCCCTCACTTTCAGTCTGTGTATGTATTTAGCTCTGAAGTGAGTCTCTTGCAAGCAGCATATAAATGGGTCTTGTTTTTTATCCAACCAGCCACCTAATATCTTTTGATTGGAGCATTCAGTCCATTGATATTTAAAGTAATTATTGATAGCTACGTACTTATTGCTGTTTTGTTACTTGTTTTCTGGTTGTATCTGTATTTCTTCTCTTTTTCTTCTTTTAGTTTCTTCTTTTGTGTTTCGATGATTTTCTTTAGTGGTATGCTGGTGTTCCTTTCTCTCTTTTTTTGTGTATCTGTTGTAGGTTTTTGATTTGTGGTTACCATGAGGTTCATATATGTTGACCTATAACTGTCTACTTGTTTCAAACAAGTAGTCCTTCAGGTTCAAACACATTCTAAAAGATCTACAATTTTTTACTCCCCTCCCCAACATTTTGTGTTTTTGATGTCATATTTAACAATTTCATGTTTATCTTTTTAATAATTATTATAGTTATAGTTGATTTTATAATTTTTTTGGTCTTTTAATTTTCATACTAGCTTATTTAAGTGGTTGATCTTCAGCCTTTACTATGTATTTGCCTTTCCTATAGAAGACCCTTTAAGACTTCTTTTAGAGTAGGTTTAGCATTGATGAACTCTTAGTTTTTGCTTGTCTGAGAAGTTCTTTATCTCTCCTTCAATTCTAAATAATAATCTTGCTGGGTAGAGTATCCTAGGTTGCAGATTTTTCCCTTTCAGTTCTTTGAATACATCATGCCACTCCCTTCTGGTCTGCAACGTTTCTGCAGAAAAGTCAGCTGATAGCCTTTTGGAGTTTCCCTTGTATGTGATTCTTTGTTTTTCTCTTGCTGCCTTTAGAATTCTCTCTTTTCTTTTACTCTTGCCATTTTAATTATGATATGTCTTGGTGTGGGTCTGTTGAGTTCATCTGGTTTGGGACCCTCTGTTTCCTATACCTGGATATTTTTTTCCTTCTTCAGGTTTGGGAACTTTTCAGCCATAGTTTTGTCAAATACATTTTCAATTCCCTTCTCTTTCTCTTCTCCTTCTGGGACCCCTATAATGCAATTGTTGGTACACTTGACGTTGTCCCAGGGACCTCTTAAACTGTTCTCATTTTTTAAATTTGTTTTTCCTTTTGGTGGTTGATTGGGTGATTTCCATTATTCTATCTTCCAGATCACTTATGAGTTCTTCTGTATCACCTAGTCTGCTGTTAATTCCTTTTAGTATGTTTTTCATTTCAGTTATTGTATTCTTCAGCTCTGACTGATACTTCTTTATGTTTTCTAGTTCCTTGTTAAAATTCTCATTGTGTTCATGTATCCTTTTCCATACTTCAGTTAGCATTTTTATTACTAATTCTTTGAATTCTTTGTCTGGTAAATTGTTTATTTCTGTTTCATTTCTTGTTTTTTCCCAGGGGTTTTCTCTTGCTCTTTCAATTGGGACAAACTCCTTTGTCTTCTCATTTTGTTTGACTTTCTTTGTCACTCTGAAATTGGGTGAAACAGTTACCTATTGTGGTCTTGAAGTAGTGTCCTTATGTGGGAGCATCCTCACTCAGTCTGTGTGTGCCCAGTGGCTTTGGTGGGGGGAGCTGAATCTCACGTGATCACGAGTCACATCTTTCTCCAGGGTGTGCCGGTAGCTATCACCATGGTAGGAGGTGGGGCTTGAGATGGAGAGGCTAGGGCTGGAGCCAGGTGTGAGCTAGGTCTTCCCGACTTTTCTGTGACCATCATCACCCTATCAGGGGTGGGGTTGGTCCCAAGTTACTGGAGCAGAAGTCTTGAGGATTGGGTCTGAGCCGGTTCTGTTCCCTTTAAGTGTGTGCTCTCGCCCCTCCCAGCACCAGTACCCTCACCCCAGAGGGAAGCAGTGCTGGAGCAAGAAGGGCTAGTGTGGGCACTTGGCATGAGTCAGGGTGTGGCCTGTCGCAGTCCGGCTGGGGTCAGAGACCCAGACTGCTTCTGATGTGCTGCCTATGTAAGCACCAGTAATGGCTGCCCCCGCCTGGCTCAGACGTCACATCAGCCACATTTTTGTCTCACTGCTGAGCTCTCTCCTTGGGCCTTGGCAGACCTTGCCCTAGTGTAGAGTTGTGTCATGATGCAAGTGTCTGGAGCTATCACTCATCTCAGGCTGGGGTACATGCAGGGGCAGTGGTATGCCGTCTCAATCCACTGTCTCTACCCTGCTTCAAGAGCAAGCGTTTGTGCACTCTTCACAAGTGGCGTCCAGGCTTCCCACAGCCCTCCTGTTAGTGCCACCGGCCCTCCAACCAGGCAAGCGGGCTTGTCTTCCCGGTGTTGGACCCCAGGGCCAAGGCGCCCAATATGTGGCTTGAACCACTCACTCCCAGGGCAAATCTCCACCTGTGTAATCTCCTTTTTCCTCTGAGACCTCTCCCAGGAGCGCAGGTCCCAACCTGACTCTTTCTCTTCCCTTTCTACCTGATTCTGTGTGTAGCTTTCCTACAGGCTTGGTTGTACAGCAGTCCTTCTGCCAGTCTCCAGTTAGTTTTCAGTGAGAATTGTTCCACATGTAGTTGTATTTTTGATGTGTTCGTGGGGAAATGTGAGTTCCACATCCTCCTACTCTGCCATCTCGATCTCCTCCCTTTCATCACTGATTTGAAATATCACCTTTATTACTTAGTAAATAAACAGAAATCATGTAAAATCTAATCATAAGTTTTAATCTAGATTTTCTATTCTGTGTTATTGATCTACTTGTCTATTCTTATACCAGTTGTTCTAATTATTATGGCTTCATTTTTGTATTTGCTACAGCATTGTACTTTTATAAATTGTCTTGGCCAATCTTGTGCATTTCTCTCTTTAAAAAAAAAAAAATTATTTATTTATTTTGGCTGCACCGGGTCTTAGTTGTGGCATGTGGGATCTTCGTTGTGGCATGTTTAGTTGTGGCATGCGGACTTCTTTGTTGCGGCATGCAAACTCTTAGTTGCAGCATGCATGTGGGATCTAGTTCCCTGACCACAGATCAAACCCGGGCCCCCTACATTGGGAGTACAGAGTCTTACCCACTGGTCTTTTGAATTAATTTTAGAATTAACTTGACATGTTCCTAGAAAATCCTGAAAGTAATTTTATTGTGATTATTTTGGATTTACAGATTAATTAAAAGACTGAAGAAACATTGCTAATACATTGTCTTACAAATATACTAAAGGAGGTCTTCAGAATGAAAGGAAATGACTACAGATAGCAGGAAATGATAGGTACCAGAAATGATAAACTGTGAATAAATAAATTGTGTACATATATTTTTTTCCTCTTCTCTTAATTTCTTTAAAAACACAGCAATCTTGTGTTAGATTGTGTAAAGCAGTAATTATAAGAATGTATTCTTGGGTTTATCACATACATAGGTGTTATACATACATAATATGTATGACAGTGGAGGGAGGAGGATTGGAACTGTATTGTTAAGTTGCTGTATTTTACTGGTATTAAGTCAGTATTAACCTAAAGTAGATTGTGCTCAGTTAATATTTATATCATAATTCCTAGAGTAACTATTAAGAAGTAGTAATTTTGTTAAAATCAACAGAAGAATGAAATAGGTTCACTAAAAAAAATTTAACACCAAAGAATACAGTAGAGGAGGAACAAAGGAAGAACAAAGACCTAAGACATGGAAAACCAACTTTACCTAGCTGATTCATGGAATGCTCCACCCAACAGAAGAATACACATGCCTTTTAAGCATACATGGAATATTACCCAAAACAGATAATATTTTAGGAAACAATCAGTAAACTACAACTCAAGAGCCAGACACCTAATTTTTTAAAACCATTTTTAAGTGTGCAGTTCAGTGGCATTATTTACATTCGTAATGTTGTGCAGCCATCACCATTAACTATACCCCAAATTTTTCATCATCCACAACATAATCTCTGTACCCATTAAACAGTAACTCCCCATTCCCCTCTCCCTCCGGTCTGTCTAATCTACTTTCTGTCCCTATGAATTAGCCTATCCTAGACATTTTATATAAGGAAAATTATATAGTATTTGTCCTTCTGTGTCTAGCTTATTTCACTTAGCCTAATGTTTTCAAGGTCTATCCGTATTGTACCATATATCAGACGTTCATTCCATATTATAGACAAAAAATATTCCATTATATGTATATACTACATTTTGTTTATCCAATCATGTGTTGATCAACACTTGGGTTGTTTATATCTTTTGTTGATTGTGAAAAATGCAGCAATGAACACTTGTGTACAAACAAGTATCTCTTTGAGTCCCTGCTTTCAGTTCTTTTGAGTATCTACCTAGAAGTGGAATTGCTGGTAGTTTTATGTTTAACTTCTTGAGGTACCACTAAACTGTTTCCCACTGCATCATTTTATATTCCCATCAGCTATGTACAAGGCTTCCAATTTCTCCACATCATCACGAGCACTTATTTTCCATTTCTTTTAAATTATAAGCATCCCAGTAGGTATGAAGTGGTATTGGGTTGCATTTCCCTAATGACTAATGATGGTTGAGCACCTTTTCATGTGCTTATTCAGTTGCCTATTTTTGTAAATAAATGTTTATTGGAACATAGCCTCACCCACTTGTTTATCTGTTGTTGACTGTGCTTTCATCAAAAAGACTGTATTGCTGCAAGTGTTAAATGTTTAACTAATATCTCACCCAGTAAGAGAAGGTTTGCTAACTCCCATGTTAGCCCATAAAAAAGCCTCAATATATTTTTAAAACATTGAAATAATTTTAAAAAATGGTCTTTGTTTAAAACCGAATTAGATTAGAAATCAACAGGAAGAAATATGGGAAATCTAAATTATTTAGAAATTTGGAATAATTTGGAAATTAAACAACATATTTCTAGATAGCCTGTCACAAGGAAAATTAGAAAATATTTCTAAATGAATAAAAATAAACACACAATGTATCAAAATTTATGGAATGTAGCTAAACCAATATATCATGGTTAAAGATGGACTGTTTCTCTGCTACTATTGGGAATGAGGCAAGGATGTCAACTCCTGTCACTTTTATTCAGTATTATAATGGAGGTTCTAACTAGAGCTATAAGGCAAGAAAAATAAAGACATACAGAGTGGAAAGGAAAAAGTAAAACTTTCTTTAATTACGGATTAATGAATTTTACAACACTGCAAGATACAGTTTATTATGCAATTATTAGTTGCATTTCTGTGTACAAGCAATAAACAGCCCAAAAATGAAATTAAGAAATCAAGTTCATTCACAATAATAAGATACTTAGCAACGCATTTAACAAAAGCAGTGCAATATATCTGAACACTATAGAGCACAGCTAAGAGAAATTAGAGAAAATCTCAATAAATGGAGAGATATTCCAATGTTTTAGAACTGGATTATGAGATGATTGCATAACTCCATAATTTAATAAAAATTACTAAACTGTACACTTACAATTGGTGAATTTTATGGTATGTAAATCATACCTCAATAAAGCTGTTAAAAAATTAGTTTTTTTTAATGACCTTTCTAGATATAGGTGCTAGGATGCATTTGTGTCAGAAAGCTACATTTTATCTTTCCAATTTTGAAATAAAGACTGTTGAAGTAAATATGAGGGTCTATTAAAACCAGGATATTTTTATATTACTAATTCCAGTCTCTAACTCTTAAACTGCTAAACATTTGTCATCATAGATTTCAACTTCTAAATTTGTACAATTATTTGTGTCCACAGCTAAGAAAAACTTGGAATGTGTATTTTGTGTGTTATTTGTTAAAACTATTGTGTTATGTTGTTTACTATAAGGAGGAGAAAATAGGGTGTCATGGATGAAAATGAAGCCAAAAGCTGTGGCTCTCTGTAAGTTAGAGTTATTTCAGTAATCTGCATGGCAATTAAGCAGTTATATTGAAAAGTTTTCTCCATTAGATGGAAACTGACAATTAGATTTCCCACAGCGAGGGACTCTTTAATATTGCTAGACTTCTCAGTGTGAAAAATTCACACATCACGTAATCCCTCTATTAAATATCTTCTTTTAGGTGGGGAAGTTCCCTGTGAAGCAGCATCTGTCATGCTACTTTTATTATTTTTGAGAAATGTGAATTAACTTTTTTCTTAATTTTGGTTCCTATGGGGAATGAAGTTAGATATTAATCTGTATGATATTAATCTTATTTTGTTCTTAGAAGTAAGAGAAATAATAAAGCAAATTTTGTTTGGCACCTACTGACTGATCCTGTGTCTTTGAAATCTGTACAGAGAATTTCAAGGGAAATGTTAATGCAGTCTTCATTTTGTATGCCTGTCATCTTTGAAAGGCTCTTAATGCTCCATAGTGCTGTTCACTCAGTGACTAAATAAAGAGTGGTAAGTACCACCAGGCATCTGAGTAAATGCTCAGTGTCCAACTTGTGGGCACCGATCTGGACTCTCATGGGCAGTTCCACTTCTTGCCACTACAGCAGCTGATTCTAAGACCCTTGCCCCCAGCCCCATCTTGGCCTTGGGTGGGAATCCAGGCAACTGTTAAGCATATTTTGCCTGGACTATTTCCTAATAGCAAGTGATCGGGTGGACAGATCTTTTGTAACAGCAACTTATTCAGGGAAAAGAAGAGCAGCTAGTGCTGCCAGATGGTAAAGGGATCCTTAGATTGGAGACATTAGCATTAAGAGCAGGAAGAGGTTAGACCATTTAGTTCAAAACCAGAAGAGGAACACCATTTAGTTCAAAACCAGTCATTTTACAGAAGAGAAAATTGAAACTCAGCAAACTGGGACTTCCCTGGCAGTCTAGTGGTTACGACTCCACGCTTCCACTGCAGGGGGCACGGGTTCAATCCCTGGTCGGGGAACTAAGATCCCACGTGCCGCGTGGTGCAGCCAAAAAAGTGAAAAAAAAGAAGAAAGAAACTCAGGAAACTGAATGGACTTAACCCCAGGGGTAGCAGAAACCGACAGTTTCCTGCTCAATATCTCTTTCTTCTTCTTCCTCACTAATAAATCCTTGATTTTGTTTAGAGTGGCAATGTTCCCAGAGTAAAATAATCACCTTCCCAGCCTTCCTTGTAACTATGGGTGGACATATGTCCTTGTTCTCACACGGGAGATGTAAGTGGAGGTCATTGGATGGGGTTTTGGGGGAAAGCTTTTTAAGGGGAAACATTTGGCTTTTTTTGTTCCTTTGTCTCTCCCTTCTTCCTGCTTGTCACGCCTGACATAAGACTAGTTTGGCTCTAACATCGTGATTTTTATTATGTGCCCAAATTCTTTCTGGGTGTGAAAAACTTTCTCTTTTAAAGCAATACCTCTTTCTGGCAATCTGTCAAGTATTGCTAATATTGGGGAGGAATGCATTCATGGATGATACAGACCTTACTTGAATTCTGTTTAGTTTTCCTTATGGAAGCAAAGGGCATACACAAGGTTCTGCAGAACTTGAGAAGGACAAGAAGCTTCTAAACAAGAAGCATTATGGTTTTGTCTTATCTCCTACTGAGCCCAACTGCGAACACCCAACACATTAACTTCTGCTGCTTGCTGTAAGAGGCGATCGGCACCAACTCAGAGAGAAAAGTTAACACACTGAAGAAGGAGCAAAGTTCTAGTGGAAGAAGAGTCAAGGAGCAACATTATTGGAGCTTTATGTGCAGGAAAAAAAAGAAAGAAATCATTATATACTTTTGGATTTCTGGACCAGAGAAGAGAAATCAGAAAATGACCAAAAGAAAAGGCAAACAAGAAAAACCCCTAAGGAAAATGGTTTCATTCTTGCAGTAAATCTTATAGTTGTGTCTAATCTAATCATAGCTGGCATTTCTTTTCTTTTCTTCTTTCTTTCTTTCTTTCTTTTTTTTTTTAAGGAAAAGCTCATGCCCTTATCACTTTCCTCCTTTTCAAGAAAGATAAGAGGTTGCCTATAGTGGAGGAATAGAGTAGTCCTGACTTTGTTCCGCCAAGTTTTCTTCTCAAGAGAAGCAAAGATAGTCAGGTATGAGTGAAGCAGGGAGAAGACTAAGAGGCCGTTTCAGCTGCAGCCTCCTAGGGGAGCTGCTATTTTAAAAAGAAGTATAAAACGTGAGAAACATGCACTGAATGTTTAACTCAATCAATGAAATAAATAATTGGAAAGTGAGTTACTCAGTAACTAGGGGTGAGAATGTCCAGGAATCTTGCTGGCAGGAATCCTTTTTTTTTTTCAAATTAAAGGAAAGTTGAGTATCAAGAGGATATAGAGATACAATCGACCTTACACACTTAGAGTGTTTAAAATACAATCCTGGTGTTTGTTCTCGTCTCAGAAGCGCTGGCTTGGTCTTTGTTACCTATTGGATTTCAGGAAAGCTGACTTGAGATGTGGCGTTGCCGCTTCCTGGGCCCTCACTTATTTTTTTTTCCGGCGCTGTCAGCCAGATCCTTTGTTGTGCCTGCTCTACATTCATTCTCTCTGCCCTCGCACCTCCAGACAGTGGGATGAGGATTTTTCCTGGTCCTTTTTGCGCTGAGAGCTCCAGACAGTCACCGTCTCAGCCATCGCATAAAGGACGGCTTTAACTATCCAGTGGATGTCCAGGCTGGGGCGGCGCCACGCCGGGAGCAGACAAGCTTTTGTGTAGGTGTTTGTCTCCGCAGCCGTCCGACCCCCGGCAGGAGGCGCGGGCCGCGACCCCCGAGGAGGCGGGGCCTCCGCGCCCTGCTCCGCCCGGTGAGGATTTCACGGTCGCCACCGCCTCCGCCGCCCTCGTTTGTTCCGTTACGTCGCCCTGCCCGGAGCTAAGAACGCCAGACGTGGCTGCCCAGGAGCCCTCTATGGCCTTCATCCCACCCAACCCCGCTTTTTGCTTTTCCCCCCGCTTTCTCATTTTTCCTCGTTAACAGCATACAGGCGGGGCGCTTGGCAAAACTCAGACTAAAAACAGAGCAAGAGAGAGAAAAAGAACGTATTCGATGCACCTGCCTGGTTCCTCCCGAGTTTGCGAAGGGTCGTAACCATGTCTGAGTCGGGGGAGATAAGTGAATTTGGCTACATCATGGAATTGCTAGCCAGAGGCAAGGTAAGTGCCGGGGCGCGCGGAGCCGCGGCCTGGGCCCCCACTCCAGGCACTACACGGCCTGTGGCTGTAGGCGTCCCGGGCCCTTGAAGCCGCCGGGGAGGGCGGGGCTGGAGTCCCAGGTCCGCTCTCTCAGCCAGGGCGCCCCAGCAGCTGCAGAACGCAAAGTAGACGCCTTCTTCTTCTTTTTTTTTTAATTGCGCGGCATTTCTGAAATGAGCCAAAAGGCACTTGGCTCGCTGGGCGACCGTGGGGGCTCTCGGGACGGCGAGGGTCAAGATCTCAGCCTGCGAAGATGGGGAGGAGGGCCGGGCATTGGCCAGGGGGCTCCCCTTGACGCCCCCAGGGCTCCTAAGCGTGGTGACATCGAGGGGTTGACCTCGCCCGTCCAGGCGCGGAGCGCGGAGGGAGGGTCGGACCAGACGGTGAATAGGCGAGGAGGGTGGGATCGGGTTCAGCAAGCAGTCTGACCTTGTGGCGGATAAATAGGAGCAGAACCCCCGTTCGCCAAGCCTTGGCGTTATCAGCACTCCTTCCAGGTCCTTGGCCGTTGTCCCAGGTCGGGAACATTTCAAACATCCTTCCTTTAGTGGGGAGGAGATGCTAAGGCACCGGATTTCAGCCAGGCACCTGTCCCGGAGCCCTTTAGAAACCCAGGCTGGCGCTGTCGGTGGCGCGTGGTGACCGCGCCCTCGGCCGGGCCGGGTGGCGCCGCGCCTAAGCTGAAAGCCTTGCGGGGAGGCGGGCCTCCGCGCTGCATCAGAGAAAGTGCCTGGAGAGGCACCTAATTGGTTTACAGGCGGGAAGTGTCGGGAAATGCGAAGGCTGCGCGGTGCGCGGCCTGTCGGGATTCGCCTGTGGCTAGAAGGCGAGAAACGGCGTCCGCGTTTGTCTTCTGCACCTGGAGTTTCGAGAAAAGGTTGTGGCACAGACGACAAAAGGAGGCCCTGCGCAAGGTCATCAGAAAGGAGAAGGATGATCTGTAGCTCTGGTGCGAGCACCTGAAACACCAGTCTCATACCTCACTAACCCCAACTCCGTGGATGCTTCAGGCCAGACAGTCCCGCGGCTCCCGGGGCTGGGGAGCCGGTTAACGCCCTCCCAGACGGAAGCGTCCCGGGCGAACTGTGAGCCTCCCTGAATTCTCTCTCCTGTTCTGCAAACACGGAATACACTCATCCGAAACAGAATACTTATGAACATTTCGAAGGTAGAGGCTGTGCTTCGGGCCATCCCTATCATTTACACCCCGGACCAGAAGTACAAATGGAGGACCCTGGTTCTACTTTTCTTCGAATCCTGGGGCTCCATCCTACAATTCGAGGGGCCTCCTGCACATGCATAGGGACATCCTGACCAGTATCTCCAAGCTCCTTGTCGCCCCAAACAGCTTCCCCTTGGCCACCAGCACCTTCCCCCTCCCCGCCCCGTCTGGGATGCGTACTACAGCACTCTCTACCCTCTGGAGGACCGACCCTGGGGAAAGAAGTCCAGAAGGAAGTGCTGGCTCTGAGCGAGGAGGCTTGCCGCCAGAGGGCCAGAAACTGGCCCTCTAAAGCACACAGTAGGACCCTGGTTGCCTAGGAACTCGGGGGGCGGGGGCGGGGAGAAGGAAAGAGGATGCCTTTTGTTGATTGCAAAATAAATGTACCACTCTTGATGGGATCGGGAATAGGATGATGGAGAGGTGAGTTTAGGCCCGTGGTGCTCAGACATTCTTCAGAGAAAGCCAGAATTGTATTAGTTGCCTAATACTTTCCTTCAATAGCAGGCAACACTTGATATACGGAGAGAATAGTTTTGAGGTGGGACCCAGGGATCTGCAAGTTGACATCCCAGGTGATTATGAAGCAGGCAGGTGAACTTCTCATGAATACTAAATGGGCGAGTAGGGCAGAATCACTAGTGAACCCTTAAAACTTCTTATAATAAAGTCAGGTGAACAAAAACCTCTCAGAATTAGCATTGTGTTTCACAATATGCTCACTGTAATGAAAAACAAAACCCAAGTAACCTTCTGGCTTCATCCACTGAATTTCTCTGCCTCGCTCTCCATTAGGTGGACCCTCTTCACTAGGTTTCAGTAATGGGCCTGCAGCAAAAGCAGGAGCAGGAGCTCAGCTGACTTCCAAAGTTAGAGAGGCAGGTATCCCTGTGAAATGTCTTGAGTTGGAAAGTAGGCTCTCACAGTGAGATCTTAGGACAGTTCCTCCCTCTGCCTTTTATTTGGCGGGGTGGGGCATGAGGGGTCAGGAGTAGCCTCCTAACCATTACAACTCAAGCTTATTTTCTGCCCACTTTCCTCACAGCTCCGCCCCCTAACTCTATTTAAAACCCTGCTTATATATATGTGATTATACAGGATTTGAACACAGAATACCTCGTTGAGTATTAGCCATGGACTAGCAGACCTTTGACTTGCTTTATTTTCCTCTGAGAAGTTAGGTTCCACTTTGTAGCTCAAGTTGGTAAGGTAAATAATAATGTGAAACTGATCTGATTACACCAAGCTCATGGAGTTAAAAAAAAAAAAAGAGCAGAGGCTCTTGTCTTCCTAACCCCCTGCCCTTTCCTTCACTTCCTTCAAAGTTGAGGGGTTGACCATCATCATAATTTCTTTCACTTGTCTCTGATGGCTTTAAAATTTTACAATGTTTAATACATGCTCATTGCAAAATATTCAAACTTTACAGAGTAAAAGGTGGAACTTCACTTCCACCTCCAATCTACTGCATTTCCCAGTGGCAGCAGTTTGCTGTGTGTCTATTTCAAATTAAATTAGCTTACTGTTGTGTTCTTGAATGTGGGAGGTGAGCCTTTCATCTTAGAGTAATATAAAACCCACATGACAAAGTTGATCATCTAGTTTTACTCTATTGTGATGATTACTTTAATATTTAAAATACACAGTGATATCTACCATTGTGGTCTTTCTGTTCATCAAACAATACCCTATGAGTATGGTTAATACCTATGATAAGTCTCAAGAGGTTTAAAAATCAATGTAAATGGACTTGCTTATATTTCACTATCACAGAAATAACAGAAATTTGTACCATTTCTGGAAGCTGCTTTCTGAGGTTTTGTTTTTTGTTGTTTTGTTTTGGTTTGTTTTGGTTTGGTTTTTCTTTTGTAACTCATCTCTTTGGCTAAAAGAGAGCTTTCCAACTCTGTGATCAATATCTAGGATTACACAAAGCAGTATTTTCAAACTGTTTTGGTCTCTAGAAAGATTTACCTTATTAATTTTTTATCATCTTCATATACTTCTTTTCTTCACACTATCACACACTTTTCTAGAATCATATAATGAAGATTTGATGACAAGTAACATAGAAGAATTTAAACTCAGTATGCTTCCTTATTTAGCATTTAAACATACTTATATTTATGTATTCACAGCCAGAAAGCACTTCTTGTTTCCCACAGTTCAATAGTTACTGTTCAGGCACATCCAAAGAGTACAATAGTTTGAGCAAAATAAAGAGCCTTTGGAAAGCTTACATTTAATTTTAATAGAGAAACAGGCGATGATTCCATTACTTGGTGAATTATTACTTTTAACTTTGAATATCTTTGAGGCACAAAAGATTCAAGAACTTTTATAAACACAAAATTTGCTTTCAAGAAGATGCTTATACTCTGAAAGAATTACATTTAGAAAATCCTCACATCTCGACTAACGTAAAGTCTTAAACATCTCCTGGGACCAAAACAAACATACCACCAAATGATGTGTTTCAGAAGGCTCAATAGATAGTTGCTCACACAACTGAATCTAAACTGGGTGATAATACTAAGGTTGTGCCCACTGCAAAGTATCCTTTAAAATATTTTTTTATATCTTGAGATTGGGTAAAGTGTGTGTGTTGTGGGGAGGAGGAAAGGCGAAGAGAAGATTTAGATGATAGCAGGATCACTTGAATGTAGCTAATTTTATAAATATCAGAATTTTCCTCTGATGTTTTTACTACAGTACTCGAAAGATAATTTTGGGGGAAAAACTGTCTCTGAAACTCCTTTGTCAAAGAATGTTTAAATCATATTTTCTATGAAATTGAAATTGCATGTTAGACACTCCTGTGGGCCTGAGTAGGGATGCTGGAGTGAGACCCATGTTTGAATCTTGGCTCTTGGTATCTAGCCATGTGACCTTGAGGGTATTACTTGATCTCCGGATAGAGGTGGAGAGGACTTGTGACTGTTACATGTCCCCTCTGAAGGGAATTATTCCTATTTCACAGGGTTATTGCAAGGATTAAATGAATATTTTGTGCGAAGTTCCTAATACAGTTATTGGCACATAGTAGGCCTTCAATAAGTAAAGCTATTACATCTAGCTACTTTGACAACAGGGTTGGGTCTTGAGACACCTTATATGCAAACTATGATCATTAACAATGGGAGGTAGAGATGCCAGATAAAATACAGGATGTAGAGTTAAATTTGAATTTCAGTTAAACAACAGATTTTTTAATGTAAATATATCCCATTCAATATTTGGGACATATACTAAAAAAGTTCATTATGTATCTGAAATTCAAATTTAACAGGGTGTTCTGTGTTTTTATTTGCTAAACCTAGCAACCCTAAGTGTAGGAATAATAAGATGCGGTCAAAGGGGACCTGCTAACAACCTCTGAATATTATCGATATTGTTCACACCCCAAGTTGGCTAAGGGACCCCTTTGCCCACCAGTTATGCAGGCAATACACTCCTGCCTTTAATGGGGAAGTGTCTGTCAGAGCAGCACTGTACCTCTCATCAACTCTCAAATTGTTGGTCTGGTGTTACCAGTTAGCAGATAAATGCCTCCTGGATTTTCTCTTAAACAAACAAAAGCTTGAAATGGATGGGAAGATAAGGCTTACAAAACATCAAAAATGAGTGTACGAAATGAGAGCATGTAATGGTGTTAAACTGAGCGGTAAGACTCTAAGTGCTAGAGGAACTCAGAGTAAAGGGAGCTGATCAATGAGAACTAGACTAATGAGGATGGAGGCTCTAGATTTGCACCTTGAAAGATGAGCTGGAGTTGGCTCGGCAAGGGAAATCCGAACTTCCTGGCTTGCTGGACTCCTCTCCCCTGAGGTTGTTCCCACAGAAACACTTTATGACAGGTAAGCTTGGCTTGTCAGATGCTTGGGTCAATAATTGGTAAATGTCATTTGTTGTCCCTCCTGATACCCAGCAGCTTAGACAGTGCATGTGCCAGTCTACTGTGAAACCCTGTGATTGACTTCATCGATTGACTTCATTGCCACCTTCTTTACTTCCCCTAAGTCCAGGGGCTCTCTTAATTGAAAACCCAGGTTGTTTCCACCAGGGGGCAAGGTTTAGAAGTATGCTGGCCATGGGACCTTGTTGCTTGTTCTGTTCAAGCTATACTAACAGAACAGTACCCTGGCTGTTTGACCTCAGACCAAACAGATTAAGAGCCAGTGGTGCCTCACGGCACTGATGCAAATATGCACCAGGGTCATTAGGACCTGACTTGGCCAGGAATTTAAGCTCTTGTTGGGTATTAGGAGTCAGTGTGGAAAAAGAGCAGGTCAGTTTAGTGAATAGTGTAGAAACTAAAGGGTATCAGGTTTATATTTTAAGTGTGAGGTAATTAACATTTATTGAACGTCTATTTTACCAGACCTGAATAGTGTGTGTGTGTGTGTTTCGGGAGTGGTGGTTGATGGCAGGTGAAGGAGGAGAAATTGACCTTTTGGACTTCATGAAGCAGATAGATTTGAGACAGCTCACACCCCTGTGATAGAAGAACAATTACACAACACCACCAAGCACAAGATACCATAATATAGGCAGGAGTATTGAAGGTCTGTGGACTGGAGGGGGTGATAGATGTGGAAGAGGCTTCCTTGTGTTGAATTTTGACGCATGTTTTAAAAGCAACTACTGGAAAAGAAGGTGCTAGGATACTCCAAACTGGGGAGGGGCAGGCACCAAGGGATGGTATATGCAATACAAATTGGGGGAATAATGATTTAAAAAACAAAACAAAACACATCTTTCATGTCATTCCTACATAAACGCCTTCAAATGTCTACAGAGAAGAAGCATAGTAATTCTAGGCCCTCCATACTATACTAGATTCATTTTGAGTTGTTGTAAGAGGATTTGAAGGCTGTCAGAGAGAGGTACGGGGAAAGGAAAGAGAAGAATTAAAAAAACAAAAACAAAAACCCAAACCACACAAGATTTTAAGTTGAGGAACTGGGAAGGCTCTTGGTATCTTTGATACCTGGGAGGCTGAGATGGATGGATGTTGAGAGAAAGTGATGAGATGCCCCAAAGCATGGCAGCCAAGGGGGGAGAAATGACTAGGCAAATGGGAGAGTGGTCATTTAGACTGGTGGTTTTCATATTTGCTATCTTCTTACCAATATTCCCCCTCCACCGTTTTGCTTTTAAAAGTATATGGGTTAAATAGTTTAAATAAATATGGATTTAAAAGTTTATGGATTAAGTTACATTAAAAAGTTTCTAGAAGTAAAACATACACATATTTTAAAGAGCAAATAATACAATACAATGTGGGTGGAAAGTGTCTTCTGCACCTGACTCCATCCCCTTACTTCTCCACAACACTGTTACCAATTTTTGTGCTCCATTTCAGACTTACTTTTATTTACTTATTTGCCTATGTAAGCAATATGCCTGCCTGTCTCACCTTTTTTTTTTCCAAAGTGGCAACATACAGAATCCATATGGTTTTGTATTTGTTTTACACTATTTTAGAAATCCTTTCTCATCAGTGCATTCATTTTAACTGCTGCAATGCTGAAATATTTTTCATGGCATGGATGTACATTATGGATGGTTGATATTTAATTTCTATGAAGTCCCCCTGAGATCTTTGTACACGTTTTAGTGTACAATGCAAGTCTTTCAGTGGGAAAGTTATTAGAAGTGGAATTGTTTAGTTAAAGGTAGAAACACTGAAATTTTTTGATAGGTTTTACAAAATTTCCCTTCAAATAAGCTGGACCAATCTACACTGTTACAAAAAAGTTTGAAAGTGTCTGCTTTCCCACATTCTTACCAAGTGTATTAACATATTTTTTGAACTTTGAGAATCAGGTGGAAAATAACTCATTGTCATTTGATTTGCATAATGGAAGGGCTTTCAAATTTATTTTCAGCCAAGTATTGTCTATACAGTTTTTTTCTTTAGTTCATGTTTATGAAACCTTCTAATCTCTTTTACTCTGTACTTTCGTTAGTTTCGGACCAAAGCACTATTCAAGTGTGCTGATGTGAGATTACAGCCAAAGGGGTATTGTTGAACCCAAAGACCAGAATTAAAAACAGAAACCGACTTATAATGCTTTTTAATGGTCGAGCCTTTTAAAATCTATATGGGAACATGGTGTAGGACATCATATAGGTAACTAAATTACACACGCATTTGTTATCTTCCTCAGTTCCCTTCTGATTAGGACGCTTCAGAACCCGTGGGGAGGAAGCAGCCTCAACTCCAGCATGTTCGGCCACGCAGCGGGCATTAATCTGGATCAGAACAGTCCAGTCATTATTTGGCAAGGTGTTCATCCTCTCTGCACCTCATCTGTAAATTGAGGGTATTCCATTAAAGACAATTGCTACGGTCCCTTGCTGTTCTTAATTCTACACTGCCACAGCGTTATTTAATTGTCGGCTGGAGAAGAGGCTATTACTGCTGACAGAGCTGTGGGAAGACGCCGGAACTTGCCACAGACAGAGACTTGTCCCAAATGGGAAATAAAAGTGGGAAGCGTGTCAAAACCTAAACGGGATACCGCGCTACAGCTCTGTGGTCCCTTCGCCCAGCTGCTTAGAGCTCCTGTTTTCTCAGTCTATACATAAGAGATGGAATTATTTAGCCAGCTGGGAGGGCGGTGGCGTGATCTAACAATACGGCTTCCAACAACCCCACGTTAATGTGTTTTCGGTTTGCCTTGAAATCTGGAAGAAACGCGCTTGAACCGCAGCAGGTGAATTTGACGCGGCTAGTCTCCAAGCTGGAAAAGCGGTGCCTGAACACAGGGCGGGCGCCCACCGCCTGGGTGCGTGGGTGCCGGAGCCGTTAAAGACCAACCAGCTGTCCCGATTTCCCCGCACCCTCTGTGCCCGGGGGTGGGAACCGTGCGGCGGCGGCGGGACGCACACACTAGGCGGGTCAGGGGGCTGCCGCCTCTAATTCCCGGCCAATACCCGGGAGAGGGACCCCTACGCTGCGGCTTGTCCCCGCGCCACTTGGCAAGAACGTGCCGTGCGTGGCAGCGCGGCGCCCTGGTGTGTAAAAGCAGAAGCAGACAACGAGTGGCTGGTGACCAGTCAGGGAATGTGAAGTTCACGCTACGAATCGGGCCGGAAGAGAAGGAGGAGAGCGGGGCGGGGACAGGGACCCTCTAGGGGAAACCCCCGGCCCCGGTTGGGGTGGGGTGAGCCGGGTCTCGCCCTGGTCGCCTCCCCCGCGCGCGACTCTGTGTGCCGGGTGCGACGGCACGGGAAGGCGGCCTGGGCCAGCCCTCGCCCCGCCGCCCCGGCTAGAGTCAGGAAATGGAGCTTGTCTCTGAATGGTTAGTCCGCGCTTTAGCAAAGCGCACGGAAAGCAAAATGAAGAGCAGAGGGTCGGCGCGGAGCAGTGGCCAGGGCAGTAGTCAGGGGCAGCACCGCCGGACCGCTCCACCGCGGCCCCGCCCCGGCTCGGCCCTCGGCCTCCACCGCCCCTTCCCCACCCTCACTTCCGACCCTCCGAGGCTTCCTACCCGGCAGGGGGCGAAGGTGGCGGCTCGGGCGGCAGTATGGAGCGGCGGGGAAGGAGCAAAGGCGGTGGCGGAGCGAGCTGTAACCCCGCCGACTGCCACACCCCCGCCCGCTGCTCCGCCGCTGGGTCTCCCACCCGCCCGCGGCCCCTCCTCCTTTGTGCGGTGGGCGCTGTTGCCCGGGCGACGGCGCCGCCCCGCTCAGGCCCCGCCCTCCGCGGCTCCCTGGCCTTGGTCTCCGCGTGGCTGCCCGCCCAGCCGCAGGCCGAAGGAGCTGCTGCTGCAGCCGGATGCGGGGCGGGATTCACGGGGCCATCGCAGGGAGCAAAGCTCGGCTCTCCGCGTCTTTGCTTTCGCCCGCCCTGGCCTCCTCGCCGCGTCGGTCCGCTGGTCGGGTCCGGCTGACCAGCTCGCCCTCCGGCTCCGAACCGAGGCTCCACGGCAGCCACAGGGACCCGCCCACCAGACCCAGCCAGGGGCCGCCCGTCTGCCTGTTTGGATCCTGCGGTTGATGACACCTGGCAGAAGGCTACCATGGAGGGGGATGGTTCAGACTCGCTGGTAAGTGTGGGAGAGGGACGGCCGCCTAACGCCTCGGTGGCGGCGCGCCGGGTCCCCTGGGTTTCTCTTTCTCCTCTGCCCTGAGCCGTGAGGGACCCTCTCCCCTCGGAGGAGCGAGGGCGGACGTGTGGTGGCCCCGCTTCCTCTTCGCCTTTCCCGCCCCGGGCAGGGTTCCGCAGCCCGGGGCACCCCCTTTCTGCCCCTCAGTGGGGACGGTCGGACTCGGGGTCACCGGGACCCGGAAGAGTGCGCCACTCCTGTGCGGTGATGGCTCACCTGAGAACCTCGGGGAGTTTGGGCGGGGCTCTTTAATGGTATTCAGATTGTAGAATTAATTCGCTTTAGGGAGTCGGGTGCCCGTCAAGACCCGGGGCGCGTGTCCCGCGCGTGTCCCGCCTGTGTCCCGCCTTCCTTTGTCTGGGAGCGCGGTGGCGCCGGCTCTCCAGTCCCCCTCGGACCCTCGGGCCCGCAGTCGCCTCGAGCAATGGCTCCTCCCCGCTTTTGCCTGCTCTCGGGAGGCGGGCTTACTCCGGCAGCTGTCGGTGTACAAGTGTTTTTGTTTCAAGGGGTCGGATATGCAATTCTTTCCAACTTGCTAGTTTCCCGTCGAACCTCATTTATTTTGAAATAGCTTAATTGGGGGAGCCAGCACATCACATTTCTCTTAATCAGATTGTTTCCTCTCAGTGAATGTAAAATGAGCACTAAATTTTTCTTTTGCGTAAGAATTGCTTTATATCCATTGTGATTAGAAAGCTTATGCACTGCTCTGTGTACAAGAAAAGTGGAAATGATTTTAGATCTTTCAGTGGGAAGTAAACCTCTCATAAAATGGGGCGTGAGAGCCTGTTTTGAACATTCAGGACAATAATTTCCTTTTGAATCAGATGTCAAATTCTTTACGAAATGAGAGAGGATATGAATATTCTGTATTCTTTGATGTGAATTGTGAGGTGTGGATATCCTCCAAATTTACTAAAACTATGACGTGATGTGGGCTTTTTTTAAACATTTGTGTGATGCATCAAGAAACGCTGCAACAAAAACAGAAATATAGATCAATGGAACAGGATAGAAAGCCCAGAGATAAACCCACACACATATGGTCACCTTATCTTTGATAAAGGAGGCAAGCATATACAGTGGAGAAAAGACAGCCTCTTCAATAAGTGGTGCTGGGAAAACTGGACAGCTACATGTAAAAGAATGAAATTAGAACACTCCCTGACACCATGCACAAAAATAAACTCAAAATGGATTAAAGACCTAAGTGTAAGGGCAGACACTATCAAACTCTTAGAGGAAAACATAGGCAGAACACTCTATGACATACATCACAGCAAGATTCTTTTTGACCCAGCTCCCAGAGAAATGGAAATAAGAACACAAATAAACAAATGGGATCTAATGAAACTTAAAAGCTTTTGCACAGCAAAGGAAACCATAAACAAGACCAAAAGACAACCCTCAGAATGGGAGAAAATATTTGCAAATGAAGCAACTGACAAAGGATTAATCTCCAAGATTTACAAGCAGCTCATGCAGCTCAATAACAAAAAAACGAACAACCCAATCCAAAAATGGGCAGAAGACCTAAATAGACATTTATCCAAAGAAGATATACAGATGGCCTACAGACACATGAAAGAATGCTCAACATCATTAATCATTAGAGAAATGCAAATCAAAACTACAATGAGATATCATCTCACACCGGTCAGAATGGCCATCATCAAAAAATCTAGAAACAATAAATGCTGGAGAGGGTGTGGAGGAAAGGGAACACTCTTGCACTGTTGGTGGGAATGTAAATTGATACAGCCACTATGGAGAACAGTATGGAGGTTCCTTAAAAAACTACAAATAGAACTACCATACGACCCAGCAATCCCACTTCTGGGCATATACCCTGAGAAAACCATAGGTCAAAAAGAGTCATGTACCAAAATGTTCATTGCAGCTCTATTTACAATAGCCAGGACATGGAAGCAACCTAAGTGTCCATCATCGGATGAATGGATAAAGCAGATGTGGCACATATATACAATGGAATATTACTCAGCCATAAAAAGAAATGAAATGGAGGTATTTGTAATGAGGTGGATGGAGTTAGAGTCTGTCATACAGAGTGAAGTAAGTCAGAAAGAGAAAAACAAATACAGTATGCTAACACATATATACAGAATCTAAGGAAAAAAAAAAAAGGCCATGAAGAACCTAGTGGCAAGACAGGAATAAAGACACAGACCTACCAGAGAATGGACTTGAGGATATGGGGAGGGGTTGGGGTGAGATGTGACAGGGTAAGAGACCAACCAAATGTAAAAAAGAGACTACCAAATGTAAAATAGATAGCTAGTGGGAAGCAGCCGCATAGCACAGGGAGATCAACTTGGTGCTTTGTGACCACCTAGAGGGGTGGGATGGGGAGGGTGGGAGGGAGGGAGATGCAAGAGGGAAGAGAAATGGGAACATATTGTATATGTATAACTGATTCACTTTGTTATAAAGCAGAAGCTAACACACCATTGTAAGGCAATTATACTTCAATAAAGATGTTAAAAAAAAAAAAGAAACGCTGCATCACAAGACCCATTGACAGTGATAAAGCCAGTTGGCTGAAGTGCTATTGTCAGGGATTATTAAAGCACTTGGTGTCTGTTTAAGGGGAATACTCGCATGCATTTTTATTTAACTAAAACAAGTGAATTAATTCAGTTTTAATTTTCTGTGTGTTTCCAGTAGTTGAAATGATTGTACGGGGTTATGAGTACTTTAAAATTATACCATCATTAAAATTGCAGGAATGCTAAATATAGATTTATAGCACCTGAAGTTTGGGATCCGTGGGGAAAAACTACACAGGCAAAGGATGGGAAAACTGGTATGAGGTCATCAGACCTTTTTAGTTGTGATGAGTCTAAATGTTTCTCACTGAAAATATTGCAAGCCTGTAGTATCGAGAGAGCGCTTATAATGGTTCCTTCTAATCCCCTATACCCTTTTAGTATTCATAAAGTGCTTTTAAGATAACTGCTTTGATATGCAGCCTGAGAACCTCTTACCTACATTACAGTTGCAGCACATGGAAAATGGTCACATTTAATGTAGAAAGTTGCTGATAATTCAGCTTGTAAATAGATTTCAAGTAGAGTTCCATGAACATAATGGCTAACCCAGTTTTTACCAGCTCTTGTTACTTGCCAGTTACAGAGCTAATGTGCTAAATAGGAATAATCCTATTCTTAGTGCTATATACTTAATTTTTATTGCAGTAATCTACTTTCAGGATTTTATTGAATTCCTAAATCAGTTAATTAATAATGATTTGAATAACTTAATAATTATTGATGAAATATTATGGTCCCCTAATACTTTATGCTAATTTTTCTCATACTTCAGGTTTTCTCTTTTTTTTTTTTCTTTAACCATTTCCTGTCCCTTCACCGCTAGGCATTGGATGATGAGGGGGACATAATTAATGGTATAGACTTTCATAGCCAAAACGAAACTTCAGACTTTAAAAAAATCTGTTTAATTCTTTTTTGAAAGGTAAACACATGTACTTATACAAGAGGTATAAGCATGTTAATGTATTTACACACTAAAAGGCTTTGATTCTGATTTCTTTTTCTCAACTTAAGGTTACCATTAAGAATATCGAAAGAGAGCTCATTTGCCCGGCATGCAAGGAGCTGTTTACCCACCCATTGATTCTCCCTTGTCAACATAGTATCTGTCATAAATGTGTAAAAGAACTCTTACTGATGCTTGATGATTCATTCAATGACGTGGGATCAGACAACTCCAATCAGAGCAGTCCTCGACTTCGGCTTCCTTCCCCTAGCATGGATAAAATTGACAGAATTAGCAGACCAGGTATGTGGTAGAACCTGGGGTGGTGGAGTTTGGTTATATGTTCAGTGATAATTGTGGAAGGGAAATTATTTTCGTTGTTTTGGGGGTTAATCATTTCAGGTGAATAAGTTAAAACTATAGTTAGAAAAGAATCCCTCTCTCTTTTAAAATGAACTTTTAAAACGTCAAAATGAACTTTTATTGTCTTTTGGTATGCATTTAAAATGGATATTGGATATTGAACACGAATTTTGTATTAAACCCATTATTAACTGTGCCTATATTTTAGGGGGTGTTCTGACCCTGTGAAGTCCTTTATATGAGGAATGAAATAATGGACTACTGAAGTACTTACTAGGGAACCATCTATGTATGGTAATAGGTAAATAAATATGCAGAATTAAGGGATGAGACTACGTAATGCCCAGTTCTAGAAGACTTTTTAGAGGAATGTTATTTGGTATCATTTTATTCCATTTTATTCTTCAGCCATTTTTTAATCCAAATTTTAAAATAAGGATTTTGAACATCAGCTAAACAGTAGTGGAATTCTGTAGTAGTATGTAGAAGTAGATCTAATTAGATGTATAGCACATGTACTATACCATTATTTATTTATTTTTTAAAAATAAATTTGTTTATTTTTAAAAGTAAATTTATTTTTTAAAATAAATTTATTTATTTTTAGAAATAAATTTATTTTTTAAAAAATAAATTTATTTATTTTTAGAAATAAATTTATTTTTTAAAAAATAAATTTATTTATTTTTTTAAAAATAAATTTATTTATTTTTTTAAAAATAAATTTATTTATTTTTGGCTGCGTCAGGTCTTCATTGCTGCGCGCGGGCTTTCTCTATTTGCAGTGAGCGGGGGCTACTCTTCATTGCAGTGCGTGGGCTTCTCATTGCGGTGGCTTCTCGTTGTGGAGCTTGGGCTCTAGGCGCACGGACTTCAGTAGTTATGGTGCGCAAGCTCAGTAGTTGTGGCTCGCGGGCTCTAGAGCGCTGGCTCAGTAGTTGTGGCGCACAGGCTTAGTTGCTTCTGTGGCATGTGAGATCTTCCCAGACCAGGGCTCGAACCCGTGTCCCCTGCATTGGCAGGCGGATTCTTAACCACTGCGGCACCAGGGAAGTCCTATACTATTATTATATAGCCGGTGTTTAAATTTTTTCCTCTTGGGATGATTTTTCTTTCTTCTGAACATCTATTGCAGAATTAATGTAGATCAAAATTAATTTAAAATCATTGGGAACAGGGCCACTGGGAAGTTAAGGGCCAAAATCAGCAGTAAGGGTCAAGGGGAGGCAGAGGTTTGGGTAGAAATACCACAGCATCATGTTCAGCACTTCCTTCCTATGGAGGAGGGTCCTCGAGCGGCCATGAGCACCAGACTTCAGGGCTTCAGCTCTGCCCAGTTTGGGCTTTGAGGTTTTCAGTTTAATCCTTTTGTCCACTCTGTCCATTTCTCCCTCCTTAGTATAGGAGTAACTTTTTAATACTGTAAAAAAAACCGTTTTTTTTTTAAGTCAGAGAAGAATCTTTTTCTCCTCATTTGCATTTTAGAGAACGTCATCTTTTTTGGTCCATGCTGGGATATGGAGTCTCCTTGAGCAATATTTGTGTCTATGTGCTCCATCAGAGAGTGGATAAGAGGAGATTTATTCTAAGAGTGGTATTATGGTATTTTAAAAACATGATTTTTTAAAAAATGGTAATCACCAATTCCTTGGAGGATATTTTACACACATAAAAATTATATGTATATACAAAAAAGGGAGCATTAGGTAACTGCGGGAGTGCAGGATGTATGAGGTTGGAGAGGGTCATGCTCTTTGTGAAGTCATCACTTTTATGTTTTCGTCCCTGTTAGGAAACTGGCATACTGAGGAGGGGAGGAAAGACAGTGATAGCTTGAAATCATTCTACCAGATAAAAATTCATATTCTGTTGGTAGATCCTCATTGGATAATTAGGGACCCTGGCTTGATTGACCAACAAGATTCAGTTTTTGTATATTAATATTCAGCACAGACCATTAAATAAAATTCTAGTTAAATACTAGTATTTCTACTGATCATTAGATTGAGGTCACATGTGTATTTCATGAAATTCTGTGTTTTATATAGGCTTTGAATCTTAAGATTTGGTTAGTTTTTTTGTGATCGATATAAAGTATGAATGAAATATAGATGAAAAATAGTTAACTGTTTCTGTTTTCAGGAACTTACCTAGCACAGTAGTTGGTAGATGTTTAATAAATATGTGTTGAGTGGATGTTGAATGACAAACGTTTGCTATAAGATTTGTACAGAGCATGCCATGATGGCTTATATTTATCGATGATGGCATTTTTTCCAGAACAAGAGATCAGAAATAGATTTACCGAGATGTTCCTCCCTCTTCTTTAGGAAGAACCCTGTTAAGCTGTATTATGTCCTCATGGGGGGCAAGTTAGAAAGCTTCTCTGTGGAGATCAATTATAGGAAATAAGAATATTTAACTTGGTGAAGGGATGACTGCAGAATATGATGGCTGCCTTGTGGAAGAGTAGTAGTACTCTGGGTATCTTCACAGCAAAAATTCCAGTACACTAGCCACATATGGCTGTTGAGTGCTTGAAACACATTAGTCTGAATTGAGATATGCACTTGTACCTCTTAGAGTGAAAAAGTGAATATAAAATATCTCTAATAATTTTATATTATATTTTAAAATGATAGTTTTTGGATATATTGTGTTAAATATGTATTACTAAAATTAATTTCACTTATTTTTACTTTTTTGTGGCTACTGGAAAATGTAAAATGACGTATGTGGCTTACACTTTCACACATATTCCTTTCAAATAGCATTGCATGGGTCATTTGACAGATTTTAAAATAGAAGGATGCCTTGAAAGGAGAGTAAGATTTGTGTGTATAACACTAGCATGTTAAATTGTGTAAAAATAAAAGAGCTATATAACTGTTCACTTTTGGTCATATATATGCAAGCTTTTCTCCCATTCTGTATTACCTGTTGTCATTAAGATACAATCATTGTTAGTAATGTTTACTTACTGTGTTGATTTAGATCACTTAAAAAAAACCAAAAAAAAAAGATGCTTGATTTTTACTTTATATATTCAACAGTTTCCAGAAGTATGATTGTTTAAAAATACAAATCTATAGGATAAAGTATAGGTCTCTTAAGTGACGCACCAACAGTGATTAATTCTGAACTGTGATAGGATAAGCTTGATGACTGTTTTACACTGGTGGCTTTATATAAATACCATGTGTACCAGGAAAAACCTTTTTTTTTACTGTTAATTCAATAATTGTATTATGTGTAGGACACAGTTACTGCTTTATCTTTTGTTAACAGGTTGTGAATCTTCTCTTTGAAATTAAATTCTAAATCCAGCTTTCTGTTCATTGTTCACAGCATCACAACGGAGATCTTTGGGGTGGAGAGGTAGAAAATGCTTTATTGCTTGTGTGGCCGCAGGCAGTATAGTGTTAGATTTAAATCAAATAACTTTATATAGATAAAGTTTTTTTAAAAATAAACATCAGTGGTCAAGTCTTCAAAATCATGTAGAAAGTGAACAAATTTGGCTGGCATGACTTAAAGGTCAACAGGACTAAATTTCCAAGCAATTTCTGATGTTTTAAAATGGAGCTCTGATTATTAGTGCTTGCATTTTGCCATGTATACACACACACACACACACACACACACACACACACACACACACACATATCCATGATGGGATATTTTTAAAGAAAATGACATCCCCTTGTTTTTTTTTAATGTTACCTTAAAAATGCTTTACATTTACTTAGTGGAACAAAGATTACGTTAACAGCCATATTACCCTTTGGGAGGTTAAATAAGCCAGTACTTTCTTCTGTATTTAAAAATTTACTTAAAGGTACTGATAATTTTTGTAGTTAATACCATAATCTTTGCTTGTTTGTGCATATGGTGTATTTTTTGTTTTTATTTTAAGGTATTTGGGATCAGAGTTTTAACAGTCAGGTCTCACTTGTGGGTAAATAATGTACATTGCTTCTGTGTGAAAGGTGGGCCAACCCATTTTATTAAAATAATTTTTTTTTTTTACTCCAGTTGACATTTAAAGTAAAATTGGCTACTTTTTTTCAGGAATGCTGGTGATACCTTAAATTTTAGTGGAGAAAATAAACACCTGAAATGTATCCCTTTTCTGGTTTCCTCACCTTCTTCTACATGCCTCGATTTTAAAATCTTACAGCCACTTCTAGAAGCCACATGTAATCCATTCTCTTACAGGCTTTAGTGAGTCCCTGAGAATTTTAAGTGTTGAAATTTAATAAGTAGGAGGAAAGATAGGAACAGTTTGCTTAAAAAATTACCTTGTTACCTACTTTTGATTCAGAGGGTAGTCGAGAAAAAGTTTTTGCAGTTTGAAAATGCTAATACTCAAAGGGTAAATGTAACTCATAGGCATCAGATGGTCAGAATGTGGAAGCATTAAGGTGGAAGCATAAGGCATCAGCCCAATGCACAACACCAGGAAGCCCAACATGAGGGTCCAGCATGAGGAGAAATAGTCTACTTAACGTGTCCAGGTGGTAACAGTGGGGAAGTTGTTTGCAGCCAGGATATGGGAGAAGTTGCAGCTGTCACAGGTTTGGAACCTGTTATGAATTGACTCTCTTTGTTTTGAAATACTTTATTATTCTCTTTGATCATTTAAACGGTAAAACATATGATGGAAAGCTGACTTTTTGGGGGGGATTTGCTATAAACGAGTTTGAAATTTTTTTGGCGTCTTCATTTTATAATTGTGTCATGGTTTATGCTTAACTAGTTTAATCTGTCTTTGAAGTTAAAGGTATGGGGGAAAGAATTGATTCTGTGAGGTGGCAGTGTTCAGATAATTAGCAACTATTATTGACCCCGCAAATGGAGTTTGACATAGAAAATTGCATTGCTTGGCCTATATTGCTTCTTTACCTTTCTAAGACATCATTACTTTTTTCCCCATTATATCATGCTACTGGGTAGTACTGCCCCATAGACCTTTCTATAATCATAGAAATGTTTGACCCTGCACCATACAAGATGGTAGCCACTAGCCATATGTGGCTCTTGAGAATTTTAAATGTGGGTACTACAACTAAGGAAATGAATTTTAAATTAAATTTTAATTAAATTTAAATAGCCACATTTGGCTAATGTTTACTATATTAGCAGAGTTATAGAGAAATATTGATTCTGTTATGTTTTATTCTTAGTTCTACCGTCTTGATTTTTTTCCATCCAGCTTACTTCCCAGAGTATCCTTAGATCTGTCCTGTTTTCTTTATTGCCCTGAATATATATTCTGTTGATTGTTTTTATGAAAACAATGGTAGAAGTTAAGACAGATGAAATAAAAGCTCTTTAGCAGATATATTGATTTAATATTTTGTCTGATATAAGAAGTTCAGTGTGATGCTTTACACCTTGTTTTTTTTTTTATTATAAAAACAAGTTAAAAGAGGTTTACAGAAAAGGGATAAAACTTTTTTTCTGAAATTTCTGAACATGAGGCCAAAATCTGGGTGTCACCAGTGTATAGTGTTAAAGTGTGATTTTACTGGCATAATTTACTTTTGTTTTTCCCCATGACTTAATTGATCACAATCTTCTATTCATAAAACCAATAATTCATTTTTTTAAAAACATTGACTGTTGAGATTAGTTATCCATTTTAATTTCTATCACCTAGTTCATGTGTGGAAGCATGCAATTAAATATGAATTTCCATTTGTTTAAACTTGACCACTGTACTATATCACTTCCAGAATTATTTGGCTTGTTTTTTCACTAAACAAAATTTTCATTGGCATGTGTTTTAAAAGTAGCTCTGGTGCTTATTTTATTATGTGCCTGCTGTGCTGTGAAATATCTTGTATTGCATGTTTTTAGAATTATTACAAGAGTATATTTTATGTAGGATTTTCAAGTGTTTATGGGGCAGCTTTTTTTGTATGCTTTTTTGGGTATATTTTAAAATGTGAAGGTTAAAAATATCTTTAAATATTTTGAAAATATTTAAAATTTAAAATAGTGCAGCTGCATGTTTGTTGCATAAGTAGCTTTGGGGGCCTAATGCCACTTTGCATGGTGTAAAGTCTCTTCAAATGAATAATATCGTGGGCTGATCACTAAATTTTACCTGTAGTGATTTATGTAGTGATATGCCAGACATCTTTTAAGACAGTCTTCAGTGATGATAGTAGTGTTGCCAAGGCAATATTAATATAGCTGTTTAGAGACCTTTTCTAAATGTTGTATACTAAGTTTAACCATTCACTTTTGGTACTGGATACATAGTAGTATGAAAGAAGGCTGTAGGTTAAAAAGTTTGTGTTTATATTTAGGAAGTTATTTTGTGGGCAACCAAGGCTACATACTCAAATTTATACAGAAGAGGAGGGAACATGATAGGCATACACCTGTGTTAAACAGACCACCCCAGATTCTTGTGAACCTGTGGGTAAGGACTGTCATGCCTTGGTTTCTTGATTTGTTAAAATCAGGATAATACTGAAGAAGAGTGTGATGTTTAAGGTCATTCATTGTATTATTTATATATTGTAAAGTTATCTGTAATTTTTTTGGTGTATCTTCTGGCTTACTGAATTAAATAATCTTAATGATTCTTTTTTTCAGGTCGTAAGAAGATATTAAATGGTTGGTTCCTCTTAAAGTCACTAGATTCTAGATCTATGAATGAGCTTTTTACTCTTTTATAGATTGCACTCAATTAACTAATGATTTTGCCTACTGAATTTTCTAGATAAAACAATACTACAGTGGGATACCCTCTCTTGCGGTGGTTCTTAACAGTTTTGTGGTCACATATTCTTTTGAGAACCTGATAAAAGCTATGGGTTGTTTAACCAGAAAATATGTATGGATACATACATGCAAAATTTTGCATATAATTTCAAATAGTTTACCAAACTATTTGAATCTTCCTGGAGTCAGTCGATGGACCCTGGCTGGTTTAAGGACTCTTGCTCTTTTATGTATAAACTCAGTTCCTATCAATGAGCCAAGGCTGTGTTCATTTAAATGCAAGCCAGATTCCTTTGGGAATGATACATGAAATTATCTATAAATGTTAATTGTATAATTTCAAAAGATCTTGACCCTGTGTAGTATTGTATTATATGTTTTGTCCACATATCTGTTTGATTTAATATGGTTTTTATATGGGATTTATTATAGAATAATTTCATTCCTTTTTGATTTGATCACTGTTTAATAACTTGGGCTTATCTTTTGTATGCCAAGGAAAAGCCATTTAAAAAAAAGCATTTTCAGTACATAAATTGATTTATATGGGGCCACTTTGAGTATTATGTTTTTGCAATATATTTGTAGATATGTATCTTTCCAAAACATGACTCCTTAGTTTTCATTCTATCCATTTTCCTACTGATGTAACTAAACAAGGACTTAACTGATTACACAGGCTGGAAGCGCAATTCATTGACTCCTAGGACAACTACTTTTCCTTGTCCTGGCTGTGAACATGATGTGGATCTTGGAGAACGGGGAATCAACGGTCTGTTTCGAAATTTCACTTTGGAAACTATTGTTGAAAGGTATCGTCAGGCAGCCAGGGCAGCCACGGCCATTATGTGTGACCTTTGTAAACCACCACCTCAAGAATCCACAAAAAGTTGCATGGACTGTAGTGCAAGCTACTGCAATGAATGCTTCAAAATTTATCATCCTTGGGGTACTGTAAAAGCGCAGCATGAGTATGTGGGCCCAACTACGAATTTTAGACCCAAGGTAAGTGAAGTTTCTATTAAGTTAGAGTATTAAACTTAATATGATAAGATAAATTGTAACAAGTCTAGAACCTGACAGTAAGAAGGGAAATAACTTTAAAAGCTGGAACAAGAAATTAAGGCCTAGTAGTTGGAGTTATTTAGTATGTTGCTAAACATCCCCAGAGCTTAGAAGGCAATATTATGGTTCACTCTATTACAATACATTGTGATACAATACAATATATGAATGTTTGTAATGATAACTGAGTAAGAGAGGAAAGGTGATGTCAGATATACTCTCTAAGATTGAAATGGTTAAAGTTAAAAAGCTTTTGTGCTTTAATATGATAAATCCATAATTGTCTAAAAGATGTGATTGGGAAACATTCTGACATTTTTGGTTACCTAAAATTGTATTATGAATAAATAAGAGTAACTACAGCCTAATAGTTTGAAGCTTATGATATAATGGTTATATAGTATTTGAAGTGGAATTTGCATTTCTTAAATATTCTGGGTAATTTCTATAGTAACATACAGAAGAACTTTATGAATGAATGAAGTTATAGATGAAACAAAATAGTGAATAGTGTAATTCACTATAGTCAAATTCTAAAGAGGTGTCTCATCCTATAGAATATTTGCCTTATAATTTTGAGTTCTTACATTCCTTGCAGAAAGCCTGACTTTATATTCTATTTTAAATGTAATGGCTTTGAGAATGTAGGAACCTGGACATGCTTAGAAATTTGAAATCTTTTCCAGTTTTTCTCCTGGAGCTACACATTGGTATTAGGACTTTTTATAATGGAATTAAAAAAAAATTTCTCTTAAGTTATCAGACCAGTTGTAGTTGCTTAAAATCTAATCTTTTGGAATAATGGGCAGCTTTTTGATTTCCATTAACACACTAGTTTAAAAGAATCCTCCTTCTTTTCCAAATGAAAACAGCTATATTATGTAAAAATTCAGTGTAACTATGATGATAGTTTACAGAGTAAACAAAAAGGTAGAAACTTAAATCAGGAGAACACAGTTCTAAATTTGGTCAATGTGTGTGCAATCAATATGTAAAAGCAAACATCTGGAAGCTTATAAAGTGTTCCAAGATCATTAAGAATTTACGTAGTCATTATGATCAGTGGACCTTTCTAGCTTGTTTAAGCATTTCACTTAAGTCTTATAGGAAGTAAATTTTTCTCTTCTTATCACCAAGTTTAGAGGAAATAACAAATAATTAATTGACCATTTGAACCCTCAAATTGAAAAACAGTAATTCTAATGTAGAGAATTCTCATGTAATGTACCAAATGCTTTTATTTCTTTTTACACTTTCATTACTTTAAATGACTTTATTTAGTGATATCATAAAGCAAATCTTTGTGTTTTGGGACTTTATCCAATTACTTGAAATCTTTTGAGTGCCATGTAAGCTAAGAAGACCCTTAATCCCACTTTTATTCTTTATTCAATAGATTTTAATGTGCCCAGAACATGAAACGGAGAGAATAAATATGTACTGTGAATTATGTAGGAGGCCAGTTTGTCATCTCTGTAAGTTGGGTGGTAATCATTCCAACCACCGTGTAACCACTATGAGCAGTGCCTACAAAACCTTAAAGGTAGAACTTACTTTTAGAACTAAATTTTGATCCTTTATAACTTTAGAACTTTAACTTTTTCTGTATAAAATCATATTGTGCATATTGTGTGGTCTGTTTTACTGAAATGAGTTAATAATCTAAAGTGTTACTTAATGATTAATATTAGGTTGTTAGTATTTCTGACCAGGGAACTCTTTGTCCTACTGATATCTAGTTCTGAGGAAAGAGAGGGATGAAGGACACTTCATTATGATCCATCCCTACATGAGCCCAATGCCACGACATTGAGTGTGGTTATGGGAGTGACACACTTTGAAGGGTAGTAGCTGTTTTAAGACACTTGATTCTTATTGCTGCCAATAGAATTAGTATAAACATTTTTGTTTATTCTGGTGGGTTCCAGCTAAAACTATTTACTGTCTGTTAACCTTATACATGGTCCTTTTAAAACTTTCAAATTTGATAATCTACAGCCAAGTAGGCAGTGGAATAATGCTATTTTTTTTGTTTCATTCTTTTTTCCTTTTTAAAAGGGAATCAATTCATTTATAAATCTACTACCCATTTAAATTTTTGATTCCTTTAACAATATGTGTATGCATTTTTTGACCTGTATCTATTTTGCATCTATACATACAGTTTCATATTTTGTATTTTGTATGTCTGACGTGCTCAGTCCTCCCTCTACATTGAACACATGGGTTACAAGTATTGTTGTTTTATTGTCTGTCCTCATTTACTAATTCTGTTATCTGTGTCATTACTAGGTCAATTTTGACTGATTTTTCTTATCATTATGAGTTGTATTCCCCTCCTCCTTTGCAAGCCTGCCAACTTTTGATTGGCTGCCAGGTATTGTAAAGCTTACCTTGTTGGGCAGTGGATATTTTTATATTCCTAAAGATATTCTTGAGTTTTTTTCTGTTGTGTGATTAAGTTAGAACAATTTGTTCCTTTTTGGTCTTGCTGTTAAGCTTTGTTAGGACAGAGCAGCATTTTGTTCTAGGACTAATTTTATGTGATTATTGAAGTAAAGCCATTTGTTTACTCTTCCCAATGCCCTATGAATTTTGAGGGTTTTTTTAGTCTGGCTGGTGGGGAACAGGCACTATTTCCGGCATGTGTGAGCTCTGAAACTGTTCCTTCTAATTCTTTTGGGTGATACTTGCCCTGTCCTGTGGCAATTTCCTCACACATAAAAATTGATCAAAGCTCATATGAATAAGCAAGGGGGCTGCTTGGTAAATCTCTGGAGTTCTTTCTCTTTATGGCCACCTGTTCTTAGGTGTCATGTTTTATAAACTCTGGCCTCCCCAGACTCCCAGCTTCATCGCCTCATCTCACGGGAGATCCTGGGCCCCATTTGAGTTCTCTGCACCAGGCCTGGGAAGCCTTCTCCTGACAATAAGCTGAGAGCAATCATAGGCTCATCTTGTTTCCCATCCCTCAGGGACACTGTTTTTTGTTTCTTGATGTCCAGTGTCTTGAGAGCTGTTTCATTTATTCTGTTAGGTTTTTTTAGTTGTTTCAAGTGGGTGAGTAAATCCAGTCTCTGTTTCTCTGTTGTGCCTCACAGTGGCAATAACACTGTTTGCTAATTTTAACTTTGACACCTTTTTTGTTTGTTTCTTATTGGTTGGATATTATATAAGTTGTCCAAAATTTTTTTTTCTGTTACTTGGAATCAATATTTGACAATAGCATACACTTAAGTTATCCTTTGCCTTGTTGTTAATTTCTCCCATTTATGTTTCACACTTTTAAAAATGAGACTCCATAATGGATTTTTCAATTTATTCACTTTTTAGTAAGAGTAAAATTATTCAGTTTTGCTGAAAGTAGCAAACAGATCTCCTTAGATCTTCCTTTTTACTTGTTTTAGATTGTAAGCCAGAGGCCTTCATGATCTAGGTGACATAGGTTTATAATATCATTTTCATTTTTACTCACTTGAGTGTTGCAGGGAGAGAGCTCAAACTCTGCTGGGTGTTAGAATCACCTGGAACACTTGGTAAAACTATGGAAGCCAGGCCTGTACTACTTTAATGACCTTGGGCCTCTGTGTTCTTTATGGACACTCAGGAGACTGATGCACACCAGCATTTGAGAACCACTGCTCTAGAGGAAGCTTTGAGCAACTTTGGGGTCCTTGAGAATTTAGCCTCTGATCAGTTCCTAGAGAACTGGGGTCCTAATAGGACTAAAGGATTTAAACCTGCTTCTCACGTTAGATGAACTTCCTGGATAAAATGCCTAGTATCAGTGTCTGGTGCATATACTTTTTGGAGGATTATGAATAAATGGACCACTGATTCTTGGTTAAGACAGATCTAGTCTTAACACAGACTGCCTAAGTTTAAGGGGACTGAGAAGACTGGAGCCGTCTCAGATAAAGGCTGTGGTTGGCCAGAGGCTTGGTTTAAGCATCACAGCTCACTGGAACCACTTAGACCTTGGACGGTGTTTCTGAATTCTGTCCTCTATTCTTCTCTAGCCTATTTAGCACTGTTAACTTAAGCTGTTTCAGAACTAAGCCCTCCTTCAGTTTAAATGGCCAAATTCCTTTCTTTGCTACTATAGCTAAAAAGAGTGCCAGCACTCATACCCCGTAGGTCTGGTCCTAACATGGGCCTGACAGCGGTGGTATCGGAGGAACTATCATCTTCCTTGCAGCTTGGTGCTGAGGAAGCACCTCTCAGCCTGTGACATCATGGTTAATGTGTGGTGAGGAGGTTTCTAGTTCAGCTGTTGACTATGTGATATTTGTACTCAGTGAGCTTTGGTTTCCTCATCTGTAAAATGCTGGATTAAAATGCAGGATTTTAATGTCTCTTCCTGTCCTTAACATCCTATGATTTCCTTCTTGGTCCCGTCGTGCCTTGAGTTCTCAGAAATCTTGTTCCTCTGCCTAACAGGTCTTTCCTCTGTCCCTCCAGTGAGCCATCAAGGAAACTCGCTGGGTCTGATTGCTGGGTGTCCCAAAGAGTTAAAGATGGGCCATGCTGGAGACCTGTCACTTTGATTTCTGCATACGTTCTCTTACCCTGTAACATGGTCTAAGTAAAAAAAGAGGACGATGATATAAGAAGGAGACTCACTTCTTTAATTCCTAAGAGCTTTGCCTCTCTTCTTCCTAACTCTTTTCAACCCTTAGTCACCAGTTGTGAGCAAGAAATGTTCAGATCCTCCTGTCAGGGCTACAGCATGGGAAGTGTTTTCTGGATGTTCTTATTCTTAGTCTCAGGATACATTGTCTCTTACTACTTTGTACCCCTGTGGTGCGTCAGGGTATTATTGTTTGTTTTTAAATGTATTTCAGGTATATTAATGTTTTCTGGGCTACACTAGTGATCTCACCAAAATCTATGACATTATCTCTATGATAAACTATACCAGTTTCAAAATGACTACTTTATGAACAAACTATTCAATAAGCTCTTGAAGTTACCTATTTTTATAAATCTGTGTTTTCATTATTGTGTATTGTGTAATTGTTTAATGAACATCTAGGCTGGGATGGACTATGAAGATTATTTTGGAAGGGTCTTTGTTGTTTTTCCTGTTGTGTGTGGGGTGTGTGTGTGTGAGAGTGAATTATAAAATCTGGTGGAAGACAACACTATTTGGATTGCTGCCCTTCCATTTACTTAGAAGCCTTGGGAGGAAGCATTCTGGGAGTGATGATGAGACAACAAAAATATGCCATTTGTGTATTCAGGAGTTTTTACTAATCTGAGCATCACTACCTTGTTCTTTTTTCTAACTGCTTCTAATCCCTCATGTATCTTTAGGCCTGTGTGCTCAAGGCCAGTGACTGTTTACCCTGGGTTAATAATGATAATCACCATTGTTGATTTTACTGTCTGTTCATCATAGGCTAGAGAAGAGGGTACTGTGTTAAAAGAAATTCTGGAAGGCCTTTGTTACACTTCTATTTCTGTTTCTAATATATTCCAATAGGAAAAGCTTTCAAAAGATATTGATTACCTTATTGGCAAGGAGAGCCAGGTGAAGAGTCAGATTTCTGAACTAAACTTGTTAATGAAAGAAACGGAGGTAAGTGATAAGCTGGTTTGCATATTTTTCATTTATTCATTTAGACATTCATTTATTCATTCATAAAATCCAGAGGGTATTATTTGAGCTGAGAGTACAAAGTTGTGTTAGATTTCACTCCTGCTTTTCTGGGACTAAGAAAACAAATGTAGGGCTTCCCTGGTGGCGCAGTGGTTGGGAATCTGCCTGCTAATGCAGGGGACACGGGTTCGAGCCCTGGTCTGGGAAGATTCCCACATGCCGCGGAGCAGCTGGGCCCGTGAGCCACAACTGCTGAGCCTGCGCGTCTGGAGCCTGTGCTCCGCAACAAGAGAGGCCGCGATAATGAGAGGCCCGCGCACCGCGATGAGGAGTGGCCCCCGCTTGCCGCAACTAGAGAAAGCCCTCGCACAGAAATGAAGACCCAACACAGCCAAAAGTAAATAAATAAATACATTAATTAATTAATTAAAAAAAAAAAAAAAGAAAACAAATGTAAAAAATAATGCTATGTGATCAGTGCTGATAGAGGTTGTGAGTAAATGATATTGGAACACAGAGGAAAGAATGACATTCTTTATGTGGCAGTTAACGAGTTCTCCAAAGTAGCAGTATAAGGAAAATAATAGCCTTTATGATTATCTGTAGCTTATAAAACTAACAGATTGCATTTGAAAAATGTACTATATGTCAATAGGACCAGGTTTATTTAAGTTTCCAGATACTCCGAAGTATATTCCTGTCACATATGTTCACCAAAAGACATGTATTAAGATGTTCTTAGCTGCATTATTTTGTGATAGCCACAAAATGGAAAGTACTCAAATGTTCATTAACAGTGGAATATAAATAGCAGTGAAGGATGAATATCTACAACTATGTGCAACAATGTAGATAAGTCTGGCACTAATATTGAAAGGAAGATGCCAAATACAAAGGAGTACATGCTGGGTGATTCCAAGACAGGTGAAACTAGACTGTGTTGTTCAGGATAGGAGTTATTGAAGAGAGGGAGGATTAGTGCCTGGAAAGGTTATAAGGGTGGCTTCTGGGATACTGGTAATATTGTTCAATCTGGATGCCGGTTACATGGGTGTAGTTGCAAAGCCTCATTGATCCTTACACTTATACGTACATTTTCCTCTTTGCATATTATACTTCAGTAAAAAATTTTAAAAACTGATAGCACTTTAAAAATATAGTAAGAGAGGATAGGACTGGGTTACTTTAAAATTCCTAATAGTCTTCACTGATTTTGATCCCTATTTCTTTTCTCTATTTGAAATAAACTGAAGAGCCATTACCCTTGATCACTTTATGTTTTGTAATTAAATATAAAAATATTCTGGCTAGTATGAGACTGTCATTTCTTACAAATTTTTTTCAAAAATGGGTTAAAATCATTGAAAAATTATGTGAATTAGCACCATATTACCAGTATTATTTTTTTTGAATTTTATTTCATTTATTTTTTTATACAGCAGATTCTTATTAGTCATCCATTTTATACACATCAGTGTATACATGTCAATCCAAATCTCCCAATTCATCACACCCCCACCCCCACCCACGGCTGCTTTCCCCCCTTTGTGTCCATACGTTTGTTCTCTACATCTGTGTCTCAACTTCTGCCCTACAAACAGGATCATCTGTACCATTTTTCTAGGTTAATGCATATATATATGTGTTAATATATGATACTTGTTTTTCTCTTTCTGACTTACTTCACTCTGTATGACAGTCTCTAGATTCATCCACGTCTCTACAAATGACCCAATTTCGATCCTTTTCATGGCTGAGTACTATTCCACTGTATATATGTACCACAACTTCTTTATCCATTTGTCTGTCGATGGGCATTTAGGTTGCTTCCATGACCTGGCTATTGTAAATAGTGCTGCAATGAACATTGGGGTGCATGTGTCTTTTTGAATTATGGTTTCCTCTGGGTATATGCCCAGTAGTGGGATTGCTGGGTCATATGGTAATTCTATTTTTAGTTTTTTAAGGAACCTCCATACCGTTCTCCATAGTGGCTGTATCAATTTACATTCCCACCAACAGTGCAAGAGGGTTCCCTTTTCTCCACACCCTCTCCAGCATTTGTTGTTTGTAGATTTTCTGATGATGCCCATTCTAACTGGTGTGAGGTGATACCTCTTTGTAGTTTTGATTTGCATTTCTCTAATAATTAGTGATGTTGAGCAGCTATTCATGTGCTTCTTGGCCATCTGTCTGTCCTCTTTGGAGAAATGTCTATTGAAGTCTTCTGCCCATTTTTTGATTGGGTTGTTTGTTTTTTTAATATTGAGCTGCATGAGCTGTTTATATACTTTGGAGATTAATCCTTTGTCTGTAGATTCGTTTGCAAATATTTTCTCCCATTCTGAGGGTTGTCTTTTCATCTTGTTTGTAGTTTCCTTTCTTTTGCAAAAGCTTTTAAGTTTCATTAGGTCCCACTTGTTTATTTTTGTTTTTATTTACATTACTCTAGGAGGTGGATCAAAAAAGATCTTGCTGTGATTGATGTCAAAGAGTGTTCTTCCTATGCTTTCCTCTAAGAGTTTTATAGTGTCCCGTCTTACATTTAGGTCTCGAATCCATTTTGAGTTTATTTTTGTGTATGGTGTTAGGGAGTGTTCTAATTTCATTCTTTCACATGTAGCTGTCCAGTTTTCCCAGCACCACTTATTGAAGAGGTTGTCTTTTCTCCATTGTATATCCTTGCCTCCTTTGTCATAGATTAGTTGACCATAGGTGCGTGGGTTTATCTCTGGGCTTTCTATCCTGTTCCATTGATCTATATTTCTGTTTTTGTGCCAGTACCATATTGTCTTGATTACTGTAGCTTTGTGGTATAGTCTGAAGTCAGGGAGTCTGATTCCTCTAGCTCCGTTTTTTTCCTCAAGATTGCTTTGGCTATTCGGGGTCTTCTGTGTATCCATACAAATTTCAAGATTTTTTTGTTCTAATTATGTAAAAAATGCCATTGGTAATTTGATAGGGATTGCATTGAATCTGTAGATTGCTTTGGGTAGTATAGTCATTTTCACAATATTGATTCTTCCAATCCAAGAAAATAGTATATCTCTCCATCTGTTGGTATCTTCTTTAATTTCTTTCATCAATGTCTTATAGTTTTCTGCATACAGATCTTATTTCTCCCTAGGTAGGTTTATTCCTAGGTATTTTATTCTTTTTGTTGCAATGGTGAATGGGATCGCTTCCTTAATTTCTCTTTCAGATTTTTCATCATTAGTACATAGGAATGCAAGAGATTTCTGTGCATTAATTTTGTATCCTGCACCTTTACCAAATTCATTGATTAGCTCTAGCAGTTTTCTGGTGGCATCTTTAGGATTCTCTATGTATAGTAACATGTCATCTGCTAACAGTGACAGTTTTACTTCTTCTTTTCCAATTTGTATTCCATTTATTTCTTTTTCTTCTGATTGCCGTGACTAGGACTTCCAAAACTATGTTGAATAATAGTGGTGAGAGTGGACATCCTTATCTTGTTCCTGATCTTAGAGGAAATGCTTCCAGTTTTTCACCCTTGAGAATGATATTTGCTGTGGGTTTGTCATATATGGCCTTTATTATGTTGAGGTGGGTTCCCTCTATGCCCACTTTCTGGAGAGTCTTTATCATAAATGGGTGTTGAATTTTGTCAAAAGCTTTTTCTGCATCTATTGAGATGATCATATGGTTTTTATTCTTCAATTTGTTAATATGGTGTATCACATTGATTGATTTGCATATATTGAAGAATCTTTGCATCCCTGGGATAAATTCCACTTGATCACGGTGTATGATCCTTTTAATGTGTTGTTGGATTCTGTTTGCTAGTATTTTGTTGAGGATTTTTGCATCTATATTCATCAGTGATATTGGTCTGTAATTTTCTTTTTTTGTAGTATCTTTGTCTGGTTTTGGTATCAGGGTGATGGTGGCCTCATAGAATGAGTTTGGGAGTGTTCCTTCCTCTGCAGTTTTTTGGAAGAGTTTGAGAAGGATGGGTGTTAGCTCTTTTCTAAACGTTTGATAGAATTCACCTGTGAAGCCATCTGGTCCTGGACTTTGTTTGTTGGAAGATTTTTTTTTAATTAATTAATTTTATTTTATTATTTATTTTTGGCTGCGTTGGGTCTTCGTTACTGCATGCAGTCTTTCTCTAGTTGCGGCGAGCGGGGGCTACTCTTCGTTGCGGTGTGTGGGTTTCTCATTGCGGTGGCTTCTCTTTTTGCGGATCACGGGCTCTAGGTGTGCGTGCTTCAGTAGTTGTGGCACATGGACTCAGTAGTTGTGGCTCTCGGGCTCTGGAGTGTAGGCTCAGTAGTTGTGGCACATGGGCTTAGTTGCTCCGCGGCATGTGGGATCTTACTGGACCAGGGCTCGAACCTGTGTCCCCTGCATTGGCAGGCGGATTCTTAACCACTCTGCCACCAGGGAAGCCCTGTTGGAAGATTTTTAATCACAGTTTCAATTTCATTGCTTGTGATTGGTCTGTTCATATTTTCTGTTTCTTCCTGGTTCAGTCTTAGAAGGTTATACCTCTCTAAGAATTTGTCCGTTTCTTCCAGGTTGTCCATTTTATTGGCGTAGAGTTGCTTGTAGTGGTCTCTGAGGATGCTTTGTATTTCTGCAGTGTCTGTTGTAACTTCTCTTTTTTCATTTCTAATTTTATTGATTTGAGTCCTCTCCCTCTTTTTCTTGATGAGTCTGGCTAATCGTTTATCAATTTTGTTTGTCTTCTCAAAGAACCAGCTTTTAGTTTTATTGATCTTTGCTATTGTTTTCTATTTCATTTATTTCTGCTCTGATCTTTATGATTTCTTTCCTTCTGCTAACCCTGGGTTTTGTTTGTTCTTCTTTCTCTAGTTCCTTTAGGTGTAAGATTAGGTTGTTTGTTTGGGATTTTTCTTGTTTCTTGAGGTAGGCTTGTATAGCTATAAACTTCCCCCTTAGAACTGCTTTTGCTGCATCCCATTGGTTTTGTATCATTGTCTTTTCATTATCATTTTTCTCTAGGTATTTTTTGATTTCCTCTTTGATTTCTCCAGTGATCTCTTGGTTATTTAGTAACATATTGTTTAGCCTCCATGTGTTTGTGTTTTTTACGTTTTTTTTCCCTGTAATTGATTTCTAATCTCATAGCGTTGTGGTCAGAAAAGATGCTTGATATGATTTCAATTTTCTTAAATTTACTGAGGCTTGATTTGTGACCCAAGATGTGATCCATCCTGGAGAATGTTCCATGTGCACTTGAGAAGAAAGTGTAATCTGCTGTTTTTGGATGGAATGTCCTATAAATGTCAATTAAATCTATCTAGTCTATTGTGTCATTTAAAGCTTGTGTTTCCTTATTAATTTTCTGTCTGGATGATATGTCCATTGGTATAAGTGAGGGGTTAAAGTGCCCCACTATTATTGTGTTACTGTCGATTTCTTCTTTTATAGCTGTTAGCAGTTGCTTTATGTATTGAGGTGCTCCTGTGATGGGTTCATATATATTTATAATTGTTGTATCTTCTTCTTGGATTGATCCCTTGATCATTATGTAGTGTCCTTCTTTGTCTCTTGTAATAGTCTTTATTTTAAAGTCTATTTTATCTGATATGAGTATTGCTACTCCACCTTTCTTTTGATTTCCATTTGCATGGAATATCTTTTTCCATCCCCTCACTTTCAGTCTGAATGTGTCCCTAGGTCTGAAGTGGGTCTCTTGTAGACAGCATATGTATGGGTCTTGTTTTTGTATCCATTCAGCAAGCCTGTGTCTTTTGGTTGGAGCATTTAATCCATTCACTTTTAACGTAATTATCGATATGTATGTTCCTATTACCATTTTCTTAATTGTTTTGGGTTTGTTTTTTAGGTTCTTTTCTTCTCTTGTGTTTCCCACTTAGGGAAGTTCCATTAGCATTTGTTGTAGAGCTGGTTTGGTGGTGCTGAATTCTCTTAGCTTTTGCTTGTCTGTAGAGCTTTTGATTTCTCCATCGAATCTGAATGAGATCCTTGGCGGGTAGAGTAATCTTGTTTGTCGGTTCTTCCCTTTCATCACTTTAAGTATGTCATGCTGCTCCCTTCTGACTTGTAGAGTTTCTGCTGAGAAATCAGCTGTTAACCTTATGGGAGTTCCCTTGTATGTCATTTCTCGTTTTTCCCTTGCTGCTTTCAATAATTTTCCTTTGTCTTTAATTTTTGCCAATTTGATTACTATGTGTCTCGGCATGTTTCTCCTTGGGTTTATCCTGTATGGAACTCTCTGCACTTCCTGGACTTGGGTGGCTATTTCCTTTCCCATGTTAGGGAAGTTTTATACTATAATCTCTTCAAATATTTTCTCAGGTCCTTTCTCTTTCTCTTCTCCTTCTGGGACCCCTATAATGCGAATGCTGTTGTGTTTAATATTGTCCCAGAAGTCTCTTATGCTGTCTTCATTTCTTTTCATTCTTTTTTCTTTATTCTATTCCGCAGCAGTGAATTCCACCATTCTGTCTTCCAGGTCACTTATCCGTTCTCCTGCCTCAGTTATTCTGCTATTGATTCCTTTCAGTGTATTTTTCATTTCAGTTATTGTGTTGTTCATCTCTGTTTGTTTGTTCTTTAATTCTTCTAGACATTTGTTAAACATTTCTTGCATCTTCTTGATGTTTGCCTCCATTCTTTTTCTGAGGTCCTGGATCATCTTCACTATCATTATTCTGAAATCTTTTTCTGGAAGGTTGCCTATCTCCACTTCATTTAGTTGTTTTTCTGGGGTTTTATCTTGTTCCTTCATCTGGTACATAGCCCTCTGCCTTTTCATCTTGTCTATCTTTCTGTGAATGTGGTTTTTGTTCCACAGGCTGCCGGATTGTAGTTCTTGCTTCTGCTGTCTGCCCTCTGGTGGATGAGGCTATCTAAGAGGCTTGTGCAAGTTTCCTGATGGGAGGGACTGGTGGTGGGTAGAGCTGGCTGTTGCTTTGGTGGGCAGAGCTCAGTAAATCTTTAATCCGATTTTCTGCTGATGGGTGGGGCTGGGTTCCCTCCCTGTTGGTTGTTTGGCCTGAGGCACCCCAACACTGGAGCCTGCCTACCCAGGCTCTTTGGTGGGGCTAATGGCGGACTCTGGGAGGGCTCACGCCAAGGAGTACTTCCCAGAACTTCTGCTGCCAGTGTCCTTGTCCTCATGGTGAGACATAGCCACACCCCGCCTCTGCAGGAGACCTTCCAACACTAGCAGGTAGGTCTGGTTCAGTCTCCTATGGGGTCACTGCTCTTTCCCACTGGTTCCTGATGTACACACTACTTTGTGTGTGCCCTCCAAGAGTGGAGTCTCTGTTTCCTCCAGTCCTGTCGAAGTCCTGCAATCAAATCCCACTAACCTTCAAAGTCTGATTCTCTAGGAATTCCTTCTCCCCTTGCCGGACCCCCAGGTTGGGAAGCCTGATGTGGGTCTCAGAACCTTCACCCCAGTGGGTGGACTTCTGTGGTTTAAGTGTTCTCCAGTTTGTGAGTCACCCACCCAGCAGTTATGGGATTTGATTTTACTGTGATTGCGCCCTCCTGCTGTCTCATTGTGGCTTCTCCTTTGTCTTTGGATGTGGGGTATCTTTTTTGGTGAGTTCCAGTGTCTTCCTGTCGATGATTGTTCAGCAGTTAGTTGTGATTCTGTTGTTCTTGCAAGAGGGAGTGAGAGTACATCCTTCTACTCCGCCATCTTGAACCAATCTCCATATTACCAGTATTGCTTTAATATTTTAAATATTATTTTTCTGATAGTCACTGATTGCATTTTCATGTAATTTAAAAGTAGGATTCTGTTTCTCGCATTTGTATCTGATTGACAAACTCTCTCAGTTTACTATAATCCCTGAACACATAGCACATTATCATCTGGATAGTAGGTTGCTTCAGGGATTGTGTCTGTGGTTATTTTAGATTTGTCTTTATTGGTTTTCTCAGTCAGGCTGCCTTTACTTCTGAGATAAGGAAACCCAGTGCTTGTTTTTGAGTTTGTCATTCAGTAGGTTGAAAACTGAGGAACTCAGTCATCAAGTATTCATGTAGGCATTGATGCCTTGGGATTCTGGAGAAATTATTTAACTCCTTCTTGTACCTTTGACCTAAGCTGCGTTTGTAGGCTTATCAGTAAGAATCTTCTGCACTAGAGAATTTGTCTCCATTCTTGAATTTTACTCAGTGAAGACTGTGACACTGTCTTTTTATCTATAATGATACTTAGCTGGAAAAAGTCTCCTCTTGATCTATGTATAATGATATTTCTGAACTTAATGTGATATGTCACTGAAATACTACCAGAATGTCACCACCCTCTGTTCTCTCCTCCTATCCTCCTTTTAAAAAATTGGCTGTTGAGGTTAGGAATCAGAGAAGGAAATCTGGAAAAAATTTCCTTTCATTTTAAATGTTGGCCAGAAGCCATTGGAAAAGGCGCAATGCACTTCTACCATATATTGTCAGCTTTTAAGAATGTTCTTGAAGACTCTTTTCTGTTGGCTGCTGCTATGAGTCTATTATGATAAATGCTTGTAAGTGCTTTGCTGGTCTTATTTTCAAAATCAGGTCAAGGTGTGATTTTGTGGACATTCAAAATGTTTAATAAGCACTATAGAGAGGATCATTTTTTGGCAAAGTACAGGAATAGCTATGTGTGCAGTGAAAATAATGTTTATTGAGAGTATGTGACATTTTGGTGGGCATTTTATGTAAATAATCTTTTTCAATCTTCAGAAAAACCTAAATGGTCTCTCTTACCCCTAGTTTTCAGAAAGGAAAAACTCAAGCATAAAAAAGTTAATTTGCATAACTTATAATTAAATCAATATTAATTAAATTACAGCTTAATTATAATTATATATAACTAAATATTAATTTGAAGAGAAGAGTTACATTTTTATTACTTAGTATAGGATGTAATTTTTTTGAGTTTCATAGCTGTGGGTTTAACTTTTTAAAAAATTGGTATATGGTAGAAAGGATAAAATTTCCTGAATTAGAAATGAATAAAAATAAATAAGTGCAAGATTGTATTTTCCTGTGTCTTTGGTTAAATCAGTTCATTTCTGCCTCAAGTTCCTTTGTATATAAATTGAATGTTGCTTTCTTATTTCATTGAATAAGTTGTTTATTGCTGGACTTTGGAGATTGAAAGCTTAAGGAAATATAGTATTATAAAATTACAAAGTATGTCTCAAAGTTGCTGATCATTCCTTAGTAAGCATATTTGATGCCAAATTATTGTTCCGAAAACATCAAGGAGTCAGACAAAATCTTTTTCTTTCCAGTATTTGGGTTCGTTTTGTTGAATTGCGACTCTTTCTTGAAAAGACATTTGGATTTAGCAGATGAGGTAACGCTTTGCTTGTTTTATAATAGTGTAATGGAGAGCGGGCTAAAGAAGAAGCAATTACACATTTTGAAAAGCTCTTTGAAATCCTAGGAGAGAGGAAATCATCTGTTTTGAAGGCAATTGATGCTTCTAAGAAACTAAGATTAGACAAATTTCAGACTCAAATGGAAGAGTATCAGGGGCTGCTAGAGAACAACGGACTCGTGGGATACGCTCAAGAAGTGCTGAAAGAGACAGATCAGTCTTGCTTTGTTCAGACCGCAAAACAGCTCCACCTCAGGTATTTAACTTTGAACTGACAGTCTCTCTCTAGCAGTGTCATTAAATGCTGCTTTATGTTTCAGCTGTAGCTCTGAGTGGTTCAGAGTGCTGTGTTATGTGCAGTATCTCTTGCTTCACTCTTAGCTTGAATGTTGAGTGAAGTTTTCTTTTGTTAATCTCATTGAAAATATTTAGTCTGATTTGCCTTTTTAAAGAATCATTTTTGTATAAAATATTTTATATCTGTCTGTAGAATACAGAAAGCTACAGAATCTTTGAAGAGCTTTAGACCTGCGGCTCAGACTTCTTTTGAAGACTACGTTGTTAATACATCTAAACAAACAGAACTTCTTGGAGAATTGTCCTTTTTCTCTAGTGGTGAGTTTTAGTAACAGCATACCTTCATGTTTTTAGTTTGAATTCACATTGTGTAGGAGAAACACAAATTCTCTTCAGTTTGACATTATAATGCAGCATCTCAGTTGCCCAGACCATCATACGCTAAAATCATATGCCATTTATGTTTTTATAACCATGTTTTTATGCACAGAAGCTAGATTCTTTTGGTTTGTATGTTTTTAAACATTGTGTGAATGGTACCACATTGTATGTATCTTTTTTTTGTAAATTATTTTTTTGAGAAATTAAGTTTAAGATAAATATTTGTTAATACATGAAGTTCTGGTTTACAGCTATATGTTAACTTTACAGTATTCCATTATGTAAGTAAGTTTCCCACTAAGAGACAGTCTGTTCCTGTTTTTTTATCTGTTGTAAGCAATGCTCTATTGAACATCTTTGTCAGTGTTTCTTTGTGCGTGTGTATGAGTTTCCCTAGGGCAGAAACCTAGAAATGATATCTCCAGGCTAACAATGACTCTAAGATGTTTAAGTGTTTACATTGCTGTATGAGTTTGCCAGGGCTGCCAAAACTAAATACCACAGACTGGGTGACATAACAACAGAAATTTAATTTCATAGGATTCTGGCAGTAAAAGGTTTTATTTATTTATTTATCTATCTATCTATCTATCAATCACACCTTGGGGCTTGCAGGATATTAGTTCCCCGACCAGGGATCAAACCCAGGTCCTTGGCAGTAAAAGCCCACATCTTAACCACTGGACCGCCAGGGAATTCCCGTTGGATTCTGGAGGCTAGAAGTCTGAGATGAAGCTGTCGTCAGGGTTGGTTTCTTCTGAGGTCTCTCTCCTAGGTGTGCACGTGGCCGTCTTCTCGTGTCTTCACGTGGTCTTCCCTCTATACATATCTGAGTCCAAATTTCCTCTTATAAGGACTCCAGTCCTATTAGTCATAGTGGACTAGGCTCCACCTTAACGACCTGTTTTTAATTGTGTTACTTCTTTAAAGACCCTCTCTCCAAATAAAGGCCCATTCTGAGGTACTAGGGCCTAGAACTTCAACATATGAGTTTTAGGGCGGGCAGCTCGGCCCCTAACATTTGCTTGTGTTTGTGTTCTGCTGCTCTGCAGCAGGGAGGTCTTCCGTTCCTTTTTTCTTCTCACCTTGTTCATCTCCCTCAGATTTCTCTTCTAATAATGGTGAACAATTACAGTCCTTGGAAAAGTACACTTACAGTTTAATTACTGTACAGGTATAGATGCATAGATTTGTATTCAGTCAAAGGAAATTTGTCTTGTTTAAAAGTTAAACACACTGAAGGGTTATTACTATGACCACCTTTCTCTTCCAATCAATACCTGAATCTCTGTCAGGTACATACTTTTCTTGTCTATTATGATGATCTTGTTTTTCCAAATATGTGGTGATATTTGAAATGCTGATTCTATTTCATGTACTGTACTTTCCTCTTTTTCCAAAATGTATACTTGAATTGTTTTTTATATACACGCTAGTTTACTTAGGAGTACAAGGTCCTCCCTTCCCTGGGGGTCCCAAAACAGTCTTTGGAAAAAGGAAGTTGAGTGTGGGTAATCTCGGGGTTATACCAGTGCGTAACGAAGGACCAGTAAAATGGGTGGGTCAGAATGGAAAGCTGCTGGTCACCCAGCTTCCTGCTGGTGGATGCTCTCCTCATGTTTTCCTGCACGCACGTAGAGCATTCCAGTCATGTTATTCTTTAACTAGCTTTTTTTTTTTAACTTTAAAATGTAGTTCGGATGGCTTTTCAGATCCCGTGGCTGCATAACATTCAGTTGCACAAATGCACACATAGACATACCTATGCTGTACATTGCTTGTACATAGCTGGAGGATAAGGAGAAGAGGGAGACTTCTTCTATTTCTCTGTGATTTGATATAAATATGTGTTTATTTATGTGTGCATGTGCATGTGTAACTCCTATAGCTTATTTTTACCATATGACCAAAGCAGTTAAGCTGTTTGGAATTTATTCTAAGGAAAAGATTATGAATATGCACAAAGATTTAGCTGTGATATTTTAATCATTGTATTTTTAGTGAGAAATTAGAAACATGTTTCTGAAAATAGTTAAATGTTGCTACAGTGGAATGCCACTGGGAGAAAAATACTGGCAGGAGCTACACAAAATTATTGTAGTGATAATCTTTGAGTTACTTAATTTGTGTGTGTTTTATGTAGTTTCTGATTTTCTTAAAAAAATATGTATCTTGTTTATACCAAGAAAAAGTCATTTAAATTGCTTTGCCAGACTTCCCTGGTGGTCCAGTGGTTAAGACTCCATGCTCCCAATGCAGGGGGCCTGGGTTCGATCCCTGGTCAGGGAACTGAATCCCACATGACGCAACTAAGAGTCCGCATGCTGCAACTAAAGATCCTGCACGCTGCAACGAAGATCCCGCATGCCCAACTAAGACCTGGTGCAGCCAAATAAATAAATAAATAAATAAATAAATTTTAAAATAAATAAATAAATTGCTTTGCAACTCTGTGGAAGATAATATGAAAGAAAACTATATAATGTTTTATTGAAGTTTGTTTATTATTATACTGACCAAACAGATTTAAAAGTATTTATTAAAATAATTTATAGGAGGACACATATTATAAATTTCAAGTCTAGGGTTGTTATTCAGTAGATGGAAATTGAAGAGTATGTGGTTAAAAATTTTGATTTATGGTGTTTCAGAATTAATATGTAAAGCTAAAATTGAGTTTTACTTATTTTGTCTGTCTTATTTTTCATTCTTGTTTCCCCTTTCAGTTATAAACATAAATATACCTTTTAAAATCTCAATTTACTTTCCTTTTTAAATTTTATTATGATAAAACTTACCCTGAGATCTAGCCTCTTAAATTTCTGGTATACAATACAGTATTGTTGTCTGTAGACACAAGTTGTACAGCACATCTCTAGAGCTTATTCATCTTGCTTAACTGAAACTTTATGCCTGTTGATTAATAAGCGCCCATTTCTCCCTGCTCCTCAGCCCCTGGTAACCACCATTCCAGTCTTTGATTTTATGAATTTGGCTACTTTAGATACCTCGCGAAAGTGGAATCACGCAGTCAGCATTTGTTTTTCTCTGTCTCACTTATTTCACTTAGCATGTCCTCAAAGTCCAACATCCTGTTGTATTTGCAGGATTTATTCTTTTTCTTATGCACAGTATGATAAGTGTAGAAAGTTCTTGAACAGCAGAGAAATCCTTTAAGTATTTTCAATAAATCATTTTTACTGAAATAAAAGGAAAAGTAAAGGTTCTGAAATAATATTTTAACACTGTTTTCTCTTTCGTACTTCTTTCAGGCATAGATGTGCCAGAGATCAATGAGCAACAGAGCAAAGTGTATAACAATGCTTGGATAAACTGGCACCATCCAGAAAAGGATAAAGCCGATAGCTATGTCCTCGAATATCGGAAGATTAATAGAGATGAGGAAATGTTGTCTTGGAATGAGATAGAAGTGTGTGGCACAAGTAAAGTCATTTCCGACCTTGAAAGTAATTGTAACTATGCTTTCAGAGTAAGAGCCTACAAGGGTTCAATCTGCAGTCCTTGCAGCAGGGAATTGATTCTTCATACTCCTCCAGCTCCAGGTATTGTGAATAGCGGGAATAAGAAAAGCATAGAGTTGGAAGAGACCATGATAAAAAATAAACCAGTTAACGTGTCCATGCAGACCTACATTATAAAACCACCTCTCATCTGTAGAATACTCTAGAACAGTAGATTCCATACCCAGCTAGGATTTAGAAATAGACTGAATACTTGAATTTCACCATCTAGGCCGAGAACAGGATTAGATTTCTGACTGACATCAGATACAGAAAAACATGACATTTGAGTGAGCAGGGCTATTAATTTGGGAGTAAAATAGCATAAATGCTACCTTACAAGTATTAAATAGTATAATTCTGTATTTTTGATCAGTTTATAGAAATCTCTATTAACATAGGATCTAGGCAGATATTTTAAAAATTTATTGGTACAACAACGTGAAGAATAATTTTAATTTACCTAATTCTGACTTGTCTGGCTTTTCTAACTCAGTAATTACGAGCACATGGGGATGGAAGGCAGGTATTAGAACCACATGGATAGCTTTCTCCTACACTAAAAGCTCCTCCTGCCCAGCAGTCCTCCCTCCCCCTTCCAAGTTAATAACCACTGATACTACTTAAACAGCACCTGTAAATTTTTATAGAATGAGAATGACTTACAGGTTAGTTGATGTTCACTACAGTGTCTCCATGGATAAGGGACATTTAGAACCAAAGTTGTGCTCATCCTGGTGAGCAGGAAATCATTCTGCCCAGTTGGTCACGGCCTCAGAGGTTCCTTCATTTGGCTTTTAGACCTCATTGTTCCTGCCCATTTTTAGTGGCTTATGTACCCATATTTTGTGCACTCTGCCCATCCTTCCCTTTTTGTCCAGAGTGTACTATTCACTCTGTTTTTCATGTACATTGTGACTAATTAAAAAGAAATACAAATAAATAGGGTTGGCTCAAATTATTTTTCTTGAATTTTAATAAAATCCAAAAGAGTTTTAGGATCCATTTGCAAGTATTAAGTAAATATTTTACTGTTTATGCAGTTTCCGCTTTCTTTTCTAGTCTCTGACTGAAATTGGAAGAAAAAGGAAACCTGAAAGTAGCTACTGTTTTCAGTGACAAAGTGAAGGGGGATGGAGGAAAGGAAACATTAAAAGCTGTCTTTCTTTTCTCCAAGAGAAACCACATGAATAGGGTGACCATTTAAATTTATTTTGCAAACTGGGAGACTTTTGAGATTGAGAGAAAGTGTGAATTGCCATGCCAGGGTAATAGGCATTCCCAGGAAGACTGGTCAAATCACATATGGAGAATAGTTTTAGCTTGTTAGCCGACAGTTTTTTTACAATTGTGGTATTATATAGTTAAAATTTGCCATTTTAACCATTTTTACAGATCAGTGGCATTAAGTACATTCAACAGTGTTGTGCAGCCATCACCACTCACAATCTCTGGAACTTTTTCATTTTTCCAAACTGACACTCTGTGCCCATTAAACAGTAACTCCCCATCCACCCTTCCCCCAGAGCTTGGTAACCTTTGTTCTACCTCTGCCTCTATGAATTTGCCTATTCTAAGTACCTCATGTGAATGGATTCACATAATCCTTTTGTGACTGGCTTATTTCAAGGTTCATGCATGTTGTAGCATGTATCAGAATTTCCTTACTTTTTTAGGCTGAATAGTATTCCATTGTATGTATATACCACATTTTCTTTATCTATTCATCTATTGATGGGCATTTGGAATTTAGCAGCCACTAAATGTTAGGCTGAATGGGTTTAAGTTGATAGAAGAGTAGTGTTATTGAAACAGGAGGGAAGGGGCAGGGCACAACCTTTAAAAGAAAGACATAGCCATAGTACATGATGAAAACTAGTGAGAACCAACTAGGTCCAAGATGGCGGAAGATTCGACTTCCAGTAGACCTTGAGCCTCATACGCTCATTGTAATACATTAGCATGTTAATGACACATCTGCCAGCATCATGACAGTTTTGAGGCCAACCATAAAAGGTCAAAAAGTGGGTGGTAACACACCACTGTAAAGCAATTATACTCCAATAAAGATGTTAAAAAAAAAAAAAGTGGGTGGTAGCCCAATTCCTGGCTATCCCCGCCCCTTCCCCAAAATAATTGGAACAATCCTCCTACTCATTAGCCTATGAAATTATCCAGCCCATAAAAACTAACCACGCCCTATTTCGAGGCCTCTTGCTTCTTGTCTTCCAAGATGGCCCGCACTCTGTCTGTGGAGTGTGTTTCTCTCCAAATAAATCCACTTCTTGAATTTGGAATTCTCCAAATTCTTTTGCGACGAAGAACGTTAAATTCACCGACAACATTATCTCCATTCTGTAGTTGAGGAAATCAAAGTTTAGGTTAAACTCTAGTTAAATGCTTGCGCCAGGCATCAAACCCAGGTCTCTCTGAACCCAAAGCCTGTGTGTGTGTTTTTTTTTTTTACACTGTACACTGTTTCTCATGTCTGCCATCTTGATTGATAAGGAAAAGACCTTACTAAAATTGCTAATAGTTTCCATATTTATAAAATTTGGAATAAAGTTTTAATAAAATACATAGATATTTTTGAAAATGTACAGCCCCTTATTTTAGGGATAAAAGGACAGATTCAAGACTGTAAAATACTTAGGATAGATTTGCTATGTCTATTCCAAGGAACTACATTCATAAATTTCTCATGCATTTAAAATGTTTCTTCTGCTTTGAAATTTCTGAAGATTTTCAGGTACAGAGAATTTACTGGAAATTATTTCTAAGTTGGGGTTTTGTTTTGTCATAGTTTGTGTAGGGTAGAATGATATATTCCTCTTCCTATATCTTTTTAGTAATTTCTGTTTGAAAAACCTGTTAAATGTAACCATAGATTGTAGAAATGCTAATAATTTGCAGCCTAATTTTCTGCTCTATTTACAGTTTTCAGTTTCCTTTTTGATGAAAAATGTGGCTATAATAATGAACACCTCTTGCTGAACTTGAAGAGAGACCGTGTAGAGAGCAGAGCTGGATTTAATCTTCTCCTTGCTGCGGAGCGGATCCAAGTGGGTTACTTCACAAGCTTAGACTACATCATTGGAGATGTTGGAATTACAAAAGGGAAACACTTTTGGGCCTTCCGTGTAGAACCATATTCATACCTGGTAAAAGTGGGAGTTGCTTCCAGTGATAAACTACAAGAATGGCTCCGGTCTCCCCGGGATGCAGTCAGTCCAAGGTAGATTCTTCTACTGATAATTCTTTAGTTCTTTAGGAAGTAAACATCCTGGTTTAGCAAGGTGAGACTGAAAATAGACTTGGATTTACTTGTTGCATTTAGAGTATTTAGTATTTAGAGTATACATTTCTTAGACTCAGGTGTTTTGGCTGTGCTTATGTGGCTGGCTAAGAAAAGGAGTCAGGTTGTCTTGTATTCACACAGTGAATAATGAGATTCAGCAGTTAATTTCTGATGCTGTGAGGAAATAAGTCTGTTTTGGGTACACCTCTTGATTATGGTATAGCTTCGCAATTTAGAATTTTCAAAGTCTTTCATATCATTTACCTTAATGATGTGATAAAATTGCATAAATAGTGAAATGCCTCTAAATGCCATATTTCACAATTGATATTAAGTTGTTCTTTTGTTAAGGGATACAATTCTTTAAACTGTCCCGTAAGTACTTACAAAATTGTGTCATGGTAAACGTGTTTCCATGGCAGAAAATTCCAGTTTCTTGAGTTTGACTATTTAGTGGAGACTGTACAGTTTATTTTTGTTAGATGGTATAGTGTGCACTAGTCCAGGCAAGTAATTTTTGACCATTTATGTCTACAGAAATCCCAGATTAACAATCTGAGTGATAGGAAAAACTTTTTGCACTAAAATGAGAAATTGAAATAAGAGCGAAAATTGAAATAGGGAAATAGTCACTTAAACATAGTGGCATGTCTACTTGGTAGATTATTATTAATAATGCTAAAAAAGTTTACAACATGAGAAATATTAGAAGTGAAAAGACCTGATTAAAGTTGTTGATGTAGTATTATCACAAATATATAAGAAGCAATCTATGCATAGGGAAAAAATGGAAGGAACTTTGTATCAAAATTTTCTTCAAGGTGTTACTGTTTTATAATCAAGGGGGGGAAAAAAAAAACCTTTATAATTCTTGCTTGCATCATAGATCCATGTAGAACTCCCAACCAGGAAATATAGTTCTTAGCAGGAGAATGAAACATGGTTTTTTCTCCTGCATTATTTTGCAGTGCCCATTTATTTTACTTAGTCTGAAAATTCCTTGGATTAGGGGGCCTGTCTTGGTTTTTAATTTTTTTATATATGATTTTTGTGCTAGAAATATTTAATCTTTGTCAAGTCCCTTCAGTTCCCTTCCCCCTGCTTTATTTTTGATAGGCCAAAATTATTATTTTTAGGTTCTCAGGTATATAGGTAAAAATGGATGCTACTTAATGACAGAATTTGGGGCTGAGTTTGTGGCGTAATTCTAAGTGGCAATGTGAAGTCCTTATGTTTTCAATTGATTATGGTTTACCAGAAAGGTTTTGATGTACTACAATTGATTTTAATTTTAACTCAATGTATATTATCTTGTGAAAATGTCTCGAAGCTACTTGAAAGCCTATGCTGATACAGATAAGATTCTGCTTTGTCTGTTTGTGTTGTATTTTAGATACGAGCAAGACAGTGGGCATGACAGCGGAAGTGAGGATACCTGTTTTGATTCTTCACAACCCTTTACATTAGTTACTATAGGCATGAAGAAATTTTTTATTCCCAAGTCACCTACTTCTTCTAATGAACCTGAAAATCGAGTTCTCCCCATGCCAACAAGTATAGGGGTTTTCCTCGACTACGATAAAGGCAAAGTGGGTTTCTATGATATGGATCACATGAAATGCCTTTATGAGCGCCAAGTGGACTGTTCGCATACTATGTATCCAGCATTTGCATTAATGGGCAGTGGAGGAATTCAGCTTGAAGAACCCATCACAGCAACATATCTAGAATACCAAGAGACCATGTAGTTTAAGCATCTGATGTGACTTAGGATAAAAAATGTGAGCAAAGTAATGCCTTGGTGTTAACCTTTGTAACTAATTACATATCATCTAAGTATCTGGTCGCTACACTTGTTTTTTGTGTATGTTTCTTCTTAAAACAGAAAGCCTAAACAGGCTTCCTGCCTTTTACAAACACCGGGAAAAAGATACTTTTTCATAGTTAACACTGAAATGGTTAACTGGATTATCTTCTTACCCACGGGAAATCTAATTTATTTTTGTCAGCTTGTGTTGCTGATACTTATATTCCTTGTTTCGGGGTTGGGGGAAGGGATACAAAAGTATTTATTATGCTTCTTTTGTGTTTGGTTTTTCATTTTTATATCATGTTTATGTCCTAAGAGAAAATATTTTTTAAATGCCTTCTGGATAGAAATTAGTACTAAGCATTGTGTTGTGCATTCGTTTTTAATCGGAAAACAAAGGTATAGATAGGTAAAAAAAGGCCATAGAAACGGTAGTATATTTAAATGGAAAATTATGTATTTAATATTCAGAATATATTGCCTGGAAAATGAATACTGCTGGGTTTTTTTTTAAGACCACAAACTGTATTCTTAAGGACATTTTTAAGAGTTCTCTTAGCTGTAATGCCCATACTTGCATGTGTAGGAAACATGGTTTCTTGCAGGAAACACAAAATTCTTGGCTAACACACGAAGCTTTTCACTTCATATGATTTTTGGGGAAATTTTTTTTCTTCAATTTTTTTTTTAGTTTCTCTAATATTTGCGCTTATATCAAATCATTATTTTTCATAAATATTAGTGAAGATACACTGATAACTGTCATATTCTTTTGCTTTCTTTTTGTGTCTTGTAATTTTCATTCTTTGGCACAAATATTATATATCAGATTGTCCTGGTTTATGTTTACATGTTTGAAAAGTTCTTGATACATTTTTAGTGTCATTAAACATATTATAAAATGTGAAGTAACTATCCGGTCAGTTGTATGGCATTTTCTATGGCTCATTGGTAATAAGCATTTGTCATATAAGCAAGTAAAAATACAAATTTAATTGTTTAGGAATAATAATTAAAATCATAATGACTGTGTGTACCCTTTTTTAAAGTTAAAAGTTCTTTGAATTTGAAGAATCTCATTATATCTAAATTTTATCTTCATTTTTGAAAGATTCTTTCTTGGGTGGTTTTATTTAAACTGGTTAGTTTTTTTAAAGTTAGAGTATTCAGAAACTAGACTGTTAGGCATTTAGCATTAATCATCTTGAAATTCTTTTGACATATTTTAATTGACTAAACAAAACTCTTAGATCTGGTTTTTTTTTTTTTTCTTTCTGGTTATATATGTATATAAATGGAAATCTGCTATTCAGGTTGGTAACACTAAATTAGCTTTCTTTTCCCTGACTGAGGTAGGAAATATCATGGAGAATTTCAGTGTTTAGTAAGCTTTGTTCCTTTCCCACCTATGAATAGCACTTTATGACATAGGGTGAACTAAGCAAATATGCAGTGTTAACGTGGATCATTGTGCAATAAAGCTGCTGAAGTCACATGTGTGGTAAAGTTTGATAGTGTTAAGCCTGTGAAGCACATATTATGTAGACATTTTAAATGTAAAGCTTTAATAGGAATAGGAAAGCCACTTAAAACATTGTATAGTTGCATATAAATTGTTCTCTTGGACTTCTTTCATTTTTAATAAAAACTTAAAGTAAGTTAAGTATAATTATTGAAATCTGCATTCCAGGAATTCTCTGTGTTTATATGGAAAATAGGAACAGTTTATGAAAAGATGTTTGACTGAATATATTAACTTAGAGCTAAAGTTCTATATACAATTATTTTGGGCATTTACTAGCTTTAATTCTTGTGGAGATGATCATTAGCAAAGCGTAACATGAAACTAATTTACAGTTGACCCTTGCATAATGCAGGGGTTTGGGGTGTCCACCCTGCATGCGGTTGAAAGGCCGAGTATAAATTTATGGTTGGCCCTCTGCCTCCTCGGTTCTACATCTGAAGATCCAACCAACCGGGGGTTGTGTAGTACTGTAGAACATGTTTACTGAAAATAAATCCACGTATAAGTGGACCTATGCAGTTTAAACCTGTGTTGTAGAAGGATCAACTGTCTAAACTGATCTGTTTGTCTAATATTTCTTTTCTGATCCATAATAGGTCAGATTTTGGTTTAGATGAGTGGCCCTTTAGTTCACATTCATACTCTTGGGTTATGGGGCTCTGGTAGTTAAGTCTGAATTGCAGTGAATTGTTACAAATGCTTGATGGGTCTTAATTTTAAAATAAATAAGAGTTGACTCATGCATATCCCTATGATACTGTATAATAACTTAATTTTCATATTCACAATTGCTTTCTTGAAAGTAGTAGGAATTAGAGCTACCTTTGGGGGATTGAACACCATCTGAGCCTGTTAAATCTTTGGACTAGCCCCCGTTATCTGATAGGCCCTGACAGTGTATCCCATGTGGGAATATAATCAATCATTGGATTGCTACAGAAAACAATCTAGTAACTAGTGTTATAGGCGGGAATAGTCTTAAGAAATGCTGTTCTAGCAAACATTTGCATTCATTTTAAATGAGTTTTACCTGCTTATGGGAATAACATCCCATAAGACTTGGAGATTGTCTTGGGACTCTTTTGCTTTAAAAATTAAACTTGAAGGAATTTTTTTTTAAAGTTTGGTTTGAAACCACGTCATTTCACAAGAAGTCTTTAACTCCTGCTCTTATTAGACTCCATGCTGTGCACTGGGTAAAAGGTGAACAAGACAGCCTAGTTAAGTTCCTACTTTTAGGAGCTTAATTTCTAGGAAAGAGAGATGATAAAAATGGAAGGGACTAAGAGAGTGCTTGAGGTGGGAGCTAATACTAGATTTGGTGGTCAGGGAAGCCCCTCTGAGGAGGGTGATAGGAGTTTGACACCTGATCTCTAAGGAGGCAGTATACAAAAGGGCTAAGTGAAGAACATGTTAGGTATAGTGAACATGAAGTGCAAAAAGGCTTTGAGATAATGAATTGGTCAGAGTTCTGGCTGGTAATAGAATCACCCTAGCTGGTTCAGTTGAAAAGAAGTTAATGGAAGAGTTGCTTAGAGATAACGGGCAGCCTGAAAGGAAGAAAAGAGCAGTGGTGAAAGGCTGGGATAGACTAGCCACAGCCTGAAGCCATTACCGCCTCTAGAGCAAGGGGGACAAGGGGAAATAGTGTTACTAGATCTCAGGGAGAGTGAGAACAGGAAGGAAGGGTTGCCGTGGGATGCAGCGGTTGCCAAAGATGTGGTGCCCAAGACAGGGAGGGAGTCAGAAAGAAAGATCCTCCACCGGATCTGCTGGGGCTGCCTGCTGACCAAACCCAACTGGCAGCCAGCCAGCAAGCGCTCTCTAGAGATGCACATGGCAGGGATCATCTTCCTGGGGGCAGAGATGGGAAGGCAGGGATCTGGCGGTGGTTGTGCGGGTGGCGTAAAGGGAGAATAACTGGCACAACTGGGGAGGAGTTTGGTGTATTTGAGGGAAAAGAAGGGAGGCTATGGGCCATTGTGCTGGCTGGCTGCTTAAATGAGGGTATTTATAATGTTCTGAAATGCTAAAACACATAAAAATGAAAGGAATCATTTTGATTCCTAAAGATTAAGAAAGCTAATGCACTTTTTCCTTTTAGCTTTTTTTTTTTTTTTTAGTATGTCTCTTCCCCGTTGGCCATTCTATGCTGAGATCATTCATCTTTGAGACTAATGGAGTTGCTTCTTTTCTGAGTTTGCCATCTCTTGTCTGAAATATCTTCGGATAGAGAAGAATAAGTGTTATGGTTAAGAAAAACGTGCCCTTAAAGTTCTGGCTAGACTGATGCCTGCATGTAGAAGTAAGTTTGTAACATACTGTCAAAATAAAATTGAAATGTGCCGTAAGTGAATTATAGACTATAGTCTGACTGCCTGTGGATAATAAAAAATACTTTTTTTTCCCCTAGATTCCTTTGTTTATCTTATCTGAATGCAGTGGTTTGTTAGTTTTTCAAATGCCATACTGCATGCTTTTAGAAGACCTAAAAAAGTTCCTTAGTTTTGTTTATGTTGGAATGTGGTTCAGATGAGTTTGAATCTATGCTCACTGGCCAGATTATATGACTGCTTCTGAAGATCTGTTTTCTTTTTTTCTAAGTCTTGGTCTCCTTAAAAGACCTTAAGTCTTTTAAGTGCAGAGCTAACATCCTTTGGAATAGTACACCTGTC